>NC_141697.1:525792214-527203880 GCF_964263255.1 Lissotriton vulgaris
TGACATCTCATTTGACATTACTGATCACATCACTGATGATATCATTCATGTGATAATACGATGAACCTCTTCAGACTCTAATATAACCTTAGATACAATCAGTGTAAACAGACACTCACAGACTGTCACTAATCCATGGAGTTACTCACACACCTAGTCAGTCAATCAAAGAATCAATCACACCTCCATTTCCTCAACTATACAGTTATACAAACTTTACTTATTCAAACATATACTAACACATATTAACTCTCTTATACAATCCCTGATACAAGTTCACAATGATCCATACAGCCACTCACACATTCACTGGCTCTTATGCACAGTTATTTATATATGTCAACTCTCACATGAACTGTGTTTTACATATGTACTTACTTTGACATGTAGCAATGTAGCACTGAGATATCCATTCACTCACCAATACACTCATGCACACAGTCAACCGCCCATACAGCTGTTTCCACATGCACTTTTGAAACCATACATCTAGTGAATCAACTGCTCACACATCTATGCACAGAGTCATACACCTCCCAGCCACCCACACACACACTCAGTATCCCATACAAATACTTGGGCAACCAATCAATAACCCATATAGTTACTCATATAGCTACTTATCAACACATGCAACAGTTTACAGAACAACAGACATAATGATGCACAAATTAAGACAGTTTAGTCACTAACCCATGCACTCAGTGAGACACATTTAATCACTCACTCATACAGTCAGTCATGCACCTACTAAATCCTTCATCCAGACACTTATACATCCACTCATTCTTCAATATGTAAGACATATTTTAACTTTACAGAACCATACAGTCACTGGATGTTGTCATCAGTGATGTCATCAGTGATGTCATTTGAGATGTCATCAGTGATGTCATCAGTGATGTCACTGACCATGTCATGAATGATGTAATATGTGACATCATCAGCAGTGGATTGCGGGTGCGCGATATATAGTTAATGCAACTAACTATATATGGAATTTCAATGGTTTTGTGTGAGTAAAATAAGGTTTTGTAAATGCGAATTCCTAACTATATATGGTCTATAACCTATGGTTTTTTCAGTGAATTTTCAAGGTTTTGTAAATGCTAATTCCTAACTATATATGGTCTATAACCTACGGTTTTTTCAGTGAATTTTCAAGGTTTTGTAAATGCTAATTCCTAACTATATATGGTCTATAGCCTATGGTTTTTTCAATGAATATATATATATATACATACATATATAAACATATATCATCTGTATATCTACATATAAATACAAACATAAATGCATGCATACATATACTTATATGCATTTTAGGGTTGTTAGGGCGTTTTCGTGTGTATTATGTTGCTTTTTTAGGGCTTTTGGGTCAATCAAGTAGGGTTCCCGGAGCCTAGGGCTGAGGGGCCGGTTCAGTTTCGTGCGTATTGGTGTTGGCAAGGTTTTGAGGGATTTTGGCGGTTTTTGGTCGAGATTTGGCCGTTTTATGGCTTTTTTTTGTGTTTGCGGGGGGCGCGTATTCGGGTTGAAATTCGTCCCCGTTCCAGTGGATGGATTGGGCTGATTTTTGGTGAGATGTTAGGGAATAGCTGGAACTAGTGTCAAGCCAAGTTTGAAGCGGATCGGAGCAGTGGAAGTGCTTTAAAGAGCAATTTTTGTGCGGAGTAGCGAATTGTCATGTTATTCAATGGGAGTTTTTGGTGCGCATGGAGAAGGTGAATTTGGGGTGTTCCAGTTGCGCTAGAGGGACGGGGCTTGGGTGAGCTGTAGGGAGATTGGATCGGCAGGTGTGCCGAATTTTTGGGATTTGTTGGCCGAAGGGAAGGGTGTGCTTGGGCAAAGTCGATTTGGTGAAAACGGTGCGTTATTTACATGAAAGTTGAAAAAACACTAATAAAAGCAAAGCTAAAAAGCCACCTCATTACAAACAGAATGGCTTTAACTTAAATGAGGGCGAGATCTATTGCATTTTCAATGCTTGTTTACTTTGGTTCCATCAAGAAGGCATTCAGATGTGTCACACATTTGCCATAAATTCTGAATGTTAGCACTCTAGTTGCACATTAGATCACTGTAGTAAAGCTACTGCTCACCAGGGACGTCTGCTGATGGTATTCAAAGTGCATGTTTCAGTCTGCATGTCAGAATTTTTTTTAATGAAATAGAAGAGGATTTGAGAAGTCACTCAAAATGATCCCTAATTTTTCTTTCTGAAGCACTAATCATACTTTCTATGGCAAAATTAACCCCCTCATGTTGTTCCTTTTTACATTGAGTGTTTTCAGACTTACCACTTCATTCCAATCAAGATGGCTTCTGGTGTGCCATACTTTTGTCATAAGTAAGACTGTTAGCGCTCTAGTTGTTCTTTAGAACACTCTTGGACATTCTGTCATTGGGCTATACTTGGGGTACATCTGGGTGATATTTGGGCTACATTTAGGCTCTTTTGTCTCTGGTGGCCATCTTGCGAGACTATGTCAGAATTTTTTAATGAAATTGAAGAGGGTTTGAGAAGTCACTCAAAATGTGCCCTAATTTTTCTTTCTGCAGCACTAATCATAATTCATATGGCAAAATATACCCCCTCATTTTGTTCCTTTTTAAATTAAATGTTTTAAGAGTTACCACTTTATTCCAATCAAGATGGCTTCAGGTGTGCCATACCTTTGTAATAAGTAGGACTGTTAGCGCTCTAGTTGTTCTTTAGAACACTCTGGGACATTCTGTCATTGGGCTATACTTGGGCTACATCTGGGTGATATTTGGGCTACATTTGGGCTCTTTTGTCTCTGGTGGCCATTTTGGGAGACTGCATGTCAGAATTTTTTAATGAAATAGAAGAGGATTTGAAAAGTCACTCAAAATGTGCCCTAATTTTTCTTTCTGCAGCACTAATAATAACTTCTATTGCATAATATACCCCCTCATTTTGTTCCTTTTTAAATTAAATGTCTTAAGAGTTACCACTTTATTCCCATCACGATGGCTCCAGGTGTGCTATACCTTTGTAATAAGTAGGACTGTTAGCGCTCTAGTTGTTCTTTAGAACACTCTGGGACATTCTGTCATTGGGCTATACTTGGGCTACATCTGGGTGATATTTGGGCTACATTTGGGCTCTTTTGTCTCTGGTGGCCATTTTGGGAGACTGCATGTCAGAATGTTTTAATGAAATAGAAAAGGATTTGAGAAGTCACTCAAAATGTGCCCTAATTTTTCATTCTGCAGCACTAATCATACTTTCTATGGCAAAATATACCCCCTCATGTTGTTTCTTTTTAAATTAAATGTTTTAAGAGTTACCACTTTATTCCAATCAAGATGGCTTCAGGTGTGCCAAACCTTTGTAATAAGTAGGACTGTTAGCGCTCTAGTTGTTCTTTAGAACACTCTGGGACATTCTGTCATTGGGCTATACTTGGGCTACATCTGGGTGATATTTGGGCTACATTTGGGCTCTTTTGTCTCTGGTGGCCATTTTGGGAGACTGCATGTCAGAATGTTTTAATGAAATAGAAAAGGATTTGAGAAGTCACTCAAAATGTGCCCTAATTTTTCATTCTGCAGCACTAATCATACTTTCTATGGCAAAATATACCCCCTCATGTTGTTTCTTTTTAAATTAAATGTTTTAAGAGTTACCACTTTATTCCAATCAAGATGGCTTCAGGTGTGCCATACCTTTGTAATAAGTAGGACTGTTAGCGCTCTAGTTGTTCTTTAGAACACTCTAGGAGGCTGCAGTAGAACACAAAGGAATCAACTGACAGTCTCTGTCCTTGTTGGATGTACATGTTTTACTGAGAATGTCAGACTTCATTTTCACATGACTGAGAAAGATAATGTGAATTTACAGAAAATATGCTTTCAGTTTAGCTTATAGATCCCCTTCCAAACCACTGTGGGAAAATCATGAGATATTAGTTTTCTTTCAAACAATATTCATGATATCACAGCAGAAGGTTTTTTCACATGGTAAAATCACCTTAGAACCCACCACAATTCCTAAAACGAGTATGGTACCATCAACAAATGATTTATAATGTAACTAAAGTCCTAAAACCCTCTATTAACTACAATGCTTTTTAATGAGGTGCTATCATGTATATTGGTCCCAAGATGGCTGCCAACACTTCTTGGATGAAGTGCTGACAGCCAATCAGATCAGATGTGTGGTTAGGCTCCGCCCAGATATATATATTTTTTTGAACCTAAATTACTCAAAATCCACTGGAGCACATATATTGAGACCTAGCAAAGGCACATCAGGCTAACAGTCCCTACCATTTTGCCAAGTTTCGTGCAAATCCATTCAGCCGTTCGAGCTAAAAGTGAGGCCAACCGCCCTATGGAAATTAACATGGGAAAAATGCGTTTTGGGACCCCCCTTTTTTCTCGGCCCCCCCTTGATGAAACCCCCCCAAATTGTCAGGGGCTGCTCAGAAACAAAATGTTCCATTTTCCTGAAAATTTCAGCCAATTCCGTCCACAAACGCCAAAGTTATTAGACATAGAATTTTCAAAAATCCCATAGAGAAAAAATCCTAACTATATATACCTACTGGCGACCGCCAGTAGGTAATATATATATATATATATATATATATATATATATATATATATATATATATATATATATATAATCTACTGGCGATAGCCAGTAGGTATATATAGTTAGGATTAGCTACCATAGGGAATCCGCAACATTCTATTGGGAATAACTTTGGCGCCGGTTGAGGAATTTGCGTATAATTTTCCAAAATGTTGGCCAGCTCCGCTCCGCTATTTCCCTGAAAGTTTCGGGGGGATTTGTGAAGTGGGGGCTGAGAAAAAAGGGGGGTCCCAAAACGTGTTTTCCCCATGTTAATTTCCATAGGACGGTCTGACAAGTCTACAGCCTGAAACGCTAAACGGAATAACGCCAAACTTTGCAAAATTGTAGGGACTGGTACGCAGATGTGCCTTTGCTATGTTTGGTGAAAATTGCTCCCGTGGTTTTTATGAAAATTAACTTCAAAAACACATATATATCTGGGCGGAGCCTAACCACACATCTGATCTGATTGGCTGTCAGCACTTCATCCAAGAAGTGCTGACAGCCATCTTGGGAACAATATACATGATAGTACCTCATTAAAAAGCAGTCTAGTTAATAGAGGGTTTTAGGACTTTTGTTACATTATAAATCATTTGTTGATGGTACCATACTCATTTTAGGAATTGTGGTGTGTTCTAAGGTGATTTTACCATGTGAAAAAGCCTTCTGCTGTGATATCATGAATCATGTTTGAAAGAAAACTATTATCTCATGCTTTTTCCACAGTGGTTTGGAAGGGGATCTATAAGCTAAACTGAAAGCATATTTTCTGTAAATTCACATTATCTTTCTCAGTCATGTGAGAATGAAGTCTGACATTCTCAGTAAAACATGTCCATCCAACAAGGACAGAGACTGTCAGTTGATTCCTTTGTGTTCTACTGCAGCCTCCTAGAGTGTTCTAAAGAACAACTAGAGTGCCAACAATCCTACTTATTACAAAGGTATAGCATACCTGAAGCCATCTTGATTGGAATAAAGTGGTAACTCTTAAAACATTTAATTTAAAAAGGAACAAAATGAGGGGGTATATTTTGCCATAGAAAGTATTATAAGTGCTGCAGAAAGAAAAATTAGGGCACATTTTGATTGACTTCTCAAATCCTCTTCTATTTCATTAAAAAATTCTGACATGCAGTCTCCCAAGATGGCCACCAGAGACAAAAGAGCCCAAATGTAGCCCAAATATCACCCAGATGTAGCCCAAGTATAGCCCAATGACAGAATGTCCCAGAATGTTCTAAAGAACAACTAGAGCGCTAACAGTCCTACTTATTACAAAGGTATGGCACACCTGAAGCCATCTTGATTGGAATAAAGTGGTAACTCTTAAAACATTTAATTTAAAAAGGAACAAAATGAGGGGGTATATTTTGCCATAGAAAGTATGGTTAGTGCTGCAGAAGGAAAAATTAGGGCACATTTTGAGTGACTTCTCAAATCATTCACCAGTGAATGTGGTTTGCTTCGTTATTTAAATATGCATGATATATATAGCAATTTCAATTGAAGAATGCGTGGATATATTAAAATAAATATTTGGATGGAGGATTTAGTAGCAGTGTAATTGACTGTTTACTTGACCAATTGATAGTGTCTCACTAAATATAGTGGATAGTGACTAAACTGTTTTGAATATCTGTATCACTTTGTCAGTTGTTGTGTAAACAGGTACTCCAGTTGGTTACTAGCTATGTGAAAATCTGTATTAGTTATTGATTAGTTAACTGAGTATTTGTATGGGAGAGTGAATGTGCGTGGTTCAGTGGGGGGTGTGTGACTGCCCAAAGATGTGTGAATAGTTGATTCACTAGATATATGAAGTTAAAACTACATGTTCTAACAGTTGTTTGGGTGAGTGAATATCTTTATGGGTGTGGTGATGAGCAAATATATTTCTCAATGGTACATGTCCAACAAACTAGAAAAATAAAAGGCAGTGTATGTGTCAGTTGTTGTGTATAAATACATATTCATAAGACTCAATGATTGTGTGAGTGACTGTATGGATAACTTTATACTTGTAATAATGATTTTATAATTCACTAAGTATGACTTACTATCTAAATGAATAGATGAAGTTGTGTTTGTATAAGTGTGTAGCTAAGTAAATATGTAAGTATGATCCATTGTTTGCATAAGTGAGTAGGATCACTTCATATGTGAATAGGATGTGTGCTGGTGTGTAATGTCGATTTAGGTGTATAAGTATTTTTGATAGTGTTCTATGGTTCATTGACAGCATGCATGAGTGAATCTACAGGTAAGTGATTAGATGTGTGTATACATCTATGAATCACTGAGTGGGTTTTTAGATACTTGTATTGCTGTAACAATGGATTCAAATATCATACTCTGTATTTTACAAAGAGTGATGAAAGATTTTACTAGTGTATGAAAAGGTGTATGTGATTGTCACGTGGATGATGTCATCAGTGATGTCATTTGAGATGTCATCAGTGATGCCACTGACCTTGTCATGAATAATGTAACATGTGACATCATCAGCAGTGGATTGTGGGTGCGCGAAATATAGTTAGTACAACTAACTATATAGGAGCAATTTCAATGGTTTTGTATGAGTGAAATGTCCATCTAACTATAACACCCCTAAAACGTATAGTTTTTTGAGTGAATTTTAAAGGTTTTTTAAATGCTAATTCCTAACTATATAAGGCCTGCAACCTATGTTTTTTTCAGTGAATATATATATATATATCCAGGTTCACTCCTCCATAGACCAAGGCGAGTGTGTCGCCGAAACGCGTTGGGTTTGTTCCAAACTCTGAACTATTATGCTGGAATGATATCAATAAATACTTATCTTGAATACATGCTTTTGTTTGAAGCAGTAATTGTACTAACTGGACTTGGAGTGCATTGGCACAGCGTGTGTTGTGCTTGGTGAAAGATATATATATATATATATATTATCACAGGATTTCCCCGGTCCCGGGGAAGAATGGAGTAGCAGAAAGACGGCTCTGACACGCTTATTTCAGTGAAGAATCACAGTTTATTTTCATCAATCCATGTGGGGGGATTAAACAACAAAAAGCAACCAACGCGTTTCGACAGCGTCCGCTGTCTTGATCACGGTCAGTTTGGTTTGTGAAGCTCACAGTTTTATAAAACAAACAAAATATTATGGTAACACCCCCTTGATCACTGGAACCGCCCTGACTTGGGTTTTCTGGGATTTGTAGTTCGGAGTTTATCCGTTTTACATTGGTATAATTATACAACTCTTTTCCCCCAGTGAATATATGGGAATGCTTTGTATTTCTACATTTTACATAGCTTGCTGTTCACGTTAGTCATTACAACATTTCAATTAACAATTTTGGTAAATTTTCTTTTGGTATTGAGAGCCATAAGGAACCCATAGACATTGCGATCCCGCCCTCCAGTGTGCTTGGGCGACGCCTCTACTACATAGTATCTGGTGGGACTGGTATTCACTCAAATTGAAATACGTTTATCATGTTACCCATCCTGTATCTTGGAATTTATACATTGTTGATAAGGCATGGCATTACGTATAGTTCAAGTCAATTATACAGAATTATGGTATATAAGCGCAGCCCATTTATCCCTATATTCGGGTTCCTATTAGCTTGTTCTCTTTCTATTTGTTTGTAATACTGCCCTCTGGTGGGCTGATTGGATTATATTGGAACAACAGTTAGTTTCATATGTGAGCTTAAATCAAGTAACAATAATAGGTGAGGTAGTGAAAAAGTAAAAGGGTGAAATTAAGTTAAAATTGTTCATATATATATATAATATATGGAATATGCATTTCTGAGACATTATTCGGCCTATTAGGGGTATTGTCTATAGCAAGTTGTTAGAAATGAAAGACTCATTTTAACTGCGGGAAAAGGAATTTATAAAACATTTGAGGACTACATTGTGTTACTACAGATAAAAAGTAAATGAAGGTACTATAATATCAGTAGCCTTAATTTTAATGTGAAACGTCTCGTCACCACTAAAAAACAATTCCCATAACACTATGTGTTATGTTTTTGGGACATGGACTAAGAACATTTTGGACTTCATTTGGCCTCACAGGGATGATGTTTTGAAAAGGATATCCAAAAATGAAGACTGCTTTATAATTGTTGGGCATTTTGTACCACAAATATAAATATTGAAAACAGTTTTAACATATAGTTGCTTTCATTAAGGTAGTAACGTATCAGCAAGCCAGTATAGGTGGTTCAGTTTGGTCGAATCAAACGTTGGAGGAATTGTGACGATTGGGAGAAGCTCACCAGCCAGATCAGCTGGGGAAGACCACAAGCCTAAGGACACCTTGTGTCTCCCAAGGGCGTGGCTCAGGCAAAGGCCAGGCCTATAGGGACCCGTCTGCGCCCATCAGTGTAAGGAAGAGCCAGGGCGGGGCCACCACACTTATATGTGCAGTTAAAAAGTACCGATTTATATTGCTCTCATTAACAGTATTTTGATTTTTTTGGCTCCCCGTACGAGATTCCCTTTTTAGGTCGAGCTTAGAGGCAGCATGCTGCTCTGCAAGACTTGTTGTAGTGGAGTAGGGAATAGAAGCCTCACCCACTCTCTGACCATATTGGTCGTTAGCTTGTGTCATTGTCCTTCGTAAATTCTGGCTTCTGATTCCTTAGCAGGTTTGTTAGTCCCTCCTTAGTATCGACTTTTCTTCACTTGTTCTCTCCCAGGGCGACTGGCAACTTTACTTCAGTTGTTACACGGTATGACTACTTTAGACTGTGAGCACTATTTTCATTAATGAGTTTCTCCTACTGCAGGCAGCACATGAGCACCAGCTTTTTATAATAACACGGTGTTGTAACTTACATCAATGGTATTTCCCTGCCCCCATGTTTCTTTCCCCCCTCTCATTCAGCAGTACTTGGTACACCCCATGTGTCAGCCGGCGCTCGCTATGGAATGTTGACATAGCAGCGCCGCTCCTAGATGACAGCTGACGACATTCTGTGTTATGACTTAACTAATAAAGAACCTACCTATAAACCACGGAGTGCCTTGTTTACTACATTCTTGGCGACGAGGACAAGGAAAGCTGTGCCAGGGACAGCGGATGTCGTCTCCCTGGTGAATTTATTGCTGTCGAGGAAGTAAGAAGAAAACGTAATCTATGAGGAGCAATTGAAGTGAAGTGATTGAAGAAGTGATACCGAGCTAAGAAGTGCGGATCAACAAGAACTTCAAGTAAGAGTTTAAAGAAAGAAAGGGTCCCTTTCCCAGTGAACTGGCTCTAAGGAAATCATTCAGGGTGGTTTGGAACGTAATTCGGGTGTCGGGCCGGGCATCTTGACCTCCTACCAACCCCGGTATGAAAGTTTTGTGTGGAAGTGCGTCCAGGCTCTAGGGATCAGCGCGTTTGTGAGCAAGTTCGTGTGTCTCACCGGGCACAGGGAGCGCGGAGGTAGAGCGCGAAGGCAAGGACGACGTCTGGGAGGCGAACTGAACACTCTCCGATCGCAACTTGACAGGCGGCGGAATTGGCAACAGATAAGGAGACGCGCTGCGCACCGCACACCCATGAACTCGGAGCTAGTGGCGCGAAGGTGTGAGAAGGAAAATAACACCCTGTCAGTACCCTGGTGCGAGGCGGCGCGTTGGCCGTCAAGTCGCCTCGTATCGAGAATCACGATCGTCTGACATACTTTCCGCTCGCTTGGGGCTTGAAACTTAAAGAACAGCACACTTACAGTGGGGAGAAGCTCACCAGCCCACGAGATTTCACCGCACCTTTCCCTCGAGTTTTTTCGACGTGACTGGAAGCGATTCTGTGAGGGGAAGTTGTCTCCACAGGAAGGTCCCGCCAGTGGGTGGAGGCTAGAGGCCTCATTGGTTTTGAGAGAAAATACCTGTGGAAGTAAAAAGGGGACTGGACAAACCTACTGTATTGTTGTTTTCCCTTCATACTCTGATCTGTATTCATGGGGGGGCTGATGTAGTAGTTTTACCAGATGGAATAATTGAAGTGCTATTATATATGAATAATTGCCTGCAGATTATCTATCTTTAACGTTCTGAAGTACAGGAAAGGTCTATTTAGATAGTAGAGTAACTGCATGGCAATGGCGGGGGCGGGTATGAGTCAGCCTCCCCCCTTTCTTACTGAGTTAGGAGAACCTGTCATTCCCTGGAGGAGGTGGGAAGGCATTTTCAAATCATATTTGATTGCCATTGGAGGTAGCAATTACACCAATATACGTAAACAACACATACTTCTCCACAACTTAGGAACACATGGGAGGAAGATCTATGAAGATATAACAGGGAGGTTAGTGGAGGATGACCAAGAGGAAGTGGAGGAAGGTGTCAATGTATATGAAAGCACACTCAGGGAACTAGGGGCCCATTTCAAGGAGAAAATAAATGTGGTGATGGAAAGGCACAAGTTTTTTAAGAGGGTGCAGAAGAGGGATGAGAAAGTGAGCAATTACATAGCAGTACTGAGAGGTTTGTCAGCCACATGTGAATTTGTGCAAATCGCAGACTCTTTGATCAGAGATCAACTGGTGAGGTGCACCAATGACACCAAGACTCAAGAGGAGTTACTCACCAAGAACCCCAACTTAGAGGAAGCCATTAACATAGCCAAGGGACTAGAACATACCGCGAGGTGTATTAGGGAAATGAAATCACCTGAGGGGACAAACAAAGAGAGGGCAGAAAACAAGTCTAGTACAGAGGGAGAAACTGTCTGCAAAGTAGGGGACAAGAACAAAGAGGTGATTCGTAGTAAGTCTGGCCCTATGGTGTGTTTCAAATGTGGCAGCCCCAATCATTTGGCAAGTAACTGGAAGTGCCCCGCTAGAAATGTGCAGTGCAGAAAGTGCAACAGGTGGGGACACTTCTCTAAAATGTGTAAAACTCCGGGTAAAGCAGTGCATGTCATTGAAGAATCCACTCAAGGGGAGGAAGGGGAGAGATCCTATGTTTTCCAAGTAAGTGGAGATGAGGAAGATGACGTGAACATGTATCCTAAATGTGATGTTTTTTTAGATGGAGTGAAGTTTAGTATGTATGCTGATTCATGCTCCCCCTACACCCTGGTGGATAAAAATGTTTTTGAGGAAAAATTTGCAAACCATCCTGTGAAATTGATGCAACCTGACATTAGTCCCAATGGGTACAACGAAGGGAAAATACCACTAGAGGGCATGTTGACTATGAGAATTTCCTTTAAGGATAGACATGCGGTAGGAAAGGTGTATGTATCCTCTAGGGGCTCAACCCTGTTGGGCTGGAAACATCAGAAACAGTTAAGTATTACTCTAGACCCGAATAACAAAGAACAAGTGTTGTTAATTGACCCCATGGGCATAGCAGGAAATCTTACAGAAGAATTTAAGGAGGTGTTCAGTGACAATTTGGGAGTTTTCAAGAATTATATGCACAAGATCATCCTTAAGGAGGGGGCTGAACCTGTAGTGCACAAGACTAGATCCATACCATTGCGCATGAGAGAACCCCTTCAGCAGGAACTTCAGAGACTGGTCAGTCAGGGAGTTATCAAAGAAATAGAAAGTTCAGCGTGGTTGGCCCCGATTGTGATCACGGCAAAAGATGGAGGGAACAGTATAAGGCTCTGTGTGGACCTGAGAGGCCTCAATGCAAACATCCTGGTGGACAGATATCCCCTTCCCAGGATAGGCGAAATGCTGAGCACAATCAAAGGGGCAAAGTATTTCAGTGTGCTGGATTTATCCTCAGCCTACTACCAAATCAGACTTCACCCGGATTCTCAATTGCTCACTGCATTCACAACCCCGTTTGGAAACTTTAAGTTCTTGCGTATGCCATTTGGTTTGGCGTCAGCGGCCGCGGCCTTCCAAAGAGTCATGCAACATGTGTTAAAGGACTGCAAGAACACCCTTTGCTTGCAAGATGACATACTAATCTACGGAGGCTGTGAGGTGGAACACAATGAGATGGCAAAGGAGGTGTTAAAAAAATTGAGAGAGGTAGGATTCACCACCAAACCTTCAAAATGCAAGCTAGGAGTATGCTCTGTAGACTACCTAGGACACACCCTGTCGGAAGAGGGCATCAAGCCCAAGCATGACTTAATCAGAGCGGTGAGAGACGCCCCTACTCCCAAGTGCAAAGAGGACATTCTATCGTTTCTGGGTCTTGCTGAATACATGGCCAAGTTCATAAAGGATTTTGCTATGGTGTCACAGCCATTAAGAGACTTGATCAAAAAAGACAGTGTCTTCAATTGGGGTAAAGAACAAGAGATGGCAATGAAGGGCATAAAGAAGGCCATCATCGAGGCCCCATTCATAGGAAAGTTTGACCCAAATGGCGTGACCATCATCTCGACGGATGCCAGCAACAGAGGTTTAGGGGCCACCCTGGCACAAAGAGAGGGGAGCAAAATGAAGGTGGTGGCCTTTGCATCCAGAACTCTCACTGCATCAGAAAAAAATTACTCTACCATAGAGAAAGAAGCACTAGCGGTCTATGGGCAGTCTGCCACTACAAATTTTTCATCTGGGGAACTCCTTTTGAAGTGCAAACAGATCACAAACCATTGGTCTCATTGTTCACAAAAAAAGACATGGAAAGCATGACGCCTCGTATAGCCAAATGGGCAGTGGGACTGCAAGCCTACAACTTCAAAGTATCCTACATTCCCGGACAACAAAACAGGGTAGCTGATTTCCTGTCGAGAGCGCCGGCGGAGGAAGAGGTGGAAGAGGAGTTGAGAGGTGACTCAATTCTGGAGTTGCGCCTAGCAGCGATAGAAAAGAATACTTGGGAAACTCAGATGGAACAGGATGAAACACTGAAGAAAGTGAAGAGATATATACTCACGGGATGGCCGAAGAAGTGCAAGGACATGGAAACGGAGATCCAGCCATATTGGAATGTGAGAGAAGACCTATCAGTAGATGGTGATTTTATAATGAAATCCGGGAAACTAGTCCCCCCAGAAGCATTGAGGAACCAAATAGTGGATCTGGCACACGAAGGACACTTAGGCAGAAGCTAGACTTCGTACGGACTACTGGTTCCCAACGATGGACAGTGAAATGGAGGACAAAGTGCGTGATTGCTACGCGTGCAGTTTGAGTGACAAGTCGAAGACCACGAGAAGAGCACCCTTGTCACCAGTGGAGGTACCCGAAGCTCCGTGGAACAAGTTAGGCTTTGACATAGCCGGGCCGATCCATGGCAGAGGGCCTCAAGACTGGTACCTACTAGTCATGGTGGACTACTATTCTAGTTGGGTAACATGTAAGATAGTCCACAACGTGAACACCAGAGCGATCATTGAGTTCATGAAAGAGGTGTTCTCAAGAGAAGGAGTGCCTGCGACACTGGTGACAGATAATGGCGTACAGCTAATCTCAGAAGAAATGAAGGAATTTCTCAAGGACTGTTCTATAGTACACGTTCGCACACCCCTGTACTGTCCCAAAGCAAACGGCAAGGTGGAGAGAGTAAACCGCATGGTGAAAGAGTGCATACAGTTAGCCAAGCAAGCGGGACAGAACATCGAAAAAGCGTTAAGAGACATGCTGTGGGCCTACCACACCACGCCTAAGTCTACCACCGGATGCACGCCTTTCGAGTTACTGAGGGGAAGGAAAGCTGGCACCAAACTCACACCCAGTTGGATGGGAAGAAGTCAAATAGAGGAGGCCAACCCCCAGGAGATCAAGAGGAGGATTGAAGCTAATCAACGCAAATACAAAGAGTGGTACGACAAGAAGTGGGGAGTTAAGGAGAGAGGATTCCAGCAAGGACAAAGAGTCTATGTAAAGAAACCGGAGAGACTGAGAATAGGAGGTGACAAGTTCTATGCCCCCAGCACAATCAAGATACGAAACAAGAATTCCGTAGTCGTGGAGGATGGTAGACTGTGGAGTCATGACAGGGTGGTGCCAGCAGGAGGGGAAGAATCCAGGTCTCACACAACAAGTTCTGAGGGTGGAGACATCAGCGTGGATACTAGACCGGACAGGAGGAGTGGCAGACCTAGGAACGCCCCCCAGTGGCATAAACATTTTCAAATGAGATAGCTTCCTGAGGGTAACCCCAGTTAGCTTAGCAGGCCACTCCAGTTGGTTCCATAGCCTGGACAGGGAGGTTATAGCCCCTTCTCTTATCCTATTGGGAGGGTTGTACATCCTCCTCACCTGCATCTGTTTTTCCATTACTGTTATCTGTTTCCATAGGGAGGATGATGTGTTGTAACTTACATCAATGGTATTTCCCTGCCCCCATGTTTCTTTCCCCCCTCTCATTCAGCAGTACTTGGTACACCCCATGTGTCAGCCGGCGCTTGCTATGGAATGTTGACATAGCAGCGCCGCTCCTAGATGACAGCTGACGACATTCTGTTTTATGACTTAACTAATAAAGAACATACCTATAAAACACGGAGTGCCTTGTTTACTACACACGGGCACCCACTTTCACTTTAACAAGGGTGCCCCACATTATCTGAATCCCCCACCCACCACATAACTGCTTAATATATCGCTATCGCCCTCGTGTCTGTCAGAGAGTTGCTCTCAACTCGTGAGGCCATAGTTCCGAGGATAAGGCTTGTTTTATTACTATTACAAAACAAGTTCTTAGGCTTTTAGTATAGCTCTATGGGTTATGATTAAGTCAGCTGCAGAAGCTGCAGTTGGCAGACTCAAATCCTGTCTGAAACTCTATTCCTCAATCTCGAAGCTACAAAACTGTGGTACGAGGTTGGACAAAAACCACTTTTTTAATTTTAAGATATAGTAAAAAAGTTAACTGGCTAAATGCGCCTGTTGCAGATACAGTGTAAGAACATGTAGGTTGAGGTGTTGTTTCCAGGGGACTGGCTCCATAATTAGGCCTTCCGGGGCATATATATAAACCACTTAGAGTTGAGTGACGGCAAGGCCTGTGTTTACACTGAATGAAGCTAGCAGTGAACTAATGAAGTTGCAAAGATTCTGTTTCGAGTTGGAGCTATTTTTGTGCAGTTCAAAAAATATTTGCAGTTTACATTTGTTTTCTGACGTTGTAACAAACAGAGTATGTCATAATACAATGTTATTGCCAAGCTGTACCAAATCAGCGTCATACCCTGGCATTCTCTGCATTTGTATTAATGCCAGCCTGCCCTATAACTCCAGCTACGGAAGCTCACAGACCACAGCTCTAATGCGTACAGGCCGGGGTCTGATAATGAGAATGCTGTCTGCGCAAATGGCAAAATACCCCTGCCAATCCTCTTTAAGCACACAATGAGCATTTAAGGGTCAGGGGCATCTGTAGATGTCGGGAGATTACTGCATGTTTTTTCAGACACCTTGTTGAGGTCTGAACCGCTAAAACTGTGCTATTAAAGTTGCTTTTAGAGGCCGCTAAGAATTTTACTAATGAATTAAGGTTAGCTTAGTTGGAAAAATGTAGATAAACAAATGGACACCCAATAAACGGTCACCTTTATTCAACCTTTTTTGCATAGCACATACACGTCTTTTTCTGGAGTAGAGGAACATATAATCCATGTTCTGCCCTCTCTCCTTTCTCCCCTAGACCCGAGCTTTTAGGCAGGGCCCGGAGCTACATTAGGCGCTTTAAAAAAAAACAGCCTTGCTTACCATTGCTATGGTGTGGTCTGGTGTTCAAATCAAACTTGTTCTCTTTTAGAGTTTTTTTGCAGAGAGCACCCTAGCTAGACTGTGGTGGAACCCTTCAATTTGAGGGCCTTTTAATGGCGAAGGTAAACACCATGTGTGTTCACTTGATGTTCCCAACCAGGAAATGAGATATACATGCCATCTTCTGTGGCAGATCTAAAGGTCAGTAGCACTCATAAGGATGTCTAAGCCATAGCACTCTTTACACATCTGCCAAATTAGATGTTAATGATACCATTGATATCTGTAAATGAAGGAATGATTCTTGGGGTTACCGTGAGGTATCTGTATTTCTCCTACATACAGTAGCTCTTATAAGGAACTGCCCATACTAGAGTTTGAGTGTATTCTGAGAATACTATCTCACCAGGGAGGGGTGAGATTGTGTATGGTGAAGCATAGAAAACAAAGAAGGGTACGCAGTTCCCCAAAAGTGTTGCACCACAATTAAGTCAAAGAAGGTTGGGACAAAGCCCCAGTGAACGAAGGGATTAAAGCCCTCACACACCCAGCAAGCGAGGTGTCATGCTTCATAATTTGGGTTTTGTTCCTCGTCAAACTGGCGGTGCAATGTCTGAAGAGCACCCTGAAAGGGGCTCTTTATCAGAGATCTTCTGTCCCTGCCAATTGGTGCTTGGGTGTGAGAGCCCTAGGTGGGGTGTAGATGCCGGGGAGTGATGAAAATGTTAAAAAAGGTTAGGTAGTCCACTCTACAATTTTAATGGCGTGGCTAGCTATCTTATAAAAGAAAAATAGGAGAGGTCACTATACGGTACAAAGTTCCAGGGAAGTACTCTCTACCTAGCGGTCAACATGTTTCATGGTTTGTGCTCAAAGTGATGCAGTGCAATTCGTCAGGACCTACAAGTTAAAAACTATCTACACAGTGTGATAGGCCAATACTACCTAATCCACATGATATTCAATGACAGGCCAGAGGTACTGCCATACCTTAGTGGGACCTAGAATGGGATGACAAAAAGAAGAGGGTGCAACAACAGTCAAGAAAACATTAAAAACCATTTGTAAAAATAGTGAGAGATTTACTGGAGAGTGCGTAGCCAGTCAGTAATATCTCAAGCATAACACACATAATTCAAGATTTGTGCATCTAATGGACCTTTCGTGACATAGGTCCAATATTTAAAACAACAACGGAATGGACCAGGGTGAGTGACAGCTAAAACCCATGATCAGGAGTCAGACCAAGGAAAAAGGCAATAGTGTATCAAGGGACTCAAGCTCACCCTAAGCGTTGCCTCATCGGTCTCCTCCTGTGTAAGGGAACTTCAAAAGTAAGAACCCTATAGGGAAATACAGTTAAAGGGACAATGATGTTAGGGACCCGCATGCAGTGGACACCCGCTGTCACTAGTTACCTGTAACATGAACTACCACGCGACCCGACCTCACAATCCCGAAATGCTGCCAGAGAAATATGGGGGGGATGGGTCTGTTAACCAATCAGACCCCGTGGTCATATCACCAGCATGGATATTGCCAGAGGCCCGTGGATGTCATGTGAAATAGCTGGGTGATCGGTAAACTTAACCGGCAAGATGCCCCACAAGTCAATAGCCAAAAGACATGTTATGGGCAAATGGCAGCGTGTCCGATAGACACGAGGATGTGTGGACATCCGTCCTATCGATCGTGATGCATGTTGCCATCAGTGCCTTCACCAACTGCACACTCGCAAATCACAAAGGAAGCCCAAAGAGAGCACCAGGTCGTAGGCCCATAACCCTCGCACATTCTGAAGCCCAGCATATTCCGCGGAGCAGGAATCGGGTGCTGGAAGTGTACAGCACTAGTTAAGACCCACTCACCTCTTGCTCCGCAGGAGCCCACAGTGCACCTACCCACACGTCGATCAGTGAAGAGGAGCTGGAGCGGTATATAGCGGCCATCGGTACGTTTTTTAATATGCTACCGGGCGCCAACTAGACGCGGTCACGTGGGACGGGAGCAGTAGCTTGCGCATGCGCGATGGAGTAAGTGGGTGTGTCCATAGGCCGCGGCCTGCTGGAATGGGTGATATTGTCAGAGAGGGCCGCCATTTTAGAGTGTCTAGAATAGGTGGCAAAAGGTACCTTAGTCAAACCTAAGGTGGTAGGATGACTACAACTCGTGAAATAGATGACACGCCCTGGGGTAGAGAATTAAAAGTAAATATGAAAAGACCATAGAAAGAAGTGTGACGCCCTTGGTGATAAGGAGTCAGAGCGGTATTATGTATTAAAAATTCAAGTGTCAAGGGGTACTCCCATTGCCAGGCAATTTTTCTATTGACACCTAAATGGCGTACAAATGTCCGAAGGTCCAAGTTAGGACAAACCCCAGACCCCAGCGCATGAGAAAGTGAGTCGCTGTGTGATACTACTGGGGCCAGAAGGGAGGGTTCTGGACCAGTGGCCGGAGGTTAGTGCTGTGTAATGCGGGGCGGGGAGGCATAACATAGCCCGTCAGATCAATAAAGGCACTCTGTTGGTCATGTTTTGGTCAGCCACGGATGTACCTCAGAGAGATAGCCAGGTGCGGCTAGGTGATCAACTATTAGCTAATGGGACCCATGGTATGGAGTCATTCAGCCCAACACGGTCAGTGGCAAGTTGGTGAACCCATCTCTGTTCTAATCTGAAAAGTGCCTGCTGTGTGATATTTGGGTGTGAATCCAGCACCGTCCAGTTGAAGCTGTCCGCAGGGTGTTGCATATCTTTATAGTGGGTGTACAGCTCAGTGTGCGTCTTAGAGCACCTGATATTGCTTTTGTGCTCTGTAATGAGAAGTTTCACCTGTCTCATAGTCATGCCCACGTATCTTTTCCCACAGGGGCACGTCAGGAGATAAATGCATCTGGATGTATTGCAATTTGTATGTTTACTGAGGTGCCACGTGAAGGTCTCAGAGAGCCTAATCTCCTTGCAGATGCTCGTCTGGTTACAGACAGCACAACCCCCACAAGGGTAATGTCCAGTCACGGGGGGTAGGGCCTACAGGGTGCGTTGGGTGTTAGATTATTTCTTTATTGGCCTAGTATGTACCAAATTGTCCTTTAAGTTAGCTGTGCGCTTAAAGGCAAATCTGGGTTGAGGAAGGGAGAGATCACCTGAATTGATTATACCCCAATGTTTATTGATAGTCTTTTTGATCCATGCTGATTTTTTTGTGAAGGAGGTAACACAGGTCAGTACATCAGTGGGATCTTTTATCTTGGGTTCAAGTAATGACTATCTGTGGTTATTCATTGCCCTCTTGTAGGAGTTTCAAATGTGTCTAGTAGGGTAACCCCTGTCCTGTCGCTTATGTTGTAGACAGAGAGCCTCTGTCTTGTAATCAGCTAGGTCAGAACAGTTCCTCCGGATACGGAGGAACTGTCCGAAAGGCAGATTATCCCTTAGAGATTTAGGGTGATGACTCTCGTAGAGGAGGAGGCTGTTCCTATCCGTCTCCTTTCTATGCAAGTTGGTACTCAGACCCCTGTCATTCAGCCTGATGCATAGGTCCAAAAAGGATATTTCAGTAGTAGACATTGTGTTAGTGAATCTAAGGAAAGTATTCTGTGTGTTGAGCCACTCACAGAAGGAGGTACAGGTGTCAGAGTCCCCCTTCCAGAGAATAAGGATGTCGTCAATGAACCTTTTCCAAACAGTGAGATTGTCTCTGTATGGGTTAGCGGGGCTCATCACGAATGTCTCCTCAAATCAGGCCATGTAGCTGCAGGCCACGCTAGTGGCAAAAGTACTCCCCATAGACGTGCCCTGCACTTGGTGGAATAGCTCGTTCTCATATTCAAAGAAATTCTCAGTAAGGGTGATAGTCGCGCAATCCATGATAAAGGGGATAGAAGTGGGTGATAACCAATCCTCCTTGTGTAGGCAAGCTTCCACTGCTGCCAAGGTGGCCCTGTGCGGAATGTTCGTATATAAAACTTCTACATCCAGGGTGACCAACAGGTCCACCCCTTCCCTACCTTCCATGTTCTCAAGCAGTCGGAGTACATCGCTAGTGTCCTGGAGGAAGGATGGTATCTTCCTCACTAGGGGTTGGAGGAATTTGTCGCAGAACCTCGACAGAGGTTCCAGATATGACCCTATGCCAGATACGATAGGTCTCCCAGGGACCACAACAGGTCTCCCAGGGACCAAGACCTTATCAAGGATGAGTCTCCCGATATTTTTTGTATCACTGAGACCTGGTTGCTGGAGGCTGACGCGGCTATTCTCAACTTGGCTTTCCCCTCTGAGTACTCGGTGTACACGCTTAATCGTTCCACAAGAGGTGGGGGAATAGCGCTTGCTGTCAGGTCCTGCTACCCCTGCGATTGGAGAGGTCTAAAAATTGCTGGCTGTGAAAACGCTTCTTTTAAGATTTCAATCAGCCCCCACTTCTCTTTCTCTGGCATGCTGATCTATCGTCCTCCGGGTAATGACGTGGCGTTCAGGGAGGCACTTCCAGACGCTATTAGTTTGCTGGCTGTAGGATGCGCTAATTTTTCCAACCGGGGGGCTCTGAATCTCCACTTTGATAATTTGATCGCCCCTGCTGTCAGCAGTACTCTGGCTGACTTGGAGGCCCTTCAACTGTCTCAATTGGTCACTCATCCCACTCATGTGGGAGGTCATACTTTGGACCCTTTTTTCACGAATCTTGCAGAGGCCAGGGTTACATCTTCCACCCCCCTGGCCTGGACTGATCATTTTTTAGTGACAATTCAGTGCCCATTGTATGAGCACCCCCCTAAACCTATGGCCAGAGTCGTCCCTAGACGACACTGGAATAAACTCAGATTAGAAGACTTTCACCGCATTCTGTCTGAGGACCCGCTGGGCCTGTTAGACAATGTGGAAACGGGCTATAACCTCTTCTGCGAGTGGGTCACCCGGGCTCTTGATTCCCTCATTCCGGTGACTCTGAGCAAATGTGGCTCAAGGGACCCTAGCCCTTGGTACGACGGATTCCTGCGCCTGCTGAAAAGCTTGTGCAGACGCACTGAAAGAGAATGGCGGAAAACATACGATGCCAGTAAAAAAGCCTCGTATCTCGCCACTATCAAATCTTATCACTGCGCCGTCTGTAGAGCTCGCGCGGCGTTCTATTCTCTTGAATTCCGCAATAGCTCGAATCCCTCTAAATCCATTTTCAAGGCTCTTAAAGATCTGATGGCAAAAAAGGCCTCTATTAGCGAAACTTGCTCCACCACACATTGTGAGGCCCTGGCGGCCTTCTTTCTTGAGAAGGTCCAAGCCATTTATCGAGCCTTCCCTACTGCTATGCCGTATGCTGGAGTTTCTCTTAGTCCCCAAGAGCACGGTGTTTTGCATACTCTCCTCTGTCTGTTGCCTGAGAGTTTTAATAAACTGGCTCAGCAAATCAAGTCTGGTTCCCCGGCTGATCCGCTAAGATTGGCTTTGTTCAGGGACTCATCATCTTTCGTTTTTTTACCGGTGTGTTCTCTGATCAATCTTTCGCTTGCTTCAGGTACGGTCCCTGCCAAGTGGAAGCAGGCGGTGGTCACGCCCATCCTGAAGAAGCCTTCTCTAGATCCCCTCAAAACCGAAAACTACCGTCCGATATCACTTCTTCCGTGGCCTGCGAAAGTAGCGGAGGCCCATGTGTATATGGCCCTTTGAGACCATCTCTCGCGGGCCAATACGGACCCTACGCAGAACGGTTTCTGTGCTGGCCACAGCACGGAGACAGCCCTACTCTCCATGGTGGAACACCTGCGCACTGTGCTAGATTCGGGTCAAAAGGCGGTGCTTGTTTTATTAGATCTTAGCGCCGCCTTTGACACCATTTCGCACAAGATCCTTCTTCAGCGCCTGAAGGAAGTTGGCATCGTAGGGCCTGCCCTTCAGTGGTTCCGCTCTTTTCTTGCCGATCAATCTTTTTGCGTGGCTATTCCGCCCTACCAGTCCGAATTCCACCCTCTGGGCCTTGGGGTCCCCCAGGGATCCTCGCTGAGCCCCAAGTTGTTCAACCTATACGTGAGGCCGTTGGCTGATGTCGTCAAGCAGTGGGGCATGACTATGGTCTCATACGCTGACGACACTCAGCTGGCGGTCACGCTCAGTGGGGATTCTCGCCTGGATGCCCCAAGGTTCCAGAATGGACTTCGGGCGGTTGCCAGCTGGATAAATTCCAACTGTCTCCAGCTGAACGCAAAAAAAACAGAGATCATGATCATCGGCAAACAGGCGGAACTCTGGGGCGACATGTGGTGGCCTCCTGAACTTGGGACCACTGCGACTCCGGTAATGGAGATAAAAAAATCTTGGGGTGTGGTTAGATCCTGCCCTTAGCTTTGTATGTCACACCAAGAGAACTGCTGCATGCTGTTTTGGCATTCTGCGGGGTCTAAGACCAGTCTTGAAATTTTTTGACGCCTCGACCAGGCAGCTAGTGGTGCAGGCGATGGTGGTTTCTCGACTTGACTACACCAGCTCCCTCCTGGTAGGGGTTAACCAGGCTGAAATCATCCGTCTGCAGCGTGTTCAGAACGCGGCAGCCAGAGCAGTGATGGGTCTGCCCAGGTTCTGTTCCGTCGCCAACACCTTGCGTTCCCTTCATTGGCTGCCGGTGAAGCAGAGGATTCAATTTAAAGTGCTTTGCCTGTCTTACAAAATCCTCAAGGGCTCCTCTCCCCAGATTCTTACTAACCTCCTGTCTCCGTACGTTCCTGCCCGTTCCTTAAGATCTTTGGGCCATGAACTTGCAGTGGTTCCCTGGTTCAAGCTTAGCCGAGCTGGAGGCTGCTCATTTCGAGTGCGGGCTGCGGTCCTTTGGAACTCCCTTCCTCTAAAGATCTGTGCGCTGGATGATCTTCTCTCATTTCGTAGGGCCATTAAGACCTTTCTATATCCTTAGCTTGCTGGCTCTTTTTTTAGTCTGCTGCGCTCTTAGGTGTGTTGTGTTGTTTACCTTGTCAAGCGCCAGGACGCCCCTTTGCTGGAGCAGCAGTGCACGTTATAAGTTCCCATAACATAACATGACAGGTGTTGTGCCCTTATGTATCTTTGGGAGGGTGTAGAAGTAGGGTATCTTGGGATTGTTGGTGACAAGGAAAAGAGCCTCATTCTTACTAAGCCAGCCGTTAGCCTCACCCTCCATGACTAATGATATGATTTCATTCTTGAGTCTCGGTGTTGGGTCCATGCTGAGTGGGGCATAGTGTCTAGTGTCTGCTAATTGCCGTCTACAATCAGTATCATAGTCTTTGGAGGATTAGATGACTATCACACCCCCTTGTCTGCTTGCTTGATGGTAATCAAGCGATCTTTTGAGAGGATCCCTATTGCAGCTCTTTCTGCATTGTTTAAGTTGTGGTACAAGAGGATCTGAGGCATCGCTTCAAGACCCTTCAGGACCACCCCCTCGAACGCCAGGGTTTCAGGAGGGACCATGTTGTTATTAGGTGTGAAAGTAGAGGGGTTGCGTAGGCCCGTATCATCATTGTCCGGTTCGTCCTCGTCATGGAAGAACGCCTTCAGTCGAATTTTTCTGAAGAATTGTTTCAGCTCACATGTCTCGTTGAATTTGTCCGGAGTAGGCATGGGGACAAACCCCAGACCCTTCTCCAAAACTTATTGTTCAATAGGGGTGAGGGTTCTAGTAGACAGGTTTACTACTAAGCTCTCCTTCCCCTGGTTGTGCTCCTGGTTTCTACTTGTGGGGTGGGCTGATCCTGCCATTGCACGCCCTATTGACCTCCCCTTCTGCGCCCTCTTCCTTTGCCCCAACCTCTGCCTAAAAAAGAGGGGTTGCTCATGGGATAGTATTGTGGGCGGGATTGGGGGTACATGGGGGTAGTGCCACGGGAAAGGAAGGTGTGCTTGGGGCAGTCTATGGAACATAGGACCGTTGTCATAGCCCTGGAAGGGAGCGTAAGGCGGTCTACGTTGATTGTGACTACCCCGCTACCTCCGCTGGAGTCGCTATTGGAACACCCCCTGCGGCTGGCCACATCTGAGTTCTCGTCCAAGGAGTAGCCGGTCTTAGACGTGGTAAAATCGTCCTTGAGATAGGAATAAACCTTCTCTTTGTCAAATCTAGCCACGTCTTTCTGGAGTTTGTTAATTTTCTGTTTTAACAAATATTCCTTGTTTTCAGCGATCTCATTATTGATTTCAGTTAGTTTGGTGGAGAAAGCTGTTTTAGGAATAGAACCTTTGAGGGCTGCCTCTGCTGCTTGTATTTTAACTAGTAGGGCATCCGCCAGCATCTTAGCAGTCTTAACAATGAGGATGAGCAGGTCTTTAGTACACTTCCAGGAGACTTGGCACCAATCTTGTTTGAAAGGCCCATCTTCCAGGAAAATCCTTGGGAGGATGTTGACTATGAGCCCATAGGGCGCTATGTTTGCTCGCAAGTATTCAGTCATTAGGGCTCCGTGGATCGTAATCCTGAGCCAGTCTTTTTTCAGTTGTGTTATCATCACGCAATCATCCGTTGTAGAGCCTGCGGCCACAGCTCCCCCTGTACCAAACAGGGAAGGGGCTGTCCTCAAGGCATCAGCTATAGCTTCTTCATCGAAGCTCAGTGCTGGGGTATTCTCCATGCTTGGTAGGAGAAGCTGTTATCCAGACTCCCAGGAGTGAGGATAAAGTTTGTAATGGAGCAATGGGCCAAATCAGTGTATAGTACACTGTTGGTAACCTAGGTACAGTCCCAAGGGGGTTGCCCGTGCAAGAATCTATCAACAAAAGAAGAGGACAAAGAGGGCTATATTTACTGGGGTCCTGCGTACAAGCCCTCTAACTCAGAAAACAAAGAAGGGTATGCAGTTCCCCAAAAGTGTTGCACCACAAATAAGTCAAAGAAGGTTGGGACAAGGCCACAGTGAACGAAGAGGGAAAGGGGGTGGGGTGGGGGGGGGGGGGAATCTCCCTTTCGAGACTAAAACCCTCACACACCCAGCAAGCTAGGTGTCATGCTTCATCATTTGGGTTTTGCTCCTCAACAAACTGTTTCTATAGTCTTTTCATATTTACTTTTAATTCTCTACCCCATGGGGTGTCATCTATTACACGAGTTGTAGTCATCCTACCACCTTAGGTTTGAATAAGGTACCTTTTGCCACCTATTCTAGACACTCTAAAATGGCGGCCCTCTCTGACAATATCAACCATTCCAGCAGGCCTCGGCCTACGGACACACCCACTTACTCTATCGCGCATGCGCAAGCTACTGCCCACGTGACCGCGTCTAGTTGGCGCCCGGTAGCATATTAAAAAGTGTACCGATGGCCGCTATCTACCGTTCTGGCTCCTCTTCACCGATCGACATGTGGGTACGTGCACTGTGGGCTCCTGCGGAGTAAGAGGTGAGTGGGTCTTTACTAGCGCTGTACACTTCCAGCACCCGATTCTTGCTCCGCCGAATATGCAGGGCTTCTGAATCTGCGAGGGTTATGGGCCCACGACCTGGTGCTCTCTTTGGGCTTCCGTTGCGATTTGCGAGTGTGTAGTTGGTGAAGGGACTTCTGGCAACATGCATCACGATCGATAGGACGGATGTCCACACGTCTTTGTGTTTATCGGACACGCTTCAATTTGCCTGTTACATGTCTTTTGGCTATTGACTTGTGGGGCATCTTGCCCGTTAAGTTTACCGATCACCCAGCTATTTCACATGACATCCACGGGCCTCGGGCAATATCCATGGTGGTGATGTGAACACGAGGTCTGATTGGTTAACACACCCGTCCCCACCATATTTCTCTGGCAGCATTTCGGGATTGTAAGGTCGGGTCGCGTGTTAGTTCATGTTACAGGTAACTAGTGGCAGCGGGTGTCCACCGCATGCTGGTCCCTAACATCATTGTTCCTTTAACTGTATTTCCCTATACGGTTCTTACTTTTGAAGTTCCCTTACACGGGAGGAGACCGATGAGGCAACGCTTTCAGACTTAGTAGGGTGAGCTTGAGTCCCTTGATACACTATTGCCTTTTTCCTTTGTCTGACTCCTGATCGTGGGTTGTAGCTGTCACTCACCCTGGTCCATTCCGTTTTTCTTTTAAATATTGGACCTACGGTCACGAAAGGTCCATTAGATGCACGAATCTTGAATTATGTGCGTTATGCTTTAAATATTACTGACTGGCTACACACTCTCCAGTAAATCTCTCACTATCTTTACAAATGGTTTTTAATGTTTTCTTGACTGTTGTTGCACCCTCTTCTTTTTGTCACCCCATTCCAGGTCCCACTAAGGAATGGCAGTACCTCCGGCCTGTCATTGAATATCATGTGGATTAAGTAGTATTGGCCTATCACACTGTGTAGATAGTTTTTAACTTGTAGGTCCTGATGAATTGCACTGCATCACTTTGAGCACAATGCATAAAACATGTTGACCGCTAGGTAGAGAGTACTTCCCTGGAACTTTGTACCGGATAGTGACCTCTCCTATTTTTCTTTTATTAAGATAGCTAGCCACGCCATTAAAATTGTAGAGTGGACTACCTAACCTTTTTTAACATTTTCACCACTCCCCGGCATCTACACCCCACCTAGGGCCCTCACACCCAAGCACCAACTGGCAGGGACAGAAGATCTCCGATAAAGAGCCCCTTTTAGGGTGCCCGTCAGACATTGCACCGCCAGTTTGACGAGGAACAAAACCCAAATGAAGAAGCATGACACCAAGCTTGCTGGGTGTGTGAGGGTTTTAGTCCCGAAAGGGTGATCCCCCTCCCTTTCCCCCTACGTTCACTAGGGCCTTGTCCCAGCCTTCTTTGACTTAATTGTGGTGCAACACATTTTTGGGGAACTGCATACCCTTCTTTGTTTTCTGAGTTATAGGGCTTGTACGCTGGACCCCAGTAAATGTAGCCCTCTTTGACCCTCTCTTTTGTTGAGTGTATGGTGAAGCATGCCACTAAAATGTGGGTGAGCCTTCCTCAAGCAGAACACAGCTGGTTTGGCAGAGAACTTAGATGGATTGGTCATCAATACAGAATCATCACAATGTTTGTGTAATCATGTTTGATACAGGGTGGATATGCAATTATTTCATTCCTCTCACTCTCTTCTTGTGATATGCTTGATATAAAAGCTGCCAGCCTGCACTATGGGGTGCCTGTTTGTATGCACAAAACTCCCTTTTATTAAAAGTTACTGAGACTGTCTTGAAAGAGAGAACTGCCTATCAGGAAGGAACCAGGGTGGCCTCTCAAAGGGGTGAATTATTCAAGGATTCATCCCTGCCAGATAGGATCCAGTTATTTGTTGGGAGATTCACTGCCTAGATCCCTGTCTTGCCACAGCAAGACTGGAGAACCACTCAGCACTGTGACTCTTGCACAAACGGTGGCATAATCACTGTAGTCCTGGAGCAGCTACAAGAGATATTCATATACTACTTTTCCCTTTTTTCTCTCACGTCTGTCTTCCCTCTCTAAAACCAATACACGTTGATGTATTCATGGACTGAGGAAGGACTAAATTGCAGAATCAGGAAAAGCTGTGTTTCTGCTAAGTGAAACAAGAATATTTTGTGCTGCAATTTGAGATTTCAAAACTGCACCTATGACTGGTTGCTATTCTTAAAACCTCGCACCCTGGTCCTGGCAGCTGGAACATCTGTCATTTTTGGGAGGTTGTGCCTCAACCAGAACTGGCTGGCTGTTACTTCAATGCTTTTAGCTTCAGTTTCCCCTGTCCATACCGCAAATTCTGTTCTGTAAGACAGCTTTTTTTAATCAGCAATAAAACATTCATTTGCAAATTCATGAACACAAAATTTCTGCATCTTTGTTCGCATGCTTTGCCACATTAAAGACAGACCTATTGGTATTACTTTGCAAACCCAGAAGGGCAGGCAATTTTGCTAATGTTACATGCTACTGGAGAGTGCATCCCTAATAATCAATGTATCTGCTGGCTACACCTGTGGCCTATGGAACTCAGTGCTTGGGTAAGTTGTAGTAAACACAAAGGATTGACGCTTTGCATTACTCCAAATACTACTGGTCTGTCAGGAGGTAGATCAGTAAACCTCCTGAAGTTAAATTCACAGACCTGCTTTCTGCAAAGATGTTTGAGGCAGCTACAGATCTTCTGTGAGGTTATGTCACACATCACTGGAATTGCATACTTCAGGGCAAGAGGGCACACACTTTATGGAAAAGCCAGATGTATCCACTAATGCAAACTAGAAAATAATTCGATAAAGGCTTCTAGCAGAAACATTTTGGAGTCATTTCATGCTCACCGCAATTGACCTTCTAGGAAAAAGAAAGTTATTATAAATATTATTTAGGACTGGTCTTAAATACAACGTTGGGTCCTCAGGACAGGTGTAGATATTCACACCACATTGACGTAGATGGTGAAGGGGTGCTACATAGAGATTAATCAAAAATTAAAAATGATGTGAGGCAGGAAGAGCCTCACCTACTTCCAGCCTTAAATATTATCAAAATGTCCCCCTCAGCAGACTGGAAGTAAGGTTGCATATTTAGGCGGGGAGACAATTTTGTCCTCTGCCAAAGTCACAAGCTGCCTTCAACATCCTAGACAGAAGAACTAGGATATGAAAACAAGAAGGTAAACCCCACAACATCAAGTGAGAGGTCAACCCTGATTGATCCAAGACATAAGGGCAATTTCAATTTTTGTCACATCTTATACTTCAGACCTCAAAAGATCAATTGGTTACGAAGACCATCTGAGGTTCCGTCTTGTTCTAGAACGCTACCGAAGCCCCCGCATGCTCACCAATAATAATATGTATTAATGGTAGCTACAAGAGCTGATAGTGCTATCTTTCAGTGGTGTCCTTTATTAACAGTAGAACCACCCATGTTACCCATTATCAAAACAAGCATTGGCAAAGCCAAAAGGTCTTGCCCATTTGAGATTTACTGGCTTTGCTAATGTTTATTTTAGCTATGTTGCATATAACTAAAAAGCTATGTAAAACAACTATATGACACATCTAGTTCTGTCTGTGTTGTAACGCTTTTGATTTTTAGTTATGCTGCACTAAAGCTAGTGCTGCTGTATAATATGGCAAACAAATATTGATGAAAGCCAATAGATCTTGCATAAACAAGACCTATTTGCTTTGCCAAAGCTTGTTCTACATACACTGAGCTTCCCACTGAGTGCCTATGGGGAAACGGAAGGCTGCACCAGCCCCTGGGAAGTTCACACCTGGCTCTACACTAGATGTTTTTTTTGAAGAGAGCTATGGGGGTTAGGTTCAGGGAAATTGACCTGGCAGAACAGCATTTGTCCTTGACCTCCTTGCTGGAGCCACTTTTAGAGACTACACAAGACCCCCCCATGATTCACATGTGTCTGCTGGGTTTCCCTCCCCCAGCACTATTTTTCCTCAAACTGTCTCGAGCCCCCCTCGCTTGGACCCTTCCATTGGTACAATCACTCCGCCTATTGTCACCAATGAGGGATGTGATGCCAAGGAGCATAATCGGCTATCTGTTTGCCCACCCATTCAACTAACTCAGAGGTCACCAATAACAGAGAGGGTAGGAGAAAGAGACTGGATAGGAATGTTAAATTGAAAAAACAATATCTAAACCCATCTCCTTAAGCCGTAGATAGAAACCTGGATACCGGCCCATGACTTATGATCTGCATCTAAGACTTTCGTGACTCTGGCCGGGAATTATCGTAAAAATGTATTATCTTCACTTACTGCATCTCTGGTTCCTATCATTGATAGATTAGGCAAGGTTGAGGAAGCCTTGGCTAAAGTGAGTGATACCTTTCTGGTGCAACACTTTGTATGCAACTCTGACAAGGACTACCCAAGACACCTCCATCACATCCCCCGGTTTCTAGTGGAGTGACCACCTCCTCTCGGGATACAGGGGAACCACCTATAGCTCTAGCCTAGCCTGGCCTATCCACGTTTCAGGGGCATGTTCACAGAACTTTTCCGAAGGCATTACTGGGGACTGGGCTCAGCTAGTTAGCTCAGGTGGCCCTGGAAATATGTATGTAAGCTTCACTCTAAGCTCCGCCCCCTAAGAGCCAAACATTGCAATTGCCCCCTCAGGCTACCCCCTTCGTTATGATCCTAAAAGATGTTCTTTAACTAAGCAAGAGCTCATACTAAGATCGTGAGCAATTGGGTAATAAAGTTGAACATTGGGTTAATGCTTGAGTGGGTGGCCCCGTGCTAGGTCACCATTAGATACATTTAGTGAGCAGGTTTTCCTGGGTGGGCAATACTCCAAACCAGAAGGCAATGATTGTATTGTCATTAATTTTAGAGATTGACGAGTGACTAACGACATCTTGTCTTGATTAAACTTTGCCTGTTTTGTGACAACTGCTATTAAGGCTCTTCTGTTGAGCTATTTTACAGACTACAGGAGCATTTGCCTACCTCTTTATTTCCTCAGCGAAACTTGGCGAACTCCAACAGGTTTACTCCTCTTTCCCAACTGCACCAACAGGACTGACTTCCAGCTGAAGTTACTCCCTTTGGGTCTAAGTGCACGACCAGCTGAGCCTGTGCTACCTGGGACTCATATTGAATCTAGACTTTATGTGCCCAATAGGTGTAATTCCATTCCCACTAGGACTGCGCAAGTCATCCTATGCAATCACTGTCCATAGCCTCCTGGAACACCGCTGGTTTTGCTAGTAAAAGGATTAGGACAGACTGGCTTAGGTTCATCTCCTTGTGTTTGGTTAGTTCGCCCTAAGTTGGCTGGGTATTACCCAAGGTGGGTCCCTTGCTCACTTTGGCACTGGATTCAAGCTAGCCGGGCTGATAAGGGGTATTACCCTTAAACCTGTCTGAGCATGCTTGTTTCCAGTTCTGGCTTGGCTGTCCAGGTTGAACTGGTCCCATGAGGCACATGGTCAAGACTGATTTGCATATGACTGGGTCTGAACTGAGGTGGCGAAGTGAGCTGAAGAATGATGATGGATTCAACCCAGATCTGTGACCGGGGGTGAGTGTCTAAAAAGTTTCAGCACTCCGTCATCATCTCCTTGTGTTTACTTAAGTTCATTGAATGCCTTGCATTTGTCTACAAGAGACGTGGCTTATTGACCTCTTATCAATCAGGGAATTATAAGCATGCTACTCACCCATGAGGGACTCAAGGAGCTGGGTGGGGGGCAGGGGGGTGAGGGGTCCGCAGATCTGTTTAGCCCAAGAGCCAGTTCTTGAGGGTCTTCCTGAAGGTGTTCAGGCAGGAGGCGTGTCTGATGCCTGAGGCAATGGATCGACGACTGCACCAACACTCTTGCCCCGATCAAGAATCCCTCCAACAGATGCACCGACAGAAAAGCCATCTGGTTCACCGCCGACCTCCAGGCATCTAAGCGGGCCTGCCGTATGCTCAAGAAGAAGTGGCACCACGAACAGACACCAGACAGCAACGCAGCCTACAAGAGTGCCATCCACACCACCAACTCATCCAAACCGCCAATAGGACCTCCTTCAAAGAGCACATCAACAACAATGCAAACAACAGCAAAGAGCTCTTCAACATCATGAAGGAACTCTCCAACCCCAGCTCCAACTCCAACGACATGCAGCCATCACAAGTCCTCTGCGACTCCCTAGCCACCTTCTTCCACCGCAAGATCGGAGATATCCACAACAGCTTCAACAACCAGGCCCCCCGACAGACACTGATACCTCAGACTCACCGCCCCCGCCACATCAACCTCCTGCCTTCCTGGACCCATGTCAAGGACGATGACATCTTCAAAATCATGAACACCATCCACTCCAGCTCACTATCTGACCCTGCCGCACCACATCTTCAACAAAGCAAGCTCCACCATCATACCCCACCTTCGCATGGGCAACAGCTCCATTGAGATCACCATATTCCCAGAGAGCTGGAAGCATGCAGAGGTCAACGCCTTACTCAAGAAACCCAAGGTGGACCCCAAGGACCTCAAGAACTTCTGGCCCATCTCCCTACTCCCGTTCCCAGCAAAAGTCATCGAGAAGACTGTCAACAAGCAAATGACTCCTTCCTCGAAGACAAGAACATCCTGGACCCATCCCAATCAAGATTCTGCAGCAGCCACAGGACTGAAACAGCCCTCATCGCCGCCGCCACCGACGACATCAGGGGCCATGCTGGACAACGGAGCAACCGTGGCCCTCATCCTCCTGGACCTTTTGACCGCCTTCGACACCGTCTGCCACCACACCCTTCACACACGCCTCCACAATGCAGGGATCCTCGACAAAGCCCTGGACTGGACCACTTCTTCCTCACCAGCAGAACCCAGAGTGTCCGTCTCCCACATTCCATTCTAAAGACACCAAAATCATCTGTGGCGTACCCCAAGGATCGTCCCTCAGCCCGACACTCTTCAACGTCTACATGGCACCGCTCGCCAACGTCGTCCGGTCACATGGCCTCCACATCATCTCATACACCAATGACACCCAGATGATCCTCTCCCTCACCAAGGCCCCCACCACTGCTAAATCCAACCTCCATTAAGGAATGAAGGCCATCGCTGATTGGATGATGAACAGCCACCTGAAACTGAACTCAGACAAGACGGAGGTCTTCATCATCGGATCCACCCCCTCGGCCTGGGACGATTCATGGTGGCTAGCCGCACTGGGAGCTGCAACGACACCCACTGACCACGTATGCAACCTGGGGGTCATCCTGGATTCAGCGTTGTCAATGACCCAGCAAGTAAACGCTGTCTCCTCCTCCTGCTTCAAAACCCTCTGCATGCTATGCAAGATCTACAGATGGATCCCCACTGGAACCAGAAGGACGGTCACCCAGGCCCTAGTAAGCAGTAGGCTGGACCATGGCAACGCTCTCTACGCGGGAACCTCAGCCAAACTCCAGAAACGACTACAACGCATATAGAACGCCTCTACGTGCCTCATCCTCAACATCCCCCGCCACAGCCACATCACAGCCTACCTGAAAGATCTGCACTGGCTCCACCTTCAAACTCCTCACCCACGCTCACAATGCACTCCACAACACCGGACGAGTACACCTCAATGAACAACTCACCTTCTATACCCTGAACGGCCAGCTTTGCTCCGCCAACCTCGCCCTCGCCACCATCCACAGCACCCGACGAGGGACCACCGGTGGCAGATCATTCTCCTTCTGCCAAGACCTGGAACACCCTACCCCTCTGCCTGCGACAAACTCAGGACCTGCTGTCCTTCAGGAGGCTTCTTAAGACATGGCTGTTCGAGGAGTAGCAGCACCCCGCCCCCCGGCACCTTGAGACCCTCAAAGGTGAGTTGTGTGCTCTACAAATGTACTGATTGATTGATTGATTGATCTCTGCCAGTAGCTCATTCCAGGTCTTGGCTGCAATGTGGGAGAAGGTTCTTCCACCTGCTCTGGCTCTGTGGATGCGCGGGGTTTCAGCCAGTGCGAGGTTGACCAGAAATATGTGGATGGGTTTGCTACATACACACACCAGCAGTGGTTATTAATATGGGCAGGGCAAAGGGTAGTTTGATCAAATGTGTTTCTCTTTTCTTCTTCTCAAATTACTATGGATAACTTGTGACTCAGTATATTATCAGATGATTCTATTTCAGTACCTTTCCTCTAGTATGCTGCTGATAATTCTATATAGAAATGTTTTTGACCATTCTAATGTTGACTTAGCATGTTCTTTACTTAAGGACATTGATAATTGTATCAGCAACACAAATGGTGATTGTGCTTTGGTTCTATTCAGGGATTTTAGCGTAAAGAATTGTCAGTATTCCCATGAAAATATTTGCAGATTGGAGGATTAGGATGGGGTTTTTATCGTCCATCTTGCATATTATGCTCGTGGCGATGAATTGAATCTGCTTTTGGCTATACTTAATCTTAATTTTTCTTTTAATACTTTACGTTCAACATCTAACACTACTTTGACGGTTTGTCTATCACTTGAATATATCCACAGGGGTGGGGTCCTGACCTCCTCAATACCTTTAATCAGATCTGTGGAGCAGGATTCAATCTTCTTTGTGTCCCGCTAAATAGGAGATGCAAGCCACCCATAAAGTGGTTTGACTCCAATTGCACCCAGTCGCAAGACAATCCCCCATAGACCAGGGCACGGTGCAGAGATGCAGCATTTTAAACACTGGTCCAGGCAAGAAAACTTGGGGACAGTACGGCCTTTTGGGAAACAGGTAATAACAGTTTCTTTGAGGCAAAATGAGAAACAATTATTGACGCTTTATGCTGACCCTCATTCAGAAAACCAAGAGATCCCTGATGATAATCTTTTAGTCCCTCCTCAGCCTAAGGCCAGCAGCTCAAATGAGTTCCCGGCATTCCTTAATGTATCCTGCATGTCCATCTGTTGAACTGAAAGAGGTTATGTGAGCTGTAGATAGTTATCTGGTTGGGCGTGCTCCTGGTCCAGACGGGCTTCCCTCAGATATGTTGAAAGCTAATATCTCACTGTGTGCCCCTGTACTGACAAATATCCTTAATGTTGAACTACCCATGCACTCATCCATTCACTCAGGCACTACTCATGCACTCACCCATTCACTCAGGCACTACCAATACACTAATGAAATCACTCCGACGCTATCCATGTACTCATTCAACCACCCAGGCACTATCCATGCACTCTCCAAATTACTCAGGCACTACCCTTGCTCTTATCCATTCACTGAGGCACTACCCATGCACTCCCCCAATCACCCAGGTACTATCCATGCACTCACCCAGTCACCCAGGTGCTACCCTTGCACTCATTCATTCAACGAGGCACTCCCCATGCACTCATTTAATCACCTAGGTGCTACTCTTGCACGCATCCCATCACCAAGGTAGTACCATGCACTCATTCAATCATGTAGATGCTATCCATGCACTCATCCAATCACCCAGGCACTATCCATGCACTCCCCAAATGACCTAGGCACTACACTTCCTCTCATCCATTCACTGAGGCACTACCCATGCACTCATCCAATCACCCAGGTGCTACCCGTACCCTCATTCATTCAATAAGGCGCTACTCATGCACTCATTCAATCCCCTAGGTTCTACTCTTGCACTCATCCCATCATTGAGGCAGTACCATGCAATCAAAGAGACACTATCCATGCACTCATCCAATCACCCAAGCACTATCCACGCATTCACCATATCACCCAGGCACTTCCCATGCACTCCTCCAATCACCCGGGCACTATCGATGCACTCACCCAATTACCCAGGCACTACTCGTGCTCTCATCCAATCACCCAGGCACTATCCATGCAGTCACCCAATCACCCAGACACTTTTCATGCACTCATCCAATCACCTAGACACTACTTTGCAGTCATCAATTTAATAAGGCACTACTAATGCATTCATCCAAACACACAGGCACTACCCATGCACTCATTCAATCACCCAGGCATTATCCATACATTCATCCGTTCATCCAGGCACTTTCCATGCACTCACCCAATCACCCAGGCACTGCCTTTGTACTCATCCAATTACCCAGGCACTACCTTAGACTCATCCAATACCCCAGGAACTACCCTTGCACTCATCTGTTCACTCAGGTACTACCCTTGCATATAGTCATGAAATCACTACCCATGCGCTCATCCAATCACCCAGGTGCTACTCTTGCACTTATCCCATCATTAAGGCAGTACCATGCAATCATCCAATAACAAAGACGCTATCCATGCACTCATGCAATCACCCAGGCACTTCCTATGCACTCATCCAATCACTCAGGCATTACTCATGCACTCCTTCAATTACCCAGGCACTACCCATGCACTCACCCAATCACCCAGGCACTATTCATACACTCATCCAATCACCTAGACACCCTTGCAGTGATCCATTTACTAAGGCACTACCCATGCATTCATCTAGTTACCCAGGCACTACCCATGCACTCACCCAATCACCCAGGCCCTGCCTTTGTACTCATCCAATTACCCAGGCACTACCTTAGACTCATCCAATACCTTGCACTCATATGTTCACTCAGGTACTACCCTTCACTCATCAATTCTATCAGGCACTACCCATGCACTCATCCATTCACCGAGGCACTGCCCATGTACACAACCAATCACACAGGAATTACCTTAGCACTAATGTATTCACTCACTCAGGCACTATGTATGTGCTGATCCATTCACTCAGGCACTACCCATGCTCTCTTCCAATGACCCTGTCACTATTCTTACACTGATCCATTTACTCAAGCACAACCTAGGCACTCATCCATTCACCAAGGTACTAATAATGCACCCATCAATTCACCCAGGTACTACCCATGCACACATCCATTCACTCAGGTACTACCCTTGCACTCATCCATTCATCCAGGCACTAATCATGCACTCATTCAATCACCCATGTACTACCCATGCACTCATCTTATCACCCAGGCACTAGCAATGCTCTCATAGATTCACTCCGGCACCACTGCTGCACTCATTGTAACACCTACAAACCTGTTATGCACTCATTCAATCATTAATACACCATTCATACACTTATTCCAACATATATACATTCTTTATCTTTTATTAACGGTAAAAGGCGGTTCCAACAAGAACCTATTCATTTTTTTTTGTTTTCAGTGCTTATCTAAAGTTTTAAATGCTTTTTCTTCTTTTTTATAATAACAAAAAAAGGCACTGGCACAGCAAGAATTCAAAAAACGTGCACTGAAAAATGCTTGAAAAATATAAAAGGGGATAAAAAATGTGCATGTATGATGTTTTGCAGCATTGGGATAATTGTAAAACACTGCTCACCAGCACTTACAACAACACTACAGTCCAAGCAGTACATGGCCCTTCTTGAGAACTCTGGAGCCATATCTGTTGTAGTAGTCTGCACCGCTTAAGAGACTTTCCGAACCATCTGCTTTATTGCCTATTTAAGAGGTTTTTTATTTTAGGTTTTAAGATGAAATAACATGGACATCATACCACATCAATATTTATGTTTGCCTCTCTAGAGAGCGTCTTTTCGCAGATTGCGCATTGCAAAAGTTTTGCAGCAATGTTAGTTTCCCTAGATGGGATTTTGAAAAAAATGTCATGCTACACTGGCTCTCTTCTGTGGAGGCTCCTCTTCTTTGAAATCTTCAGTCTCCACATCCTCCACATCCTGGTCTTTTCGTTGTTGCTGCTGGCCCCCCATCTCTTTCCTGTGTTGTTATTTTTGAAGCACACAACGCCCAAAACTCCCCACACCTACTCCGAACAAAGTTCTATTAAAGATGATGCAAGAAGGGTGTATATTTCCTTTTCATTTTGCTGAAAAGTATATTATTTAATGATATTCCTCGCTTTTCTGGTTAAGAGATATTCGCCTTGATTGAACTATTTGCGTTAACATCGCCGCAGCGGAAATTCAAAATACATGTTTAAAGTATTTTTTGCAAAAAATGGAAAGAAAAGCTGACATTTCAAAACTATATAGCGAACAGCTATACTCAAACTTGTTTACAATACTTCTATGTTTTAGAGTTGTTGAAAAACACACGTTATCCCTGATTACCAACGTTATCGTGACTTCCGTTGTCTTTACAGAAATTGAAAATAGTGTTTGAATATGATTTTTCTGAAAACTTACTGCATAAATATGATTTTGAAAAGTAGACTAATAAGGCTCTACTGTTAAATATACTGTAGAATATGTCTATATATATGCCGTACACTTTGTAGAAAACATGCGCTCTTCGCGACTACGAATGTCACCACAAGATGAGGGTAGTCGCGAATATGAAATTGTTTTTGTAAAGGTAATTTCTCCTAAAATGGTCACAGAAAGAAAAGCTAAAGGAATATTTTGCTAAATGTTTAAATTTAATCTATATTTAAAAGTTTCTTTTAGTTTTTTTTTCAGTATGCGTAATACATCTGCTGATCACAGATGCTCCACTGTAAATGTGACAATGTTGTGCTGACTCAAAAAATTGTTAAACATAAAACCAGCTATCAATGTGCTTTCTGATAAACAAATGAGTTGTATATAATATAAATATTATATGTAATATACAATAATAAAGAAAAAATATGAAAATCAGAGGCTCACTTAAAAAAAATTGACGTTACAATTAAGAAGTAGAATTTTTAAAATCTTAGAAATTAACTGAAACAAACAAAGGTTACAGGGATGTTACAGTTAGGAATTAGCTTTAAAAAAAACATAGAAATTTACCCAAAAAAAACAAAGCTTACAGGGGCATTATAATTAGGAATTAGCATTTAAAACCCATATAAATTCACTGAAAAAAAGAAAGGCTACAGGGACATTGTAGCTAGGAAATAAAATTTTACAAAACAAAGGATAGAGAGATGGTATGGTTAGGCTTAAGTACAAAACCAATTAAATTTAGCAGTTATAGTTAGCTGAGCTAACTATAACTTGCATCCCTGCAATGCACTGCTTATGACCTCACATATTACATCACTCATGACATGGTCAGAGACATCACAGATGACATCACTGATTTAATTAAAAAAGATACAGGATAGGGAGACGGTATTGTTAGGCTCAAGCACAAAACCAATTAAATTTAGCAGTTATAGTCAGCTGAGCTAACTATAACTCGGATCCCTGCAATGCACTGCTTATGACCTCACATATTACATCACTCATGACATGGTCAGAGATATCACAGATGACATCATTGATGAAATCATCCACAGAATCTCAGATGAACCATTCACTACCCAATATAAACTTCCATACGTCCACTCTAACTTCCACACTACAATTGTCAAAACCATTGATACACACTGGTTCACCTCAGAGCTAACAATAGCCCATCTAGCTTGCAGAAAAGCAGAATGCAAATGGCGTAGAATGTACTGCATGACAGACAAACTTTCATATATCCAGCTGAGGAAAACTTACCATTCCAACATCAAAACAGCAAAAAAAATCTTTTACACGAACGCCATTAAAGAATCTAAACATAAACAAAAAACATTGTTTTCAATTGTGAAGACGTTCACCCAGCCCAGAGCGTTACAACCTGAAATCCCACCATCTCAAGAGTTTTGTAACCAAATTGCCGATTTCTTTGAGGAGAAAATCGACACCATCCAAAAAAAATTCCCTCCCCCCCAAGTAACACAGACCTCAAGCAAATCCGCCCAGAAAGTAATTCCTGTTGGAAGTCTTAAAAACTTCACTCCAGTTAATTTAGATCAAACTAGAGAAGTTATCTTGGCATGCAAATCTGGTTCACCCTCTGACCCCTGCCCCCCAAAAATTCTCCATCAACTCATTGACGTGGTGAACCCAATTATTAATAAGATTGTTAATTCCTCTCTTAGCACGGGAATTGTGCCTCGTTTATGGAAACAGGGAATAGTTAAACCCCTGATGAAAAAATCTAATAAATCCCCCTCTGAACTCACTAATCTCCGCCCAATATCGCTACTTCCTGCACTAGGAAAGATTACCGAACAAATGGTTTATAGAGAACTTAAAAGGTATCTGGAAGTACATAACGTACTCCATCCCCAACAATCAGGCTTTCGCCCCATCACTCTACAGAAACAGCACTGATTGAACTAACAGACTCTTTAAAGCTGCTGCAGGATCAGAAGAAGAATGCCGTCCTCATACTTTTAGACCTCACGGCGGCATTCGATACCATCTCGCACTCCATTCTGATTAGCAGACTGAAAGATATTGGTATCTCAGAGGTGGCTCTAGCTTGGATAACGTCCTTTCTAACGGACAGATCGCAAACGATCGCCCTAGGTCTTTTCCTCTCAGAAGAGAAGAGGGTCTCATCTGAAGTCCCCCAGGCCTCCATCCTGAGCCCTCTCCTCTTTAACATTTACCTAATCCCACTCATTTCTCTGATTGAGTCATTCGGCATACTCGTAACTTCGTATGCCGATGACACTCAACTCATTGTGCCACTAGAGGAACATTCCACTGAGGCGGAGCAAAACCTCAAAAGCTGTCTGAAAGCTGTTTTTCATTGGATGGATCTAAATCATCTAAAATGCAACTCCAGCAAGACTGAGATCCTCCCAATGGGTAAAAATGTCAATTTCTGTCCAAGCCTATGGTGGCCTGAAGATTCAGCTGCTCCCCCCCAGACCGTAACCACTGCAAGGAACCTTGGAGTCCTGTCCGATACCGATCTGTCTTTCGACCAACACGTGATGACTGTGGCTGGCCGATGTTTCGGAATCATCAAATCTCTAAAAAAGTTTTTTGACTTTCTGCCAATAGACTCTAGAAAAACCGTGGCAGTGGCCCTAGTTCTTGCTCGCTTGGACTACTGCAACGGTCTTCTGGCTGGCGCCAAGAAAGCTACACTTAAAAAACTCCAAAGTGTACTTCACTCTGCAGCCAGACTAGTTCTTAAGTTACCCAGAAAATCTTCAATATCTGCTGCTTTAAAATCTTTACATTGGCTCCCTCTGCTCAAAAGAATATTCTTTAGGATTCTTATTGTAGCATTTCGGGCATGTAATCACTCCGGCCCAAAATATCTCATCAAGCGTTTCCCTCACTACAACCCTAGCAGATCCCTGCGCTCCTCCAAGGACAATTTAATCCTTCCTACTAGGTTCTCTCTGAAAACCAAAGGTGGCAAAACCTTTAATCATCTTGCCACTAAAGCCTGGAACAGCATGCCCAAATACCTGAGGTCCCTAAACCAAGAAAAACACTTCAGAAAATCTCTGAAAACCTGGATCTTTAATCTCCCCTATGACTACACCATGGCAGCCATCTAATTCTTAACCTTTGGAAGTAATTCGATAGTCTACCTGGAAATCAGCGCCAAGATGCTCCTTTCGGAGCGACCGTTGCGCTCTACAAATACCCCTACAAATTACAAAATTACAAATTACAAATACCAGTAGTTACATACCCACTCATTAATTCATAGGTCTACACACACACTCATTCAGTCACCCATACAGTCTCCCATACACCAACTCACTCACTAATACAGCCACTGATATATCTACTCATACAGCCATAAAGTCACTCATAAACTATCAGTCACTCAACAAGCTACTCACACACCTACTCACACACCTATAGAATTATTCAGACAGCTAATTACTCACCTATACAGTTATACACAAGCCCACTCACTTATCTATACAAATACTAACACATACTCACTCACCCATATAGCCCCCGCACAGGCACTCACTAACCCATACAGCCATTATCATTATCTCTCACTCACAAAACAGTCACTCATATACTCCAGCACTCACCTATGCTAGCTTTCAGATATCCTCTCACTGTCTCACTCACCCATTTACCACTGACACATCCATTCACTCATCGCTAGAGCCATAAACATACTCAGTCACTTATGCAGCCTTTCTCTTACACACTCATTAACCCATACACCCACTATCTCACCTACTCACTCATCCATGCATGCAGTCAGACACCCTCTCACCAACACACCCAATCATACAGCCAGATAGCTCCTCAGACAACAAATCAATCACTTATACACCCACTCATGTGCCAACTTAAAAACACATAGAGCCCCTTAGACACCATCTGACAGACTGATACAGACATTAAGACAACCTAGTCAGTGACCCATACATTCACTGAAACACCTTATTACTCACTTATAAAGTCAGTCATGCATCTACTGAATCATCAATACAGGCACTCATACACCCACTGATTCATTGATACACCTTGGTATATACATTTAACACTCATCAACATTTTAACCACTCTCACAGTCACTGGATAATGTCATCAGTGATGTCATTTGAGATGTCATCAGTGATGTCACTGACCATGTTATGAGTGATATCATATCTGAGGCCATAATCAGTGCATTGCGAGTGAGCGAGGTATAGTTAGATCAGCTAACTATAACTGCTAAATTATATTGGTTTTGTACAAGTGAAACTAGAACCTAACTATAATGTCTCTATAGCTTTGTTTTTTTCCAGTGAAGTGTTAAGATTTTTTTTAATTCTATTTCCTAACTATAACGTATCTGTGACCTTTGATTTTTTCAGTGAATAAATATATATATACTTATGTGATCAAGGATGCATGTCTGGCAGCCGAGATGCGTCATTGGACCTTGATGCTTGAACAAACTTCTATCTACTATCATACCAGCTTTTGGAGTCTGTGCCCTGGTGTTGCACCGCTGTGGATGCTGATGCTTTGGGATTTTGCAGGAATATATATATATATATATATATATATATATATATATATTTATATATATATTTGGTCCAAAAAACAATAAAGCGCACTCTCAGGTGGGAATAGTAAATGCAGATAAATATGTATTATTCCATAAATCTGTTCATGATGCGCTTTGACCGTCCTGCGATCTGGATCACACATTTAAGTGTAGAGCGAGGCGTCATTACATAGTCAACATAAAACATAGTAATAGGACTGTGAACCAGGCATAAACATCATGGTAGGACAAAACAAGAAGGAACCACTGAGGAACACTTCTGGACCTAGTCAGAGGTATGAGCAGGGCCACTGGAATTATGCAACTGTTTGGCTGCCCTGCCTTTGACACAATTATTCATTTTCCGCATTTGCCACATAATCCATCATCTGCTGCATAATCTGCAGATTTGAACAAAAAAAACCTGTTTCTAGCTCGAAAGGCTCAAGCACTACCAAAAATGCAGCGACAAGTGTTACAGCATGGCGGAAGGTCCTTTGCAAACCTAGAATGGTCACATGTTACTTATTGCTCACTGTGGGTATTATATTAGTACTAATGGTGTGTAAACCACTCTTGCTTCTTTCTGTGCCTCTCTTGACTCTTTCTGCATTTCTGTTGCTTCTTTCTGCACCTTTCTTTCCTTTTCTGTACTTCTGCACCTCTGATGCCTCCTTACCCCACTTGCCTCTTTCTGCATACTTCTTCCCACTTTCTGCACCTCTTTTGCCTCTTTCTGTACACGTGTTACCTCTTCCTGCTCCTCTCTTGCCTGTTTCTGTACCTCTCATGCCACATTCTGCACTTCTCTTGCCTCTTTCTGCACCTCTGTAGCTTCTTTCCGCCTTACTGTTGCCTCTTTCTGCCCCTCTTCCTCTTTCTGCACATCTGTTACTTCTTTCTGAACTTCTCTTGCTTCTTTCTGCACCTCTGTTATTTCTTTCTCTACCACTCATACCTCTTTCTGCACCCTTCTTCCCAATTTAGCAATTCTGTTCCTTCTTTCTGCACTTCTCTTGCCTCTTTCTGCACTTCAGTTGGTTCTTTTGCACTGCTCTTGCTTCTTTCTGCACCTCTCCTACAAATTTCTGCACCCCTCTTACCCTTTTGTGCACCCCTATTCCCACTTTCTGTACCTCTCTTTCCTCTGTCTGCACCCCTGTTCCCTCTTTATGCACCTCTTGTGCATGTTTCTACAACTTTCTTGTCTCTTTCTGTAGTTCTCTTGCCTCCTTCATCTGTTGCTTCTTTCCGTACTTCTAGTGCTTCTTTCTACACCTCTGTTGTTTCATTCAGCAATTCTCTTGCCTCTTTCTGCACTTTTCTTGCTTGTTTCTGCACCTCTCTTGCATCTTTCTGCACCTCTGTTGCCTCTTCATGTACCTCGATTGCTTCTTTATGCACTCCTCTTGCCTCTTTATGCACCTCTGTTGCTTCTTTCTGCATTTCTCTTGTATCTTTCTGCACCTCTGTTGCTTCTTTCTGCACCCCTATTGTCTCTTTCTGTACCCTTCTTCCCTCTTTGTGCAAGTCTCTTGCCTCTTTCTGTACCTCTCTTCCCTCTTTCTGCACCCTCTTGTCTCTTTCTGTACCTCTGTTCCTTCTTCATGAACTTCTCGTGCCTCTTTCTGCACCCCTCTTGCCTCTTTCTGCATTTCTGTTGGTTCTTTTTCACTGCTCTTGCTTCTTTTTGCACCTCTCTTGCAAATATTTGCACCCCTGTTGCCTTTGTGTGCATCCCTCCTCCCACTTTCTGCACCTCTCTTGCCTCTGTCTGCACCCATGTTCCCCCTTTCTGTACTACTTTTGCATGGTTCTGCAACTTTCTTGACTCTTTCTGCAGTTCTCTTGCCTCCTTCTCCACCTCTGTTGCTTCTTTCTGCACTTACTTTGCCTCTTCCTACACCTCTTTAGCTAGTTCCCAACCCCTGTTGTCTCTTTCTGCACTTGTCTTCCCTCTTTCTGTACTTCTTGTGCTTCTTTATAAACCTCTGTTGCTTCTTTCAGCAATTCTCCTGCCTCTTCTGGCACTTCTCTTGCTTGTTTCTGCACCTCTCTTATGTCTTTCTGCACCTCTGTTGCCTCTTTCTGCACCTCAATTGCTTTTTTCTGTACCACTCTTGCCTCTTTCTCCACCCCTCTTTCCTATTTCAGCACCTCTCTTGCCTCTTTCTGCATCCTGTTCCCTCTTTCTGTACCTTTCCTGTCTGTTTCATCAACTCTCTTGCCTTTTTCTGTACCTCTGTTGCTTCTGTCTGCACTTCTCTTGCCTCTTTCTGCACCTTTTATGCCTCTTTCTGCACCCCTGTTGCTTCTGTCTGCACTTCTCTTCATTTTTTCTATACCCCTCTTGCCTCTTTGTATACTTCTCCTACCTCTTTTTTCACCCCTCTTGCCTCTTTTTGCACCCCCTGTTGGTTCTTTCTGCACTGTTCTTTCTGCACCTCTGAGTTAGAGGTAGTTTTAATCCCCATGCCCTATTATGTACCAGGGCCTTACAGGGGAGGTCATGCCAATCATAGGGATATCCAACTCATAGTGTACCTTAGTGTATGTAGGTGTATTCGCTGTATTCTAAGTGTCTTTCAGCATAACACTGGCCTGGTTAGTCAGAGTCAGTTACCACCAGTACCAGTCAGTAAAGAGTCGGGGGCACAGGATGACTTTGAAACATGGCCTCTTTCTGCACCTCTGCTGGTTCTTTCTGCATATCTCTTACTTCTTTCAGCACTTTTCTTCATCTTTCTGGACTTCTGTTGCCTCTTTCTGCCTTTCTCTTGCTTCTTTCTGCACCTTTCTTCCTCTTTCGTCACATGTCCTACCTCTGTAGGCATAGTTAGAAATTATTATTTAAAAAACCTTAGAAATTCACAGAAAAAAAACGAAGGGATCAGGGATGTTAAAGTTAGAAATTAGCATTTAAAAACCATACAAATGCACTGAACAAAACATAGGTTTCCAAGACGTTAAAGTTAGAAATTATCATTTAAAAAACCTTTGAAATTCACTGAAAAAAACTATAGGTTTCAGAGACGTTATAGTTGGAAATTAGCATTTAAAAAAGCTTTGAAATGCACTGAAAAAACCATACAAACTCAATCAGTAAAGGCATTTTCCTCTTTTAATGTATGCTGTGGAATGCAGCATGCATTAAAAGAGGAAAAAATAAGGAGGAATTAAAACAATTCTCCTCGTTGCGCCTTGCTACACCAACTCTACGATGAGCAACATTCACACACATCTCCGGATTTACGATTTCTCATAAATCTGGAGATGTGTCTTGTTGTATGGGTGTTGCGTGGGAGCACCCACAGCAACAGCTATGGAACGCCCCTTCAAGGCAAAGTTCTGTGTATGAAGGGGTCGTATTTACAAGGAGAGGAAAAACCAACCAGGGTGGCTTTTCCTCTCCTTGTAAATATGAAGGAGTGCCTGGCGCCATCACTATGTTACAAAAAGTGAAGCACTGGTGGTGCAGGGTGCTTGTAAATTTGCCCCATAAGTGCTTAGGTATTGGCAGATTGATACATAAGAACATAGCGCTGGATGGGTGATTGAAGAATTGCATGAGACTGACAGGAGGTATTCTACGCTGCATGGGTACTACTTCAGTATTTAATGGAGTGGACCAATACTATGTATCTGCTTGGAGATTTGTAGGGATTATGCACAGAATATTTTATGTGTAGTTGTGTTGGTGCCTAGGTCATTTTATAAGAATACCACTAGTAACTGGAATGATGACAGTGCTACAAATAGAGTGAACACTTAATTTATAAGTGCTTATGTATTGGTGGAGTGATAGGATAAGTAGATAGTGGTAGATAAGTGATTAAAGAAGTGCATGGGGCAGACTGGATGAATCCTATACTTCATGAGTACTAACTGGGTATTTAGAAGAGTGTATCAATAGTATGTAGCTAGAGGTCTGCTTTGATAATGCACAAAATATTATGGCTGTACTTGTGTTAGTAGCTAGGCCATTCCATAAGTTCATGACTAGGAACTAGAATAACAACAGTATTACAAACAGAGTGTATAGTGAATGTATAAGTGCTTAGGTATTGGTGGAGTAATAGGATAAGTAAATAGTGCTGGATGGGTGACTGGAAAAATGCATGGGACAGACAGGAGGATTCCTACACTGCAGAGGTACTAACTGGGTATTTAGAATAGTGTATCAATAGTTTGTATTTGGTTAGAGGTGTGCATGCATAGTGTACAAAATATTGTACCTGCACTTGTGTTAGTGACTACGCCATTCCCTAAGTATACGACTAATAACTGGAGTATTTTCATTGTTGCAAAGAAAGTGTGTGCTGAGTTTATAAGTGCTTAGGTATTGGTGGAGTGATAGGACACGTAGATAGTGCTGGATGGGTGAATGGAGAAGTGCATTGGACAGACAGAAGGATTCCTAGACTGCGTAGGTACTAACTGGGTATTTAGAAGAGCGTATCAATAGTATGTAGCTGGTTAGAGATCTGCATGCATAGTGTACAAAATATTGTACCTGCACTTGTGTTAGTGGCTAGGGCATTCCTTAAGTATATGACAAATAACTGGAGTAATTTCAGTGCTGCAAAGAGAGTGCATGTTAAATTTATTAGTGCTTAGGTATTGGCAGAGTGATAGGATACGTAGATAGTACTGGATGGTTGAATGGAGAAGTGCATGGGACAGACAGAAGGATTCCTAGACTGCATAGGTACTAACTGAGTATTTAAAAGACTGCATCAATGCTATGTAGCTGGTTAGAGGTCTGCATGCATAGTGCACAGAATATTGTAGTTGTACTAGCGTTACTGGCTTGGTCATTCCTTAGGTACATGACTAGTAACTAGAATAATTTAAGTACTGCAAAGAGAGTACATGTTGAATTTATAAGTGCTTAGGTATTGCGGAGTGATAGGATATGTAGATAGTGCTGGATGGGTGATTGGAGAAGTGCATGACAGACAGGAGGATTCCTAGGTTGCATGGGTAGTACTTTACTAAGTAGCTGGTTAGAGGTTTATATATATACAGTGCACTGCTGAATGTAGTTGTGCATTGATAGTGTTTGGAATATTTATTCTTACATTGACAGTAGTACATATCATAAAAAGCGAAACATTTGGATGATAAGAGCGTTTAGAGCCAGAGAACTAGGTCAGCAGAGCTGCTTTAGAGACAGAGAACCAGGTCACAAGAGCTGCACTTGGGCCTAAGAACTAGGTCAGCAGAGCTGCTCTAGAGGGAGAGAACCAGGGCAGCAGAGCTGCTTTAGAGGGAGAGAACCAGGGCAGCAGAGCAGCTCTAGAGCCTAAGAACCAGGCCAGCAGAGCTGTTCTAGAGGCAGAGAACCAGATCAGCAGAGCTGCTTTAGAGGGAGAGAACCAGTGCAGGAGAGCTGCTTTAGAACCAGAGAACCTGGTCAGCAGAGCTGCTTTAGAGCCTGAGAACCAGGTCAGCGGAGCTGTTCTAGAGCCCAAGAACCAGGTCAGCAGAACTGCTCTAGAGGCAGAGAACCAGGTCAGCAGAGCTGATTTAGAGCCAGAGAAACAGGTCAGCAGAGCTGTTCCAGAGCCTAAGAAGCAGGTCAGCAGAGCTGCTCTAGAGCCATTGAACAAGGTTGGCAGAGCTGATTTAGAGCCAGAGAACCAGGTAAGCAGAGCTGCTCTAGAGCCAAGGGACCAGGTCAGTAGAGCTGCTTTATAGTGAGAGAGCTACTTTAGAGTGAAAATACCAGGCCTGCAGAGCTGCTTTAGAGCCAAGGGACCAGGTCAGCAGAGATGCTCTAGAGCCAGAGAACCAGGTCATCAGAACTGATTTAGAGCCATAGAACCAGGTCAGCAGAGCTGCTTAAGAGCCAGAGAACCAGGTCAGCAGAGTTGTTGTAGAGCCAGAGAACCAGGTCAGCAGCGCTGCTCTAGAGCCTAAGAACTAGGTCAGAACCGCTGCTCTAGAGCCAGAGAACTAGGTCATCAGAGATGCTGTAGAGCCAGAGAAACCAGGTCAGCAGAGCTGCTTTAGAGGGAGAGAGCCAGGTCAGCAGAGCTGCTCTTTAGCCAGAGAACCAGGTTAGTAGAGTTTCTTTAGAGGGAGAGAACCAGGTCAGCAGAGCTGCTTCAGAGGGAGAGAACCGGGTCAGCAGAGCTGTTCTCGAGCCAGAGAACCATGTCAGCAGAACTGCTTTAGAGCCACAGAACCGGGTCGGCAGAGCTGCTTTAGAGCCAGAGAACCAGGTTAGCAGAGCTGCTTTAGAGCCAGAAAACCAGGTCAGCAGACCTGCTGTGGAGCCAGTGAAACAAGGTCAGCAGAGCTGCTTTAGAGGGAGAGAACCAGATCAGCAGAGCTGCTTTAGAGCCAGAGAACCAGGTCAGCAGAGCTGCTCTAGCTGACACTGACAGACTGACACTGGCTGACTGACATTGACTGGTTGACACTGACTGACACTGATTGACTGACACTGACTGACACTGATTGACTGACACTGACTGACACTGATTGACTGACACTGACTGACTGACACTGACTGACTACTCTCTACTACTCTACTACTCGCTCTCTTTTTCTCTCTACTACTCTCTCTCTACTACTCACTCTCTACTACTCACTCTCTGCTACTAACTCTACTACTCACTTCTACTCACTCTCTACTACTCTCTCTACTGCTCTCTACTACTCACTCTCTACTACTCACTCTCTACTACTCACTCTCTACTGCTTACTCTCTACTGCTTACTCTCTACTACTCATTCTCTACTACTCTCTACTATTCACTCTCTATTACTCGCTCTCTACTACTCCCTCTCTACTACGCACTCACTACTACTCTGTACTGCTCACTCTCTACTACTCACTCTTTACTACTCCCAACTACTCACTACTCCTACCCTCTACTACTCACTCTCTACTACTCACTCTCTACTACTCTCTACTACTCACTCTAATATTCTCTACTACTCTCTCTCTACTACTCCAATACCACTCTTTACAACTCTTTACTACTCTTTCCCTACTACTCACTCTCTACTACTCACTCTACTACTCACTCTCTACTACTCTCTCTCTACTACTCACTCTCTACTACTCACTCTCCACTACTCAGTCTCTACTACTCACTCTCTACTACTCACTCTCTACCACTCACTCTCTACTACTCTCTACTACTCGCTCTCTACTACTCTCTACTACTCACTCTCGACTACTCTCTACTGATCACTCTCTAATACTCCACTACTCTCTACTACTCACTCTCTACTGCTCACTCTCTACTACTCTACTACTCCCTACCACTCTCTCTCTACTACTCACTCTCTACTACTCGCTCTCTGCTACTCACTTTCTACTACTCACTCTCTACTACTCTCTACTACTCCCTATCTACTATTCTCTACTACTGACTCTCTACTACTCACTCTAATACTCACTCTCTACTACTCACTCTCTATTACTCATTCTGAGGTTCCGTGACGATTTGAACCCGTGTTTTCAATATTGTCGGAAATACATAATATTGGTATCAGCGAACCGCAAATGATCCATTTAGCATATCCTGGTGTTTTCGCTATGCTACGAGCAAGAGTGCTCCTGTTTTGAACACATTTCTGATGCACCCACGGCATCCATCTTAGAGCATGGCAGCCATTTTGTGTTTCTTGCCCTCACATACGCAATAACCTCTGATCATTTCATTTCGATTAAGGACACGTAGCCTTAGCCGGAGATTCACCTCTTTCAGTGACACGTGCACCTTGGAACAGAACACGCTGTAGCTGCATGACTCGACAAAGGCTGCCTCCTCTGCCCGAGGCCAGCCCCACCGAACTGGTTCTCGTGTCCATTGTCCCGATCATGATTAGGCGGCCGAAGCCGGTAGCCTTGCCCATTTACAACCCACAAACATCTCTTATCCCGCTTTCCTATCTTCCACACCTGGCTCCGTTCCTTTCTTTCTGAATCTTTATTAGGGGGAGGTAACGAAATTTATGATGAGGCGGTCCGGCTCTTGAATGCAATATTGACAAGGGATTGTGATGAACTAGTGGGAACCCCTCTTCGTAATGTTTGGCATCAGATATTATCAACGGTTCTTGTGTAACACCAAATATTTATTGTTTTAGACACAAAGGTTTTGAGAATGTATTACATGTAAAGAATTCGCCCCCAGCTTAAAATTTAGTATATAAGGAGCAACCCTCTTTGTACAATTTGAACAGGCTCCTAGAATCTGCCCATTTGTGGTTTCTGTGACTTCTGTGTCCCTGCAGTAATAAACCTTTGGTCTTTGACGCCACCATCGAGAAGCCCGTGTTTCTGTTCATTTGCGCACCAAGGCAGGTGGAACTCCGGGGTCTTTGGGTGTTGTTCCCTGACACCTCTGGACGGAACCAAAAAGTCCAGAACTCCAATTGGCGCCCAACGTAGGGCGACGTCATTCGGTACCGGTCCAAAAGCCTGAAGAGTTCGAGAAGCTTCGTGTGAAGATTCCTGAGGGAGGCGCCCCACTTCATCGATCCCGGCATATCGCAAAAGTGGCCCGAAGTTCTCTTCCACGAGGGTTCCCGTTCAGGACGGCTGCAGTGGGCCGTTGCCTTGACCGTCGCCCTGTCTTGGACCCGAGGTGCAGTCCTTAGTACAGCGAAACGTGACGGGTTTCTCCTTGGTGACGTCTTCAGTGCCTCAGTTAAGTATTTAGTGGTTGCTAGCTGGTTACTTCGTGAGGGTTGTTAAAATTTTTTTTTGGTTCTTGGTTTGGTTTGGTTTCGTAAGATTATCACTGGTTGTTCTGGTTACGATAATCTATTCGGTTTAGTTTGGGTATCGATACATCAGTTCGTTTTGGTAGGCCTAAGTTCTTGGTTCAGGTGCACATATCTGTTTCTTGTTTTGTTTGTTCTGTGTTCCGGTCTGAAAAATGGTAAGTCGGAGAAACTGTATGTTGTCTTGTTTTGGTTGCAACAGTGACTCACGATTGGAGGACTCATGTCTGGTTCCTCCGATTGGGACTCCCCTATATGACTTGTACTGTAAACATGGTGTGGGTCCTATATCTTATAATGAGGTGTGGGTCCGATACACTGAGAAAGATGGTGTCCTTAGTTGGCCACTGCATGGTAGTTTTGAACCCGAAATCCTTGACAATTTAGAAGCGAAATTGTTTAGGAAGAAAGCCCGGCCGGCAATGTTTGATTCTTTCCGTTACTGGCGAAAAGAATCCAAACAGAGAGAAATGAAGAGGTTAAAGAAAGAACAAAAAGAGCAAGAAGAGTTGACTCTGGAGCAAGCGGCTAAGCAGCTGCAAGTTAACGAGTCAGAGAAGGCCATAGAGGTGGCCATTAGAGAGCATAATTTAGCGATTGACAAGTGCTACCCTGCCTTGCCATCGAAAACAATTAAGATACTAGAGGATTCTGAAAACGATCCTCTGTTGTCTTATTTGTTACGATCACCTCCACCGTATGCACAGGGTGCTACGGCTCCACCTTTACCGAATGTACAATTGCCGGTTGCTGGACAACCTGGTATTCCTGCTCCTGCCCCTCAGAATCAAGTTCCTGTACCTCCTGTGGTCAATGTGAATGTTCCTACGGCTCCTCCTTCTCCTGGATTGCCGACTTCTATACCTGTATCTGTCTCGCTTACACCTACTGTTCCACAAACTATCTTTTTCGATACTTCTACTGTCCCGCTATCTGTTCCTACCTCTAGTGTGTTCTCAGCGTCTGCGAGTGTGTTGACTCCACTTTCTGTTCGTCGAAGAATCACTGATTCTGTATCTAACATTCTGTCTCCTTTATATAAAACTTTAATCAAGACTCCTACTTCTGACTCTGTTCAGAGACGTAGTCAGCTTCCGAGTACTGAAGAACGGGGAATTTTAGATTCCACGGCTCTCAGATGGATTTCGAAGAGTAGGAGATATAGTACGAGAGATGTGCTAGACACCTTTATGCAGTGGAAAGAACCAACGCAACGGTATGTCTTTGATGAGATGTGCTCGCTGTTACGTGAGGAAATAGAAGAAGATGATGTTGAATCAAATCTAGAAGACTTAATTAAGGTTCAGAAAGAGTTCGCTGCAGGAATGATAGTAGGTGAAAATATAGAAGAAGCGATGGAACTGATTTTAAGTTATAGAAATGATCCATCACTTCGTTCACCGCGAGATTTAGAGAAAAGCAAAACGAAGCTCAGTCGCCAATATCCAATGAGGGAGGTTCCTCCAATTTGGCGCGAAGCTGTACAAGCTGATAATGCCAATGGTATTGTAGCCGCTCCGGCCCAATTCCAAAGAGTGTGGATACACATTCCATGGAAACGAGCAGAAGTGCTAGCAGTGAAGCAGGCCTTGCCAGATCCGCGTAAGAATCCTGCTGGATACTATAAGGAATTAACACAGACAGTTGAGGCTTGTATAATGAACTTAGCAGACATCGATATGTTATTTGGGAACGTAGTTCCGCAACCAATTTGGGCTAAAATTCGTAGAGAGAATCATCCAGTTGCCCTAGGTGGTGATTGGGCAGCTATCATTGCAGCGGATGGTCAGCAAGTAGGTGGTGCAAAACCCGAAACCCTAATTGCTAACCTTCCAGGTAGGATAATTGACTTAATGAAGACTCTGATGCCCGCATTGCGTGTTAATTGGGACAAATTGTCCGCATGCAAGCAGAAGAAAGACGAAAGTGTCTCCGACTTCTTCACGAGGTTCGAAGAGACTTTTGTAGATCACAGTGGTCAGGATATGAGCACAGAAGGAGGACAGAGACTGTTTGTCGATAAATTCGTGCATAATTTGTTACCTGAATTATGCAATAAATTAAAAGATTCCGAGAGTGCGTGGGCTCTTTCTACAACTGCGCAAATACTTGCAACTGCACAGTATTATGAAAATAGAGATAAAGAGGAAAAAGAAAAATCAGATAAGAAAACGAAGGATTTAAAAACTAAAGTTCTTTTGCAACAGGCGTATCCGCCTCGCATGAATCAGAATAATACGCAACAGAACTCATATCAAAGAACAGATTATAGTTCATCGAGGCCTCAATATCAGTGGAATCAATGTGCGTACTGTAAAAAAGAAAGTCACTACAAGAATGAGTGTCCGATATTAGCGCAAAATAATGCAGCAGCAGCTCAGAGAGGTCGTGGTGGTTTTGTGCAAAATTCTAGAGGTCGAGGTCGAGGGCGAGGTGCCATGCCTCCACAAACGAATGATCGTCCTTCCAATCACTTTGATCAACGAAATGGACAGTCTGCCCAGCAAAATAGATCTCAACAGTATCTTGTTGAAGACTATTGTGAAGTGGATGAGGGATTTCAGCAAAATGGGTACTAGGACAGCCATGGACAGAGAGAGGGAGTAGTATCAGTTCCAGTGGATCAGAGTGGGCCTTATGTCGCAGTAGCAACATCAGGTGTAGTCGAACCGTTTCTGTTGGATACTGGTGCAGCAAAAAGTTCTATCATTCATGCGAAACTCCCTGGCGCACCTTTGTCCGGCTCAACAAATGTATCTGTAGGTTTTTCAGGCGCCCCTGTTTACAACCCCATATCTGGTCCTTTGTCTATTTCTGTTGGACCGTGTCAATTGAAAGCACCCCTGATTTTGACGACAGGTTGTAATGAAAATCTGCTTGGTTTAGACTTGTTAAAACGACTATATGCGACATTGTACTGTTCTCCGGAAGGATTACAGCTTACATTGGGTAAAAGAATCACCTCTCCAATGTACTTGTCAATGGATGCACTCCCGCCAGAGCTGCGTTCACTCCCTGATTCTCTTTGGGCGACTGGTCCTAACGATGTAGGCCTTTTGGAAATACCACCATATGTAGTCACTTTGAAAGCGAATGTAAAATTTCCAAGAATTCCTCAATACAAAATCTCCACTGAAGGTGAACGTGCACTTTTATTGATTGTACAAGATTTGATTAAGAAAGGTGTGGTTGAAGAAACTAGAGGAAATGTCTGTAACAGTCCTGTATTACCGATTTTGAAACGAACTGATCCTACAAAGCCTCCAGTGTATAGGTTTGTCATCGACCTCAGAGAAGTTAATAAGATTGTAGTTCAGCAGTTTCCTGTGGTTCCAGACATTACTGCCTTGTTAACATTGATTCCTGCTACAGCTACTTGGTTTTCAGTCATTGACTTGAAGAATGCCTTTTTCAGCATTCCGATAGCCGAGGAAAGCAGAGATATTTTCGGTTTCTGTCTAGGAGGTCGAAGTTTCAGATTTAAACGCGCTCCACAAGGCTATTGTGAGAGCCCATCTATTTACAGTCAAGCATTAAAAAGTCAGTTAGATACCTTTGTCCTTCCTCCAGGTTCTGCTCTAGTACAGTATGTAGACGATCTTCTAGTGGCTGCTGATGATAAGGAAACTTGCAAATCAGCTACGATCTCGTTGTTACATCATTTGTCTAATTTGAATCACAAGGTGTCACCTTCGAAAATGCAATACTGCTGCCAAGAAGTAACCTACCTAGGTCATCTCTTGTCAAAGGAGGGAAGGAAGTTGACCCCAGAGAGAATAAAAGCAATTACGCAGATGAGTGTTCCTCGCACACAGAGAGAAGTACGTGCCTTTTTAGGTATTACCTCTTACTGTAGGCAGTGGATCCCAAATTTTTCTCTTTTAGCAAAACCTTTGGTAGCTTTGACTGGGAAAAATGTTCCGAGTCCGGTGCCATGGTCTAATGAATGTCAGGAGAGTTTTACTGAATTACGAAAAGCACTGTGTTCAGCTCCTGTATTGGGTACACCTGATTACAGTAAGCCATTCACGCTCTATGTTCACGAGAGAGAAGGTTGCGCGTTGAGTGTTCTGACACAGACATTTGGTGATAAACAACGCCCTTGTGCGTATTTTTCATCAACATTAGATCCGGTAGCTAGAGCGTTACCTAGTTGTTTGAGAGCTACAGCGGCAGCTGCGGCTTCCATTCGACAATCTGCTGGTTTGGTGATGAACAACATGCTAGTGGTCATGGTTCCTCATGCTGTGGATACACTCATGAACCGAACTAAGACACAACACCTTACCAGTGCGAGACTATCTGGTTACGAGCTGACATTACTAGCGAGTCATATTCAGATCAAAAGATGTAATGTATTGAATCCAGCAACGTTGTTGCCGGCTAATCAAGAGTCGAGTGATTCCGAGCCACATGATTGTTGTTTTAGAACGGAGGAAGAGACAAAAGGACGTATTGACTTAAAGGATACTCCATTATCAGATCCAGATGGTACGCTGTATGTAGATGGGTCATGCTTTAAATTGGAGAATGGTGATGTGACTGCTGCTTACGCAGTAACGACTTTGAAGACGATTGTGGAGACTGCAAGTGTGAGTCAGAATTCTGCCCAAGCTGCAGAATTAATAGCTTTAACAAGAGCGTGTGTTTTAGCTAAGGGAAAGAGAGTGAATGTGTTCACAGATAGTCAGTACGCGTTCGGCGTGGCCCATAGTTTTGGCCGTTTGTGGAAAGAAAGAGGTTTCATTACGTCCCATGGGACTAAGATTCAACATGGTCAGCTAGTTAACGACTTGTTGGAATCTCTAACCTTGCCGACTGAAGTTGCGATTGTAAAGTGCAGTGCTCATAAAGCAATCACGGATGATGTTGGTCGTGGGAATGCTTTTGCTGATGAGACTGCTAAACAGACAGCTAGAGACATGATGAGCAGGATGTATGTTGCTACGTCTGCAAGATGGATTGCTGAGTCTGGAATGTGTGAGGATACAATGGAAAGTGTGAAAGAGATTCAGAAAGAGGCAACTGAGGAAGAAAAACGTGTATGGAGAGAAAGTACGGGCAAGTTGGATTCGAATGGGTGTTGGATTGATTTGACGGAACAGCAGCGTTGGATGTTGCCTGACGCGTATGTGCTTGCAGTGGTGACAATGGCGCATGGAGTAGCGCATATAAGTTCTAAAGGAATCTGCAAGATGTTGGCTCCAGTCTGGAAGAATGATGGGATCAGTAAGTGTGCAGAGAGAGTGGTGAAAAATTGTATGGTATGCCTGATGCATAATCCTGGCAAGGGAACCCCAACTCCTGCTGGTCACTTCGCTCCTCCTTCCTGCCCCTTTGAAGTGATTCAGTTAGACTTCATTCACATGGATCGCTGTAATAATCTGAAATACGTCCTGGTGGTAGTCTGTGCTTTTTCCAGGTGGATCGAAGCATATCCACTAAAGGACAATACTGCCCTATCAACTGCCAAAATTCTTCTCAAAGAATATTTCCCTAGATTTGGAATGCCACGGATTGTATGGTCAGATAACGGAAGTGAGTTTATAGGGAAAGTTATGCAGAGTGTATGTACCGGCCTAGGCATAAGACAGAAGTTCCACAGTGCGAATCATCCCCAGTCTGCTGGTTTAGTAGAGGGTTACAATGGCACCCTCAAGCTGAAACTAGCTAAAATACAAGCATCCACAGGTTTACCCTGGCCAGACGCACTTCCTTTGGCTTTGCTATCAACGAGAGCAACTGTACATTCTAGAGTGGGGCTTAGCCCCTATGAAATAGTTTTTGGCCGCCCGGCAAATATTTGGGGAGTGCCGAGGCCTAAGGAATTTTGTTCTCTGGAATACCCTATGTTGATAGACTACCTTTACGACTTGACTGCTAAATTGAGTCTTATTCACCAACAGGTTTTCGATGCATTGCCAAAGCCTCCGGAGAGTCCAGGGCATCAGCTGAAACCCGGCGATCAAATCGTGATCAGAAACTTCGCGAGGACGAAGAACCTTCAGCCCAGATACGTCGGCCCCTTCCAGGTCCTGCTTGCAACGAGAACAGCAGTTCGTGTAGCTGGCCGCAAGCATTGGGTGCACGCATCTCATGTCAAGCGTGTACCTTTGCCACTTCCTTACGACGACTGGGTGAAGAAGGCAATTGGTGCCTCCGAATTTGAACGTACGCCAAAGTTCATCCCTTTCAGCGATGCCGAATTGATTACCGACACTCCAAACTCTGACTCTCCTCCTGAAAAGACTCCTTTGAACTCTGAACATTTGTCCCCTACATCAGAAAAAACTCTGTCATCTGCGAACCTGAACACTGCAACAGCTACCAGTGATATACTATTTGCCGACCAAACAGTTCCTGCAAAGCAAAGATACAATTTACGACCTCGTAATATGGACAAATAAAGCAGGCAACTGCCCATTGTGATATTTTGAAATTTTGAACTTTTGCCTTCAGCCAGGAAGTTTGCTATTGTTTTATTGTTTTTAAAATTGCCTTGCCGTCTGGGTAGCCGTAGGGTCGTGGCTGTGTGCCTAGTTGAATCTGCGGGGGTCTGACACAAGGTCGATCTTTCTGTTGGTTCTGGGAACTCCCAGGGCTGATAGAGGCATTTTCATCTACGTACACATCATCAGTGGTCGCGAGCGGATTGTAGAAGATGGAGCTTCCTGCGCTGCAACGAGATAATGTGATTTATGTTCGCAGAAACAGACTTTACAGAGTTCTTCACAGCAAATGCTTTTTAATACAATGTGCCATTACATCTTTGATTGTTTTGATAACATTGGTGGGTGGAATCGTTTTCGGTATGAGTTTGATTTTTGTGCCAGTAACTACAGTACCTCCCCTTGATCCTGCTACTTCTACTGTTTCTTCTATACACTCTTTTCACTCGTTTCCTGAACATGAGCAAGCTCGACGCTCAGAATTCATTAATAACACTTTTGTACAACTCTTGCATCAACACCAACTGGTAGTTAACACTACAGACTGCTGGGTGTGTGGCTTGATACCCCACACTATGGATAAAGGTATTCCTTATCTGGTTTTGCCTTTCAGCTACAATGGATCATTTCAGGCCCTTCAAACCATCTTTGCTTATGCCCTTGAAACCTATCCTCCACGTCCACCACGTTCCACTAAATATAACTCTGCCAACAAGGCTTTAGTCCAGGGAATTATTGACATGATCAAGGACGTCAATAATACTCCATCTTACCCTAGAGACGAATTGCGAGTATATTTAAGTTGGAATTCTTCAGAATATCGCCTTAGTTTGGGAGAAAGCAAGCGTAAAAGCTCAACTCCAATCTGGGTCGTACCTCACCGAGGTCAGGTCTGTTTGCAAGGTGATGGGAGAAATCCGAGAGCTCAGCTAGGGAGGAGTGAGTGCGTAGAGACTTATGTGTTTCCGGCTAACTCTTCCCCTGCCTTTCTTACTGCTAGGGGTACCTACTTCATCTGTCGAGACCGAGCTTATACATGGTTGCCTGCCGACTTTTCAGGTTCATGTTATATTGCTCGATTGTTGCCCCCAACATACACTGCTTCATCTGATTATCACAGGACCAGAGTAGCGAGAGGTGTCTTCAGCAAGGAAGATACTGCTGGTCAGGAAGCTGGAGACTTCTTCAAAGGCTTCCTTCCGTTCTGGGGGCCTATGGCCAATAGTAGAAACATACGTCAGCTAACACGGGTAGTTGAATCTACTATTACCGAAACTGCTGGTGCCCTTAGCAATTTGACAGCTGAGCTTCAGGCGGATAGACTCATGACGTTGCAGAACCGTATGGTTCTAGACGTTATACTTGCAGATCGAGGTGGGGTATGCAGAATGATCCAATCGAGCTGCTGTGTCTTTATTCCTAATAATGCTCCAACAGTCTATGAGGCGATCTCGAAGCTACACAAGATTTCCGATTCTATTTACGTAGACAAGGGAAACTGGTCCTTCATGGAGTGGTTTTGGACTCTGATATCAGCATGGGGATGGAAGGTTCTAATGGTCATTGGTGTCATCTTAGTATTCCTCTTCTCATGCTGCCTGATTATCCAGTGTGGTCCTGCTCTGTGTAGTCTTTGTGCTGCAACCTGTTTTAGGAAACCACCTGCGTTTGGAGAAAAGGCACGAGAAAGGATGATGATACAACAGCATGTCACTGACCTGATGAGCATAGAATTAGACTCTGACATAGACTGAGTAATTGCCTATGTAAGGGCAAAAGGAGGGACTGAGGTTCCGTGACGATTTGAACCCGTGTTTTCAATATTGTCGGAAATACATAATATTGGTATCAGCGAACCGCAAATGATCCATTTAGCATATCCTGGTGTTTTCGCTATGCTACGAGCAAGAGTACTCCTGTTTTGAACACATTTCTGATGCACCCACGGCATCCATCTTAGAGCATGGCAGCCATTTTGTGTTTCTTGCCCTCACATACGCAATAACCTCTGATCATTTCATTTCGATTAAGGACACGTAGCCTTAGCCGGAGATTCACCTCTTTCAGTGACACGTGCACCTTGGAACAGAACACGCTGTAGCTGCATGACTCGACAAAGGCTGCCTCCTCTGCCCGAGGCCAGCCCCACCGAACTGGTTCTCGTGTCCATTGTCCCGATCATGATTAGGCGGCCGAAGCCGGTAGCCTTGCCCATTTACAACCCACAAACATCTCTTATCCCGCTTTCCTATCTTCCACACCTGGCTCCGTTCCTTTCTTTCTGAATCTTTATTAGGGGGAGGTAACGAAATTTATGATGAGGCGGTCCGGCTCTTGAATGCAATATTGACAAGGGATTGTGATGAACTAGTGGGAACCCCTCTTCGTAATGTTTGGCATCAGATATTATCAACGGTTCTTGTGTAACACCAAATATTTATTGTTTTAGACACAAAGGTTTTGAGAATGTATTACATGTAAAGAATTCGCCCCCAGCTTAAAATTTAGTATATAAGGAGCAACCCTCTTTGTACAATTTGAACAGGCTCCTAGAATCTGCCCATGTGTGGTTTCTGTGACTTCTGTGTCCCTGCAGTAATAAACCTTTGGTCTTTGACGCCACCATCGAGAAGCCCGTGTTTCTGTTCATTTGCGCACCAAGGCAGGTGGAACTCCGGGGTCTTTGGGTGTTGTTCCCTGACACCTCTGGACGGAACCAAAAAGTCCAGAACTCCAATTCTCTACTCTATACCTCTCTCTACCTCTCTCTATCCACTACTCTCTACCTCTACCTCTCCACCTCTATCTCTCTACCTCTACCTCTCTACATCTACACCTCTACCTCTACACTTCTACCTTTCTACCTCTCTCTACCCTCTCTACACGCACACATATGCACATATATATACATATTTATGCATATGCATTTATATAATCTGCATATCTATATAAATACAAGTATAAATGCATGCATACATATATGTATACATATGCATGTTATGTACATGAAAGTTTGAAAAACACTAATATAAAAGCAAAGCTAAAAAGCTTTCTAATTACAAACAGAGTAGCTTTAACTTAAACGAGGGCGAGACCTATTGCAATGCTTGTTTACTTTAGTTCCATCAAGAAGGCATTCAGACATGTCAAACTTTTGCCCTAAATTCTAAATGTTAGCACTCTAGTTGCTCATTAGATCACTGTAGTAAAGCTACTGCTCACCAGGGAAGTCTGCTGCTGGTGTTCAAAGTGCATGTTTCAGTCTGCATGTCAGATTTTTTTAATGAAATGGAAGAGAATTTGAGAAGTCTCAATGTGATTGAATTTTTCTTTCTGCAGCACTAATCATAATGTTCCTTTGCAAATTAAATGTTTTAATTGTCACCACTTTATTCCAATCAATATGGCTTCTGGTGTGCCGTACGTTTGTCATAAGTAAGACTGTTAGCGCTGTAGTTGTTCTTCAGAACACTCTGGGAAGCTGCAGTAGAACACAAAGGAATCAACTGACAGTCTCTGCGCTTGTTGGATGTACATGTTTTACTAAGAATGTCAGACTTCATTCTTACATAACTGAGAAAGATAATGTGAATTTACAGAAAATATGCTCTCAGTTTAGCTTATAGATCACCTGTGGGAAAAGTATAAGAAGATAGTTTTCGCTCAAACATGATTCATGATATCCCAGCAGAAGGCTTTTTCACATGGTAAAATCACCTTAGAACACACCACAATTGCTAAAATGAGTATGGTACCACCAACAAATGATTTATAATGTAACTAAAGTCTTAAAACCTTCTATTAACTACAATGCCTTTTAATGAGGTGCAATCATGTATATTGGTCCCAAGATGGCTGAGAACACTTCTTGGATGAAGTGCTGACAGCCAATCAGATCTCACGATGAGATGTGTGGTTAGGCTCCACCCAGATATATATATATATATTTTTTTCCTTTAATATCTAAAAAACTACAGAACAGATTTACACCATTTAACAAGAAGGCACGACACTGAACCAAGGGTACAATTTTGCCAAATTTGGTGTCATTCCGTATAGTAGTTAAGGCTGTCGCTGCTATTAAAGGTTCCTATGGAAAATTGCATGGGGAAAACACGTTTTGGGACTCCCCTTTTTTCTCGGCCCCCGCTTCACGAATCACTGTGAAACTTTGTTTGTATTTGTTTGTATTTGAGCTTGTAAAGTGCAAAGCTACCCGTAGGTTTCCTGGCACTGTATAATGCTGGAGAACCCGTCCTGGCTTTCCCTGTAAGATGGTCCCAATTGGGCACCCCCAAGGTGAAGCCAGGCATCCCCGGCATTGATGGGGCCATTTGTGGGGATTAAGCAAGCTATTGCCCAGAGCTGCTGAGTGGGACCCATGGTTAGAGTGGCACCGAAGGCGAGATTTATCGAGCCCGCTGACATTGGCCCAAACACTGCCACGTCGGTAATTGAACCCTGGTCCCGGGCCGACCTCTGTTTCTGGGTCTGCCGCCTCTAACCAGTGAGCCACACTACTCCACTTAATACAAACAAACAAATCTATATAAATAAAAATGTAACTGTTCGTTTGTTCAAAATCTCAAATGTCCGAAAGTTCTTCACCGACTACTTTGAAATTATGACACAACGTTGCATTTGAATACGCGCATGTTTTTATATACACAACGTTGGATTCGAATACGTGCGTGTCAAAAACGCGTGTGTTTTTAATCTAATGGACGAACAGACCCTATCGATTGGGTTGCTGCGCAACAACTACAATAGACGCATAGAGCCAATAGTCTACATATATTAGGATGGACAGTTGGTGTCAGGATGGCAGACTGAGAAGTGGGTGGAGGGAGGGGGGAGGAGTTGGTTCACTTTGCAACATTAGCGCATGTTTCTATATACACAACGTTGGATGCAAAATTTAGCGTGTCCAATACGCGTGTATTTTTAATCGAAAGGCCAAACAGACCCTATTGATTTGGTTGCTGCGCAACAAATACAAGGGACGCATATAGGCAATACTCTACATATATTAGGATGGACAGTTGGTGTCAGGATGGCAGACCGGGAAGTGGGTGGAGGGAGGGGGGAGGAGTTGGTTCACTTTGCAACATTAAGAAAGGACGCATAGAGACAATAGTCTAAATAGATTAGGATGGACAATTGGTGTGAGGATGGCAGACCGGGAAGTGGGTGGAGGGAGGAGGGAGGAGGGAGGAGTTCGTTCACTTTGCAACATTAGCGCATCAGACCGGGAAGTGGGTGGACAAAACATATTGTACCAACAAGCATTGTGAAATTATACATATTAGAAACGTGCGCTTACTCTTTTCTTTCTCTTCCATTTAACCAGACTGAGCTACAGCAAAGCGTGGCCGGGTACAGATAGTATATATATATATATATATGTATATATATATATATATATATATATATATATATATATATATATATATATATATATATATATATATATATTCACAGAAAAAAACATAGGTTATAGTCCATATATAGTTAGGAATTTGCATTTACAAAACCTTGAAAATTCAATGAAAAAACCATTGGTTTTAGGTCATATATAGTTAGGGATTTGCATTTAGAAAACCTTATTTTACTCGCATAAAACCATTGAAATTCCATATATAGTTATAAGCGCTAACTATATATCGCGCACCCGCAATCCACTGCTGATGATGTCACATATTACATCATTCATGACATGGTTAGTGACATCACTGATGACATCACTGATGACATCACTGATGACATCTCAAATGACATCACTGATGACATCACTGATTACAACATCCAGTGACTGTATGTTTCTGTAAAGTTAAAATATGTTTTACATATTGAAGAATGAGTGGATATATAAGTGTCTGGATGAAGGATTTACTAGGTGCATGACTGACTGATTGAGTGAGTGATTAAATGTGTCTCACTGAGTGCATGGGTTAGTGACTAAACTGTTTTAATTTGTGCATCATTATATCTGTTGTTCTACAAACTGCTGCATATGTTGATCAGTAGCTATATGAGTAACTGTATGGGTTATTGATTGGTTGTCCAAGTATTTGTATGGGAAACTGAGTGTGTGTATATGGGTGGCTGGGAGGTGTGTGACTCTGTACATAGATGTGTGAGTAGTTGATTCACTATATGTATAGATTCAAAAGTGCATGTGGAAACAACTGTATGGGCGGTTGACTGTGCATGAGTGTATTAGTGAGTAAATGGATATCTCAGTGCTACATGTCAAATTAAGTACATATGTAAAACACAGTACATGTGAGAGTTGACATCTATAAATAACTGTGCATAAGAGCCAGTGAATGTGTGAGTGGCTGTATGGATCATTGTGAACATGTATCAGAGATTGTATAAGAGAGTAAAGTAAATATGTGTTAGTATATGTTTGAATAAGTAAGGTGTGTATAACTGTATAGTTGAGAAAATGGAGGTGTGATTGATTTTTGGCATAACTGACTAGGTGTGTGAGTAACTCCATGGACTGTCTGTTTACACTGATTGTATCTAAGGTTATATTAGAGTCTGAAGAGGTTCATGGTATTATCACATGAATGATATCATCAGTGATGTGATCAGTCATGTCAAATGAGATGTTATCAGTGATGTCATCAGTGATGTCATTTGAGATGTCATCAGTGATGTCATCAGTGATGTCACTAACCATGTCATGAATGATGTAATATGTGACATCATCAGCAGTGGATTGCGGGTGCGCGATATATAGTTAGCGCTTATAACTATATATGGAATTTCAATGGTTTTATGCGAGTAAAATAAGGTTTTCTAAATGCAAATTCCTTACTATATATGACCTAAAACCAATGGTTTTTTCATTGAATTTTCAAGGTTTTGTAAATGCAAATTCCTAACTATATATGGACTATAACCTATGGTTTTTTCTGTGAATTTCAATGGTTTTTTAATAGCAAATATCAAAAGCTGTCAAATGTCAAGTACGTGATAGGTAAAAACGTTTTCGTGTTTATGCACGCTGATGTGCTTTGAACGCTGCCCCCCCCCCCCACTCCCCTCTTTTCTCTTAGTAGTACTCTCTCTTTGCAGATAGTGAACGGTAGTTAACGCAGACCTTTACCCCTGTTGTAATCCGTCGTACCTGCTTGTCTCTCCATTTGATTGATTATTATCCAAGCATTTACTGTTTTACAATTGGTTCTCTTTGGATCATTCTCTATTTACAAACAAGCACAAAGTCGCAATACTCTGTTTAGTCTTTGCAGATAGTGAAAAATCGTGTAAAAAAATAAAAGTAATCGAGCAAAATCAGTAGACCACTAATTCGATCTCTTTTTGACCTCGGTAAAATACAAACATTAGGAATAACCCTTCATGAGAAATACGAAAATAGTGAAATGAACTGAGCTCCACACCATGAGGGCTGCAAAACAGCTCGACTCCGCCACCCACACCGCCCAAAATAACGACAAACCCTATGCAAATATTATAAATATACACAACACACCAGCAAAGAAACAGAGTAAAACATTTTATTAAATAACTATTTACATAACTATTTTATACTTTTTATTGCCCGATCCGGCTAGCTCAATCGATCGAGCATGAAACTCATGCACTGATAACAAGCGTTGAGAGTTTGTAGAATGATGGCTTCAGATTTTCCACATACGGTGTAGTGGCGCGAACTGGCAGGGGGCGTTTGGATTCTACCCCTTCTCCAAATAAGATTTTCATACGTGAATGTTCGTTCATGCTTTTTGTCCCTGAGTTGCTTCCATGTCACTGCCTTACATAAATGGCATAAGTCCTGGTTGTTGAGTGCCATACTTCAGAGTTCTAAGCAGCTCTTGTAACACTGTTTAAACCTTATTTGCACCTGCTGCAGCTTCACTATTCAAAGTAAGTGGAGTCCATTTGTGGACCTGACTGCATTAGAAAACAATGTGATACGGTGCCTCCCTAAACCGCTTGACGGAGGCCCCCGAGGGGCGGTGAGATGGCGCGGACTGAGAGGGGGCGCTTGGCTCCTGCCCCCTCCCCAAGTCGTGTTGCCCTGGTGAGGCCTGAGATCGCCCCCGGCATAGGCGGCCGGCTCCCGGGGTCCGGCGGAATTTTTTCCCTTTTGAAGAATCTTCCATTCTGGACCTTGTCCCACAATCCGTTTGACCTGAAGACACGCTGTCGTGGGACGCCCCTTTACCGTTTTAGTTGCCATTCCGCCCGCTTTTGGTACTCTGTGCCTCTTCCGCCATTCAGCTGTTTACCGCCCGCTCTTGCGACTACAACGTCTCGCTCACCATGTAGTTGAGTTGCTCCCACTCTTAAGATTTAACCGAACTTTTTGGACTGCTGAAAGCGGTTGTATTCCGACCGCTGGTTGGTGGAGACATTTTGACTATATTCTGGACCTGCATTGTCGCGTAATGCGTCATATGACGCGACGCGTTAGCGCACCCGGAAGTGCTCCGCTGCGCAAGGCGCAGCTTCCCGGAAACGATCCAGAGCGCGCCGCGCAGCGCGTAACGTAAGCATAACAGGTCATGTGACTTGTTAATAAAACTTTTCATTGGTTCATTTTACTTTTCTTTTCCTAATTATGTAAGACTAGGTCATGTGACCTAAAAATAACACTTTTCATTGGATTAAAACATTTTTTTTCCCAAACGATGAAAGCCCCACCTTGTTTCTGGATGTTTCAGACTGAAGCTGGCGTCACCATGAGAGCACCACCATCTCGTAGCTCCGTCGTGGCCATTCCGCAAGCAATCATGGCAGCCGCTCCCCACCGGAAGCCTGCGGGAGTCGACGGCCCCCAAAACTTTTGTACAATCTTCAAGGCTGAGGGGACGCTTTCGAGAATGGAACCCAAGCCCTGGCAGACAAGCGTCCGAGTTCCAAGGTGTCCCAGGGCCATTTTACTGGACCAGGCCCAAATCCGAAGAGCCGACCGCCATTTTAAGAGTCCTGTGGAAGCCGCCTATCGCTGCACCGCAAGAGTGAGGTTCCGTGACGACTTGAACCCGTGTTTTCAAGTTTGACGGAAATACATAATATTGGTATCAGTGAACCGCAAATGATCCATTTAGTATATCCTGGTGTTTTCGCTACGCTACGAGCAAGAGCACTCCTTCTATTGACATATTTCTGATCTACCCACGGCATCCATCTTAGATCATGGCCGCCATTTTGTGATTCTTGCCCTCACATATGCAATAGCCTCTGATCACTCCATTTCAATTAAGGACACGTAGCCTTAGCCGGAGATTCACCTCTTTCATGACACGTGCACCTTAAACCAGATCACGCTGTAGCTGCATGACTCGACAAAGGCTACCTCCTCTGCCCGAGGCCAGCCCTGCCAAACTGGTCTTCGTGTCCATTGTACCTGATCATGATTAGGCGGCCGAAGCCGGTAGCCTTGCCCATTTACAACCCACAAACATCCCTTATCCCACTTTTCTATCTTCCACACCTGGCTCTGTTTCTTTCTTTCTGAATCTTTATTAGGGGGAGGTAACGAACTTTACGATGAGGCGGTCCGGGTCCTGAATGCAATATTGACAGGGAATTGTGACAAACTAGTGGGAACCCCTCTTTTCGCAATATTTGGCCTCAGATATTATCGACGGTTCCTGTGTACACCAAATATTTATTGTTTTAGACACAAAGGTTTTGGGAATGTATTACATGTAAAGAATTCGCCCCCAGCTTAAAATTTCGTATATAAGGAGCAACCCGCTTTGTACAATTTGAACAGGCTCCTGATTACTGCCCGTGTGTAGTATCTGTGACTTCTGTGTCCCTGCAGTAATAAACCTTTGGTCTTTGACGCCACCATCGAGAAGCCCGTGTTTCTGTTCATTTGTGCACCAAGGCAGGTGGGACTCCGGGGTCTTTGGGTGTTGTCCCCTGACACCTCTGGACGGAACCAAAAAGTCCAGAACTCCAATTGGCGCCCAACGTGGGGCGACGTCATTCGGTACCGGTCCAAAAGCCTGAAGAGTTCGAGAAGCTTCGTGTGAAGATTCCTGAGGGAGGCGCCCCACTTCATCGATCCCGGCATATCGCAAAAGTGGCCCGAAGTTCTCTTCCACGAGGGTTTCCCGTTCAGGACGGCTGCAGTGGGCCGTTGCCTTGACCGTCGCCTTGTCTTGGACCCGAGGTGCAGTCCTTAGTACGGCGAAACGTGACGGGTTTCTCCTTGGTGACGTCTTCAGTGACTCAGTTAAGTATTTAGTGATAGCTAGCTGGTTACTTTGTGAGGATTGTTAAAAATCCTTGATCGGTTCTTGGTTTGGTTTGGTTTTGTCAGATTATCATTGGTTGTTCTAGTTACGATAATCTATTTGGTTTAGTTCGGGTATCGATACATCAGTTCGTTTTGGTAGGCCTAAGTTCTTGGTTCGAGTGCACATATTTGTTCCGTGTTTGTTTGTTTTGTGTTCCGGACTGAAAATGGTAAGTCGGAAAATGTTGTCTTGTTTTAGTTGCAACAGTGACTCACGATTGGAGGACTCTTGTCTGGTTCCTCCGATTGGGACTCCCCTATATGATTTATATTGTAAACATGGCGTGGGTCCTATATCTTATAATGAGGTATGGGTCCGCTACTGTAAGAAGGATGGTGTCCTTAGTTGGCCACTGCATGGTAGTTTTGAACCAGAGATTCTCGACAACTTAGAAGCGAAATTGTTTAATAAGAAAGCCCGGCCGGCAATGTTTGATTCTTTCCGTTACTGGCGAAAAGAATCCAAACAGAGAGAAATGAAAAGGTTGAAGAAAGAACAGAAAGAACAAGAAGAGTTAACTCTAGAGCAAGCGGCTAAACAGTTGCAGGCTAACGAGTGTGAGAAGGCTATAGATGTAGCAATTAGAGAGCATAACTTAGCGATCGACAAGTGCTATCCTGCCTTGCCATCGAAAATGGCTAAGATACTGGAGGATTCTGAAAACGATCCTCTGCTATCTTATCTGTTAAGGTCACCTCCACCGTATGCACAAGGTGCTACGGCTCCGCCTGTGCCGAATGTTCAATTGCCGGTTGCTGGACAACCTGGTGTTCCTGCTCCTATCCCTCAGAATCAAGTTCCCGTACCTCCTGTGATGAATGTGAATGTTCCTACAGCTCCTTCTCTTCCTGCACTGCCAGCTTCCATACCTACTTCTGTACCCACTGTTCCTCAAACTATTTTCCTCGATACTCCTACTGTTCCATTATCTATTCCTACCTCTACTGCATTCTCTATGTCTGCGAGTGTGCTAACTCCGCTTTCTGTTCGTCGAAGAATCACTGATTCTGTTACTAATATGCTGTCTCCTTTATATAAAACTTTAATCAAGACTCCTACTCCTGATTCTGTTCAGAGACGGAGTCAGCTTCCAAGTACTGAGGAACGAGGAATTTTAGATTCCATGGCTCTCAGATGGATTTCGAAGGGTAGAAGATATAGTACGAGAGATGTGTTAGACACATTTATGCAGTGGGGGGAACCAACGCAACGGTACGTCTTTGATGAGATGTGCTCGTTGTTACGTGAAGAAATAGAAGAAGATGATGTTGAATCAGATTTGGAAGATTTAATTAGAGTTCAAAAAGATTTTGCTGCTGGAATGATAGTGGGTGAGAATATAAAGGAAGCGATGGAACTTATTTTAAGTTTTAGGAGTGATCCATCTCTTCGTTCACCGAGAGATTTAGAAAAAGGTAAAGTGAAGCCAAGTCGCCAATATCCTATGAGGGAGGTTCCTCCAATTTGGCGCGAAGCAATACAACGTGATGATAATGCAGGTATTGCAGCTGCTCCAGCACAGTTCCAACGAGTGTGGATACACATTCCATGGAAGCGAGCTGAAGTGTTAGCGGTGAAACAGGCCTTGCCAGATCCACGTAAAAATCCAGCCGGATATTACAAGGAATTAACACAGACAGTTGAGGCTTGTATAATGAACCTAGCCGACATCGATATGTTGTTTGGTAACGTAGTTCCGCAACCAGTGTGGGCTAAAATTCGTAGAGAGGATCATCAAGCTGCTTTAGGTGGTGATTGGGCAGCTATCACTGCAGCAGATGGTCAGCAAATAGGTGGTGCGAAACCCGAACCTCTAATTGCTAATCTGCCAGGTAGAATAATTGATCTAATGAAGACTCTGATGCCAGCATTGCGTGTAAATTGGGACAAGTTGTCAGCATGCAGGCAGAAGAAAGACGAAAGTGTCTCCGACTTCTTCACGAGGTTCGAAGAGACTTTTGTAGATCATAGTGGTCAGGACATGAGTACAGAAGGAGGACAGAGATTGTTTGTCGATAAATTTGTGCATAATTTGTTACCTGAATTATGCAATAAATTAAAAGACTCAGAAAGTGCGTGGGCTGTATCTACGACAGCGCAAATACTTGCAACTGCACAGTACTACGAAAATAGAGATAAAGAGGAAAAGGAGAAATCAGAAAAGAAAACGAAAGATTTAAAAACTAAAGTTCTTTTACAGCAGGCGTATCCGCCTCGCACGAATCAAACTAATACGCAGCAAGGTTCATACCAAAGGACAGATTATGGTTCATCAAGACCTCAATATCAGTGGAATCAGTGTGCGTACTGCAAGAAAGAGGGTCACTATAAAAATGAATGTCCGATCTTAGCGCAAAATAATGCAGCAGCAGCTCAGAGAGGTCGTGGTGGTTTTGTGCAGAATTCTAGAGGACGAGGACGAGGTGCTATGCCTCCACAAACGAATGATCGTCCCTCTAATCACTTTGATCAACGAAATGGACAATCTACTCAGCAAAATAGATCTCAACAATATCTTGTCGAGGACTATAATGAAGTAGATGAGGGTTTTCAACAAAATGGGTACTAGGACAGCCATGGACAGAGAGAGGGAGTAGTATCAGTTCCAGTGGATCAGAGTGGGCCTTATGTCGCAGTAGCAACATCAGGTGTAGTCGAACCGTTTCTGTTGGATACTGGTGCCGCAAAAAGTTCTATCATTCATGCGAAACTCCCTGGCGCACCTTTGTCTGGCTCAACAAATGTTTCCGTAGGTTTTTCAGGCGCCCCTGTTTACAACCCGATATCTGGTCCTTTGTCTATTTCTGTTGGACCGTGCCAATTGAAAGCACCCCTGATTTTGACGACAGGTTGTAATGAAAATCTGCTTGGTTTAGATTTGTTAAAACGACTATATGCGACATTGTACTGTTCTCCGGAAGGAGTACAACTTACGTTGGGTAAAAATATCGTCTCTCCGATGTACTTGTCAATGGATGCACTCCCGCCGGAGCTACATTCACTCCCTGATTCTCTTTGGGCGACTGGTCCTAATGATGTAGGTCTCCTAGAAATTCCACCGTATGTGGTAACTTTAAAAGCAAATGTAAAATTTCCAAGAATTCCCCAATATAAAATATCGAGTGAAGGTGAGCGTGCACTTTTATTGATTGTGCAAGATTTGATTAAGAAGGGTGTGGTTGAAGAAACTAGAGGTAATGTCTGTAACAGTCCTGTCTTGCCGATTCTGAAACGAACTGATCCTACAAAACCTCCAGTGTATAGGTTTGTCATAGACCTTAGAGAAGTTAATAAGATTGTAGTCCCGCAGTTTCCTGTAGTGCCAGACATTACTGCCTTGTTAACATTGATTCCTGCCACAGCCACATGGTTCTCAGTTATTGACCTAAAGAATGCCTTTTTCAGCATTCCGATAGCCGAAGAAAGTAGGGATATTTTCGGCTTCTGTCTAGGAGGTCGCAGTTTCAGATTTAAACGCGCTCCACAAGGCTATTGTGAGAGCCCATCAATTTACAGTCAAGCTTTAAAAAGCCAGTTAGATTCTTTTGTCCTTCCTCCAGGTTCTGCCCTAATACAGTACGTAGACGATCTTTTAGTGGCTGCCGATGACAAGGAAACTTGCAAAGCAGCTACAATTTCCCTATTGCATCATTTGTCTAATTTGAATCACAAAGTGTCTCCTTCCAAAATGCAATACTGTTGCCAAGAAGTGACCTACCTAGGTCATCTCTTGTCAAAGGAGGGAAGGAAGTTGACCCCAGAAAGAATAAAAGCAATTACGCAGATGAGTGTTCCACGCACACAGAGAGAAGTACGTGCCTTCCTAGGTATTACCTCTTACTGTAGGCAGTGGATTCCAAATTTTTCTCTTTTAGCGAAACCATTGGTAGCTTTGACTGGGAAAAATGTTCCGAGTCCGGTGCCATGGTCTGATGAATGCCAAGAGAGTTTTTCTGAATTACGAAAAGCATTGTGTTCAGCTCCTGTATTGGGTACACCTGATTACAGTAAGCCATTCACGCTCTACGTTCACGAAAGAGAAGGTTGCGCGTTGAGTGTTCTGACACAGAAGTTTGGTGATAAACAACGCCCTTGTGCGTATTTTTCATCAACATTAGATCCGGTAGCCAGAGCGTTGCCCAGTTGTTTGAGAGCTACAGCGGCAGCTGCAGCTTCCATTCGACAATCTGCTGGTTTGGTGATGAACAATATGCTAGTGGTCATGGTTCCTCATGCAGTGGATACACTCATGAACCGAACGAAGACTCAACACCTTACTAGTGCGAGATTATCTGGTTACGAGCTGACATTACTAGCGAGTCATATTCAGATCAAAAGATGCAATGTATTGAATCCGGCAACATTGTTGCCGACTGATCAAGAGTCGAGTGATTCCGAGCCACATGATTGCTATTTCAAAACGGAGGAAGAGACAAAAGGACGCATCGATTTGAAAGATACTCCCCTATCAGATCCGGATGGTACACTGTATGTGGACGGGTCATGTTTTAAATTGGAGAATGGTGATGTGACTGCTGCTTACGCGGTAACGACTTTGAAGACGATTGTGGAGACTGCAAGAGTGAGTCAGAATTCTGCCCAAGCTGCAGAATTAATAGCTCTAACGAGAGCGTGTGTTTTAGCTGAGGGAAAGAGAGTGAATGTGTTTACAGATAGTCAGTACGCATTTGGCGTGGCCCATAGTTTTGGCCGGTTGTGGAGAGAAAGAGGGTTCATTACGTCCCATGGGACTAAGATCCAGCATGGTCAGCTAGTTAACGACTTGTTGGAATCTCTAACCTTACCGACTGAAGTTGCGATTGTGAAGTGCAGTGCTCATAAAGCAATCACGGATGATGTTGGTCGTGGGAATGCCTTTGCTGACGAAATCGCTAAACAGACAGCTAGAGACACAGTGAGCAGAATGTATGTTGCTACGTCTGCAAGATGGATTGCTGAGTCTGGAATGTGTGAGGACACTATGGAAAGTGTGAAAGAGATCCAGAAAGAAGCGACTGAGGAAGAGAAACGTGTATGGAGAGAAAGTACGGGCAAGTTGGACTCGAATGGATGTTGGATTGATTTGACAGAACAGCAGCGTTGGATGTTGCCCGATGCATATGTGCTTGCAGTAGTGACGATGGCGCATGGAGTAGCGCATATAAGTTCTAAAGGGATATGCAAGATGTTAGCTCCGGTCTGGAAGAATGAGGGAATCAGTAAGTGTGCAGAGAGAGTGGTGAAAAATTGTATGGTGTGCTTGATGCATAACCCTGGCAAGGGAACTCCAACTCCAGCTGGCCATTTCGCACCTCCTTCCTGCCCCTTTGAAGTAATTCAGTTAGACTTCATTCACATGGAACGCTGCAACAATTTGAAATATGTCCTGGTGGTAGTTTGTGCTTTTTCCAGGTGGATAGAAGCATACCCACTAAAGGACAACACTGCCCTATCTACTGCCAAAATTCTTCTCAAGGAATTTTTCCCTAGGTATGGAATGCCACGGATTGTATGGTCAGATAACGGAAGTGAGTTTACAGGGAAAGTTATGCAGAGTGTGTGTGCCGGCCTAGGATTGAAACAGAAATTTCACAGTGCAAACCATCCCCAGTCTGCTGGTTTAGTTGAGGGTTACAATGGCACCCTCAAGCTGAAAATAGCCAAAATACAAGCATCCACAGGTTTAGCTTGGCCAGACGCACTTCCCTTGGCCTTGTTATCAACGAGAGCGACAGTACATTCTAGAATAGGACTTAGTCCGTACGAGATAGTCTTTGGTCGCCCGGCAAATATCTGGGGTGTGCCAAGGCCTAAAGAATTTTGCTCCATTGAATATCCTATGTTGATAGACTACCTTTACGACTTGACTGCTAAATTGAGTCTTATTCATCAACAGGTTTTCGATGCTTTGCCAAAACCTCCGGAGAGTCCAGGGCACCAGCTGAAACCGGGTGACTTCATTGTAATCAAGAACTTCGCGAGGACGAAGAACCTTCAGCCAAGATTTGTGGGGCCTTTTCAGATCTTACTGGCAACGAGGACAGCAGTTCGTGTAGCTGGCCGCAAACACTGGATTCACGCTTCTCATGTAAAGCGTGTTCCGTTGCCGCTCCCTTACGACGACTGGGTGAAAAAGGGAATTGGTGCCTCCGAATCTGAAATCACACCGAAGTTCATCTCTTTCAGCGATGCCGAATTGATTACTGACACTTCAAAACCTGACTCTCCTCCTGAAAAAACTCCTTTGAACATTAAACATTTGTCTCCAGCATCAGAAGAAATTTCGTTATCTGCGAACTTAAACTCTGCAACAGCTGCTAGTGATACGCTATTTTCCGATCAGACAGTACCAGCGAAGCAGAGATACAACCTAAGAAGCCATAAAATGGACAAATAAAGCAGGCAACTGCATATTGTGATTTTGATATATATATATTGAACTTTTGCCTTCAGCCAGGAAGTTTGCTATTGTTTATTGTTTTTCAAATTGCCTTGCCGTCTGGGTAGCCGTAGGGTCGTGGCTGTGTGCCTAGTTTGAATTTGCAGGGGTCTGACACAAGGTCGATCTTTCTGTTGGTTCTGGGAACTCCCAGGGCTGATAGAGGCATTTTCATCTACGTACACATCATCAGTGGTCGCGAGCGGATTGTAGAAGATGGAGCTTCCTGCGCTGCAACGAGAAAATATGATTTATGTTCGCAGAAACAGACTTAATAGAATCCTTCATAGCAAATGCTTTCTGATGCAATGTGCCATTACATTTTTGATTGTTTTAGCAACATTGGTGGGTGGAATCGTATTTAGTATAAATTTGATTTTTGTACCAGTTACTACAGTACCTCCCCTTGATCCTGCTATTTCTACTGTTTCTTCTATACACTCTTTTCACTCGTTTCCAGAACATGAGCAAGCCCGACGCTCAGAGTTCATTAACAACACTTTTGTACAGCTCTTGCATCAACACCAACTAATAGTTAACACTACAGACTGCTGGGTGTGTGGCTTGATACCCCACACTATGGATAAAGGTATTCCCTATCTGGTTTTGCCTTACAGCTATAATGGATCATTTCAGGCCTTCCAAACCATCTTTGCTTATGCCCTTGAAACCTATCCTCCACGTCCACCGCGTTCCACTAAATATAACTCTGCCAACAAAGCTTTAGTCCAGGGAATTATTGACATGGTCAAGGACGTCAATAATACTCCATCTTACCCTAGAGACGAATTACAAGTATATTTAAGTTGGAATACTTCAGAGTATCGCCTTAGTTTAGGAGAAAGCAAGCGTAAAAGCTCAACTCCAATCTGGGTCGTACCTCACCGAGGTCAGGTCTGTTTGCAAGGTAATGGGAGAAATCCGAGAGCTCAGCTAGGGAGGAGTGAGTGCGTAGAGACTTACGTGTTTCCGGCTAACTCTTCCCCTGCCTTCCTTACTGCTAGGGGTACCTACTTCATTTGTCGAGACAGAGCTTATACATGGTTGCCTGCCGACTTTTCAGGGTCATGTTATATTGCTCGATTGTTGCCTCCGACATACACTGCTTCATCTGATTACCACAGAACCAGAGTAGCGAGAGGTGTCTTCAGCAAGGAAGATACCGCTGGTCAGGAAGCTGGAGACTTCTTCAAAGGCTTCCTTCCGTTCTGGGGGCCTATGGCCAATAGTAGAAACATACGTCAGCTAACACGGGTAGTTGAATCTACTATTTCCGAAACTGCTGGTGCCCTTAGCAATCTGACAGCTGAGCTTCAGGCGGATAGGCTCATGACGTTGCAGAACCGTATGGTTCTAGATGTTATACTTGCAGATCGAGGTGGGGTATGCAGAATGATCCAATCGAGCTGCTGTGTCTTTATTCCTAATAATGCTCCAACAGTCTATGAGGCGATCTCTAAGTTGCACAAGATTTCAGATTCCATACATGTAGACAAGGGAAACTGGTCCTTCATGGAATGGTTTTGGACTCTGATATCAGCGTGGGGATGGAAGGTTCTGATGGTCATTGGTGTCATCTTAGTATTCCTATTCTCATGTTGTCTGATTATCCAGTGTGGTCCTGCTCTGTGTAGTCTTTGTGCTGCAACTTGTCTCAGAAAACCACCTGCGTTTGGAGAAAAGACACGAGAAAGGATAATGATACAACAGCATGTCACTGACCTGATGAGCATAGAACTAGATTCTGACATAGACTGAGTAATTGCCTATGTAAGGGCAAAAGGAGGGTCTGAGGTTCCGTGACGACTTGAACCCGTGTTTTCAAGTTTGACGGAAATACATAATATTGGTATCAGTGAACCGCAAATGATCCATTTAGTATATCCTGGTGTTTTCGCTACGCTACGAGCAAGAGCACTCCTTCTATTGACATATTTCTGATCTACCCACGGCATCCATCTTAGATCATGGCCGCCATTTTGTGATTCTTGCCCTCACATATGCAATAGCCTCTGATCACTCCATTTCAATTAAGGACATGTAGCCTTAGCCGGAGATTCACCTCTTTCATGACACGTGCACCTTAAACCAGATCACGCTGTAGCTGCATGACTCGACAAAGGCTACCTCCTCTGCCCGAGGCCAGCCCTGCCAAACTGGTCTTCGTGTCCATTGTACCTGATCATGATTAGACGGCCGAAGCCGGTAGCCTTGCCCATTTACAACCCACAAACATCCCTTATCCCACTTTTCTATCTTCCACACCTGGCTCTGTTTCTTTCTTTCTGAATCTTTATTAGGGGGAGGTAACGAACTTTACGATGAGGCGGTCCGGGTCCTGAATGCAATATTGACAGGGAATTGTGACAAACTAGTGGGAACCCCTCTTTTCGCAATATTTGGCCTCAGATATTATCGACGGTTCCTGTGTACACCAAATATTTATTGTTTTAGACACAAAGGTTTTGGGAATGTATTACATGTAAAGAATTCGCCCCCAGCTTAAAATTTCGTATATAAGGAGCAACCCGCTTTGTACAATTTGAACAGGCTCCTGATTACTGCCCGTGTGTAGTATCTGTGACTTCTGTGTCCCTGCAGTAATAAACCTTTGGTCTTTGACGCCACCATCGAGAAGCCCGTGTTTCTGTTCATTTGTGCACCAAGGCAGGTGGGACTCCGGGGTCTTTGGGTGTTGTCCCCTGACACCTCTGGACGGAACCAAAAAGTCCAGAACTCCAAGAGTGGGAGCAACTCAACTACATGGTGAGCGAGACGCTGTAGCCGTAAGAGCGGGCGCTAAACAGCTGAATGGCGGAAAAGGCACAGTGTAGCAAAAGCGGGCGGAATGGCGACTGAAACGATAAAGGGGCGCCCCACTACAGCAGACAAGCCTCCGCCATGTGCTTCAAAACTGCATATGTATCTCGTGATATCAAGGTTGGGCAACCAGTACACAACAAGCAGTTACGAGTCCCATTTACACCGGCGCCATTTTGGGCGCGGCCGGGCAGGTCCAGGATCTACTGAAGCATAACAAATGAGGCTGACGTCTCTGAAGCAGTTGACGAACAGCAGGACATAGCAAATAAACATGAACTCTCTAAAGCTGTTAACTCACTGCAGAACAAAACAAGTGAACCTGAAACCTCTGGAATAATTGTCGCTGAAAAGAACAACACACAAAACTCTGTAGAGCCTGAAGAAAAAAAAACAGAAGGGCACTGTAGTTTCAGACACACTTAACACTAATGACTAAACAAAGATATCGTCTGTTTATGAAGCAGTTATCATCTTGACAGAATTGACAAAGAAGTGTACAGACACCAATGCTATTAAGAAACACAAGGAAATCCTAACGCATCAGCATTCTTGGAAGAGGTTGACACAGATAACATCTTAAGGAACAAAGAAAGACCTGTTCACTCTTGACACCCCAGGTGCTGTGTATGTTGCACTATAGTGCTGCATCGAGAAAACGGACAACCCTATTGATGTGGATTTTTCATTATTGCTTATTGTAAAGAAATGGCGACTCCCCCCTGTAGCAGATTAGCTAAATGTTTGCGTAATTTAGGCATAAAAGTTATATTATTGTTGTTGTTGTTGTTATCGTTATAGTTCTGGTTAATTTCAAAAAATGGTTAAATATATTTACAGTTTTTGTTGCGTTCGTTATATTTAAATGTTAATAAAGTTTTAAAATCTAACTTTGTTGGAGTGCTATATATGTTTAAAAAATCGGGTGAATGGGGCCTTGAATCGGGTTATTGTCATGTGTGGGCTTTGCAAGTGTACTGCTACAAGATCGGACATTTCAAACTCAAATGCACGTTCTTTTTCTTACCTTTCCGAAGCATGGAGCGCAATAGCAGGCAGAGAAAGGGTGATGCACGTGTTGAACACTGCCTGGCCTGCAAATTGCTGGCAGTGCCCCCCCGCCCGCTCCTGAAAGAGGGCACGCACACACACCTCCGCCCCGAGTACTTCACAAATCTTTAAAAGACCATGCGCTTGTTCATGAGGCTTAAATGGTTTATCACCCCTTCTAGAACCCCTGCATCGACCCTCTGACGTTTCCTGGAAGAATTAGCACGTAACACAATACCAAGCCCTGTCAGCTGAAACCCCCGAGAAATCATGGGGCATATTATCAAGGGGGTTTATTTCCGCTTTTTTGGCTTTAAAAGCCAAAAAAAAAAGAGATAAAATTATCTCCCTATTACCAAGCTGTCGCTAACACCAGTTAGTGACAGCTAAAAGGAGATAGCGACCATCTTGGGCCCCGCTTTGCATATCAGTGATATTTATCACTAATGACATGCAAAGTGGGCGTGCCAAGATTTTAGCGACTGGAAACAGTCCCTAACCATCGCTATCTCCTATTACCAACTTTTGGAGATATTCGCGCTAAGCGCGAATATCTCCAAAACCTAACACCTGCCCTGAGCAGTTTTAGCCATGTTATCCAATGGGAAGTGGATAACATGGCTAAAAGCATTTGCTGGATAATGCATGAATATCGCTGACTTTTCAACGATATTCATGCATTGCGGCCGTTTTTTATCGCATTTGCGATAAACCTTGCTAATAGCAAGGTTTATGTGCGATAAAATTCGCCGAAGTGCAGCGATAATTTTTGTCTCTAAACAAGTTAGAGACAAAAATTACCGCTAGTTGTTGGTAATATGCCCCCGGGTTTTTCCTTGCAGGAATCGGGAAGCGAAAGACTAGCACTGAAATCAGTAGTCTCACGCCTGAATCGGGAGGGTTGGCATGTCTGCATACTCTACAGCTGGAGCCATAAACTACATCCGCAGGGCTAGGTGATAGCCTAGGTCCGGCCTGGACAATCGGACACAGAGGAAGAGGAGTGTCAGAGGGTGCGGTAGTGAATAGGGTGAAAGGGAGGTGTCGGGCGGGAGCAGCGCAGATGGGGGGAAGTATATGTCCCATGCATGAGAGAGAGAGCGGGGGTGACCAGTGCGTGGGGGAGATGCTTGCGAGGGTGGGGAGCCATGCTGAGGATCGGCGGCGTGCAGAGAGTGGCCCTGGTCAAGGCATCTAAAATGGCTGCCATGCACGACAAAATTGTGGCATTGGACAAAAACGCAAGATGGCGCAGACAATGTTTATCAATAAGGATTCATTTATAACAAAATATTTACTTGCAGTGACAAAATGGTGGTCAACACTTCCTGATTTCCATCGAATCGAACGTTAACAAACGTCACGCAGCAAAAAAAAAAAAAAAAAGCTCACGCACAGAGCAGTTTTTAGCCATGTTATCCAATGGAAGGTGGATAACATGGCTAAGAGCATTTGCTGGATAATGCATGAATATCGCTGACTTTTCAGCGATATTCATGCATTGTGGCCGATGTGCGGCGATAATTTTTGTCTCTAAACAATTAAAACGAAGCACAAAATGGCGAATTCCCGTTTCGCTACCAGTTTGCGGCCCAGTTCGCGGCCCGTGAAGCGCTTCTACCGTGAAAAATCATTTTTTTTTATTTTCCCCACGGGACCCTTTAATAACCCCAACAACATTCCTAGGGGGTCAAGAGGGGTATACCTTGCCCCCTTTCAATAAATTCCCCCTTCGTTTTTCACCTCTTCTTCTCTCTCGATCCTACCGAGAGATAAGATGGCGGCCGCTCCGGACTGTTTAGAATGTTGACAGACACCGGAGAGCCAATCAGCTTTCTGCGCGCAAAGTTCCGTTTCGCGAAAAGTAAGCGGACCGGATCGCTGCCCGGAGCGCTGTTACAGATATATATCTTGTTTTGAACGTTAATTTCTCAAAAACTACTGGAGCACATATATTGAGACCTAGCAAAGGCACATCGGGCTAACAGTCCCTACAATTTTGCCAAGTTTCGTGCAAATCCATTCAGCCGTTCGAGCTAAAAGTGAGTCCAACCGCCCTATGGAAAAATGAATGGGAAAAACGTGTTTTGGGACCCCCCTTTTTTCTCAGCCCCCCCTTGACGAAACCCCACCAAATTTTCAGGGGCTGCTCAGAAACAAAATGTACCATTTTCCTGAAAATTTCAGCCGATTCCGTCCTCAAACGCCAAAGTTATTAGACATAGAATTTTCAAAAATCCCATAGGGAATTAATCCTAACTATATATACCTACTGGCTATCGCCAGTAGGTAATATATATATATATATATATATATATATATATATATATGATGGGGAAATTTTCCAAATGTACAGACCAGAATGAAGTCAAAAGCACCATAAAACTGATTGATGAGAGGATTAAAATCTTTGAGAAAGGGGTAATTGAAAGAAAAGAAAGAACATTTTCGTGAGATGAGAGAGACTACAAAACTGGCCGAATTCTAACCTTTGCGAGAAAATTCAACAAAATCAGCCAACATGGCCAAAGACAAAGCCTTGGAGATCGTTGAAAAAAGGCATGAGTGGCACCACCACGGATGTCAGCTCTGATCAAGAATCGATTGACAGCGCTGCCTCAAATCAGGGGAAACTATCTTCTTTTTCCGAGGAGGTAAGCCTCATGCAGATGAACCAAGAACAATCCTACAGGGGAAAACCAGAGGGAAAAGGAAGAGGCGCCAATGCAAGAGCAAGAAAAGACGGTGCAGGGGAAGAAAAGAACAGCAATACTGGCATGAAAACAAGAAGCCAGGATCCCAAGAAGAAATAATGGCTGACAGCACACAGCAGCTCACGGTAATAAACATTTCTTGTAGACCCATTACACCAGCAGAAGAAGATGTCCTAAATTTTGGTTTGTCATTTTGTCCTGATAACAATGTAGACTATGCTAGTACGCGAGTTGATCTATACAAATTTGTATGTAAGGTTAAATTGTTTAAAATACACAGCTCACAAGGGAATATAACAACCAGCAATGTCACTGCACAAATATCTAATGAGGGTACTGTACAAACATTAGCCATAGCTGATATACCCGCGCTAGTGGACATGCAGGATCTCTTAAACCAGAACACTACATCCAGTCTTGCACCAAATCCACTTAATCCTGAGGGTGATAACATTACACTACATTCATTAGAACTACCCACTGACACGATAGGTATGACACATTTTAGAGCCCCCTCTAGGTATGTACCACAGACACCCAAAGACAATATAGACCTGTTCCATGAGACTGTCAGCAATGACATACTCAAACCCATTGACACCAGCCCCAAAAATAAAAATAAAAATATAAAGAAAGAACACTGGGATGCTATTTCCAGTTTGCAAAAAGATGACAGCATTGTCATCATATCATCTGATAAGGGAGGTAACATCGTCATAATGGACAGGGGCAAGCACATACAAGAGGCACTCAGACAACTTAACAACACAACCTGCTTTGAGAGGGTAGACAAAGGTTACCTAAATAATCTACAAACTAGATACAATAGTCATATCAAAGACTGGTTTGACCAAAAGCTCATCACCTGGGATGAAAGAAAATTCCTACTCAATGAGAGCCCTACAACACCGACATTTTACCTACTCCCAAAAGTACACAAGGATGCCATCATCCCCCCAGGACGTCCAGTTGTATCCTCTAAAAATAGTCTACTAGAAAAAACATTGGAATATGTTGACTACTTCCTCTTCCCTTACGTTAGAGGTCTTAACTCGTATTTGAGGGACACCAAAGAATTTCTCCAGAAAATACATGACATACATTGGGAGAATAAGTACTAGATGGTATCCTTAGACGTAGAAAGTCTCTATACGAGCATTAGACATTCAGATGATCTCAGGGCATGTCAGCATTTTCTCAGAGCAAGAAACATAAAACTGCTTGAACACACTTGTTACTCCAGATGATTGAGTTCTGACTCACTGAGAATGTTTTCATGTTTAATGTAAGGTGGTACAAGCAATTACAGGGCACTTCTATGGGTACCTGCTTCGCCCCCAGCTACGCGAATCTGGTGGTTGGCTGGTGGGAGGAGCAGGTACTCTGGAGTGAAGAGCTAGAGCCATGGTCCAGGAACATCGTACTATGGCTCAGGTACATCGATGATGTTTTCTTTGTTTGGGAGGGCAATGAATGTGAGCTTCTAGAATTTGTGAAACTGCTCAATGGAAACTCCATGAACCTAAAATTTACCATGCAACATAGCCAACACAGCATTGACTTTCTTGACATCAGGCTGACTACAGGTGAGGGTAAACACACAACTGACCTATACAAGAAAACGACAGCAGGCAATTCCATACTGCATTCAGCCAGCTGCCATCCACCGAATTTTAGGTGGAGTGGTCCCTATAGCGAGTTTTTATGCGCTGAAAGAAACTGCAACACAGAGGTCACATATCAAAAAAACAGACAGGACATGATGAAGAGGTTCAGGAACAGAGGCTATCCGGTCAAAATGTTACATAAGGGGGCACGAAAAGCTGATTTTGTCAGCCACCATGATGCCCTGTATTCACCACCTAAATGTACCAATGGAGAGGATAACTCACAGACACCAGTTAGATTCATCACCACCTACAGTACACAAGCTAATGAGCTCAGGAAAATCCTCAAGAAAAGATGGCATATCCACATACAAGACCCTCTCCTGAAAGCCAAGGTAGGTCAATCACCTTCAGTGACGTACAGAAAAACCACCTCACTGAAAGAGATCCTAGTCAATAGTCATTTGAATACAAACACCATGAAAACCTGGTTAGATCAGAAAGGAGAATTCCACAAATGCAATAAATGCAAAGCGTGCAGCCACAGTAACAATGTTAGTGAAGTGTCACTAAAGAGATCCAATAAGAAATGGCGCATCACCACACCCATCACTTGCAATACAGACTTTGTGGTTTATGCTATCACATGTCCAGTGACAAGTGGTATATCGGTTCTACCACCTTTCCAGTGAAAAAAAGAATCCTAGAGCACTGGAGAGCAGTAACCAACCGTGACTTCAGTTATAGCATCGGCAGACACTTCAGTGAGACACACGAGGGAGACTGGACAAAAGGCAGATACTTTGGTCTTGCTACCGTGCCTCGAAACCCAAGAGGCGGAAACAGAGTACAGGCCTTACATCGACTAGAATCTAAACTAATACTGCTGACTGGCAGTATGTTCCCCAATGGCATGAATAATGATGAGGAATTATATGTACAACTGTAATTCTATGTATTTGATTCTTAACCACCAGTAATGAATTTCAGTTTTTTATCATTAACAGAGCTTGCACTGTTATTTTAACTTATTTTGCTAACAATGTGTGTCAATTCATGTACTAATGAGAAGGCATTGTATAACTCTACTAAATCGGCACTTGGAGGACCAATAACATAGTTATTCTATGGTAACAGTTTTACTTTTATATGTCTAAATCTGATTGAGGACTAGGCGGAACCTCCAATGATACAATAGATGGTAAATGGATGGGGATGTTAGCTTTACTGTGTTGTAAACTAATGAAAAATGCTGGTTACTGATCTGCTTTGCTTATATTTTTTTTAACAGACCACCAGTTTGACCTGGTTGGAAGAATAGCCACTATGCTAACCTTAAGAGCACATGAGAACCTGCATGTTCATTTGAACTGCTGTCTCTACTATAGACTCACCTCTGCAACTTATTCTGGCATCTTCTCATCAATACCTTACTTTGTTAATATTACAACCCGCCTCTTCTTTTAACAAGATATACCACCAAACTTCTGGTAGCACAAAGGTACTTTACCTTGATTCTACTATTTACTCTCACCATCTTTTTACAACATTGGGATAATATATTCCTCCCCCGATACTACCCTGGGCTCACAGAGATCCTTGTGACTGAGCCCCTTGTTGTGTGTGATAAGCATCTGGAATGTACTTAACAATGATGTTCTTTTCTTCACTTGAAATGTTTAAAATCACCACAATGCATTAATTACTATTTTTCATGCCTTATATTTTCATTTACTTTATAATGGTGTTACAAAACCGTTTTTTCAATTATTTACACAAAAATGACATGAGTTAGCAACATTTATTTTATTCCTATGCATGCTGCGTCGTGCATTCCACTGTCTCTTTAAAAATGTGGGAAATTCTCGGAAGGTCATGTGACCAAGATCTCAACCGAGATCGAAAAGGATCTTCTTTGTTTGCCTGAGCAAACCTGCAAAAAACTTTCAATTGCATACCTGGTGTGGCTCGTCATTTCTGCACGGATCAGCAGGAATTCTTGTTGAATATAGATATATATATATATATTCACTGAAAAAACCATAGGTTTCACACACGTTATAGTTAGGAATTAGCATTTTAAAAACCTTTGAAATTCACTGAAAAAACCATAGGTTTCACACCAGTTATAGTTAGCTGGTCATTGTACTCATACAAAACCTTTGAAATTCCCCAGTTATAGTTAGTTCAGCTAACTATAACTCGCGCGCCCGCAATGCACTGCTTTTTTAAAATTATTTTTAATGAGATTTTTTTTATCAGCAAGCAGACACAACACAAAGAATAGACCGGCAATCAAGACAATACAACAAAAAATTCATATCCAGTTAGCTACAGGTGCCCACAATTTCAGACCCAACATTTTCTTTCTCTTGCCCGTATATTTATAAACCGCAGTCTCAAGATGATATATGGACAATAATCTAGATTGCCAGTTAATAAAAGTTGGTGGTATCGAGCCATTGGGTCGTTATACAGAGTCGGAATATGGACATACAAATAAAAATAAAGCCTTCTTCGGCCTCCTTCCCAGGTCTGGCCAAGCTTTCTTGAGAGCCTAAAATCACAAGATCCGCAGATAATTGCAGTTGGATGTCTAAGCTGTGATTAAAAAAATATTCAACGTCCTTAATAAAATGACAATGTTTAGGGCAATGGAAAAACATATGAGATGCATCCGCTGCGTATAATCCACAGCAATTGCACTTATTCCCCCTCATCGAATTCCACTTTGCCAGTTTTTCAGGGGTATAGTATAAATTAAAAATAGACATAAAATGTTGACTCTTTAATCGACCATTAAATAAAACATTAGAAGATAACTCAATTTTTCTCTCCAAATTAATTGAATCTATCCCAAATTTATTTTGCCACTTTACCTCCCAAGCCGAGAGATCATCCTGAGCCTTTCAATAAACAGCTGATATAAAGGCCCCATTTTGGATCTTGATTTAATTGCTTCTATGATTTCAATCCTATTGAATGTAATCAGATTTTCAGTTATTTTCTGTTCCAAAAAAATGCGTAACTGGAGATATTTAAAAAAAATTTGTGCGAACTAACTTATATTTGTTCTGCAAAAAGTCGAAAGAGACTAACTGATTCCCCTGAAAAAAATCTCCCATTTTACAAATTCCGGCTCAATACCATCTGGCCATGACCTGATCTCTGAATACTTCTAGAAATAGAGGGCAATTCTTAAACGGAGTATAAAAATTTTAATTAGAACTTATGGCAATTCTCCTTTTAGTTTTCCTCCAGATTTCAAAAGCAGTCGAGACAATTTTAAACTTTGTTTTCTTATAATAACTAGGTTCGGTTATACGAACTAGACATTGCCGCGCCTCTGCGCCCAGCAGCATCTCATATATAGATGGACTAGCAACATCTTCTGTGGGATCATCCTGTAAAAATAACACACCCATGTGTTGTAAAAGAGCTATCCAATGATATAAGCGGAAGTTAGGGACACCCCATCCACCTCTTGATCTAGGTGACATACACCATTTGGGAGCTCTCCTCGATCGTCGATAGCTCCACAAAAACCTACAGCACATTCTCTCGATACAGGAAAAAAAAGAGGCTGAAATAAGTAAAGGAATAGTCCGGAATATTTATAAAAATTTGGGGACAATAAGCATTTTTAAAACATTACTGCGGCCATAGAGTGATAGATGTAAGTTATTAATCTTTTCTAATGTCTTATTTGCCGAATCTATGATTGGATCCAAGTTTAAACGAACAATATCCTCAACTTTGGCTGAGATTTTAATACCTAGATAGGTTGCTTCTGACTCAAAACTCATATCACTAGGGCGCCCAGCTTCCGAGTGGATCAGTTGTGTCTTGGTGACATTTAATTTATACCCGAGTACCTCCCAAATGTCTCGGCTGCTTCAATAATCTTGGGTAAAGCAGTGCTAATATCGGGCGTGACAATGGCAATATCGTCTGCGTACGCAAATACCTTATACGCACCATTATGTATCTCGACTGGTTTTATTTTGACATTATTTTCTAGAGCGTTTATGAAAGATTCAATATAAAGCGCGAATAACAAGGGGGAACAAGGACAACCTTGTCTCGTCCCCCTTGCTATTGCAATATTCCCTGAAAGCCTACCTGAAATACGTATGGCAGCCCTTGGCTGAACATATAATGTCTGTATAGCCCTAATGAATTCTTCCGGGAATCCCTTCCATGCTAAGACTGACCACAGAAACCTCCACGAGATCCTGTCAAATGCTTTTCCTGCATCTAACAGGGCTACAGCAACAGGGGAATTAGTAACCTGTGACCAGTCCAGCATGGAAACGATTCTTTTAACATGATCTGTCGTGTCTCTCTGTTTAATGAACCCATGCTGCCTTTTTTAAACCAAGCTCAGCATAAAGTCTTTGAGCCTATTGGCGATTAGCTTCAAGTAAATCTTACTGTCTGTGTTAAGTAACGAAATTGGTCTGTAAGACCCCATTTCAATATCTTTTTTCCCTTTTTTTTAAAAAAATCACAATGGTTGCTTCTGACCAGGAATCGGGAGAATTACCTGAGAAAGCTTGTTGGCAAACTTCTAATAATTCACTTTTGAGTATATTCCTAAAAGTTCGGTAAAATTCAAGTGGAATACTATCGGGACCCATAGCTTTACCAAGAGCCAAACTTAGTAAGGCTGTCTCAACTTCTTCCCATACTATGGGAGCTGATAATAGCTTTTTTTGTATGTCCGAAAGTACGTTAGAATCTAAATCTTTCAAGTTTTCTCCTTCGTCCTGTAGAGATGACTCTGCCACAGACATACTATACAGAGATAAGTAGAATCTTGAAAAGCTTCTAGAACGCCCTCCTTGCAGCACTCCATTTAAATCAGTAATTCTAGCAATATCATTAAAGACTGCTTTCTGCCTTAATCTTTTAGCCAAGATTCTGCCTGTTTTTTCACTAAATTCGTACGAGTCTTCCATATTCTGCATATATTTTAACGCTATTTGATCAGCAATATTAGCGTAGGCTACCGCCCTCTTAATAGTAAGATCTCTCAGAGCATTGACCGGATCTAGACCCTGCCTAATCATCTCCGCTAATTTCCGTTCAGCTAATATAACCAAATCAAAGTCCTTATTGTGTTTGGCCCAGATCTTTTTCAGTTTAGTATTCGAAAAACTAAGGGTTTCTCCCCTAACTCCAGATTTGAAAGTGTCCCAAACAACTTTATTTGAGGCTGTTCCTTTATTAAATGTAAAGAACTCCTGAATTATCTTGGTCATAAATTGGTGATACTCATCATCCAATAATACATTTCTTTCGAAAGACCAGGCTTGGTTTCCTTCTTTTAACTGGGGGTCTAGGATAAGATCAATTATTAAAGGATACAATTTTGGGCTGGATCGCAATGTCAACCATTTCTAAAAGTGATGATGAGACGAAAAAATAATCTAACCGGACAAATTTGGTATAATGGAAAGAGAAAAAAGTAAAACCTGGGTCATCGGCGTATAATAAATTCCAGACATCATAGAGCCCATGATCTAAGCACAATCCACGTAATGACGTGAATACCTGCTTCTTTATACCAGAATATACCATATTCTTTCTTAGATCCATCTGGGCATCCATATGAATATTAAAATCTCCACACAACACCACCGGTTGAGGCCACTGAGCTAATTCTATATTCAAATAATTCATGAGCTCAGCATCAGGCAAATTTGGACCAGATACATTACAGAGAGTGAATCTATAATGACCAATCTTAAATTCACTTATTGCCCAGCGGCCCCATTTATCTTCTGCACATTTTGTATAGATGCCCAGGCCCCATTTCATTAGGATAGCCACCCCTCTCTTAACCCCAGTTTGTTTAGAGCAAGCCACCAACTCTAACCCTAAATTTTTCAAATACCCCCTATTAGCCCATGAGATATGTGCTTACTGCAAACAGAGTAAGTTGATATGTAACAACTGAACAATTCTGGCTAATACATTCCTTTTTTTAGGGTCATTGAGTCCACATACATTCAAAGTACAAATCTTGAATTTCCTATCCATTTCCATAAAAAAATATATGCCGGAGAATCAACACGAAATAAACAAAATAGTCTCTTGAAGTTTTATGAACCCAATGGTTGATTAGCATCCTCTGAACACAGAGAACCACTTTAAAATGTATCTTAACTGCTGCTGATTTTTCACCCCCAACATCAACACCCTACACCCACCACCTTAACCCCTCCCCAACCCTCCTCACCCATCCCCCTTCCCAACCAACCCACCCACCCCATCCATCCCACCATATGAGGCCCAGGGACTGTCAGTCCCTGCAATTTATGGAGTGCCGTACCCCCTCCCCCCCGGATGGAAAAAACAATATTGGGCCAGATGTAGGTAGCCCTTTACCGGTCGGTAACGGACAATTTCGGCCGTTACCGACTGGTATTTAGGATTCGGCATGTAGGGGCCATAATTTTACAGAATCGGTAAATTTACCGATTCGGTAAATTTACCGATTCAGTAAAATACCGAATCGGTATTTTTACCGATTCGGTAGTTCCACATGTAGGTGACACTCCTAAGAGTGTCACAGGCCCTTAAGAATCAGTATTTTACCACCCAATCCTATTGGGTGGTAAAATACCGAATTTAGGTGTCCATGCACATCTGTGCATGCACACCTGTGTCATGTGACACACAGACATGCCCTTAGGGCATGTATGTGTGCCACATGTCACACACATGCCTGAATTTGGGGTGCTAGAGGGTGTCAAAGTGACACCCCCTGCACCCTTGCAGGATTCGGTAAATAACGAATCAGTATTGTCCATTGATTCCCATGGACTTCAAGGCCCATAGGAATCAATGGGCAATACCGAATCGGTATTTACCGAATCGGTAAATACCGTTTTTTACCGATTCGGTAAATTGAAAAAGAAATTTACCTACATCTCACTACTTCTATTTTACCGATTCATAAATACCGAATCGGTAAAATTCGGTATTTATGAATCGGTAAAATAGAATTACCTACATCTGGCCCATTGTCCCTTATATAAAGCAAAGACCCCTGAGCGGAAAAAAAAACAAAGCCCACCGTATACAGAGAGAGCAGTCAACTGCTACTACTGATAATGACTAGAAACGTCCATTTCTATAAAGACCCCCAAAACTCTTTGGTCTCAATCTCGGGGAAAAAAAATCTAGTCTGACCTTTTGCAGTAACTTTGAGCTTCGCAGGATTCTGCAGATATACAGTGACCCCTTTATTTTGAAAACCTGGTATAAGCTGACGGAGATGCCAGCGTTTAGAAACTGTTGCCTGACAAAAATCTGGCCTAACGAAGAAATTACAATCTTTAGCCAGCCCCTATTTGTCTGGCCTGGCTAGCGAATATATAGCTTCTCTCGCTAAAAAATTATTAAATCACACTAGAATTGCTCTTGGATGGTCTTCCTCTCCTTGCCGGGGCTTCCTGACCATAAACGGAAACCTGTGGGCTTTTTGAATTTCTTTTGGCCAGTCCCAAAGAGTCAAATCTGGGAAAAGCTTCTGTGAGAAGTTCACAAACAAATTTCCGAATGTCAGACCGCTCTTTCTTCTCAGGAATACCTAAGATGCGCAGGTTATTTCTGCGTGCCTGGTTCTCCAATTTGGTTAGTTTATAGCTGAGATCATCATGATGTGCTTTAGTCCATCTCCAATTTTTGTGCAGCTGCATCATCCTCTAATGCCGAGATTCTGGCCTCCGCTTCTGTAACTCTGATTGCAAGCTGGAGCAGTCAGTCATTATGATTACTTTTTCCCGCCCCCTGGTGGGCTTGCTCAGGTGCATACTGGAAAAGCATTTTGGAATAAAGGATGCTTGTCACTGTGTGCGTTCCAAGCAAGGGGCACACCCTTTTTTGAAGTTTTACGTCCAGTCCATGGTCGTGGAATTGCACCATCACAGGAATAAATTGTGAGCTGCCTTGAGATACTAGAACCTCATACTGGCAGAATGACAAGAAAGAACTACTGAATTGGGTCCGTCTTTCTCTCAATACCCCCTGGAGGGTGAGAAGCAAAAGTAATGAAATGGATGCAAAAAAGCAGGCAGACCCCACCAGAGAAAGAAAACTCACGAGCAGGAACTCGAAGTTCCAGAATGGTCTTCTAGTATGCACCTGAGCAAGCCCACCAGGGGGCGGGGAAAAGTAATCACAATGACTGACTGCTCCAGCTCGTAATCACTGCCTCATTTGCATGCCAGCCTGTGAAAAAGAAGCAAGTTAGCTTCGAAACGTGTTGGGCGTTTTTAATGGGAATTCAGAAATGCTGACCTGCTGGAAAAAGGATGCTTTTAAAACATACGTGAGTCCGGCTTGTCATTGTGTGTGTTCCAAGCAAGTGGCACACCCTTTTTTGGATATATATATATATATTGAGAAGGTAGGTATTCGAAACGCGTCTGACAACTTAAAATAAAGACCTGCTAAATACACGAGAATTGGAGTCTGTATTTCGTTCCTTTGGCTGTGTTCCGGCTGGGCACTGCAGAGGGGATTCGGAGATATTCTTATATATATCCTCCTCCAATCACCCGGGCACTATCGATGCACTCACCCAATTACCCAGGCACTACTCGTGCTCTCATCCAATCACCCAGGCACTATCCATGCAGTCACCCAATCACCCAGACACTTTTCATGCACTCATCCAATCACCTAGACACTACTTTGCAGTCATCAATTTAATAAGGCACTACTAATGCATTCATCCAAACACACAGGCACTACCCATGCACTCATTCAATCACCCAGGCATTATCCATACATTCATCCGTTCATCCAGGCACTTTCCATGCACTCACCCAATCACCCAGGCACTGCCTTTGTACTCATCCAATTACCCAGGCACTACCTTAGACTCATCCAATACCCCAGGAACTACCCTTGCACTCATCTGTTCACTCAGGTACTACCCTTGCATATAGTCATGAAATCACTACCCATGCGCTCATCCAATCACCCAGGTGCTACTCTTGCACTTATCCCATCATTAAGGCAGTACCATGCAATCATCCAATAACAAAGACGCTATCCATGCACTCATGCAATCACCCAGGCACTTCCTATGCACTCATCCAATCACTCAGGCATTACTCATGCACTCCTTCAATTACCCAGGCACTACCCATGCACTCACCCAATCACCCAGGCACTATTCATACACTCATCCAATCACCTAGACACCCTTGCAGTGATCCATTTACTAAGGCACTACCCATGCATTCATCTAGTTACCCAGGCACTACCCATGCACTCACCCAATCACCCAGGCCCTGCCTTTGTACTCATCCAATTACCCAGGCACTACCTTAGACTCATCCAATACCTTGCACTCATATGTTCACTCAGGTACTACCCTTCACTCATCAATTCTATCAGGCACTACCCATGCACTCATCCATTCACCGAGGCACTGCCCATGTACACAACCAATCACACAGGAATTACCTTAGCACTAATGTATTCACTCACTCAGGCACTATGTATGTGCTGATCCATTCACTCAGGCACTACCCATGCTCTCTTCCAATGACCCTGTCACTATTCTTACACTGATCCATTTACTCAAGCACAACCTAGGCACTCATCCATTCACCAAGGTACTAATAATGCACCCATCAATTCACCCAGATACTACCCATGCACACATCCATTCACTCAGGTACTACCCTTGCACTCATCCATTCATCCAGGCACTAATCATGCACTCATTCAATCACCCATGTACTACCCATGCACTCATCTTATCACCCAGGCACTAGCAATGCTCTCATAGATTCACTCCGGCACCACTGCTGCACTCATTGTAACACCTACAAACCTGTTATGCACTCATTCAATCATTAATACACCATTCATACACTTATTCCAACATATATACATTCTTTATCTTTTATTAACGGTAAAAGGCGGTTCCAACAAGAACCTATTCATTTTTTTTGTTTTCAGTGCTTATCTAAAGTTTTAAATGCTTTTTCTTCTTTTTTATAATAACAAAAAAAGGCACTGGCACAGCAAGAATTCAAAAAACGTGCACTGAAAAATGCTTGAAAAATATAAAAGGGGATAAAAAATGTGCATGTATGATGTTTTGCAGCATTGCGATAATTGTAAAACACTGCTCACCAGCACTTACAACAACACTACAGTCCAAGCAGTACATGGCCCTTCTTGAGAACTCTGGAGCCATATCTGTTGTAGTAGTCTGCACCGCTTAAGAGACTTTCCGAACCATCTGCTTTATTGCCTATTTAAGAGGTTTTTTATTTTAGGTTTTAAGATGAAATAACATGGACATCATACCACATCAATATTTATGTTTGCCTCTCTAGAGAGCGTCTTTTCGCAGATTGCGCATTGCAAAAGTTTTGCAGCAATGTTAGTTTCCCTAGATGGGATTTTGAAAAAAATGTCATGCTACACTGGCTCTCTTCTGTGGAGGCTCCTCTTCTTTGAAATCTTCAGTCTCCACATCCTCCACATCCTGGTCTTTTCGTTGTTGCTGCTGGCCCCCCATCTCTTTCCTGTGTTGTTATTTTTGAAGCACACAACGCCCAAAACTCCCCACACCTACTCCGAACAAAGTTCTATTAAAGATGATGCAAGAAGGGTGTATATTTCCTTTTCATTTTGCTGAAAAGTATATTATTTAATGATATTCCTCGCTTTTCTGGTTAAGAGATATTCGCCTTGATTGAACTATTTGCGTTAACATCGCCGCAGCGGAAATTCAAAATACATGTTTAAAGTATTTTTTGCAAAAAATGGAAAGAAAAGCTGACATTTCAAAACTATATAGCGAACAGCTATACTCAAACTTGTTTACAATACTTCTATGTTTTAGAGTTGTTGAAAAACACACGTTATCCCTGATTACCAACGTTATCGTGACTTCCGTTGTCTTTACAGAAATTGAAAATAGTGTTTGAATATGATTTTTCTGAAAACTTACTGCATAAATATGATTTTGAAAAGTAGACTAATAAGGCTCTACTGTTAAATATACTGTAGAATATGTCTATATATATGCCGTACACTTTGTAGAAAACATGCGCTCTTCGCGACTACGAATGTCACCACAAGATGAGGGTAGTCGCGAATATGAAATTGTTTTTGTAAAGGTAATTTCTCCTAAAATGGTCACAGAAAGAAAAGCTAAAGGAATATTTTGCTAAATGTTTAAAGTTAATCTATATTTAAAAGTTTCTTTTAGTTTTTTTTTCAGTATGCGTAATACATCTGCTGATCACAGATGCTCCACTGTAAATGTGACAATGTTGTGCTGACTCAAAAAATTGTTAAACATAAAACCAGCTATCAATGTGCTTTCTGATAAACAAATGAGTTGTATATAGTATAAATATTATATGTAATATACAATAATAAAGAAAAAATATGAAAATCAGAGGCTCACTTAAAAAAAATTGACGTTACAATTAAGAAGTAGAATTTTTAAAATCTTAGAAATTAACTGAAACAAACAAAGGTTACAGGGATGTTACAGTTAGGAATTAGCTTTAAAAAAAACATAGAAATTTACCCAAAAAAAACAAAGCTTACAGGGGCATTATAATTAGGAATTAGCATTTAAAACCCATATAAATTCACTGAAAAAAAGAAAGGCTACAGGGACATTGTAGCTAGGAAATAAAATTTTACAAAACAAAGGATAGAGAGATGGTATGGTTAGGCTTAAGTACAAAACCAATTAAATTTAGCAGTTATAGTTAGCTGAGCTAACTATAACTTGCATCCCTGCAATGCACTGCTTATGACCTCACATATTACATCACTCATGACATGGTCAGAGACATCACAGATGACATCACTGATTTAATTAAAAAAGATACAGGATAGGGAGACGGTATTGTTAGGCTCAAGCACAAAACCAATTAAATTTAGCAGTTATAGTCAGCTGAGCTAACTATAACTCGGATCCCTGCAATGCACTGCTTATGACCTCACATATTACATCACTCATGACATGGTCAGAGATATCACAGATGACATCATTGATGAAATCATCCACAGAATCTCAGATGAACCATTCACTACCCAATATAAACTTCCATACGTCCACTCTAACTTCCACACTACAATTGTCAAAACCATTGATACACACTGGTTCACCTCAGAGCTAACAATAGCCCATCTAGCTTGCAGAAAAGCAGAATGCAAATGGCGTAGAATGTACTGCATGACAGACAAACTTTCATATATCCAGCTGAGGAAAACTTACCATTCCAACATCAAAACAGCAAAAAAAATCTTTTACACGAACGCCATTAAAGAATCTAAACATAAACAAAAAACATTGTTTTCAATTGTGAAGACGTTCACCCAGCCCAGAGCGTTACAACCTGAAATCCCACCATCTCAAGAGTTTTGTAACCAAATTGCCGATTTCTTTGAGGAGAAAATCGACACCATCCAAAAAAAATTCCCTCCCCCCCAAGTAACACAGACCTCAAGCAAATCCGCCCAGAAAGTAATTCCTGTTGGAAGTCTTAAAAACTTCACTCCAGTTAATTTAGATCAAACTAGAGAAGTTATCTTGGCATGCAAATCTGGTTCACCCTCTGACCCCTGCCCCCCAAAAATTCTCCATCAACTCATTGACGTGGTGAACCCAATTATTAATAAGATTGTTAATTCCTCTCTTAGCACGGGAATTGTGCCTCGTTTATGGAAACAGGGAATAGTTAAACCCCTGATGAAAAAATCTAATAAATCCCCCTCTGAACTCACTAATCTCCGCCCAATATCGCTACTTCCTGCACTAGGAAAGATTACCGAACAAATGGTTTATAGAGAACTTAAAAGGTATCTGGAAGTACATAACGTACTCCATCCCCAACAATCAGGCTTTCGCCCTATCACTCTACAGAAACAGCACTGATTGAACTAACAGACTCTTTAAAGCTGCTGCAGGATCAGAAGAAGAATGCCGTCCTCATACTTTTAGACCTCACGGCGGCATTCGATACCATCTCGCACTCCATTCTGATTAGCAGACTGAAAGATATTGGTATCTCAGAGGTGGCTCTAGCTTGGATAACGTCCTTTCTAACGGACAGATCGCAAACGATCGCCCTAGGTCTTTTCCTCTCAGAAGAGAAGAGGGTCTCATCTGAAGTCCCCCAGGCCTCCATCCTGAGCCCTCTCCTCTTTAACATTTACCTAATCCCACTCATTTCTCTGATTGAGTCATTCGGCATACTCGTAACTTCGTATGCCGATGACACTCAACTCATTGTGCCACTAGAGGAACATTCCACTGAGGCGGAGCAAAACCTCAAAAGCTGTCTGAAAGCTGTTTTTCATTGGATGGATCTAAATCATCTAAAATGCAACTCCAGCAAGACTGAGATCCTCCCAATGGGTAAAAATGTCAATTTCTGTCCAAGCCTATGGTGGCCTGAAGATTCAGCTGCTCCCCCCCAGACCGTAACCACTGCAAGGAACCTTGGAGTCCTGTCCGATACCGATCTGTCTTTCGACCAACACGTGATGACTGTGGCTGGCCGATGTTTCGGAATCATCAAATCTCTAAAAAAGTTTTTTGACTTTCTGCCAATAGACTCTAGAAAAACCGTGGCAGTGGCCCTAGTTCTTGCTCGCTTGGACTACTGCAACGGTCTTCTGGCTGGCGCCAAGAAAGCTACACTTAAAAAACTCCAAAGTGTACTTCACTCTGCAGCCAGACTAGTTCTTAAGTTACCCAGAAAATCTTCAATATCTGCTGCTTTAAAATCTTTACATTGGCTCCCTCTGCTCAAAAGAATATTCTTTAGGATTCTTATTGTAGCATTTCGGGCATGTAATCACTCCGGCCCAAAATATCTCATCAAGCGTTTCCCTCACTACAACCCTAGCAGATCCCTGCGCTCCTCCAAGGACAATTTAATCCTTCCTACTAGGTTCTCTCTGAAAACCAAAGGTGGCAAAACCTTTAATCATCTTGCCACTAAAGCCTGGAACAGCATGCCCAAATACCTGAGGTCCCTAAACCAAGAAAAACACTTCAGAAAATCTCTGAAAACCTGGATCTTTAATCTCCCCTATGACTACACCATGGCAGCCATCTAATTCTTAACCTTTGGAAGTAATTCGATAGTCTACCTGGAAATCAGCGCCAAGATGCTCCTTTCGGAGCGACCGTTGCGCTCTACAAATACCCCTACAAATTACAAAATTACAAATTACAAATACCAGTAGTTACATACCCACTCATTAATTCATAGGTCTACACACACACTCATTCAGTCACCCATACAGTCTCCCATACACCAACTCACTCACTAATACAGCCACTGATATATCTACTCATACAGCCATAAAGTCACTCATAAACTATCAGTCACTCAACGAGCTACTCACACACCTACTCACACACCTATAGAATTATTCAGACAGCTAATTACTCACCTATACAGTTATACACAGGCCCACTCACTTATCTATACAAATACTAACACATACTCACTCACCCATATAGCCCCCGCACAGGCACTCACTAACCCATACAGCCATTATCATTATCTCTCACTCACAAAACAGTCACTCATATACTCCAGCACTCACCTATGCTAGCTTTCAGATATCCTCTCACTGTCTCACTCACCCATTTACCACTGACACATCCATTCACTCATCGCTAGAGCCATAAACATACTCAGTCACTTATGCAGCCTTTCTCTTACACACTCATTAACCCATACACCCACTATCTCACCTACTCACTCATCCATGCATGCAGTCAGACACCCTCTCACCAACACACCCAATCATACAGCCAGATAGCTCCTCAGACAACAAATCAATCACTTATACACCCACTCATGTGCCAACTTAAAAACACATAGAGCCCCTTAGACACCATCTGACAGACTGATACAGACATTACGACAACCTAGTCAGTGACCCATACATTCACTGAAACACCTTATTACTCACTTATAAAGTCAGTCATGCATCTACTGAATCATCAATACAGGCACTCATACACCCACTGATTCATTGATACACCTTGGTATATACATTTAACACTCATCAACATTTTAACCACTCTCACAGTCACTGGATAATGTCATCAGTGATGTCATTTGAGATGTCATCAGTGATGTCACTGACCATGTTATGAGTGATATCATATCTGAGGCCATAATCAGTGCATTGCGAGTGAGCGAGGTATAGTTAGATCAGCTAACTATAACTGCTAAATTATATTGGTTTTGTACAAGTGAAACTAGAACCTAACTATAATGTCTCTATAGCTTTGTTTTTTTCCGGTGAAGTGTTAAGATTTTTTTTAATTCTATTTCCTAACTATAACGTATCTGTGACCTTTGATTTTTTCAGTGAATAAATATATATATACTTATGTGATCAAGGATGCATGTCTGGCAGCCGAGATGCGTCATTGGACCTTGATGCTTGAACAAACTTCTATCTACTATCATACCAGCTTTTGGAGTCTGTGCCCTGGTGTTGCACCGCTGTGGATGCTGATGCTTTGGGATTTCGCAGGAATATATATATATATATATATATATATATATATATATATATATATATATATATATTTATATATATATTTGGTCCAAAAAACAATAAAGCGCACTCTCAGGTGGGAATAGTAAATGCAGATAAATATGTATTATTCCATAAATCTGTTCATGATGCGCTTTGACCGTCCTGCGATCTGGATCACACATTTAAGTGTAGAGCGAGGCGTCATTACATAGTCAACATAAAACATAGTAATAGGACTGTGAACCAGGCATAAACATCATGGTAGGACAAAACAAGAAGGAACCACTGAGGAACACTTCTGGACCTAGTCAGAGGTATGAGCAGGGCCACTGGAATTATGCAACTGTTTGGCTGCCCTGCCTTTGACACAATTATTCATTTTCCGCATTTGCCACATAATCCATCATCTGCTGCATAATCTGCAGATTTGAACAAAAAAAACTTGTTTCTAGCTCGAAAGGCTCAAGCACTACCAAAAATGCAGCGACAAGTGTTACAGCATGGCGGAAGGTCCTTTGCAAACCTAGAATGGTCACATGTTACTTATTGCTCACTGTGGGTATTATATTAGTACTAATGGTGTGTAAACCACTCTTGCTTCTTTCTGTGCCTCTCTTGACTCTTTCTGCATTTCTGTTGCTTCTTTCTGCACCTTTCTTTCCTTTTCTGTACTTCTGCACCTCTGATGCCTCCTTACCCCACTTGCCTCTTTCTGCATACTTCTTCCCACTTTCTGCACCTCTTTTGCCTCTTTCTGTACACGTGTTACCTCTTCCTGCTCCTCTCTTGCCTGTTTCTGTACCTCTCATGCCACATTCTGCACTTCTCTTGCCTCTTTCTGCACCTCTGTAGCTTCTTTCCGCCTTACTGTTGCCTCTTTCTGCCCCTCTTCCTCTTTCTGCACATCTGTTACTTCTTTCTGAACTTCTCTTGCTTCTTTCTGCACCTCTGTTATTTCTTTCTCTACCACTCATACCTCTTTCTGCACCCTTCTTCCCAATTTAGCAATTCTGTTCCTTCTTTCTGCACTTCTCTTGCCTCTTTCTGCACTTCAGTTGGTTCTTTTGCACTGCTCTTGCTTCTTTCTGCACCTCTCCTACAAATTTCTGCACCCCTCTTACCCTTTTGTGCACCCCTATTCCCACTTTCTGTACCTCTCTTTCCTCTGTCTGCACCCCTGTTCCCTCTTTATGCACCTCTTGTGCATGTTTCTACAACTTTCTTGTCTCTTTCTGTAGTTCTCTTGCCTCCTTCATCTGTTGCTTCTTTCCGTACTTCTAGTGCTTCTTTCTACACCTCTGTTGTTTCATTCAGCAATTCTCTTGCCTCTTTCTGCACTTTTCTTGCTTGTTTCTGCACCTCTCTTGCATCTTTCTGCACCTCTGTTGCCTCTTCATGTACCTCGATTGCTTCTTTATGCACTCCTCTTGCCTCTTTATGCACCTCTGTTGCTTCTTTCTGCATTTCTCTTGTATCTTTCTGCACCTCTGTTGCTTCTTTCTGCACCCCTATTGTCTCTTTCTGTACCCTTCTTCCCTCTTTGTGCAAGTCTCTTGCCTCTTTCTGTACCTCTCTTCCCTCTTTCTGCACCCTCTTGTCTCTTTCTGTACCTCTGTTCCTTCTTCATGAACTTCTTGTGCCTCTTTCTGCACCCCTCTTGCCTCTTTCTGCATTTCTGTTGGTTCTTTTTCACTGCTCTTGCTTCTTTTTGCACCTCTCTTGCAAATATTTGCACCCCTGTTGCCTTTGTGTGCATCCCTCCTCCCACTTTCTGCACCTCTCTTGCCTCTGTCTGCACCCATGTTCCCCCTTTCTGTACTACTTTTGCATGGTTCTGCAACTTTCTTGACTCTTTCTGCAGTTCTCTTGCCTCCTTCTCCACCTCTGTTGCTTCTTTCTGCACTTACTTTGCCTCTTCCTACACCTCTTTAGCTAGTTCCCAACCCCTGTTGTCTCTTTCTGCACTTGTCTTCCCTCTTTCTGTACTTCTTGTGCTTCTTTATAAACCTCTGTTGCTTCTTTCAGCAATTCTCCTGCCTCTTTTGGCACTTCTCTTGCTTGTTTCTGCACCTCTCTTATGTCTTTCTGCACCTCTGTTGCCTCTTTCTGCACCTCAATTGCTTTTTTCTGTACCACTCTTGCCTCTTTCTCCACCCCTCTTTCCTATTTCAGCACCTCTCTTGCCTCTTTCTGCATCCTGTTCCCTCTTTCTGTACCTTTCCTGTCTGTTTCATCAACTCTCTTGCCTTTTTCTGTACCTCTGTTGCTTCTGTCTGCACTTCTCTTGCCTCTTTCTGCACCTTTTATGCCTCTTTCAGCACCCCTGTTGCTTCTGTCTGCACTTCTCTTCATTTTTTCTATACCCCTCTTGCCTCTTTGTATACTTCTCCTACCTCTTTTTTCACCCCTCTTGCCTCTTTTTGCACCCCCTGTTGGTTCTTTCTGCACTGTTCTTTCTGCACCTCTGAGTTAGAGGTAGTTTTAATCCCCATGCCCTATTATGTACCAGGGCCTTACAGGGGAGGTCATGCCAATCATAGGGATATCCAACTCATAGTGTACCTTAGTGTATGTAGGTGTTTTCGCTGTATTCTAAGTGTCTTTCAGCATAACACTGGCCTGGTTAGTCAGAGTCAGTTACCACCAGTACCAGTCAGTAAAGAGTCGGGGGCACAGGATGACTTTGAAACATGGCCTCTTTCTGCACCTCTGCTGGTTCTTTCTGCATATCTCTTACTTCTTTCAGCACTTTTCTTCATCTTTCTGGACTTCTGTTGCCTCTTTCTGCCTTTCTCTTGCTTCTTTCTGCACCTTTCTTCCTCTTTCGTCACATGTCCTACCTCTGTAGGCATAGTTAGAAATTATTATTTAAAAAACCTTAGAAATTCACTGAAAAAAAACGAAGGGATCAGGGATGTTAAAGTTAGAAATTAGCATTTAAAAACCATACAAATGCACTGAACAAAACATAGGTTTCCAAGACGTTAAAGTTAGAAATTATCATTTAAAAAACCTTTGAAATTCACTGAAAAAACTATAGGTTTCAGAGACGTTATAGTTGGAAATTAGCATTTAAAAAAGCTTTGAAATGCACTGAAAAAACCATACAAACTCAATCAGTAAAGGCATTTTCCTCTTTTAATGTATGCTGTGGAATGCAGCATGCATTAAAAGAGGAAAAAATAAGGAGGAATTAAAACAATTCTCCTCGTTGCGCCTTGCTACACCAACTCTACGATGAGCAACATTCACACACATCTCCGGATTTACGATTTCTCATAAATCTGGAGATGTGTCTTGTTGTATGGGTGTTGCGTGGGAGCACCCACAGCAACAGCTATGGAACGCCCCTTCAAGGCAAAGTTCTGTGTATGAAGGGGTCGTATTTACAAGGAGAGGAAAAACCAACCAGGGTGGCTTTTCCTCTCCTTGTAAATATGAAGGAGTGCCTGGCGCCATCACTATGTTACAAAAAGTGAAGCACTGGTGGTGCAGGGTGCTTGTAAATTTGCCCCATAAGTGCTTAGGTATTGGCAGATTGATACATAAGAACATAGCGCTGGATGGGTGATTGAAGAATTGCATGAGACTGACAGGAGGTATTCTACGCTGCATGGGTACTACTTCAGTATTTAATGGAGTGGACCAATACTATGTATCTGCTTGGAGATTTGTAGGGATTATGCACAGAATATTTTATGTGTAGTTGTGTTGGTGCCTAGGTCATTTTATAAGAATACCACTAGTAACTGGAATGATGACAGTGCTACAAATAGAGTGAACACTTAATTTATAAGTGCTTATGTATTGGTGGAGTGATAGGATAAGTAGATAGTGGTAGATAAGTGATTAAAGAAGTGCATGGGGCAGACTGGATGAATCCTATACTTCATGAGTACTAACTGGGTATTTAGAAGAGTGTATCAATAGTATGTAGCTAGAGGTCTGCTTTGATAATGCACAAAATATTATGGCTGTACTTGTGTTAGTAGCTAGGCCATTCCATAAGTTCATGACTAGGAACTAGAATAACAACAGTATTACAAACAGAGTGTATAGTGAATGTATAAGTGCTTAGGTATTGGTGGAGTAATAGGATAAGTAAATAGTGCTGGATGGGTGACTGGAGAAATGCATGGGACAGACAGGAGGATTCCTACACTGCAGAGGTACTAACTGGGTATTTAGAATAGTGTATCAATAGTTTGTATTTGGTTAGAGGTGTGCATGCATAGTGTACAAAATATTGTACCTGCACTTGTGTTAGTGACTACGCCATTCCCTAAGTATACGACTAATAACTGGAGTATTTTCAGTGTTGCAAAGAAAGTGTGTGCTGAGTTTATAAGTGCTTAGGTATTGGTGGAGTGATAGGACACGTAGATAGTGCTGGATGGGTGAATGGAGAAGTGCATTGGACAGACAGAAGGATTCCTAGACTGCGTAGGTACTAACTGGGTATTTAGAAGAGCGTATCAATAGTATGTAGCTGGTTAGAGATCTGCATGCATAGTGTACAAAATATTGTACCTGCACTTGTGTTAGTGGCTAGGGCATTCCTTAAGTATATGACAAATAACTGGAGTAATTTCAGTGCTGCAAAGAGAGTGCATGTTAAATTTATTAGTGCTTAGGTATTGGCAGAGTGATAGGATACGTAGATAGTACTGGATAGTTGAATGGAGAAGTGCATGGGACAGACAGAAGGATTCCTAGACTGCATAGGTACTAACTGAGTATTTAAAAGACTGCATCAATGCTATGTAGCTGGTTAGAGGTCTGCATGCATAGTGCACAGAATATTGTAGTTGTACTAGCGTTACTGGCTTGGTCATTCCTTAGGTACATGACTAGTAACTAGAATAATTTAAGTACTGCAAAGAGAGTACATGTTGAATTTATAAGTGCTTAGGTATTGCGGAGTGATAGGATATGTAGATAGTGCTGGATGGGTGATTGGAGAAGTGCATGACAGACAGGAGGATTCCTAGGTTGCATGGGTAGTACTTTACTTAGTAGCTGGTTAGAGGTTTATATATATACAGTGCACTGCTGAATGTAGTTGTGCATTGATAGTGTTTGGAATATTTATTCTTACATTGACAGTAGTACATATCATAAAAAGCGAAACATTTGGATGATAAGAGCGTTTAGAGCCAGAGAACTAGGTCAGCAGAGCTGCTTTAGAGACAGAGAACCAGGTCACAAGAGCTGCACTTGGGCCTAAGAACTAGGTCAGCAGAGCTGCTCTAGAGGGAGAGAACCAGGGCAGCAGAGCTGCTTTAGAGGGAGAGAACCAGGGCAGCAGAGCAGCTCTAGAGCCTAAGAACCAGGCCAGCAGAGCTGTTCTAGAGGCAGAGAACCAGATCAGCAGAGCTGCTTTAGAGGGAGAGAACCAGTGCAGGAGAGCTGCTTTAGAACCAGAGAACCTGGTCAGCAGAGCTGCTTTAGAGCCTGAGAACCAGGTCAGCGGAGCTGTTCTAGAGCCCAAGAACCAGGTCAGCAGAACTGCTCTAGAGGCAGAGAACCAGGTCAGCAGAGCTGATTTAGAGCCAGAGAAACAGGTCAGCAGAGCTGTTCCAGAGCCTAAGAAGCAGGTCAGCAGAGCTGCTCTAGAACTAGAGAATAAGGTCAGCAGAGATGCTCTAGAGCCCGAGAACCAGGTCAGCAGAGCTGCTGTAGAGCCTGAGAAACCAGGTCAGCAGAGCTGCTTTAGAGGGAGAGAACAAGGTCAGCAGAACTGCTTCAGAGCCAGAGAACCAGGTCAGCAGAGCTCTTTAGAGGGAGAGAACCAGGTCAGCAGAGCTGCTTCAGAGCCAGAGAACCAGGTCAGCAGAGCTGCTCTGGAGCCAAAGAACCAGGTCAGCCGAGCTGCTTTTGAGCCATAGACCAGGTCAGCAGAACTGCTTTAGAGCCAGAGAACCAGGTCAGCAGAGCTGCTCTAGAGGCAGAGAACCAGGTCAGTAGAGCTGCTTTAGAGTGAGAGAACCAGGTCAGCTGAGCTGCTTTAGAGCCAGAGAACAGGTCAGCAGAGCTGCTCTAAAGCCAGAGAAACAAGGTCAGCAGAGCTGATTAAGAGGGAGAGAACAAGGTCAGCGAAGCTGCTTTAGAGCCAGAGAACCAGGTTAGCAGAGCTGCTCTAGAGCCAGAGAACCAGGTCAGCAGAGCTGCTTTAGAGCCATTGAACAAGGTTGGCAGAGCTGATTTAGAGCCAGAGAACCAGGTGAGCAGAGCTGCTCTAGAGCCAAGGGACCAGGTCAGTAGAGCTGCTTTATAGTGAGAGAGCTACTTTAGAGTGAAAATACCAGGCCTGCAGAGCTGCTTTAGAGCCAAGGGACCAGGTCAGCAGAGATGCTCTAGAGCCAGAGAACCAGGTCATCAGAACTGATTTAGAGCCATAGAACCAGGTCAGCAGAGCTGCTTAAGAGCCAGAGAACCAGGTCAGCAGAGTTGTTGTAGAGCCAGAGAACCAGGTCAGCAGCGCTGCTCTAGAGCCTAAGAACTAGGTCAGAACCGCTGCTCTAGAGCCAGAGAACTAGGTCATCAGAGATGCTGTAGAGCCAGAGAAACCAGGTCAGCAGAGCTGCTTTAGAGGGAGAGAGCCAGGTCAGCAGAGCTGCTCTTTAGCCAGAGAACCAGGTTAGTAGAGTTTCTTTAGAGGGAGAGAACCAGGTCAGCAGAGCTGCTTCAGAGGGAGAGAACCGGGTCAGCAGAGCTGTTCTCGAGCCAGAGAACCATGTCAGCAGAACTGCTTTAGAGCCACAGAACCGGGTCGGCAGAGCTGCTTTAGAGCCAGAGAACCAGGTTAGCAGAGCTGCTTTAGAGCCAGAAAACCAGGTCAGCAGACCTGCTGTGGAGCCAGTGAAACAAGGTCAGCAGAGCTGCTTTAGAGGGAGAGAACCAGATCAGCAGAGCTGCTTTAGAGCCAGAGAACCAGGTCAGCAGAGCTGCTCTAGCTGACACTGACAGACTGACACTGGCTGACTGACATTGACTGGTTGACACTGACTGACACTGATTGACTGACACTGACTGACACTGATTGACTGACACTGACTGACACTGATTGACTGACACTGACTGACTGACACTGACTGACTACTCTCTACTACTCTACTACTCGCTCTCTTTTTCTCTCTACTACTCTCTCTCTACTACTCACTCTCTACTACTCACTCTCTGCTACTAACTCTACTACTCACTTCTACTCACTCTCTACTACTCTCTCTACTGCTCTCTACTACTCACTCTCTACTACTCACTCTCTACTACTCACTCTCTACTGCTTACTCTCTACTGCTTACTCTCTACTACTCATTCTCTACTACTCTCTACTATTCACTCTCTATTACTCGCTCTCTACTACTCCCTCTCTACTACGCACTCACTACTACTCTGTACTGCTCACTCTCTACTACTCACTCTTTACTACTCCCAACTACTCACTACTCCTACCCTCTACTACTCACTCTCTACTACTCACTCTCTACTACTCTCTACTACTCACTCTAATATTCTCTACTACTCTCTCTCTACTACTCCAATACCACTCTTTACAACTCTTTACTACTCTTTCCCTACTACTCACTCTCTACTACTCACTCTACTACTCACTCTCTACTACTCTCTCTCTACTACTCACTCTCTACTACTCACTCTCCACTACTCAGTCTCTACTACTCACTCTCTACTACTCACTCTCTACCACTCACTCTCTACTACTCTCTACTACTCGCTCTCTACTACTCTCTACTACTCACTCTCGACTACTCTCTACTGATCACTCTCTAATACTCCACTACTCTCTACTACTCACTCTCTACTGCTCACTCTCTACTACTCTACTACTCCCTACCACTCTCTCTCTACTACTCACTCTCTACTACTCGCTCTCTGCTACTCACTTTCTACTACTCACTCTCTACTAATCTCTACTACTCACTATCTACTATTCTCTACTACTGACTCTCTACTACTCACTCTAATACTCACTCTCTACTACTCACTCTCTATTACTCATTCTGAGGTTCCGTGACGATTTGAACCCGTGTTTTCAATATTGTCGGAAATACATAATATTGGTATCAGCGAACCGCAAATGATCCATTTAGCATATCCTGGTGTTTTCGCTATGCTACGAGCAAGAGTACTCCTGTTTTGAACACATTTCTGATGCACCCACGGCATCCATCTTAGAGCATGGCAGCCATTTTGTGTTTCTTGCCCTCACATACGCAATAACCTCTGATCATTTCATTTCGATTAAGGACACGTAGCCTTAGCCGGAGATTCACCTCTTTCAGTGACACGTGCACCTTGGAACAGAACACGCTGTAGCTGCATGACTCGACAAAGGCTGCCTCCTCTGCCCGAGGCCAGCCCCACCGAACTGGTTCTCGTGTCCATTGTCCCGATCATGATTAGGCGGCCGAAGCCGGTAGCCTTGCCCATTTACAACCCACAAACATCTCTTATCCCGCTTTCCTATCTTCCACACCTGGCTCCGTTCCTTTCTTTCTGAATCTTTATTAGGGGGAGGTAACGAAATTTATGATGAGGCGGTCCGGCTCTTGAATGCAATATTGACAAGGGATTGTGATGAACTAGTGGGAACCCCTCTTCGTAATGTTTGGCATCAGATATTATCAACGGTTCTTGTGTAACACCAAATATTTATTGTTTTAGACACATAGGTTTTGAGAATGTATTACATGTAAAGAATTCGCCCCCAGCTTAAAATTTAGTATATAAGGAGCAACCCTCTTTGTACAATTTGAACAGGCTCCTAGAATCTGCCCATTTGTGGTTTCTGTGACTTCTGTGTCCCTGCAGTAATAAACCTTTGGTCTTTGACGCCACCATCGAGAAGCCCGTGTTTCTGTTCATTTGCGCACCAAGGCAGGTGGAACTCCGGGGTCTTTGGGTGTTGTTCCCTGACACCTCTGGACGGAACCAAAAAGTCCAGAACTCCAATTGGCGCCCAACGTGGGGCGACGTCATTCGGTACCGGTCCAAAAGCCTGAAGAGTTCGAGAAGCTTCGTGTGAAGATTCCTGAGGGAGGCGCCCCACTTCATCGATCCCGGCATATCGCAAAAGTGGCCCGAAGTTCTCTTCCACGAGGGTTCCCGTTCAGGACGGCTGCAGTGGGCCGTTGCCTTGACCGTCGCCCTGTCTTGGACCCGAGGTGCAGTCCTTAGTACAGTGAAACGTGACGGGTTTCTCCTTGGTGACGTCTTCAGTGCCTCAGTTAAGTATTTAGTGGTTGCTAGCTGGTTACTTCATGAGGGTTGTTAAAATTTTTTTTTGGTTCTTGGTTTGGTTTGGTTTCGTAAGATTATCACTGGTTGTTCTGGTTACGATAATCTATTCGGTTTAGTTTGGGTATCGATACATCAGTTCGTTTTGGTAGGCCTAAGTTCTTGGTTCAGGTGCACATATCTGTTTCTTGTTTTGTTTGTTCTGTGTTCCGGTCTGAAAAATGGTAAGTCGGAGAAACTGTATGTTGTCTTGTTTTGGTTGCAACAGTGACTCACGATTGGAGTACTCATGTCTGGTTCCTCCGATTGGGACTCCCCTATATGACTTGTACTGTAAACATGGTGTGGGTCCTATATCTTATAATGAGGTGTGGGTCCGATACACTGAGAAAGATGGTGTCCTTAGTTGGCCACTGCATGGTAGTTTTGAACCCGAAATCCTTGACAATTTAGAAGCGAAATTGTTTAGGAAGAAAGCCCGGCCGGCAATGTTTGATTCTTTCCGTTACTGGCGAAAAGAATCCAAACAGAGAGAAATGAAGAGGTTAAAGAAAGAACAAAAAGAGCAAGAAGAGTTGACTCTGGAGCAAGCGGCTAAGCAGCTGCAAGTTAACGAGTCAGAGAAGGCCATAGAGGTGGCCATTAGAGAGCATAATTTAGCGATTGACAAGTGCTACCCTGCCTTGCCATCGAAAACAATTTAGATACTAGAGGATTCTGAAAATGATCCTCTGTTGTCTTATTTGTTACGATCACCTCCACCGTATGCACAGGGTGCTACGGCTCCACCTTTACCGAATGTACAATTGCCGGTTGCTGGACAACCTGGTATTCCTGCTCCTGCCCCTCAGAATCAAGTTCCTGTACCTCCTGTGGTCAATGTGAATGTTCCTACGGCTCCTCCTTCTCCTGGATTGCCGACTTCTATACCTGTATCTGTCTCGCTTACACCTACTGTTCCACAAACTATCTTTTTCGATACTTCTACTGTCCCGCTATCTGTTCCTACCTCTAGTGTGTTCTCAGCGTCTGCAAGTGTGTTGACTCCACTTTCTGTTCGTCGAAGAATCACTGATTCTGTATCTAACATTCTGTCTCCTTTATATAAAACTTTAATCAAGACTCCTACTTCTGACTCTGTTCAGAGACGTAGTCAGCTTCCGAGTACTGAAGAACGGGGAATTTTAGATTCCACGGCTCTCAGATGGATTTCGAAGAGTAGGAGATATAGTACGAGAGATGTGCTAGACACCTTTATGCAGTGGAAAGAACCAACGCAACGGTATGTCTTTGATGAGATGTGCTCGCTGTTACGTGAGGAAATAGAAGAAGATGATGTTGAATCAAATCTAGAAGACTTAATTAAGGTTCAGAAAGAGTTCGCTGCAGGAATGATAGTAGGTGAAAATATAGAAGAAGCGATGGAACTGATTTTAAGTTATAGAAATGATCCATCACTTCGTTCACCGCGAGATTTAGAGAAAAGCAAAACGAAGCTCAGTCGCCAATATCCAATGAGGGAGGTTCCTCCAATTTGGCGCGAAGCTGTACAAGCTGATAATGCCAATGGTATTGTAGCCGCTCCGGCCCAATTCCAAAGAGTGTGGATACACATTCCATGGAAACGAGCAGAAGTGCTAGCAGTGAAGCAGGCCTTGCCAGATCCGCGTAAGAATCCTGCTGGATACTATAAGGAATTAACACAGACAGTTGAGGCTTGTATAATGAACTTAGCAGACATCGATATGTTATTTGGGAACGTAGTTCCGCAACCAATTTGGGCTAAAATTCGTAGAGAGAATCATCCAGTTGCCCTAGGTGGTGATTGGGCAGCTATCATTGCAGCGGATGGTCAGCAAGTAGGTGGTGCAAAACCCGAACCCCTAATTGCTAACCTTCCAGGTAGGATAATTGACTTAATGAAGACTCTGATGCCCGCATTGCGTGTTAATTGGGACAAATTGTCCGCATGCAAGCAGAAGAAAGACGAAAGTGTCTCCGACTTCTTCACGAGGTTCGAAGAGACTTTTGTAGATCACAGTGGTCAGGATATGAGCACAGAAGGAGGACAGAGACTGTTTGTCGATAAATTCGTGCATAATTTGTTACCTGAATTATGCAATAAATTAAAAGATTCCGAGAGTGCGTGGGCTCTTTCTACAACTGCGCAAATACTTGCAACTGCACAGTATTATGAAAATAGAGATAAAGAGGAAAAAGAAAAATCAGATAAGAAAACGAAGGATTTAAAAACTAAAGTTCTTTTGCAACAGGCGTATCCGCCTCGCATGAATCAGAATAATACGCAACAGAACTCATATCAAAGAACAGATTATAGTTCATCGAGGCCTCAATATCAGTGGAATCAATGTGCGTACTGTAAAAAAGAAAGTCACTACAAGAATGAGTGTCCGATATTAGCGCAAAATAATGCAGCAGCAGCTCAGAGAGGTCGTGGTGGTTTTGTGCAAAATTCTAGAGGTCGAGGTCGAGGGCGAGGTGCCATGCCTCCACAAACGAATGATCGTCCTTCCAATCACTTTGATCAACGAAATGGACAGTCTGCCCAGCAAAATAGATCTCAACAGTATCTTGTTGAAGACTATTGTGAAGTGGATGAGGGATTTCAGCAAAATGGGTACTAGGACAGCCATGGACAGAGAGAGGGAGTAGTATCAGTTCCAGTGGATCAGAGTGGGCCTTATGTCGCAGTAGCAACATCAGGTGTAGTCGAACCGTTTCTGTTGGATACTGGTGCAGCAAAAAGTTCTATCATTCATGCGAAACTCCCTGGCGCACCTTTGTCCGGCTCAACAAATGTATCTGTAGGTTTTTCAGGCGCCCCTGTTTACAACCCCATATCTGGTCCTTTGTCTATTTCTGTTGGACCGTGTCAATTGAAAGCACCCCTGATTTTGACGACAGGTTGTAATGAAAATCTGCTTGGTTTAGACTTGTTAAAACGACTATATGCGACATTGTACTGTTCTCCGGAAGGATTACAGCTTACATTGGGTAAAAGAATCACCTCTCCAATGTACTTGTCAATGGATGCACTCCCGCCAGAGCTGCGTTCACTCCCTGATTCTCTTTGGGCGACTGGTCCTAACGATGTAGGCCTTTTGGAAATACCACCATATGTAGTCACTTTGAAAGCGAATGTAAAATTTCCAAGAATTCCTCAATACAAAATCTCCACTGAAGGTGAACGTGCACTTTTATTGATTGTACAAGATTTGATTAAGAAAGGTGTGGTTGAAGAAACTAGAGGAAATGTCTGTAACAGTCCTGTATTACCGATTTTGAAACGAACTGATCCTACAAAGCCTCCAGTGTATAGGTTTGTCATCGACCTCAGAGAAGTTAATAAGATTGTAGTTCCGCAGTTTCCTGTGGTTCCAGACATTACTGCCTTGTTAACATTGATTCCTGCTACAGCTACTTGGTTTTCAGTCATTGACTTGAAGAATGCCTTTTTCAGCATTCCGATAGCCGAGGAAAGCAGAGATATTTTCGGTTTCTGTCTAGGAGGTCGAAGTTTCAGATTTAAACGCGCTCCACAAGGCTATTGTGAGAGCCCATCTATTTACAGTCAAGCATTAAAAAGTCAGTTAGATACCTTTGTCCTTCCTCCAGGTTCTGCTCTAGTACAGTATGTAGACGATCTTCTAGTGGCTGCTGATGATAAGGAAACTTGCAAATCAGCTACGATCTCGTTGTTACATCATTTGTCTAATTTGAATCACAAGGTGTCACCTTCGAAAATGCAATACTGCTGCCAAGAAGTAACCTACCTAGGTCATCTCTTGTCAAAGGAGGGAAGGAAGTTGACCCCAGAGAGAATAAAAGCAATTACGCAGATGAGTGTTCCTCGCACACAGAGAGAAGTACGTGCCTTTTTAGGTATTACCTCTTACTGTAGGCAGTGGATCCCAAATTTTTCTCTTTTAGCAAAACCTTTGGTAGCTTTGACTGGGAAAAATGTTCCGAGTCCGGTGCCATGGTCTAATGAATGTCAGGAGAGTTTTACTGAATTACGAAAAGCACTGTGTTCAGCTCTTGTATTGGGTACACCTGATTACAGTAAGCCATTCACGCTCTATGTTCACGAGAGAGAAGGTTGCGCGTTGAGTGTTCTGACACAGACATTTGGTGATAAACAACGCCCTTGTGCGTATTTTTCATCAACATTAGATCCGGTAGCTAGAGCGTTACCTAGTTGTTTGAGAGCTACAGCGGCAGCTGCGGCTTCCATTCGACAATCTGCTGGTTTGGTGATGAACAACATGCTAGTGGTCATGGTTCCTCATGCTGTGGATACACTCATGAACCGAACTAAGACACAACACCTTACCAGTGCGAGACTATCTGGTTACGAGCTGACATTACTAGCGAGTCATATTCAGATCAAAAGATGTAATGTATTGAATCCAGCAACGTTGTTGCCGGCTAATCAAGAGTCGAGTGATTCCGAGCCACATGATTGTTGTTTTAGAACGGAGGAAGAGACAAAAGGACGTATTGACTTAAAGGATACTCCATTATCAGATCCAGATGGTACGCTGTATGTAGATGGGTCATGCTTTAAATTGGAGAATGGTGATGTGACTGCTGCTTACGCAGTAACGACTTTGAAGACGATTGTGGAGACTGCAAGTGTGAGTCAGAATTCTGCCCAAGCTGCAGAATTAATAGCTTTAACAAGAGCGTGTGTTTTAGCTAAGGGAAAGAGAGTGAATGTGTTCACAGATAGTCAGTACGCGTTCGGCGTGGCCCATAGTTTTGGCCGTTTGTGGAAAGAAAGAGGTTTCATTACGTCCCATGGGACTAAGATTCAACATGGTCAGCTAGTTAACGACTTGTTGGAATCTCTAACCTTGCCGACTGAAGTTGCGATTGTAAAGTGCAGTGCTCATAAAGCAATCACGGATGATGTTGGTCGTGGGAATGCTTTTGCTGATGAGACTGCTAAACAGACAGCTAGAGACATGATGAGCAGGATGTATGTTGCTACGTCTGCAAGATGGATTGCTGAGTCTGGAATGTGTGAGGATACAATGGAAAGTGTGAAAGAGATTCAGAAAGAGGCAACTGAGGAAGAAAAACGTGTATGGAGAGAAAGTACGGGCAAGTTGGATTCGAATGGGTGTTGGATTGATTTGACGGAACAGCAGCGTTGGATGTTGCCTGACGCGTATGTGCTTGCAGTGGTGACAATGGCGCATGGAGTAGCGCATATAAGTTCTAAAGGAATCTGCAAGATGTTGGCTCCAGTCTGGAAGAATGATGGGATCAGTAAGTGTGCAGAGAGAGTGGTGAAAAATTGTATGGTATGCCTGATGCATAATCCTGGCAAGGGAACCCCAACTCCTGCTGGTCACTTCGCTCCTCCTTCCTGCCCCTTTGAAGTGATTCAGTTAGACTTCATTCACATGGATCGCTGTAATAATCTGAAATACGTCCTGGTGGTAGTCTGTGCTTTTTCCAGGTGGATCGAAGCATATCCACTAAAGGACAATACTGCCCTATCAACTGCCAAAATTCTTCTCAAAGAATATTTCCCTAGATTTGGAATGCCACGGATTGTATGGTCAGATAACGGAAGTGAGTTTATAGGGAAAGTTATGCAGAGTGTATGTACCGGCCTAGGCATAAGACAGAAGTTCCACAGTGCGAATCATCCCCAGTCTGCTGGTTTAGTAGAGGGTTACAATGGCACCCTCAAGCTGAAACTAGCTAAAATACAAGCATCCACAGGTTTACCCTGGCCAGACGCACTTCCTTTGGCTTTGCTATCAACGAGAGCAACTGTACATTCTAGAGTGGGGCTTAGCCCCTATGAAATAGTTTTTGGCCGCCCGGCAAATATTTGGGGAGTGCCGAGGCCTAAGGAATTTTGTTCTCTGGAATACCCTATGTTGATAGACTACCTTTACGACTTGACTGCTAAATTGAGTCTTATTCACCAACAGGTTTTCGATGCATTGCCAAAGCCTCCGGAGAGTCCAGGGCATCAGCTGAAACCCGGCGATCAAATCGTGATCAGAAACTTCGCGAGGACGAAGAACCTTCAGCCCAGATACGTCGGCCCCTTCCAGGTCCTGCTTGCAACGAGAACAGCAGTTCGTGTAGCTGGCCGCAAGCATTGGGTGCACGCATCTCATGTCAAGCGTGTACCTTTGCCACTTCCTTACGACGACTGGGTGAAGAAGGCAATTGGTGCCTCCGAATTTGAACGTACGCCAAAGTTCATCCCTTTCAGCGATGCCGAATTGATTACCGACACTCCAAACTCTGACTCTCCTCCTGAAAAGACTCCTTTGAACTCTGAACATTTGTCCCCTACATCAGAAAAAACTCTGTCATCTGCGAACCTGAACACTGCAACAGCTACCAGTGATATACTATTTGCCGACCAAACAGTTCCTGCAAAGCAAAGATACAATTTACGACCTCGTAATATGGACAAATAAAGCAGGCAACTGCCCATTGTGATATTTTGAAATTTTGAACTTTTGCCTTCAGCCAGGAAGTTTGCTATTGTTTTATTGTTTTTAAAATTGCCTTGCCGTCTGGGTAGCCGTAGGGTCGTGGCTGTGTGCCTAGTTGAATCTGCGGGGGTCTGACACAAGGTCGATCTTTCTGTTGGTTCTGGGAACTCCCAGGGCTGATAGAGGCATTTTCATCTACGTACACATCATCAGTGGTCGCGAGCGGATTGTAGAAGATGGAGCTTCCTGCGCTGCAACGAGATAATGTGATTTATGTTCGCAGAAACAGACTTTACAGAGTTCTTCACAGCAAATGCTTTTTAATACAATGTGCCATTACATCTTTGATTGTTTTGATAACATTGGTGGGTGGAATCGTTTTCGGTATGAGTTTGATTTTTGTGCCAGTAACTACAGTACCTCCCCTTGATCCTGCTACTTCTACTGTTTCTTCTATACACTCTTTTCACTCGTTTCCTGAACATGAGCAAGCTCGACGCTCAGAATTCATTAATAACACTTTTGTACAACTCTTGCATCAACACCAACTGGTAGTTAACACTACAGACTGCTGGGTGTGTGGCTTGATACCCCACACTATGGATAAAGGTATTCCTTATCTGGTTTTGCCTTTCAGCTACAATGGATCATTTCAGGCCCTTCAAACCATCTTTGCTTATGCCCTTGAAACCTATCCTCCACGTCCACCACGTTCCACTAAATATAACTCTGCCAACAAGGCTTTAGTCCAGGGAATTATTGACATGATCAAGGACGTCAATAATACTCCATCTTACCCTAGAGACGAATTGCGAGTATATTTAAGTTGGAATTCTTCAGAATATCGCCTTAGTTTGGGAGAAAGCAAGCGTAAAAGCTCAACTCCAATCTGGGTCGTACCTCACCGAGGTCAGGTCTGTTTGCAAGGTGATGGGAGAAATCCGAGAGCTCAGCTAGGGAGGAGTGAGTGCGTAGAGACTTATGTGTTTCCGGCTAACTCTTCCCCTGCCTTTCTTACTGCTAGGGGTACCTACTTCATCTGTCGAGACCGAGCTCTACATGGTTGCCTGCCGACTTTTCAGGTTCATGTTATATTGCTCGATTGTTGCCCCCAACATACACTGCTTCATCTGATTATCACAGGACCAGAGTAGCGAGAGGTGTCTTCAGCAAGGAAGATACTGCTGGTCAGGAAGCTGGAGACTTCTTCAAAGGCTTCCTTCCGTTCTGGGGGCCTATGGCCAATAGTAGAAACATACGTCAGCTAACACGGGTAGTTGAATCTACTATTACCGAAACTGCTGGTGCCCTTAGCAATTTGACAGCTGAGCTTCAGGCGGATAGACTCATGACGTTGCAGAACCGTATGGTTCTAGACGTTATACTTGCAGATCGAGGTGGGGTATGCAGAATGATCCAATCGAGCTGCTGTGTCTTTATTCCTAATAATGCTCCAACAGTCTATGAGGCGATCTCGAAGCTACACAAGATTTCCGATTCTATTTACGTAGACAAGGGAAACTGGTCCTTCATGGAGTGGTTTTGGACTCTGATATCAGCATGGGGATGGAAGGTTCTAATGGTCATTGGTGTCATCTTAGTATTCCTCTTCTCATGCTGCCTGATTATCCAGTGTGGTCCTGCTCTGTGTAGTCTTTGTGCTGCAACCTGTTTTAGGAAACCACCTGCGTTTGGAGAAAAGGCACGAGAAAGGATGATGATACAACAGCATGTCACTGACCTAGAATTAGACTCTGACATAGACTGAGTAATTGCCTATTTAAGGGCAAAAAAGGTTCCGTGACGATTTGAACCCGTGTTTTCAATATTGTCGGAAATACATAATATTGGTATCAGCGAACCGCAAATGATCCATTTAGCATATCCTGGTGTTTTCGCTATGCTACGAGCAAGAGTACTCCTGTTTTGAACACATTTCTGATGCACCCACGGCATCCATCTTAGAGCATGGCAGCCATTTTGTGTTTCTTGCCCTCACATACGCAATAACCTCTGATCATTTCATTTCGATTAAGGACACGTAGCCTTAGCCGGAGATTCACCTCTTTCAGTGACACGTGCACCTTGGAACAGAACACGCTGTAGCTGCATGACTCGACAAAGGCTGCCTCCTCTGCCCGAGGCCAGCCCCACCGAACTGGTTCTCGTGTCCATTGTCCCGATCATGATTAGGCGGCCGAAGCCGGTAGCCTTGCCCATTTACAACCCACAAACATCTCTTATCCCGCTTTCCTATCTTCCACACCTGGCTCCGTTCCTTTCTTTCTGAATCTTTATTAGGGGGAGGTAACGAAATTTATGATGAGGCGGTCCGGCTCTTGAATGCAATATTGACAAGGGATTGTGATGAACTAGTGGGAACCCCTCTTCGTAATGTTTGGCATCAGATATTATCAACGGTTCTTGTGTAACACCAAATATTTATTGTTTTAGACACAAAGGTTTTGAGAATGTATTACATGTAAAGAATTCGCCCCCAGCTTAAAATTTAGTATATAAGGAGTAACCCTCTTTGTACAATTTGAACAGGCTCCTAGAATCTGCCCATGTGTGGTTTCTGTGACTTCTGTGTCCCTGCAGTAATAAACCTTTGGTCTTTGACGCCACCATCGAGAAGCCCGTGTTTCTGTTCATTTGCGCACCAAGGCAGGTGGAACTCCGGGGTCTTTGGGTGTTGTTCCCTGACACCTCTGGACGGAACCAAAAAGTCCAGAACTCCAATTCTCTACTCTCTACCTCTCTCTACCTCTCTCTATCCACTACTCTCTACCTCTACCTCTCCACCTCTATCTCTCTACCTCTACCTCTCTACATCTACACCTCTACCTCTACACTTCTACCTTTCTACCTCTCTCTACCCTCTCTACACGCACACATATGCACATATATATACATATTTATGCATATGCATTTATATAATCTGCATATCTATATAAATACAAGTATAAATGCATGCATACATATATGTATACATATGCATGTTATGTACATGAAAGTTTGAAAAACACTAATATAAAAGCAAAGCTAAAAAGCTTTCTAATTACAAACAGAGTAGCTTTAACTTAAACGAGGGCGAGACCTATTGCAATGCTTGTTTACTTTAGTTCCATCAAGAAGGCATTCAGACATGTCAAACTTTTGCCCTAAATTCTAAATGTTAGCACTCTAGTTGCTCATTAGATCACTGTAGTAAAGCTACTGCTCACCAGGGAAGTCTGCTGCTGGTGTTCAAAGTGCATGTTTCAGTCTGCATGTCAGATTTTTTTAATGAAATGGAAGAGAATTTGAGAAGTCTCAATGTGATTGAATTTTTCTTTCTGCAGCACTAATCATAATGTTCCTTTGCAAATTAAATGTTTTAATTGTCACCACTTTATTCCAATCAATATGGCTTCAGGTGTGCCGTACGTTTGTCATAAGTAAGACTGTTAGCGCTGTAGTTGTTCTTCAGAACACTCTGGGAAGCTGCAGTAGAACACAAAGGAATCAACTGACAGTCTCTGCGCTTGTTGGATGTACATGTTTTACTAAGAATGTCAGACTTCATTCTTACATAACTGAGAAAGATAATGTGAATTTACAGAAAATATGCTCTCAGTTTAGCTTATAGATCACCTGTGGGAAAAGTATAAGAAGATAGTTTTCGCTCAAACATGATTCATGATATCCCAGCAGAAGGCTTTTTCACATGGTAAAATCACCTTAGAACACACCACAATTGCTAAAATGAGTATGGTACCATCAACAAATGATTTATAATGTAACTAAAGTCTTAAAACCTTCTATTAACTACAATGCCTTTTAATGAGGTGCAATCATGTATATTGGTCCCAAGATGGCTGAGAACACTTCTTGGATGAAGTGCTGACAGCCAATCAGATCTCACGATGAGATGTGTGGTTAGGCTCCACCCAGATATATATATATATATTTTTTTCCTTTAATATCTAAAAAACTACTGAACAGATTTACACCATTTAACAAGAAGGCACGACACTGAACCAAGGGTACAATTTTGCCAAATTTGGTGTCATTCCGTATAGTAGTTAAGGCTGTCGCTGCTATTAAAGGTTCCTATGGAAAATTGCATGGGGAAAACACGTTTTGGGACCCCCCTTTTTTCTCGGCCCCCGCTTCACGAATCACTGTGAAACTTTGTTTGTATTTGTTTGTATTTGAGCTTGTAAAGTGCAAAGCTACCCGTAGGTTTCCTGGCACTGTATAATGCTGGAGAACCCGTCCTGGCTTTCCCTGTAAGATGGTCCCAATTGGGCACCCCCAAGGTGAAGCCAGGCATCCCCGGCATTGATGGGGCTATTTGTGGGGATTAAGCAAGCTATTGCCCAGAGCTGCTGAGTGGGACCCATGGTTAGAGTGGCACCGAAGGCGAGATTTATCGAGCCCGCTGACATTGGCCCAAACACTGCCACGTCGGTAATTGAACCCTGGTCCCGGCCGACCTCTGTTTCTGGGTCTGCCGCCTCTAACCAGTGAGCCACACTACTCCACTTAATACAAACAAACAAATCTATATAAATAAAAATGTAACTGTTCGTTTGTTCAAAATCTCAAATATCCGAAAGTTCTTCACCGACTACTTTGAAATTATGACACAACGTTGCATTTGAATACGCGCATGTTTTTATATACACAACGTTGGATTCGAATACGTGCGTGTCAAAAACGCGTGTGTTTTTAATCTAATGGACGAACAGACCCTATCGATTGGGTTGCTGCGCAACAACTACAATAGACGCATAGAGCCAATAGTCTACATATATTAGGATGGACAGTTGGTGTCAGGATGGCAGACTGAGAAGTGGGTGGAGGGAGGGGGGAGGAGTTGGTTCACTTTGCAACATTAGCGCATGTTTCTATATACACAACGTTGGATGCAAAATTTAGCGTGTCCAATACGCGTGTATTTTTAATCGAAAGGCCAAACAGACCCTATTGATTTGGTTGCTGCGCAACAAATACAAGGGACGCATATAGGCAATACTCTACATATATTAGGATGGACAGTTGGTGTCAGGATGGCAGACCGGGAAGTGGGTGGAGGGAGGGGGGAGGAGTTGGTTCACTTTGCAACATTAAGAAAGGACGCATAGAGACAATAGTCTAAATAGATTAGGATGGACAATTGGTGTGAGGATGGCAGACCGGGAAGTGGGTGGAGGGAGGAGGGAGGAGGGAGGAGTTCGTTCACTTTGCAACATTAGCGCATCAGACCGGGAAGTGGGTGGACAAAACATATTGTACCAACAAGCATTGTGAAATTATACATATTAGAAACGTGCGCTTACTCTTTTCTTTCTCTTCCATTTAACCAGACTGAGCTACAGCAAAGCGTGGCCGGGTACAGATAGTATATATATATATATATGTATATATATATATATATATATATATATATATATATATATATATATATATATATATATATATATATATATATATATATTCACAGAAAAAAACATAGGTTATAGTCCATATATAGTTAGGAATTTGCATTTACAAAACCTTGAAAATTCAATGAAAAAACCATTGGTTTTAGGTCATATATAGTTAGGGATTTGCATTTAGAAAACCTTATTTTACTTGCATAAAACCATTGAAATTCCATATATAGTTATAAGCGCTAACTATATATCGCGCACCCGCAATCCACTGCTGATGATGTCACATATTACATCATTCATGACATGGTTAGTGACATCACTGATGACATCACTGATGACATCACTGATGACATCTCAAATGACATCACTGATGACATCACTGATTACAACATCCAGTGACTGTATGTTTCTGTAAAGTTAAAATATGTTTTACATATTGAAGAATGAGTGGATATATAAGTGTCTGGATGAAGGATTTACTAGGTGCATGACTGACTGATTGAGTGAGTGATTAAATGTGTCTCACTGAGTGCATGGGTTAGTGACTAAACTGTTTTAATTTGTGCATCATTATATCTGTTGTTCTACAAACTGCTGCATATGTTGATCAGTAGCTATATGAGTAACTGTATGGGTTATTGATTGGTTGTCCAAGTATTTGTATGGGAAACTGAGTGTGTGTATATGGGTGGCTGGGAGGTGTGTGACTCTGTACATAGATGTGTGAGTAGTTGATTCACTATATGTATAGATTCAAAAGTGCATGTGGAAACAACTGTATGGGCGGTTGACTGTGCATGAGTGTATTAGTGAGTAAATGGATATCTCAGTGCTACATGTCAAATTAAGTACATATGTAAAACACAGTACATGTGAGAGTTGACATCTATAAATAACTGTGCATAAGAGCCAGTGAATGTGTGAGTGGCTGTATGGATCATTGTGAACATGTATCAGAGATTGTATAAGAGAGTAAAGTAAATATGTGTTAGTATATGTTTGAATAAGTAAGGTGTGTATAACTGTATAGTTGAGAAAATGGAGGTGTGATTGATTTTTGGCATAACTGACTAGGTGTGTGAGTAACTCCATGGATGAGTGACTGTCTGTTTACACTGATTGTATCTAAGGTTATATTAGAGTCTGAAGAGGTTCATGGTATTATCACATGAATGATATCATCAGTGATGTGATCAGTCATGTCAAATGAGATGTTATCAGTGATGTCATCAGTGATGTCATTTGAGATGTCATCAGTGATGTCATCAGTGATGTCACTAACCATGTCATGAATGATGTAATATGTGACATCATCAGCAGTGGATTGCGGGTGCGCGATATATAGTTAGCGCTTATAACTATATATGGAATTTCAATGGTTTTATGCGAGTAAAATAAGGTTTTCTAAATGCAAATCCCTAACTATATATGACCTAAAACCAATGGTTTTTTCATTGAATTTTCAAGGTTTTGTAAATGCAAATTCCTAACTATATATGGACTATAACCTATGGTTTTTTCTGTGAATTTCAATGGTTTTTTAATAGCAAATATCAAAAGCTGTCAAATGTCAAGTACGTGATAGGTAAAAACGTTTTCGTGTTTATGCACGCTGATGTGCTTTGAACGCTGCCCCCCCCCCCCACTCCCCTCTTTTCTCTTAGTAGTACTCTCTCTTTGCAGATAGTGAACGGTAGTTAACGCAGACCTTTACCCCTGTTGTAATCCGTCGTACCTGCTTGTCTCTCCATTTGATTGATTATTATCCAAGCATTTACTGTTTTACAATTGGTTCTCTTTGGATCATTCTCTATTTACAAACAAGCACAAAGTCGCAATACTCTGTTTAGTCTTTGCAGATAGTGAAAAATCGTGTAAAAAAATAAAAGTAATCGAGCAAATCAGTAGACCACTAATTCGATCTCTTTTTGACCTCGGTAAAATACAAACATTAGGAATAACCCTTCATGAGAAATACGAAAATAGTGAAATGAACTGAGCTCCACACCATGAGGGCTGCAAAACAGCTCGACTCCGCCACCCACACCGCCCAAAATAACGACAAACCCTATGCAAATATTATAAATATACACAACACACCAGCAAAGAAACAGAGTAAAACATTTTATTAAATAACTATTTACATAACTATTTTATACTTTTTATTGCCCGATCTGGCTAGCTCAATCGATCGAGCATGAAACTCATGCACTGATAACAAGCGTTGAGAGTTTGTAGAATGATGGCTTCAGATTTTCCACATACGGTGTAGTGGCGCGAACTGGCAGGGGGCGTTTGGATTCTACCCCTTCTCCAAATAAGATTTTCATACGTGAATGTTCGTTCATGCTTTTTGTCCCTGAGTTGCTTCCATGTCACTGCCTTACATAAATGGCATAAGTCCTGGTTGTTGAGTGCCATACTTCAGAGTTCTAAGCAGCTCTTGTAACACTGTTTAAACCTTATTTGCACCTGCTGCAGCTTCACTATTCAAAGTAAGTGGAGTCCATTTGTGGACCTGACTGCATTAGAAAACAATGTGATACGGTGCCTCCCTAAACCGCTTGACGGAGGCCCCCGAGGGGCGGTGAGATGGCGCGGACTGAGAGGGGGCGCTTGGCTCCTGCCCCCTCCCCAAGTCGTGTTGCCCTGGTGAGGCCTGAGATCGCCCCCGGCATAGGCGGCCGGCTCCCGGGGTCCGGCGGAATTTTTTCCCTTTTGAAGAATCTACCATTCTGGACCTTGTCCCACAATCCGTTTGACCTGAAGACACGCTGTCGTGGGACGCCCCTTTACCGTTTTAGTTGCCATTCCGCCCGCTTTTGGTACTCTGTGCCTCTTCCGCCATTCAGCTGTTTACCGCCCGCTCTTGCGACTACAACGTCTCGCTCACCATGTAGTTGAGTTGCTCCCACTCTTAAGATTTAACCGAACTTTTTGGACTGCTGAAAGCGGTTGTATTCCGACCGCTGGTTGGTGGAGACATTTTGACTATATTCTGGACCTGCATTGTCGCGTAATGCGTCATATGACGCGACGCGTTAGCGCACCCGGAAGTGCTCCGCTGCGCAAGGCGCAGCTTCCCGGAAACGATCCTGAGCGCGCCGCGCAGCGCGTAACGTAAGCATAACAGGTCATGTGACTTGTTAATAAAACTTTTCATTGGTTCATTTTACTTTTCTTTTCCTAATTATGTAAGACTAGGTCATGTGACCTAAAAATAACACTTTTCATTGGATTAAAACATTTTTTTTCCCAAACGATGAAAGCCCCACCTTGTTTCTGGATGTTTCAGACTGAAGCTGGCGTCACCATGAGAGCACCACCATCTCGTAGCTCCGTCGTGGCCATTCCGCAAGCAATCATGGCAGCCGCTCCCCACCGGAAGCCTGCGGGAGTCGACGGCCCCCAAAACTTTTGTACAATCTTCAAGGCTGAGGGGACGCTTTCGAGAATGGAACCCAAGCCCTGGCAGACAAGCGTCCGAGTTCCAAGGTGTCCCAGGGCCATTTTACTGGACCAGGCCCAAATCCGAAGAGCCGACCGCCATTTTAAGAGTCCTGTGGAAGCCGCCTATCGCTGCACCGCAAGAGTGGGAGCAACTCAACTACATGGTGAGCGAGACGCTGTAGCCGTAAGAGCGGGCGCTAAACAGCTGAATGGCGGAAAAGGCACAGTGTAGCAAAAGCGGGCGGAATGGCGACTGAAACGATAAAGGGGCGCCCCACTACAGCAGACAAGCCTCCGCCATGTGCTTCAAAACTGCATATGTATCTCGTGATATCAAGGTTGGGCAACCAGTACACAACAAGCAGTTACGAGTCCCATTTACACCGGCGCCATTTTGGGCGCGGCCGGGCAGGTCCAGGATCTACTGAAGCATAACAAATGAGGCTGACGTCTCTGAAGCAGTTGACGAACAGCAGGACATAGCAAATAAACATGAACTCTCTAAAGCTGTTAACTCACTGCAGAACAAAACAAGTGAACCTGAAACCTCTGGAATAATTGTCGCTGAAAAGAACAACACACAAAACTCTGTAGAGCCTGAAGAAAAAAAAACAGAAGGGCACTGTAGTTTCAGACACACTTAACACTAATGACTAAACAAAGATATCGTCTGTTTATGAAGCAGTTATCATCTTGACAGAATTGACAAAGAAGTGTACAGACACCAATGCTATTAAGAAACACAAGGAAATCCTAACGCATCAGCATTCTCGGAAGAGGTTGACACAGATAACATCTTAAGGAACAAAGAAAGACCTGTTCACTCTTGACACCCCAGGTGCTGTGTATGTTGCACTATAGTGCTGCATCGAGAAAACGGACAACCCTATTGATGTGGATTTTTCATTATTGCTTATTGTAAAGAAATGGCGACTCCCCCCTGTAGCAGATTAGCTAAATGTTTGCGTAATTTAGGCATAAAAGTTATATTATTGTTGTTGTTGTTGTTATCGTTATAGTTCTGGTTAATTTAAAAAAATGGTTAAATATATTTACAGTTTTTGTTGCGTTCGTTATATTTAAATGTTAATAAAGTTTTAAAATCTAACTTTGTTGGAGTGCTATATATGTTTAAAAAATCGGGTGAATGGGGCCTTGAATCGGGTTATTGTCATGTGTGGGCTTTGCAAGTGTACTGCTACAAGATCGGACATTTCAAACTCAAATGCACGTTCTTTTTCTTACCTTTCCGAAGCATGGAGCGCAATAGCAGGCAGAGAAAGGGTGATGCACGTGTTGAACACTGCCTGGCCTGCAAATTGCTGGCAGTGCCCCCCCGCCCGCTCCTGAAAGAGGGCACGCACACACACCTCCGCCCCGAGTACTTCACAAATCTTTAAAAGACCATGCGCTTGTTCATGAGGCTTAAATGGTTTATCACCCCTTCTAGAACCCCTGCATCGACCCTCTGACGTTTCCTGGAAGAATTAGCACGTAACACAATACCAAGCCCTGTCAGCTGAAACCCCCGAGAAATCATGGGGCATATTATCAAGGGGGTTTATTTCCGCTTTTTTGGCTTTAAAAGCCAAAAAAAAAAGAGATAAAATTATCTCCCTATTACCAAGCTGTCGCTAACACCAGTTAGTGACAGCTAAAAGGAGATAGCGACCATCTTGGGCCCCGCTTTGCATATCAGTGATATTTATCACTAATGACATGCAAAGTGGGCGTGCCAAGATTTTAGCGACTGGAAACAGTCCCTAACCATCGCTATCTCCTATTACCAACTTTTGGAGATATTCGCGCTAAGCGCGAATATCTCCAAAACCTAACACCTGCCCTGAGCAGTTTTAGCCATGTTATCCAATGGGAAGTGGATAACATGGCTAAAAGCATTTGCTGGATAATGCATGAATATCGCTGACTTTTCAACGATATTCATGCATTGCGGCCGTTTTTTATCGCATTTGCGATAAACCTTGCTAATAGCAAGGTTTATGTGCGATAAAATTCGCCGAAGTGCGGCGATAATTTTTGTCTCTAAACAAGTTAGAGACAAAAATTACCGCTAGTTGTTGGTAATATGCCCCCGGGTTTTTCCTTGCAGGAATCGGGAAGCGAAAGACTAGCACTGAAATCAGTAGTCTCACGCCTGAATCGGGAGGGTTGGCATGTCTGCATACTCTACAGCTGGAGCCATAAACTACATCCGCAGGGCTAGGTGATAGCCTAGGTCCGGCCTGGACAATCGGACACAGAGGAAGAGGAGTGTCAGAGGGTGCGGTAGTGAATAGGGTGAAAGGGAGGTGTCGGGCGGGAGCAGCGCAGATGGGGGGAAGTATATGTCCCATGCATGAGAGAGAGAGCGGGGGTGACCAGTGCGTGGGGGAGATGCTTGCGAGGGTGGGGAGCCATGCTGAGGATCGGCGGCGTGCAGAGAGTGGCCCTGGTCAAGGCATCTAAAATGGCTGCCATGCACGACAAAATTGTGGCATTGGACAAAAACGCAAGATGGCGCAGACAATGTTTATCAATAAGGATTCATTTATAACAAAATATTTACTTGCAGTGACAAAATGGTGGTCAACACTTCCTGATTTCCATCGAATCGAACGTTAACAAACGTCACGCAGCAAAAAAAAAAAAAAAAAGCTCACGCACAGAGCAGTTTTTAGCCATGTTATCCAATGGAAGGTGGATAACATGGCTAAGAGCATTTGCTGGATAATGCATGAATATCGCTGACTTTTCAGCGATATTCATGCATTGTGGCCGATGTGCGGCGATAATTTTTGTCTCCAAACAATTAAAACGAAGCACAAAATGGCGAATTCCCGTTTCGCTACCAGTTTGCGGCCCAGTTCGCGGCCCGTGAAGCGCTTCTACCGTGAAAAATCATTTTTTTTTATTTTCCCCACGGGACCCTTTAATAACCCCAACAACATTCCTAGGGGGTCAAGAGGGGTATACCTTGCCCCCTTTCAATAAATTCCCCCTTCGTTTTTCACCTCTTCTTCTCTCTCGATCCTACCGAGAGATAAGATGGCGGCCGCTCCGGACTGTTTAGAATGTTGACAGACACCGGAGAGCCAATCAGCTTTCTGCGCGCAAAGTTCCGTTTCGCGAAAAGTAAGCGGACCGGATCGCTGCCCGGAGCGCTGTTACAGATATATATCTTGTTTTGAACGTTAATTTCTCAAAAACTACTGGAGCACATATATTGAGACCTAGCAAAGGCACATCGGGCTAACAGTCCCTACAATTTTGCCAAGTTTCGTGCAAATCCATTCAGCCGTTCGAGCTAAAAGTGAGTCCAACCGCCCTATGGAAAAATGAATGGGAAAAACGTGTTTTGGGACCCCCCTTTTTTCTCAGCCCCCCCTTGACGAAACCCCACCAAATTTTCAGGGGCTGCTCAGAAACAAAATGTGCCATTTTCCTGAAAATTTCAGCCGATTCCGTCCTCAAACGCCAAAGTTATTAGACATAGAATTTTCAAAAATCCCATAGGGAATTAATCCTAACTATATATACCTACTGGCTATCGCCAGTAGGTAATATATATATATATATATATATATATATATATATGATGGGGAAATTTTCCAAATGTACAGACCAGAATGAAGTCAAAAGCACCATAAAACTGATTGATGAGAGGATTAAAATCTTTGAGAAAGGGGTAATTGAAAGAAAAGAAAGAACATTTTCGTGAGATGAGAGAGACTACAAAACTGGCCGAATTCTAACCTTTGCGAGAAAATTCAACAAAATCAGCCAACATGGCCAAAGACAAAGCCTTGGAGATCGTTGAAAAAAGGCATGAGTGGCACCACCACGGATGTCAGCTCTGATCAAGAATCGATTGACAGCGCTGCCTCAAATCAGGGGAAACTATCTTCTTTTTCCGAGGAGGTAAGCCTCATGCAGATGAACCAAGAACAATCCTACAGGGGAAAACCAGAGGGAAAAGGAAGAGGCGCCAATGCAAGAGCAAGAAAAGACGGTGCAGGGGAAGAAAAGAACAGCAATACTGGCATGAAAACAAGAAGCCAGGATCCCAAGAAGAAATAATGGCTGACAGCACACAGCAGCTCACGGTAATAAACATTTCTTGTAGACCCATTACACCAGCAGAAGAAGATGTCCTAAATTTTGGTTTGTCATTTTGTCCTGATAACAATGTAGACTATGCTAGTACGCGAGTTGATCTATACAAATTTGTATGTAAGGTTAAATTGTTTAAAATACACAGCTCACAAGGGAATATAACAACCAGCAATGTCACTGCACAAATATCTAATGAGGGTACTGTACAAACATTAGCCATAGCTGATATACCCGCGCTAGTGGACATGCAGGATCTCTTAAACCAGAACACTACATCCAGTCTTGCACCAAATCCACTTAATCCTGAGGGTGATAACATTACACTACATTCATTAGAACTACCCACTGACACGATAGGTATGACACATTTTAGAGCCCCCTCTAGGTATGTACCACAGACACCCAAAGACAATATAGACCTGTTCCATGAGACTGTCAGCAATGACATACTCAAACCCATTGACACCAGCCCCAAAAATAAAAATAAAAATATAAAGAAAGAACACTGGGATGCTATTTCCAGTTTGCAAAAAGATGACAGCATTGTCATCATATCATCTGATAAGGGAGGTAACATCGTCATAATGGACAGGGGCAAGCACATACAAGAGGCACTCAGACAACTTAACAACACAACCTGCTTTGAGAGGGTAGACAAAGGTTACCTAAATAATCTACAAACTAGATACAATAGTCATATCAAAGACTGGTTTGACCAAAAGCTCATCACCTGGGATGAAAGAAAATTCCTACTCAATGAGAGCCCTACAACACCGACATTTTACCCACTCCCAAAAGTACACAAGGATGCCATCATCCCCCCAGGACGTCCAGTTGTATCCTCTAAAAATAGTCTACTAGAAAAAACATTGGAATATGTTGACTACTTCCTCTTCCCTTACGTTAGAGGTCTTAACTCGTATTTGAGGGACACCAAAGAATTTCTCCAGAAAATACATGACATACATTGGGAGAATAAGTACTAGATGGTATCCTTAGACGTAGAAAGTCTCTATACGAGCATTAGACATTCAGATGATCTCAGGGCATGTCAGCATTTTCTCAGAGCAAGAAACATAAAACTGCTTGAACACACTTGTTACTCCAGATGATTGAGTTCTGACTCACTGAGAATGTTTTCATGTTTAATGTAAGGTGGTACAAGCAATTACAGGGCACTTCTATGGGTACCTGCTTCGCCCCCAGCTACGCGAATCTGGTGGTTGGCTGGTGGGAGGAGCAGGTACTCTGGAGTGAAGAGCTAGAGCCATGGTCCAGGAACATCGTACTATGGCTCAGGTACATCGATGATGTTTTCTTTGTTTGGGAGGGCAATGAATGTGAGCTTCTAGAATTTGTGAAACTGCTCAATGGAAACTCCATGAACCTAAAATTTACCATGCAACATAGCCAACACAGCATTGGCTTTCTTGACATCAGGCTGACTACAGGTGAGGGTAAACACACAACTGACCTATACAAGAAAACGACAGCAGGCAATTCCATACTGCATTCAGCCAGCTGCCATCCACCGAATTTTAGGTGGAGTGGTCCCTATAGCGAGTTTTTATGCGCTGAAAGAAACTGCAACACAGAGGTCACATATCAAAAAAACAGACAGGACATGATGAAGAGGTTCAGGAACAGAGGCTATCCGTTCAAAATGTTACATAAGGGGGCACGAAAAGCTGATTTTGTCAGCCACCATGATGCCCTGTATTCACCACCTAAATGTACCAATGGAGAGGATAACTCACAGACACCAGTTAGATTCATCACCACCTACAGTACACAAGCTAATGAGCTCAGGAAAATCCTCAAGAAAAGATGGCATATCCACATACAAGACCCTCTCCTGAAAGCCAAGGTAGGTCAATCACCTTCAGTGACGTACAGAAAAACCACCTCACTGAAAGAGATCCTAGTCAATAGTCATTTGAATACAAACACCATGAAAACCTGGTTAGATCAGAAAGGAGAATTCCACAAATGCAATAAATGCAAAGCGTGCAGCCACAGTAACAATGTTAGTGAAGTGTCACTAAAGAGATCCAATAAGAAATGGCGCATCACCACACCCATCACTTGCAATACAGACTTTGTGGTTTATGCTATCACATGTCCAGTGACAAGTGGTATATCGGTTCTACCACCTTTCCAGTGAAAAAAAGAATCCTAGAGCACTGGAGAGCAGTAACCAACCGTGACTTCAGTTATAGCATCGGCAGACACTTCAGTGAGACACACGAGGGAGACTGGACAAAAGGCAGATACTTTGGTCTTGCTACCGTGCCTCGAAACCCAAGAGGCGGAAACAGAGTACAGGCCTTACATCGACTAGAATCTAAACTAATACTGCTGACTGGCAGTATGTTCCCCAATGGCATGAATAATGATGAGGAATTATATGTACAACTGTAATTCTATGTATTTGATTCTTAACCACCAGTAATGAATTTCAGTTTTTTATCATTAACAGAGCTTGCACTGTTATTTTAACTTATTTTGCTAACAATGTGTGTCAATTCATGTACTAATGAGAAGGCATTGTATAACTCTACTAAATCGGCACTTGGAGGACCAATAACATAGTTATTCTATGGTAACAGTTTTACTTTTATATGTCTAAATCTGATTGAGGACTAGGCGGAACCTCCAATGATACAATAGATGGTAAATGGATGGGGATGTTAGCTTTACTGTGTTGTAAACTAATGAAAAATGCTGGTTACTGATCTGCTTTGCTTATATTTTTTTTAACAGACCACCACTTTGACCTGGTTGGAAGAATAGCCACTATGCTAACCTTAAGAGCACATGAGAACCTGCATGTTCATTTGAACTGCTGTCTCTACTATAGACTCACCTCTGCAACTTATTCTGGCATCTTCTCATCAATACCTTACTTTGTTAATATTACAACCCGCCTCTTCTTTTAACAAGATATACCACCAAACTTCTGGTAGCACAAAGGTACTTTACCTTGATTCTACTATTTACTCTCACCATCTTTTTACAACATTGGGATAATATATTCCTCCCCCGATACTACCCTGGGCTCACAGAGATCCTTGTGACTGAGCCCCTTGTTGTGTGTGATAAGCATCTGGAATGTACTTAACAATGATGTTCTTTTCTTCACTTGAAATGTTTAAAATCACCACAATGCATTAATTACTATTTTTCATGCCTTATATTTTCATTTACTTTATAATGGTGTTACAAAACCGTTTTTTCAATTATTTACACAAAAATGACATGAGTTAGCAACATTTATTTTATTCCTATGCATGCTGCGTCGTGCATTCCACTGTCTCTTTAAAAATGTGGGAAATTCTCGGAAGGTCATGTGACCAAGATCTCAACCGAGATCGAAAAGGATCTTCTTTGTTTGCCTGAACAAACCTGCAAAAAACTTTCAATTGCATACCTGGTGTGGCTCGTCATTTCTGCACGGATCAGCAGGATTTCTTGTTGAATATAGATATATATATATATATTCACTGAAAAAACCATAGGTTTCACACACGTTATAGTTAGGAATTAGCATTTTAAAAACCTTTGAAATTCACTGAAAAAACCATAGGTTTCACACCAGTTATAGTTAGCTGGTCATTGTACTCATACAAAACCTTTGAAATTCCCCAGTTATAGTTAGTTCAGCTAACTATAACTCGCGCGCCCGCAATGCACTGCTTTTTTAAAATTATTTTTAATGAGATTTTTTTTATCAGCAAGCAGACACAACACAAAGAATAGACCGGCAATCAAGACAATACAACAAAAAATTCATATCCAGTTAGCTACAGGTGCCCACAATTTCAGACCCAACATTTTCTTTCTCTTGCCCGTATATTTATAAACCGCAGTCTCAAGATGATATATGGACAATAATCTAGATTGCCAGTTAATAAAAGTTGGTGGTATCGAGCCATTGGGTCGTTATACAGAGTCGGAATATGGACATACAAATAAAAATAAAGCCTTCTTCGGCCTCCTTCCCAGGTCTGGCCAAGCTTTCTTGAGAGCCTAAAATCACAAGATCCGCAGATAATTGCAGTTGGATGTCTAAGCTGTGATTAAAAAAATATTCAACGTCCTTAATAAAATGACAATGTTTAGGGCAATGGAAAAACATATGAGATGCATCCGCTGCGTATAATCCACAGCAATTGCACTTATTCCCCCTCATCGAATTCCACTTTGCCAGTTTTTCAGGGGTATAGTATAAATTAAAAATAGACATAAAATGTTGACTCTTTAATCGACCATTAAATAAAACATTAGAAGATAACTCAATTTTTCTCTCCAAATTAATTGAATCTATCCCAAATTTATTTTGCCACTTTACCTCCCAAGCCGAGAGATCATCCTGAGCCTTTCAATAAACAGCTGATATAAAGGCCCCATTTTGGATCTTGATTTAATTGCTTCTATGATTTCAATCCTATTGAATGTAATCAGATTTTCAGTTATTTTCTGTTCCAAAAAAATGCGTAACTGGAGATATTTAAAAAAAATTTGTGCGAACTAACTTATATTTGTTCTGCAAAAAGTCGAAAGAGACTAACTGATTCCCCTGAAAAAAATCTCCCATTTTACAAATTCCGGCTCAATACCATCTGGCCATGACCTGATCTCTGAATACTTCTAGAAATAGAGGGCAATTCTTAAACGGAGTATAAAAATTTTAATTAGAACTTATGGCAATTCTCCTTTTAGTTTTCCTCCAGATTTCAAAAGCAGTCGAGACAATTTTAAACTTTGTTTTCTTATAATAACTAGGTTCGGTTATACGAACTAGACATTGCCGCGCCTCTGCGCCCAGCAGCATCTCATATATAGATGGACTAGCAACATCTTCTGTGGGATCATCCTGTAAAAATAACACACCCATGTGTTGTAAAAGAGCTATCCAATGATATAAGCGGAAGTTAGGGACACCCCATCCACCTCTTGATCTAGGTGACATACACCATTTGGGAGCTCTCCTCGATCGTCGATAGCTCCACAAAAACCTACAGCACATTCTCTCGATACAGGAAAAAAAAGAGGCTGAAATAAGTAAAGGAATAGTCCGGAATATTTATAAAAATTTGGGGACAATAAGCATTTTTAAAACATTACTGCGGCCATAGAGTGATAGATGTAAGTTATTAATCTTTTCTAATGTCTTATTTGCCGAATCTATGATTGGATCCAAGTTTAAACGAACAATATCCTCAACTTTGGCTGAGATTTTAATACCTAGATAGGTTGCTTCTGACTCAAAACTCATATCACTAGGGCGCCCAGCTTCCGAGTGGATCAGTTGTGTCTTGGTGACATTTAATTTATACCCGAGTACCTCCCAAATGTCTCGGCTGCTTCAATAATCTTGGGTAAAGCAGTGCTAATATCGGGCGTGACAATGGCAATATCGTCTGCGTACGCAAATACCTTATACGCACCATTATGTATCTCGACTGGTTTTATTTTGACATTATTTTCTAGAGCGTTTATGAAAGATTCAATATAAAGCGCGAATAACAAGGGGGAACAAGGACAACCTTGTCTCGTCCCCCTTGCTATTGCAATATTCCCTGAAAGCCTACCTGAAATACGTATGGCAGCCCTTGGCTGAACATATAATGTCTGTATAGCCCTAATGAATTCTTCCGGGAATCCCTTCCATGCTAAGACTGACCACAGAAACCTCCACGAGATCCTGTCAAATGCTTTTCCTGCATCTAACAGGGCTACAGCAACAGGGGAATTAGTAACCTGTGACCAGTCCAGCATGGAAACGATTCTTTTAACATGATCTGTCGTGTCTCTCTGTTTAATGAACCCATGCTGCCTTTTTTAAACCAAGCTCAGCATAAAGTCTTTGAGCCTATTGGCGATTAGCTTCAAGTAAATCTTACTGTCTGTGTTAAGTAACGAAATTGGTCTGTAAGACCCCATTTCAATATCTTTTTTCCCTTTTTTTTTAAAAAATCACAATGGTTGCTTCTGACCAGGAATCGGGAGAATTACCTGAGAAAGCTTGTTGGCAAACTTCTAATAATTCACTTTTGAGTATATTCCTAAAAGTTCGGTAAAATTCAAGTGGAATACTATCGGGACCCATAGCTTTACCAAGAGCCAAACTTAGTAAGGCTGTCTCAACTTCTTCCCATACTATGGGAGCTGATAATAGCTTTTTTTGTATGTCCGAAAGTACGTTAGAATCTAAATCTTTCAAGTTTTCTCCTTCGTCCTGTAGAGATGACTCTGCCACAGACATACTATACAGAGATAAGTAGAATCTTGAAAAGCTTCTAGAACGCCCTCCTTGCAGCACTCCATTTAAATCAGTAATTCTAGCAATATCATTAAAGACTGCTTTCTGCCTTAATCTTTTAGCCAAGATTCTGCCTGATTTTTCACTAAATTCGTACGAGTCTTCCATATTCTGCATATATTTTAACGCTATTTGATCAGCAATATTAGCGTAGGCTACCGCCCTCTTAATAGTAAGATCTCTCAGAGCATTGACCGGATCTAGACCCTGCCTAATCATCTCCGCTAATTTCCGTTCAGCTAATATAACCAAATCAAAGTCCTTATTGTGTTTGGCCCAGATCTTTTTCAGTTTAGTATTCGAAAAACTAAGGGTTTCTCCCCTAACTCCAGATTTGAAAGTGTCCCAAACAACTTTATTTGAGGCTGTTCCTTTATTAAATGTAAAGAACTCCTGAATTATCTTGGTCATAAATTGGTGATACTCATCATCCAATAATACATTTCTTTCGAAAGACCAGGCTTGGTTTCCTTCTTTTAACTGGGGGTCTAGGATAAGATCAATTATTAAAGGATACAATTTTGGGCTGGATCGCAATGTCAACCATTTCTAAAAGTGATGATGAGACGAAAAAATAATCTAACCGGACAAATTTGGTATAATGGAAAGAGAAAAAAGTAAAACCTGGGTCATCGGCGTATAATAAATTCCAGACATCATAGAGCCCATGATCTAAGCACAATCCACGTAATGACGTGAATACCTGCTTCTTTATACCAGAATATACCATATTCTTTCTTAGATCCATCTGGGCATCCATATGAATATTAAAATCTCCACACAACACCACCGGTTGAGGCCACTGAGCTAATTCTATATTCAAATAATTCATGAGCTCAGCATCAGGCAAATTTGGACCAGATACATTACAGAGAGTGAATCTATAATGACCAATCTTAAATTCACTTATTGCCCAGCGGCCCCATTTATCTTCTGCACATTTTGTATAGATGCCCAGGCCCCATTTCATTAGGATAGCCACCCCTCTCTTAACCCCAGTTTGTTTAGAGCAAGCCACCAACTCTAACCCTAAATTTTTCAAATACCCCCTATTAGCCCATGAGATATGTGCTTACTGCAAACAGAGTAAGTTGATATGTAACAACTGAACAATTCTGGCTAATACATGCCTTTTTTTAGGGTCATTGAGTCCACATACATTCAAAGTACAAATCTTGAATTTCCTATCCATTTCCATAAAAAAATATATGCCGGAGAATCAACACGAAATAAACAAAATAGTCTCTTGAAGTTTTATGAACCCAATGGTTGATTAGCATCCTCTGAACACAGAGAACCACTTTAAAATGTATCTTAACTGCTGCTGATTTTTCACCCCCAACATCAACACCCTACACCCACCACCTTAACCCCTCCCCAACCCTCCTCACCCATCCCCCTTCCCAACCAACCCACCCACCCCATCCATCCCACCATATGAGGCCCAGGGACTGTCAGTCCCTGCAATTTATGGAGTGCCGTACCCCCTCCCCCCCGGATGGAAAAAACAATATTGGGCCAGATGTAGGTAGCCCTTTACCGGTCGGTAACGGACAATTTCGGCCGTTACCGACTGGTATTTAGGATTTGGCATGTAGGGGCCATAATTTTACAGAATCGGTAAATTTACCGATTCGGTAAATTTACCGATTCAGTAAAATACCGAATCGGTATTTTTACCGATTCGGTAGTTCCACATGTAGGTGACACTCCTAAGAGTGTCACAGGCCCTTAAGAATCAGTATTTTACCACCCAATCCTATTGGGTGGTAAAATACCGAATTTAGGTGTCCATGCACATCTGTGCATGCACACCTGTGTCATGTGACACACAGACATGCCCTTAGGGCATGTATGTGTGCCACATGTCACACACATGCCTGAATTTGGGGTGCTAGAGGGTGTCAAAGTGACACCCCCTGCACCCTTGCAGGATTCGGTAAATAACGAATCAGTATTGTCCATTGATTCCCATGGACTTCAAGGCCCATAGGAATCAATGGGCAATACCGAATCGGTATTTACCGAATCGGTAAATACCGTTTTTTACCGATTCGGTAAATTGAAAAAGAAATTTACCTACATCTCACTACTTCTATTTTACCGATTCATAAATACCGAATCGGTAAAATTCGGTATTTATGAATCGGTAAAATAGAATTACCTACATCTGGCCCATTGTCCCTTATATAAAGCAAAGACCCCTGAGCGGAAAAAAAAACAAAGCCCACCGTATACAGAGAGAGCAGTCAACTGCTACTACTGATAATGACTAGAAACGTCCATTTCTATAAAGACCCCCAAAACTCTTTGGTCTCAATCTCGGGGAAAAAAAATCTAGTCTGACCTTTTGCAGTAACTTTGAGCTTCGCAGGATTCTGCAGATATACAGTGACCCCTTTATTTTGAAAACCTGGTATAAGCTGACGGAGATGCCAGCGTTTAGAAACTGTTGCCTGACAAAAATCTGGCCTAACGAAGAAATTACAATCTTTAGCCAGCCCCTATTTGTCTGGCCTGGCTAGCGAATATATAGCTTCTCTTGCTAAAAAATTATTAAATCACACTAGAATTGCTCTTGGATGGTCTTCCTCTCCTTGCCGGGGCTTCCTGACCATAAACGGAAACCTGTGGGCTTTTTGAATTTCTTTTGGCCAGTCCCAAAGAGTCAAATCTGGGAAAAGCTTCTGTGAGAAGTTCACAAACAAATTTCCGAATGTCAGACCGCTCTTTCTTCTCAGGAATACCTAAGATGCGCAGGTTATTTCTGCGTGCCTGGTTCTCCAATTTGGTTAGTTTATAGCTGAGATCATCATGATGTGCTTTAGTCCATCTCCAATTTTTGTGCAGCTGCATCATCCTCTAATGCCGAGATTCTGGCCTCCGCTTCTGTAACTCTGATTGCAAGCTGGAGCAGTCAGTCATTATGATTACTTTTTCCCGCCCCCTGGTGGGCTTGCTCAGGTGCATACTGGAAAAGCATTTTGGAATAAAGGATGCTTGTCACTGTGTGCGTTCCAAGCAAGGGGCACACCCTTTTTTGAAGTTTTACGTCCAGTCCATGGTCGTGGAATTGCACCATCACAGGAATAAATTGTGAGCTGCCTTGAGATACTAGAACCTCATACTGGCAGAATGACAAGAAAGAACTACTGAATTGGGTCCGTCTTTCTCTCAATACCCCCTGGAGGGTGAGAAGCAAAAGTAATGAAATGGATGCAAAAAAGCAGGCAGACCCCACCAGAGAAAGAAAACTCACGAGCAGGAACTCGAAGTTCCAGAATGGTCTTCTAGTATGCACCTGAGCAAGCCCACCAGGGGGCGGGGAAAAGTAATCACAATGACTGACTGCTCCAGCTCGTAATCACTGCCTCATTTGCATGCCAGCCTGTGAAAAAGAAGCAAGTTAGCTTCGAAACGTGTTGGGCGTTTTTAATGGGAATTCAGAAATGCTGACCTGCTGGAAAAAGGATGCTTTTAAAACATACGTGAGTCCGGCTTGTCATTGTGTGTGTTCCAAGCAAGTGGCACACCCTTTTTTGGATATATATATATATATTGAGAAGGTAGGTATTCGAAACGCGTCTGACAACTTAAAATAAAGACCTGCTAAATACACGAGAATTGGAGTCTGTATTTCGTTCCTTTGGCTGTGTTCCGGCTGGGCACTGCAGAGGGGATTCGGAGATATTCTTATATATATATATATATATATATATATATATATATATATATATATATATATATATATATATATATATATATATATATATATATATATATATATATATACGATTCAATAGAATTCTGCCAATTTACGTCAGACTCCTGCCTACAAGTTGTCGGTGCCAGCCGTGGTGGCAGAAGCCACATAAGAACCAAATCCCAACTGAGAAGGAGGCGGCACATCCGTATCAGCCAAGGAAATGTATTTAAACAAAACAAGGCATTTCAGCCGCACTGGCCTTTGTCGACAAAGGCCAGTGCGGCTGAAACGCGTTGTTTTGTTCAAATAAATTTCCTTGGCTGATACCGGTGTGCTGCCTCCTTCCCAGTTGGGATTTCGTTCTTTTGTGATGTGTATATATATATATATATATATATATATATGTAAACATATTTAAACTTAACAGAATCACACATTCACTGGATGATGTCATCAGTGATGTCATTTGAGATGTCATCAGTGATGTCACTGGCCATGCCATGAATGATGTGACGTCATCAGCAGTGTATTGCGGGGCGTGAGTTATAGTTAGCTCAACTAACTATAACGGCTGAATTTCTCTGGTTTTGTACGAGTGAAATGTCAACTAACTATAACGTCCCTGAAACCTGTGCATTTTTCTGTGAATTGCTAATGTTTTTTTAATGCTAATTTCTAACTATAACGTTCCTGAAACCTATGGATTTTTCAGTGAAAAAAAATAAAAATAAATATATATATATATATATATATATATATATATATATATATATATATATATATATATATAATCCCTGAAAAAACCACAAGTTTCAGGGACGTTATAGTTAGTTGGACATTTCACTCATACAAACCAGAGATATTCGGCCCTTATAGTTAGTTAAGCTAAGTTTAACTTGTGTCCCGGCAATGCACGGCTGATGACATCACATATTATACCCCTAATGGCATGGTCAGTGACATCACTGATGACATCTCAAGTGACACCACTGATGACATCATCCAGTGACTGTGTGTTTCTGTAAAGTTTAAATATGTTTTATATATATATATATAGGCTCAGGTGTATTGAAGAATGAGTGGGTGTGTGACTGCCTGAATGGATGATTTAGTAGGTGCCTGACTGACTGTATAAGTGAGTGATTAAACATGTCTTACTGAATGCATGGGTTAGTGACTAAACTGTGTGAATCTCTGTATCAGTCTGTCTGTGGGTGTGTAAGCAGCTGCATGGGTTGGTGAGTAGCTACATGAGTGTCTATATGGGTCATTGATTGGTTGTCCGAGTAACTATATGGGTGCCTAGGTGTTAGGGTAGGTGGGGTCACTTCCTGCATGACTCTATGATTGGGTGATTCACTGGGTGTATGGATTCAAGAGTGTGTCTGTGAGGGGCTTTATGCATGGGTGAGTATGTGTATGGCTGTGTTGGTGAGTGAATGGATGTCTCAGTGGCACATGTGTGAGTAACTACATATGTGACAGGTAGTATATGTGAGTGTTGGAGTATATAAATGACTATGTGAGAGTGAGTAATCGTGAGAGTGGCTCTGTGGATGAGTGTATGCTTGTTTCAGTGTTTGTATAAATACGAGAGTAAGTATGTGTTAGTATCTGTATGAATCAGTGAGATGGTGTGTGTGACTGTGTAGGTGAGTAAATGGGAGTGTGATTGATTATTTGCATGACTGACTAGCTGTGAGAAGTTGGCCTGATATATGATGTTTCCAATTCTGGAACCACCTTGTACCAGTTCAAACAATCCCTTATGGTGTCTGGTTGTAAGTCAACCTTATAGACAAGCTATCTTAATGGTAGCATAGACTAAGCAGCCTTAAAGGCTAAACTCAAGAGGTCGTGTTAAGCGACCTGTTTTACCAATCACAATCCTGTAGTATCAAATGAAAGGACACCACACAAGTATATGTTATAAAAATATGTGTTTATTTCTAAAATAATCCCCAGTACTCTTTATGAGCAAAGGGGCACAAGCGTTAAATCAAAAGCACAGTATAACATATGAAAGTTGCACAATTATGGATGAGGGCGGGTGGCCACTCAAACCATATATTAAGAAAGTGGTTTAAGAGATACCAATCAAACAGTGGTTAGGCCTAGGGCCTAGGGAATTGATGGCAGCAGTCGGGACAAGCAATGCTGAAGTCGGGAAAAGCCCGCGGGATTCGGGTGCAGCGCTTAAAGCACACACATGCACCAATGCAAAGTCATTGGTGCTTAAAAGTTACACAAATAGAGTATAAGGATACTTCCGCTGAACCTAGAAGGGCAAAACTTTAGACACAGACCCTAGAGGTATGTACCAGTGTGGGAACACCGGCGTTGCTGAGTTACCTCACCCACAGGAAGCGGGTGCATAGGGTCGAAGTGGCGTCAGGTTTCATCATGCAGGTTGTTGGTGCTTGAAGCTGAAGATGCTGCAGGCGATGTGAAGGAGAAGTGTCTGGTGTGATCCAAGGGTGGATCAGAATAGAAAAGTACCTGAAAGCAGAGGGGACAGAGTCTGGGTCACTCAGCAGTGACCAGGGTGGAACCAGGACGGAACCAGGCAATGTCGGGCGCAATCAGGTGGTTGTCGAGGAGCTTCTCTCCGCTGCCACGTGGGCTCTGGGGCATCTGCGATGTCCAGGAGCGGGTCACAAGCTGTTCTATGCAGGCTCTCACCGTCAGCGCTGTCGGCTTTAAGATCGGAGCAAACCACACTTGGCAAGAGCAATCCAAGTGGGATTGGAAGATTGCTTCTCACTCTGACCAGGAAGGTCAGAGCGGGTGCTTCTTTTCAGAGGAGCGGGTGCAAGTCTGGAGCAACCAGAATCGCAAGTCATATTTAGGTTTTCCCTGGCACAGGGGCCACAAGCCAGCTGGCAAGTGACCGGGTCAACGCGTCAAGCCAAAGAAAGCAGAAGGGCCCCACGCAGCACTCGTTGAGTGTGGAGGAGTGAGCTTCTGTGCAAAAGTGGCTCAGCGTAGGGGCTTCTCAAACCCCGGTGTACAGCTTCGAGGGTCACTCGTGGGCTGCGCGGTCAGCATCTCGTGGTCTTTTCAAGATGGCGTGCCCCACGCTTCCGGTCGCCTCCGCGGGTCTTAGCTCTGCAGGGACTGTGGATCGGGCTGTAAGAAGGCAGGCAAGCTTGATCTCGTTGATCTCTGTCGCTCGAGTTCCGGCAGGAACTGCAACAAAGCAGATGTCAAGGTGCTGGATGGTGCCTGTTTGCACAGGGTGGTCACTCCTTGACCACAAGGGAGATTCTTAAGTCTTCTACGTTGAGTAGGATGTCGAAGGGTCCAGAGTTTTGTTTCAAATGTTTCATCAGGATAATCTGAGTGCATTGGCACTGCTCCCATTCTTATACCAATCTAAGGGGCTGGATTACCTGCTAGGTCCCCTCCTATGGGTGCGACCCAGGAAGGGGTTGGATTCACCCCTTTCCTTTGATCCAGGCCGTGCTGGGACTGGGGCTGGTCTGCCCCAGAACCGGTTTGGCCGGATTATGCAAGGGGCAGCCTTGTGCTCCCCAGGCAGTGTCTGGTTTCTTTCAAACCTCCCTGCTACAATCCACTATCTCCTGTCTGGGGTGGTGTAACACCGCCCTGCGACAGGAAAGCCTTTGTCCAGGCCTCCTCTGCTGAGTTTCGGTCAGCAGCAGGAGGTCAGACTCGTGTCTGTGGCAGAAGCATCCATTTTGTGGATCTGAGACTCTTTTAAAAATCAACTGCGTTTCAATAAAGTAACATGTCTTCTCCCTCTAGAGGGGTGGAATGCTATCCCCGTCGACAGGACTATCGAGGGGATAGTATTCCAAATCGTATGACACCTTACTCGACATGTTTTGATAAAGCCAAACCAAAGTTACAATATAACCGCGAGGATTATAATGCACTTAATAGTATATGGTAGGGCATTATCCCCGGAACAGCTTAGGGAGTTGTTCCCGACAGCTGCAGACAGGCTCAGCTCATCCTATAGCTCCATCTCACATTAAACCACGCACTCTACCTTCAGGATTAATAATGCCTTCCATAGGAGTGGCTCACAGGGTTATATGTGTCCAGATATAGGTTTTAGATATAGGTATACTATATCTAAGCAAGGGGTGATTACACCAACGTGCCCCAGCTGAGTGATCAGCCAGTTGTGTCAATTTAAGAACCAGCAGGGGTGGCAAAAGCTATGCTGCAGCCCCTGGTAGGCCTTGGTGGCACCTATGCCCTGAGCACCTATAGTGCATGGTACAGGGGCTGACAAGGAGTCCATTTCCAACTGGGTTATGTACCAATAGTACATGTATGTGAATTTGGAGAGAGAACAGCAGGCTGGGGGTCTGATTAGCAGGCCCACAGCCTCAGTAAGTCGAAAACCAGTGAAGCAAAAAGCAAACATTGGGGTGACAATAGGATAGCAGACCCTACTCTCCTACTCTAGCTGTGGAATTAACTCTATGGGTGAGTAGCCGTATGTGAGTGTCTTTATAGGTATATGAGTGCATATGACAGTGTCTGTATTGATGAGTGATTGCATGTATGAGCGACTGTATGGGTGAGTTTGTGGATGTGTGTGTAGACCTAGGAATCAGTGAGTGGGTATGTAGTAATTGGTATTGGTGTGCCTATGGTTTCGAGAATGGTAGTCTGCATTTTAGAGTGGGTGTATCAAAGGTTTTATTAGGGTGTGAGGAAGTACATTAGATTATCACGTGGATGATTTTATCAGTGATGTCATCAGTGATGTCATTTGAGATGTCATCAGTGATGTCACTGACCATGTCATGAGTGATGTAATATGTGATGTCATCAGTAGTGCATTGGGGGGCGCAAGTTATACTTAGCTCAACTAACCATAACGTCCGCATTTCTCTGGTTTTGTATGAGTGAAATATACAACTAACAATAACGTCCCTGAAACCTGTGTTTTTTTGCGTGAATTTCTAAGGTTTTTTAAATGCTAATTTCTAACTATAACGCCCCTGAATCCTATATTTTTTTCTGTGAATTTCGAAGGATTTTGAAATGAACATTTCTAACCATAACGTCCCTGAAATCTGTGTTTTTTCAGTGAATTTCTAAGGTTTTTTAAATGCTAATTTCCAACTATGCCTACAGAGGTAGGACATGTGCAGTAAGAGAAGAGGAAGAAATGCGCAGAAAGAAGCAATAGAAATGCAGAAAGAGGCAACAGAAGTCCAGAAAGAGGAAGAAAAGTGCAGAAAGAAGCAAGAAATATGCAGAAAGAACCAACAGAGGTGCAGAAAGAAGCCTTGTTGCAAAGTCATCCTGTGCCCGGGGCACCCCCAACTTTTTGCTGACTGGTACTGCCCCCTGTGATGCCAACTAACTTCTACCTCACCCATTCCCTTGTTTGCAATACAGCTGCACAGGGCATGGGTTCACCAGCTGTCACCTATCACCTGTACCCCTGTTATTGATTCATTGACACCTGTTCCTTCGCCAGTCCATCTGTACCCCGTTATCACCAATGCAATGGAGCCCTATGTTTACCATTCCACCTGCACCCCATTTCTTATCAGTACACCTGCCCTGATACTTTTGCTGATGCACGTACAACCCGTCACCTTTTTATCAATTTACATGCATCCCACCCAACTCTCATCTACCTACCCCCCAAAAGTACCAATCCACCCACCAGCTTTAACCACCCTATGTGCACCACATTTATTCTCAATGCATCTGAGTGTACCCCTTTATTACCTCACCGATTGCACCCCTTTTATCACAAAAACAATACACCCATCAGTCAAAATTCCACATGCACCCTGAAATGTTTTTGGTATTGGATTTTCTTTTTAATAGCATTGCTGTGGCTGTAATACATTTATGAAATAAAGTATTTTCTCAATGAAGTGCACCCATTGTATCACCAATCCATCTGAACCCCACCTGCTCGTATTTCGTCTGCACCCCATTTTGTTTCAGTTCATCTGCACCGCATTAGTTCTCACTCCCCCAGCACCCCTATAAGTGCCTGGCCTTCCACACCTCTCTCTCTCTTGCAAGGTGTCTGCCCTCCAGTCAACCCAGCCCACCCATCATTCCACCCTGTTCCTCTCCTGCCCCCTTGGAAGCCCCCACCGGCTCCACGCCCTGTTTTTGACCCAGGTGCATCTTCTCTGGGTGCAGTGATGTAACATTGCCTCCACAGACCTCACGGTGTGGGGGGCCCCTCTGGCACTGTGCACAGGTCCCTAACTGGGTCTGGAGTTTGGGAGGAGGGGGGAAGGGGAGAACCCTGGTCCTCCATGCACCTTGCAGGGGCCCCCTTAAGTTGTGTTACCCCACGATCTGGGTGGCATGCTGGGGCGGAGCATACATATGGGCCCCAGATGCTCCCACCCCAGGTGTCCCTGCCATGAGGCTGCAGGGGGTGTCAGGCCAGCTTCAATGAGACACAAACTGGCACCCCAAACCCTACACCCAAACGACCCCACCACCTCCCAATGGAAATTTCCGTTGATCAGTTACAAATGATAGCTAAGGGGTCAGTTACATTTTTTACAGAAAAATGTCTGTTAAATAAAAACATAACTAAACACACCAGACACCAGTGACTGAGGTCAGAGGGCAGCTAGAAATCACCTGGCACTGTACCATGGTAGTACAGTAAAAACCCAAACTGTTATGGTAGTAGGAGAACTATTTTTAATTGGCCAGCTTGGTGGCCCGGTTAACAGGGTCATGATCCTTCTGGTGTGCGAGGTATGATCGAGTCTTATCTGCGAAGGGGGCCAATGATGGCCACCAGATGTTGCCAGCTTCTAATGTGTATTCAGGTTGGAAGTGTAAATGACACTTATATACATAACGCTTCAGGCCTCCATTTAGATTTTTTTTTCGAAGCGCTGCAGTTTTGCCCAAACATAGGCTGGTGAAGTCTTGCTCAAGATCACCCAATGTGTAAAATGGGTGAGCTGGGGTTAGCACTAGGTCTGTACCCTCCTCCCAGAGCGATCATACATTGTGGAAACCAACCTTTTCTAATCCTGTAAGTGTGTTGAAATACATCCCGGCGGTCTCTGGTTATTTACGTCCCTTTCACTGTGGGTGAATTGGCAGATTTATGACAACAACACAAAGATCTGTTTTCGGGGCTGTTGGGGAGGGGTGCACCTGCTTCACTGCTTCCAGAAGCACTGCAGTGTGGACAGCTGACCGCGCCCGGCCACATACCCCCATGTGAATCAGCACAAATTGAAAATCGTCACCACAGTTTGAAATATAGGATCCTTGCAGGATTGCAATTCCCGGCGTCTTCCTCGGGGGCTGTTGCACCAGGGCAAAGGGGCCATTTGGCTATCGCTATGGAGGGTAGTGGTCAGGCGCGGCTTACAGCGACTAACCTCACAGCGGAAATAAATACAGGCCGACCCCCCCACTCTCCCACCTTCAATAGAATGACACTACACAGGCTTAGTGAATACTGTAAAGATGGGGCCCTAGGCCCGCATGATAGAAATAAGTGTGACACAAACACCAGCTTATGGATGGTAATTCTGGCCTTGAGCACGTGCGCTCGGCCTCTTTTATTAACAGAGTCACCTGACCCGGTGACGTCTGTGGTGGGTGGGTGTTCAGTGTATGGTTACACTTAGAAACAACTAGACTGTGTCCTGGCAGGACACTACATCCCTCCCAAAATTTTATGAAAGGAAAAGCGAATGTCCAACCTGCAAGAAAAACAGAATACCAGAAATTTACAGCCCCCAACGGATTCTCTTCAGGCTGCCGGCTGGGAGATGTCAAAACTACTTGACTGCAAAGTCAATCAGATGAGCTTCACCTCAGCGGTGTACTTCAGATCATCCTTGTCTTGCTGTGTTGACGCTTATATACAGTGTTCATCACTTGGAGCATCGGGAGCAGAATGGGTGTGACCCTTGAGGGGTCTCGCAGGTGTTCCTAGTCCAGTGGATGACAACGCTTGTTGGTTGTTAGAGACAACTGTGGCACGAGAGGTCTTTCTTTGGATTTGCTGATCTTGATGCCTTCACACCTCTGTCCGGCCAAGTAACTTCCGACTTGCCTTCTTGCGGAACTCCTCTCTCACTAGAGCCTCGAAGACTGGCCTCTCCTGCTTGGACTCTTCTCTCACTAGAGACGCTGGGAGGACCCTCTTGCCGGACAGAATGGGACCGCGGGTGGACCGTGTGGGGCTTCGCATGAGCCGCGCAAAAGCGTCGCTGAGGAACTGCCAACGACTCACTGCCAAGTCTCTCATGATGTCCTCGGGGGTGTTGATGTCATCCGCCAGGATGGTCTTGCCGTTAAGACAAAGGTTCAGTGTCTTCATCAGACCGTTTCTCGTTGGCAGGTGCCTGTCGTGGAGCTGCCGCTGCTGCACCTCTCCCTTCCGGATTCCTCTCTCACAGGACATGCGGCCGAGGCCCTCGTCCCATGGACTGCCACGTGACCGTGTGGGCTGTGCGGGTCGCTGCGGAACTTCGGACTGGGCCACAAGGGTGGATTGTCTAGTGCTCGGGTATGCTCTGCTTCGGCCAGCTTCAGGTTCACGGGGCACCCATACAGTTCTTCAGTGGTTGGTCTCCTGAGGTGCAGGTTGTGGGGATTACTGGGATCCACACAGATGTTGCGATGCTCCTTGGACAGCACCGATGTTCCTGTGTGCTGACAGTGGTTCTCTCTCTTCTTCTGTGGAGTGATGTTGTATTGCTCCCTTCTTCTCTTTTTCGACGCGGTCCTGTCTTCTTTCTTGCTTGCTCCTGCTAACCAGGCTTCTCCATGTAGCGGGCCCTCTACATGTCGTCCCCTTGGTCTTGTCCATGCGGTGGGACACTGTCTTCACTTGCCTTGATGACTAGACCTGTCGTTGTATCTTCCTGTTACTTGATCACTTCTGTTGCCTTCAATCAGGATACCCTTCCTTGGTCAATTCCATTGTGACTCTCCTGTCTCGTCGGGTTCCTTTGGCTCTACTGTTCCTTCTCCCTTTTCTTTATGGCGTCGTGCCCTTCCTTTCCATGTTCCTTCTTGCGACGTGGTCTGGTCCTCTTGCTGTCATTGGCTTTCCCGACCAGTCTTCCCCTAGCAGCGTGCACTCCACCTGTTTCTCTCTGGTCTGGGCATAGCTCTCCGGCATGGTGTTCTTCTCTTCTTTGACTGGACCGTTTGTCGCGATCTTCTCTGTTGCTTCTTTTCTTTCCTTGGCGACCAGACTGGGTAGTCGGCTTTCATCTTCGGCATGAGTCGTCATGCTGCGCTATCTTCTTCGTGGTGGCTATTCACCGTCACAGTGTTTTGGCGTTGGCGCGCTTTGTCTGCGCAGAGGAGGGTTGCGTCACCGCTCCTGGTGCATCTCTGGTGCATGCCGCCATAGCGTGCTGACGATGGCGCTCTGGTTGCTGTGAGATGTCGCAGTCTCTCTTGGGGACCTTTGTGCTCTGTCCCGTGGCGTTGGCGTGTCGCTGTGCAGCGTCACTCTGGCGCTCTTGATTCCTGGCGCTCCTGGCACGTTTTGGCGCAGTGCTGCGCGGTCCTGTCGTGCGGGTGTGGAGTTCTTGCACTCCTGTCGCGTTCTTGCGCTTCTTGGCGTGTTCCTGCGCCGTCTCCTTTCATCCTCAGGAGGTTGATTACTGACGTGGCGTTGTAATCCGTGAGCGAGAGTATTCTGCGCAGATCTTCCTCCCTGTCGATGTGCTCACCGCAATGTTCCTACTCTGTCGTGTGTTTTGTCACTCTCCTGACCAACACGCTTATGGAGCTGCACTTTGCAGGCACTGTGTTGCTGCTGGCTTGTCCTAGGTTGCAATCTGTAGGTGGTTGGCCCAAGGCTTGTTTGCTGCTCCCTCCTGTGCTCTTCTTACAGCTGGCCACTAGATGGCAGTGCTGGATAGCTCTGTTAGCAGTCCACGTCTTTGTGTGCTTTTATGGAGCTTTCCTCGGTGTTCTTAAATGGAGCTGTGCTGCCAGTGCTGGGCTCCGTGGGTGCAGGTGGTGCTGTAACCACTCCGGCTTCACTAGTATGCTGGAGGACAGTGTACGACCTGAGGGAGGTGCAGGCTTCGTGGAGGGCAGGTAGAACCTTTCCTTGGCAGGGGTCTTGTGATGAGGAAGGGGGGGGAAACTTCGTTCCCTTGGTGCCCCTCGCAGCTTGCCTCAATCTTCAAGGGCTGCGCAGGGGGTTTGGTGCAGCATGCCACTCTGTCTCCTCATGACCTCCGCTGGCAGAAGGGTAAGTGCTTTCCCGCTTTAGCTTGTTAGGTGCGGTCTCCTTCTGACGGGCTGACTTGGATTGCGCCTGGGGCACACACCTTCAGAGCACTTTTCTGTAGTGAATGTTTAGATGCCCTGTTGTCAGTGCTGGGCCCTCCTTGCTGCCTCTTGGCCGAGGGAGGGGTTCATCAGAGGGCTCTACCGGCTGGATGCAGCCTTTGTCCTTTGCGCCCTCGCCGCTGTAGCTTTCACTCGTTCCACACTGCGTGGCGGGGGAGGGGTGTCGGCACTGGTCTCCGGGCCGTTATCTGTCCCGGCCACGCATGCACGGACCTGCTCTGGGCCGTTATTTGTCCCGGCCACGCATGCACAGATCTGCGGTGGGGCGAGGCAGACAGCCACGGCTTGCTGGTTTCCTCTTAAAACTCCGGTAATTTACTTTGTCTAGGCTGCGCCGGGATTGCTGGCTTCTCACTCCTCCTCCCCTGCCGCCACAGCCACACGCTATATGGGGTGAGGACTGGAGGTGTTCCATTTTCTGTGCGGGTGGGCTCCGCTTCATTCAAACCGGGCCCGGCAGCTCTCCACACTCTGCGGGCTCCTTTCCCTACCATCGCAGCAGCTTCAGTGAATCGCTGCGCTGCGGGGTCGCTGCAGGCAGGCCGCGGGTGGGCTCCGCTGGTCTTGCTTAATTAATGGGCAAATAGTTAATGTTCACAGCAGGTGGGCTCCGCTTTATATGTGTTGCTGGCAGCGCTAGCTTGCAACCGCCATTGTTACCGTTGTGTGCGTTGTGGGTGGGCTCCTCTTTCGATCACAGTCCCAAGGGGGGGGGGTTGCTTCAGGCTTGCCCGGCCCCCCAAGCAATTTATATTGCCCGGGCTCACCTCCGGCCTACGGGCTTCCTCTCACTTCGTTGCGGTCGATGCGGGTGGGCTTCGGTCGATCGGCATTGTCACCATCTCCCTTGCGGCCGGTACAGGTAGGCTCTGGCCGGTCCGCTTATTCTCTTGGGGGCACCGCCATGGCAGGGCGCCATTCTGCAGGCTGGAAAGGTGTGGGGTGGGCTCCCCGTCACCTCCTCCTTTTCCCCCAGGCTCGGGGCTCGTCGCACGCCCTGTGGGCCTCTCGGCGGCCGGCTCTTTCTTTAGGGGGTGTGCCTTTACTGCTGGCAGCTCCCCTTTCCTTTTTCCTCGATGTTATTCAGCCGCGGCACACGTGACTAGCGTTACCGCCTCCTTGGCATTGTAAAGATGGGGCCCTAGGCCCGCATGATAGAAATAAGTGTGACACGGACACCAGCTTATGGATGGTAATTCTGGCCTCGAGCACGTGCGCTCGGCCTCTTTTATTAACAGAGTCACCTGACCCAGTGACGTCTGTGGTGGGTGGGTGTTCAGTGTAGGGTTACACTTAGAAACAACTAGACTGTGTCCTGGCAGGACACTACAAATACCTCCAGGTGCAGACAGACGGCTCTGGCTAGGGCACACCATTTCCTGGAACCCTTAGGGGCATAAATCAAGCCCCCTTCTCGCGCCGACCCCCTCGGGGCAAGTGACGTGTGAGGGGGTTTTTAACGCCCCTTAACTACCAAACGCTGTTGACAGTCCCTGACCTGGCACTGTGCAAACGCAAGAGTGAAAGGGTAAAGTGAACAAGCACTGCTCCTTACAAGTTTTTTTATGTTAAATACAACTTTAATAAAACACGCTGATAATGACAGTCAAAAAACAATGGGGCAGATTTTCAATAACTGGCGCATCCCCTGGGATGCACCAGTTATTGTGCGCCGCAGCTCCGCCACCCATGGTGCGCCGCATTTACAATGCGGCGCACCATGGGGCAAAAACGGCACAGATGCGTGACGTATCTGTGCCGTAAAGGCGGCGCATTGCTGGAGTTGCATCTCAAGAGCGATGCAGCTCCAGCAATGCTCTGGGGGGCCCTATCTGTCCAATGCTGCGTCAAGCCTTACGCCTGCTTCAAGCAGGCGCAGGGTTTTGACGCAGCATTGGCCGAAAAGTGACTGAGTGAAATCTTGTAGATTTCACTCAGCCACTTTTAAGAGGCGTTCCTGTGCAGGAACGCCCCCCCCCCCCCCTGCGCCAGAACGCCTCCTTATGGCGCAGGGCTTTACAACGTGACGCATATCCCAGATGCGTCACGTTGTAAATACACAGCACCAAGGTGCATCTTTTGCGCCGCCGCTGCGTCACAAAAGTGATGCAACAGCGGCATAAAAGAGGTGCAAGGGGCTTGTAAATCTGCCCCAAAGTATGTAGCTGGAAAGCACTATTTATGTGCCAATTGATACCGTTTCCACTGTTGTCTTTTGTGGTTTATAGTCCTGAATCCTTTCTCTTTCATTTATCTGTTAGGGCATTTTGTACAGTGCCTACTGAGGCCTTTGGTGGCTTCTTAGTGCTGTAGTTAGCCAGAGAAGCACCAGAACTCACCTAGCCTTTCTATTTACCTCTAGCAGCAATGGTTTGAACCTGAACCAGTGTCCCTGGTTGGGTCCAGCGAGCAGCAGAGCACATCCAGGAACCGCATGTAAGAAGTCAGGCCAGGCACTGTGCCAGCTTCACCCGCCCTCCTTTGCGGAGGATCACCAGCCTTCCTGTGTGGTCCCTGGAGCAGAGACCCACCCATAGGTAGTAAAGGGGTTCAGTAACACCAATAAAGGCCCCCCAGCCCAAAAAGTACTCGCTTCTGTGCACAGATATGTTCTTCGCCTAGATGCTGCGTGGTGGGCGATGGGTGTGGTGCACCAGAGCTGCAGCCAGGGGTCGCTAGCCTCATGGTTATCCTTCGGGGCTGTGCACTCTGCGGCTGCGCCTGAGCCTGGACCTGGACCTGGAGCAGCAACTCGATGAAACACGTGCATTAATGACTTTGTACCTCAATGAGGGATTCAGCAGCACGTACCAAGGGCTATAACACCCCTTTGCATGTACAATACATACTTGGGTTATGTTCATGCACACACTTGTACCTTACTTTCAGAGCATTTCTTACCTAGTTATAGAAGCCCCGGGAGGTGGCGGTCCCCGGACTGCGGGGGCCTGAGTAGCCCCTACATATATATTTACATATTGTCCCCGGACCTGGCCCACCCGGGGGTTCATTAAAACGAAGCCCTGGAGCCTGGCTTTGTTTTTATTTTTTTAGCTGGATTTGCGCATCGAGCGTGTATTCTGTCGTTTAAAAAAATATATATGCTTTTTTTGGGCCTGTGAGTCCTTCTGGGAACCCCTTAGCAGGCCTAGGGGGTCAGGGGGTTTCTACACTGCCCTATTTTCTTGTTTTTCACCTTTTATTCTTCTGTTTTCTTGTGACTCGGTTACTGAGTCACAAGATGGCTGTCAACACATCCTGGTTTGGAGTGTTGGCAACCAATTAGATGTCAGCTCGTGCTTGGGAGGAGTCGCAACTCCTCCTCTGTGCTCAGATATCAATATATATATATTTTTCATTTCTCAGGAACTACTGAACAGATTTACACCATTTAAAAATGATGTTGCTTTCTGGACCAAGACCTACCTTTTTTGCCAAATTTGGTGCAATTCTGTTTAGCAGTTCGGGCTGTAGCTTTGTCTAAAATTCCTATGGAATTTAACATGGAGAAAATGTGTTTTGGGACCCCCTTTTTTCTCAGCCCCCCCTTGACGAAACAGCCCGAAATTTTTAAGACAGGAGCTGACCAAGGAGCCTAATTAGTTTTAAAAATTGTGTGAAGATTCTTCAAATGATGCCAAAGTTATTGAAACTAACTATAACTACCTACTCGCGACCCCCAGTAGGTAATATATATATGTCACAATAAATCGCTGTGATACTGTGCCTGCCGGAGTGCTGTTTCCTTCCATATTTTCTGAGATATATATATATGTGATCAAGGGATCAAGGTCCCGAAACGCGTCATGGCTGCGTGTTTGTCTGCCCAAGGATGAGAAAATAAAACGACTTTTTGCAAATATCCTATTGGGTCCGGTTTCGTTGTTGTCCTGAGCGGTGTTTTAGGATTCAGCGGAGTTCTCTGCATATATATATATATATATATATATATATATATATATATATATATATTCACAGAAAAAACCATAGGTTTTACACACGTTATAGTTAGGAAGTAGCATTTAAAAAACCTATGAAATTCACTGAAAAAAACCATAGGTTTGACACATGTTATAGTTAGCTGGAAATTTTACTGACATAAAACCAATGAAATTCCACGTTATAGTTAGTTGGACTCACTATAACTTGCGCGTGCAATGCACTGCTGATGACGTCACATATTACATCATTCATGACATGGTCAGTGTCACTCATGACATCACTGATGACACCATCCAGTGAATATGTGTCTTTCTGAAAAATAAATATTAGTGAGTAATGTTTAAATATTTAAATATATATATTAGTGTTTCACTTTGTGTATAAGTGGCTACATGTGTTGGTAAGTAGCTACATGCGTATGTATATGGGTTATTAGATGTTTCTCTTAGTATCAGTATGAGTGTCTATATGGTTTGGTGGGGGTATTACTTAGCACATAGATGCATGAGTGACTGACTCTCTGTTTGTATGTGTTTTGAAGACAGCATATGTGCAGGACTGTATGGGTGGATGAGTGTGTATATGTGTTTGTTAGTGAGTGAATGACTGTCTCACTAGTGTCTTTATCAGTAACGACATATGTTTTAATCTAGTATATGTGAATATTGATGTATATAAGTGAGTATATGTGAGAGTAAGAGATTGAAAGAGTTCCTGTTTAAATAAGTATGTGTTTCTATAAGTGATTGTTTAAGAGAATAAATATGTGTAATTTTCAATAGAAGTAAGGTGGAAGTGTGTGTATAACTCTATATTCAAATAAATGGATGTTCAATAGTTTATTTGCACGTGTGAGTATGTCTGTGAGTAACTTTTAGATGATTGTCGGTGTGTAACAGGATGTATAGGTGTATCATTTCATATGATGAGTGAGTATATGTATGAGTGGATGTGTATATAGATGGTGGAATTACTGAAGTACTTGTTGTAACTGATATGGGTATCTGCATTTTTTTTTAAATTTCAGTTTCTATTTTTGAATATGTGTTTCAAGAGTTACATTACAGTGAAAGGAGGTCTGTCACTATGTCACAAGGATGGTGTCATCAGTGATGTCACTGACCATGTCATGATTGATGTAATATGTGACGTCATCAGCAGTGCATTGCACGCGCAAGTTATAGTGAGTCCAACTAACTATAACGTGGAATTTCATTGGTTTTATGTCAGTAAAATTTCCAGCTAACTATAACATGTGTCAAACCTATGGTTTTTTCAGTGAATTTCATAGGTTTTTTAAATGCTACTTCCTAACTATAACGTGTGTAAAACCTATGTTTTTTTTCTGTGAATTTCATTGGTTTTTAAAATGCTAATTCAGAAAAATGTCGTGTATGCAACCTATACTTTTGGCAATAAAGTTCTGGCAATATTTTTTCCGAAAACAAGCCATTTTCTTCACTGTTCAAGTTGCATAGAGACTCCTTGTAAAGCAATACAGAATTCGAAAGTCTGTACCTTACCTTTTTTTAAACACATTAAAATTTGTCTGTAAATAAAAATAGCCTTACTAAACTTTCGTGCGCGACCCGGTGTGCGCACTCTCGGCAACAGTTGTCAATAAAATGGATATCGCATTTCCAGGCTTTCGTGCGCGACCGAGTGCGCGCACAGGCCTATATATTTCGTAAAAACCTTGCAATTTGAACTTATTGAATTTCTTCATACACCCCTCAAAGAACTTATAGTACGTCAAAGAGACTGTACCTAGACTTCTTTTTTATTCTTATGAAACTTTTCAGTAAATGGAGCCGAATGTCTTTTTAAACTTTCGTGCGTTACCGGATGTACACACCTTGGTATTTTTTTTAGAAATATAAAACGTTTCATACTTTAACAATTGTGCGCTTAAATCCAGCTCAGAAGATATACAAAATCATGATGGTAGTTGATTCAACCCGGACCATTTATTAGAGGTAGATCGTCCGACTCCACCGGAAGACACCCCTAATAAAAAGGACATATATATAAAATGCGGACTAGCCGCTGTATCGTGCTAGCAAACTATAACATATAAATCGTTAGAAAAAACAAAAGGAATCGAGCAAAATCAGTAGGCCACTGATGAGATCTTTTTTTGACCTCGCTAAAATAGAAAAATTAGGAACAACCCCTCATGAGAAATATGAAACTAGTGAGAGAAACCGAGCTCGACGCCATGATGGCTGCAAGACAGCTCGGCTCCGCCGCCCACCCCACCCAAAATAACGACAAATATTATAAAGATACACAACACACCAGCAAAGTAACAGGGTAAAACGTTTTATTAAATGACTATTTACATGGCAGCCTACTGCAACATGAAAACAACACTTTCAATTGGTTCTTAATAGTTTCAATTCTGAAATTTACACGCAGCACTCCACCCACTTCCCTCACTATCTTTTCTACTCTCAAGAGACAACAACGTCCTACATCTTTCGGAAGACTTTGGTGAAATGGCTACCGTATCTCATTCATCTTCCGAATCTGACCAAAATGATCGACTACCTTTAATAAGAAAAAATAAATCTTTCATCTGGCAATTTTTATCACTTATCCTGAAGATCAAAAGAAAGTGAATGCACCAAAAGTAACCTGCACGATATGTGACTTGGTTCTCTCAAGAAGAAATCCAGCAAAAAAATATTTATTTTCCATACATACCATGGTGCGGCATGTCAAACAAGTGCACCCTCTGCAATTTGCAGAGGCAACGACAAGAGCCCTGGCCACGCTATTACCATTAGAGGTGGCCAGCACATCTTCTGATCGACGACCTGTATCTCCATGCAGTGCAGAGATGGACTTCAGATATTTAACTATATATGGTCTATAACCTATGGTTTTTTCAGTGTTTTTCTTTGTTTTTTTAATAGCAAATATCAAAAGCTTTTTTGTGGAAAATGACTAAAATTAGGTATACATAAGCGGCGTTCATTTATGTTCACCACAGCCATTGTTAAAAGTAAAGTGAAAGTCGCGAAACAGTGGCCACGCCATCTAGTCCCTTTTAGGCCCCATCATGCACGTAAGTAACAGCCATTTTCTGTGTCATGGCCTCTCTGCCCACTGCCAATAGCCTATGATTGTTCAAAATTGGTTCTCTTTGGGTCATTCTCTGTTCACAAATAAGCATAAAGTCGCAATACTCTATTTAGTTTTTGCAGATAGTGAAGGATAGGTAGTGCACACTTTTGTCCCCTTTGTAACCCGTCATGCCTATCTCTGCCCCGTTTGTTGGTAGTTGGTTGAACCCGGACCGTTTATTAGAGGTAGATCGTCCGACTCCACCGGAGGACCCCCCTAATAAAAAGGACATATATATATAATGCGGACTATCCGCTGTATCGTGCTAGCAAACTATAACATATAAATCGTTAGAAAAAACATGAAACTAGAGAGAGGAACCGAGCTCGACGCCATGATGGCTGCAAGACAGCTCGGCTCCGCCTCCCACCCCGCCCAAAATAACGACAAACACTATGCAAATATTATAAATATATACAACACACCAGCAAAGTAACAGGATAAAACGTTTTATTAAATAACTATTTACATGGAACCTACTGCAACATGAAAACAACACTTCTAATTGCTTCTTAGTAGTTTCAATTCTGAAATTGAACACCCAGTACATCCAGAGTTCATGTCCGACAAGTTGTGTGGGGGGATGCCTTGCTAATGCCGCCACCCCCACCACCTTCTGTAGGAAGGACTCTGGATATCCTTGGTCCCTGAGAGGCTTCGATGTCCCTGCCTTGCACAAATGTCATAAGTTCTGGATGTTGAGAGCCATACTTCAGGGTCCGACAAGTTGTGTGGGGGGATGCCTTGCTAATGCCGCCACCCCCACCACCTTCTGTAGGAAGGACTCTGGATATACTTGGTCCCTGAGAGGCTTCGATGTCCCTGCCTTGCACAAATGTCATAAGTTCTGAATGTTGAGTGCCATACTTCAGGGTCCAAGAAACGCGGACTCGGAGGGGGCGCTTGGCTCCTGCCCCCTCCCCAAGTCTTGTTCCCCTGGTATGGCCTGAGATCGCCCACGACATAGGCGGCCGGCTCCCGGGGTCAGGCGGAACTTCTTGCCTTTTGATGCCTCTTCCATTCTGGACCTTGTCCCACAATCCGTTTGACCTGAAGACACGTCCTGCGGTGCCCTGGTCCAACCATCACATTTACACCGTCTCACCCACCATCCGGCTAATTTGCACCCACTCTTCCGATACAGCGACAGGCGGCTGCCACGGAGCTCAGGAAATGGAGGTCGGCTCCACAGACTTGGGCCTGGCCTGCAAGGATGGCTCTGGGCAACCCTGGAACTCGGACGCTTGACTGCTAGGGCATGAGCCCCATTCCCAAAAGCGTCCCGTCAGCCTTGAAGATTCTACAAGAGTCACCGAGGCCCCCGACTCCTGCAGACTTCCGGTGGGGAGCGACTGCCATGATTGCTCGCGGAATGGCCACGACGTAGCCACGGGGTGCTCTCATGCTGACGCCAGCTTCAGTCTGAAACATCCAGAAACACTGTAGACTACCAATTCGATCAGTTCCGGTGGAGCCCCAACGACGTATCGCGTTCTTGCGTAATCCGTCATATGACGCGCCGCGTTAGCGCACCCGGAAGTGCTCCGGTGCGCGAGGCGCGAAGCGCAGCTTCCCGGAAGCAATGCGGAGCGCGTAACGTAAGCAATTACATTTCAGTTGGTTCTCCCTCACAATATTTTCAATGTCACATAAAAGTCACCCATCACCCACTGCCATCTCTGGCTGTTTCCATGGTAACACCTCATTCTGCACCTGGCTGAAGGCACAGGTCAAAAGTTCATATCTCAACGTTCTACAGCAAAGTAACAACACTGTTTTCCCTCCAGAAACAACTGCCAATCCACAGCTCTGTTACATGTCTTTTTTTTTCACACCCAATAGTACTTTTCGTTTAACATAAACATTAACATGCAACGTACTGTTCAATCTCCACTTCTTACAAACAAAACCAATCATTTTTATTTTTTAAACCACACCCAGCCTCTTCCTTTTTCTTTATTTAGAATTTCAACTTCTAACTACCATTCCACTTCCAGAACCGATCGGAGGACGACTACAAATCCCTTGAAAATGAAGGTCTGGCTAATAGGACACAGTTATATTCACTGGAGTGAAAAATATGCAGTAAGCAGACGAATTTGCAACCTCAGCTTACCAAATGTACACATAACATGGATTTCCAAAAGAGGATTGAAATGTCACCAATTGATTCCATTGGTGAAAACTTTTATGCATCTCCCAGAACCAGACCTTATAATTGTGCACTGTGGTGGAAACGATCTAGGCACAATCACTGGGGTAGGTCTGGAAATGCTTCTAAAAGACATCTTTCGACAATTGATGACACTTTTTCCTCGATCTGCCTTGGTATATTCCAATATATGCCAAAGACAGAAATGGAATTGGTCCAATCACCATTGTGCACAATTTGAGAAAGCAAGGAGACATGTAAATATATCTGTTTCTGCGTTCCTCAGAGATTATAGCATGGGTTCTATTTACCACAACAACTTGCGATACCACATGCAAGACGTCTATAGGAGAGACGGTGTTCATTTCACGAATGAGGGAAACAGAATCTTCCTCTGCAACATCAGGCTCTGCATCGGTACTTACTTATAAATGCAGAAAACACTCAATTAACACAATGGCTCTTTTCAGAGCCACCTTATATCTAAGCACTCAAACTTCTGATTTATCTCCATTTTCACACTCTTGTAAAAAGGTGTGCGCGACCGAGTGCGCGCACCACGCAACTTTAAAAAATATATATATATATATATTTTCGCCTTTAAGGGCCTTACTGCACACCCTGAGAAAACCTACGCAGCAAAACAATCTCTACCTTCTCCCCTTTCCATATTCCAACGCTTTGAAATCAACAATATATTTACTCGCAATGACAAAATGGCGGTCAACACTTCCTGATTTCCTTCGAATCGAACGTTAACAGACGTCACGCAACAAAATTCCGCTCGCGCGCGCAGCCGCTTGGGTGCGCGCACATGTGTGCGCGTATAGATATATAATTGACTTTAACTTTAATTTCCTCAGCAACTACTGAACGGATTTACACCATTCCAAAAAAAGCGTAATCTGCGAGCCGGACTGTACAGTTTTGCCAAATTTCTTATAAATCCATTCACCCGTTCGACCTGTAGCCGAGTCTAAAAGTCCTATGGAAAATAACATGGAGAAAACACGTTTTGGGACCCCCCTTTTATCTCAGCCCCCACTTGACCAATCCCCCCCAAACTTTTAGGGAAGGAGGGCAGCGGACCGAGCCATCTTCTTTGAGAAATTCGCTAAGATTCTTCAACCAGGGCCAAAGTTATTCCAAATAGAATGTTGAGGATTTCCTATGGAAAATAGGTCCTAACTATAACTACCTACTGGTGACCGCCAGTAGGTAATATATATATATATTGTGGGACCCTAACTGACTCACTGGGACTACATGCACCAGCATGCTTAGCGAACACTGCTTGCAAAGGAAAATCTTTGGCCTGTGATTGGGTCCATCGGCACCAATGGGAACATCAGAAACACTAGTTAAAGTCCCAAACTGTAACAACATGGTTTTAGAACACGGAGCTGGCAATGAATAAGGCACACGCCGAAACGCGTCTGCCAGGTGTTTTTAATCCTACTTGTCAAGATGGTGGCGAAATAAATCTCCTGACCCCTCCAAAACGCATGTGTCGGTCCCGTTTCTTGTCAAGAAGCGGGAGTGGTGGTGGATATGTATGCAGCAGTCGACGCTGCAGAACCGGCACGCCTCTCGTTCTGGTGCTCCGCTTCAAGTCGGCATCCTGGTGGTGTATGTGTTAGAAGCGCAACAAGCGGCGCCCCCTCGCCCAAGACGCCGTTCCTGGTTCGAGGAGAGAGCGGCAGCTTGCTGCCGAGTTGGATGGAGTTGGGAGATGATTTTGCAACCTTGGTCCCTGAGGCGGTGGATGAGCAGACTCACGTGCCAGCAACAGCTGGGGCATTACTACATGCATGAACGGATCACTGTATCGAAGTTCACGAGGTGAGGCTGTGACCAGGCTTTGTGGGACCCTAACTGACTCACTGGGACTACATGCACCAGCATGCTTAGCGAACACTGCTTGCAAAGGAAAATCTTTGGCCTGTGATTGGGTCCATCGGCACCAATGGGAACATCAGAAACACTAGTTAAAGTCCCAAACTGTAACAACATGGTTTTAGAACACGGAGCTGGCAATGAATAAGGCACACGCCGAAACGCGTCTGCCAGGTGTTTTTAATCCTACTTGTCAAGATGGTGGCGAAATAAATCTCCTGACCCCTCCAAAACGCATGTGTCGGTCCCGTTTCTTGTCAAGAAGCGGGAGTGGTGGTGGATATGTATGCAGCAGTCGACGCTGCAGAACCGGCACGCCTCTCGTTCTGGTGCTCCGCTTCAAGTCGGCATCCTGGTGGTGTATGTGTTAGAAGCGCAACAAGCGGCGCCCCCTCGCCCAAGACGCCGTTCCTGGTTCGAGGAGAGAGCGGCAGCTTGCTGCCGAGTTGGATGGAGTTGGGAGATGATTTTGCAACCTTGGTCCCTGAGGCGGTGGATGAGCAGACTCACGTGCCAGCAACAGCTGGGGCATTACTACATGCATGAACGGATCACTGTATCGAAGTTCACGAGGTGAGGCTGTGACCAGGCTTTGTGGGACCCTAACTGACTCACTGGGACTACATGCACCAGCATGCTTAGCGAACACTGCTTGCAAAGGAAAATCTTTGGCCTGTGATTGGGTCCATCGGCACCAATGGGAACATCAGAAACACTAGTTAAAGTCCCAAACTGTAACAACATGGTTTTAGAACACGGAGCTGGCAATGAATAAGGCACACGCCGAAACGCGTCTGCCAGGTGTTTTTAATCCTACTTGTCAAGATGGTGGCGAAATAAATCTCCTGACCCCTCCAAAACGCATGTGTCGGTCCCGTTTCTTGTCAAGAAGCGGGAGTGGTGGTGGATATATATATATATATATATATATATATATATATATATATCTATATATATATATATATATATATATATATATATATATATATATATATATATATATATATATATATATATATATATATATATATATATAGCCACACACTTCCAAACTGTTTCGTTCAGAAAAACGGCAAGCACTCCGATGTTGTGATCCAAAGTTAATTTATTTCCAAACCCCCTTCACCCCCGACAGACGCATTTCGCTCACAGGCTTCGTCAGTGTCAGTATTGTGCAAACTTCATCGCTTTGGATCACAACATCGGAGTGCTTGCCGTTTTTCTGGATGAAACAGTTTGGAAGTGTGTGGCTACATTTAAGCGTCTCACCAGCGCTGGCTTTAAGCACCCGGGACACTGTGGAGCGACGGCGGTGAAGGACCTGTGCAGGAAATATATATATATATATATGTATATATATATATATATATGTTACCTACTGGCGATAGCCAGTAGGCATATATAGTTAGGATTGTTTTCCATAGGAAATCCGCAACATTCTATTGGGAATAACTTTGGCGCCGGTTGAGGAATCTACCTGTAATTTTCCTTATATTTGCCTCGCTGCGCTCCGCTCCTTCCCTGAAAGTTTGAGGGGGGGATTCGTCAAGCGGGGCCGAGATAAAAGGGGGGTCCCAAAACGTGTTTTCCCCATGCTCATTTCCATAGGGCGGTTGGACTCACTTTTAGCCCGAACGGCTGAATGGAATTACACCAAACTTGGCAAAATTGTAGGGACTGGTACGCAGATGTGCCTTTTCTATGTTTGGTGAAAATTGCTCCAGTGGTTTTTATGAAAATTAACTTCAAAAAAATATATATATCTGGGCGGAGCCTAACCACACATCTCATCATGAGATCCGATTGGCTGTCAGCACTTTCCAAGAAGTGTTGGCAGCCATCTTGGGACCAATATACATGATAGCACCTCATTAAAAAGCATTGTCGTTAATAGAGGGTTTTAGGACTTTAGTTACATTATAAATCATTTGTTGATGGTACCGTACTCATTTTAGGAATTGTGGTGTGTTCTAAGGTGATTTTACCATGTGAAAAAGCCTTCTGCTGGGATATCATGAATCATGTTTGAAAGAAAACTATATCTCATGCTTTTCCCACTGTGGTTTGGAAGGGGATCTATAGGCTAAACTGAAAGCATATTTTCTGTAAATTCACATTACCTTTTTCAGTCATATGAGAATGAAGTCTGACATTCTCAGTAAAACATGTACATCCAACAAGGACAGAGACTGTCAGTTGATTCCTTTGTGTTCTACTGCAGCCCCCTAGAGTGTTCTAAAGAACAACTAGAGCGCTAACAGTCCTACCTATTACAAAGGTATTGCACACCTGAAGCCATCTTGATTGGAATAAAGTGGTAACTCTTAAAACATTTAATTTAAAAAGGAACAAAATGAGGGGTATATTTTGCCATAGAAAGTATGATTAGTGCTGCAGAAAGAATCATTAGGGCACATTTTGAGTGACTTCTCAAATCCTCTTCTATTTCATTAAAAAATTCTGACATGCAGGCTCCCAAGATGGCCACCAGAGACAAAAGAGCCGAAATGTAGCCCAAATATCACCCAGATGTAGCCCAAGTATAGCCCAATGACAGAATGTCCCAGAGTGTTCTAAAGAACAACTAGAGTGCTAACAGTCCTACTTATTACAAAGGTATGGCACACCTGAAGCCATCTTGATTGGAATAAAGTGGTAACTCTTAAAACATTTAATTTAAAAAGGAACAAAATGAGGGGGTATATTATCCCATAGAAAGTATGATTAGTGCTGCAGAAAGAAAAATTAGGGCTCATTTTGAGTGACTTCTCAAATCCTCTTCAATTTCATTAAAACATTCTGACATGCGGTCTCCCAAGATGACCACCAGAGACAAAAGAACCCAAATGTAGCCAAAATATTACCCAGATGTTGCCCAAGTATAGCCCAATGACAGAATGTCCCAGAGTGTTCTAAAGAACAACTAGAGCGCTAACAGTCTTACTTATGACAAAAGTATGGCACACCAGAAGCCATCTTGATTGGAATGAAGTGGTAAGTCTGAAAACATTTAATTTAAAAGGGAACAAAATTAGGGGGTTCATTTTGCCATAGAAAGTATGATTAGTGCTTCAGAAAGAAAAATTAGGGCACATTTTGAGTGACTTCTCAAATCCTCTTCTATTTCATTAAAACAATTCTGACATGCAGACTGAAACATGCACTGTGAATACCAGCAGCAGACTTCCCTGGTGAGCAGTAGCTTTACTACAGTGATCTTTTGAGCAACTAGAGTGCTAACATTCAGAATGTATGGCAAATGTGTGACACATCTGAATGCCTTCTTGATGGAACCAAAGTAAACAAGCATTGAAAATGCAATATATCTCGCCCTTGTTTAAGTTAAAGCCATTCTGTTTGTAATGAGGTGGCTTTTTAGCTTTGCTTTTATTAGTGTTTTTAAAACTTTCATGTAAATAACATACATATGTATGCATATATGTATATGTATGCATGCATTTATATTTGTATTTATATAGATATGCAGATTATATATGTTTATAGATGTATGTATGTATATATATATATATATATATATATACACATACATATATATAAATGTATATGCATATATATGTGTATATGTGTGTGTGTAGAGAGAGGTACAGTGGTAGAGGTAGAGAGGTAGAGGTAGAGAGGTAGAGACTAGTAGAAAGAGAAGTAGAGAGAGGTAGAGAGTAGAAAGTGAGTAATAAAGAGTTGAGAGTGAGTAGTAGAGAGTAGTAGAGAGCAGTAGAGAGAGTAGCAGAGAGTGAGTAGTAGAGAGTAGTAGAGTGAATATTAGAGTGAGTAGTAGAGAGTAGTAGAGAGTGAGTAGTAGAGAGTGAGTAGTGGAGAGTGAGTAGAGAGTAAGTAGTAGAGTGAGTAGTAGAGAGCAGTGGAGAGTGAGTAGTAGAGAGTAGTAAAGAGTGAGTAGTAGAGAGAGAGAATAGTAGAGAGTAGTAGAGAGTAGTAGAGAGAGAGTAGTAGAGAGTGAGTAGTAGAGAGTAGTAGAGAGTGAGTAGAAGAGTGAGTAGTAGAGAGTGAGTAGTAGAGAGTAGTAAAGAGTGAGTAGCAGAGAGTAGTAGAGAGTGAGAAGTAGAGAGTGAGTAGTAGAGAGTAGTCTAGAGTAAGTAGTAAAGAGTGAGTAGTAGAGAGAGAGTAGTAGAGAGTGAGTAGTAGAGAGTAGAGAGTAGTAGAGAGTGAGTAGTAGGGAGTAGTAGATAGTGAGTAGTAGGGAGTGAGTAGTAGAGAGAGAGTAGTAGAGAGTAGTAGAGAATGAGTAGTAGAGAGTGAGTATTAGAGAGTTTTGGAGTACTAGAGAGTAAGTGGTAGAGAGTAGTGGAGAATATTCCAAAGTTTGGCACAGCACCACTTGCACAATAAGTCCAATCAAATCATATCACTTAGAGTCCTAATTGAAGCGCTGAATCTTGGTGTATATTCAAATGCTTTTAATTTCCTAAAAAGATATGATAAGATATGACCCAGGGACCCCAGTATGCAAGGGGAATTAGTCCCCCCTCTGCAAATGCGCAAGTGGCCTGCGTTGCAGAGAGGTGTAAAAAGGGGCATAGCCTCATTACACCTCTGTGCAATGCAGCCCCCTGGCGCATACTGGAGGTTCCAGGTGGGCTAGTTGGCCCCCAGGGACCCCTAGTATGCAAGGAGAATTAGTTCCCCCTCTTCAAACATGCACGGGGGCTGCGTTGCAGAGAGGTGTAAAAAGAGGGTGTGGCCTCATTACACCTCTCTGCAATGCAGCCCCCTGGCGCATACCGGAGGCTCCTAGTGGGCTAGTTGGCCCCAGGGACCCCTAGTATGCAAGGGGAATTAGTTCCCCCTCTGCAAACGCGCCAGGGGGCTGCGTTGCGGAGAGGTGTAACAATGGGCATAGCCTCATTATACCTCTGCAATGCAGCCCCCTGGCGCATACTGGAGGTTCCAGGTGGGCTAGTTGGCCCCCAGGGGCCCCCAGTATGCAAGGGGAATTAGTTTCCCCTCTTCAAACATGCACGGGGGCTGTGTTGCAGAGAGGTGTAAAAAGGGGCGTGGCTTCATTACACCTCTCTGCAATGCAGTCCCCTGGCGCATACTGGAGATTCCTGGTGGGCTTTCAGGTCTTATATAGTTAGGAATTAGCATTAAAAAAACCTTTGAAATTCACTGAAAAAGCCATAGGTTTCATGCCTTATATAGTTAGGAATTAGCATTTAAAAAACATATGAAATTCATTGAAAAAAACATAGGTTTCAGGCCTTATATAGTTAGGAATTAGCATTTAAAAAACCTTTAAAATTCACTCAAAAAACTATAAGTTTTAGGGGTGTTAGAGTTAGCTGGACATTTCACTCATACAAAACCATTGAAATTGCTCCTATATTTCGTGCACCCGCAATCCACTGCTGATAATATCACATATTACACCATTCATGACATGGTCAGTGACATCACTGATGACATCTCAAATGACATCACTGATGACATCACTGATGACATCATCCACGTGACAATCACATACACCTTTTCATACACTAGTAAAATCTTTCATCACTCTTTGTTAAATACAGAGTATCATATTTGAATCCATTGAGCCAGCAATACAAGTATCTAAAAACCCACTCAGTGATTCCTAGATGTATACACACATCTAATCACTTACCTGTAGATTCAATCATACATGCTGTCATTGAAAAATAGAACACTATGAAAAATACTTATACACCTATATTGTCATTGCACACAGCACACAACCTATTAAAATATGAAGTTATCCTACTCACTCATGCAAACAATGGATCATACTTACATACTTACTTAGCTACACACTTATACAAACACCACTTCATCTATTCATTTACATAGTAAGTCATACTTAATCATTATTACAAGTATACAGTCATCCATATAGTCACTTACAGAATCATTGAGTCTTATGAATACTTATTTATATACAAAAACTGACATATAAACTGACATATACACTGCCTTTTATTTTTCTACTTTGTTGGACATGCACCAAAGAGAAATATATTTGCTCATCACCACTCCCATAAAGATATTCACTCACCCAAACAACTATTATAACATGTAGTTTTAACTTCATATATCTACTGAAACAACTATTCACACATCTTTGGGCACTCACACCCCCCACCGAACCACACACACATTCACTCTCCAATACAAATACTCAGTTAACTAATTAATAAGTAATATAGACTTTCACATAGCTAGTAACCAACTGGAGAACCAATTTACACAACAACTGACAAAGTGATACAGATATTCACACAGTTTAGTCACTATCCACTAGATTTAGTGAGACACTATACATTGTTAAAGTAAACAGTCAATTACATTGCTACTAAATCCTCCATCCAAATATTTATTTTTATGTATCCACTCATTCTTCAATGCAAATTGCTATATATAATGAATATTTAAATAACGAAGCAAACCACATTCACTGGATGATGTCATCAGTGATGTCATCAGTGATGTCACTTGAGATGTCATCAGTGATGTCACTGACCATGTCATGAATGATGTAATATGTGACATCATCAGCAGTGGATTGCGGATGCGCGAAATATAGTTAGTACAACTAACTATATAGGAACAATTTCAATGGTTATGTATGAGTGAAACGTCCAGCTAACTCTAACACCCCTAAAACTTATAGTTTTTTGAGTGAATTTTAAAGGTTTTTTAAATGCTAATTCCTAACTATATAAGACCTGAAACCTATGGTTTTTTCAGTGAATATATATATATATATATATATATATATATATATATATATATATATATATATATATATATATATATATATATTCACAGAAAAAACCATAGGTTATAGTGGATATATAGTTAGGAATTTGCATTTACAAAACCTTGAAAATTCAATGAAAAAACCATAGGTTATAGGCCATATATAGTTAGGAATTAGCATTTACAAAACCTTATTTTACTTGCATAAAACCATTGAAATTCCATATATAGTTAGCTAACTATAAGCGCTAACTATATATCGCGCACCCGCAATCCACTGCTGATGATGTCACATATTACATCATTCATGACATGGTTAGTGACATCACTGATGACATCACTGATGACATCTCAAATGACATCACTGATGACATCACTGATTACAACATCCAGTGACTGTATGTTTCTGTAAAGTTAAAATATGTTTTACGTATTGAAGAATGAGTGGATATATAAGTGTCTGGATGAAGGATTTACTAGGTGCATGACTGACTGATTGAGTGAGTGATTAAATGTGTCTCACTGAGTGCATGGGTTAGTGACTAAACTGTTTTAATTTGTGCATCATTATATCTGTTGTTCTACAAACTGCTGCATATGTTGATCAGTAGCTATATGAGTAACTGTATGGGTTATTGATTGGTTGTCCAAGTATTTGTATGGGAAACTGAGTGTGTGTGTATGGGTGGCTGGGAGGTGTGTGACTCTGTACATAGATGTGTGAGTAGTTGATTCACTATATGTATGGATTCAAAAGTGCATGTGGAAACAGCTGTATGGGCGGTTGACTGTGCATGAGTGTATTAGTGAGTGAATGGATATCTCAGTGCTACATGTCAAAGTAAGTACATATGTAAAACACAGTACATGTGAGAGTTGACATCTATAAATAACTGTGCATAAGAGCCAGTGAATGTGTGAGTGGCTGTATGGATCATTGTGAACATGTATCAGAGATTGTATAAGAGAGTAAAGTAAATATGTGTTAGTATATGTTTGAATAAGTAAGGTGTGTATAACTGTATAGTTGAGAAAATGGAGGTGTGATTGATTTTTGGCATAACTGACTAGGTGTGTGAGTAACTCCATGGATGAGTGACAGTCTGTGACTGTCTGTTTACACTGATTGTATCTAAGGTTATATTAGAGTCTGAAGAGGTTCATGGTATTATCACATGAATGATATCATCAGTGATGTGATCAGTCATGTCAAATGAGATGTTATCAGTGATTTTATCAGTGATGTCATTTGAGATGTCATCAGTGATGTCATCAGTGATGTCACTAACCATGTCATGAATGATGTAATATGTGACATCATCAGCAGTGGATTGCGGGTGCGCGATATACAGTTAGCGCTTATAGTTAGCTAACTATATATGGAATTTCAATGGTTTTATGCGAGTAAAATAAGGTTTTGTAAATGCTAATTCCTAACTATATATGGCCTATAACCTATGGTTTTTTCATTGAATTTTCAAGGTTTTGTAAATGCAAATTCCTAACTATATATCCACTATAACCTATGGTTTTTTCTGTGAATTTCATTGGTTTTTTAATAGCAAATATGAAAAGCTTTAAAATGTCAAGTACGTGATAGATAAAAACATTTTCGTATTTATGCACGCTGATGTGCTTTGAACGCTGCCCCCCCCCCCCCTCCCCTCTTTTGCCTTAGTAGTACTCTCTCTTTGCAGATACTGAAGGGTAGTTAACGCAGGCCTTTACCCCCGTTGTAATCCGTCGTGCCTCCTTGTCTCTCCATTTGATTGATTGTTGTCCAAGCATTTACTGTTTTAGAATTGGTTCTCTTTGGATCATTCTCTATTTACAAACAAGCACAAAGTCGCAATACTCTGTTTAGTCTTTGCAGATAGTGAAAAATCGTGTAAAAAAATAAAAGTAATCGAGCAAAATCAGTAGGCCACTAATTGGATCTCTTTTTGACCTCGCTAAAATAGAAATATTAGGAACAACCCTTCTTGAGAAATACGAAAATAGTGAGATGAACTGAGCTCCACACCATGAGGGCTGCAAGACAGCTCGGCTCCATCACCCATCCCGCACAAAATAACGACAAACCCTATGCAAATATTAAAAATATAGACAACACACCAGCAAAGAAACAGGGTAAAACATTTTATTAAAAAACTATTTACATAACGTTGGTTTATAAGATGATGTCAGTAGTGGACCGATGTGTGAATAGATCGAAAACAGCACAAGGCTCCAAGATCCGGATAGCAAGCTCCTGGATGTTGGGTGCCATAGTTTAGAGTTCTGAATTTCAGCCTTTTTCAATGCCTGTGCTTTGTTGAATCAAAATGGCGGCTTGACACAAAGCTGACTCAAGCGTTGTTACTGATGCTATGCAGACCAAAACTGGTTTTCAGTTTGTACATTTTTCTAGATTTTTCAATCCAAGTTTGGTTGACTTTGTAGAACGATGGCTTCAGATTTTCAACATACGGTGTGGTGGCGCTGACTGCGAGGGGGCGCTTCGCTCCTGCCCCCTCCCCAAGTAAGATTTTCATACGTGAAAGTACGTTAATGGTTTTGGTCCCTGAGATGCTTCGATGTCACTACCATTCTCAAATAGCATAAGTTCTGGATGTTGGGTGCCATAGTTAAGAGTTCTGAGCAGTGCTTGTAACACTGTCTGAAGCTTATTTCCACCTACTGCAGCTTCACTATTCTCAAAGTAAGTGAGTGTCGTTTGTGGACCTGACTGCATTAGAAAACAATGTGATATGTTACCTTCCTAAACAGCTTGACGGAGGCCCCTGAGGGGCGGTGTGATGGCCATGGACTCGGAGAAGACGCTTGGCTCCGACACCCTCCCCAAGTCTTATAGCACTGGTGTAGCCTGAGATCGCCCCCGACATAGGCGGCCGGCTCCCGGGGTCCGGCGGAACTTTTTGCCTTTTGATGACTCTTCAATTCTGGACCTTGTCCCACAATCCGTTTGACCTGAAGACAAGCTGTAGTGGGGCGCCCCTTTATCGTTTTAGTTGCCATTCCGCCCGCTTTTGCTACACTGTGCCTCTTCCGCCATTCAGCTGTTTTCCGCCCGCTCTTGCGACTACAGCGTCTCGCTCACCATGTAGTTGAGATGCGCCCGCTCTTGCGGTGCAGCGATAGGCGGCTGCCACAGGACTCTCAAAATGGCGGCCGGCTCTTCGGTTTTGGGCCTGGTCCACTAAAATGGCCCTGGGACACCTTGGAACTCGGACGCTTGTCTGCTAGGGCTTGGGTCCCATTCTCGAAAAGCGTCCCCTCAGCCGTGAAGATTCTACAAAAGTCTTGGGGGCCTCCGACTCCCGCAGGCTTCTGGTGGGGAGCGGCTGCCATGATTGCTCGTGGAATGGCCACGACGGAGCTACGAGATGGTAGTGGTCTCATGCTGACGCCAGATTTAGTCTGAAACATCCAGAAACACTGTAGACTACCAATTCGATCAGTTCCGGTAGCGCCCCAACATGACCCGGAAGAGAAGAACTTGCCCTCCCCTCTTTGACTGATGGTTCTTGTTGCCTGTCCCCTCTGTTGTCATTTAACAGAACTTTTTGGACTGCTGAAAGGGGTTGTGTTCCGAACGCTGGTTGGTGGAGACATTTTGACTATATTCTTGACCTACGTTGTCGCGTAATGCGTTTTATGACACGCCGCGTTAGCGCACCCGGAAGTGATCCGAGGCGCGGCGCGCAGCGCGTAACGTAAGCATAACAGGTCATGTGACTTGTTAATAAAACTTTTCATTGGTTCATTTTACTTTTGTTAATTTAATGATGAAAAGCTTGGTCATATGACCTAAAAATTACGCTTTTTATTATTTTCGAACAATATTTTTTTTTCAAACATATGTTATAATATTCCAGGCTAATGTACTTTCCCGGAAAATTTACAACTGTCTTGCAAGTAAAATATATTCCTTTTTCGAGAAAAAGGGCGTTTCTTCCTTCCATGACGGAGCCGTTGAGTAAAAGAGATTCGGCCTGCTGTCTTAGTCGCCGATACGCCTGATTATCAGATTCTTATCGATCACTTTATGTTGCAGACATGAAAAACACAACTGCCCTTGACCATTTATTTTTACTGCGTTCCTACATATTATACCTTTTATCCGTCATGTAATTGGACTGCTTTATTTCACTTGCCTTTTACTGATTCGAAAACAGTCACTAAAAGTAAAAACTTTACAAATGAAAATACTACTACCGTGTTTTGTTTTAAAAACCTTTATTGTGAAAATGTCAGTATACAAATACGGGCCTATAACCACGTGGGCCGGCCACGGAGCAAACTGAAATCGTATATGATGAGGAGACATTTACACTGTAGAAGAACGTAACGAGCGGGCCATTAGGTGACAAGAACAAAGGTGTCTAACAGTTGCGGAATCGGTGGACGTACATTTTGTAATTAAAATACGACAGGGCCACTTACAATAACATTTTCTAGATATACATTTGCGGGCAAAGAGTTACGAGTCCCATTTATACCGGCGCCATTTTGGGCGAGGCCGGGCAGGTCCAAGATATAGTCAAAATGTCTCCACCAACCATCGGCCAGACCAGAACCCCTTTCGGCCCTTTATGCTACAAGATGGTGTCTTCCATTCAGAAAATATTGGTGGCAGCATTTTGAAAGGAAACAGAAACAGCCGTTCTCCTAGTGAGTTTCACATTGTTACATTTAGGAAGAATGTTGAAGAGTAGTATGTGGAAAATCTGAAGCCATTTTTCTACAAACTCTCAATCAGACTTGGATGGAAAAAAAAAACCTGAAGAATGTACAAACTGAAAACCAATTTTTGTCTGTATAGCACCAACAGTAACGCTTGAGTCAGCTTTGTGTCAAGCCGCCATTTTCATTCAATCAATAGCGTCCCCCTGCACACATTCAGGGACCTGGTCGTGTCTTCAGATGAAACGCATTGTAGGAAAAGAAGCAGAAAGGAAAAGGAAAAAAGTTCCGCCGGACCTAGTGAAGCTGCAGCAGGTGCAAATAAGCTTCAGACAGTCTTACAAGCACTGCTCAGAACTCTCAACTGAGGCACTCAACATCCAGGACTTGCCATTCGGATCTTGGCGCCTTGTATTTTTGTTTTGTTTTTGATGGAGGGGAAACAACAAAAAACAGACATTGAAAAAGGCTCAACAGTGCAGGGCGCCTTGTGCTGGTTCCGACCTATTCACACATCGGTCCGCTACTGACATCACCTCATAAACCAACGGGGCACCCCACGCCGACTTTCGGCGCAGCATTGTAGGATGGCCACACCAGTGCGGCAATTTGCTGGACACCACCTCGGTGCCATCCAGATCTCGGCGAGTTCATTCAATCAATAGCGTCCCCCTGCACACATTCAGGGACCTGGTCGTGTCTTCAGATGAAACGCATTGTAGGAAAAGAAGCAGAAAGGAAAAGGCAAAAAGTTCCGCCGGACCTAGTGAAGCTGCAGCAGGTGCAAATAAGCTTCAGACAGTCCTACAAGCACTGCTCAGAAATCTCAACTGAGGCACTCAACATCCAGGACTTGCCATTCGGATCTTGGCGCCTTGTGCTGGTTCCGACCTATTCACACATCAGTCCACTACTGACATCACCTCATAAGCCAACGGGGCACCCCACGCCGACTTTCGGCGCAGCATTGTAGGATGGCCACACCAGTGCAGCCACTTGCTGGACACCACCTCGGTGCCATCCGGATCTCAGCGCGTTCGAGTCACTGTGCCGGAAGAGTGACCGGAACTCAGCTGAACACGCCGTCTTTCGGCGCAGCATTGTAGGATGGCCACACCAGTACGGCAATTTGCTGGACACCACCTCGGCGCCATCCGGATCTCGGCGCGTTCGAGTCACTGTACCGCAACAGTGACCGCAATTCAGCTGGACACGCCGTCTTTCGGCGCAGCATTGTAGGATGGCCACACCAGTGCGGCAATTTGCTGGACACCACCTCGGTGCCATCCGGATCTCGGCGCGTTGTGCTGCCTTCGGCCTATTCGCACATCGGTCCGCTACTGACGCCGCCTCACGTGCCAACGGATTTTCTACGCTTTTTGTAGCCCTATGTCGCATAACAGGTCATGTGACTTGTTTATAAAACTTTTCATTGGTTCATTTTACTTTTGGTTTCCTAAAGATGGAAGGCTTGGTCATATGACCTAAAAATAACACTTTTCATTGGTTTAGAACATTTTTTTTTCCCAAACGATGAAAGCCCCACCTTGTTTCTGGATCATTCAGACTGAAGCTGCCGTCAGCATGAGAGCACCACCATCTCGTGGCTCCGTCGTGGTCATTCCGCGAGCAATCATGGCAGCCGCTCCCCACCGGAAGCCTGCGGGAGTCGGGGGCCCCCAAGACTTTTGTAGAATCTTCACGGCTGAGGGGACGCTTTTCGAGAATGGAGCCCAAGCCCTAGCAGGCAAGCGTCCGAGTTCCAAAGTGTCCCAGGGCCATTTCAGTGGACCAGGCCCAAAACCGAGGAGCCGTCCGCCATTTTAAGAGCCATGTGGCAGCCGCCTATCGCTGCACTGCAAGAGTGGGAGCAACTCAACAACATGGTGAGCGAGACGCTGTGGCCGCAAGAGCGAGCGCAACTCAGCTAGATGGCCGCCACCTGGGGAGGCCCGTTCACGCCGGCTCCCCCACGCCCCCCCCCCCGGGCCGCCGCACGCCAATTTTCGGAGCAGCATTGTAGGATACCAAAACCAGTGCGGCAGTTTACTGGACATCACCTGGGTGCCTGTCGTACATGTTGTGTCAGCCATGTGACACTGGACACAGACCGCTACTGACGAGGCCTCCCCCCGCACCACCCGGGACGCCCCACGCTGTTTTTCTGTGCTGCATTGTAGGATCCCTAAACCAGTGCGGCACCCAGGCGACATCACCTGGGTGCCGTCCAGAACTCTGCACGTTGTGCTGCCTTGGGACTATTCGCACAACAGACCGCTACTGACGAGGCCTCCCCCCGCCCCACCCGGGACGCCCCACGCCAATTTTCGGAGCAGCATTGTAGGATCCCTAAACCAGTGCGGCACCCAGGCGACATCACCTGGGTGCCGTCCAGAACTCTGCACGTTGTGCTGCCTTGGGACTATTCGCACAAAAGACAGCTTCTAACCATTGTTGCTTTTTGTGTTGAGAAATGTTTAAATGTTTTTAGTTTTTGTTCCGTTTGTTAAAGTTAGTAGTTAATAAAGTTTTATAACCTTACTTTGTTGGAGTGTTATCTATTTTTTTAAAAACGGGTGAATGGGGCCTTGAATCGGGTTATTGTCATGTGTGGGCTTTGGAAGTGTGCTGCTGCAGGATCGGACATTTCAAACTCAAATGCACGTTCTTTTTCTTACCTTTCCGAAGCATGGAGCGCAATAGCAGGCAGAGAAAGGGTGATGCACGTGTTGAACACTACCTGACCTGGCAAGTTGCTGGCAGTGCCCCCCCGCCCGCTCCTGAAAGAGGGCACACACACACCGCCGCCCCGAGTACTTCACAAATCTTTAAAAGACCATGCGCTTGTTCATGAGGCTTAAATGGTTTATCACCTCTTCTAGAACCCCTGCATCGACCCTCTGACGTTTCATGGAAAAATTACCATGTAACACAATACCAAGCCCTGTCAGCTGAAACCCCCAAGGAATCGTGGGGCATATTATCAAGGGGGTTTATCTCCGCTTTTTTGGCTTTAAAAACCATGAAAGCGGAGATAAAATTATTTCCCTATTATCAAGCTGTCGCTAACACCAGTTAGTGACAGCTAAAAGGAGATAGCGACCATCTTGGGCCCCGCTTTGCATGTCAGTGATACTTATCACTAATGACATGCAAAGTGGCGTGCCAAGATGTTAGCGACTGGAAACAGTCCCTAACATCGCTACCTTCTATTACCAACTTTTGGAGATATTCGCGCTAAGCGCGAATATCTCCAAAATCTAACACCTGCCCTGAGCAGTTCTTAGCCATGTTATCCAATGGGAGGTGGATAACATGGCTAAGAGCATTAGGTCGATAATACATGAATATCGCTGACTTTTCTGCGATAATAGCAAGGTTTATCTGCGATAAAAATCGCCGATGTGCGGCGATAATTTTTGTCTCTAAACAAGTTAGAGACAAAAATTATCGCTAGTTGTTCGTAATATGCCCCCGGGTTTTTGCTTGCAGAAATCGGGAGGCGGGAGACTAGCACTGAAATCAGTACTCACACGCCTGAATCAGGAGGATTGGCATGTCTGAATTCTCTACAGCTGGGGCCATAAACTACATCCGCAGGGTTAGGTGATAGCCTGGAACCAGCCTGGCATCTAAAATGGCTGCCGTGCACGACAAAATTGTGGCATTCGAAAAAAGGCAAGATGGCGCAGCCGCTGGAAGAGATATATCAACATATATCAGCCTCCTCAGCCACCCTCAGGAAACATAGGGGATTAGGATATGTCTCCCGCACCCCCTTATACCTAGTACTTTAATTAACGAAGCACAAAATGGCGAATTCCCGTTTCGCTACCAGTTTGCGGCCCAGTTCGCGGCCCGTGAAGCGCTTCTACCGTGAAAAATCATTTTTTTTTTATTTTCCCCACGGGACCCTTTAATAACCCCAACAACATTCCTAGGGGGTCAAGAGGGGGATACCTTGCCCCCTTTCATTAAATTCCCCCTTAGTTTTTCACCTTTTCTTCTCTCTCGATCCTACCGAGAGACAAGATGGCGGCCGCTCCGGACTGTCACGCAGCAAAAAAAAAAAAAAAGCTCACGCACAGCCGCTGGAAGAGATGTATCAACATATATCAGCCTCCTCACCCACCCTCAGGAAACATAGGGGATTAGGATACGTCTCCCGCACCCACTTATAACTAGTAATTTAATTTACGAAGCACAAAATGGCGAATTCCCGTTTCGCTACCAGTTCGCGGCCGCGCTTCTACCGTGAAAAATCATTTTTTTTTTATTTTCCCCACGGGACCCTTTAATAACCCCAACAACATTCCTAGGGGGTCAAGAGGGGGATACCTTGCCCCCTTTCATTAAATTCCCCCTTCGTTTTCCACCTCTTCTTCTCTCTCGATCCTACCGAGAGACAAGATGGCGTCCGCTCCGGACTGTTTAGAATGTTGACAGACACCGGAGAGCCAATCAGCTTTCTGCGCGCAAAGTTCCGATAAGCGAAAAGTAAGCGGACCGGATCGCTGCCCAGAGCGCTGTTACAGATATATATCTTGGTTTGAACGTTAATTTCTCAAAAACTACTGGAGCACATATATTGAGACCTAGCAAAGGCACATCGGGCTAACAGTCCCTACAATTTTGCCAAGTTTCGTGCAAATCCATTCAGCCGTTCGAGCTAAAAGTGAGTCCAACCGCCCTATGGAAAACTCAATGCAAAAAACGCGTTTTGGGACCCCCCTTTTTTCTCAGCCCCCCCTTGACGAAACCCCACCAAATTTTCAGGGGCTGCTCAGAAACAAAATGTGCCATTTTCCTGAAAATTTCAGCCGATTCCGTCCACAAACGCCAAAGTTATTAGACATAGAATTTTCAAAAGTCCCATAGGGAATTAATCCTAACTATATATACCTACTGGCGATAGCCAGTACGTAATATAGCTATATATATATATTTTAAATCACCTCCTGGTTATAAACCTCTCACAGAAACCAGAGTCGAGGCCCCAATAGTGCACAGAAAAGGTTTATTAGGCACAAAGAATAATTACCCTACGCGTTTCGAAGTCAGCCGACCTCTTGCTCTTGGGTGGAGATCTCATCCATATATATATATATATATATATATATATATATATATATATATATTCACTGAAAAAACCATAGGTTATAGACCATATATAGTTAGGAATTCGCATTTACAAAACCTTATTTTACTCACACAAAACCATTGAAATTCCATATATAGTTAGTTGCACTAACTATATATCGCGCACCCGCAATCCACTGCTGATGATGTCACATATTACATCATTCATGACATGGTCAGTGACATCACTGATGACATCACTGATGACATCTCAAATGACATCACTGATGACATCTCAAATGACATCACTGATGACATCACTGATGACATATCATTTGACATTACTGATCACATCACTGATGATATCATTCATGTGATAATACGATGAACCTCTTCAGACTCTAATATAACCTTAGATACAATCAGTGTAAACAGACACTCACAGACTGTCACTCATCCATGGAGTTACTCACACACCTAGTCAGTCAATCAAAGAATCAATCACACCTCCATTTCCTCAACTATACAGTTATACAAACTTTACTTATTCAAACATATACTAACACATATTAACTCTCTTATACAATCCCTGATACAAGTTCACAATGATCCATATAGCCACTCACACATTCACTGGCTCTTATGCACAGTTATTTATATATGTCAACTCTCACATGTATTGTGTTTTACATATGCACTTACTTTGACATGTAGCACTGAGATATCCATTCACTCACCAATACACTCATGCACACAGTCAACCGCCCATACAGCTGTTTCCACATGCACTTTTGAAACCATACATCTAGTGAATCAACTGCTCACACATCTATGCACAGAGTCATACACCTCCCAGCCACCCACACACACACTCAGTATCCCATACAAATACTTGGGCAACCAATCAATAACCCATATAGTTACTCATATAGCTACTTATCAACACATGCAACAGTTTACAGAACAACAGACATAATGATGCACAAATTAAGACAGTTTAGTCACTAACCCATGCACTCAGTGAGACACATTTAATCACTCACTCATACAGTCAGTCATGCACCTACTAAATCCTTCATCCAGACACTTATACATCCACTCATTCTTCAATATGTAAGACATATTTTAACTTTACAGAAACATACAGTCACTGGATGTTGTCATCAGTGATGTCATCAGTGATGTCATTTGAGATGTCATCAGTGATGTCATCAGTGATGTCACTGACCATGTCATGAATGATGTAATATGTGACATCATCAGCAGTGGATTGCGGGTGCGCGATATATAGTTAGTGCAACTAACTATATATGGAATTTCAATGGTTTTGTGTGAGTAAAATAAGGTTTTGTAAATGCGAATTCCTAACTATATATGGTCTATAACCTATGGTTTTTTCAGTGAATTTTCAAGGTTTTGTAAATGCTAATTCCTAACTATATATGGTCTATAACCTACGGTTTTTTCAGTGAATTTTCAAGGTTTTGTAAATGCTAATTCCTAACTATATATGGTCTATAGCCTATGGTTTTTTCAGTGAATATATATATATACATACATATATAAACATATATCATCTGTATATCTACATATAAATACAAACATAAATGCATGCATACATATACTTATATGCATTTTAGGGTTGTTAGGGCGTTTTCGTGTGTATTATGTTGCTTTTTTAGGGCTTTTGGGTCAATTAAGTAGGGTTCCCGGAGCCTAGGGCTGAGGGGCCGGTTCAGTTTTGTGCGTATTGGTGTTGGCAAGGTTTTGAGGGATTTTGGCGGTTTTTGGTCGAGATTTGGCCGTTTTATGGCTTTTTTTGTGTTTGCAGGGGGCGCGTATTCGGGTTGAAATTCGTCCCCGTTCCAGTGGATGGATTAGGCTGATTTTTGGTGAGATGTTAGGGAATCGCTGGAACTAGTGTCCAGCCAAGTTTGAAGCGGATCGGAGCAGTGGAAGTGCTTTAAAGAGCAATTTTTGTGCGGAGTAGCGAATTGTCATGTTATTCAATGGGAGTTTTTGGTGCGCATGGAGAAGGTGAATTTGGGGTGTTCCAGTTGCGCTAGAGGGACGGGGCTTGGGTGAGCTGTAGGGAGAGTGGATCGGCAGGTGTGCCGGATTTTTGGGATTTGTTGGCCGAAGGGAAGGGTGTGCTTGGGCAAAGTCGATTTGGTGAAAACGGTGCGTTATTTACATGAAAGTTGAAAAAACACTAATAAAAGCAAAGCTAAAAAGCCACCTCATTACAAACAGAATGGCTTTAACTTAAATGAGGGCGAGATCTATTGCATTTTCAATGCTTGTTTACTTTGGTTCCATCAAGAAGGCATTCAGATGTGTCACACATTTGCCATAAATTCTGAATGTTAGCACTCTAGTTGCACATTAGATCACTGTAGTAAAGCTACTGCTCACCAGGGACGTCTGCTGCTGGTATTCAAAGTGCATGTTTCAGTCTGCATGTCAGAATTTTTTTAATGAAATAGAAGAGGATTTGAGAAGTCACTCAAAATGATCCCTAATTTTTCTTTCTGAAGCACTAATCATACTTTCTATGGCAAAATTAACCCCCTCATGTTGTTCCTTTTTAAATTGAGTGTTTTCAGACTTACCACTTCATTCCAATCAAGATGGCTTCTGGTGTGCCATACTTTTGTCATAAGTAAGACTGTTAGCGCTCTAGTTGTTCTTTAGAACACTCTGGGACATTCTGTCATTGGGCTATACTTGGGGTACATCTGGGTGATATTTGGGCTACATTTAGGCTCTTTTGTCTCTGGTGGCCATCTTGCGAGACTATGTCAGAATTTTTTAATGAAATTGAAGAGGGTTTGAGAAGTCACTCAAAATGTGCCCTAATTTTTCTTTCTGCAGCACTAATCATAATTCACATGGCAAAATATACCCCCTCATTTTGTTCCTTTTTAAATTAAATGTTTTAAGAGTTACCACTTTATTCCAATCAAGATGGCTTCAGGTGTGCCATACCTTTGTAATAAGTAGGACTGTTAGCGCTCTAGTTGTTCTTTAGAACACTCTGGGACATTCTGTCATTGGGCTATACTTGGGCTACATCTGGGTGATATTTGGGCTACATTTGGGCTCTTTTGTCTCTGGTGGCCATTTTGGGAGACTGCATGTCAGAATTTTTTAATGAAATAGAAGAGGATTTGAAAAGTCACTCAAAATGTGCCCTAATTTTTCTTTCTGCAGCACTAATAATACCTTCTATTGCATAATATACCCCCTCATTTTGTTCCTTTTTAAATTAAATGTCTTAAGAGTTACCACTTTATTCCCATCACGATGGCTCCAGGTGTGCTATACCTTTGTAATAATTAGGACTGTTAGCGCTCTAGTTGTTCTTTAGAACACTCTGGGACATTCTGTCATTGGGCTATACTTGGGCTACATCTGGGTGATATTTGGGCTACATTTGGGCTCTTTTGTCTCTGGTGGCCATTTTGGGAGACTGCATGTCAGAATGTTTTAATGAAATAGAAAAGGATTTGAGAAGTCACTCAAAATGTGCCCTAATTTTTCATTCTGCAGCACTAATCATACTTTCTATGGCAAAATATACCCCCTCATGTTGTTTCTTTTTAAATTAAATGTTTTAAGAGTTACCACTTTATTCCAATCAAGATGGCTTCAGGTGTGCCATACCTTTGTAATAAGTAGGACTGTTAGCGCTCTAGTTGTTCTTTAGAACACTCTGGGACATTCTGTCATTGGGCTATACTTGGGCTACATCTGGGTGATATTTGGGCTACATTTGGGCTCTTTTGTCTCTGGTGGCCATTTTGGGAGACTGCATGTCAGAATGTTTTAATGAAATAGAAAAGGATTTGAGAAGTCACTCAAAATGTGCCCTAATTTTTCATTCTGCAGCACTAATCATACTTTCTATGGCAAAATATACCCCTTCATGTTGTTTCTTTTTAAATTAAATGTTTTAAGAGTTACCACTTTATTCCAATCAAGATGGCTTCAGGTGTGCCATACCTTTGTAATAAGTAGGACTGTTAGCGCTCTAGTTGTTCTTTAGAACACTCTAGGAGGCTGCAGTAGAACACAAAGGAATCAACTGACAGTCTCTGTCCTTGTTGGATGTACATGTTTTACTGAGAATGTCAGACTTCATTTTCACATGACTGAGAAAGATAATGTGAATTTACAGAAAATATGCTTTCAGTTTAGCTTATAGATCCCCTTCCAAACCACTGTGGGAAAATCATGAGATATTAGTTTTCTTTCAAACAATATTCATGATATCACAGCAGAAGGTTTTTTCACATGGTAAAATCACCTTAGAACCCACCACAATTCCTAAAACGAGTATGGTACCATCAACAAATGATTTATAATGTAACTAAAGTCCTAAAACCCTCTATTAACTACAATGCTTTTTAATGAGGTGCTATCATGTATATTGGTCCCAAGATGGCTGCCAACACTTCTTGGATGAAGTGCTGACAGCCAATCAGATCAGATGTGTGGTTAGGCTCCGCCCAGATATATATATTTTTTTTAACCTAAATTACTCAAAATCCACTGGAGCACATATATTGAGACCTAGCAAAGGCACATCAGGCTAACAGTCCCTACAATTTTGCCAAGTTTGGTGGAAATCCATTCAGCCGTTCGAGCTAAAAGTGAGGCCAACCGCCCTATGGAAATTAACATGGGAAAAATGTGTTTTGGGACCCCCCTTTTTTCTCGGCCCCCCCTTGATGAAACCCCCCCAAATTGTCAGGGGCTGCTCAGAAACAAAATGTTCCATTTTCCTGAAAATTTCAGCCAATTCCGTCCACAAACGCCAAAGTTATTAGACATAGAATTTTCAAAAATCCCATAGAGAAAAAATCCTAACTATATATACCTACTGGCGACCGCCAGTAGGTAATATATATATATATATAGATAGATATATATAGATAGATATATATAGATATAGATATATGTATATATGTATTCCATAAGCAAGGTGATGTAAGGGATGCCCAGCCTCTCGGGTTGGGGCCTGTAGGACGCATCACTTCCATATATTCCACCAGAACAAACACCTACTTGCGTGGGTGGGGCCGCGTCGGCCAACGGACGTGTGCAGCACTACCAAGGTAGTGCTCACGACGGCCGTTGGCCGACGGCAGCAACAAAGGGGTTAATATCTGTTTTACTTTCAGGATCACCAGTTTGTTTCTTTGCACTGTATTCACTTTACTTATTGAGAGGACCACAACTATCATATTATATACATAATAATTGAATAGAAGCAATAAATGACAAAAGCCTTTATCTCTTTCTTGCTCCACGTGGATGGCACTGTGCTAATCCTATGCTTAGAAACTTTGATATAAAAGTAGACATTTTAGGTGAGCAAATTCAGAGTGTCGGTGGTGTTGTGGGATGCTGTATACAAGAGCTGCTCTCCACCTAAACCTAGGAACTACCCAGAGTTCTCTGCAAAGGTAGTGTAAGAAACCAGTTACATTCAACAATTCATTGAGTGGTCACTGTCACATGTTAAACCTATTCAACCACTTTAATTGAATTTGTAAAGTTTGCAGTACCTGCTCCATCTTGATGAGGAAGAAATCGAGTATGTCTCTAGGGGAAGATGAATCCAGTGTTTTTTCATTTTCCCTCGCTTTCTTTAAAATAAAATCATGCAGCTGTTGAAAATGTTTGAATAGCTGATGGTGCGGTCCAGGGATATAATCCATGATCTCTGGGAACATGTGATAGAGCTTTAAAGGAGAAGAGAAATTTCAGGTGATTCAATTGTAAAATGCATGTTTGCACAAATGCAACAACAGGACACGCCATTCAGCTTTTTACTTAGCAGTGTTGAAAACGAATGTAAGCTGCACTTGTACCCACATCTTTAAATTGAGAATCTGGACATTTTCTTTTTAGTAACTCAAAGGAGAGTTAACAGGTTGTTTCAAACACCAATGACATGGTCCTTGATTCAAATATTACAATTATATTAATTAATGAACCATCCTCTGCTAATTGTAATTTCAAACTAACTGCTATATATATAGAGCTTATTACCCCTGATGAGACATTGAGGTGCTTTCCAGCAAGTAGCATGAGTCTGCGGTACCCAGGATTAGAGGTATTAGTTAGTAGATTAGTAAAAAAAAACTTTTGGGGGGGTGTATGCTTTAGTTGTGTTAGATTTAAAGGAATGCTTCACGACCATGCAAAGCATCCCACTTTGATAGCATGGGAATTCACATGCACCTGTGTGGAAGCAAACTGCAGAACAAAATAGTCACCAAAGTATCTGCTGACAGCCTCACAGCCAAGCCAGAAACAAAAATCCATGCAAGCCAATGACTGCCCTCTCCCCATCCACGCCACTACTGGAGAGAAACAGCACAAATCATCCAGTTAGCCAATACACCATTAACAGCACAACAATGTCATGTGCGGATTCCCAAAAGCTCAAGCTCAAGCCCAGGTAGCTGGTTAAACTGACACCCACCCTGAACTGACTCCCCAAACCCCCACGGAAGCACAGAACCTCCACCCAACCAAAACATGCACACTAGGCCCCCACTCTGTTGGCAGAACCAAGCCCCGCCCCTCATGGACAACACCACCAAAACAGTGGACATAGACACTAGTCTGTGTCTTTGCAAAAACGATGGGACATATTTACAGCGAATTGGCATAAGGCAGTGCTGAAGTCATTTTACTGAGCTGCCCTACGCCAATTCAAAAGGGCAGGAATGTACCATATTTACAAGATATGGTGCATTCCTGTCCTTTCAGCCAGCGCTGGCGCACAATTAGCAGTCATGCACCAAACCAGGTACTTTTGTACCATGGTACAAGGGTGTCTGTGTTGTTAGCAAGATTGTTTTTGTTCAGGAAGGGACATCTTCCTGAACTAAAACAATCACAAGAGATATTTTCCTCATTACTTGTGTGCATCAGGATGTAAACATTTCTCCTTGGTAGGCCTGCTGTAGTGAGCAGCAAGGTAATGGCGCTGCCCCAGGTTAACAAGATATTATAAATCTGGGGTGGCATCAAAGAACATGGGTGTTGTGTGGGAACACCCACAGCAACACCCATGGAACGCTTCTTAGACCCAGAGTAAGGCAAGGCAGCGACTTGCGCTGCTTAGCCTTACTCCATATCTAGAAGGCCATGAATAGACATACATGGTGGCATACGATCTAGTGGTGAACCTGGTTCGTAAATACGCCTCTATGCTTCCTAAGGGTTAGTCATTAAGTAAAGACAGTAGTAAATGTTTTTAAGTTTCGTTCAGTTATGAAGTCTTTCTTTCGCCCCATTTCAACATTTCAAAGGTATACACCTTCCAAGAAAAGTAAACTGGGATTATGGGTAATCATTCTCCTGATCTGGCTCTCACAACTCCACAATATATACAAAGTTTAAGCCACAAAAATATATTAAGCTGGGGTACTTCAGTCCTAGTTGTCATACAAAACTAGCTCCTAGCACTACTTTCAAAGTGTAATCCAAAATGACATGCTATAGACCTATCTGTTGTCTGAAACATATTGTCACACCATGGCATACTGGAATCCTAACAAAGGTTCAAGGTAACAATACATGCAACAAACCCAAATCTAAACAATAAAATAAAATGTACCAATTAAAGAAATCGTAAAAAGGAGAAAAGAGAAAAAGGGGGAGAAGAAAAAGAAGAAATAATCCAAGTACAAATGATTACAAATTATTGAAAATGTATTCACAAAATGTTTCAAGTGCTAAAACATGTAAGACAATGTAGCTCAAAACAGTACAGAAACAACAAAAATGAATAGGCAGTGCAATGTATAACCAAACAGGTAGCTGAGGAAAGGAATTATACAAACATAAGAAGTTCAGGACAAAACTGGAACAACACAAAGCAAATCATTGCGTCCTTCTTCAGGTGCGGCCACATATGTGCATCAACGACGTTTCGACCATTGTAAAAATACACAGTCATCATCAGGACAAAGCAATAATTATCTGCGCATCCAAATGAATTGAGTAAAACATCTATGAAATGAAATCCAACCCCCCAAAAAATCCAGATTATGTTGGATCCGCCAAGAAATTGGAAGAGAGTTGGAGTGATTAAAAGACGAAATGTGAATTATATTGTTGTGTCCAATGGATCATGAAATCAATGATCCCACACATGAAAGTAAAAAAAACCAAGCCAATTGAATTTGGCAAACAAATTGCAGCATGTGATCGCCTTAGCTATTGATAATGTGCTCATGACTGTCTAATGCAATTACTACATTGAGTACAGCCAGGAAAATGTGTGAGGGTGGTGCTAAAAAGGTCCAGTAATAAACGTTGGGCTCTCATTCACCTGTGTGTCTTGCATGAATTGCATCACAAGTGTACACAAGGAGAGGATAGATGGAACGTTGAAACTTTTCAGATGCTCACCAACCAGTCACAGACCTGGGTTGAATCCTTCATCGTTCATTAGCTCACTTCACCACCCCTTGTTCAGACCCAGACATATGCAAATCAGTCTTGACCCTGTTCCCCATGGGAACATTCCAGCCCGAACTGCCAAGCCAAGTCTTTCCTGGACTGGAAATAAGCATCCTGGAACCAGTTCTGGGGTACCTGCAATCATCAGCCAGGCTAACTTGAATCCAGTGGCAAAGTGAACAAGGCACCCATGTCTGGCATACCCTGCCAACTAAGGGCAAACAAAGCAAACACAAGAAGATGATAGACGGAGCAGTCGAACATTTCAGACACTCAACCCAAGTCACAGATCTTGGTTGAATCGGTCATCGTTCTTTAGCTCACTTCGCCACCCCAGTTCAGATCAAATCAGTCTTGACCCTGTTCCTCATGAGAACAGTACAGCCCGAACTGCCAAGCCAGGTCCTCCCTGGCCCGGAAACAAGCATCCTTGGACCAGGTTTCGGGGTAACACCCCTTATCAGCCAGGCTAGCGTGAATGCAGTGGCAAAGTGAGCACGGGACCCACGAGGTATCCCGCAGACCTATTTCAATTTAAACTATCTTCAACATCACTGCAACGTATCTAAACCGTTAGTTATCAAGTAAGTTGAACTGAAATGTTGGGTTAGGCCAGTGATTATCAAACTTTTTCAACTCTCTGCTCCCTTGAACCATTGGGTTATGCAAAAGGGTAAACCCGGAATCACTCGGAACTGGGTGCTAGATAGTATATAATAGGGTGATCCCAGTATTATAACATCAAAAGTGCTTAAACAAGAAGACAATTCAAAATACAATTCAGTTGAAAAAAGCAAAATACAAACATAACTTTTTTGTTTCAGTGTTATTTATTCACACTGAAACTGATCGTCTTTTCTTCAGGCAAATATTGAAGGGCATACATTTTTAGCACAGTTTCAACATGACAGTGCCCAAAGTGAGAAGAATGGTAGGGGGAGACTGTGATTCAGGTGGGGTAGTGAGGTAAAGTTAAAATGGTGACAAAAATCACAGAGTTCTGGCATATATTCTTCATATGCCTGCAAAGCAGGTAGTCAAGTACATACTCATCACAGTACAACATATCTGTACAGCTTTGCCATGGAGCACAAGGTTTCACAGCAAGGTAAGTACTGTTGAAAGAGCTGGCAATTATCAAGTGTTGACGTTTTGACCCCAATTGGTGTGTAGGTTTATCAAGCCTTACTCGAGGGGTCTTCCTTAGGTCAGTTGGTTGGTGGTGTGGGGTGAAGGGGCACCTGCAAATGACAAAGGATGGTGTGTCACATCCAAGCTAAGATAAAAATCAAGATTAACATAGTCCCTTGAGCTGGTCCTCGGCCATTATAATTACCGTAAGTGAAAAAAGGAGGGATCTCTCACTAATCAATGGTGGAGAATCAAGGGGTTCTGTGGCTCTCAATGGAAAGACGGCAAGAGTGAGAAGACACCTGTAGAATTAAGGTGACGGTCAGCCATGTGTTCCTCGGTGAAGAAAAACCTAAGTGAAAGCTCTGAGTCTCAACACTTCCTCAAGGTGCCAACGAAAGGCGATACAGGCAAATCAAGGATCCATCATAAAAAAGGTGGCAACATCCAGTATCTTTAATCTTTATAAATGTAAAGGCTCTCAAATCAATCAAGGGAGAATGGAGAATCAATCTGGGAGGAGAAAACAAGCCAGCTAAAAATAATGACCCAAAGTGTGGCGGTCAACGATACATTAGAAGTGATGCTGCCAAATGCTAATGGATGTGCGACATGCAAGTGGCGCGGGGTGAGTGGGGGGCACAAATTACTTGAAAGTGCATAAGGCAATGATGCGCATGGGCTATAAACAGGCTGCCAATAGTTAATGAAAGCACAATAAAGACGTGCCACGGTCCCATGCACCGGTCATCAATGCTATGAGTTAAATGGTAAACTTTATTTCACTTTATTTCTACAGGTTTCTTCTCACTCTTGCCGTCATTCCATTGAGAGTCACTGAGCCCCTTGATTCTCCACCATTGATTAGTGAAAGATCCCTCCTTTTTTCACTTACGGTAATTATAGTGGCCTAGCCCAGCTCATGGGACTATGTTAAACTTGTTTTTTATTTTAGCCTGGATGTGACACACCATCCTTTGTCATTCGTAGGTGCCCCTTCACCCCACACCACCCACCAACTGTCCCGAGGAAGACCCATCGAGTAAGGCTTGAAAAACCTACACACCAATTGGGGTTGAAACGTCGACACTTGATAATTGCCAGTCCTTTCAACAGTACTTACCTTACTGTGAAACCACGTGCTACATGGCAAAGCTGTACAGATATTTTGTACTGTGATGAATATGTACTTGACTACCTGCTTTACAGGCATATGAGGAATATATGGCAGAACTGGCTGTGATTTGTTGTCACCATTTTAACTTTACCTCACTACCCCACCTGAATCACAGCCTCCCCCTACCCTTCTTCTCACTTTGGGCACTGTCATGTTGAAACTGTGTTAAAAATTTATGCCCTTCAATATTTGACTGAAGAAAAGACGATCAGTTTCAGTGTGATTAAATAACACTGACACAAAAAATGTTGTTTGTATTTTGCTCTTTGAAACTGAATCCTATTTTGAATTGTCTTCTTGTTCAAACACTTTTGATGTTATAATACTGGGACCACCGTATTATATATGCCCTTGACCGATTGGCCCTTGGCTACGGCTCCCCACTACTACAGTTTTTTTGGAGGGTGGGGGGGACGGTAAGCCCGATCTCAGGAGTAGTTTCATTTTTCTCCCTGCAAATAAGTGGAATGAAGCTGATGAAGTTATTATATTCATGTGTATAGTGTTTCATATTGCTATCTCTGCACAACAAAATAATCCTAGAAACACTTGTTTGCCCATGACTTCTTTAGAGAACCCTGTCATACTTGTTTTTATCTCACTTACAGTACAAGATAGCACTCCTATAAAAGTAGGCCCCAATGCAAAAGTGTTTCTGCACTTGAGGAATATTTACATGCACGTCCATTTCTACCCATGTCATATGTGCCAACTCAGCAGGGTGGCTCATCATTTTTTTAACTCCATACTGCGTTATTTTGCTGTCTCCTCTCTGAATTTGCTTTCAATTCAATCTAAGCCAAATAACCCCCCCTTTTTTTTTAAACGCTCCTTTTTCTTGCTTCCAAATGTTGGCAATATGCTGGATACGGCGTTTTACTTCCCTGTGCTCATGGAGAGAGCAGACCTGTCTGGAAGTGTGTGCACTGAAAGAAATGTGTATTGGAAGTACCTATGGTGCAAGTACACATGTCAATACTTAACCCCTTCCATGCTCATGACGAGCTCAGCTCGTCATGAGGCACAGTTGAGCTGTGCTGATGACGAGCTGAGCTCGTCATGAATAAAGCAAAATGACACTTTCCGGCACAGGGGAAAAATAACCACAGCAGCGATGTGGTTAATAACACTTAGTGTGTTTGAGAGACAAGGCAACTGTACTGTTCCTGCTAACTTGAATTGGTGTGAAATGCTTTTGGAAAAAACCTAAACTATCAATAAGTCTAACTAAGTAAATAAGTCATCTTCCACTTACTTTGGGAGTGTTGGAAGGTGGGGATCCAGTGAAATATGGAGGTCATGTCCCACGTCATGTCATCAATTAAACTTTACATTACCAGCTTAAGGCTTGTCACTTACAGATCATCAACAACATGCGTTTAAGTCTGATTAGTTTACCTGAAACCAACAAACCCTTCAACATTAAATGCATTAAGTGCTTTGAGCATGGCCCCCCTGGTTAGTTTTGACAGCACCCCAGGTTAGGCATGTGACTGGTTGTGGAGGAAGGACCTAAGCCATTCAAGAACAGAGCCATCCATTCCCATCCTGATTTTGAGGAGTTCGAGTAGTTTTTCATGGTTGACCATGCCGAAGGCCGAGGATAAATCTAGGATGATTTGGAGACAGGTTTTGCCTTGGTCAAGGGCTTGTAGGGCATCATGCATGATGTGGAGAATGGTGGTTTCCATGCTGTGCCCGGGCCTGAAACTAGATTGGAAGTCATCTAGTAGGTGGAAGTTGGTGATGTTTTGGCTCAGCTGCTGTGGTACACACTTCTCCAGAGCTTTCGCTAAGAATGGGATGTTAGAAATAGGTCTAAAGTTGTCGGGGGAGGCAGGATCAATGACGTTTTTTTCTAATAGGAGGACTTGACCAGCTTTCAGAGAGTCGGGTATTGATCCCTGAAGAAGGGAGGTGTTAATTATTGCTGTCCAGCTAGGATGGACTGGGCGGTGGCAGCTAGGCAGTTAGAGGGGACTGGGTCATTGAAGTGGTTATTCGGGTTTAAAAGGAGATGTGTCTTCTGGAACAGGCATGTCTGCCTCTGAATTCTCCAGATAGGTAAAAAATGCCTTGTGTTAATTAGTTTATTAAGACCCTTCACATTAAGGGTAAGGACCCTAAAATATGTAACTGTCATTGTTCTACCCATTAGACCTGAAAGCTGTGTTAAACATCATTGTGTCTGTAGTGGAACTGCCAGTATTTTGTCTGTCAGACCCTATTAATATCTAACATGTACTGTGGTGTGACAGCTGTAGAGATGAGTGTAACCACAAACTAAGACATCACAAATGGAAAACAGGAGAGAGTGCCAATAAAAACATGAACATACTATTAGGAGAATGGACTTACTGTTCCAAGTGTCCAGAGAAGAGGGATCCAGACAGTGGCCACAGTTTCCAGACCCCCCACCCAGCCAGCTATCAATATTAATGTTGACAGTTATGTGCCCAGCCATGTTATGAGGAGTCAGACTTGGCCAGCGCCATAGCAATCGACTCCAGCACTGTCTGTTTTCCATTGGCGATCATCATAGGTTACGAGAGGATACTCCCCATCCTCATGACATGTCCACGCTAGCAAGGCCGGCGATTCATTGAACTGGGCAGGAAGGTCTTCGATGGCGATCTGTCAGCAGCTAAATCTACGCCTAAAACACAACATGCCTCCTCCATGGATCGGAGCTGGAAAAGCTTAGCATCCAAGTGAAAGATGAGGCTAAACAGATGACCCCATGAGCAGGACACTCCAATGTTCCACAAGTGGGAGGTAGCAGGTCGGAAATCTTATCTTTTCTGTAAAGTGATCACCACCAAATCCTGGTAGAGTTTTGGAGTTTGGTCTCTGAATTGGATAGGATGTCTCTCCCAGGCCCTGCGCAATATATTGTCCTTTACCTGAAAATCATGGATATAAACTAAAATGTCAGTGGGAGGGGCTGACTTTGATCATGGTAGACCAGCTCTATGTGCCCGACCCGGTCAATATTTATCTCCCGGATGAGAGGGGCCTCCAGTATGAAGCGAAAGACATCTGTGACGTAATCATCAAGATCCTTTTAGGAAAGTAGTTTCCGCTTCTTATGGTTACTCCCACTTTTTGCTGATACCTCACTGTTTTGGGACTAGTCTGACTGGGATCCTGCTATCCAGGACCCCAGTCTACCTGCTTTCTCCCTTAAATTGCATGTATGTACTTTAGGTACACTTCAGATTGGATACTGAGGTACCCTTATCAGTCCGTAGTATATGGTACACCATGTACCAAGGGCATAGGTACCCCAGAGGCCTCCCATGTACTGACGCATATATTACGCCACCCATGAGAGGCTATTCAAAATGATACCACATGTCTGCTACAGCAGACTGTGTAAGCTGGTGCTTGCACCACTAACTTAGATATAGGCACACTATATCGATCTAAATCACTACACTTAAAAACCTATCAGTCACCCCTTTAGCAGGCCTTAACAATCCTGAAGGCAGAGTGCTGCTTTTTATGTGAGAGGGTGCCCCTGCATGAGCAGAGCGCCTCTGCAGCCCTCAGAGACCATTCTCCAGGGTTGTTTGTGATGCAGCCTGACATATAGGTCAAAGTGCCTTATAACCTCGTGGTAAATGCTAAATGGCTACTTAGAAACATGTTGCGTTTGGTGTCAAACACCTTGGAATCATACCTCCATACCAGTAACTGGTATGGGAGGTATGATTCCACCCTTCCAAAGGTACATGTGTGGGTCATACGTCTACCCAGTACCAGCTTTCTCGACATGGGCAGCACAAAATGGACGCTGCCAGCCACATACATGATTCTGCTCTCCTGCTACTGAGCCAAGCTCGAGCAGATGAAAGCATACAAAAATAGGCATCCTGTCACAGGGAGGTGTGACCACCTCCCGTACAGAGTTTAGTGTATTGGGGCTGGGTGGGTGTACTCTGAGAGTGCCAGAAAGTCTGCACTGGGGGCACATTTGGTGTCCCTGTGCAAAGTTCAGCTCAAACGAGTTCTGGGAGCCATTGGCTCCAGCTCTGGTGCAAAACTGGACAAGCAACATGGGTGTAGCCCCACCTCTGTACTGCTCCTCCCCTAGAAGGGTCCACTGAATCTGTCCAACCCTTTCCCGTGGGTATAAAGTGGGTTACCTGGCTACAGGACTTTAGATTTTACCTGGACAAGCTTCTACTAAGAAGAAACCAAGTACTTCGACTGTGTGCACGACGCTGGAGGACTGAAGAATCTCCCTTGGAGTAAAGGAGTTACTCCCCTGCACTAGCAGGCACCTAAGTGCATCTGACTGGCTTGCATCTCCCAAGCTCCTGAGGACTCCGAAGATTTCAGCAACACAGGAGGTGGGTTTCTGAAGGTCCCTGAAGTTGATCTGCCCTCTAAGCGATTCTGAGACCAGTATCCCTTGCGGGGAACGCGTGACCCAAACCCCTGTGCACGTGTACATTTGCAAGTGCATATGCTTGTTGGCGACCCCTGAGACTGTGCATTGGACTCCTAGTAGTCCTAACCCCGAGAAGTATTTGCATCAAAGAAATCCTGTCTCCTGACATTGAGTTCTCTGTGGGCTGGTGCTTTGCAGACTTGCTTGAGGTCTCCTTGCAATCACTGGTCTGTTGGTCTGTGGGTCCTGGCAAGAGTCACCTTGCTTATTTTTGGGCTTTACTGAATGCTCCAGACATGCCCTGACTCCCCATTGCATGGAGAGTCCCCTGGACCTTGCCGGTCCACACCGTAACCTGTTTGTCCTTTCTGCGTGGGTTGCATTTGCCATGGCTTGTTGGTGCTTCAGCCAGACATTGACCCCTCAGCACTTAACAGCCTTTGTGGGCCAGCTCACCTCTAGATCCTGGTCATCCTCGACATCTCCTGGTCCCCTTGGCTGCAGAGTCAAACATCCCTTCTTCGCACCTGAAGCACCCAACATCATGGGCATTCGACTACCGAGCCCCTGGTCACCTGAAGTGACCCAGACTCTGTACCCTCTGCTTTCAGGTTACTCTCATCTGGAATCCAGGCATGGATTCCGCTGGTCACTCTTCACCTTCCCGGCAGCAGTACTTCTTTGCAGCTCTCCATTGAAAACGACAAAGGTTTCCGACACCACTTGACCCCCTATTCACCAGGGTTCTCTAGGATAGGTAACACGGGTACCTCGGTACTCACTGGTGGGTTGGCCTTAGAAGCTTCTATGTTTCAAAGGGTTTGCTTGAAGTCCTCGTAGAAGTGTCTTTAAACTATAACTTTGCAACCGCGACCTTCCTAGAGTTGTAACGGAGCACGCAATTGTGTTTCCTCACTGCACCCATCCTCTGTGGGCTCCCTGTGTCACTACTTTGGGTGGTTCCTTGGTGTCCCAGCGATTCTACATGCTCTAGGCACTGTGTCTAATCAAGTCGTGATTGTTATACAATTTTTTTAGTATATGTGCAGTCTCCCCCTGGAGCCCGCTGTGTATTTTGCTACTTACGAATGTTCTATTGATTCAGTATTTTGTGCTTTGTGACCTAATCTTGTGTATAGACTAGTAGAGAGTGTAATATTAATAAATACATATTTTTATATAACTAATGTGTGGTTCTCCTTTCATTTAGTCATTCAGGAGGTGGTATTCTGGTAAAACAAGCTGCTTTACATTCCTTCAAGATTAAGCTTGAAGGCTGCTCTCCACAGGTATTTGGTATTTAAACTTTATTGTTCAGTTAATTAAAACCATAACAAATTTCCTTTGCACTTGTGACACAATATTAAAAATTTTAAATTAGTTAAAAAATACATGTTCAAAATTTACATCAAGATAGAATTCAAATACTCGTTAAAGGACAAGAAAATGAGGTTTCAGAAAATCACTCTACAGTATTAGAGGTATTAGTCAATCATCAAGCGTTTTTCAAAGGCAAGCAAAAACTTTACAATCTTACAGTTGATTTGTGTGTCCCTAGAGTCCAAGAAGCCTGTAATAGCTGACCTGCAGGTGCGTAATCCCTTAGTCAGAAAGTGGTTCTTTAAAAGAAGCGTTCGCTCCTGTTTCAGCTTTGTACAATGACAAATAATATGGATTATATCCTCTTTTGTATAAACGCAGAGCCGATAGGCAATGGATCCCGTGTGTTTCCAGGCTGGTGCATCAGCCAGCGTTGGGTATTTTCCAAATCTTAGAGCCATCAACCTTTTTTTGGTAAAAACTGAGTATGTAGAGTCCAAGTAGAGCGCCGGAGTAAGAAGTTTGTAGCTGTTAATTGCAACCCAAGAATGTGAACGATGGGAAAAGATCTCCTTGTCAATAAGTAGAGAATGTAATTGGCGGCTTTGTTTATTACCTGTTTAAATGAGTTAACTGGCACATTTTTATCCAATAACTGGACGGTGCGTGTTAATTCCAGTGCTTTAGTCAGGAATTTGTTTGCCTCTGATCTGGTTCCCATTTCGACTTCTTGCCACAAACATTTGTTTAAGTTGTTGTCAGTGGCATTCATTTTGATGCGGTACCAGGTTTTAATGCACATGTATAGTCTTCCCACTGACTCATTCATGAGACCAAATTCTAGGCGCATTTGCGCTGGTGAAGCAGTGCGGGGAAGTTGAAAAACTTTCTTATAAATTTTGGTAGTCAAGGTATTTAACAAGGCACCATCCTTACCGTGCATTGCTGCACTTGCGTATGTTAAGGTGGGAAGGGCTTTAGCTGCAATTACCGTTAGTAGTGGTTTAAACAAAGGGCCCTCTAGTTTTTTGTTTTGCTTGTATAAGCTTTATTCGAGACAATTCTCATAAAAGCACATAAAATCAACACAGTTATACAATAATACATTATTACGTATTAAAAAGTCATTAAACATGGAGTACAGCTCATACAACATTTGCATATTATTATTATTATTATTATTATTATTATTATTATTATTGGACATTTATTAAGCGCCTGGTTACGCCACTGGCGTGTCCCCGCGCTATGACAAGTGGAGTGACTGTCCCCCCTCCTCCCAACCAAGCTATCTACAGAAACAGATAAGTTTTAAGTTTTTTTCTAAACTGGATTTCGGAAGATTCCAGCCGAAGTTCCAGTGGCAGGTTATTCCAGCATTTGGGGGCAAGGTATCTGAAGGATCTGCCTCCCATGCGAGCTTTAGATATTCTAGGTACTTTTAACAGCCCGGTCTGCGAGGACCGGAGGCTGCGTGTAGGCTCATAGTAAGCTATTAGGCTCTGGAGCGGGAGAGGTGCCTTGCCATTCAAAATACGGTGGCAAGTGGCAAGGGCCTTAAACTGCACTCTCCTCTCAATAGGAAGCCAATGGAGCGCTCGCAGGGCTGGCTTGGCGGATGCCCTCCTGGGGAGTCTGAGGACCAGCCGCGCTGCCGCGTTTTGAAGAACCTGCAGACGACCGATGACCCTGCCTGTGGCCCCCAGATAGAGTAGGTTCCCGTAATCAAGTCGGGAGGTGACCAGGGCATGCACCAGCGTCTGACGAGCAGAAATAGGAAGCAGGTCTAAGACTTTCCTGAGGGCTCTCAGAACACTGAAGCATACCCCCGCCACCCGACCGACATGTGGGCCAAAGGTGAGGTCCCTGTCGAGCCACACGCTCAATATAAAAACCATATTAACAAATAGTATTACATTAATCATTGTTGAAAGGAATGCTTGTTACCTGCTTCCCCCCAGGGACAGTCGTCTAATTGCCCATGCCCAACCTAGGAATTTAGCTACCCCTATGACTATCGAATCCTGAGTTGTTGTACATAGGATTCTTAGGGCCACTGCGCTGTCTCGTGTCCCCAAGTTTTTACATACCGGCGAGAGCCATTTTCTCCTCGGATTTGCATAAGCGTGGCATACGAAAAGAAAATGACCTATGCTCTCCTCGGCATTTTCACATGCAGGACATAAATTATTGGTGGGTCTGTGCCAGCCAGATGTCAGTTTCTTGAGGGGGATAGAACCTGATCTTAACTGAAATACAAGTTTCCTGTCCATTGGTACCGTGATGTTGTCCCAGTAGTTTTCCAGGGCAGGAAGAAATTTTATCTCCAGGAAGCGACCAGACATAGAGTCGGCCCTGGTATCATTCAGCATCTTTCCGCCAACCCAATCCCAGTATTGTTCTTTAAGGGCTTCTTTGCTAGGGAAGATCTCTCCCTCAGGGTTATTCCAAAGATTTGAAAACCCTAAGTTTACTAACATGGACTTCAGATGTTTTAGCCATTTTATCTTATGGAAGTTATCTTCCTTAATTATCCATTGAAAACCCTCCGCATATTGTCTTATTTCTGGAGTCGTCCAGAGGCGTCTCCAGTAAAGAACTGGGCGCAATCGGGCTCTATCTACAATGGTACGTCTACCTAACTCCAAAAACAGTGGGGTTAAGGGGGTACTCTGTGGGAGTCCTGTAATCCCTCGCATAAACTTGTTCTCTGAGGTCTGGAGAGCCGCTAGACCATCCCAGGCCCATAGCTCCGCACCATATAAAGTGGCACCCAAAACCTTCGCATCATACACTATTAATGCAGGTTTTATGGGTTTTGTTTTGGATTTGCGGTGTTCCCCCCTCAAAGCACCAGAAAGCTGCTGGTGCTTTAAGACCACTTTATCCACATGATGCGTCCAGCCAATGCCCTCTGCGATCTGTACACCCAGGTACGTAAATTCTTTGACAATGTCTAACCTACTGCTGTTTAAGGTTACCTTGGGGTAATTCCTGCGTCCGGGGGAAAAAGCCATTAGTTTTGTTTTTCCCACATTTACCTCTAGCCCATGCTCAGTGCAAAAAGCATCAAAAATGTTTAATGCACGTTGCAGCCCCATGGGGGTCTTAGACAGGATAAGAGTGTCGTCAGCGAACATCAGGATCGGAACCCTGGTGTCCGCTAACGATGGGGCATCAACACTAGCCTTCAACATCCTCTCGACGATTCCGTTAATAAATAACGAGAAAAGTAAAGGGGCCATGGAACAGCCCTGTCGAACACCCCTTTCCACTGGGAAGTCCTCTGTTGTCTCCCCACTTCCACCCCACTGAACTCTAGCGAAGTTGGATTCGTGCAGTCGCATAATTAATGTTAGCAGATCAGCAGGGATCCCCAACTTTTGCAAAACCAACCATAACTTAAAACGGGGGACTAGGTCGAACGCCGCCCACAGGTCGACGAACGCGACGTACAGGCAGCCCCTTCCCAGTACAACGGTCTTCCACCGTAATATGGTAAAGCGGAAGACCTGGTCGATGGTACTGGTTGCTCGCCTGAATCCCGCTTGGTATGGAGAAAGGGCGTTGTTATCTTCAACCCAGTCCATAAGCTGGTTTGTTACCATTCTCCCAACTACTTTCTGTATGGTGGCTATTAAGCTTATGGGCCTATAGTTTGCAGGCAGTGAACGGTCTCCCTTCTTGTGAATGGGGATAATGGTTGCGCCTTTCCAGAGGTCTGGGACCACTTCCCCCTTGGCTAGGGCATTCGCTACAAGGAGGGTATATCTCGCCCATCTGGTTGTGTCATGTTTAAAAATATCAGGTGGAATGCCATCTGGACCTGGCGCCCTCCCACTTTTCGCGGAACCAATGGCAATTTCCGCTTCTCTAAGGGAGAACAAATCGTCGGTTGCATAAACCGGTGTTATACTATCAGCTGCCACAGGATGGTTAACTTCCGCGTACTGAGGTCTGAAGTAATCAACCCAAGCTTCCTCTGCTACATTGTTGTCTGGCTTCGCAGGACCAGCTCCACTACCCCACTTGATGATTTTCCAGAATGCCCTGGAGTCTTTACTATCAGAGGCCTCTTTTAGTTCGGCCCAGTGGCCTTCATCCCAATTCTTTTTTGCACGATAGATGGCCAACTTGTACAGTTCCCTATTCTTTATCACAGCGGCGCGGTCCCTATTCCTTATGGCTTGTCCCAGGGCTAATCGTGCTGATCTACAGTGACTATCAAACCACCTTCCCACTTCTTTGGATTTCTTCCCTTTCCTTTTTTTAATGAAGAAGCATGGTCTCAGGAGGGAGAATAACTTATTGTGGATTTCGGTGATTCCACTATCCCCTGGAACCACTGGAACCGCTGTTTCCATCGCGGAAATTGCACAATCAACAGCATTATTGATGTAAGTCATAGTGGCCTCGTTTGCCAGTACCTTGGGCCATTTTAACCTGCGTTCATCATTACTCATAACAGGGGTTTCATCGTATATCACTAGAGGGTTACCCGCACCAGTATTCCACCACCTATGAGTCACACAGAGGGGGTTGTGGTCACTTTCAACTCGGGGCCTAACTGTCATATCAACAACCCCTTTCCACAGTTGGAGACTGCACAAAATGTAATCGATTCGGCTCCTGTTGATGCCATTGTCAAAAGTGTAGCTGCCCTCCTTGTCCCCAGGTGTCCTCCCGTTCAGTGCTCTTAAGCCATGTTCCATACAAATTCCATTCAGTAGTAAGATCTCTTTTGTCCATCTCTTTACGGATTTTAGGCATAGAGGTGGTACTCCCCAGAGATTGTCCTCTTCGCTCTCCAAGAGGTCATTTGTACAGTCCAGAGGTTCAAAAGTCCTGTTGAGGTCCCCTACAATTATCGTAGCATTTTCCTGGGACTTGGTCTCAATGGCATTAGACAACAGCTCAATGGTGGGTAAATTGGTTACGTTACTACCTCTCACGTAGACATTGTACAAATCTATTAGTTGACCCTTTGCTGCGGAGATTCTTAATAATTGCAAATCACAATTTCCCAGGTCCAACACTTTGATGTTGACCTGCAGGTCCTGTCTAACCCAAACAGTTAAGCCTCCCTTGGGCCGCCCTCTTCCCCCTTTTGACGCTGGTATACAATAGTTCAAATAACCAAGACAGAAAAGGGGATCACAAGCCCAGGTTTCTTGGAAGCAACAGATGTCATACCCACTTATAAAGTCCACCCAGGATTGGGAATCCAATTTACTTACCAACCCAGCAACATTCCAAGATAAAAGCGTACCAGTGCTAGCATCTAGCCCATCTCGGGTGTTAATCAATGGAAACACTTGGACTAACATAGGGCTTTCAGTAGAATTAGTCTGCCTTTCCTGGTCATCTATTGGATCCACTGTCATATTGGCTGTAGCTGGGTGTGTTATCTTGGCATTTGTATTTAGGGTTTCCAGTCTAAATCCACCTTCTTCAACCAAACCCCCCGTCTCAATGTTATTGACCAATAAGTTTGTAACATTTGTATTACCATGGACATCACATTGCCCTTTTGGCTCGTTAGTATTCCCTCCTATACTGTCAATACTGGTTTGTCAATATCCCCATCCCGGCTCCTGCCATCCTACATGAGAGTTGTAATATGTGTAAGTGGTATGGTTATGACCAACAGGAGGAGGTGGTAAGGGATTGACTGGCCATGATACAGTAGGGGGAATAAGGGGTTCATTGAGTAAACTAGTCGTTACACTAGTCGGTCGGGGGTAAAAAAAGGTAAGGTCTACAATTCCGATACCTCCCTTGTTTGTTCCCCATCCCTGCCTTGTTATCCATCCCGCCACCCTTGGGTCTTGAAAATTAACCACTATGCAGTCCCCACCCAAGGTTTTCGATGTATATCCCATCCAATCTATTCTCCCTACCCCTATGATTAGCCCGTCGATGTCACCAGGCAGAGGACGGTTTTCCTTTAGCCAGTGCATGATCTTGTTTTTGAGCATCTGGAAAGTTTCTCTCTGTCCTGGGGGTAATGGTGGTACGTTTATAAGAACTGCCACATAGGGAAAGGAGTCTGGGGTGAGATTAATTGGTGGTTTTCTGTGGGGTGGCTTTGCCACGGGCGGTGGGATGGATTTGGGAACTTGGGGGACATATTGGGGGACGGGCTTCGGCGCCTGTTGTTTGTTATTTATTTGGGATGGTACTGGAGTTTTACCTACCAACAGACCTGCATTAGCCCTATTCCCTCCCACCAGAATATTCTGAGCTTCCTGCGTGCTATTAGTTACGTTTGCGGTTGTTGGTACTATTCCCGCTTGGTGACGCACTGTAGCCTCAGCACTCGTTGTGATTGGTGGATTTTGTGTCGGGGGGATTGTGGGCTGTGTAGGGTGTATTATAGTCGACTGAGGTAAATCAGGGCCAACGTTTGCTCTCTCAGTTCTGTCTGAGGATTTTATAGTGGCTTTAGCTGTAGGTTTGCTCTGTTTGGGAGGTAAAGGAGAGCTATTTCGGGGGTTTCTTCCCTTATCCTGAATAACAGGGTTATTTAGGACCTGAGGGTGTGTGCTTACTTCCACCCTATTCGCTTTAATCAGTGATTTTGTGGAATAAAAATTGTCTAAGGTAGTCTGTTCAAAATGGTTTAGCCTATCTACAAGCTTTGCAATTCTATCCTCAATAGGGGTGAGTAGTGATCTAAACAATTTTTCCAGTTCAGGGAGAACATTTGCAAGTGATTGCTCCTTATCTTTACATGGTACAATGGAGTCGGTGCAAGGATTATCATCTCCGACCTGGCTGTTCAAGGAGACAAGGTTAGTAGGTGTAACGCTTTCTGTACTTTGAGTTTCGTTAGTAGCTACCTCTCCTGTATTCACGAGTTTATGTAACTTCCTGAGTTTTTGAGGGGGTTTGACCACCCTTTTACATTTTCTTACAGAAGCTGGTCGTTTCCGTTTGGACCCAATTTTGGGTTGGGCCAGTATAACCTGGGCACCAGAATCAGTGAGCGGTGCTGGTAGGATTTTGCCGCCACAAGGATTATTTAGTTCAGTCACAACGTCCTTGTTTGGTTTTTGGGCCTGGACCTCAAAATAGTCGTTTGCAACTGGCAGGTTCACTGATGACAGAGGAGTTACCAGGGTGGGGTAAGCTAGATTTGAAAACTTATCCGTTGAATTCTTGAGTATTTCGATTGACAGCCTACGCTCTGCGCGCTTCTCTGCCAGGGTCAACTCTTTGTCTATTACCAGTGAACGATTAAAGAAAAATTTATCTAAGGGGCCAATTGCAAGTGGACCAGACTCTACAGGAGGAGTTATTTGGTGGCTATTTACAGAGTTTGTTAATGTAGGCGTAGCCATGTCACACACTAAACAAATCCAACTTTTCTAAGCCACTTACAGGAGGTGATACTATATGTCACTGGTAAGGGGGGTGGCCCAGCCCGGCCTCCTTCGGCCCCGGACGGCCACAGACGGTCCCGCCCTTGTCCCGGGCTTCTCCCGCGCGCTCTCCCGCGCTGCGGGAGTACTAGTGGCTTAATAAGGAGTATGAACACAATAGGTGGAAGGGGTAGGAGGGGTCGGGGAGAGCGGCCCAGGTGTAGCTGATCAGGGCTGGCGGGTGCTCCTGGGAAATGCAGTCCCAAAGGAGCTCACGCACTCGCTCGCAGCCCCGTGCAAGTACTTCCCTCGGTGTCCCCTTCAAGGCGCTGCGGTCAACACTCCTCACGCAGCGGGACCCGCGAAGCGGGTTCCGCAAGAACTAGGCTGGCAGCAGGCGATTCCAAACAGGCAGAAACAAAAGCAGCAAGGCGTCCCACTCGCCGTCCCAGCGAGGACAGATGATAAGGGCTCGGTGGAAGGGTAGGAGGGGTCGGGGAGAGCGGCCCAGGTGTAGCTGATCAGGGCTGGCGGGTGCTCCTGGGAAATGCAGTCCCAAAGGAGCTCACGCACTCGCTCGCAGCCCCGTGCAAGTACTTCCCTCGGTGTCCCCTTCAAGGCGCTGCGGTCAACACTCCTCACGCAGCGGGACCCGCGAAGCGGGTTCCGCAAGAAGTAGGCTGGCAGCAGGCGATTCCAAACAGGCAGAAACAAAAGCAGCAAGGCGTCCCACTCGCCGTCCCAGCGAGGACAGATGATAAGGGCTCGGTGGAAGGGTAGGAGGGGTCGGGGAGAGCGGCCCAGGTGTAGCTGATCAGGGCTGGCGGGTGCTCCTGGGAAATGCAGTCCCAAAGGAGCTCACGCACTCGCTCGCAGCCCCGTGCAAGTACTTCCCTCGGTGTCCCCTTCAAGGCGCTGCGGTCAACACTCCTCACGCAGCTGGACCCGCGAAGCGGGTTCCGCAAGAAGTAGGCTGGCAGCAGGCGATTCCAAACAGGCAGTACAAAGAGCTAAATGCAAAGATCAAGGCTCCAGTTCGTTGCGTAAGGTAATGTTTCTGGGCTTTTAGAGTCATCTTATCGTCAACAAAATATCCCAAATATTTATAATTTGAGACCCTTTCAAGCCATTTGCCTTCTATGCAGATATTGTAGTCTATTGAGCGCCGATTAGAAATTAACATTGTTTTGGTTTTAGATAAGTTCAAAGTCAGTTTGTTTGCAGACAAATAAAGCGAAAGTTCTGTTAGTAGTCTAGTCATACCGACTTTTGTTAGGTTCATAAGTACAATGTCGTCCGCGTATGCAAGATGTGAGAGTTGCAGGTTACCTAATCTCGGGGGTCAGCATTGCAGGTGTTTAGTTTGCCGGAAAGGTCCGAAAGAAATAGGTTGAACAAGTAAGGCGCCAGGACGCATCCTTGTTTTAATCCGGTTCCTATGGACACTTTTCTTGACAGTCTCGTGCCTTCGCCTAGCTTTACTTGTGTCCATGTGTCGGTGTAAAATAGCAACAGGCCCCTTAGTAAGCTCTCAGGTATGTCCCATGATCTTAATTTAGCCCATAGTAGGTCCCGATCCACACTATCGAATGCGGCTTGGAGATCAATAAAACATAAGTTCAGCTCCTGTTTGTTACGCTGGCATTTATTAGCTATCAGGCTTATTGATAGAATATTTGAAATAGTTCCGATGCCCGCTCTGAACCCCGTTTGATTGAGTGGAATCAAATCTCTGTCGCCTGACCAAGTAACCAGGTCTGTTAATAAAAGAGATGCAAAGTATTTTGCTTCCACGTCCTGCAATGTTATTAGTCGATAGTTAAGTGGGTTGGTTCTGTTACCTCCTTTGTATAGAGGCGTTATTATGGAACCGTGCCAGCTTTTAGGAACTTGACTGAGTGTTTGAACGTCAGCAAAGAGGTTCTCTAAAAGGGGGCTCCAGTATTCAGGTGCGTGTTTATATACCGCTTGGGGAATACCGTTTGGCCCCGGGGCCCCATTACTCTTGCCCTTACTAATTACTTTTGTAATCTCTTCCGTAGAGTAGGTTCTGGATGGTAAATTCGAAATAGGTGCATTGCTTGGATTTATCCGACTGTTGTGTACTATTTTTCACCTCACTTGTCTTTTTTTTTTATGTTGCACGTAGGGTTGATTCCCTGGAATGTTTAATATCTTTCCTTTAAATTTTAGCTGGAGGAAGGTAACCCATTCAGTTTCCTGCAGGTTTGATGTAAGAATGTTCAGCGGTCTGGTTAGTTGATTTATAATTCTCCAGAATGTAATTGCGTTTGAGGTTTTAGCGCTATGGAGCAACTTGGTCCAGAATTTTTCCTTTGTAACTTTTTTGTGCTCCCAGACGTTCTTTTTATAGAGCTTCCGTAGGGCCAAGAAAACGTCCATTTGACTAGAGTCTTCATTATACGTTTGCAGCTTTTTGTGTGTTTTTCTCAGTTCCTTCCTCAAGTCTCTCACATCTTTTGGCAATGTGTTGTTTGCGTTCGTTCCTTTAGCCTTGGTGGCTGGAGATTTCATTTTCAGTTTCAGGCTCTCTAAAAAGAGAGACCATGTTTCTATGGCATTCATTGGAGTGTCACCTAAGTTGTTCATCGTGTCCACTATTGTCGAGAACCATTCGAATTTGTTGGGATTATTGGTTTTTGGTTAGATGAACTTAGTTTGCCTTCCACAGTATGTGAAGATTGAAATCTTTCTACGCACAGATTGAATTTAATGTGTTGCATTGTGTGGTCGCTCATGGGCGAGTATTCAATATAAAAGTTGTTTAATAAAGGAAATAGCGAAAGACTTGCGATTGTATAGTCCAGAGTTGATTGGGAGTGCGGACCGTAAAAGGTTTTTTTGGGAGGTCGATCCTCGTTGGTCCTGCCATTAAGAACACGCATGCCTAGATATTCTAACTCTGTAACCAATTTTATTCCTATTCCGTCGATTTTGCTCCTGACGCCATCTTGAATCTGTTCTGGAACACTCCAGTGCATGTTGTCCGCTGTTAGGATGTTATCCTCCTCCAGGGAGTGTATCAGGTTGGAGTTAAAATCACCGATTATTATAATGTTCCACGCTGGCTCAGTACTACGAAAGTCTGTTACTACCTCGCATAATAGAGTGTTTTTTGTGTTTTTCACTCGAATTTTCGGTTGTGTGTAGTAATTGATCAGAATGGTTGTCACCTTGTTATATGCAGTTAATCCTGATAATTTAATTATTTGGATGCTAGGGTCTAGAGATTCAAGTTGCTCTGAGTTAATTTGTAGAGCAGATGTTATATAAACTGAGAGGCCTCCAATCGCTCTACCGTAGGATTTACATTTCTCTGCGGCTACATAGTGGTGTGTAAAGCCTGCCAGTGTGATTTCTTCTTGCTGTCAAGTCTCTTGTAAAGCAATTATATCGCAATCCGCCCATTCATCTAGGGCTATTCCGTCCTCCAACAGTTTTTTCGCTCCAGCGATATTCCATGAAACAATGTGTATTCCTTTTTTGTCAGTTTGCTTCGTAGTGTCTTTATTCCGTCAATTTTTCCGCTTCGCGATTAACAAACTAGGAAGCCATTTCCAATCCTCTGTGGGAGATCTGAGTTCTCCCCCTCTTTCTTCGACCTTCTCTTCCTGGGAGAAGACTTCAGTGCTTCTGCCTTGGGCATTGTGTAGAATTGAATAAACGGTCTTTTGGAGAGTCGCTTTGGCCGAGTTCTTAATAATTTGCTGGCTTCTGATTTTTTTTAATGGAAACGGGTAACAGGGCGTTACTGGCTGTGATAATAGAATGCCCCATTTTTTAAATGAATCTGATCTTTCCAATATTGATTGTGCAATCCCGGGGGTCTTCTATGTTGTCAGTGTTTGTTCGTTTATTGAGTTTGTATATCCTGCTAGGAATTGCACTCGTTCAAGGTCTGTGGATCCAATATTTCTTAATTCACTAATTTCCGCTATTAGTTTCAGGACATTGCATCTGTTCAAAATGTCATGACAACCCTGTGACTTGTATTCGGGTGCCCAAATAATTTGATGACTCTCGAGATCGGGCTTAGCTGAGTCTAACATTTGCTCGTTGCAATCTGTTTGAATTAATTGCCTGTTATCCTTATTCGTTATGTTAAATCTTAGGTTGCCCTGAATCAGATTGCTCTGTGATCTGTTTGCTAATGTTATATTGTTTTCAGCCATACCCTGATCTCTCGTTCCTAACTCAGTTCGTATTAGGGTGGTAGGGTTTAATTGAACTCCTGTTTCACTTCGATGCTCCCTGTGTTGTAAGCTGATATCGCTGGCTGAGACCCCTGCTTTGCAAGCGATTTGATTTGTTTTTTGCAAAATTTGTGGCATTGATTCAGTTTCTGTAGCCTTAGTTTTTGTTGGCCCCTCTGTGTTATCTTTTTCCCGTATTGGAGTGGTGTCTTCTTGGTACTTACTTGATCGGCAAGTTTTTAGCTGTGTAATTTCGTTGAGCTGAGTATCACTATTTTTTTTGGTCAAATTTACAGCTTTAATAGTTTTATTTCTAGGGCCGGTGTCAGGCAAAAAATTTGCCTTTGGAAACCCGTCTTGCTGATTTTTACCTGTGTGTAAGGATGGTCTCTCGCTTCCCAATGATTGTGAACTCTTGATTTCTTGTTTGTTTAATAGTTGACCGTTAGCGTAACTGGTGTCTTTTTCAGTTTCTTCCGATTGAATCTCCAAAGTGTCCTCTTCTTTTATTGATCTTGCTTTTGTATTTAAAAAGATGGGGAAGAATCCAATTCCCGTCTTTGGGTCATTTACGCATTTCTTGTTCCTAGCCTTCCTTTCCTTTTTTCTTTGTCGCTTTGATAATCCTGGTTTTGTTCTAGATAGTCTGCCTCGGTTGAAATTGCCTCAGTTGGAATTGTAGCATTGGAATCGTCAACTGTAATTGCACTACCAGCCCTGAGCGTGTTATCTGCTGGTTGTTGATGCTCTATTGTAGATGGGCCTGATCTGATCTGACTCCGTGTTGTGGCTGATAAAGCGATTGTTTAACGTGATTATCTGCTCTAGTACAGTCAGTAATGAACTTAACTTTTCTAGGACTGGACCACAGGTGCAGATAGGTTCTAAATAACGTGAGTCAGCTTGTGCTCCTTTAATTTTTTGAGTTCGCTTTACGTACGCAGCCTTGCTCCATCAATACCAGGCCATCTTCTCACATTGATGTGGAGCGGTTGGGATTCAAGCTTGCTATTGTTTTACCAGATAAATTCATTAAATGATTAACTGAAAACCACTAAGTATTAGGCACATATAATACATCAAGATATGACTACGTAAGTTCTACTGAACTTGGAGTTGGTTAAGCCAAGTGTCTGGCACACCCTTTCTCAAACTCAAGAGAGTTTAGCCTCCACTGGTTAGGTAGGTGCCTACACCACATAACACTAGTATGTCTTCTAGAGGAGAAGCCAGTGGCTCTCTGCCAAGTAGGTACAAAAGCCTCTCATTTCAAGAATTGAAAGCCATGTGTGTGTCTAGGAAGTTGAGGACAGGGGGAAGTGCAAACACCAACGCCTCATTGAGATTTTGCTCTTAGATGACCTTAGGATGACCCCAGGGTCTGATGAGGTAGATATAGTGGGTGGGGCAGGGAATGAGGAAAGCCGAGGAAGTGAAACCTTCTTTGACCTGTACTCAAACCCTGACCTGGAGAACCAAGATGATTCCAACCTGGACAGCATAGATCTTCCTTTAGATGGGGGAGGAGGCCCCAGTGGCCCTGTCTTTACCCCACCAGGAAAAGTACAGAGTTTACCTAGAGATCCAGGTCTCCCTCTGTAGAATCTCAACACTCAGGAACGTCTGTAGGGACTTCCATATCAAATAGGAGGGAATCCTCTTATGATAGACAGTGCCAACTTCTAAAGCTTGAGAAAATCAAGATTAGGCTCAAGAAGGAGCAGTTGAGAGCTAAAAGAGATTGGAACTAGAGTCCCATGGTGGCATCAACAGTATCCCTAGGGTTAAGGTCATGATCATAGGGACCTGAACAAGATAGTCCATCCCTACCAGAGTGAGGATGACATCCACAAATGGATAACTGCACTAGAAAGGGCCTGTAAGGTACAGAGGGTCCCTCAAGAGAAGAGGGCAGCTATCTTGTGGCTCTCCTTTGATGACAAAGGTAGAGTTAAGCTCCTCACTGTCAGAGAGGAGGATGCTGACAATTATTCAGTCCTGAAGAGTGCTCTCATTGATAGGTTTGGCTTAACCACTGAATAGTACAGGATTAAGTTCAGAGACACCCAGAAGACACAGACATAGGACTGGGTAGACTTTGTTGATAGTGCTACTGAGGCTCTGGAAGGTTGGTTACTTGGCAATAAAGTGAATTATTTTAAGGGATTGTACAATTTAATCATGAAGGAGCAGATCCTTAATAATTGCCAAAACCAGTTGTTGCATCAGTACTTAGTTGATTCTTATCTGACCTCTCCCCAAGAATTGGGAAAGAAGGCAGACAAATGGGTCAAAACCAGGGTGAAGCAGAAAACTCAGAATCAAGGTGGTTGACCAAAAGAAGCAAGATGCTAATACTCCTGATAAGGGTGGGGAGAAGGGTAAAGACAAGAAGTCTTCACAAGGGCCCCAAAAACCTGCAATTGGGGTGGTCTCAATCTAACATGGGTAAAAATAAAAAGAAACCTTGGTGCTTCATGTGTACGGAGAAATCCCATTGGACAAGAGATGCCAATTGTTCAAGGGCCAAGGATCCTCCTACCAACACCACCACTGCCCATAAGGCAACCGTTTCCCCTAGTTCAGCTCCAAATGGTGGTACTGGGAACAAAGGTATAATAGGGTTAACCTTGAGATCTGAGATTAATTCTGTATTTTCTTGTTATTTTTTTCTTTAAACATCTCCTGTGATTGATATCCTTTATTGCATATAGTTGCGATGTTGTATCCGTTGTTATAAAGAATCTCGCTTTCTTTTAGGGTTATTGTTGGAATTACATTAGACCAAAATTCTACAGTAGCCACTGTAGTTTTAGCCTTTATCGGAAACATCACTAATTTCATTTAAAAAACATAACATGAAAATACAGGCGTTTGATCAAAAAGATAGGGGTTCCAAAAATCTTACCAGTAATCAGGATGGAAACTTAATTATCTCAATCAAAAATGGAGAGAGAGAGATCCGGATAAAAACATAGAAAAACAGGAGACTATTTCTAAGGAACAACATTGTTCCTGGCTACCGGAAAACTTAAATAGACACAGAGGCAAACAGGGACGGGAAAATATACTCCCTTTTTAACAGAAGGCTGAACACAGCATCATGGAACATAGCAGGGAAGAACGAGGAGAAAATGGAACTAGTTTTGAAAGGTTCCCCAGCGATAGTCGCTTTACAAGAAACTTGGCAAACAAAATCTTTTCTCCAAAATGGCTATTTCGTATATGATATACCAGCAGAGTTGGTAAGCCAGGGCACTCCAAAGGAAATATAGCAATATTACTCCACAAGGACTACCTTTGGGACCAAGAACGTTTACCTATGCATCAAAAAGATACTCAATGTATGAAGGTCAAATGTTGGAGTACTCCCACAGACACTTTATTAAATTTACTAATTTTCAACTGTTATTTTCCACCAGGTTCCTCAAATGACATCCACATCCTCAAAGCATTTGAGGAAATAGAAAAGGTGTTGGAAGCTGAAGGATTTCCTTCTGTTTTCTTATTAGGTGACTTTAATGGGAAGATCTCCAATGATCTTCTCGAAAAATGGGAATATGGCGAACAAGAGGAAGTACTGCTAATCCCTACCCCGCTATTCCCTGCAGGGATTAAACCAGATAATCGGGGAACAATTCTACTGTCTTCTCTTCCAGTAATAAATGGCGTCATATTAAATGGATGCAGAGAAAGAGACATTCCCACTTCCTTTACAAGAAAGGGTAACTTCAGTTCATCAATCCTGGACTATATGATATGTAGTCAGGGTCTATTTGGAAGAGTATTAAAACTAACTACAAAATTTGTCCTAGGAAGTGATCACACAATATTAAGCCTCAAAACTGGACTAACACTGCAACTTACTTCTTTTCCAACTATTAAGTATTATTACAGTACTGTAATGGTGAACCAGGCTCAAAGGCGACTATTATGGACTTCTACCATATTTACTAAAATCAACTTTGCAATCACTAAAACTCAAGTACTACAAATAAATTACTCTTCAGATGCAATAGAAATTATGAAATGGCCCATATCAAGATAATACTACTCCTGGTAGAGACCTTAAAACACCGGGATACTCCACTGATAAAGCATTAAAAAAAGAATCTGAATGAAAAAAATGGGGCATTAAATAAATTAATCTGTCAGCAATTTTTACAATTTTCAGAGGCAAGAGATTAAGAAATCAAACATCTAAAAAACTGCAGACGGAGGGAAAAAGGAAAAATCCGGAAAAGGCAACAGGACCAAAATTGGGTTGACATCCAAATTGCAGCTAATAATCATGATATTCGCACATATTTTAATCTAATAGCTAAACAAACTGGAACAAAGAAGTGCTTGCAAGCATCACCTGTTCCTCCAACTGATTGGGAAATATACTTAACCAATTTTACAAGCCAAACCCAAGCTGCGAGAATTGGAGGCAAGCATCAAGTGAACTGGAGGAAAATACTCAAGACAATCAAGCCCCTGTTGCATGTCAAATAGAGCAGTATATAAAGATGGCAAGGTCTACAGCCACCATGGTTCCGTACCACATCCCGATAAAGGCTCCTAAAAACAAATCGGAAATGTGGAGTACATTTTTGGTTCCCTTATATTTTCACTGCTACTCCACAGGGAAAAGTCCGAAATCATGGAAGGGGAGCATTGTGATTCCCATCTTTAAGAAGGGCTCTCGCTTACATCCCGGTAACTACCGACAGATTGCCTCATTGGATGCAACAGGATTTTTTTTGCAGCTAGCGTATTAGATCATCTCAAAGACTGGGCCTTTTCCACTGGAGTAATCCCTTTCAATCAGGCTGGGCTTTGCCCAAAACATGCTGTTACCGACAACATTGAAGTATTACAGACAATCACAGATAAATATGTGGTCACAAAATCACAAGTTGTTTATACTGTCTTCGTCAATTTTACAACAACATTCAACAGAGTGGATAGACCTACACTTTGGAATAAGCTCAGAAACCAGGGAATCCCATCAAAACTCCTTTAAATAATTATATCACTCCAAACCGAAACTTTGTGTGAAGTTTAAATGGGAAAAGAGAAGGGTCTTAAACATCCAACAGATACACCCAACGGACTACGGCAAGGTTGCCTGTTGGCTCCCCTCCTCTTTTTGCTATACCTTAGTGACCCACCGGCACGTTTCTCGCAGGTCACTAACTTTCCTCCAAAGATAGCATCTTGTAAGATCTATATCATGATGTATGCTGATGATGTAGTAATACTTGACCTTACCCCAATTGGACTTCAAAGGAATCTTGAAGCCCTCACCCAATATATAAATGAAAATGTCTTGATCCCCAATATAACAAAAACAAAAATATTGCAGTTTCGAGGGAGAAAGCACCACACAAAGTACAATTGGATATTAGGTGGAGAATCGCTGGAAGTGGTAAAAGAGTACACATACCTGGGCCGAATATTCACTCAAGTATTACAAAACTCTCCGCATCTGCAGCACATCAGTCGAAAAGCAGACCTACACGTCTGGGCACTCCAACACTTATATTCCTCCTCAGGACAAAGGCATTTCCTTCCATTATTACAGGTCTATAGTTCTAAGATCCCGCCACTTTTATCATATGCTTTGGAATATATTCCAATACAACACAGGCATCAAGTACAAATTAAGGAAGGGAACATTTTACGCAAAATGATTAAAGTCCATCAAGCCGTTTCGGTACAAGTACTACTTCTAGAACTTTCCTTAGTTAGCTCCAATGCCCGAGCCATTACTAACATCTTAAAATGGGCTTATAATCTCTTACAATCTGACCCAGGTACCCTAAAATCATTACTAAAATTTGAGACGTTCGAGCAGGAATCTACAAAGTATATCTTTAGCCAAAATCTGACTACTGTTTTTAAACTATCAAACTGCACAATTGCACTTCTGAAATCATGGACTCCTGCACAACTAAAACTTTTTTTAAAACATCTAATGGTGAGGCTTAGTTTTGACTTGAACATTCAACATTGTTCTAAACTCCATCATAACGAACTTTATGCTGCGCCCATTGAATACAAACAATAACAACATTATATCCATTTCAAGCTAAGGAATGCAGTTCGGCATTGTATTATACTTTTACGTCTTGGGATACTCCCTCTTAAATCGTTGACATCCAAATGGAACTATAAAGAAAATGTTACCAGTGAATGTGACTTATCTAAAGGAGGAATCCAAGATCTAAAGCATGTTTTATCTAAATGTCCAAATCCGATAGTAGTAGAGGCCAGAAAGCGCTATTTAAGATTAATTCAATTAAGATACAATAGTTTATCAGTAGAGAGAATTAATAGAGAGATTGAGTATGTTATGTAAATCTCCACCAGACGAATTTGTTTGTCACAATCTGTTTACATTTTTAAATCATTTTTAAAATTATATTGAAAAATTCATTTTATACTATTTATTTTAAATGTTTTATCAGAAAATGTGTTGTTCTCAGTAGAGAACTAAACCAAATAAACTTGAACTTTACTGGAGATGGATTCTGGTCTAGTCAGAATTCCAACTCCAGCTGTTTTGGTCTGTGATGGAGGCATGGATATTGACTCCATATTTGTCTGTCCCAGTAATCTGGGCAAGTACAGACAACAGGCTTTAATCAAGGTTAAGGAGGCCATAGCATACAGGGACACAGGTGCAATTATCACAATGGTGACAAAACATCTTGTGGACCCTGAGCAGATCATACTTGGTGAGATGTACCAAGTGAACAATGCAAGCAATGTCGGGACAGACCATTCCTTAGCAGTTGTGAATTTCACCTGGGGAAGGGTAACTGGCCCTAAGGAGGTTGTGGCTAGCTCAGACTTCCCTGTTGAATGCTTGTTGGGCAATGATTTGGAGACTTCAGCCTGGGCTGAAGTGGAACTCAGGGCACATGCAGAAATGTTGGGCATCCCTGCAGATGTGTTTGCCATGACTAGGTCACTGGAAAAATGTCTTCCACTGAACAGGCCCTGGATCCTGAAAGAATCGAGCAGGTGCCTTTCAAGAGAAGGAGGAGTAGGGGTAAGGCAGTCTGTCCCCCCCTGCCTCAGAGTGAGGATCAGTCTCCTGAGGGAGATGATCGCAGTCCCTGTGAAGGAATTGTCTCAGAGGAACTTTAACCTGACAAGGTTGAGTTCTTGGGGACACGTGGCCCTTCCAGGGCAGATCTGAGCCAGGAGCAACTAAACTGCCCCTCTCTTGAACCCCTCAGACAGCTAGCTACTGCAGAGGCTGCTGTGAGTGCCAGTGGGTCCCACAGGATTACCTGGGATGACGAACTTCTATATTCAGATGGTAGAGACCCCAAGCCTTGTGCTACCAGGAGGTTGGTTATACCTCTGAAGTGTTAAGGTGTCCTATTAACACTGGCACATAAAAATCCCATTAGCAGGACACTTAGGCCAAAGAAAGACCTGGGACAGGCTTGTCTCTCACTTTCACTTGCCTCACATGTCAGAAGACACAAAGGAGTGTTGTTGCTCCTGTATCACTTGCCAAGCTAGTGGTAAGGCAGGTGGTACTACAAATGTCCCCTTGATACCCCTACCTGTGGTGGGGGTTCCCTTTGAGAGGGTTGGGATTCACTTTGTTGGTCCCATGGATCTTCCAACTGCATCTGCGCACAGATTCATACTAGTGGTGGTGGATCATGCCACTAGGTATTCAGAGGCAATTCCCCTGGGGACTATCACAGCACCTGCTGTGGCTAGAGCCCTCCTGGGAATCTTTTCCAGAGTGGGTTTCCCTAAGAAGGTGATACCAGACAGAGATACAAACTTTATATCTGGTTATCTTATTGCTATGTGGAAGGAGTGTGGAGTGAATTACAAATTCACCACACCCTATCACCCACAATGCAATGGGTTAGTCGAGAGATTCAACAAAACCCTCAAGGGAATGATAAAAGGTCTCCCTGCAAGCTTAGGCTTAGATGGGATATCTGTTTGCCCTGCCTTCTCTTTGCTTACAGAGAGGTATCTCAGAAGGGGGTTGGCTACAGCTCTTTTGAACTTCTGTTTGGACATCCAGTTAGGTGTTTGGTTGATGAGGGATGGGAGTTACGTCTCAGACCACCTAAACCGGACATAGTGGACTCTGTACTTGGTCTCCTCTCCAGGATGGCTTAGTACAAGAAGAAGGCATCCAAAAACCTGGAGGTTAGCCAGGAATTACAGAAAGCCTGGCATGACCAAAAGGCTGTTTTGACAGAAGGTATGGGTGTTGGAGCCTGTGGCCTCAGAAGCTCTCCAAGACAAGTGGAGCTGGCCCCATACCTTGAGCAGAGGGAGAGGTTACCTAGTTTGTAGACCTTGGAACTCCCAGGAGCCCCAATAGGGTCCTCTATGTGAACAGGAACAAGCCATACGTGGACAGGGCAGACATGACCTTGCTCATGGCTACTGATGAGGGACAGGAGGAAGAGAGTGTTTCACTCCCTGTCCTCCTCTCACAGAACCCTTATTGTGGTTCAGTTGATGGTGTAGCCTTGGCAGGCAGCCTAACTGAACAGCAACAGACTGATTGTAGGAAGGTTCTCAATCAGGACAGACACATGGTTTCACTGACTCCAAGTCAGACTACCTGGTGTACACATGAGGTTGACACAGGTGATAGTCTGCCTGTTTAAACTTAGATCTACAGGCAACCTGATCATGTCAGGGAATGCATCAGGACTAAAGTCCAGAAGATGTTGGAACTGGGAGTGATTGAGCCCTCAGATAGCCCCTGGGCTAGTACAGTAGTCTTGGTACCAAAACCTCACACCAAGGGTGCTAAAAGAGAGATGAGGTTCTGTGTAGACTATAGGGAACTCAATGCAGTCACTAGGACTGATGCTCATCCAATTCCAAGGGAAGATGAGCTGATTGATACCCTGGCCTCAGCCAAGTTCTTAAGTACATTTGACTTGACAGCTGGTTACTGGCAAATCAGACTAGATGAGGATGCTAAACCAAAAACAGCATTGTCAACCCCTAATGGGCACTACCAATTTGTGGTGATGTCTTGTTTCTTGAAGACTGCACCTGCCACATTTCACAGGCTGGTGAATAACGTTTTCACAGGTCTGGAAGCCTATAGTGCAGCTTATCTGGATGATATTGCTGTCTTTAGCTCCACCTGGCAGGATCACCTGGTCCACCTGAGAAATGTTCTGGAGGCCCTGCAAAAAAGGCCTCCCTATCAAGGCCACCAAGTGCCAGATAAGGCAGAGTAAGGTTGTGTACCTGGATCACCTTGTGGGTGGAGGTCAGGTTCAACCATTGCGGAGCAAAATCCAAACCATCATGGATTGGGTTGCTCCAACTACCCAGACTCAGGTCAGATCTTTCTTGGACCTGACTGGGTACTACAGGTGGTTTGTCAAAGGATATAACTCCATAGTGAATCATTTGAATGACAACATCCAAGAGAAAGTCTAAGAAAGTTCAGTGGACAGTTAGCTATCAAATGGCATTTGATGACCTGAAGCAGGCCATGTGCACTGCTCCCATTATGCAAAGTCCTGATTATTCCAAACAATTCATTATTTAAACATATGCATCTGAATTGGGGTAGAGGCTGTCTTATCACAATTGAATGAAGAGGTTCAGGATCAGCCAGTAGCTTTCATAAGTAGAAGGCTAAGCCCCTTAGAGAAACGTTGGGCAGCTATTGAGAGGGACTTCTTTGCTGTGGTTATGGCTATGAAGAAGTTGAGGCCATATCTGTTTGGCACTCACTTAATTGTTCAAACAGACCATAAGTCCCTCTTGTGGCTAAAACAGATGAAGGGGGGAAACCCTAAACTCTTGAGGTGGTCCATTTCCCTACATGGGATGGACTATACAGTGGAACAAAGAGCTTGGAGTAACCATGTCAATGCAGATCGACTCTCCAGATATTTCCAGTTAGAACATGAAGAATCAACTGGTCAATGTTAGTTTAATGTCCTTGCGTTTGGGGGGTTTTGTAAGAAATCAGTATCTGCTTCTTATGGTTACCACCACTTTTTGCTGATGACTCACCGTTTTTGGACTAGTCTGACTGGGATCCTCCTATCCAGGACGCCAGTCTATCTCTTTTCTCCCTTAAATTGCATGTATGTATTTTAGGTACACTTCAGATTGGATACTCAGGTACCCTTATCAGTTCCTAGTATATGATACACCATGAACCCAGGGCATAGGTATCCCAGAGGCCTCCCATGGGCTGAAGCATGTATTATGCCACCCATGCGAGGACATTCAGAATGACACCACAGTAAGCATGGGCGGAAAATCCGTTTCGCTCGCGGATTTTGCGGATTTTCGGTAAATTCGCAATCCGCGAGATTCGCGAATCTCCCGCAAAATCCGCAAATCCGCGAGCAGCGGATTTTGCTCGCACTGTTCGCGTGAGTTCGCGGCTTCCCAGTACAACTTCGCGCCCCGCGAATAAGTGCAAAATTGCAGAAATACGATCTTAGCAAAACTGAAACTACTTACCAGGTTCAAAAGTTCAGGCTCATCATTAGTAGTCATTTCCTGTAGTGCTTCCTGAGGGGCCCCTCCAGAGTTCAGTTGCCAGTTGCAACTATTATGTGACCCTGCTCTGAACCTCAGAATAGTTACACATATGCCACAAAGGTCCTGATTACAGCTAAGGGAGACAAGCAGGAGCCAGGCTGGAAGTTCAAATCCATTAATCAGCCCCTAATTCATTATTGTCAGTTGGGGCAGGGCAGGTGTTGTAACTAATTTTGCAACAATGAAAGCACTTAGCAAGTGCAAAAGATCACTAATCAGGAAGCACTAAGGAAGCAGGTGCCAGCTAAAAAAATATTCTGTGACACATTAATCAGCCCCAAATTAATTCAGGTCACTTGAGGCAGGGAAGGTGTGCTTGCGTTGCCACAATAATGTACACTGACTGGACAACCAGAGGGTGCTGTGATGAAACAGAGGGTGGCATGGGTGGGCCAGAGGGTGGCATGAGTAGTCAGAGAGTGGCAGTGGTGACAGAGAGTGGCAGTGATGAAGAAGAGTGTCCCAAACAGGCTGGACACGTAGAAACAACAAGTTCGCGAAATTTGCGACCCGACAGGTAAGTTCGCAATTTGCGAAATTGTACAAAACCCTCGCGAACTGGCAGAAACCCGCGCAAACACAAAAAAAAAAATCCGCAAATTCGCGAGAATTCGCGGATTTTGCGGATTGCGAGTTCGCAAATCCGTAAAATTCGCGAACGCGAGATTCGCAAAATTCGCCCATGCTTACACCACAGGTCTTCTACAGCAGCCTGTGTAAGCTGGTGCTAAGTGCATTTGAATGGCTTGCATCTCCCGAGCTTCTGAGGACTCCGAATATTTCAGCAACCCAGGAGGTGGTTCCTGAAGGACCCTGAGGTTGATCTGCCCTCTCAGCGATTCTGAGACCAGTATCCCTCGTATGGAACACGTGACCCAAACCCCTGAGCACCGCATACATTTGCATGTGCATTTACTTGTTGGCTACCCCAGAGCTTGTGCATTGGACTCCGATTAGTCCTGATCCTGAGCAGTATATTGCTGGTCCACACCTTAGCCTGTTTGCAATGCCTGCATGGGTTGCATTTGCCAATACTTGTTGGTGCTCCAGACGGACATCGACCTATCAGCACTCAACATCCTTTATTGGACAGCTCACCTCCGGATCCTGATTGTCCTCAACGTCTCCTGGTTTCCGTGCTGCAGAGTCAAATTTCCCATCTGCGCACCTGAAGCACCCGACATAGGTGGGCATTCGACTACTGAGCCCCTGATCACCTGAAATGACCCAGACTCTGCCCCCTCTGATTTTAGGTTCCTCTCATCTAGAAGCCAGGCATGGATTCCACCGGACACTCTTCATATTTCCAGCAGCAGTACTTCTTTGCATCTCTCAATTGAAAATGACAAAGGTTTCCGACACCACTTGACCCCTATGCACCCGGCTGCTCTGGGATAGGTAACACGGGTACCTTGGTACTCACTGGTGGGTTGACCTTAGAACCTCCTATGTTCCAAAGAGTTTGCTCGAAGTCCTTGTAGAAGTGTCCATAAACTATAACTTTGCAACCGCGACTTTCACATAGAGTTGTAACGGAGCACGCAGTCATGTTTCATCACTCCAACCGTCCACCGTGGGATCCCTCTGTCACTACTTTGGGTGGTTCCTTTAGGTCCCAGCAATTCTACGTGCTCTAGGCACTGTGTCTAGTCAAGTTGTGATAGTTATACCATTTTTTTAGTAAATGTTTATTTTTAAGTTTATGTTTAAAAGTCTTGTAGAGCGCACTCACACCGATTGGTTTCATGGCGCTGTAGAGAAGACAAGGAACAGCTTTGAAAAGGCTTTTAGTTGTATACTTGAATTCAGTGGTATGCTTGCTTATAGAGCCAGGTCTTAAGTGCTCTTCTGAATTTCATAAGGTCCGGGCAGATTCGGATCTCAAGAGGAAAGTAGTTCCAGAGGCGAGGGGCAAGTGTCGCAAATTGACATCCACCTGTGCGCTTCCGTTTGAAGGAGAGGGTATGCAAAAGTGAGAGATGGGCTGAGCGCAGACTGCGGGTAGGGGTGTGCCTAGTTATCAATTTATCAATAAATATGGGGCTTTTACAGTGTAGGGATTTAAAGATCATGCAACCTGTTTTAAAGGTACAGCGCTGGGACATGGGGAGCCAGTGAAGTTTAATAAGTAGTGGATTGGCAGATTGCCATCTAGGTTGACTCAAGATCAGTCTGGCTGCATAGTTCTGGACCATCTGTAGTCGCTTCAGTAGGTAAAGAGGTATGCCAAGATATATAGAGTTAGCATAATCCAGGTGGGATTGAACCGTTGCTCTCACCACCTGGGTAATGGCCTCCGGTGTAAGGAGGCAGCGTACCTTACTTATTTTCCTGAGTTGGAAAAAACACTTGGAGACCACCTGGCCCACTTGTGATTTCAGTGAGAGATCACTGTTTAAGGTGACTCCAAGTGTCTTTGCCGATGTTGAGGGAGTCGGAGATGGCCCCATGTCTGATGGCCAATAGTGTGGGCCCTAGTGTTTGACACTGTCCCCTGTGAGTACCAGCTCAGTTTTACCCGGGTTCAATTTAAGATGATTTTGGTCCATCCAAGCTTGGATGAACCTCATGGTAGACTGAAAACTGGTAATTGAAATTTCGGTATTATCAATCGTAAAGAGCAATTGCAGATCATCTGCGTAATTGAAAACCGTCACTTGCCTTTCTCTAAGGGACTGGATTAAGGGGAAAATGTATAGATTAAACAAGTGGGGGGACAGGGAGGAGCCCTGTGGGACACCGCAAGTGATTGTCTGTTTGGGGGCAACCAGGTTTCCAAGGCGAACTGCCTGAGATCTGTTCTCCCAAAAAGATTTTAACCAGCTGACCGCTGTGCCCCGGATACCGGCCTGAATGACACGGTCGATCAAGATGGTATGATCTAGCGTGGTCCATAGCCAGGTTTGCAATTTGCTCGCTTAACGCAAGGGGAAAGGATGGCATGTGGTTTGGGGGTCTATAGACGAGCACGCACGCGATGGTTACGTGGGAAAGATCGAGTTTTAACACCAGATTCTCCCTGTCCGGCAGGTTAAGGCAGGTGAGAGCATTTACTTTAAGGTTGGAACGAATAATGGCCGCAACCCCCCCGCCAGTTTAACCCGGCGGACGATCGGCGTGTATAATGTAATAATCCAATGGAAGTGCTGCCAGTATGTCAGGGGCAGAGTCAGGTGTCAACCAGGTCTCGGTTAGAAAGAGGATATCAGGTCTGTCTGCAGCCAGCAGGAGAAAGATATCTAGCTGATGTTTCACAAGGGAACGGGTGTTGAGATAGAGAATGGCTAGGGGATGGAAACTAGGCTCGGTTTGTATGGAGGAGTTTGCTCTTGTAGAATTAATTGGTATCGGGAAGGAAGTGCCATCAACTAGGATTCCCTGTTTATTGGCCCAATTGCAGATGTACTTAGGTGGGCGACCTTGACCTACGTTGTATCCAATAAGGTCATCGCGGGGATATGTAATCCTACAGGCAGCATTTGCTTTTGGCGCGCCCGCTGCGCGGTTTTGCCAAGGGCTTCATATGTACCAATTGGAGGTGTCAGGGGGTGGGTCTCGATTCGCCCGGTCCGCCCTCCACTCAAACAGCCTCAGCTGCGGTGGACCGGGGTCGGAGAGTGGAGCGTGCGGCGCTGGTGAAAGTGCAGATAAAATAAAATAACCAGTTTTAAAAGCAGCGTTACTACTGCAAACAGACACAAAGATTCAACTTCTTGCGCTGTTCTACACGTGATGGTTTAATGCCATGGTTAATCTCTGGAGACCGGATGGGATCACCTTTTGACACCCGCCTTCTATTATTTGGCTATGTCTGCTTCTTTCTTTACGGACTTCTTAGTGATGCCGATCGTCCCGGTGTATAAACCATCACGTGTAGAACAGCGCAAGAAGTCGAATTAATCATTCAGATTCTTTATCGCTACCGCCTTAAACTCCAACGACCGGAAGAGTAGCAGCCCTCATCTCCGGCAGAAGAGCATTAATACAGCAACGCTCTAAAACAGGCAGGAATAATCTCGGTTTTTATCACGCATTTAAGAAACTCCACGTAACCGATTTTCGAGCGCTCACGTCACAACAGCAAAGCTACTGTTGATGTAAGAAAAGAAAATGCAGAATTCCTGAAGAAGGCGAACGGCCGAAACGCGTTGAAGGGAATATATTCTGTGTTGAAATGAAATTATAAATTGTGTAGATATTTTAAGAATTATTCAATGTGAAATTACTGTCATGTATTATATGTGAAAAATATTTGTACAAAAACAACCAAAAGACGTTTATAAAAAATAGAAAAGAAATAAGAGTTAAGAAAAAATAGTACATAAATGAAATATAAATAAAAACGCTTAGCAGAAGCTACTTGGTAGAAATTGATTTATCTAAACACAACGTCTAGTTTACTCAAAAGTATAAGTGCACGTAACCCGGTGTGGACTGTCTAATTTTACAAAAAAACAGGTCATGATGTCATCAGGTTGACGTACCCTTGTTTCCAGTAGCCTCTGGTGATTAGCACTTTGCTTTCACCCCTACCCACTGGACCTATTTGGGCCTTCAGATGCACCATGGTCTAAGCTCCAAGACGGAACATAATTTTAATCTTAGTGTTAGAGGCCCCTGGAAGCTGGCCTCCGCGTATGGGCAACCCTCTTGTACCATGTTATAACGCCCCGCTCTAAAAGTGTCCGATTAGCCACCACTATATGGTCACCAAGCATGGGCAGCGTTTGTTCTTATGTTCGAGCCCTACGTGACTCAAGACGCCACAATTACACACACCTGATAGGCACTAGCTCCGCCCCCTCCACCCCACCAGCAACCCGGAAGCAGGATTCTCCCCGCTCGAGTGCTAGTTACATTTTAGAGTGCATTCAGGTAGTGGGACATCAATATGCAGGCAGTCGCGCCAGTGGGTAGGTGTTGCACGACGTTGCTCTCCTGATAACTGTGAGTATATGCCTTTTGGGACCCCACGGGACCCCACACTAACTGCGCTCAAAGATTAGTAAATTCTTGTAAATACAACTTTGATCTTTGTGCTCTGTTTATCTCTGTCTTCACTCTACCACAGCCCAGGTGGGCAACGAGAGCCAAATTTCGGGCGGGGGCTGAAAAATATTTCGGGGGGGCTAATTCTTCGAACCATAGGCAGAGTGACTGAAAGAAGGGGTTAAAACACAACAAAAGCCTAATTTACAAGTAAATGGTCTTTTAAAGACCTGTTAAGTACTCGGGTGCGGCTGCAATTAGATCGTCGCCAGCCCGCAAAGCTGTGTCAGCCCGACACACGAAGGGGGGGGGCTGAAGCCCATGAGCCCAATGGGTGTTGCGCGCCTGCCACAGCCCGTATCAGAACGGGTGCCCGCATGCTCTAGCCTATGGAGTATCCTCTTACCTTCAAAAAGGTAAGCACCCACTTTACGCTGCGCTGTTTTGGGGTTACGAAATTACATATTGCTCAAATTTTATGTTTTAGCCTGGCTCTTGAATCACATTCTTCTATGTACCTACCAGCTTATGACTACGAGAGTACCGCATACGTCCCTGCCACCCCTATGACATGATGTATAGCTGGTGCCCCATGCCCCGGCATCACCTACCAAAACGGGGCAAATACCCTCCCATCCCATGACAATTAGGTTTTACGTCAGTTTCCTTATCAAATCGTTAGCCACATTCATGGCTTTTTACTACAATTAATTACTTGCTCGTCGCATATATGTTATTTGTGGAGGTTTACATTGATTCCATTGATATCTCTCTCTCTCTCCCTCTCTTGATTACTAGGTTGCGACAGGAGTGACTAAACTATTTAGTTTGAGCCACACCATGGTTAGACGCAGGTTTTGCCCGCCCTGATCGATTAAGGTTCTTGACCTCACTATAAATCATCTTTTTATTTCACTATACCCGGTCCTGATGAAGCACCATGGATCTTGCTGACTTAGCAGTCGTGAAACATGTTGACCTATGACCTATAGTTACTAGCGCACCTTCACATTAAACTTTACTGACATTTGGTATCCCTGAGTCAGTTTTACCTTTCACGCATTAACCTGCTACTCACATAGGACCCTTTCTATCACACATCCGCACTCATCATACCCCAGTCTTTACAAAAGATCTCTGCCAAAGTGACCCTATGGAGACCCGTAGGGTATTGCAGCACTGGCCCGAAGAGGAACAAATGCCTGATGATGAAGCAGGACATCCTTCGGGGTGTGTGAGAGCATCATGAGACAAGACTAGTGCTTGCCTCTAGACAGTAGTTTCACACCTAGGACCCCCTTCCCTCTTTTCTTTTACTAGCTCTACCTGCAGGTGACTTTTCTGCACCTTGCTTTGGAACAGTTAGACCCCCCTTTTTTTTATTAGTGTTCAGCACATGGAGCACTGGTACTGGACCACAATTAGCTCCTAGTCCCCCCTCTTTCGATTGATTTATACAGGCACAGCCTCAACATGAGTAGAAGAGGCCAGTGAAGCCAGTTAATTCTTCTGAGGCAGAGCTAGGGGGTCCAACTTGGCTGTGCATACATAAATCGTAGATGACTTACCTAGGAAAGCAGTGGTTGCTCCATGGATCTACATTCTTCAGTTGTTAGGTGGGATTCCCAGAATTCTTTGGAGAGGAGCTGCAAAGAGGAAGAGAGCGGTGACGTAAGCCCCTCTTCCTATCTGAATGGATCTGTTCAGACTTGTGACTGAAGACCTGCGTGTGAGCAGCGTCTGTCTTCTCGGCCCCTTGCCTCCTCTCTGTGTGTCACATTCCATCTTCCACGTCAATAGTTACACACAGGTTACTTATACCCAATGTATCCGTGCTCAGGGTGTGACCCCGACATTAGCATCTCTCAGAGGATAGCGGTGTAAGGATCTGGTGAACACTCATGATGTTGGAACACAAATACACCCCCACATTTTACAAGCAGCATCCAGTCTGGGAAACAAGAATTGCACTGAGCCAGACAAAGATTGTCGGAGGGTTAGGGAAGGGGGCAAAGAGGAGAGAAACCCTCATATTTCAAGGGCAGGCAAAGGGGTTTCTCTAAAGGGAAAAAAATATGTTCTCTGACCTAGAAATGCCAAATCCCAGACTGAATCCTGAGCATGTGGACAATCACACAGAGATAGGTGGAGCACTGAGGCCTTCACCCCCAAATCTTGACAATTTGTGCTTACCCTGCTGTAAACCTTGGAAAGTCGGTCAAAACTAGGACATTGAGGGCAAACTCCACCACACAGTAGTATCAGAGTTCATTACCGAACTCCTTGCTTGCCAGCAGGGTGCACAATTCCATAGAAAAAACTTTTTTTGTTTTGCTAATAACGGTGGCACCATGTGATGAATCTTCATGAAATTTTCAAAACTGGTTTGCCGCTAACTTACACTGCTGTCTGAAAAGGTTTGGGTTTAATCGTCAAGCTGGGCCAGAGAAAAAAGGGTCTAAAGATGCATTTTCCCCATGGAATTTTCTATAGGGATTTTAAACACAACTACAGTCCAAACCGCAGAAGGAATTTAAACAAAATTTCACAGAAGCTAGCACGTAGTCCAGAAAAAGCTCTATTTGTAATTTGGTGTAAAACCATTCAGTAATTTCGGAGTTACTAAAAGAAAAAAGATTTATAGATAGAGATGTGACTCCTCTGTAGATTGTCTGCCAGCACTTCAACCAGGAAGTCCTGGCAGCCATTTTAGGATTTAGACTCAGCCAAGTTCTAATAAAAAACATTAGAAAAAAGACAAGGGACACGGTAGAAATATCCACAGGAACCCTGCCATGGACCAATAAAAAAATACAAAATTGTTTTACAAATTTGCAGAGGTTCCATGAATCCACAGAAAAATAGAAAAAACATGGGCTCCCTAGCTTGTTTATTTTATGCCCCCCCAGGTCTGGCCTTAAGGATTTGGTGGAGGCCACGTGGCCCCCTCCCTGGGCCATTCTTGGCTCCAGGCATTCAACCTGAGGCCCAGCCTTGCCGTGAAATGGATGGACTTCTCCTAGAGCCATTATTGGACCTGGGACCACACTCCTTATTGCCCACTCCAGCTGTGTCCCAGGGTGCCTACGCCTGGGACTTAGTGGTTTACCTGCCTGCACTGGTGTAGACAGGGAGACATGTGGTTGCTCTCACTTGGCCAAGCGAGAGCAAATATTAATTCTGTTCCTAATGGGCGGGAGAATTAAAAATACTCCCAAATGCTGAGAGGGGACTTTTCATATGTTTCCCTCCCCAATGGGAAGCAGGCAGAAAAAAAGATGAAAATTGGCTCCCACACACAAGAATTAGCAATTTTAGCTCCAGGGTACCCACCATTTCCTGGCCAGGCCCAGGGGTATGATGTTCCCTGGGGCCAATATTGGCCCTAGGGAACATGCCCCCTCTCCCTTTGTATACTGGCAGGGCCCCAAGAGATGGGATCCTAAGGGCCAATATTGGAAAAGGGAGCTCGTTTGTATGACCCCCTTCTTTTTCATGTACTGGCTAGGCCCCAGTAGTAAGGGACCCCAGGGCAATATTGGCCCAGGGAGAGGCACTGCATGACCCCTCCCCAGTTAATAACTAAATACGACTCAGTGGATGTGGTCTTGGAGCCAATATTGGCCTAGGGAGGGGGCTGCATGCCTCTCTCACCTTCTAAAAATGACTGGTTCCCGGGACATAGTGTCCCAAATATCAGCCCTGGGGGGGGGCTGCTTGCCCCCTCCCCATTTAAAATAAGGCTGGGCCCTAGGAGATGGGGTCCCCTGGACCAAAATACAGCCCGGTGAGGGGATTCATGTGCCACCTACCCTTCTAAATATAGCTGCGCCCTGGGAGATGGTGTCCCAAGGCCCTTACATCAGCCAGAGGAGAGGACTGCATGATCCCCGATGTACAATAAGCCCGGACCCGGGAGATAAGGTCCCTGTGTCCAAAAAACAGCTTGGGGAGGGGGGTAACATACCCCCTGATACTTAAAAAGTGTGGCTTGCCCCGGTGGATGGGGACCTCAGGTTGAAATTTGCCCATAGGAGGGTGGCTGTGTCCCCCCTCCCAGGTTGGCTGCCTTTGGGGTGTTTGGCATAGGGTCTGGCTCCAGGCCCGGCCCTGGGGCCAACGCCCTGCTGCGTTAAAAATAACATAGAAATTCACTGAAAAAGCCAAAGGTTAGAGGGATGTCATAGTTAGGAAATAGAATTTAAAAACCTAACTTGTGCCTTCCCCATGCACTTCTAATTACCCCACATAGTACATCACTCCTGACATCTTCTATGACATCATTGATAATATTAGTGCAACATTTCCAGTAAAATTATTGATAAGAAAACTGCATGGTGGGGGCACGATTTGGTATAAATCAGTTCAGTAGTTTTGAGATATTATGTTCACAAAGGAAACTTTTCTTTTTTTTTCGTCTTGAAATGCAGCCCGTTTTCCTTTAAGGAAGATGGGCTGCGTTTAAAACAAATGCTCTATTTAAAAACAATCACAGACATGGTGGCCTGTGAATTTAGAGATTCCCAATGGGTCACAAACTGAGACTTACCTCATTATTATTCATCAGGTATGTCTATTTGTGACTCACTCGAATAGCAAATGAAACTCTCATGAGTTTCTTACATATGAAATAGCGATTTCCTAATTGCAATTCATAGGAAATCGCAATTAGGAACTCGCTATTTCAAAGTTTTGTACATGTGGCCCTAAGAATTAAAAGATTCTTTAGCAGGCTAAGGTGGCTGAAACAGATAAAGGAAAAAAGGTCTCCTTGAATAAAAATCCAGAAGACAAATGAAGGAAAATATTGGATGTGTCCGCGGTTGGTTATAAGAGTCGCATAAAAACATTATAAAATATAAAAGTTGTTTGTTATGTTTAATATTTGTCTATATTGTTTGTGTAGCTGTTGTACTTTTCTGTTGTTAAATTATGTTTTGCAATAAATAAGTTTCAAATTCTTAATGATTTCTTTGATTAATAGTTGTTAAAGATTTGACAATTGTTATAGTATGGCAATTGTGACAAAAACGTCATAACTGTTTCTGCATCTATATGTATGTCTACGGTACTAGGCAAATCTTTTAAGCTGCAGAGACTTGTTAATGGAGAAGGCAATTATTTGAATATCTTACTATGGTGATTTGGTATCCAACAGTGAGGTCTCAGTGGCGAGATCACTCCTTGTCCACACTGAAGAATAGACATCTCTCATACAAGAGAGAAGTTTTGGCACAGAGGACTCTGCATCCTCATTCTCTACTATGCACTGCTATCAGCAGGTGAAAATGTGATAGTGGAACGGGTAATTGTTTCGCACATGTTACTATATATGCTTGTCACTCTGGAGAGAAGATTCAGGAGAAAGGTTTGTCCCTGTGTACATTTTACTACACATACCTATCCTCATGGGGAGAAGTGAGTGTGTTCCCACATTCAAGTAGTTGTCGTGTGACACAGAGGTCTCAAAGGATAAGCCAGTTCTTCCCCACATGCTACTATACTGACCCATCCTCCAAGAGAGGGATCTCAGTGGAGAATACAGACCCTTCACACACCCTAATATGGTCACTCACCATCTGAAAGACATCTCAAAATAGAGGCCAGTCCTCCCACACCCTATTATGGACACTGATCACCTTAAGAAAAGGTATATGCAGAGAGGCCAGTCTCTACTTACCCCTGTTCTGCACATTGGTCACCTTGGGAAGAGGTGTCAGCGCAGAGGCCATTCACTCTCCACACTCAAATATACACAGTTCTTACCCTGTGAAAGGGGACAGTGAAGATCTTAGCCTCTCCTCACACCTTACAATGCACACCTGTAATATAGAGGCTACTTTCTCCCCACACCCTACTAGTGGGGACTATAAGGTGTGTGTACTGTAATGAAGGAATATGTGAAATCCACCCTCTAAAAAGTTTACTATCTTGCAAGACTCTGGCACAATCATAAATAAAAAATAAAAAACAAGCAGGGGGTTAGAGATTTTTTTTTCTACAATGAGGTTTCAGAGCAGAGGCTTGTTTTTTTGTACAGCGTAATACACACACCCTACAATGCAGAGGTAATATTAATAAAATATACGTTAAATGTTTGGGGTGGCCAGCATCTTGCAGGAGTCAGACAAATACAGGGGTGGAGGCAGGTGTTTGGGTGCTCCCACCCTCTCGAGACTCTCATGGGAGTCAGTATCCAAAAAAGAAAGTTATAACATGAAAGACTCACATATTGTTGCAATAGGGTGATTCTGACAAGAATCCTTGTGTTTATAATGTTTAATGTTCATCAATTACACATAGAAGTGGATGCATTACTTGATGTTATTCAGAAAGATCCTGTTCCCTTCTGCAGTGAAGTGCACTCCATCTCGCCTATAGGCACCAGGCATATCAAACCAGATGTTGTTATGATATATAAAACCCATGCAATGGTCATGAAGAAATGCAGAAATTGTTTTATTTACATGCTCCCGAAACTTGTCAATCCTAGGAAAAATATCTATAGATCACTGCCATTTTTGCCTTTAAAATGTATTACAATATACAAAGGCAGGGTGAGCAAGAGAGACATCAATTACAAAAAGGTCATGTTCATTTGGATTTCAAGTGCAACCCCTGATATTGTGCCTAGGTCATTGACACCACACTGCATTATCTCAAGGTCTGGGTGCTCACAATCCAAAATACTCTCAGCCATTGGTAACAATCGATCCCACTTCATACCTCTACTGCCAATCCAAGTGGTTTTAAAGTTTGGAAACCAAAATTCTTGTCAATACCACAATCCATGGCACATTCTCTAGCCTCAGAAGGAATATGGACTTCCAAGAGGAGAGAAAAAAGGAGAGAGGCAAAAATATAAATGTAATTGGTAGATTTTTGGCAGTTGGAAAAGTAGGTTAAGATGTGACCAACTGCTGTATGGTACACAGGTACTTATTAAACTGTGTGAACTTTTCTATTGGGTGATTTTCAAATTGTGCTACGATCCCGCAAGAGTCTTATGAGAGTCATTAGCAATCTTGTGCAGGCTCGAGAGAGCCGCTGATCATGGTGGGCTTTTCTAGTTCTCACGAGAATCTTGTAACTCTAACAACCCGAAACGTGTCTGGAATAAATGAAGACTAATGCCGGTTTTCTGTCATATTTCGCTTGCAGCATTCACGAATAAATGAATGGAAATCGACCTACCTGATGTGGCTCATCCTTGGGGGCAATCCTGTTTTGATGGATGTTTAGAGACTGGCCTGGCCGCGGAAGTAGCCCAGCCGCTAGAGCGGGTTATACGTTGCGACGCCAGCGGGTGTTTGCAAAGCACGGACGGTATTCCTGCCGTGAATGGGAAAGTATGCAGTCAATTTGAACAGAAACAACATTTTCCCACTGTGGTTTCATAATTGCCACAATGTACTTTTTAGACAGACTCACTTGAGCAACACAACGAGTGCAACTACTGAGACCAGAGGCTACAGGAGTAGCCTCGCCCACTGGGGCGGTCGAAGATATTATAATGGCTGCACTTCTCTGCCTTGTTGTACTGCTTGTCAATGAAGAAGGGTGGAAGCAACCTGAAACGCGCCTGGCGGAAATGAAGACTAATGCGAGTTTTCTGTCAAATTTCGCTTGCAGCATTCACAAATGAATGAATGGAAATCGACCTACCTGGTGTGACTCTTCCTTAGGGGCAACCCTGTTTTCATGGATGTTTAGCAGCTGGCCCGGCCGCGGAAGAAGCCCCGACGATAGAGCGGCGTATCCGTGGCGATGCCAGCGGGTGTTGGCAAAGCACGGAAGGTAGTCTTGACGTGAATGGGAAAGCATGCAGCCAATTTGAACAGAAACATAATTTTCCCACTGTGGTTTCATAATGGCTACAATGTACTTTTTAGGCGGACTCACTTGAGTAACACAACGAGTGCAACTACTGAGACCAGAAGGCTACAGGAGTAGCCACGCCAACTGGGGCGGTCAAAGATATTATAATGGCTGCACTTCTCTGCCTTGTTGTACTGCTTGCCAATGAAGAAGGGTGGAAGCAACCCGAAACGCGTCTGGCAGAAATGAAGACTAATGCGGGTTTTCTATCAAATTTCGCTTGCAGTATTCACAAATAAATAAATGGACTCGACCTACCTGATGTGGCTCGTGCTTGGGGGTCACCCTGTTTTGATGGATGTTTAGCAGCTGGCCCAGCCACGGAAGAAGCCCTGTCGCTAGAGCGGCATATCTGTGGCGACGTCAGCCGGTGTTTGCAAAGTACAGAAGGTAGTCCTGGCGTGAATGGGGAAGTATGCAGCCAATTTGAACAGAAACAACATTTTCCCAATGTGGTTTTATAATTGCTGCAATGTACTTTTTAAACGGACTCACTTGAGTAACACAATGAGTGCAACTACTGAGACCAGAAGGTTACAGGAGTAGCCACGCCCACTGGGGCGGTTGAAGATATAATGGCTGCACTTCTTCGCCTTGTTGTACTGCTTGCCAATGAAGAAGGGTGGAAACAACCCAAAACGCATCTGGCAGAAATAAAGACTAATGCGGGTTTTCTGTCAAATTTCGCTTGCAGCATTCACGAATAAATGAATGGAAATTGACCTACCTGATGTTGATCTTCCTTGGGGGCAACGCAGTTTTGATGGATGTTTAGCGGCTGGCCCGGCAGCGGAAGAAGCCTCACCGCTAGAGCACTTACTGGAGGACCGTGGTGGGCTAGTTGTCCCCAAGGGACCCTCAGGATTGAAGAGGAATTAATTCCCCAACTTTATATGCGCCACAGGGCGTGTTTGCACACATGTCACCTAAGGCCCCGCCCCCTCCCTTCACCACTGTGTAAACGCGCCCCTTGGTGCGTTTTAAGAGAGGGAAGTAATTTGCCTAGAATCCTGAGGGTCCCTGGGGTCCAATTCGCCCACCAGGTACCTCCAGTAAGAGCCACAGAGCTGCGTTGCTGAGAGGTGTAAAAAGGGGCATGGAATGCAACTCCCTGGCACATACTGGAGGTGCCTGGTGGGCTAGTTGGCCCCCAGGGACCCCCAGTGTTCAAGGATAATTACTTCCCCATCTTACAACGCGCCTGGGGCACGTTTGGGGACTGCTGCAGGGAAGGGCCAGGGCCTCCGGCACGATGCCGGTTCTTTTTTATTTCTTAATTTTTAAAGAATGGGAGTGTGTGGCCCCCCTTCCTTTTCTATTTTATGGGCCCTGGGGACCCAATTCCCCAGGGCCTGACCCCCATTTAAAAACAAAACAATGTTACCGGAAGGGGGCCGCGTGGGCCCCGTCCCGTGGCCAATTCTGGCCCCAGGGACCCCATCCCCCGGGGCATGGCCAAATATTTTTTATTTATTTATGAAGGGGGGCTGTGTGCCCCCCTTCCTAAGGACTCTATTGGCCCTGGGGACCCCATCCCCCAGGGCCGGCAATTATTTATTTATTTTTTTCTTTGGGAGGGGGGCTGTATGACCCCCCGTGGCCATGAGGTTCTCTTGTGTCCTGAGGACCTCAGGACACAAGTGGACTTCATACCCAGAGCAGCAGTGCGCCAATTTGCACATTTGCAGAGTGGTGTAAAAAGGGGGCTTGGACTCAGACCACCTCTCTGCAATCCAGCTGTGTAGCGCTAACTGAAGGTACCTAGTGGGCTAGTTGGCCCTTAGGGACCCTCAGTATTCAAGGAGACATAATCCGCCAACTCAGAACGGCCCAGGAGGTGCGTTTGCAGAGTGGTGGAGAAAGGGGGCATGGCCTGTGTCCACTTCTCAGCAAACCAACTGTGTGGGGCTTACTGGAGGTAAGGGCTAGGCTGGTTGGCCCCAAAATGACCCCCAACAGTGAAGGGGACTTCAATCCCCATCCAAGAGCTTGCCAGGGAGCGGGTTTGCAGAGTGGTGGGCAAAAGGGGCATGGCCTATTATGAGAACTTGAAGTTTTCGGAGGCCAAGCCCCCCTCTTCTACCACTCTGCAAACACGCCTCCTGGCAGACTACAGTTAGGGGGATGAAATCTACTTCACTCATAAGGGGGAGAGGAGTTGGCCTAATGGCTGGGGAACTGGGTTCAAGTCTCGGCAATGACGCTGAACATCCTGTGATTCTGGGCAAATCACTTAATCTCCCTGTGCCTAACAAAAAAAACTAATGTGTCCTCATGTAATGCAACTGGTACTATGTAAAGTGCTCTGATACCCTATTTGGGTCAAGTTCGCGCTATGCAAAACTCAGTTAAAAAAAAGCCTTCCTAGTACCTCCTGTAAATCCTTCGCAGCGGAATTCTTGAGCACTGGTCGGAGGCCCAAAACCCTTTCTCTACCACTCTGCAAACATGACTGCTACTTAAAAAAGTATCTTTCTGCACCTCTGACTTAGAGGTAGTTTTAATCCCCCTGCCCTATTATGTACTAGGGCCTTACAGAGGCGGTCATGCCATTCACAGGGGTACCCCAGCACATAGTGTTCCCTAGTGTATGTAGGTGTTTTCACTGTATTCTAAGTGCCTTTTAGCATATCAATGGTTCTAGGACTGGATAGGCAGAGTCATTTACCAACAGTACCAGACAGTAAAAAGTTGGAGGCACAGGATGATTTTGAAACAAGGCCTCTTTCTGCACCTCTGTTAGCTCTTTTTGCATATCTCTTACTTCTTTCTGCACTTTTCTTTGTCTTTATGGACTTCTGTTGCCTCTTTCTGCATTTCTCTTGCTTCTTTCTGCGTGTTTCTTCCACTTTCTCAAAACAGGTTCAGTTTCCTATTTACAACATTCTGAAATGATCATATCCATGATCGAATTTTGTCTCAAAAAGGGTGTTGTTATTATCTTTTGAGTTTCCAAGCAACAGCGGCTTGTCGACCAATCATACATCAGCTTGCTAAAGGGGCCAATCGGAGCTAAGCTTTAAAGAAACGTGATGCTCAACATAGGAATATCGTATTGCACTTTATATCAATGGTATAACACATATTAATAACAATTCTGTGTAATGTACTTATGTCCGCATTGATCATACATGAGCCTAGATATTTTACGAAACGAATAATGCAACTATCAATCATGTAATTAGGTTTTAATATCTTGATTATTTTGCAAAATGCTTTCAAGCAGTCTTTGAGGATGAACAGAGTGTTAAATAGCTATAATCAATAGATTTCCTTGAATGTTAACCTATTACAAAATGTCTCCCGCTTTTCCGTGATGTAATATGTGCACAAGAGTGTTGGGTGTTTTAAAAATGGCTGACAGCACCACGAGACGAGCGTGACCAAGCCGTAATGGCGAAATGCGTAGTGGAGATTTTTTCATCTGCCAAATAAATTCTTCAACAGAAGCCCTGGGTGTCCTGTTTTCTTCGATATTTGGAAGATTTGTGGAGCAAATAAACAAGCCTGCTGGTGGCTAGAACAGGACCGCCCGAGACAGCCTGACCCTTTTACCAGCAATAGTGGAGTGTGTATATATATATGAAGTTCAAAGTGATTTTAAAACTGTATATATCTTCTTGTGTCTTTCAACTATGAATAAGTCTTATGGCCGTTTGAGTAATGAATCAATTTTAATCATTTCACATTTTTCAATAATATGTTTATTTCTCACAATTTTCTTGGTGTTCAGGGTGGTGAATGCACTGTTTATTTATATTAAGTTCATGGATGAATAGGAATATGCCCACTGGGGCTGTATTTAAGAGAGACTATTCTATTGCTCTTGCTTTGGCAGAGGCTAACTACAATCCTCCACATGTGCCAGTCACGGATGTGACTCATGTTTTTCAAGCAAACTAGATCCATTTTTTGAAACAACCTTTTAGGCCTTTTTATAGCATAGATTTTTTAATCATGCGGATATTTTATAAAGGTTCCTTCAAATGGGGTTGTATTTTTATTGATGGAATGGTTTTATCAGTAATAATGAATTTAATTATTTATTGATGCTTTTATTCGATGCAGTAGATATTTATTGTCAATGTTTACTTGAAATGCGAATTTGTACATGATCTTAGCACATTTGGCACTTTAATATGTATTTAACAGCAATATTTGCACAGGAGGGAAATAGTAATAGCGCAACTTGATATGTCTGTATTTCACAGATATAACTGCATTTAAGCAGGAACCGAGTCTTTCATCCATGTTTAGCACTTTAGCAATAGCACTGTCACTTTAAATAGTGTTGTTCTGCCCATGTGATGTGTCATGTGATCAAGGTCCGAGAGGGACCGAAACGCGTCATGGCGGTGGTGTTTGGGCAAGTAATGAAATAAAAAGGAATATTTGCACGAAATCTGGGTCTGCATCGTCTCTTTGGATTCGAGTCCTGTGTGCTGGAGGCAAAATCAGGATATATATATATATATATATTCATTGAAAAAAACAAAGGTTTCAGGCCTTATATAATTTGGAATTATCATTTAAAAAACCTTAGAAATTCACTGAAAAAACCATAGGTTTTAGGGGTGTTATAGTTAGCTGGACATTTCACTAGTACAAAACTATTGAAATTCCTCCGATATAGTTAGTTGTACTCACGATATCTTGCGCGCCCGCAATCCACTGCTGATGATGTCACATATTACATCATTCATGACATGGTCAGTGACATCACTGATGACATCTCAAATGACATCACTGATGACATCACTGATGACATCATCCAGTGAATATGGTTTGCTTCGTTATTTAAATATGTATTATATATATAGCAATTTGCATTGAAGAATGAGTGGATATATAAATATAAACATCTCGATGGAGCATTTAGTAGCAGTGTTATTGACTGTTTACTTGACTAATTTAAAGTGTCTCACTAAATATATTGGATAGTGACTAAACTGTGTGAACATCTGTATCACTTTGTCAGTTGTTGTGTAAACTGCTTCTCCAGATGGTTACTAGCTATTTGAAAGTCTATATTAGTTATTTATTAGTTAACTGAGTATTGTATTGGAGAGTGAATGTGTGTTGTTCGGTGGGGGGGTGTGACTGCCCAAAGATGTGTGAATAGTTGATTCAGTAGGTATATGAAGTTAAAACTACATGTTATAACCGTTGTTTGGGTGAGTGAATATCTTTATGGCTGTGGTGATGAGCAAATATCTCTCTCAATGGTACTTGTCCAACAAAGTAGAAAAATAAAAGGCAGTGTATGTGTCAGTTGTAGTTTATAAATAAGTAATCATAATACTCAGTGATTGTATGCATGACTGTATGGATAACTGTATACTTGTAATAGTGATTTTAAAACACACTAAGTATAAGTTATATGAATAGATAAAGTGGTGTTTGTATAAGTGTATAGCTAAGTAAATGTAAGTATGATCCATTGTTTGCATAAGTGAATAGGATGACTTCACAAGTGAATAGGATGTGTGCTGGTGTGTAATGTCGATATAGGTGTATAAGTATATTTGATAGTGTTCTATTGATCATTGTCTGCATGTATGAGTGAATCTGTAGGTAAGTGATTCGATGTGTGTATAGATCTAGGAATCACTGAGTGGGTTTTTAGAAACTTGTATTGGTATGTCAATGGATTCAAATATGGTACTTTGTATTTTACAGTGAGTGATGAACGGTTATACTAGTGTATGATGAGGTGTATAATTCATTTGATAACTTTATTTCGTTCATAGACCATAAAAGTGCAGATAAAATACATACAAAGCACGGTATAAAAGCAATAGATATGAGCAGTTAATATTAAGATAAAAAGTTATTAAACAGTAAGTTATCAAAGGGAAATCTGATAAAAGTATTTTTTTAAAAGACGAACAATTGATCCAGATTGATTCCATTAACCTTAAACAAAAGCTTTCCTTCTACGCCACATACCATGTAGGAAACGGGAAACAGCGAAGACAATAGGGGGTGAGGTGTTGTACGTTAAAACTCTACACGCCTGCACACATTGCCTAAGTCCCAAATTTCTACATAATGGGATCAGCCAAGATTTCCGTATTTTACTATACGCTGGGCAGAAAAACATAACATGAACAACATCTTCTCGAGTGCAATTACAATCTGGGCAGGTTCCATTTTCTGCTTTGGCCCATTTCGAGGTAAATGCCCTGATTGGCAGGCAACCATGCCTCAGTTGTGTATATAGTTTCCTCGCGAGAGGGGATTGCACTAGATCTAGGAATTCCTCCCGCTGAGGATCAATTTTTACTAGCAGAAACTCTGCGGACAGCCTGCCCAGGGTTGTTGAGCGTTGTAGAGCAAGAAGGTTTTGGTGCCTCACCAAGGTTAGCAACTGTGACCTATGTGTCCTCGGGCAGATCAGCTAAGGAGTCCCCCATAGCTGGGGCAAACCTACATAGGTGGTAAGAGCCTTGATGTGGGATAACCAAGGAATATTTTTATTTTTTATTGGTCCCGACCTCCAAAAATTCCGCTCTGTAGGATGACAATTCCGGTACAGACCAGAACCTTCTCCAGTGGAGCAAGGGCCGAACAGCTACCAGTTCCTTAAAGGACTCCAGACCCAGATCTAATCACAAGGGTGTGAGCGGTGGGCTTTGTGGTAGGCCCACCAAATTCCTCATAAAGGACTGCTCAACTCTTAGGAGACTCTATGTATTCTTATGTCCCCAGAGTTCAGCGCCATACATAGCTGCTGTCCTGGCCTGGAGTCAATAGATCTCAAGGACAGGAGCAACAGGTTTAAAATCCGATGTTTTATGAAGTTTACCAATACCCCCTGCTATCTGTGAAAGTCTAGGGGCAGATTTAGAAATTTTGTGACCCCAATCAAAATCTTCTGTCAGAGTGACACCAAGGTAGACAAAAGTTTTGACCCGTTCCAGGGGTATACTGTTCAGACAGGGTTAGGACGGGTGTGCCTCGGGGGATTGAAGATCATAAACTTGTTTTTTTCCATGTTAACCTCCAATCCCTGCAAGGCACAAAATGTTACAAACCCGTCCAGAACCCGCTAGATGCCCGTTGATGTTCTGGATAACAACAGGGTGTCAGCTGCGAACATCAGAGCGGGCACCCGACCAGTAGCCAACCAGGGACCATCATTATCCTTTACACCATTTAAGGCGTCTACAAGGCCATTGATGAAAAAGCTAAAAAGTGTGGGGGCCAGGACGCACCCCTGTCGGACACCCCAGATACAGGAAAACGGGCCGAGAGATCCCCATGTCTCCCACACCTAACCTGAGCATAGTTTCCAGCATGAAATCTAATCAAGACGTTAAGTAAGAAGGGCGGGAGGCCCAAATCCCCCAGCACTTTCCACAATTTTTCCCTGGGGACAAGGTCAAAAGCGGCCCGCAGGTCCACAAAGACAAGGTAGAGGCTGCCACCCTCTACTCTTGCAGTTTTCCAAAATAGGACCTGGAGCCTGAAGATTTGATCCAGGGTTGAGATGCCACATCTAAATCCGCCTGGAGAGTAGTCAGTATTTCACTTTCCTCCATCCACCCTTGTATTCTGTCAATATGATCCTACCCATTAGTGTTTGAGTTGTATCTATAAGGCTAAGGGGCCTATAATTTGATGGGGTTAGCGGACAACCCTTCTTATAAATGGGGACGATCTCAGCTCCCAACCAGGTGTCTGGTAGATCTGACCCCCTAAGAACTGCATTGAACAGGGTAGCAAGGTAAGGTGCCCAGATTTTTGGCTGGGAGCAAAACAAGTCTCCTGGCAATCTATCAAGGTCCAGAGTTTTGTTTGGGAGCAGTCTTTCTATGGCAGATTCCACCTCCTTCAGGGTAATACCCTCTGGAATTTTGGGGATGGTCGCCTCCAGAGTATCCAGGTGGTCCAACCGCGACCCCACGCCCGAGGTCCCCACCAGTCGATACTCGTGGAGGGGGTCTGGGACAGGGGATGGCGGGAGGGCCATAGCTCCTTCCAGGATCTGATCATTCGTCCCTGTCATACTAAATTCTCGGGCATGTTTGGGACCTAGGCACGAAGAATCGTCACACTCCAAATTTGTATAAAGTGCTCCGAAATGTGCCTCCCATACTGAGGACACAATATTCGAGGAAATAGCTTGTCCTCCCCCTTTTACACCTGAGCTAACGATGGCCCAGAACAACTTGGCATCCTTTGAGAGGAGCACAGATCTCAAGTCCTCCCACCTCGTTTCCTCCCACTCCCTCTTGCCCCTAATAATTGCCTTTTTATAAAGCAATCTAGGTAGCCTAATTCCTACACTATCTTTGGATTTAATTGCCGTGAGGAGATCCCTTTTTGCTTTCCTACAGGTGTCATCAAACCAGGGGTGCGCCCTAGTCCCACGCCGTATGTTTCCACTTACTGGGCAAAACACATCCCCCAGTGCGACAGCCAACTGCCTATGAATTTCAACGGTTTGCCCGTTAGAGGCCGGATCACCCATCTCAATAATCCGAGGAACGGCGATCTGATATATTTTGGCAAGCCAGCTATGGGAGTCCTGAAAGTGGGGCTATTTAACCCTGCACCTGTTATTCGCTACCACAAGGGGTAAGATCTCGTAATTGGGTTTGGGATCTGGGGTTGTCAGCCCAAAAGTCCCTGGCTTAAGAGTTAAGACAAGGGCATTATGGTCACTATCTTGCCTCGGTAAGACCCTAAATTGCTTCAAACTATCCCAATGTTTTACTTCCAACATAATATAGTCAATGATGGAAGTTTGATCTGTCCTGTTGAACGTAACTGACCCTTGACAATCAGGGTCCAACCTCCCATTGCACGCCCGCAGAGACGTTGCAAGGGAGAAAGATTTGATTTGCAGGACCAACGGGGTCCATGCCCTGACAGGGGAGATTTTGGGGTCGGGGATACGCCAAAATGAGTCTTCATCATCCTGGTCGTCTATCTCGGGACTGATCAAAGGCAGGTGTATCTGATTGTCACGTGGATGATGTCATCAGTGATGTCATTTGAGATGTCATCAGTGATGTCACTGGCGATGTCATGAATGATGTAATATGTGACATCATCAGCAGTGGATTGCAGGCACGCGAGATATAGTGAGTACAACTAACTATATTGGAGGAATTTCAATGGTTTTGTACGAGCGAAATGTCCAGCTAACTATAACACCCCTAAAACCTACGTTTTTTTCAGTGAATTTCTAAGGTTTTTTAAATGCTAATTCCTAACTATATCAGGCCTGAAACCTATGGTTTTTTCAGTGAATTTCAAAGGTTTTTTAAATGCTAATTCCTAACTATATGAGGCCTGAAACCTATGTTTTTTCAGTGAATTTCGAAGGATTTGTAAATGACAATTTTTAAATGTATTAATTGTTATATTTTTTTTTAGACTGATTTACTACATTTTTTTTAACTATTTATTTTTAGATATTTTATTTTTTAAATTATATAATACATTACATTACAAAATATACTTTCTCAGAATGAATTACTTTAGTTTAAATACTTTGCAAATAGGCAATAGACTTTTAACCCTTTCGATGCTGATGACGAGCTCAGCTCGTCATCACCCACGGGTGTCGTGTGCTGATGACGAGCTGAGCTCGTCATGGTGCCACTAAAATGGCAATTTCCAGCACAGGGGGGGGGGGGGAAACGCCTAGCAGCCATGTGGTTAAGTAAAGTAGTTACAGTTGTTGCAATGGGCAACACAATTTCAAACACAATGCAACATTAACCTCATTGTGAATTTCTAGTTAAATGCAATTAGTTACTTTATGGATTACTTTTCTAACCACAGGACTGGATCCTAGATTCAGTCCTTGGTCATCTACTGTAAACGGTTGAGTAAAAGTGTTTTAGTTACAGTAGTGATTTTTAAGGAATATTATTGGATTTTTAAAAGTTGACACTTAGAAATATTTTCGCATAGAATCAGCAATGTTATCCTATAGCAGGAAATTCCTTTAGCAGGTAGGTAGTGCTATCGTCACTTCTTCTTACTACGTGGTGGGTCCTGGATCCAGCACTGGTGCCTCTCCTGTAAACAGTTGAAAGAATGCGTTTAAGTCATACAGGCGATTTTTAGGGAATATTTTTAGTTCGTGAAAATTGATACTTAGAAACTTTTCTGGTGAAAACCAGACAATGGATTCTTATGGAAGGAAATAGTTACTGGTAAGTACGGTTAGAATTACTTTCAGGGTTAGTGCTGGGCTAAAAGATGCAGCAATGGGTTCTCTCCTGATAACAGGTGAGTAAATCGGAATTTGTTGGTCGGATGATTTTAGGTGAATATTTTAAAGTTCCAAAACTCAACACTTAGAAGAATTTCCAAGTGAAACCAGTCAATGTTAGCCTATGAAAGGAAATTCAAGTTACTGATAAGTATGGTTAGAATTACTTTTTAGGATCAGTACTGGGCTCAAAGATGCAGGAATGAGGTCTCTCCTGATAACAGGTGAGTAAATCGGAATTTGTAGTTCTGCTGATTTTATAGGAATATTTTAAAGTTCCAAAACTCCACACAGGAGAATTTCCAAGTAAAACTACTCAATGTTACCCTATGGAAGGAAATTCACTTAGCAGGTAAGTAGTGTTGTCATTACTTTTTCTTACTCAGTGGTGGATTCTGGATCCATCACTGGTGCATCTCCAGTAAACAGTTGAAAGAATACGTTTAAGTCATACAGGCGATTTTTAAGGAATATTTTTAGTTTGTGAAAATAGACACTTAGAAACTTTTCTGGTGAATAACAGACAATGGATTCCTATGGAAGGAAATACAAGTTACTGGTAAGTACGGTTAGAATTACTTTTCAGGGTCACTGCTGGGCTAAAAGATGCAGCACTGGGTTCCCTCCTGATAACAGGTGAGTAAATTGGAATTCGTTGTTCGGATGATTTTTGGTGAATATTTTAAAGTTCAAAAACTCCACACTAAAAAGAATTTCCAAGTGAAACCAGTCAATGTTAGCCTATGGAAGGAAATTTACGTTACTCGTAAGTACGTTTAGATTTACTTTTCAAGGTCCGTACTGGACTCAAAGATGCAGCACTGAGGTCTCTCATGATAACAGGTGAGTAAATCGGAATTCGTAGTTTGGCTGATTTTAGAGGAATATTTTGCTCTATAGGGAAGGAAGGGGGCGGGACCTGAGGTGACATGTCTGCAAACACGCCATGTGGCCTTTTTTTTAATTGGGGAATTAATTCCTCTTCAATCCTGAGGACCCCTTTGGGCCAACTAGCCCACCAAGTACCTCCAATATGCGCCAGGGAGCTGCCTTGCAGAGAGGTGTTCAGAGGCCACGCCCCCTTTTTACAACACTCTGCAATGCAGCTCCGTGGCGCTTACAGGAGGTGCTACAGGCACTTACCTGGTGGGCTAGTTGGCCACTAGGCGACCTCTGGATTGAAGAGGAATTAATTTCCCAATTTAAAACGCGCCACAGGGCATGTTTGCACACATATCACCTCAAGCCCCGCTCCCTACCTTCACACTGTGCAAATGCGCCCCGTAGGGCGTTCTAAGTTGGGGGATTAAGTCCCCTTGCATACTGGGGGTCCCTGGGGGTCAACTAGCCCACCAGGAACCTCCAGTATGCGCCAGGGGGCTGCATTGCAGAGAGGTGTAAAACGGGGTGTGGCCTCAATACACCTCTCTGCAATGCAGACCCCTGGCGCATACTGGAGGTTCAAGGTGAGCTAGTTGGCCCCCAGGGACCCCCAGTATTCAAGGAGAATTAGTTTCCCCTCTGTAAACGCGCCAGGGGGCGCGTTTGCAGAGAGGTGCAATGAGGTGGCGTGGCCTCCTCCCCGATCCCGTTTTTTTTAAAATTTACTTTTAAGAAGGGGGGATGTGTATCCCATCTTCTTTTTTTTGGCCCTGGGGACCCCATCCCGCAAGGTCTGCACCCAATTTTTTAATTTTTTAAAAATAAATTGGGAGGCCTTTTTCGGCCCCAGGGACCCCATCCCCTGGGGCATGGCCTTTTTAAAAAAAAAGAAATATGGGGCAACACTTATATAATGTAAACTTAAGAAATGAGTGCTTATGATAAAATAAAATGAATACTTGTGCATATTTTTAAATACCTTTACAGTCAACAAACTCACAAGCAGAGTATTTAAAAGAGTTTAAGTTAAAAACACCCTACCACAACTAGTTTTTGAAATGCATTGCAAAATAAAGTGCGTCACAAAATAGGCTACATACATGGTGAGTGTATTGTAACATCATATAGAAAAAAAAGCCAATCAAAATTAGGATCAGGAATGTAGACATAACCACACAACAGCCAATCAAATGTTTTTCAAAATCTGCACAAGGAAAGGGATTGGTCGCTAATACGTCTTCTTACAATGCTTCACAACCAATGAAAAAGAGGTGTTGAAAGTTTCTGTTTTTAACTTACGAGCAAATCAGATAACCTTGCAAGTACACCAGCGTGAGGCAATTATTAAAGATGACTTGCTTTCGCAAGACCCCGAAAGGCTTCTTCCAGAATAAGTACGCACCTCACTGCCAGACCCCATTTAATGATTATCCAGGCTCTCAAGCCTAAACGCGTCACAAATCATCTCTCAACACTTTCTCTTCTTTTTTTGTATTTTGTGTGAGACAGACTGCGTGACATTATGCCTAGAGCCCTCGAAGGCCCTGGAGACAGCCAATCCCCAGGGCCAGATTGTGCAGTGTCCCGGAGCCGTGACGCCCTCCTCAAAACATTTATAAGCCCTGGGGGTGGTGGTAAACGAATCGAGGCTGAATACGTTAGTACAGCCCACTCCGCTTACGCTACCAGGAAAACACAACAACACTACATGGCCCAGATTTCCATTGTAGTGATTTCTTAGTTGCAGGTCTAGTTGTCAGATCAGCATACACACTCCCTCATGGCTGGTATACACCCACACCATACCCATCCAGCGCATCCGTCACTACACACGTGACCCTACCTATAAAAAAGATGGGGCGCACATACTCTACGCCATTTTAGAGTTGCTCCCATCGCAAACACTGTGATGGCCCGTCCTGGTGGTTCACAGGCTTCATGTAGGCCCAAACTACCGAACAAGGGTGCCCACTACCACATGCATGGCCTCTTTGGTCACTGAGTTAGTGGTACCCGAAGCACTGAGCATGTGAAGAACCTGCGATGATGATGATGGGAGCATGAGTATGTCGTTAGCCATAGAGATATCAAGACTCGGCACCATATATACAAGACTTCTTTGTGGCAGATCGGGACTACATGATGCAGACGGTGTCCTGTCCACGAAAAGGTGAGCAGTGAGGCCTGGGTACGCATCGGAGGGAGTCGAAGGGCTGTAGCAGACTGGATACAAAAAACGACGCAGCGATTTAGAAAAACGCAGTCCTATATAGTGTATCAAATTACATGTATATATTTTTTTCAAATAGCAGGAACGTTTTTATAATCGCTCAAGTGTCCGGAATATAAACTATACAAATAGTTATTTTAAATATGAGAAGGAACGTGTGTAAAAGGGTGCTGTTATTCAACTCCACATTAAAATAGTAACAATTACCAATCATAACTTTTCTTTTTCTAGCTTTTAGATGTAGAGCTTCAGGGTGCATTATGTCGATCACATAGTGAAAAACACACTGGTGACAAAAAGTTGAGCTGCGAATATTCTTTGCAGTCACTCTCTCACTTCATCTCTCCATTGATAAAAAAATTACACACAATGTTAACTTCCCTTTTATCTTACAGGTTGTGTTCCACAAATGGGCGCCCCCCCAACACCTCTAAAACTTAATGTTCGAGGATTCTGTGATGATGCGTGGCCATCGTAACAACTTCTGAGAAAGCTGCTTCGACACGTAGTGCACCCTCTGTGCATCAGGCCAATGGCACAAGGTGAGCAAAGAAGCTTGTTTCCGAAACAAAGACAAGTCTTCAGTGAAAGGAGAAAGTGGGACTATACTATTACTAACTCTTTATTCTATCTTTCAGATCACTAAGGAGGGTGCACTATGAACCAGCACGTGCTTGGACACACAACAGAGGCAAAAGGTGAGCTACAAGTATTTTCTTCAGTATTAACCACTCCATCTACAACTTTCTCTCTCCCACGTTTTAATGTCGTTTTTTCCTCTTTCTCTTTCTCAGTTTCTCTCACATCGTTTCTCTTTCTCTTTTAAAGTTATGGACGCTGCTGTCCACTCTGCCGTGCACAACCTTAGCTAAGTACAAGTAGTGAACTCTGTTGGCCACAGTGAAGCCTGCTTCGACACGTAGTGCACCCTCTTTGAATCACGCCAATGGCAATAGATGAGCAAAGAAGCTTGTTTCCGAATCAATAACAAGTTATCTGTGAAAGGAGAGAGTGGGTAGTGTCCAGCACATTCACTACGTAGAAATATACAATTACCTCAGAGCAGTGAGAATAGATAGGTAACATCAGTTTGAGGGACAGATCTACAAGCTCCTAGCACCACTTTTGTGTCACTTTTAACATGGGAAAAGTAGAGCAAAGAGCTTGTAAATCTGCCTCTGACTTCTCAAGAAAAACACTCACCTCCAGACTCTGCGAGTCAATGAGGTGCAACAGTCTAGGTATGCAGGTGTAGGTTTACAAGAAAGTGCCACAGTGTGGCACTGTAAGCCCTTTGGCTGCACCACCCTGCAGTACTTTCAGAGCGTAGGAATGCAACATAATTACAAGAACATGTTGCATTCCTGTGCTCTCCCCTCCGCTGGCGCACAAACAGCTGCCATGCGCCGGCGCAGACACCATTGCAACATGCTGCAAGGATGCCTGCGCCAAGGGGAGATTGTTTTTCTGCAGGAAGGGGCACCTTCCTGCACAAAAACAATCACTAAAGGCTTTTAAAAATACATTATCCTGAGTATACAAATAAATAAAGCGAAAATATACGTGTGCAGTTGTGTGTACTATGCTATTACTAACTCTATACACTATCTTTCAGATCACTAAACTGGAGGGTGCACTATGAACCAGCACGTGCTTGGACACACAACGGAGGCAAAAGGTGAGCTACGAGTATTTTCACCAGTATTAACAGCTCCATCTATAACTTTCTCTCTCTCACGTTTTAATGTTGTTGTTTCTCTCTTTCTCACTCTCTCTCACATCATTTCTCTTTCTCTTTTAAAGTTATGGACGCTGCTGTCCACTCCATCGTGTACAACCGTAGCTGACTACAAGTTGTGAACTCTGTTGGCCACAGTGTTTACAGAAGGTAAGCAGCACGGCCTAGATATACAATATCTCCGATTAAATGCATTACAAATAAAAGAGCCTAATTAAAAGCCCCTTGAGCCACTTTTGCATCACTTTCAACATGAAAAAGTAACATAAAAGTGGTGCAAGACTCTTGTAAATAAGCCCTGAAGAATACTGTCCTGCATAATGACTTGATCTCTCACCTAATTCTGTCTCATCTCTGAATCATTTTAAAAATCTGTTGATCTGTAATTTAAATCTGACGCAGTAGGCAGTTCTATACAGACACCGCTTGAACGCGGGCCTATAACACAAGTGAAATGTATCAGGCACACTGCACACATAAAATTAATGAAATATCATCAAGTGTTACCTTGACTTGAAATGTTTGACCTCATTTAGTCACATCGATCTAATTTTAAACACTAATTTTCGTTTTTTTTTGCAGCTTACCTACTGTACGTCTATTGGAGTACACATCACATTTTGTTTATTATATTGTTTTATTGAAGTTATGTTTCTAGTTCTTTATTGTATTGTTATCTTTAAGTTACGTTTCCAGTTATTTATTGTTGTTTTAATAAAAGTTCATTTATAAAAAAGTATATACGTCTTTTTTTGGGGGGAGGTAGCGATCCCCAATAGAAATGATATTTATAATTTCAAGTATAATTCTGAGACTAACTATTTACCAGATCTGTACCAGAGCCTATAGCTACGACTATTGCTTCCAAATTAGAAAAGTTTTAAAACTCCAGCACAGTAACTTTTTTCCTTTAGCAACATAGTATGGTGAACTTCTAACCTCTGTGCTCACGTTAGTGTTCCATGAACTGTTACTATGGTAACAGGCAAAAAGACGTTTTGGGGTAGCGTTGAAAGGTACTGGCTGTACAAAAACTGTTATATTTACCCTGGATCCTCTACAAGACAAAAAGGAAAGCAAAGTAAACCAAAACACTGTGTACCAGATTTAAGACTCCCGTGCGCCACTTTCGCGTCCAAGGCCCCCCTACAAAATTAAAAGTGTGAGGGCCTCAACGACGCCCCTCAAACCCCGGGAACAACCACCCCCGGAGATTTCTGTATTGTGTGACAGGGCTGCGTGGCCCTCCGCCTGGTGCCCTCGAGAGGACTGGAGACCGCCATGCCCAGGGCTGGATCCACAAGTGTTCCGGGGTGCCTACCCCCGGGACACTGCTGTTTGCTATGGGAAGGCGGAGGTCTTCCGGCTCCCGCCCTCCCATAGCAAACTTGGAGCCATATTATCAAGAAAGGGCGATACACTATATCATTCTGGTGTTAACCTGGGCTTCTATGAGAATTCACAAGGGCATATTATCAAGCCCATTATCGCCGCTTTAGCGGCAGTTTCCTGCAGATAAAAGCGGTAATAATGTATCGCTCTTTCTTGATAATATAGCCCTTAGTTTGCATTTTGAAAGACAGAGCAGTAAAATGTGTTCTTACTTTCAAAATCCAAACAAGATTGCATTTCTACATGCAAGTTAGCATCTCCCCATGTGTAAAAGCAATGCCTGCTCCCGAAGAACGCGGAAAGCCGGCCAGACAGTGGGTGCATTGTGGCTCCACTCACAGTCCCCAACATTTTTTTATAAGACCCGGGCGATACGATCCCCAGGAATATTAGAAAGTTCTGATAGGGGCTATTTTTTAACGGAAAAAGTAAAAGTTGCGCACCCAGCTCAGTGCGGCCCTCTGTTGTGCACGCCCTGGAGGCACGACGTATGATCTCTAGGGTGCTCGACTGCAGCTCCTTTTGGGCACAACTTCTATTCATTTGGGAGCTGCCATTACTTTTCGACAGCAGGAACTACTAACATGCAGCTCCCCATCTGAAAAAGCAATCTGATTTAAATTTTGAAAGAGAAAACATATTTCCTTACTATGGGACGGCGGGATTGGTACCCTGGGACACTGCAAAATCTGTCCCTCCCACAATACATAAAGCCCCGGGCAGTGGTGGTCCCCGGGGCTTTGGAGAGCGTACCATTTTACCATAAAAAAATAGCCCCTATCACTAATTTTAATTGTCCCGGAGACCCCATCCCCCGGGGCTTACATAAAACATTGGCGACCGTCGGGGGAGCCCCAATGCCCCAACGGTCCCACCCAGCTCCCCGCGTCCTTCGGGAGCCGGCATTGCTTTTCCTCAGGAAGAGGAGCTAACATGCTGCTCCCCCTGAGGAAAAGAAATCTGCTTTCCTATTTGGAAGAGAGAGCAGTTTAACCTGCTCTCTCTTCCAAACAGAAAAGCAGTTTGCAATGACAGGGTGGGAGCCGTGAGGCTCCTGCCATGCCATTGCAAACGGCAGTATCCTGGCGGTGGGCACCCCGGGACACTGCAGTAGCCGGCCCTGGGGGTGGCAGTCCCCAGGGCCATCTTGGGCTCCAGGAGGGGGGCCACCATGGCCTCTCTACAATACTTTCAAGAAACCCCGGGGGTGGTAGTTCCCCAGACTGGGGGGCCTCAGGGCCCCCCTCAATTAATATTTTAAAGCCCCGGGGTGGCAGTCCCCGGGGCTGGGGGGGCCTCAGAGCCCCGCTAAATTAATGTTTTAAAGCCCCGGGGGTGGTGGTCCCGAGGGCTGGGAGAGCCTAAGAGACCCCCCCACACATATACATTTATATTTACTGTGGGCCGTGAGCCCCCCGCACATATATTTAAAAAAAAGCCCCGGGGACCCCATTATAATAAACTACTTTGCCCCTGGGACTTGACCCTCTGGATGCCAATTAGCACTAAAGCGGGCTTCTGGTTTTTTTTCACGCGATACCCGTATCCTTGCCCGTCCTTGTGGGACCCCCTGAGCAGGTCTAGGGGGTAAGGGTGTACCTACCTTGCCCCCTTTGCGTCTTTTGCTCACTTGTTTTTCAGTCTTCTTGTGACTCGGTTCTACCGAGACACAAGATGGCTACCAACAGTTCCTGGTTTGGAGTGTTGACAGACAGTTGACAACCAATTAGCATGCAGCTCGTGCACGTAAGGGTACGCGTATAATCCTCGAACAGTACTTCATCCATAGATATATCTATGATTTTACTTTTTGATTTTCTCAGGAACTACTGCATGGATTTACACCATTTAACAAAAAGCGTTGTCTGCGAACCAACCTTTTTGCCAAATTTGGTGTAATTCCGTTCAGCAGTTCGATCCCCATGGAAAATTCCATGGGGAAGCCCCCACTTCACCAATCACCCCCAAACATTCAGGGGATGACCGAATTGAGAGCAGGCCATCTTCTTGAAGAATTTCGTGAAGATTCGTCCACCGGTGCCAAAGTTATTTTGCAGATTTTCTATGGAAACTAGGTATATATATATATATATATATAACAGCTTCAAAACACCAGCCAGATGCACACGTGAGCGGGTGCACACAAAACGGGGGTGTGCCCGTTTGAAAAATCCTCGCTTCCAACATCCACAGATCCTTACTCCATAAAGAACGTAGCACACGCAGGGGGTAGTTCCACAGAGAAATTTATTTCGGGAACTTTACAGCAACAAGACGCGTTTCGCCTTCGGGCTTTGTCAAATTGTGCAGAGAGCCGAGGCGCCTGTCTGCCTTAAAAGACGTCATTCAAGTAGTAAAGTGCAAAGAAGGACTAAGTTACATATTTCTAAAGTGGCCGCCATCTTATGACGATGCGAATAACTAAATAGTAATCACTCATGCAGCTCAAGATAAAATGACCAAGACTCCTTACATGGCCAAAGTACATACATATATGCATTAGCTCCACAACGGTCCATAATCCGAACACACTGTTCATAACGCCCTGGATGGGCTAAGATAGTCCAAATAGATGCACAAAAGAATAAAAATAAAAATATAAGAATCACGCCCAGGATGGGCATATCTAATGCACAAACGTCATTCTAGAGATAGAGAATATATTACCTACTGGCGGTCGCCAGTAGGTAGTTATAGTTAGGATTGTTTTCTATAGGAAATCCGCAACATTCTATTGGGAATAACTTTGGCGCCAGTTGAAGAATCTGCCTGTAATTCTCATTACATTTGCCTCACTGCGCTTCGCTCCTTCCCAGAAAGTTTGGGGGGGATTTGTCAAGCAGGGGCCGAGATAAAAGGGGGGTCCCAAAACGTGTTTTCCCCATGTTAATTTCCATAGGGCGGTTGGACTCATTTTTAGCCCGAACGGCTGAATGGATTTCCACAAAACTTGGCAAAATTGTAGGGACTGGTAGCCCGATGTGCCTTTGCTATGTCTCAAGATATGTGCTCTAGTGGATTTTGAGTAATTTAGGTTCAAAAAAATATATATATCTATAAGCGCGCCCTGGTACGCTCACCGGGGCGCGTACCAGCACGCTACGCGAGTTCGCGCGCGGAAAGCTGATTGGCTCTCGGGTGTCTGTCAACATTCCGTCAACATACGTTCTCTTGTGTCTCGGTAGGATCGAGACACAAGAGGTGGCAAAAACAAAGGGGGAAATGACCAAAGGGGGCAGGGTAGACCCCCCCGACCCCCTAGGTTTGATGTGGGGGCCATAAAAGGGCCAGGCGGGGCAAAAAATATATATATTTTTTTCGATTTGCACGGGGGAAGCGCCCGGTACGTGCACCGGGGAGCGTACCATAAGGAATAAAGAATGACAGATTTTTTTTTTAAAGTAGCATTTTTTTAAATTGAAGGTAGTTCTAAAAAGAACTGTTTTTTAAATTCTTTTTGTTGTTTTATATTTTTTTTATTGTTTTTTGGAACATTTTTTACTTTTTTTGGCTTTTATGAACAATTTAATTTCTTTTTGTTATTTTTATGGGGACAAACATATATATATATATATATATATATATATATATATATATATATATATATATATATATATATATTACCTACTGGCGGTCGCCAGTAGGTAGTTATAGTTAGGATTTTTTTCAATGTTAAATCTGAAAATTCTATTTGGAATAACTTTGGCGCCGGTTGACGAATCTGCCTGAAAATTTCCTGAAAATGGCCTCGCGGGGTTCCGGTCCTTCCCTGAAAGTTTGGGGGGGATACGTCAAGCGGGGGGCGAGATAAAAGGGGGGTCCCAAAACGCGTTTTCCCCATGTTAATTTCCATAGGGCGGTCGATTTCACTTTTAGCCCGAACGGCTGAATGGATTTCCACCAAACTTGGCAAAATTGTAGGGACTGGTAGCCCGATGTGCCTTTGCTATGTCTCAAGATATGTGCTTCAGTGGATTTTGAGAAATTAACGTCCAAAAAAATATATATATCTGTAGCCGCGCTCCGGTACGCGCACCAGTGAGCGCTCCAGGCGCGACACGCGACTTGCGCGCAGAAAGCTGATTGGCTCTCAGTTGTCTGTAAACATTCTAAACAGTCTGGAGCGGCCGCCATCTTGTCTATCGGTAAAATCTAGTCATAAGAGGTGGCAAAAACAAAGGGTGGAATTGACCATAAGGGGGCAGGGTAGACCCCCCCTGACCCCCTAGGTTTGATATGGGGGCCATTAAAGGGCCCCGCGGGGCCTCAAAAAATTTTTTTTTTTTTTGCGTTTGTCGCGGGGGGAGCGCCCGGTGCGCGCACCGGGAAGCGCTCCAAGGAGGGTACTATGGAAAAATAATCACTTTAAAAAATTGTATGTTTATTAATTGTTTTTTTTTAATTTTTTTATTTTATGTAAGTACCTACATGTAGGTACTAATGAAGAGACTTAAATTTAATGTTCACCATCTTCTTTGTAGACATCTTGCATGTTGTTATTGTATTTTTTGTGGTATATGGAATTCATAATATAGTCTGTCTGGAAAGGAGAAACAGATCTTTTAAGCACTCCCTGAGAATTTCTAGGGGATCATGAGTAGTCTATCCTGTTCACTTATGAAAATGAGGTGTAAAATATTCATATGAGATAATATAGTGGGAGAAAGGTAGTAACTATGAGTAAACTTACTATGTAACAGAAAAATAGTTGAACAGTATACTATAAGTCTCACTTTATATTTTAAACATTTTTGGTAATACTTCATGAATTACATATAAAAAAGAATATTGTCTGAAACAATTGAAATTATTAAAGATACATTTATTCCTCTGATTCTTTTTCATAATTTAATAAAATTTCTAACATAATATTGTCCGGAATTTCCTCATAATTATATGTACATGATTCAATTTCTTCCAAACATTCTATAAACTGTTCATCCAAAGAGTCATCCATGAAATCAACTTCTTTTTTTTCATCTTCTGGTTTTTCCACCTTTACTTTGATAGAAGTATCATTTGCCTTATTTTCTCCTTCCATTTTCTTTCTGAAAATTGCATATAAATTAACTATATTAGTAGAGCTAGTATACCAGAGAAGCCTAACTCAATCCATAACTATTACAGAGAAGTCTATCTCTATCTCTAACTATTAAAGAGGGATAGCATATCACTAACAGAATATTTTTTAAGAAATAAACTTAAAGTGTACAATATACTTCCATAATTAGAAGTTACCTTAGAGAAATTAGTTGAAGTTGTCAGTGAAATTTGTTTTCAAGTGTACTTCAGGAAGCAGTAGTCAAAATGGCTGTGTTTCCCTCTCTTCTTTTATATATATTCTTGTACTTAACCAATCAAACGTCAGGAAATAATCGTAGAAAATGAGAGATACTTTTTAATTGGTTGTAAATTCTAACATTACAAGTGTGTTTTTGTCATGTAATTTACCTCAGGATATTTAGACAGGCCTGTAGCCTAAATGTCTCAATGGAATTTCACCAAATTTGGGCAAATGGTAGGGACTGCTATGTAGTAGGGCCTATTCTATATTTGATGAAAGTGTCTCCATTGGGTTTTCCGTAAATTACTTTCCCACCTTTTTTTATCGAGCGCTTACCGGTGCGCGCTCCTGTACGCGCACTGGCAGCGTTACGGGAGTCCTCCATTTTGTGTTTCGGTACAATCGAGACACAAGATGGAGGGTAAACAATGTTCGGAATGGATAGAAGGGGGCACTGTAGAGACTTCTTGACCCTCTAGGTTTTCTGAGGGGGGCTTAGGAGGCTCATAAACGTGAAAAAAAAAAAAAAATTCTTTAATTTTTCGCGGGGGTAGCGCCCCGGTGCGCGCACCGTTAAGCGTTCCCGAAAGCGTACTTTGGTGAAAAATAGTGAAAAAAGTTAGAAAAAAATAAACGCTTTGAATGATCAGAGTTAGGGTAGCTCTGAAAAGAGCTTTTGGGTTCTGTGGTTGATTTAGGTACCTACAAGTAGGTTCCAATACACATTCTTAAATTCAGGAGGAATATTCTATTCCCCTCATCTGAGAAGTGCACTCCATCTCCTCTGTAGATGTCTTGCATGTTGTAACGCAAGTTATTATTGTATAATGAACCCATTCCATAGTCTCTCATGTAAGCAGAAACAGATTTATTTACATGTTTCCGTGCTTTCTCAAATTGTGGACCAAATTGGTTGGACCAGTTCCATTTCTGTCTTTGGCATATATTGGAATATACCAAGGCAGTGTGGGGAAAAAGTATCATCAATTGATGAAAGGTGTCCTTTAATAGCATTTCCAGACCTACCCCAGTTAATGTGCCTAGATCGTTTCCACCACAGTGCACAATTATAAGGTCAGGTTCTGGCAGATGCAAAAAGGTTTTCACCAATGGTATCAATTGGTGACATTTTAATCCTCTGTGGCCAATCCACTTGATTTCCACATTTGATAAATCAAGGTTATGAAAATTTCTGCTAGCTGCATACCTTTGAGCCCAGTGGATGTAGCTATGTCCAATAATCCAAACAGAGTACATGATGTGAGAAGGTTCTGGTCCAGTCAGATGAAGTGTGGGAATGAAATGGCAGTTGGAACAGTAGGAGTTCACAAAAAAATAATTGTGGAGTTTCTGTGCTCTTGAATCACAAGCAATGATTGGTGGATTCAGATAGTTGAAAACTGAAAGTTAGGGTGTATGGTTATGTTGTGTGAAAGAAGCAATTTGAATGGTTTAAAAAAAGTCACCAAAAGCAAAAATACCCTGTATAGGCTGCTGTATTGACAGGTCAAACATCCTTGCTGAGTTAATTTGCAACATTGTAAGATAAACTTTTGAACCTTACAGTTCAGTTAGGAGGGAGTTGCTATGGTAACAGATAGAAAGGTTTGAGAGGGGGATGGGTGTTGGTTTGAAAATAGTGAGGGAAGAGTTTTCATTGGTTGAATTAAGGCATATGTGTACAAAGATAGAGATTTTCTATGCCAGTCTTGGTTTCAGTGTATTGGGAGCACACCTTTTCCTCTGCTAAAGAAAAATTGGTGTGTGTGTCTGACACTGTTTTCAATCTCCAAAAGCATTTGTAAAGGTAAGTAATGATTCATTTAATTTAGATAGAGATTTATTTGCTCTATGGAGAATATTTGGAAGCAGATAGTTTTGTTTTAGAAGTGAAATTGTATGTTAGTATATAAGTCCTGCGCAGTGTTTTTTACATGTTATTTAAAAATCGATTTTGGGTGCAAATGAATGGTATTTTTATTTGGCCTTTTTTATGATTGCCATGTGCAGTTGATGCATCACTTTAAACATGGGTAATAAGTGATGCACTGGTGGCGCCAGGCCTTTATAAATGAGGCCCTGACTTTGTTTGATGATATTGAGTGGTTGTACTTAGGTTCTGTGCAGTGTTCCTTACATGTTATTCAAAAATCGATTTTTGGGTGCAATTGATTGGTATATGTATTTGGCCCTTATTTATGAATGCCATGTGCAGCTGATGCATGACTTTAAACATGGGTAATAAGTGACGCACTGGTGGCGCAAGGCTTTCATAAATAAGGCCCTGACTTTGTTTGATGATATTGATTGGTTGTACATAGGTTCTGCACAGTGTTTCTTACATGTTATTCAAAAATCGATTTTTGGGTGCAATTGATTGGTATATGTATTTGGCCCTTATTTATGATTGCCATGTGCAGCTGATGCATGACTTTAAACATGGGTAATAAGTGACGCACTGGTGGCGCAAGGCTTTCATAAATAAGGCCCTGACTTTGTTTGATGATATTGAGTGGTTGTACTTAGGTTCTGCGCAGTGTTTCTTACATGTTATTGAAAAATCGATTTTGGGTGCAAATGAATGGTATTTTTATTTGGCCCTTATTTATGATTGCCATGTGCAGCTGATGCATGACTTTAAACATGGGTAATAAGTGATGCACTGGTGGCGCCAGGCCTTTATAAATGAGGCCCTGACTTTGTTTGATGATATTGATTGGTTGTACATAGGTTCTGTGCAGTGTTCCTTACATGTTATTGAAAAATCGATTTTTGGGTGCAATTGATTGGTATATGTATTTGGCCCTTATTTATGATTGCCATGTGCAGCTGATGCATGACTTTAAACATGGGTAATAAGTGACGCACTGGTGGCGCAAGGCTTTCATAAATAAGGCCCTGACTTTGTTTGATGATATTGAGTGGTTGTACTTAGGTTCTGTGCAGTGTTTCTTACATGTTATTGAAAAATCGATTTTTGGGTGCAATTGATTGGTATATGTATTTGGCCCTTATTTATGATTGCCATGTGCAGCTGATGCATGACTTTAAACATGGGTAATACGTGACGCACTGGTGGCGCAAGGCTTTCATAAATAAGGCCCTGACTTTGTTTGATGATATTGAGTGGTTGTACTTAGGTTCTGCGCCGTGTTTCTTACATGTTATTCAAAAATCGATTTTTGGGTGCAATTGATTGGTATATGTATTTTGCCCTTATTTATGATTGCCATGTGCAACTGATGCATGACTTTAAACATGGGTAATAAGTGACGCACTGGTGGCGCAAGGCTTTCATAAATAAGGCCCTGACTTTGTTTGATGATATTGAGTGGTTGTACTTAGGTTCTGCGCCGTGTTTCTTACATGTTATTGAAAAATCGATTTTTGGGTGCAATTGATTGGTATATGTATTTTGCCCTTATTTATGATTGCCATGTGCAACTGATGCATGACTTTAAACATGGGTAATAAGTGACCCACTGGTGGCGCAAGGCTTTCATAAATAAGGCCCTGACTTTGTTTGATGATATTGAGTGGTTGTACTTAGGTTCTGCGCCGTGTTTCTTACATGTTATTGAAAAATCGATTTTTGGGTGCAATTGATTGGTATATGTATTTGGCCCTTATTTATGATTGCCATGTGCAGCTGATGCATGACTTTAAACATGGGTAATAAGTGACGCACTGGTGGCGCAAGGCTTTCATAAATAAGGCCCTGACTTTGTTTGATGATATTGATTGGTTGTACATAGGTTCTGCGCAGTGTTTCTTACATGTTATTCAAAAATCGATTTTTGGGTGCAATTGATTGGTATATGTATTTGGCCCTTATTTATGATTGCCATGTGCAGCCGATGCAAAACTTTAAACATGGGTAATAAGTTATGCACTGGTGGCGCAAGGCCTTTATAAATCAGACCCTGACTTTGTTTGATGATATTGAGTGGTTGTACTTAGGTTTTGCGCAGTGTTTCTTACATGTTATTGAAAAATCGATTTTTGGGTGCAATTGATTGGTATATGTATTTGGCCCTTATTTATGATTGCCATGTGCAGCTGATGCATGACTTTAAACATGGGTAATAAGTGACGCACTGGTGGCGCAAGGCTTTCATAAATAAGGCCCTGACTTTGTTTGATGATATTGATTGGTTGTACATAGGTTCTGCGCAGTGTTTCTTACATGTTATTCAAAAATCGATTTTTGGGTGCAATTGATTGGTATATGTATTTGGCCCTTATTTATGATTGCCATGTGCAGCTGATGCATGACTTTAAACATGGGTAATACGTGACGCACTGGTGGCGCAAGGCTTTCATAAATAAGGCCCTGACTTTGTTTGATGATATTGAGTGGTTGTACTTAGGTTCTGCGCCGTGTTTCTTACATGTTATTCAAAAATCGATTTTTGGGTGCAATTGATTGGTATATGTATTTTGCCCTTATTTATGATTGCCATGTGCAACTGATGCATGACTTTAAACATGGGTAATAAGTGACGCACTGGTGGCGCAAGGCTTTCATAAATAAGGCCCTGACTTTGTTTGATGATATTGAGTGGTTGTACTTAGGTTCTGCGCCGTGTTTCTTACATGTTATTGAAAAATCGATTTTTGGGTGCAATTGATTGGTATATGTATTTGGCCCTTATTTATGATTGCCATGTGCAGCTGATGCATGACTTTAAACATGGGTAATAAGTGACGCACTGGTGGCGCAAGGCTTTCATAAATAAGGCCCTGACTTTGTTTGATGATATTGATTGGTTGTACATAGGTTCTGCGCAGTGTTTCTTACATGTTATTCAAAAATCGATTTTTGGGTGCAATTGATTGGTATATGTATTTGGCCCTTATTTATGATTGCCATGTGCAGCTGATGCATGACTTTAAACATGGGTAATACGTGACGCACTGGTGGCGCAAGGCTTTCATAAATAAGGCCCTGACTTTGTTTGATGATATTGAGTGGTTGTACTTAGGTTCTGCGCCGTGTTTCTTACATGTTATTGAAAAATCGATTTTGGGGTGCAATTGATTGGTATATGTATTTGGCCCTTATTTATGATTGCCATGTGCAACTGATGCATGACTTTAAACATGGGTAATAAGTGACGCACTGGTGGCGCAAGGCTTTCATAAATAAGGCCCTGACTTTGTTTGATGATATTGATTGGTTGTACATAGGTTCTGCGCAGTGTTTCTTACATGTTATTCAAAAATCGATTTTTGGGTGCAATTGATTGGTATATGTATTTGGCCCTTATTTATGATTGCCATGTGCAGCCGATGCAAAACTTTAAACATGGGTAATAAGTTATGCACTGGTGGCGCAAGGCCTTTATAAATCAGACCCTGACTTTGTTTGATGATATTGAGTGGTTGTACTTAGGTTTTGCGCAGTGTTTCTTACATGTTATTGAAAAATCGATTTTTGGGTGCAATTGATTGGTATATGTATTTGGCCCTTATTTATGAATGCCATGTGCAGCTGATGCTTGACTTTAAACATGGGTAATAAGTGATGCACTGGTGGCGCAAGGCCTTTAAAAATAAAGCCATGAGTTGCTATTGTATAAACTTAAATATGTTGCAATTTATTGTTTATATTGTTTGCTTTTTAACATTACTTTGTTGTTTGCTAATAGTGGTCTTTCATGTGTTTTTTTAACAGAACAACAGATTCAAATCAACTTCTGAAAAGGAAGCAAAAATGCCTTCAAGGCAAAGAAATATCAAAAATACCATACGGAAAAGGAGAACATCAACAACAGAGTTTATGGAATCCTCTTCAACAACTACTTCAAAAAACACCAGAAAAGCTTCTGGTAAGCCAATTAAGTCTTTTCTTCGCAACATATGTCGTAGGAAAAAAAATGAAATTGCTAATGTGAATATACAGAAAAAGTCAACAAATCTAAAAAGGAAAGAGAAGCCCACAAAAAATGTTTCCATTGGACCAGGAGAGAAGAGAATGGTTAGCAATAGAAGGGTAAATGTTTTTAGGGACATTCGTAGGCGAATGTTTCGCAATAGGGTAGTTTTAAATTTGCTAAAAAATGATAAGAAAAGTAAACTAAAAGCTGCTTTTTATAAGAAAAAGAAAAGTGTAGAAAAGATTGTTGATCAGGCTTTTGAAGTTAAGAAAAAATTATTTATTTTAATAATCAATAGAATTAGGATACTTAATAAGGCAATGGATGTTTTCAAATCGAACAGTAGATGGAAAAGAATTATTAATCGGAGTAATTTTTGTGAAGTATTTTCTGGTGAATGGATGCATAGTTCAAGTTCTGAGCCTTTTTTTAATGAGGAGAGTTACTTTCAGGAAAATGATTTGGTGCATGCAGTTGACACCAGTGGTCGTGCATATGAGGTGAAAGATAGTTGTGTGATGGAAAAAGAGAAACTTGTATCTAGAGATGCAGAAGAGGTGTTAGCTGATGAAGTTTTAGGGAGACGTACTAAGGGTCCAGTGTACACATGGAAATGCAGTAGTATTTGTAGTGTGCGACAGGAATCAATTGATTTGCTTCGAAATTTCTTACGTACATATAGTAAAAAAAGTCTCAAACAAAAAATGAAGATCCTGCAAGAGTTAGATCCTTGCAGAGTGAGAGAAAGCACAGGTTTGCAAGGGCATTCACTAGCATGTCTTTCTAGAAAAGTTTGTCGGAGTGTTTTTCATCATTTTAGGATGTTAGCAGTGCATCATAATAACGTAAGGAAATTAGTGAGGAAGTTGTATTATGCAAAAAGTCCTGCACTTAAGCTTAAACAGTTAAATAGTGCTCTTTTGCATGGATCTGAAGTGGATGTGAAGACTATTTGTGAAGAAATTGAGTTTTGTTATTTTGGGAACAAAGAGGACACTGTAGAAATAGATATAGTAATGGATGGTAATGCAGAAGATAATGGACAAATTTCAAGTATTGAAAAGTTTGATGAGGAAATTATCAAGTTTAAGGTGAAATCAAGTGAGAGGCCTAATTTAACTTGTGTGTGTTGTCGACGGACTCATTATAAAATTCAGACTAGGTTAGTTGATTTATATGCAAAAAGTGAATTGGAAAATAATAGTGAATGGGAGGATTTTGTAAGTTATTTGTTGGTGGAGAATTCTTTTGATTTGAGTTTGGATCAGCGTATTTGCACTTATTGTTTGAAAAAATTAAATGAAAATAGAATGCCTGCAAGAGCAGTTTATAATAATCTTCAGTTGATAGATATTCCTTCTGAATTGATGGATCTAAATACTTATGAATCTATTTTGATTCAATGTGTCCATCCTTTTCAGGCTATTGTACGCATGGAGCCTAAGACAGGGAAATTGCCTCCATCAGATTTACTGAGAGGATTAAAGGGAAGAGTTGTTTATTTGCCTCTAGATGTAAAGAAAAATATTAATACAATTGGTGTAGAAAGAGTAGAAGAAGATCCTTTAGTTATTCTAGTTAATGGGGTTCCAACAAAGAGTAAGAAAATTTGGCAAGATTTAGTGGATGTTAAAAAAGTCAAGAAGGCAACGTTGTATTTAGTTAAAAACAATGAGTACTACAAAAATGTAAGTGTTGGAGTAGAGGAAACAGCTACAGAAGAAGATAGTGATTCTTCAGTTGGTCAAATTGAAAAAGTTGATGTGTCTAGAACTGAAGAAATATATGAACATTATACTGTTCATCCTTTGCATTCCAAAGAAGTAATGAGAAATGCAATTGACTTGTTTCAAATGAAGGCAGCAAAAGGAAGTCCCATTAGTGTATGGGAAGAAAGTTTGGAAGCTCGTTGTTTTCCACAATTATTTCCAACAGGTTGTGGTGGACGATATGATGATCGACCAGTTCAAATTCCTGCAGCTGAATACCGGACTCTAAGATTATATGCAGAAGATCCAAGGTTTCGTCAATGCATTCCATATTTATTTCATCTACTGTTTGAAAGTGATTTGTCTGGGCTTTCTTATGCAGTTAATCATATATTAAAAAGTGGACCTCATTTGCTAAATGTTTGTGCAAGGGACTTTATGGAGAAAGTTAATCTGCAAGACAGTATTTTGGAATCTCAGCTAATCAATCTCATGGCATGTCAACGTGGAACCAACGAGTATTGGTTTCGTCGTCATGGAGAATTGAAATGTATGCTAAGAAACTTAGGAACTCCTACATGGTTCCTCACTCTTAGCTGTGCTGAGTATGCATGGGACGATTTACTTCAATTTCTACGAGAGGCAAATGAAAACATACCAAATATAGAATTGAAAACACCAGGAGAACTGTGTTCTTTAGATCCAGTGAATGTTTGCAGATATTTTAATCATAGATTTGAAGCTATGATGTCTTTTATTACCAACAAAAAAAATCCTCCCCTTGGAGAGGTTTTGGATTTCTTTTGGAGGAAGGAATATCAAGCGAGAGGTGCTCCTCATATACATATGTTGTTGTGGATTAAAGATGCACCCAAATTTGGATCAGATTCAGATGAAACAGTGATGAGTTTCATTGAAGAGTATTCAACATGTGCTGTTCCAAAATCTACTGAAGAAAACAATTTAAGGCAACAAGTTTTACGTTTTCAATCTCATCGTTGTGGAAAGTATTGTCGTCGAAAATTTAAAAACAAGGAAAAGTACTACACGAAATGTCGTTTTGCATTTCCTCGACCAGTGATTTCTAAGGGAAGAGTAAATAATTTGATGTCATCTCTACGACATACTGTGACGAGAAAATCTCCCAAAAACACATATAATTTGAAAAGAAATGAAGAATCTAAGTACATCAACGATTACAACCCAGTGATTTTGTCCATGTGGAATGCTAACATGGATATTCAGTTCGTTGCTGACAACTCTATTGCTGTGGCTCGATATGTGACATCTTACATCACCAAAAAAGAAAAGACAGAACTGAAGGAAATGTGGGAGGACATTTCACATGAAAAGAGTCTAAGCAAGAAATTATACAGTTTCAGTCTGAAGATGTTGTCGCATCGAGAAATTGGAGCATATGAATGTTCTGATCGGTTATCATCAGCAAGTCTCTATGCCAAATCAAGAACAATCATTTGGGTGAGTCTTGGTCTTGCTGCAACACGAAACCGAGTTTTGAAATCTGTACAAGAAATTGAATATTTGGCGGAAAAAGAACCAAACAGTACAGATATTTTGAAGACAAATATGTTGGATACATACTATCCAAATAGAAGTACTCACCTTGAGAACACATGTTTGTATGAAGTTCTTCAAAACTACAGTTATAAGAGGAACATCACAGAAGATATCAATAATGGAAAATATGCACTCATTGGCTATGAAGGATGTCTAGTGAAGCAGAAAAAAGGCCATTTGATTAATCATCGAAAATTGAGTTGTGAAGTTCCAGACAAAAGAGAATTTTACTATTTAGCTCTTTTGCAACTCTTTAAGCCATGGCGTACAGAAGAGGAACTACTTGGAGATTTTCTCTGTTATGAAGACTCTTTTAATGCAACTAAGGATACCATAGAATGTCCTATTTTTCTAAATTATCTGCAAATGTTGAATGAAGAAATGGAGCAAGAAACCCCAATTGCTGAAGAGATAGCTAGAAACAGTTCTCAAGATAGTCAGAGTTCTACTTCATTGAGCCAGGATCCACTAGGAGGACCAATTATCCAAAATGAAGCTGCCACTGCCATGGATGAGGTGGAAAGAGCTATGGAACAAGCTCAAGAGGATGGAGTTAACTTAGAAGATTTGGTAACGCAACTAAACATTGAGCAGAAAAAGATATATGATGAAGTCACAGAGCAGATTGAACATGGATTCAGACATGAGAAAAAAGAGTGCTCATGTATATTATTTGACCCTGTCCGACTGTATGTAAGTGGAGAAGCGGGGACAGGAAAAAGTTTTCTAATTAAAGCCGTTGCAAGTTATCTGCAGAAAAGGACTGATTCACCACTGTCTTGTGTTGTAACTGCTCCAACTGGTCTGGCAGCACATAACATTAAAGGGATTACTCTACATCGTTTATTGATGCTGCCAGTTGAACATGATAATAAATTGCATTACAACAAGCTATCTGGAGATGCGTGTTCTGAAGTTTCAAGAGTCTTGAAGAAAATGAAACTTCTTATCATAGATGAAGTAAGCATGGTCTCAAATCTAATGCTTGCTTTTGTGCATTTGAGAATGCAAGAAATTCTTAAAACAGACTATGATGTGTTATTTGGAGGAAAACACATTATTGTTTTTGGAGATCTATTGCAGTTGACTCCAGTAAAAGGACAACCAGTGTTTAAAATGCTCACGCATGAAGATACCAGGAAGTCCCTTGGAAGCATTGGAAATGTTAATATATGGCTAAATTTTAAATATGCTGAACTGCTTCAAAATATGCGACAGGCCAAGGATGAAGATTATAAAAATATTCTACAAGATGTAAGAATTGGAAAAATGACTGAGAAAGGGAAAAAAGCTTTGCATAGTCGATTAATTTCAAATTTGTATCCAAATGAAAACATTCTTCCAGAGAATATTTTTTAAAAAATGACTGAGAAGAAATCTGGGATATGTTTGATGCCAACTCTGCAAGAATGTTCCATCTTCAACCAAAAAATGTTAGACTTAGAAAATGAAGAGATTGTGAAACTGGAAGCAATAGATAAAATAGAGCATATGGGTGCAACAATTGTTTTGTCAGAAAATTTGAAAACTAAATTGCATTCATTGGAGAAAAGTATTTCAAAAACAGCTGGTTTTGAAAAGACTCTGAATGTGTGTTTAAATTGTCGTATCATTTTGAGAAGGAATTTAAATGTTGAAAGCGGTCTGGTAAATGGAGCAATGGGTTATGTTGTTGATTTTGTGAATTACAGAAATAGAGATGGAATTGAATTTTTAAAAATAAAATTTGATGGCATTGAACAAGTACAACAAATAAGTCGTTGTTCTGCTAGATTTTTACTTGTAAAAGACTTATATGTTCGCCGAAAACAGTTTCCTGTTTGTTTGGCGTATGCGGTGACAATTCATAAATCTCAAGGTTTAAGTGTAGATAGTGCATTGGTGAACATTGGAAGATCTGTGTTTAAAGAGGGTATGGCATATGTGGCATTATCTCGAGTCAGAACTTTATCAGGATTGTACTTGATTGCGTGTGATGAGACAAAGATTTCTGCCGATCTAGATTGTGTTAAAGAATACAATAGGTTAAGAAGAGAGTATGCTCCACATTTGCCTCAATATCCTCTGTTTGAAAAACGTGTGGTAGGCCGAAAAAGAAGAAATGAGGATAATTGTAGTGAGGTAGTTGCAAAAAGACAAAAAGTAGAGAAAACTGTAATTGAAAACAGGAAGAAAAAGAATTGTGGAGAAAATGTTGTTGGATTTCAGTTTGAAAACAGTTCTGGTGTCAACTGCTATGCTAATGTAGTGGTTAATGTTGTTTTTTTTCTTAAAAGTTTACAAGAACAGATTGTTGAAAATCGGGATCAAAGATTGTGTGGTTTATTGAATTCTGTGTTTCAGAAATGTAGCAGTGTTACAGCACAAATAGAAAGTGTAACAGAAATTCGAAATATTTTAGATTTGTGTTCTGGTCAAGATAAATTTTCACAGAACATTCAGCAGGATTGTCAGGAATTTTTAATGTATATGTTTGGTGTTTTGGAAGATGAAGGTGTAGATGTAGATAATCTTTTCAGTCTTTCTTATCAATGGCAGCATGACTGCCACAATTGTAGTTTATCAAGTACTACTACAATAGACACTGAAAGATTTATATATTTGACTTTACCAGACTGTAAATCAGTGTCTTTTAAAAATCTAGTTAAAGCAGCAGATCATAATATGGTGTGTACCCAATGTAACTGTACAATGCTGTCCACATTATTTATACAAAGGTATGGGCAGTATATTATTTTAGTTTTCCAACGATGTAGACCTGATGGAACTAAATTGACAACTTCTATCAAAAATTTTGTGGCTTCTCAGTTATCAATTTCTGGAAGGACCTTTACAACTGAAGCTATTATTTATCATGATGGATCTTCGACCACCTCAGGACATTATACATGCTACTTAAAATCTGAAAATGGATGGAGTTACTGCAATGATTCTCATTTAACTTATAAACAACGTTTGCCTTATGACTCTACAAATTCTTATCTAGTGTTTTTAAAACCAAAGTTTTAGTAAAGGGAATTGGCCTTTGAAGACGGGAATAGTTAATAAAAGTTAGTTAGTTAGTTAGTTAATCTAATATTTTAAATTATTTATCTCATGTAGATACTTTAAGTGGATCTCAAAGTAAAAAATACTGATATATCTGACACAAATTGGCCGTGAGGAAAATGTAAGATATGATGTTGTTAGATCTTTTTTCATAGGAAGTTGATGAAATCGAAGTTATAGAGCACAGCAGACTTTTTTTCACCAAAAGGACCTTCACTATCTGCAATCTCATGTAGATACTTTAAGTGGATCTCAAAGTAAAAAATACTGATATATCTGACACAAATTGGCCGTGAGGAAAGTGTAACATATGATGTTGTTAGATCTTTTTTCATAGGAAGTCGATGAAATGGAAGTTATAGAGCACAGCAGACTTTTTTCCACCAAAAGGACCTTCACTATCTGCAATTTGGTCTCACGGAAAAGTAGGTGAATCAAAGATTAGTGTACTTATATGAGATGTATGTTTGAATGGGTTTTTTTAAACACAATCTTTTAGATTGTGTTTTTTTTTTCCCGCTGTTATATGATGAAGACTTTGATCTCACTAATTTAAGTGAAATTCAATATATTCTGAGAACAGCAAAAATAAATAATGTAACATATTGTAGAAGTTATTGTGTAGTTTGCATTGTGTAATTTATATTGTGTTCACATTGTCTTATACTCATTTTCTTTTTCACCCTTATTTACCTCTCTTTACTAATTTACACTCTTTTTTCATCGCTGTTTCTTTAGTGCACTTCATTCACAACTTCTTAATCTAATAGGAACTGTCTGCATTTCCTCTGTTCCTTCCACCACTTTTTATCTTTTTCATATTCTCACAGTACCACTGCTTTAGTTTCCTAACCCTCTCTTTCTTTTTCTCCATTTTTTTTCTTTCGCATCCATTGTACTGTAGTTCACTTAGTTCTTCCTTTTGTCTTTCTGTGTACTTACTCTCTCACTCCTGTTTTATCCATCGTTCTATACTAACTTCATTCCTTTCATCCCTTCACTCTGTTACTTTACTTCACTCACTCTCAATCATCTTCTATTCCTCTTTTTTATTTATAGTTTCTCAATCAGACTTCTCTCCTTTTCACTCATTTTTCTTTTATTTTCTTATCTTTACTGATTTTGATTTGATATCTTACATTCTTTTAGTATCTTATTTACCTTTAGGAATTTGTTCTCTTTCTATTTCTTTTTCCTTTTTTTTTCTCTTTCTACATTACTTTCTTTCTGTTTTTGTATCCTTCACTATTGCATCATTTCTTAGTAAACTTTTGTAGATTTTTAAACCTCATGAACTGTTGCTTCTATTTTATTATATATTTTTAAGAAATTATAACGTGTTTTTTCTTTTATCTTTCATAGATACAAGTTTGCATTGATTATATGGTAAGTGTGTTTATAAAATCTTTTTTGTTATCACCTTTTGTTTTATTTTCACTATTTTTCTGTCACCCTACCGCACCCCTATTTCCTTACTTTGCTTCCCTCACTTATTCTTTTGTTCCATGTTTACTTCCGACCACATTCAATTTCTTTCAGTACTTCTGCCTATGCACACTCCTTCACTTACCTTTTTTACTGGTTCACTTAGTCCCTTTGTGACAGTCCTTCTTTTACTCTCTCTCTTCTTTGTCTCTATTACTCCCCATGTGTTACCCTTATTCACTTACATGTACCCTCTTTCACCCCTCTTTACTTATATTCACTGATATTTACTTTCCCTCAATCACTGCTATTCTTTTCCTCTGATTCCGTCACTACCTGACATTCCCATACTTAACTGTCCTTCTTTTTACTTTCAACATCCATTTACAATCTCCCTTAACCTCTGCTTTAGTCTTCTTCCTATTTCTTCTTTCTTTTGCTCCCTTATTCATTTTTCTTTTCTCAGTTACTTCCTTTTACACTTTTTATCTGTCTTACTATCTATTACACAGTCCCTCCTTCATTTTTTTTTTCTTTTTTTTTGTTAGTGCGCTGACGGTACGCGCACCGGTGCGCGCACCGAAAGCGAAATATAAAAAAAAATATTTTAAATTAAAAATATTATCTCAATATACATTATAGTGTTCATTTTTACAAAAACATACTTTAGCAATTCACTAAAAAACACATAGGTATGAGTATGAATAAAAAGTTAGGAATTAGCATTAAAAAAACCTATGAAATTCACTGAAAAAACCATAGGTTTCACACCAGTTATAGTTAGGAATTAGCATTTAAAAAACCTATGAAATTCACTGAAAAAACCATAGGTTTCACACCAGTTATAGTTAGGAATTAGCATTTAAAAAACCTATTAAATTCACTGAAAAAACCATAGGTTTCACACCAGTTATAGTTAGCTGGAAATTTTACTGATATAAAACCATTGAAATTCCCACGTTATAGTTAGTCGGACTCACTATAACTTGCGCGTGCAATGCACTGCTGATGACATCACATATTACATCACTCATGACATGGTCAGTGACATCACTCATGACACCATCCTTGTGACATAGTGACAGACCTCCTTTCACTATAATGTAACCCTTGAGACACATATTCAAAAATAGAAACTGAAATTTTTAAAAAAATGGAGATACCTATATCAGTTACAACAAGCAATTCAGTAATTCCACTATCTATATACACATCCACTCATTCACCAACAGTTCTATATAGTCACTCATACATATACTCACTCATCATATGAAGTGATACACCTATACATCCTGTTACACACCGACATTCATCCAAAAGTTACTCACACACATATTCACACGTGCAAATAAACTATTGGACATCCATTTATTTGAATATAGAGTTATACACACACTTCCACCTTACTTCTATTTAAAATTACACATATTTATTCTCTTAAACAATCACTTATAGAAACACATACTTATTTAAACAGGAACTCTTACAATCTCTTACTCTCACATATACTCACTTATATACATCAATATTCACATATACTAGATTAAAACATATGTAGTTACTGATAAAGACACTAGTGAGACAGTCATTCACTCACTAACAAACACATATAGACACTCATCCACCCATACAGTCCTGTACATATGTTGTCTTCAAAACACATACAAACAAAGAGTCAGTCACTCATGCATCTATGTGCTAAGTAATACCCCCACCAAACCATATAGACACTCATACTGATACTAATAATAATATCAAATAACCCATATACATACGCATGTTGCTACTTATCAACACATGTAGCCACTTATACACAAAGTGAAACACTAATATATGTATTTAAATTTTTAAACATAACTCACTAATATTTATTTTTCAGAAAGACACATATTCACTGGATGGTGTCATCAGTGATGTCATGAGTGATGTCACTGACCATGTCATGAGTGATGTAATATGTGATGTCATCAGCAGTGCATTGCACGCGCAAGTTATAGTGAGTCCGACTAACTATAACGTGGGAATTTCAATGGTTTTATATCAGTAAAATTTCCAGCTAACTATAACTGGTGTGAAACCTATGGTTTTTTCAGTGAATTTAATAGGTTTTTTAAATGCTAATTCCTAACTATAACTGGTGTGAAACCTATGGTTTTTTCAGTGAATTTCATAGGTTTTTTAAATGCTAATTCCTAACTATAACTGGTGTGAAACCTATGGTTTTTTCAGTGAATATATATATATATATATATATATATATATATATATATATATATATATACCTACTGGCGGTCGCCAGTAGGTAGTTATAGTTAGGATAATTTTCAATGTTAAATCTCAACATTCTATTTTGAATAACTTTGGCGCCGGTTGACGAATCTGCCTGAAATTTTCAGGAAAATGGTCTCATGGCGGTCCAGTCCTTCCCTGAAAGTTTGGGGGGGATTCGTCAAGCGGGGGCCGAGATAAAAGGGGGGTCCCAAAACGCGTTTTCCCCATGTTAATTTCCATAGGGCGGTCGATTTCACTTTTAGCTCGAACGGCTGAATGGATTTCCACCAAACTTGGCAAAATTGTAGGGACTGGTAGCCCGATGTGCCTTTGCTATGTCTCAAGATATGTGCTCCAGTGGATTTTGAGTAATTTAGGTTCAAAAAAATATATATATCTATAGCCGCGCTCCGGTGCGCGCACCGGAGAGCGCTCGAGGCGCGACACGCGACTTGCGCGCAGGAAGCTGATTGGATCTCAGTTGTCTGTAAACATTCTAAACAGTCTGGAGCGGCCGCCATCTTGTGTCTCGGTAAAATCGAGACACAAGAGGTGGCTAAAAGAAAGGGGGAAATGACAATAAGGGGGAAGAGTACACCCCCTCTGACCCCCTAGTTTTGATGTGGGGGCCATTAAAGGGCCCCGCGGGGCCTCAAAAAAAAATTATTTTTTTTCGATTTCCGCGGGGGGCGCACCCGGTACGCGTACCGGGGAGCTTACTGAGGAGCGTACTAAGGAGAAAAAAAATGACAGATTTTTTTCACAAAAAAATGCATTTTTTTATAAATTAGAGGTAGTTCTGAAAAGAACTTTTTTTTTTCTTCTTTTTGTTGTTTTATATTTTTTTGTGTTTTTTGAACTTTTTGAACTTTTTTTGGCTTTTTAAAACAATTTTATAATTTTTTTGGATTTTTGTCAAGGGAAAAACAAAAAACAGGAATTCAAAAACGGCTCAACAGGAGCAAAAAAATGTGAAAATTTAGGGACTGTCAGGGCAGCGGTGTTGCTGTTTCTTTAGGGCAATAAGTTCAACACTCTGCTCCCCATAGCAGAGCAGTTCGTTACACTCCGTGCACAGAAATTTGATGCCTGCAAACTCTGGCTGTATGTTAGGGACCATTCTTCTACGGGATGGTCCCGAAGGTGTTGCTCCACCAGTGGAGGTGCTGCCGCCATCTGTGGGTAATTTCCGTGCCAGGTCTCTGACACTCTCCCTCGCAAAGTTGTTTGGGTGTCTTCTTTTGACATGCCTGATTAAATTGGCATTACCAAAACTATATTTTTTCAGAGGATTGCCTCTGGATAAAGTACTCCCACATATTTTGCAGGTTACTTTTGGAGCGTTGACTTTTTTTTCACCTTCAGGGATGTTATAAAATTTCCAGATGAAATGGATTTTTTTCTTCTCCGTAGGAGGGTCCTCATCTACAAATGCATCTGAATCACTGCTGGATGACTCTCTTGCAGCCATTGCTGTAGATCAGGAAAGTAGGAGATGAAGATAGTACACAGAACAGCTCTTGCTCTCTCCAAGTACAAAGCAATAGTGAAGGAAATGGGTGGGGATTTCATTCTTTGTAAAAAAAACTGTTAGCAACCAATGAAAAGTGTTATTTTAGGGTCACATGACCCGACGCGCTTACGCTGCGCGCTTCGGAGCACTTCCGGTGCGTTTACGCGGCGCGAGCGGAGGCGCTTCCGGGGCGCAAACGTGGCGCGATCGTAGGCGCTTCCGGGTGCGTTTACGCGGCGCGATTTGAGGCGCTTCCGGGGCGCACATATGACGCGACCGTAGGCGCTTCTGCGTGCGTTTACGAGGCGCGAGCGTAGGCGCTTCCGAGGGCACTTACGTTGCGCGCCGAAGTGATGTCATCAAACTTTTACAGAAATGCATAATCATTTTCCTTATTAAAAAAAACTGATTTTATTTGTATAGTACGAAAAGTTTTGCATTATTATTAACTTTTCATTCATATTTTTTTTCACGAACGACAATAGCGCTCCGGGTGCGCTTTCTGCTAAGCTCACCGGAAAGCTTACGGGAGCGCTTAGCTGAAAGCTTCTCGGAGCGCGCACCAAGAGCGCAAAAAAAAAAAAATATATAAAAAAAAGAATACTTACAAAAAAACAGCAAATTGTAAAAAAAAAAAGGATACAAACTCGATATAGAAAGGAATTAGCATTTAAAAAACCTATGAAATTCACTGAAAAAACCATAGGTTTCACACCAGTTATAGTTAGGAATTAGCATTTAAAAAACCTATTAAATTCACTGAAAAAACCATAGGTTTGACCCCAGTTATAGTTAGCTGGAAATTTTACTGATATAAAACCATTGAAATTCACACGTTATAGTTAGTCGGACTCACTATAACTTGCGCGTGCAATGCACTGCTGATGACATCACATATTACATCACTCATGACATGGTCAGTGACATCACTCATGACATCACTGATGACACCATCCAGTGAATATGTGCCTTTCTGAAAAAGTAAATATTAGTGAGTAATGTTTAAATATTTAAATATATATATTAGTGTTTTACTTTGTGTATAAGTGGCTACATGTGTTGGTAAGTAGCTACATGCGTATGTATATGGGTTATTAGATGTTTCTCTTAGTATCAGTATGAGTGTCTATATGGTTTGGTGGGGGTATTACTTAGCACATAGATGCATGAGTGACTGACTCTCTGTTTCTATGTGTTTTGAAGACAGCATATGTACAGGACTGTATGGGTGGATGAGTGTCTATATGTGTTTGTTAGTGAGTGAATGACTGTCTCACTAGTGTCTTTATCAGTAACTACATATGTTTTAATCTAGTATATATGAATATTGATGTATATAAGTGAGTATATGTGAGAGTAAGAGATTGTAAGAGTTCCTGTTTAAATAAGTATGTGTTTCTATAAGTGATTGTTTAAGAGAATAAATATGTGTAATTTTAAATAGAAGTAAGGTGGAAGTGTGTGTATAACTCTATATTCAAATAAATGGATGTCCAATAGTTTATTTGCACGTGTGAATATGTGTGTGAGTAACTTTTGGATGAATGTCGGTGTGTAACAGGATGTATAGGTGTATCACTTCATATGATGAGTGAGTATATGTATGAGTGACTATATAAAACTATTGGTGAATGAGTGGATGTGTATATAGATAGTGGAATTACTGAATTGCTTGTTGTAACTGATATAGGTATCTCCATTTTTTTAAAAATTTCAGTTTCTATTTTTGAATATGTGTCTCAAGGGTTACATTATAGTGAAAGGAGGTCTGTCACTATGTCACAAGGATGGTGTCATGAGTGATGTCACTGACCATGTCATGAGTGATGTAATATGTGATGTCATCAGCAGTGCATTGCACGCGCAAGTTATAGTGAGTCCGACTAACTATAACGTGTGAATTTCAATGGTTTTATATCAGTAAAATTTCCAGCTAACTATAACTGGGGTCAAACCTATGGTTTTTTCAGTGAATTTAATAGGTTTTTTAAATGCTAATTCCTAACTATAACTGGTGTGAAACCTATGGTTTTTTCAGTGAATATATATATATATATATATATATATATATATATATATATATATATATATATATATATGTGAAAAAAAGGGTGCCACTTGCTTGGAATGCACTCAATGACAGGCCGGACTTCTGTGTTTTGTAACAGGGTCCTTTATTTCAGCGGGTCAGCATTTCAGGAATCCCATTAAAACACCCAACGCATTTCGAAGACACATTGCTTCTTGTTCATGGGCTGGCACACAAATGAGGCAGGGATCACGAGCAGGAGCTGTCAGTTAATTTCAATTGCCTTATCCCGCCGCCTGGTGGGCTTGCTCAGGTGCATTCTGGAAAGGCATGCTGGAACGTCAAGTTCCCACTCGTTTATTTTCACCCTCCAGTGGGTTCAGCCTTATTTGCATCCATTTCATTTTCTTGCTTCTTTCCCTTCAGTGGGTTTATATAAAACCTACTGGCAGTCATCAGTAGGAAGTTATAGTTAGGACCTTGTTTCTATTCAAACAAGTGTTCAGTATTTTGCCAGTATCTTTGGCACCATTTGACGAATCTTCTGGAAATTTTCCGCAAAAAAGTTTCACTTGGGTGGGGTCCTGTCTTGGAAGTTTTAGGGTGATTCGTCAAGTGGGGGCCGAGAAAAAAGGAGCCCCAAAACGCGTTTTCCCCATGTTAATTTCCCAAGGAAAAATTGGAACAGGCTACAGCCCGAACTGCTGAATGGAATTACACCAAATTTAGCAAAAAGGTAAGTGTTGGTCCAGAAAGCGACCTTTTTTTTTTAAATGGTGTAAATCCATTCAGTAGTTGCTGAGAAATTCAAGAAATAAAAATATCGATATCTGAGCACAGAGGAGGGTTAGCGAACCCTTTCGGGCACGACCCTCTGACTGGCTGCCAACACTCCAAACCAGGAAGTATTTGCAGCCATCATGTGACTCGGGGTGAAAAAAAGATGAAAAACAAAAAAAGGGGACAGGGTAGAAACACCCTGACCCCTAGGTCTGCTCAGGAGGTCCCACAGGGCCATGCCCCGGGGGATGGAGTCCCGGGGCCGAAAAAGGCCTTGGGAGGGGGGCCACACAGGCCCCTTTCAATTTTTTTAAATAAAAGGGTCAAGCCCCGGGGGATGGGGTTCCCAGGGCCCAGAAATTGTAAAAGAAGGGGGGCCACAAGACCCTCTCCCAAAAATGTTTTTTTTAAAAGCCGGCATCTTGCCGGAGTTCCAGCCCCCTTCCTGCACCATTCTGCAAACGCACCCCCTGGCGCATTGTAAATTGGGAAATTAAGTCACCATGAATACTGAGGGTCCCTGGGGGCCAACTACTCCACCATGTACCTACAGTAAGCACCACAGAGCTGGTTTGCAGAGAGGTGGTCCGAAGCCACACCCATTTTTACATCACTCTGCAAACATGCCTCGTGGCGCACTGCTGGCAGGGGCGAGAAGGTCCTCCTGTGTCCTGAGGACCTCAGGACACAAGTGGACTTCACCCCCCAAGCAGCAGTGCGCCAAGATATATATATTCCATCCAATGACCTGTCGCTTGTCCTGAGCCTCTTACTATGGTAAGCCTGCGGTGGGGTAGTCAACCGCTATAAATCCATCATTGTGTAGCATAAATCACACCTGAAAACGCCGTGGCTAGTCAGCTTTGACAATCGTTTTTTATTTAACAACTTGTGAGCATGAGCCAGGAGCTCCGAAATGTGTTGAGTCATGGATTTGCTGGAATTTAAATAAAACACGCTTGTGAAAACTGGCTATCCACGGTGTATTCTGGTGTGAACAAGGGGAGGACAGCACATTACCAAGATATCACCATTGTGAAGATAGCTCACGAACGGCTTTCGCAACTCTATGGTTAAATTATGTGGCACAGTGCGTGCACGGCGAGGGCTGGCACCAATAGTACTTTCACTCACGTCTCCCACCCATATTCTCATGCATTTTAGGGCTTACATTTATGACTGTATTCCACCAGCAGCAACAGTACTCTTGTCAGGGATACACAATGCACCAGCAACATGCACTTTATGTATATTTATCGTTACAAGATGGCGACCAAATGTGAGAAAATGTCAACTCACATGGATGTGTTAGTCCTTTGGTAATTTTCACCCTTTTTCAAGGAAATGTATGTAAGGCACGGAATCATGTCACTCCATTGTGTGCTCAAGACCTTTCGGAGTTGAAATGCATCACAGAGGGTTTATGCTGTACTAAACCTTGAAGTGTTGGTTGTTTTTTTCAATACCCGAAAGCACACTGGAATTCCGTTCTCTGGGCATATTGGCATATCAGTTTTCTCCGCCGGTAATTGCGCCACCCCTCTACAGCTGAATGATTTCCAGAAGGAGTGATGTTTCTTGAGTAGAGTGCAGCCCGCAGTGGAGACAATGTTCGGGACCTTCGGAGGAACCCACCCTTACGCTATCCTGGGACAGGAATACACCATGAAGGTAACTCGCTTGGGGGACTTACATGGGAGGTTGGAGTTTGCATTAAGCCACAGCAGGGGAACTGTTTACTGGTGGGGCAAAGTGGCATATGCTGACCAAATCGCCTGAAGACAGATAACAGTACGGAACAGTGGGTTAGGTAGTCCCAGAACCAAACTCAACCCCACTTCGCTCAAAGGATCATTGGGCAGGGACAAAAGGGAAGTGGGTGCATACAACAGCTGGCTAAATTTTTATCAAAAGATTATCATTCCCATATGAAACGCCTGCAGCCCACAAGGGAATCTCACCCATAGGGGTAATATACGTATACACGGCAAGGGAAACTGCACACAGGGCAGAGGGGCCACACACCCACCACACTCCAAGTATCTGTGAACTGTAGCACTCAAGATATTTATTTTTATTTTTTTATTTGTCCTCATTTGCCTTCCCTTTCCGTAAAGGTTCATACCAACCACCTTGCATGTTTTAAAAACGTGATTTGATCTTTCAATGGCATAGGTGTCCCAAGACAGAGAAGGAGTATATTTAGCTCCATCTAGGTGTTTTTCAACCTGTAGGACCCAATTGATTCTAAAGGGGCCCTGGTCCAAGAGCATTGATGGCATAATTATCGGACCCGGGGAAAAAAAAGAAAATCCCGGGTTCATTAATTTTCCATCTATGATCAGTTGACCCCACCTAGTAATACCTGCTTGTTTTATGGTATTTGATAGCCTATCTTTCAAGAATGGTGGTATCCCGGGTGAGTCCCAAATTGGAGAATACGTAGAATAGTATGACAAGCCTATTTTTTCCTTATGTTATACCAATTTTTAGCCCATGATTGTGCCATTTTGAGTTTAATTTTTTGAAAAATTTATAATTTCCAAATTTGAACATAAATCCCTCTGGTGTTAAGTTTGCCCCCAATATTATTGTTTTGTACATGGAATTAGAAGTTAAGTTGGATGGTGTTTTCAGTAACATTCTCGAGTGTGACATCTGGAAAGCCCATGAGTAGTACAACAAGTCTGGGAGTGCAAGTCCCCCCTTTTCCCTTCTTCTTCTTAATTTCTTCCATGCTATTCTTGTTGCTTTATAATTCCATATAAAAGAATTAATTTCTCTTTGGGATTTTTCTATTTGTTTCTGCTCAAATGCGATTGGGATTGTATTAAAAATAAAAGTAAACTTGGGGAGAATAGACATTTTTACTAGATTTACTCTACCCGTTATAGAGAGTGATAGATGTGACCAGGACTTTAAAAGTTTCTTACTTTCAATATGTATTCTTTCTAGATTATTTGATCCAATTTTATCCACTTCCTGTGTTATTCTTATGCCTAAATAGCACATAGATGTTGAGATATTTGCCTCTAACTGGATATTTGGAAGATTCCATACCATTATCTTTGTCTTGCTGGAGTTTATGTCGTATCCCGATATCTGACCAAAATCTTTTGCACATGCGATAATAACTGGGAATGCCTTAACTGGGTCAGATGTACATACCAGGATATCATCCGCGTATAAAGCTACCCGCTTTTCCCACTCTCCATAGCTAAAAGATAGAATATTAGCCTCGTTCCTAAGCGTTTGAGCGAACGGTTCAATATATAAATTAAAAAGGAGTGGGGAGAGCGGGCAGCCCTGCCTTGTGCCTCTGGTTATGTCAAATGCATCTGTTAGACCTCCATTAATCATTATCCTTGCAGAAGGTGTGTTAAATAGTAATTTAATTGTTCTGCGAAAGCCTTCCCCACAATTACATTTTTTTAGTATGTCGTTTAGATAGAGCCAATTGACTCTATCAAACGCTTTTGTTGCGTATAGGGTCAGGGTAGCTAGAGGTACGGAGGTAGCAGTTGCAATATCTATGGCCCCCACCAGTTCGTGAGTTAACTCTGCTAACTGTCTGCCTTTGATGAATCCCTTTTGATCAGGGTGGATGATATTACCAATAACACTAGCCAATCTTGTAGAGATGATGTTTGTAAAAAGTTTATAATCACTATTGAGAAGTGATATTGGTCTGTATGACCCACACTCTAATGGAGATTTTCCAGGTTTAGGAATAAGCACTATGATAGCTTCTCCCCAAGATATAGGTGGTATGTCTCCATTTAGTAAGATTCCGTTAAAGAGTACTGTGAGTTCTGGTGCTATAATATGCTCAAGAGATCTGTATATTTCTCCTGGCAGGCCATCCGGCCCTACCGCTTTTCCCTTTTTTGACTGACGCATTGCTTTTATAACTTCTTCCACCGAGATCTCTTTCTCTAATGATAAATTTTGATTTGTTGATAAAGTTGGAAGTATGATGGAATCTAACCACCTATCTCTTGCTTGTTGATCATTAGGGAGATCTTCTTTATAGATCTCCTCAAAAAATTCATAAAATGCCTTTCCTATTTCTTGGTTAGTGAATCTATTCTCTGTCTCCCCTGCAACCTTATTTTCTCTTATATAGTTAAGGGCTTTGTCTGTTTTTATTTTCCACGCCAAGATTTTTCCTGAAGCTTCTCCAAACTCAAAGTGGGAAGATTTACTCGCTTCCCACCTCTTATTTACTCTTTCTTGAAGAATATTTTCTAACTGATTTTTCAGTTCGGCCAGCTTTTCATGATCTGGAGATGCTACAACTATCGGATCCAATCCTAATTCTAGAAGTTTCATGTCCTCTTCTATTTTCCTAAATTTCTCGTTATATTTTTTCCGTCTATAAGAGGCTCTGCTTGTAATCTGCCCTCTTAAGAAGTCCTTAAATGTCTCCCAGACCATTGTAGGGGTGGCAGAAAGTTTATTAATATCAAAAAAAGATATAGTTACGTCTGATAGAAATATAACCTCTTCCTCCTCCAGCAAAATAGTCTGATCAAAAGACCAGGAAGGATGTTTAATTAAGTTATCTCTTCTTAAGGTAAATTCTATCGCAGAGTGGTCTGATAGGTGTGATGGCAAATAATTTATTGTTATTAGGGTATCCTTTAGACAGTAGCTGAAAAAGGCATAATCAATTCTAGATTTATGCTTAAAGCGGCTGTTCTAAAGGACACTCCCGGCTTATTGCCCACTTTTTCTCTCCACAAATCAGCCAAACCTAGATGTTTCATAATTAATTTGAGAGTTTCTCTTGATTTTACCGTACTAGCGACTTTGGATTTATTCGATTTGTCTAAAGTTAGATCAAGAACAATATTGAAATCTCCCATCCAGATTATTGGCTCCTGGGTTGATATTAATTGGTTTCTTACGGCATCCAGATGTGATGGGCCATCTGAGTTTGGACCGTAATAGCCAACCAATATTCTGTTCTGACCCTCGAGAGAGACTTTGACTATCAGCCATCTTCCTGTCTTATCTTCCTTACAGTCTAGGATTTGTGCTCTTGCAGATTTTTAAAACTGAATATGATCCCTCTTACATTCGCATTGTGATCAGTGGAGCAAAATTTATCTATCCATCTATGTTTCTTGAGTATAGTATTAGCCTCTGATTTAAGAAGGTGCGTTTCCTGCAACACAAGGATCTGCGCTTGCAAATCTCTAAGTTATTGTAAAATCCTGTCTCTTCTTCCTTGCACTCGCAGACCATTGACATTCCAGCACATGTCATATTTTGACTTCATCCCCTGCCTTCTCCTTCTCCTTCACCTTCGTTTTTGAGTTAGGAATTTGATATTTATCTAATTTTAATATATTCTTGTTTGCTTGCTGTGAAAGGTTGGTTTCTGAAACCTTAAATTGATCTGACAAATGAGGATTTTTTTATTTTCTTGCCCCACCCCCTCCCCCATTCCCCCCTGGGAAACCCCCTCTTACTTATTCTGGCTCGGTGTTGAGCCAGTTGCCACCCGCCAGTAACCTGTCCTTCGCCCTCTACCGCCTTCCATGAAAAAACAAAACCATAGCCGTATCTGGTTCTAATTTATAGAAAACAAATCATCCTAGAAAATAAAAAGGGATGCATGTGAGGATGTGCTTAAGTTTAGTTTTTTATGATTAAACAAAGTGAGTGTATGTGCTTTTAATTTTTTTTTTCCTTTACCTCTGTGTTTTTTTTTTGTTTTTTTTAATTATATTTCCCTTTCCCTCCATTCCCATTTTTTCCTCTTTCTTATATATATATATATTTTTTTTCCTCATCACCCGCTTATTTATTTTATTATTTTTTTTCCCTCTTTTTAATTTTTCCTCTGTTTTATTTTATAGCTATTCATATGCTTACTCAGTTTGACTTGTGCGCCTGGGCTTGAGCATGATCCCTGATAGATTCAAGTAACTCATCTGCGTCATGAGTGGAGCGAACATTGTGCATCTTGTTGTTATACATAATCCTAAGGAAAGCAGGGAATCTCATCTGAACCGTTGCACCAAGTGACCTGAATTTATCCATGCGTTGCCCTAGCTCCCATTGCCTCTCTAGGGTGGTCTTTGAGAGGTCTGATCGTATCTAAAACACAAAATCTGGACCCTTTATAGAACCTGCTTTTAAGGCAAGGTTTAAAATGTTGTCTTTAAGGGTGTATGTCAGAAAATTAACTAGAATTTTTCTTGGCTTGGTCCTTGCAGGATTCATGCGAAAAGGGTCCCTATGTATTCACTGGATATCTTTTTCCAAGTCATCAATCGTTTCTTCCAAGTTCAATGTATCTTTTATAAGATGTACAATGAATTTCTTAAGGTCCCCTCCTTCTTTCCCCTCTGGTATCTTGAGGAATCGAATATTGTTGCGTCTAGAGTCATTTTCTAACATTTCGATTCTTTCTCTCATGTCATCCCCATCTCTTTGGAGAGTGTGAATTCTGGATCTAGCTGCTTCTAAGTTTGTAGTCAGTTGGCCCACTGAACTTTCCAGTGCCTCTGTTCTCTCACAGAGTCCTTCAACCTTTTGCCCCAGCTCTTCGCAAGTATCTCTGATCTCTGCTTGATTCGTCTTAGATATTGCAAAGTCCTGCCTTATTTCCTCTCTCATTTCTGATATTGAAGAGACAATTGCTTCAAGTGCATTTCCGATCACTGGATCTAAGTTTTGAGGAGTAGCCTTCTTATTCTTGCCCAATTTAGTTTTTGTTAGACTATCCTTCTCTAATGTATCCTTTGATTTTACAATTTCCTGACTCTCTACTATATAATCTGTATGTAACTCAGTCAGGGTATTCTGGGTATCATCAAAAGGGGCTTCTAATACCCCCCCCTCTGGCAGAATAGCGTCAGTTAGATCTGGACTTAGGACCACCGCACCATGTTCAGACTGTACAGACTGTTTATCCTGCTGAGTTTTCAGAGCTTCTGCCATGTCTTGTGTAATCTGCAGCACCTGTGGCAGTGCTCTGAAGTATGAGCACAGTGACGGAGTTATGTCCCCGGGGGCTTTGGGTTTCTTGCTCTTGTTCTTATTTTTAGACTGTTTAAATGTATTATACCTATATTTGACTGTCTTCAGTGCTTTCTTTTTGGCTCCTAGGCTTTTTTTATCTCCCACTATGGTGCACTCTGGGAGCTGTGGTTCTTTCTCCAGCCCAGTCTCCTTACCCCCTCCTCTGCCTTTTGTTTTGCTCCTAGTAACCCTCGTTTGTATGTCCAACACCTTTTTATTTTGAGCTTCGCTGGGCGCCTCCCCAAATAAACAGAAAAGCTTACTTGAATCTTGATGAAAGTCTTGATGGAAAATCCCCCCTTGATTAAGTAAAAGCCTTCTCTGCCTTCTCGTTTTCAATCGCACCGTCCACCTCCGCCTCCTCAGACTTCTCTGGCTCCAGGGTGGATGACACTGCAATTCCTGGCGTTTCTTTCTTTGCTCCCCTGCCTCTGCCCCCAACTCCAGTTAACCCTCCGGTTACAGTTGCCGTGTGCGTGCTTCTCGCTGCGGCCGCCCGGGCGCGCTTAATCTCCATGGCTGCCCGCCCCCAGCAAAAGGGAGAGTTGGAGGCGGGGATGTGCGGTGCAAGCGCTCAAGATCATTGTGACGCAATGGAAGATGATCGAGAGCGAAGGGCAGCAGCACAGACACTATTTGCACGTGCACCAGGAGTGGGCCACAGACTACCAGTGGCGACACATAGAGTCATTTATTATGGATGGATTAAAAAAAATGTGAAAAGCTCCACAAACAAGAAATATCAAAGCGGTGAGAAGCAATATCCCTCAAGGATCATATTGATAAAAATATGGTGCCTCTGAGTTTGAGGATCTACCTCACCCCCTCCAACGATTCCCCGGATCCACGTATGTTGGAGGAATGGGCAGCGAATTCGGCCAACAGCTCCAAAGTCATGTTGGAGATCCTAGTGAAATATGCGTGGTCAGATAGAGAAAGCATCAAGAGAGAACTAGTACAGATCAAAGATGAACTGACCGCAAGCACAGAACAGGAAACAATGTCTAAGTTCTTGGGGGAAATTAAGAAGAGGCTGAGACAGGTGGAAGATGACATAAAAGCAGGAAAGCAACGCAAACTCCATCGTGCCTGTGGAGATTACGAATCCAAAAGGATACTTACCTACAGTCAGAAATATGACCATTTCTATGACACCACAAGAGGGAATATTACAACAAAAGCAGTGACACAAGAGAACCAAGATGACGATGAAGCTAGCTAAAACGACAGGAACACCAATGCCTCAGAAATATCTAGGACCTCTGAAAGCTCAGCTTCAGAAGGGGAAGGCTCAACACAACCAAATACTTTTTTAGACAAATACCAGCTCCTGAGATGAGGCCGGCAAACGACACGAGCAACACTCAAAACAAACTACAAAGAGGTCATCCTGAGTGGAAGAGGAAGAGGAAGAGCAAGGGGTACCAGGTCAAGCGGTGGAAGAGGTGCCGGCAGAGGAGAGAAAAGAGGGAATGACTCAGAGCAAGTGGGATACAAACAAACACGCTCCAAGAAGCAACTATGATGGATGATGCCATGGTAAATCAGACCATCACTAACCTATCTCCCAGGCACATAAGTGATAAAGACAAAAGGATGCTTTGTCTAGGCCTGTCATTTTGCCTAGCCGAACCTATGAACTATGTAGACAGTAGGATAGATATGTTTAAGTTCTGTAGAAAACTGAAACTGCAAAAGTGGCACAATTAAAACCAGCTGAGAGCATGGAAAACCATGGTGCTGAGAGTCAAACTCAGAATGATTAACTAACTATATGACCTTGACATCCTGGTGGCACTGCATGAACTGGAGGGTGAGTCATAAGTGTTGGGCACGAGTATGAATGCCGACCAAATTCTTGACAAGATGGAAATTAGACATGACATAGCAGCATGCGCTAACTTTAAACCTAAGTTGACATTTTTACCACATATGGCCCATGATAACATTCCAGGAGCTGGTCGGGACTGAACTATTAGAGTTCAGACAAAAGAATTTGGTGAAGAAAATGAAGAAATCCAAACATAACTTTACTTTTGCACAGAAAAAGGCCATGAGAGGCCTGGAAGCAGACAATAGTGTGATCGTTAGACCTGCGGATAAAGGGGGAAACATTGTTATGGATGTATGACGTTACAGCGCATACTTTTACAACGCCTACCTTTACAACACAATTTTTACACCGCAGCATCCATTACAACGCATACCATTACAACGCATGCCATTACAATGAATTCTTTGAAACTACCTTTACAACGCATTCCACTACAACGCATACTACCTTTACAACACATACCATTATAACGCATAACATTACATTGCATGTAAGGTAAGTGTTGGATAGTGTAGGGGTTAAAATTACTATTCTAACTCCAGGGGGTGCAACAGTAGGGTAGGTGTTGAATAGTGTAGGGGTGAAAATTACTATTCTAACTCCAGGGGGTGCAACAGTAGGGTAAGTGTTGGATAGTCTAAGGGTACTATGTGTTGTAATGCTATGCATTGTAATGGTGTGCGTTGTAATGACTGCGTTGTAATGTCATGTGTTGTAGTGGTGTGCGTTGTAGTATCATGCATTGTAATGGTTGCGTTGTAAATGCATGCGTTGTAATGGATGTTGCGTTGTAAAAGTTTTGTTGTAATGGTAGTGCGGTGTAAAAGTTGCGTTGTAAAAGTTGTTTCTCATTGTTATTCTAACTAAGGAATTGTTTGTGGAGCAAGCTATGTGACATCTTAATAACACTAATGCCTATACCAATACCAATAACAGTATTACCTGCATTTGGGAGAAATTGGGAGATTGGAAAGACACGGGTCTTATTGAATGGAAGGAATATTGCTTCCTCAAAAAACATCATCCAATACTTCCACTAATGTATCTATTGCCCAAGGTGTGCAAGAGTAGAACCAATCCCCCAGGCAGACCCATTGTCTCCTCCAGGGGGAGAACTTTGGAAAATACATCACGCTATGCTGACCATTTAATGAGGGACTTTGTGATTACACTGACCTCATATGTGAGGGACACTGAAGACTTTCTCAACAAAATCTACATTTTAGAGTGGCAGGTTGATTATCTCCTCATAACCATGGACGTAAACTCACTGTACAGAGTGATTGACCATGACCGTGGGGTAGAAGCATGTGCCATATACCTGAGACGTAGATACATCAGGTACTTGGGGCACACACAGATGATACTTGACATGATCAGGTTCTGTCTGTCCAATAATTTTTTCATGTTCAGGGATAAACTGTACAGATAGACCCTCGGAATTGTGATGGGCACATGCTTCGCCCCGATTTTTGCCAACGTGTTCATGGGAGCATGGGAGGAAGACATCAGGTAAAACACCAATCTATATCTTGACTTTGCCAAGGTTATCTTATGGCTCAGATATATAGACAACCTGTTTGTTGTCTGGCAAGGCAGCGAACAGGAGACTCTGGAGATTGTAGATAAACTCAACAAGAATTCCCGCAACCTCATACTCACTAGTACGATCAGCAAGAAAGCGGTAGAGTACTTAGATACCAAGGTACAAATAATGTCAAACCAAGTACCCACTAGCCTGTTCAGGAAGTGCACAGAGGGGAATACTCTACTACACGCCATGAGCAGCCACCCTAACAACCTCAAATGGAGCATCCCTTATGGGGAATTGCTCAGAGCTAAGCGCAGTTGAGCTCAGAGGAAGGATACATGAGGGAACAAACAACCATGATCAATAGATTGCAAGAAAGGTGCTACCCGCTTTGGGTCCTCAGTAGGGCTGTAGAGAGGATCAAAACAATGGTGAAGGAGACCATCCTCAAGAGTTGCAACACCAACAATGTAGAGAGCACTGACATCGGGGGGGACTCGTATCATCCTCACCTACAATGGGAATTCTGATAACATACGTAAAACCCTCACACTTAACTGGAACATCTTCAAGGTGGATCCTACAATAGGCAATACTATCCCAGTCGGACCCAGTGTAACATACAGAAGGGGCCATAATCTTAGAGATCTGTTGGTACACAGTTATCTTACTGACACTGCTGTGGCCAGAGCGATAGTTTACAGGGCTTCTTCTCATGCGGCCATTGCAAAGCCCATGTCAACAGTCGCATGAAGAAGGAGGTCTTTAATGCCAGCACCAACAGGATGATACCTTCAAACAGTTCCTTATGTACGGTACCACTTTTGTGGTATATGTTCTTGAATGCCCATGTCAACTCAGATATTTAGGCAACACGACTTATATGGCGAAAAAAAGAATGCTCAAGCATATGAGAGCAATCACGAACAGGGATCAACAATATTTGATTGCTCAGCATTTTGAGACAGACCACAACTAAGACAGCTCCAAACTATATTATTATGCCATAGAACAGGTGGTGGGAAATAGTAGAGGAGTTAACTGCAACCTATGGCTCAGACAACCTGAGTCTAGGTACATCATAGGGATGGGCACTCCCCTCCGAATGGACATAACGTGGATTATGAAATGGCAATACATTTGCAGGAAGGTTAGGCCCCCAGTAGATTCAGGCTGGCAGAACGGTTAAACTTTCAAACTCAAGCTTACCCTGACCTGTATGTTCATGCGTGGAACTACTGAGTCACTAGTCAAGGCAATGCCGTTTGAATTTTAGTTTTTAATTTAATTTATTATCACCATTAATGTAGTTCATTTTGCAGTTGTTCCTGAAAATCACTTTACTGTATTTGTCTTTTAATGTTTTTTCAAATGGTTTTACATCTGTGAGTTTCTGACACTTTTCTCTCTTTTCACATCTTTTTCAGGCGGAAAGAAAGGGAACCATGTCTCGTGCTTGTGACAACGGGGTCCCTACCCTTTTCTTCGTGACACCATTGCACTACCACCCTGCTCGCAGATAAGACATCTTACACTGTTAATTTTGGTATTAGAATATATCACTGTGCACTTACAATTGGTGACATAGGGAGTGTTTGACTGTGTTTGTGTCTACAACAGGTCCTGGTAATGACAATGTTTATGATAATGTGCCACTTTGCGATTGCATTGCACCCAACATTATTAGATAGATGGGAATGACAGACATCAACCCAATTCCATTGAGCTTAGCACAACAGGGAGAACACTTTCCACTTGGAGAATACAGATAACAGACTAGTATGGGTAGCTCCCATCCCATACTGCAGTGTCTTATGGTGATCTATATGATCCTGATTCATATCTCAGCTGATGAGCCAGTACACTACCCAGTAATGAGAACAGATTACTGGCTGGTATACTGGGCTTAGCTCCCACTAGCAAGGGGAGGACAGCGCATTACCAAGACATCACCATATTGAAGGTAGCTCACGACGGGCATGGGCATGCTACATGTACCAGCATGCACCGCCACAGTTCACGATCTAGCCAGTATCAATGATGACTCGTGGTTACGGGGCAACATCAAACACTTATCTCTCATGTAGAAAAGGGGCATTCGTGACTCTACGGTTACGATGCCGGTAAAATTACTTGGCACAGTGCGTGCACGGCAAGACCATGCATCAATAGAACTTTGACTGACGTCTCCCACCCATATTCTCATGTATTTTAGGGTTTACATTTGTGACTGTATTCCACACGCAGCAACAGTACTTTTCTCTGGGTTACTCAATGCACCAGCAACATGCACTATATGTATATTTATCATTACAAGATGGCAAACACACGTGAGGAAATATCAACTCACATGGATGTGTAAGTCCTTTGTTAATCTTCACCCTTTTTCCAGGAAATGCATGTAAGACACAGAATGGTGTCCCTCCGTTGTGTGATCAGGACCTTTTGGGGTTGAAATGCGTCACGGAGGGTTTATGCTGTAATAAACCCCCTTTTCCCTACACATTAAAGTGTTGGTTGGTTTTTGCATTACCCGAGAGCACGCTGGAATTACGTTCCCTTGATATATATGTATATATATATATATTTTTATATAGATATATATATATATATTTTTTTTATCCAATAACCAGCCCCAAATTCAGTGTGCACTGTTACACAGCCGGTGCCGATGTTGAGGTCGGACTTAACCTCGTAAAACACTCATCAATAGAAACATTGCACTCCTCAAGTCTTCCTCCTTGAATTAAGTTTTATTCAGCACAATTATCACCATAGCTCACCACCATAGTATTGACCACGAAATGGTCTTGTTCACTGTCTCATGAGCCCACCTCCTATGTTCACTATATATAGTTCAGTCATGTTAGCCCGTTATGAGGCATTATGGGACTTGTAGTACTTGGTGCCTTGGAATGTTCACTCTTTTTATATTTACAAGTCTTTCAAACTGGGATTGATGTCAAGTTGATTTAAATGATTTCATTGTTATTTAACTATTTTTGACTTGTTTTTCAAATAGAGTCACACTTCTTTAGCAATATGTATTTTTACTTTTTATCATTGTAAGCTCTGTCCTTCCTGTGAAGGTTGGAGATAGATGATCTCTGTGGGGCATGCATTGTCCAGTTAGTCTGGGAATGTTGAGGATGGTTGCCATCAGTACTATAGCTTTTGAGGTGTATTGAGTCGTCTCTCTTTCCAACCGTTTTGAGTTTAGTATTCTGTTACTCATGTCCCTGTTGAATCATCTGTACAAACTTTCTGCTGAAGATACATAAGACTCTAATTAATCCTCCAGGAAGGCCCATCATCTCCAGCTGCACTCCCTCTATGAAAACACATCGATCTTTGTCGATCACTTCCTTGCACTGATGGTGATAAATTTAAATTACTATATAAAGGACACAGGCGACTTCCTAAGAACACTAAACAACACTGGATGGCAGAAGGGTTTTCTCCTAGTCACGATTGACGTGGTGTCGCTATATACATCCATAAATCATGACATAGGTATGAATGCTGTTGGCTGTTGCTTCTTAAGACAAAGAAACATTCAAGAGTTAAAGCACACGAAAATGCTCATGGAGATGATCGAAGTATGTCTAAAAAATTATGTTTTTCTCTTCAACCACAAGGTATATGCTCAAAAATGTGGAACTGCTATGGGGATTTCATTTTTTCCCAGCTATGCCATCCTAACAATGGGGTGGTGGGAGAAATTAATAGCATGGAATGAGAAAAATGAGAATCACACCAGGAAGATAGAACTTTGGCTGGGATACATAGACGATCTCTTCTTGATATGGAATGGCAGCGTGGATGAGTTCCAAGAATACTTTGAGATGCTCAACAACAACTCTGTGGGGTTAAAATTTACATACAATGTAAGCAAAAAACAGATTAAATTCTTGGATGTAACAGTATACATCAATAAAGACCAAATACATACAAAAGTATACCAAAAGCCAACATCAACAAACAGCATACTAAATGGGACAAGCTTCCACCCTGATCAACTAAAGAGAAGCATCCCTTTCGGAGAATTTGTCAGGATGCGGAGAAACTGTTCAGAGGAAGTGGTGGTTGAAAAAATCTTTCACAAGACAGAACAAAGATTTATCAAATGGAAATACAAATATAGAGATGTGAAACAGTGACAAGAAAGAGCAAGAAAGATGTCCCATGTAAGCATGGGCGAATTTTGCGAATCTGGCGTGCGCGAATTTTGCGAATTTGCGAACTCGCAATCCGCAAAATCCACGAATTCTCGCGAATTTGCAGATTTTTTTTTGTGTTCGCAAGGATTTCTGCCAGTTCGCAAGGATTTCTGACAGTTCGCGAGGGTTTTGTAACAGTTTGCAATTGCGAACTTACATGTCGGCTCGCAACGGTCACGATTATGTTGTTTCTACGTCTGGTTCATCATCACAGGTTCCCAGCACCCTCTGTTTCACCCCTGCCACCCTCTGTTTCACCCATGCCACCCTCTGGTACATCAATGCCACCCTCTGGTTCATCATCACTGTAGATTATGGGGGGAAAAAGCAAGCACACCTGCCTGCTTCAACTGACATGAATTAATTTGGGGTTGATTTATTAATCTGTCACTGTTTTAAAATTCCAGTCTGGCACCTGCTTCCTTATCTGTAATTTGCTTTCTGTTGCAGTGCAATTTTTTTTCCAGGACCTTTGTGGCCTACTTGTAGCTATTCTATGAGCCTGCTGTGAGGGTCAGAGCAGGGTCATACAATTGTTGCAACTAGCAACTGAACTCTGGAGGGGCCCTTGTCAGGAAGCACTACAGGGAACGGTTACTAATGATGAGTTTGAACTTTTGAACCTGCTTTCACTTTTGCAAAACTCGTTTTTCTGCAGAACAGCATTACAGCAACTGTAATGCCCCACCAAGCTTATATGAGAACGTTGATTTCTAATCCAAAAGTTATCCAAAGAAAATCAAAAGGCCTCAAATCCAAAAAAGTGCAGGCAAATGTCAACCTGAGGAGTTATTCTGATAAAAATCATCATTTTCAGAAGGTCTATGCTGCTTGCTAGTAGATTTCTTGTGCAGAATTGCAATTTTTGTAATTTCGCGAGTGTGAGATTGTTTCTGCCCGCCGCACCTACATGTTCGCAATTGCGAACATACACCGCAAAGAAAAAAAAATCCGCTGCGTGCGAATTTGCGGATTTTCGGTAAATTTGCGAGCGTTCGCGGATTGCGAATTTACCGAAAATCCGCAAAATCCGCGAGCGTAACGGATTTTCCGCCCATGCTTAGTCCCATGCTTCAACTCTAGTAAACAAAAAGAAGGATGTTGGAGCAGCCGAACAAGACGACAAAATCAGAATGATTATGACATATAGCAAGGAGAGCCAAAGGATCGTGAACATCTTAAAGAAATTTTGGAGTGTCCTACAGAAAGATCCGGATATTGGGAAAAAATAGGAACAAGACCGATGGTAACCTACCGCAAAGTGCCTTCACTAAAAGACAGACTTGTGAGGAGTCACTTCACCAGTGAGAAACAAACAAACTGGCTAAATAAACAACAGACTGGCTTCACACATTGTTACAAATGTAAAGCATGTAAATTTGGCCAGAATATAAACGAGATCAAGGATCCTAGAGGCAAAACATTTATCATCAATGAAAGAATAACATGCAAAACCCCATATGTGGTTTATATGATTGAATGCCAGTGTAGTCAGCGGTCTATCGACCGCACAATTTGCCCTCTAAGCAAAAGAATCCTGGAACATCTGAGGGCAATCCAGAATTGTGACATGTACTATGCTATATCGAAACACATACATATGAAACATACCATCACCTGGCGGAACATTAAGTACGCTGGTACGATGACAGTCCCAAAAACAAAAGAGGACGCAATAGAACTTTAAAGCTGAGAAGATTAGAATTGCAACTGATTGTAAGATTCAAAACAAAGTTTCCCTTCGGCCTGAACGGGGGTAAAGAGTTACATATTCATCTATAAAAAGCCACACCAAGAATGAAATTAAATGGAAAGTGATATGACCAATGAGCACTTAGCTCAAAATAGTTTGTACAGATGATTCAACAGGGACATGAGTAACATTACTAAACTCAAAACGGCTGGAAAGAGAGATGATTCAATACACCGCGAAAGTGAAAGTACTGATAGAAACTATCATCAACATTACCAGACTAACTGGACTAACTGGACAATGCATGCCCCACAGAGATTATCTATCTCCAACCTTCACAGGAAGGACAGAGCTTTCAATGATACAAAGTACAAATAGATATCACTAAAAAGGTGAGACTCTATTTGACTATATTTGAAGAAAAAAATATAACAATGAAATAACTTAAATCAACATGACATCAATCACAGTTTGACATACTTGTAAATATAAAAAGAATGAACATTCCAAGCCAACCAAGTACTACAATTCCCATAATGCCTCATAACAGGCTAACATGGCTGAACTATATATAGTGAACATAGAAGGTGGACTCATGAGACCATGAACAAGACCATTTCTTGGTCGAAACGTTGGTGGTGGGTTATGGTCATAATTTTTCTAAATAAAACTTAATCCAAAGAGGATGCCTTCAGGAGTGCAATGTTTCTATTGATGTAGCATATATATATATATATATATATATATATATATATATATATATATATATATATATATATATATTCACTGAAAAAACCATAGGTTTCACACCAGTTATAGTTAGGAATTAGCATTTAAAAAACCTATTAAATTCACTGAAAAAACCATAGGTTTGACCCCAGTTATAGTTAGCTGGAAATTTTACTGATATAAAACCATTGAAATTCACACGTTATAGTTAGTCGGACTCACTATAACTTGCGCGTGCAATGCACTGCTGATGACATCACATATTACATCACTCATGACATGGTCAGTGACATCACTCATGACACCATCCTTGTGACATAGTGACAGACCTCCTTTCACTATAATGTAACCCTTGAGACACATATTCAAAAATAGAAACTGAAATTTTTAAAAAAATGGAGATACCTATATCAGTTACAACAAGCAATTCAGTAATTCCACTATCTATATACACATCCACTCATTCACCAATAGTTTTATATAGTCACTCATACATATACTCACTCATCATATGAAGTGATACACCTATACATCCTGTTACACACCGACATTCATCCAAAAGTTACTCACACACATATTCACACGTGCAAATAAACTATTGGACATCCATTTATTTGAATATAGAGTTATACACACACTTCCACCTTACTTCTATTTAAAATTACACATATTTATTCTCTTAAACAATCACTTATAGAAACACATACTTATTTAAACAGGAACTCTTACAATCTCTTACTCTCACATATACTCACTTATATACATCAATATTCATATATACTAGATTAAAACATATGTAGTTACTGATAAAGACACTAGTGAGACAGTCATTCACTCACTAACAAACACATATAGACACTCATCCACCCATACAGTCCTGTACATATGCTGTCTTCAAAACACATAGAAACAGAGAGTCAGTCACTCATGCATCTATGTGCTAAGTAATACCCCCACCAAACCATATAGACACTCATACTGATACTAAGAGAAACATCTAATAACCCATATACATACGCATGTAGCTACTTACCAACACATGTAGCCACTTATACACAAAGTAAAACACTAATATATATATTTAAATATTTAAACATTACTCACTAATATTTACTTTTTCAGAAAGGCACATATTCACTGGATGGTGTCATCAGTGATGTCATGAGTGATGTCACTGACCATGTCATGAGTGATGTAATATGTGATGTCATCAGCAGTGCATTGCACGCGCAAGTTATAGTGAGTCCGACTAACTATAACGTGTGAATTTCAATGGTTTTATATCAGTAAAATTTCCAGCTAACTATAACTGGGGTCAAACCTATGGTTTTTTCAGTGAATTTAATAGGTTTTTTAAATGCTAATTCCTAACTATAACTGGTGTGAAACCTATGGTTTTTTCAGTGAATTTCATAGGTTTTTTAAATGCTAATTCCTTTCTATATCGAGTTTGTATCCTTTTTTTTTTTACAATTTGCTGTTTTTTTGTAAGTATTCTTTTTTTTATATATTTTTTTTTTTTGCGCTCTTGGTGCGCGCTCCGAGAAGCTTTCAGCTAAGCGCTCCCGTAAGCTTTCCGGTGAGCTTAGCAGAAAGCGCACCCGGAGCGCTATTGTCGTTCGTGAAAAAAAATATGAATGAAAAGTTAATAATAATGCAAAACTTTTCGTACTATACAAATAAAATCAGTTTTTTTTAATAAGGAAAATGATTATGCATTTCTGTAAAAGTTTGATGACATCACTTCGGCGCGCAACGTAAGTGCCCTCGGAAGCGCCTACGCTCGCGCCTCGTAAACGCACGCAGAAGCGCCTACGGTCGCGTCATATGTGCGCCCCGGAAGCGCCTCAAATCGCGCCGCGTAAACGCACCCGGAAGCGCCTACGATCGCGCCACGTTTGCGCCCCGGAAGCGCCTCCGCTCGCGCCGCGTAAACGCACCGGAAGTGCTCCGAAGCGCGCAGCGTAAGCGCGTCGGGTCATGTGACCCTAAAATAACACTTTTCATTGGTTGCTAACAGTTTTTTTTACAAAGAATGAAATCCCCACCCATTTCCTTCACTATTGCTTTGTACTTGGAGAGAGCAAGAGCTGTTCTGTGTACTATCTTCATCTCCTACTTTCCTGATCTACAGCAATGGCTGCAAGAGAGTCATCCAGCAGTGATTCAGATGCATTTGTAGATGAGGACCCTCCTACGGAGAAGAAAAAAATCCATTTCATCTGGAAATTTTATAACATCCCTGAAGGTGAAAAAAAAGTCAACGCTCCAAAAGTAACCTGCAAAATATGTGGGAGTACTTTATCCAGAGGCAATCCTCTGAAAAAATATAGTTTTGGTAATGCCAATTTAATCAGGCATGTCAAAAGAAGACACCCAAACAACTTTGCGAGGGAGAGTGTCAGAGACCTGGCACGGAAATTACCCACAGATGGCGGCAGCACCTCCACTGGTGGAGCAACACCTTCGGGACCATCCCGTAGAAGAATGGTCCCTAACATACAGCCAGAGTTTGCAGGCATCAAATTTCTGTGCACGGAGTGTAACGAACTGCTCTGCTATGGGGAGCAGAGTGTTGAACTTATTGCCCTAAAGAAACAGCAACACCGCTGCCCTGACAGTCCCTAAATTTTCACATTTTTTTGCTCCTGTTGAGCCGTTTTTGAATTCCTGTTTTTTGTTTTTCCCTTGACAAAAATCCAAAAAAATTATAAAATTGTTTTAAAAAGCCAAAAAAAGTTCAAAAAGTTCAAAAAACACAAAAAAATATAAAACAACAAAAAGAAGAAAAAAAAAAGTTCTTTTCAGAACTACCTCTAATTTATAAAAAAATGCATTTTTTTGTGAAAAAAATCTGTCATTTTTTTTCTCCTTAGTACGCTCCTCAGTAAGCTCCCCGGTACGCGTACCGGGTGCGCCCCCCGCGGAAATCGAAAAAAAATAATTTTTTTTTGAGGCCCCGCGGGGCCCTTTAATGGCCCCCACATCAAAACTAGGGGGTCAGAGGGGGTGTACTCTTCCCCCTTATTGTCATTTCCCCCTTTCTTTTAGCCACCTCTTGTGTCTCGATTTTACCGAGACACAAGATGGCGGCCGCTCCAGACTGTTTAGAATGTTTACAGACAACTGAGATCCAATCAGCTTCCTGCGCGCAAGTCGCGTGTCGCGCCTCGAGCGCTCTCCGGTGCGCGCACCGGAGCGCGGCTATAGATATATATATTTTTTTGAACCTAAATTACTCAAAATCCACTGGAGCACATATCTTGAGACATAGCAAAGGCACATCGGGCTACCAGTCCCTACAATTTTGCCAAGTTTGGTGGAAATCCATTCAGCCGTTCGAGCTAAAAGTGAAATCGACCGCCCTATGGAAATTAACATGGGGAAAACGCGTTTTGGGACCCCCCTTTTATCTCGGCCCCCGCTTGACGAATCCCCCCCAAACTTTCAGGGAAGGACCGGACCGCCATGAGACCATTTTCCTGAAAATTTCAGGCAGATTCGTCAACCGGCGCCAAAGTTATTCAAAATAGAATGTTGAGATTTAACATTGAAAATTATCCTAACTATAACTACCTACTGGCGACCGCCAGTAGGTAATATATATATATATATATATATATATATTTTCACAGAAAAAACCATAGGTTTCACACCAGTTATAGTTAGTTGGACTCACTATAACTTGCGCGCCCGCAATCCACTGCTGATGATGTCACATATTACATCATGGTCAGTGACATCACTGATGACATCACTGATGACATCATCTAGTGGCTGTGTGTTTCTGTAAAGTTAAAATACAATCAAGTTAAAGTTAATAATTTACATATTGAAGAATGAGTGGATGAATGAGTGTCTGGATGAAGGATTTAGTAGGTGTGTGACTGACTGTATAAGTGAGTGAATAAATGTGTCCTACTGAATGCATTGGTTAGTGACTAAACTGTCTGAATATATGCTTCAGTATGTCTGTTGCTGTGTAAGCTGCTGCATGTTTTGATCAGTAGCTATATGAGTGGCTATATGGGTTATTGATTTGTTGTTCAAGTATTTGTATGTGAGGGTGAGTATGTGTGGGGGTGGCTGGGAGGTGTGTGACTCTGTCCATATATGCAACTCCAGCAATGCATCCTTTCACATGGTGCCAGCCTCATGTGAAAGGGCTTGCGTCAGTCTTACGCCTGCTGTGAGGCAGGCGCAAGATTTTGAGGCAACGGTGTCCTAAAAGTGATGCAGTGAAATCTCATAGATTTCACTGTGTCACTTCTACGACCCTTTCTTACGTCAATATGCCCCCTTTGCATACATTACACCTGGCGCAGGTATAATGTGGCGCACAGGTTTACAAAGTGACGCATTTACTTAGATGCATCACTTTGTAAATATGACTCAACAATGTGCACTTTTTACACCACTGGTGCATTAAAAAAACTGACGCACCGGTGGCATGAAAGTGACGGATGGCCTCATAAATGATGCCTTCAGTCTTCTACTCATGCGTCATATTTAATATATGACGCATTATGTCGCAAGGAGTTACAGATACGTCAGTATTTCTGACATATCTGTAAGCGCAAAAGTGATGCATTGCTGGAGTGTGTCAAAAAAGTGACGCAACTCCAGCAATGCATTCTTTCACATGGAGCCAGCCTTATGTGAAAGACCTTGCATCAGTCTTGATAACTTAATTGTATTTTAACTTTACAGAAACACACAGACACTGGATGATGTCATCAGTGATGTCATCTGAGATGTCATTAGTGATGTCATCAGTGATGTAAATGTAAATGTACATGTATTTATATAGCGCAAATCACCGACCCGGTATCTAAGCGCTTGCTTAGGGAACCCGTCCTGGTATTCCCCTGTGAGATACCCCGGCAGGGTATCGACAAGGTGAAAACCAGGCATCCCACCGCGAGGGGCCGTTGTGGAGATTAAGCAAGCTATTGCGCAGAGTGTGAACCCATGAATCGAGTAGGCACCGGAGCGAAAATTGTCGAGTCCGTGGGCATTTTCCGACTCAAGACACGCTGAGCCGGGAATTGAACCCTGGTCCCGGGCTGACCTCTGCTTCCAGGTCTGCCTCCTCTAACCAGTGAACCACACTTCTCCACTGATGTCACTGACCATGTCATGAATGATGTAATATGTGACATCATCAGCAGTGGATTGCGGGTGCGCAAGTTATAGTGAGTTCAACTAACTATAACGTGGGAATTTCAATGGTTTTGTGTGAGTAAACTGTTCAGCTAACTATAACTGGTGGGAAACCTATGGTTTTTTTCAGTGAATTTCAATGGTTTTTTAAATGCTAATTCCTAACTATAACGATTGTGAAACCTCTGGTTTTTTCACTTAATTTCAAAGGTTTTTTAAAAGCTAATTCCTTTCTATATCAAGTTTGTAACCTACGATTTTTTTTTATTTGCTGTTTTGTGTAAGTATTAATTTTTATTTTTTTATAATAATATATATATATTTTTTTTATTTTTATAATTTTTTCCTGGGGCGCCCTGGGTGCGCGCACCGGTAAGCTCTCCGGAGAGCGCACCCAGAGCGCTACTTCTGCATTTGTGTAAAAAAATATGAATGAAAAGTAAATAATAACGCAAGACATTTAGCAGTATTTACAAAAATAATTTTGCATTCCCGTGAAACTATCGAAACGTCACTTAGGCATGCCGCGGAAGCGCCCCCGGAAGCACCTATGCGCGCGCCGCGTATGCGCCCCCAGAAGCGCCTACGTTCGCGCCGCGTAAGCGCCCCCGGAAGCGCAGCATAAGCGCGTCAAGTCATGTGACCTTAAAATAACACTTTTCATTTTACAAAGAATGAAATCCCCACCCATTTCCTTCACTTCTTCTTTCACTTTTGTGACTGCAAGACCTGCCTTTTTGCTCTCGGTTCTTTGTTGGATATCTTGGATTATCAAGGCTGCCAGACGATCCAGCAGTGAAGATGATACTAATGAATTCATCGATGAAGAGCCTCCTCAGCCGAAGATGAAAGAACATTTCATCTGGAAGTTTTTTTCAATTCCTGAGGACCAGACGAAAGTAAATGCTCCAAAAGTGGAGTGCAGGATCTGTCATACAGTCCTGTCACGGGGTGACCCCACAAAGAAATGTTCTTTTGGGAACTCCACAATGATTCGTCATGTGGAGAGGAGGCACCCCCAGAATTCTGCCCGGGAAAGTGTCAGGGCTCTGGCACAAGAGGTTCCCAGTGATGGGGCCTCTACATCAACTGGAGGAACAACAACATTGGAGAGGGGGAGATCGCAAGAGCTGGTTCTGAACATTCAGCCTGCATTTAACAAAGGCATCCTTAAATGCAGAGACTGTGATCAGCTACTTTGCTATGGGGAGCAAAGTGTTCTGCTCATGGTTCGAGCATTGGAGAACCATTGCTGCCGTTCCCAGCCCTAATTTTTTTTTTTGCTCCTGTTGAGCAGTTTCCATTCCCTGTTTTTGTTTTTGTTCTAAAAAAAGAAAAAAGAAGAAAAAAAAAATTATTTTCAGAACTACCTCCAATTCTCATCAAAGAGCTATATTCTTAAAAAAAATGAAAAAGAGTAAGTGAAGTGGAGTGCATTGATAAAGGAGAGGAAAATGAGTAAGAAAGAAAAGAAAGGTATGAGAGGAGAAAGGAAGTGAAGTAGGGGGACTGAAAGAAGGTGAGTGTGGGGAAGGAAAGTAAGGAGAAGGAGAGTGAACATGGGAAATGTGGATATTCAAAGAAAATGTAGAAAAGGAACGGGGGTGTGGAAAGTTAAGAAAAGATGCATTGCTGGAGTTGTATCATTTTTGTGACACACTTTTCCGCTTACAGATACGTCTGAAATACTGACGTATCTGTAAGTACTTGCGACATAATGCGTCATATATTAAATATGACGCATGAGCAGAAGACTGAAGGCCTCATTTATGAGACCATGCGTCACTTTTACGCTACCAGTGCGTCACTTTTTGTGACGCACCAGTGCTGTAAAAAATGCACCTTATTGAGTCATATTTACAAAGTGATGCATCTAGGTAGATGCGTCACTTTGTAAACCCCTGTGCCACATTATACATACGTCAGGTGTAATGTATGCAAAAGGGACGTATTGACGCAAGAAAGGGCCGTAGAGGTGACGCAGGGAAATCTATGAGATATCACTGCATCACAAAGAAAACCATTAAGAAAAACGCTATTGGTAGGGATTACCACCTGCACCATGAGATCAAGATATCCCTGTAGGCCTGAAAATGCATGCATATAATGTATATGGTTCAAGTCAAGAACATTTCTCTTATATATGCATACTTTTTACTGTTTAGGCACAATAGCCTTTGTCACTGACCTGGATGTAACTATTAGAAAAACGAGATGTTATGCCTGTGCACATTGGACACAGCCAGCATGGTAAGGCATCAAGTATGGTATGAGTCATTTCAGTTTTTTGGCTAAAAAGTTTTGGGGGGACAGATGGGGCCCCGTGACTATGAACATACCATTATATTAAGTTTTTCGGATTACATATGACAGCAATCCACTATACACGTTATTCCCTTCAAATAGATTGCACTATATTTCTTTGTATAGCTTTTTATGACTTTTGGTATAAGATATATATCTGATTGAGACTCTATCTCATTGAAGAAATTATATTGCTACTGATTGCACTGGTTTTCAGCAAGGTCCCCCTCCCTCCTTTCGCCCCCCTCCCCGCCCCTTCCCTAACAACGGATAGACGGGTGGGGTCATAAAAATCATGTTGCTATTAATTGCACGGTTTCTTAGCAAAGTTCTCTCCCCCCCCTTTTCTTTTAACAACGGAGAGAGGGGAGGGGTCACAATAACCATGCCTAAAGGATAAAATTATGTTTTAAAGATTCTGTTCCTAGAGAAACTCCTTGTGGGGGAAAAAAACAAAGTCTGTATAGGCTGCATGTTCTTAAAAATCTAAAATATGTAGGTAAATTGCAATTTTAAAACGGAATATAATCTGGAAAAGTAATGAACACCGTAATTTGTCTCCTCCTTAAACACCATGAACTACATAAAGGTATTTTTCCAATCTGAATGTATTTTGTAAATAGTGATACAGTGCAAAAATGAGAGAACAAAATGAATTCCCTCCACTATGGAGAGTTTTTAGAAATGTATATATATAATCTAATATGGTTTTCGGACAATGTTGTTGCATTGTATTAATGATACATTTATGTGCTTTGACATATAGTTCACAAATTTATAAGTCTAGAGTAAGCCCTTAGGATTAGAGATCTATTTTGTAAGAAGGATGTTCTTCTGTCGCAAAATGACAAAAATGATGACTGAAGTATGAAATGATTTTAATTGGCTATTATTACAAGTGATGTTTTTAAATGTTTTTACAGCCCTGATGAAGTTCTGTTGAACGAAACGCGTTGGCTGCTTAAAAGAAAATTGAATAAAGAAGAAAAAAAAGAAAGATATAACATTTCTGGACATTCTTTATTGACATTGTCATTATTTGAATTCTGGTGGTGCAATCCACAGTGGGTGGAATTTTTCATTTGTCTTTGACAAAACAATTGCCTCTTGGGAGCAACAGGGGCAGTGGTAATGCACACCATATGAGCTAACAGCTCTGCATAAAATAGATAACGGAGACGGGCAGGCCCAAGGCCTACAGTGAGGTGCAGCACACTCAAAAAGTTCTTTTTGGGTGTTGTGTTGAGTTGCTCAGGGATAGGGTCATATTCAATTTGTATCAACCGATTGCACTCCCTTGCCCCCAGTGACAAGTGAATCTACTTGAAAAATGTCAAAATTCAAGGACAGAAGTAAAGAATTTGCTTCAAACCTGTTCTCTAATCCTAGAACATCAGGAAACAAATCTAAGGAGACAAGCCTAATGGGAGGCCTGAAGGCCCAAGTCCAAAAATTAGAGAGATTATAAAAACAGGAACTTGCCAGATGGTGGGATGCCACCACCTTAAGACAGTACCTAGATAACAACAGGGTACCTAGAGGACTACGTATCTTAATCTTTCCAACCTTCGAAGATTTGGAGGAGAGTCTGTTGAAGGAATGGTAATATAGCCTCTCTAATTCATCAATCACAATGATGAAAATTCTAATTGTAAATGCAGAGAAAAAAGCAGCAGCCCTACTAGAGGAGATAGAAAATCTGGAGAAAGAAATTGCCATGAGTCCACTAACAGATGTAGTAAAAAAGAACTATCTAGTATTAGAAAAAGTAATGGATGAATATCAAATATACCAAAGAGATAAGAAGGCAAAAAGATCCAGAGAGATGAGGCTGACTACCGGGAGGGTAGAATCTACACATTTTCAAAAAAGTTTGATAATGTTAACACAGGTGGCAAGAGAGCCAGAGAGGAAACATCAGAATCAGGATCAGCTAGTATAAGCTCTTATACATCCACAGAAAGTCTACAATCAGAGACCAGCAATAGAAGTGTGATTATGCCAAAGGAGAAAAGTGCTTTTTTATTAGAGATGGAGAAACTTCGCCTAACCAACAGACAGTTAAAACAAAACACCGCACAAGGTGGGGAGGCAAGAAGTAGGCCAAGAAACAACAAAAAAGAGGTTCCAAAACTAGCGGTAGACTTGAGGTCATCCAAGAAAAAATAGACCAAGAAAGGGTACAGGATGGAAATATGATGGATACTGATGGGGTGCTTACAACGGCAAAAGATTTGACTATTATTAACCTTTCTAATTACTGTTTAAGTTCTGAAGATAAAACAGTCCTACAAAAAGGACTTGGTTTCTATCCAACTTAAATGTGTAAAATCATTGATGTAATTGTGGACCTGTATAAGTTTGTCCGTACCCTGAAATTAAAACATTTTTTTCATTGCAACCAAAAAAGTGTATTGCCAATTGCTTCTCGGGATCCTCCATCGGGGTATAATGTTGGGGATGTAGATAATATCCATCTGCTTATGTCTCTGAATGATGATAATTATATGGATCTAGAAGAACTAAATGAGGAACTGGGAATAACATCTAAACTAGACATAGATAGTGGCCTGAAGGTCAAATCCAAATTCATCCCACAACATACTCACCCTAATTTAGAGCTATTTGAGAGAAAAGTGACAGTAGATTTACACAGGCTACTAAATGAAACTACACCCAGGAACAGTGGTAACTTCAATCTTTCAAGAAGTGAACAGGATGCCATAGAAAAACTGAGCAAAAATGACAGTCTGGTAATCCGCGAGGCGGATAAAGGGGGCAATGTTGTTGTGATGAATAAGGATGATTATATGAAGGAAATTATGAGACAGTTGGACGATCATGTATGTTACAAACGCATTGTAGAGAACCCCATACCGGATTTGACTCTACATATTAACACAAGACTGTTGGACTGGAAGGAGAAGGGATTGCTAACGGAAGATGAGGCCAGATATTTACAGGTGTCTAAACCAAGTTACCCTTGTATTTATATCCTTCCAAAAATACACAAGGGGGGCAACTTCCCCCCAGGACGACCAATCATTTCGGGCATTGGCTCCCCCTACAGAACGATTATCAGAATATGTGGATACATTTTTACAACCTCTAGTTAAAAACCTACCGGCCTTTGTAGAGGATAGTAAGGACATTTTGAACAAACTAGATGACATGAAATGGCAAGATGGGTTACATTTTGTATCCTTCGATGTAACCAGCCTTTACACCTGTATAAAGAATGATTGGGGATTGAGGGCAATGAGCTCTTTCTTAAAAACAAGAGCAGCAGAATGGTATGCCCATAATGAAATGATCCTTGAAATGACTGACCTTATTTTGTAAAAAAAAAATTCCTATACAACCAGCAATAGTACCAACAATTGCAAGGGACTGCGATGGGGGCAAAATTTGCGCCTTCGTACGTGGGACTGTTCATGGGTTTCTGGGAAAAGGAACATGCATGGGGCAGAAATGCCTACCCCTGGATTGAGACTATAATCTTTTGGGGGAGGTATATAGATGATATTTTGGTAATTTGGAATGGTACAACTACTGAATTGGAAAGCTATTTTGAATTTCTGAATCAAAATCCCTTTAATGTCAAACTGACCATGGTCAATTCGACAGAAAAAATCGATTTTCTGGATATAACTTTTTTTGTGAAGGATGACAAAATTCAGTGCACCCTTTTTCGCAAATCCACAGAAAGCAATTGTACATTGCATGCGACAAGTGCCCACCCCAAAAGTACCATCACAAATATTCCTTATGGAGAGATGGTAAGGGTACGTCGCAATTGCAGCATGGAGACACAGTTTAGCAAACATCTTCAGGAGACCAAATCAAGGTTTAGAAAACGTGGATATGATCAAAGCATACTGGACAGGGCAGATAATAAAATCATGAGCATAGATAGAGGCTCTACTTTAAAACCAAAGTCCAAGAAAAATGCCAAGAATAAGAAAAGCCCCATAGGTCTAGTGACCAAATATAACAAGCAGAGCCCAGAAATATACAGGTTCCTAGCCAAACATTGGTCCCTCCTACAGAATATCCCAGGTATCAAAGAAGAAATAACAAACAAACCCAGGGTGATCTATAAAAAAGGCAAGACCCTTAGGGAGATGCTCTGTCCAAGCTATGTGACGAATACTAAGAAAAATATGGTTACATGGCTACCTGGACCGACGCATGGATTTTTCACATGCACAGATTGTAACATCTGCCAATTTGGGAAAAATAAGATTAAGGACTTTTGTTATAATACGAAAAGAACCTATACAATCAGACATCTGATCACTTGCAAAAGTACATACATCACATATGTCTTCGGTTGCACCTGTAATATCATCTATGTGGGCAGCACGATTCGCCCGCTCAAAATACGCATTCAGGAACATATAAGAGCCATTCGCAATTCAGACACACGATATCCCATGACACTACATATGCAGGAACACCATGCAGGCAAAACAGAAATCTGGTTTCATGGTATAGACTTCACACCACCGCATCCCAGAGGGGGTGATCGAGAATTGGCACTGAGACGCAATGAAGCTGGTTGGATTTGCAGATTGCAAAGTACTATGAAGGGACACAACACCAATGAGGAACTACATTAATTCCTCTAACATGGTGAATTTTAGGAATTAGTTCAGGCTGATGCACTTATTAGAAATATGTCCCATGAAGTGCTAAGAAGGCATACTACATGGAGGAGGAATTACATCACTTCCCCTTATAGGGGGAGCCATGGGAATAGCCTAGACTAATGTACTATAGCAGAAATATGTCCCAATATACATTAAAAGGAGGGCCAGCAAGTGAATAAAAACAGTTTTACAAAACTTAAGACCTGTATAGATATGCTATTCATAACCAGACAAAATTGAAACAACTTTTATGTGATTACATTATATGCTTACAATGTTTAAAGAACTAATGTTATAGCAGATATACTTCCAAATGCACATTGAAAAGAAGGTCAGTACGTAAATAAAAATAAAAATAAAAATGGTTCTACAAAACTTAAGTTCTATAGAGATATGCTGTATACAATCAGACAAAATTGAAACAACTTTTATGTGATTACCTGATATGCTCACAATGTTCAAAGAACCAATGCCTTCTCAATGTACAGGAGAGCAGTATATATGTTCATATCACTATATTATTTGTATTTCTATGTGACTATTTGATATGTCCATAATTTCTATGTGATTATTTGATATGTCTATAATGTTATAAGGTACCAATAACTGATGGTCTTTTTGTATCCGTTCTAAAACTTAAGTAGAAGGAACAGCATCTTAAATACCTGGATCTGAATTACGTGCAATCAGAAAACAAAAATAGTTCTTCAATCAAAAGAAAGACATTTGTAGACATTCCCTATGACATCCACAATACATATCAACCCCCTTCTTTTTTAAGGGATGGAGCTGCGCTTTTTAGTACATATACACGCATTACATGATTGACATACTTTAGATTACCGCGGAGCGTATTTTGCCTCCAGATCGTGAATAACATGTGTGCCAATCCCTATTACTTTACGTATTAGGGATTCAATCAGGGGCCAAATTTTTAGAGACTCCCTAGGACTGCACATGATGCGAATTTCAGGTGCAGCGCGAAAATAAAAAGAAATGTTATGGGCGTTGGCTAAGAAACTTCTGTACGGACACTCTTTCCTCTAGAGGACGCCACTTTTCACTCGGTAAGTAAGGGACATGCGGCTTGAAAAATAAATAGTGGATACGGGAGGCAAAAGGCGAGATAACGCCAAGCATGTAGTAATAGTGGGGAGCTTGTGATGAGTGTGCTAGTGTGTATTTATTAATAAAATGTTCAATGGAGACGCATAGAGACAAAGCGTCGAGCTTGTGATGGTAGCAGGGTGTGACAGATTGTTAAGCACGTAGCAACAGTGGGGAGCCTGGGACGAATGAATGTATGACGTTACAACGAATTCCGTTGCAATGCATGCCTTTACCACGCATGCGTTACAACGGAATTCGTTTTCCACGCTTAACCTTTACCTCGAATATACCCTCACCACGCATACATTCACAACGTTTTTTGTTGTAAATGTATGCATGGTGAGGGCATACTCTTGATAAAGGTTATAACCCTCCCCTTAAATGCCCCCTGCCTCCACTCCTTATATTTACCCCTGCCCTTAACCCTTAATATGTATATATATTTATTTTACTAAAATGCCCCTTACCTTTTAACTCGCCTTCTCTCCTTCTTCTTTGTTTACGTCGGTCGTACGTCGTTGAGAGGAAGCGGAAGTTACTTTCCGTTTCCTCTCTAACGACGTCGCTTGCTTCAGCTTCGTCTTCACTTCGGCTTTTCAGGTAAGTTTTTTTTTGGGGGGGGGGAACCCCCCCAGCCCCCCTTGTTATCCCAACGCTTTATTTTTTTTTATGGGGGAGACCCCCCCAAACCCCCCCTTTTTTTATCATTTACCACACATGCCTTTACTACGTATTTTGTAGTAAAGGTATGCGTGGTAAAGCCTCTCGTTGTAACCTCGCATGCGTTGTAAAGCATGCGTGGTAAAGGATTTTGTGGAAACGGCTTCGTTGTAGAGGCCGTTTCCCGGGACGAATGTGCTACTTTATATTTGTTCACAAAATGCTTAACATAGACACATAGAGATAAAGCACCTAGCTTGGAATAATACTGGGGAAGATCAACGGAGATGTTATTTTACACTCGTATATAACATTCCCCTAATTTGAATGTGGCGAGGCAGTAAGCACTCAGTAACATTTGCCCACAAAATGCCTCTGGTCTAAATGTGAAGGGATGTTTAACACATGGTATTGTTCAGGAGCTTTTTTACGAAGATATTACATTGCACCTACTTATAATTTGTACTAAGAAGGTACACAGATGTAGTGTTATGCGGGGAGTATCGCTTGGGAGGTTTGATGGATACATAATTACGTACCAGGTTATAACGCACAGCCGATTTGTTAAGGAAAGCCGAATGCCGACGTAGGGCCATGCATAAATTATGTCTTACTTTTCAAGAGACAGGATGCCGTGTGACGTTCTTAAAACTTTTATATTTAAATCTATAATTTGGCTGCTAGGAAATGACTAATATGTGTCGCATGTGTACCAGGGAAGAATATATTTTAGAGGGTGTGGCTGTCCGTGTATTCTCTAACACGTTAATTTAGAAATAGACCGAAAACATGCAACCACTTCTGTGCAATTGAACAGTGGTTTGCCGAAACTGAGATATACTCGATTGCTCAAAAAATCGCCAAGTGTAGAACAATTATAAACCTGTAAACATGTAGAAAAGGGAGCGAAATATTGTGTGCTCATCTGTAAATAATAACATGAGGCATACACTCGACATGATGTTAAATGGGAGAGCACACAAAATATGTGAAAAATTATGTTCTCCTCACAAAGCAAACCATGAAGAAAAACGCCGATGGGTAGGGATTACCGCCTGCACCATGAGATCAAGATATCCCTGTAGGCCTGAAAATGCATGCATATAATGTGTATGGTTCAAGTCAAGAACATTTCTCTTATATATGCATACTTTTTACTGTTTAGGCACAATAGCCTTTGTCACTGACCTGGATGTAACTAATAGAAAAACGAGATGTGATGCCTGTGCACATTGGACACAGCCAGCACGGTAAGGCATCAAGTCTGGTATGAGTCATTTCAGATTTTTGGCTAAAATTTTTTTGGGGGGGGACAGATGGGGCCCCATGACTATGAACATACCATTATATTAAGTTTTTCGGATTACATATGACAGCAATCCACTATACATGTTATTCCCTTCAAATAGATTGCACTATATTTCTTTGTATAGCTTTTTATGACTTTCGGTATAAGATATATCTGATTGAGACTCTATCTCATTGAAGAAATTATATTGCTACGGATTGCACTGGTTTTCAGCAAGGTCCCCCTCCCTCCGCCCCCCCCCCCCCTCTCCGCCCCTTCCCTAACAACGGATAGACGGGTGGGGTCATAAAAATCATGTTGCTATTAATTGCAATTTTAAAACGGAATATAATCTGGAAAAGTAATGAACACCGTAATTTGTCTCCTCCTTAAACACCATGAACTACATAAAGGTATTTTTCCAATCTGAATGTATTTTGTAAATAGTGATACAGTGCAAAAATGAGAGAACAAAATGAATTCCCTCCACTATGGAGAGTTTTTAGAAATGTATATATATAATCTAATATGGTTTTCGGACAATGTTGTTGCATTGTATTAATGATACATTTATGTGCTTTGACATATAGTTCACAAATGTATAAGTCTAGAGTAAGCCCTTAGGATTAGAGATCTATTTTGTAAGAAGGATGTTCTTCTGTCGCAAAATGACAAAAATGATGACTGAAGTATGAAATGATTTTAGTTGGCTATTATTACAAGTGATGTTTTTAAATGTTTTTACAGCCCTGATGAAGTTCTGTTGAACGAAACGCGTTGGCTGCTTAAAAGAAAATTGAATAAAGAAGAAAAAAAAGAAAGATATAACATTTCTGGACATTCTTTATTGACATTGACATTATTTGAATTCTGGTGGTGCAATCCACAGTGGGTGGAACCTTATTGAGTCATATTTACAAAGTGACGCATCTAGGTAGATGCGTCACTTTGTAAACCCCTGCGCCACATTATACCTACGTCAGGTGTAATGTATGCAAAAGGGACGTATTGACGCAAGAAAGGGTCGTAGAGGTGACGCAGTGAAATCTATGAGATATCACTGCGTCACTTTTATGACGCTGTTGCGTCCAAATCTTGCCCCTGTTTCACAGCAGGCGTGAGACTGATGCAGGCCCTTTCACATGGCCCCATGTGAAAGGATGCATTGCTGGAGTTGCATCATTTTTGTGACACATTCCAGCAATGCATCACTTTTGTGCTTACAGATACTTCTGAAATACTGACGTATCTGTAAGTACTTGTGACATAATGCGTCATATATTTAATATGATGCATGAGTAGAAGACTGAAGGCCTCATTTATGAGACCATGCGTTGCTTTTACGCCACCGGTACGTCACTTTTTGTGACACACCAGTGCTGTAAAAAATGCACCTTATTGAGTCATGTTTACAAAGTGACGCATTTAGGTAGATGCGTCACTTTGTAAACCCCTTCGCCACATTATACCTACGTCAGGTATAATGTATGCAAAAGGGGTGTATTGACACAAGAAAGGGTCATAGAGGTGACGCAGTGAAATCTAAGAGATATCACTGAGTCACTTTTATGACGCTGATGCGTCCAAATCTTGCGCCTGTATCACAGCAGGCGTAATACTGATGTAGGCCCTTTCACATGGGCCTGGCCCCATGTGAAAGGATGCATTGCTGGAGTTGCATCATTTTTGTGACACACTCCAGCAATGCATCACTTTTGCGCTTACAGATACATCTGAAATACTGGCGTATCTGTAAGTACTTGCGACATAATGCGTCATATATTTAATATGACGCATGAGTAGAAGACTGAAGGCCTCATTTATGAGGCCATGCGTCACTTTTACGCCACCGGTACTTCACTTTTTGTGACGCACCAGTGCTGTTAAAAATGCACCTTATTGAGTCATATTTACAAAGTGACGCATCTAGGTAGATGCATCACTTTGTAAACCCCTGCGCCACATTATACCTACGTCAGGTCTAATGTATGCAAAAAGGGTGTATTGACGCAAGAAAAGGCCTCATTTATGAGGCCATGAGTCATTTTTACGCCACCGGTACATCACTTTTTGTGACGCACCAGTGCTGTTAAAAATGCACCTTATTGAGTCATATTTACAAAGTGACGCATCTAGGTAGATGCATCACTTTGTAAACCCCTGCGCCACATTATACCTACGTCTGGTCTAATGTATGCAAAAGGGGTGTATTGACGCAAGAAAAGGCCTCATTTATGAGGCCATGCTTCACTTTTACGCCACCGGTACGTCACTTTTTCTGACGCACCAGTGCTGTTTAAAATGCACCTTATTGAGTCATATTTACAAAGTGACGCATCTAGGTAGATGCATCACTTTGTACACCCCTGCGCCACAATAAACCTACCCTACGTCAGGTGTAATGTATACAAAAGGGATGTATGTATTGACGCAAGAAAGGGTCGTAGAGGTAACGCAGTGAAATCTAAGAGATATCACTGCAAAACTTTTATGACGCTGTTGCGTCATAAATCTTGCGCCTGTTTCACAGCAGGCGTAAGACTGATGCAGGCCCTTTCACATAGGCCCGGCCCCATTTGAAAGGATGCATTGCTGGAGTTGCATCAATTTTTTGTCACACTCCAGCAATGCATCACTTTCCTCTAAACATTTACCATTTTTTTTTCTCTATTTTTTTACACTCTTTTTCCCCGTGGTGCACTCAGGGTCCGCGTACCGGAGAGCGTACCGGGGAGCGCCGCCAGCGCTCACCCCGCGAAAATTTCAAAAAATAAAAAATAGTTTTTTAGCCCTTCATGGTCCTTCTAGGCCCCCCTCAAAAAACCTATGGGGTCAGGGGGTGTCTACTCTGCCCTCTTTTAATTATATCCCCCTCTCTTTTTTCACCTCTTGTGTCTCGATTCTACCGAGACACAAGATGGCGGACTCTCCGGACTGTTTAGAATGTTGACAGACATCTGAAAGCCAATCAGCTTTCGCTCGTGCACTCCCGTAGCACGCCAGGTGCGCTCCCCGGTACGCGCATCGGGGAGCGCCGGCAGCGCGCCTATAGATATATATGTGTTTTTGAACTTAGTTTTCATAAAAACCACTGGCGCAATTTTCACCAAACATAGCAAAGGCACATCTGCGTACCAGTCCCTACAATTTTGCCAAGTTTGGCGTAATTCCGTACAGCGGTTCGGGCTGTAAACTTGTCAGACCGTCCTATGGAAATTAACATGGAGAAAACACGTTTTGGGACCCCCCTTTTTTCTCAGCCCCCACTTCACGAATCCCCCCGGAACTTTCAGGGAAGGAGCGGAGCGCAGCGAGACCATTTTAAGGAAAATTACAGGCAGATCCCTCAATCGGCGCCAAAGTTATTCCCAATAGAATGTTCGGAATTTCCTATGGTAGCCAATCCTAACTATAACAACCTACTGGCGACCGCCAGTAGGTAATATACATATATATATGTTTAGTAAGTTAGTTGGTTAGTTAGTTTGTAGTTTAAATGTTCCTAGTGTGTGCTAATTTTTTTAGGGTTGTATTGTTATAATTTTTGTAATATATTTTTGGGGGGTGAAAAGTAAATGTAATGTATTTTTGTTTAATCTAAGTATTTGTATAACATGTATTCTTTTTTTTTGAAGTAACTGTTATATATTAAAAGTGTTTTGGTACATTTTTATTGATTGTTGAATTATTTTGGTGATATTATTGTAATTGATATTCTGCGAATCTATATTTGTGACATAATATAGTTTTGTTAATATTATAGTTCACAATCAATATTTTTAACTATATTTTTGTTCCAAATATGTGTGGTTTTAATAGCTAATTATAGGAAGTCAATATTTTTGTGATCGATATTTAATTTCCAATATGTTTGTGTTTAAATATTGCATGGATCCATATTATGCTAGTGATCTGACCAAGTCATGGTATTGGGAAGCCAGCAACCAACATGGAATCCTACCGCCCATTCTCCATTCTCCATCCGGGAATGTCTCTTGTACCATGGGGGCCTGACTAATGTTGCAGTACTCAACGTTCTACATTTGACTGTCACTCTTCCCAGTCTATTAAGGGAGTGTGCCATCTCTTTCAAGAAAATTACAACCTCCTCTACAAAACACCAATACAAGACCAAGATTAATTAAAAATAGTTGATTCTTATACTTACTGTGCCACAGGTGGAGCTCGAAATCTTAAAAATGTTTTTTATATTTTCGGCAATGGCCACTAATTCTTCATCTTCATAGTCAAACCGATCCCCAAGGAGAACAGAGCTGATGTTGTTGCAGACCGACCGGCTCAGGAAGAATTCTGGATTAAAGTGGGATGCTAGAGATGGGATAGACAAACACAATATAATACAAAACGTGTAAAGGAGCTTGGTTTAGTCTTAAATTGCTAACTCGTTTTAAATTGGAATTGAAACATTGAATGGTTGTAGAGTGCAGAGAAAATTACTACTTTTTTTCTAGCAGTATAGTGTTTAACTCTATTTTGCCCATCCTAACGCTAATATAAATTAATTGATTAATAATTTTCAAGAAAAACATTTACTTGAACATTTAAGCAGCAAGGAAAAACCTTTTGATATGGTTTATGTCTAACTAAATTCTATTTATGCATGCACTGCAGTCACAAAATACTGTGCGTTCTCTGTACAGTGCAACAATATTTTATATATAAAAATAGGGAACCTGTATGTTACAGCTTTTGGAAAGAAGCACCACAAACATTTTCAGGTGAAGACAACAGCTAGAAGAGTAAAGCAAAATAGGACTTTTGCTCTTTATAAAGCTATTTGGTGTAACTTGTGTCACAAAATGGTGCTCAAGTTAAGGTTTACAGAGCCTTACTTCTATTTCTGGTAAGTCCCCATACTCTAAAAGGCAGTGGTGTGTGTTTCCCAGAGCTGGGCCTCGAATCTGCGCACTCTGTAAACCTCTTTAAAGGCTCATTATTTCAGCGGTCCACCTTCTTTCCAATATTATAAGGCAAATTTCACCTCATGTAAGTATGGCTCTGATGGCGCAGCTGGGAACCTCCAGGGAATTCAGAAGGGGAATCTTTCTAATAAATACTTTTCTGAAATTATTTATTTATAATCTAACCTCACCACTGAATTTGATTTTTTAGTAATCATTAGGAGTTTGTAGTTGAACCATTTCTTTAGCTTGTTTCAAACATGAGATAGCAAAATGAATACATTTATCAGCACTATAGTTTTCCTTCATAGGAGAGCCAGGGTCTTCCATTGTAAAAATAGCTTTTGTGATCTTATCACAGTGGGGACATGCCATTATTACATTTCTATATGTCCTACTTTTAAATATTCCGCACAACACATTAAGGCAGGGCAAATGGAGTTATGCAGCAAGTGAGGCCGAAGTTACGTGAGGCCGAAGTTACCCTTGATGTCCTTAGGATGCATTGGCACACAGAGCTAGGAAGAGAATACTGGCATACCCACAGAAGGTGTCTCGCAACACGCTCTTCAAATGCATCCAATTCAACTACACGCACAGGACATACTCGACACCGTGCAGACTCAGGTCCATCTAATGGGGTTAACCTAGACCACAGCTTTCCAAACTTTCCATGTTGGTGACACACCTATTTGTGAAAAAAAATTCAGGGACACGGTAACGCGAGCGAGCGCAGCTAGCGAGCATGAACCACCCATGGGGGCTTTGGGGGCGTTCTCCCCCCGAGAAATCTTTGAAAAAGTAGTGGGCAAATGGTGCATTTCCAAGCAAATTTGAGGAAGCATGAAGGTTAATGACGCAATTGTTAATCTGGTCTAACAAAGCCAGTGACTGGCAAAACTGAGTGTAAGAAAGGTTGGGTTTGTAATGCACACATTGACTTATGCCCCAGTGATTTACGGCAAAAAACAGGACAGGTGCACGCCCTGCCAACCCTTTCAACCACGCGCAAAGTCCACCTGTTGCCTTGCTGAATATGAGTTATACAAAAATCTGTTCTGGAAGGGGGAATTGTGAGTGATAAAACAACCATGCAACTTTTCAACCGGTCTCTGCGCATTGAACTCAGGTGGGACAGTTTTCCTCTGCGCAGCGCGCCAAAAGGCAACAGAGAATAAGACTAGTCATATTTTTTCCATTCAGCACTTTGAGCTAAAATTAACTGCTTGTAAGAGAGAAGGACAAATACATATGTCATAGAAATTGTAAATATCAAATTGTATGGGGACACAACATATCGCATGAAAACCGTTCAATTATTTTTAAAAAAAATGTATGATTTGTAATCATTCCAAAACATGATGTCCTTTATGACTAACAATATGTAAATATGTGCAAGAATGAAAAACTTTGAATAAAAACAACAGCGCTTACTATTTTATTGAGATGAATGAGGTGGATAAGATTAACACAGCGGGTCAATATTTGGTGGAATATTAGATAAAGGTACTGATGCAATCATAGTCTTGGATTTCAGCATTTGGAAAGTGTCCCATAGCACAAGAATTACAATATGTGAATAAAAAACAACAGCACTTGTCTTACTTTTTCAATGCGATATATGAGGCTGATAGGACGCACACAGTTGGTCAATATTTGGTTGAATATTTGATAAAGACACTCGCATTTCATCATCAAGCATTTTTAAGCATCCACGTTTCAGTGTCTTTAAGTTTGTCATTGTTAAAAAGGACACTTGACATATGTATGTAGTAGAAAACTGCAAGAGAATTTTTAACGTTTTTTTACCTAGGTTTGGATGCATTTTTGTAACACGAACCCAAAAGCTGTCTAAATCACCCTCTGAATGCATCATGAGCATACTGCGCTAATTTTTTATTTCAGTTAATTCTTCTTCTTCAATAAGCTGTGCACCCCTTCTCACACTCGCACATAGCTGACCATCGCTGCGTGCTCTCTTCAGAGAGGCCAGGTATTGGATGGGAGTACATTAGCGGTGTTATATGACTACAGGCAGATAATGTCCCCCAAGTGACTTGTGTTCACACTATCTTTCTGCAGCTTGTGCCTGTTTAGTCCCCCCATGCACCCAAATGTGCTGCATTATACCGCAAAATTTGGCCTCTTTTGAAAAAAAAAGAAATTTTTTACACAACCTTGCTGCATACTATATCCCAAGCCATCTTGCTGCTTATTTATCTTATGCAAATAACAACCATAGCTTCGTGCTCTCTTCAGAGAGGCCAGGTATTTGATGGGCGTACATCAGCTGTGTGATGTGACTACAGGGCAGGTAATGTCCCCCAGGTGTTGATATATATGTCGCCCATGTAATTGCACAGAGAAGTCTCTGAGATAGGAACAAAAGGAGTTGCAGTGTGGAGAGCAAACAGACATTGGGTGTCAATATTGTTTACGATGATTCCAACAACAAGGCAATTCCCAATAGAAGCACGGCTCAAGGAAGGCATTATACCGATCTTTGATTCCTACCAACCGTGAACCATAAACATGCTAAACTAAAAATGCACTGGTGCCATCTCAAATGCCAGTCGTGGGTTGTGTTTGATGGTAATAAGTTATGAAGAAAGAAGGGGGAGAGGGGGTCTAGAAGGGGATGGAGAAATACTGGGGATAACTTGTCAGCGTGGGAGTAATAAAAGAGGAAAGGCCAAGGCACACAGAGAAATCATTGGGTCAAGCTCTCAGCTATGATGGCGGTTGTCAGCACTTTCACATCTATATGGTTCATACGTAAAGCGAGGAGGATGCACCAATGGATAGTTCCGCAGTCCAAGTGTGTCCTCTCTGTGAAGCGCCACACTTTCAGCCTGCGCCCAGTTGTTCATTGACCGCTGCCTGGTCTCAAATTCCGGGGATGTGGGAGATATCCATCTTGTAGTAATACGACATTTGCCAATAATAAACCCCAAATCCAGAAAGAAGGGGGTGGGGAGGGTTGCTCTGTGTTTTTTATTCCTGGGATATAGTCCCAGCAGGCATGTCTCCCAGTAGTGTAGGTCTGCGCACTCAGTGAAGTAGATAGGGCTGCTGTAACGGCACACCACTAATTATGTAGCGATGGGCAAGCCCATATAAAGTGTAACAAATCCGCAACTATACACGAGTATTTTGGGCATACAAAATCTGTTTTGCTATCAGTGCCGGGGCGGGATAAATCGGTCTCCCAGCACCGCCGCAAAATGAGGAGTTTTTGGGTGGCGTGAATGCGCACACAATCTGCAAGCCCCCCCCAAATCACCTGTAATTAGTGGCCTTTGAGATCTGTTGGATGTTCCTTGCATAATAAAAACAACAATTCCCAGAATGAACGTCCACTGGCACTGTTCGTGTGCGTTTGTGTATGGAGGCGAGCTTACCTGCTGTATCGAGTTCCAGATCACGAGGCTCCACTTCGCAGCTGCTCTGCCCTCCGCCTTCTGCCTTGTCGCAGGCACGTCATAATCCTTAGGTGAGAGGGCTCAAGTCGCATTCCCCGGCCTAATATCGGCCGGCCTACGTCATCGCGTCGAATCTCGCGACACACCTACGTGTGGGGCGCTACACAGTAACGTGTCGCGCCACACAGTTTGGAAAGCACTGACCTAGACCATGAACCGGTGCACATCACCAGATGCAATCTCCAATCATATGACAGGGGAGTACACCCAGCTGCAGGTGTACTGGATGAAGGTCCTGTCGAAGCTCAAGGTACTCTGAATAGCACTGTTGAGAATTATATAGTGGTATGCCTTTTAGGGGCCTTCCTAGACCCAAACCTAAAAGGGTCAGAAACAGGTTCCTTGACTTAGCATTAATATTACAAAAGAGACGAATAGCAATGGCTTGAAAGTTTGTTGCGGGTCCTAAAGTGTATACCTGGTTCAGGGATGTGATGTTGTAGGCTCGAGCCCTACAGATGAGGAGACCCATGGGGAATGCAGGAGACCTATACCAGACCTGTGGTCAGATGTGGTGGATGAGTGGGAGCAGCTCTCGATGCTGAGACCCAGACAGGTTACCCTTGGGACACCGTTAGGTGTGATGACCCCGCTCTGTTTGTGTAACTGAGACACCTCACTGAGAGGACATAGGAGAGGGGGATGACCAGACTGATGACTGCTGGGGGGGGGGGGGATACCCCTGTGGAATGCCACCAGGCAGGTGCCAGGTTATTACACAATGAAGAGTCGGCCAGACACAGGTGGGCCCAGATGACCCCCCTCTCTCGACTGAGACATATCTCACTGAGCTCCCAACAACAGAATAGGAGACATAAATTACCACATGACAGTAGTTTGAAAGTTATGGATTTGGTTAGTTACTATCACATGGCATATCCGGTAATCCTAGACTAGCAAGCAATCAGAGGGGTGACACAGTCCCCCAGTTGACTCAAGCCCATGAGATAGTAGCGCTACCTGGTGAGTAGGACCAAGGGCTGTCCTGGCTAGATCGATCTCACACTTAATTCATATGGTTGATGGGTACACCTGGGGCACAATCGTAAGAGCTGCAGACATTAAATAGGGGTCTGTGTTATAGGGGATGAAGTCACTGAATCGTAATCACAATATGCGTAAAAAGCAATACAATCGTTATTTACTGCTTCTGAAATGATTGTCATGTATATTTGATAAATAGCAATAAAAAATAAGTGTTAAAAAAATGAGGCCCAAATTATGCGGCATGGTTTACTAAATTATCTTGCGAGAAAATGCAAATTGTGCAGCAAAATTGGGAACATTTTGTGAGCAGTTCATTATTTTATTATTTATACACTTGTTAACACCGTCTGGACAAAGAATTCACCTTATTAGTACCAATTAGCACCCAAATACATCAATATGTATCTGAAAGTTGAACAGTCTACCTTTATAAAGAGCCTTTCTTTGAAAAGGCCCATATCGTGTTGTGCACACCCTTTGTGCTCACTGTTAGTGGTCTGTGATCTGAACCTTATATATATCCACAATGGGGCTGTTTTTGGACGAGTTAGAAGAATTTAAGTAGACATTGCCATTTAAAAATAAGCATCATATTAAGAATACAACAGTGACAGACTACGTAGAAAATTGTACATATAACAGTGGTATTTTCTGCTCCAGAATAATTAAGGGAAAACTAAATTGTTACCCTAATGTTAAATTGTAAACGAGATCCTAAATGTTGTCTCTTTTCTTCATCACAGAGTGACCACGGCTATAGAATTGTGCTGTACCCCCATTCTCTGCTCCTCCTCGCATACATGCCCTGACGAAGGTGCCGCCGTAGAAAGGGCAGGGCACCGAAATGTGCGTCGGCGTGGTGACCATCTGTTCTGTTAATAATATCTAGTGTCCCCCCAGTGACTTGCTGAGGGGATACTTCAGAACTACCTCAGCGTAATTGTTGTGTGATGGGTGTTGAGGTTTTTGTATTATTTTGATTGAATGAATGGACTGAATGTTTGCAACGGTGTTGATAGGAATTGGTTTTGAATCTGGATGAATGATGAGAGGGTGCTTTAGGGGGTTTATATGTTGAATTATTTATACTTGATTTCACGACTGAATTGTATATATATGCTAAGCAAGATGTTTTTACATGTGTTTGATATCACCTATATATGCTGAAAAATGAAAATAAAATTGTATATTTATTCTGAAACTGTGGTGAGAATTTAAATGTGTTGACCGTGGTCCAGTGAGCTCAAAGCTGTGCACTTTTTGACAATTTTGGGACTCTAGACAAGCCCGTAGATAGAAATATATAGGGGAGACTTTCTTCTCTAATGTCCTTCTGCAGAACACATTGCAGCCTTTTTTGTAGCTTTTAATCCAGGTGAGCTAAAAACAATTGTTTTGTTAAAATCTGAGCATTATGTTGTGTATGAAGGATTATGTGGCACATGCAGCAAATCCAAAATTATGGGGAAAAAGCAGTGGCCGCAGATTGCATCATTTCCGTGGTCCTGCTTATGGGATACACTGCCTATTTTGGAGTGACCTATTAATATTTAAAAGGTGAGTTTTTAACAGGTTGAACAGCAAGTTTAAACTGCAGCAGTCAGCCTACATTGGTGGACTGAAATCGTGTTTTCCTTTCAACACCAGTGGATGGCACAATAAGGACTTCTGTTCGCACGTGGCCTTTAGCTTACCATGACATGGACATAGTTTCTACAACATATACTATGGCCTTACAGGACAGCTACTTATGCAAATTAGGGATCAGTCTATATGCTTTAAGAGCTACAGGACATTCATTAGGCTCTGGACAGCAGTGCCTTAGTATGCAGAGTCCAAAAACTAGCAATAAATAAATCACAGAATGGGGCAACCATGGAAAAAAAGCCATTTTCATAAACCTAAATTTAGTTAAGATTCCCTGAGCATATTGTATATCTCTATATTATACAATAAAGTTTCCAATCATAAATTCAAAAAAGGAGTTAAATAGCATTCAATATGAGTACGTGGTTTTTTATTTTCCTATTTCTGTGATTTTCCACGAAGACTTGTTAAACATATTCTCCACTTCCAGATAATGTATTCAATACAGCCAACACGTGTGTTTCGTCTATAGAAAATTGTCCAAAAGACTTCATGAGGGCAAGAGCAACTAATTTCTCGTGACCTTCTCACTAATATTCACCGTTATGAAAGAAACCAATATAATTCAATCCAATCTCCATTAATTCACTTAATTCTAAACTCAATTCTTGGCACTTTGGCCGAACATCCACATCTTATATCATTTATCCAGACTGTTAATCTCTGTATCTTGGAACGAAAACTCCCTGCGTGTATAAACCTGCGCAATTGTGGAGCGCACAGGCGAAAGCCCTGCAACCTTGATTTTCGGGAGACCCATTACAACCAAAGTGTCTTAATGGACCAACATAAGATCAATTAATGAGGAAGAAACCCATATAATAGAATATGATTGTAAAAGGAAAATAAAGGCCTATGCTGACAAGTGCCAACAAGCAAAATATGTTACTTTCACTAGAGGAGATCGAGTGCTTGTCTGACAGTTTAGAAAATAACAATCTGATGCTCCCTTCGATGCTGAGCCAATTTATGTGATAAACACCAAAAGACACAAGGTGACTGCCCAGCGTCCTGGAAAAGTCTATTAAGCGAAATTCCTTGCATTCCTACATGTGGCTTATCATTCATCGGGCACTGATGTCAATGTAGAGACTGGGTCCAAAAGGACAAGTGAAACCCCAACTGCTGTTCCTGCATTACAAAAACTGATTACGTACATTTCTACTGCCTGTCTCCAGGTTCTGAAGACACTGTCAAGACATAGAGTCAGAGCACACCGAAGATTCATCGAAGATCTATAATTGTGGATTTGTAAAGAAATTATATTTTTTTATTTACCATAGGGGGAGATGTAGTGTTGTGCGAGTTAGCAATGACAGAACCCTATTGGCTCCTGATATATTCCATAGAACCATGAAGTAAGGGTTAGAGCGTAATTAAGTGAATACAGGTTTAGAATGTTGAGTTCGCAGTTGAACATAAACAAATAAAGACGTGTAATTCTAAGTTTCGTGTGTGGCGTAGTCATTGGCAGGTACCTAGGCTGGGGAGGATGCTACATTAAGTAACAGCACTGAAATAGCTCTGTGTTTCTTGGGAGAACGGCAGCTATCTTGACCTTAACTGTGGCTTTCCATACATCCATCTTTCCAATACGACTACTGTGTGAAAATATTAAGTGGCTAATATAGAAACATATCCATTTAAGTGAAAGACACAATGATGTCACATAGAGGCGAAACTGGAATCTGTCCTTGTGGGAGAGATTTATATTTCAGCGTTGGAGGTATTTATAAACTGTTAGCTTTAGAGGATTGATAACATCGAGAAGAGTTCATGACTAGAAAGATTAAGAGGATGCTACTGTGGCGCAGCAAATGTTACACTAACTTCAGTTGTTTAGTGTCAGGAAGTATGGGCAGGGAAGGCACCTTAGAGCTAAGCAAGAGAGGGATGAAGTATTGGAATGTTGCCTGCTTTCACATTTTCCTAGGACATAATGGATCGTTCCACCACTGCTCTTACTGGAGGTAACAAGCCCATAATGTCTACCTCCAAGTAATCTATTTCAACCACCATGACACGCCCATCTTATTTTATTATATTTATGCTTTTATAGAGCATTGGTCCTACTCAGAGGTCACTTCACAGCCTCTCAATAACTAAACAGCTGGATTTGCCCCCAGGTTTGTCAAGTTGTAGCTTTGCTTGATGCAGTTTCATGTCACAATAATCAAGAAGCAAAATATTAACCTGTAACTATATTAAGTCAGGATAACTACCACTATATAGTCCAGTTTTTTATAAACTAGTGTGAGTTTACAAGTCTTAACTTCATATCATCAAGGTTTATAATTGTGTAGGTAAAACTATTAAATCCATATATTCCTACATTGACAATATAGTGGTAGTTTTAATCCTGCACATGGTAATGTGCAAGAACACCCTTGATGAGTAAGTCAAACAAACATCTTATACACTAGATTTTGAATCACGTAATTTGCAAGTATCTATCTATGTTAACTATAGGTGAACTAACACATTTATGGAGCGGACCCATCAAAGACTACCCATCATCTCTCTTTTATAGTATACCGCGACTTGTCAACAGATATATACAATCATACATTAAATGCTATCTGCCTTCCAAAGCAAATTCTCCCAATGTCTGAGAAACACAGGGCCCGTTTCTGTCTTTTCTTTTTAACCCACAGATACTAACATTTCATCTCTTTAAACGTTTTGATCAAGCAGGAAACTTCCTCCTGGATTCTCTCCTCCAAACTCCTCTTTCCCATTCCAAAGGTTGTCAAGGCAAGGATAGCAAATTGGCGAAGCTCCTTCCACTTCTGTCCCTGGCTGAAGCCAATTCCTTGAAGATGGAAAATGGAAAGTTAGTTGTTTATTTAATTACAAATTACAAAAAAGTTATAACAGTTACAACTTAGTGAACTCTGACCACTTTCTGTTCATGCTAACAGTAATTCAAGTAACAAATACAGCTTAGAAAGGTGGCAAAGATAAAGAGGATCACATTTAGTTTGGCATGCAGTCTACAAGCCTTCCACATCAGCAGAAGCTCCTTACATGGCAGACAGGCATATAGAAAAACAGTGATAGGGACTGCATTTTAAATAATACAGAAGTATACAAAATAATGAGGGATGCAATGCAATGCTTGACTTAATCTCAGCCAGAGCCAGCTTTAGGGAAGTGTGACCGGGACCAGGACACCGGACTGGGCACTAAGCTCAGGGTGGCCATTGTGTTTTATAATATCTTATGAGTTTAAAAGCAACAGCTGTAGAGTTCCTTGTGTGGCCAGCAATGTTAGGCAACAACAAAAATGGCAAGATTACTCTGGTAATTAATGTACCTGTTGGAGACAGATCAGAGTTTTGTCAAATGGCAGTTTCAACTCATTATAAAGCAGCGCAGAGGGTTAATATGCCTGCTGCAAGGAAGGTGTACCATGCAGATCACATACTGTATTTTATGTTGCTAGCTCAGTGACTTACTGCTTTTGTCACAGAGAGATCTTTTTTTTACTTGCAGTTCATCAGTGACAATCCTAATAGCACATTGAGCTAAACACTGTCATCAAAGAGTTGCATGCAAACTGCACTGTATAGGGTAGCATTTTGGTATTTCCCCCAGTTGTTTATTATCCTAATGTTGTTAAAAAAGGGTTAATTGAGATAGAAATGTATTCTATCAGTAAAGCTACCCACAGTATTATGTTTCAAATCCTTAGTTTGCCTTTCTCTAGACCAAGATCTCTTGAAATATACTACCTACAAGTATGAATGACATGTGACTCCTATACATTATAGTCCTCCCTGTCTTATGTAACATTTCCTAAACACTGTTATGTTATCAGGATCTGTAAAGCACACATTTCACCTGCGCAGTATCCCAGTGCTGGAGCAGGTGTGAATGTCATCTGCTAGGTGTTAGTTAAAGCCCGGTCACCAGCTTATTGCTGAATTGCAGAAGTGAGGAGAAGGCTCAAATGTTCAGATGGAGGTTGTTCCAAGTTTTGGGTGTGAGATAGGAGATGGCTATGCCTCCTATTCTGCTTTTGTGGATGTAAGGAATGTGTGAGAGAGTGAGAGTGAGGCAGAGCATACATGATCTGGTGGAAGGGGAAGCAACTGTTGAGGCAGGCTGGCCAATGTTGTGCAGTGCCCAGTATTTGTTTGTGAGGAGTTTAAATTGGCAATGATTGTGTATCGTAAGCAAGTGGAGATCTCTGAGCTGATGCATAATGTGAGTGGAATGTGGGAAATCCAGGGTGAGTCTAGTAACTGCGGTTTGCATGGTCTAAAGTTGGTGGAGGAGGTCGTTGGGAATTCCGGCATAGAGTGCACTGCCGTAGTCAAGTCTGCTAGTGACTAGGGCTTGAGTGATGGTACATCTGGTGCTCTTGGAAATCCATCTACAGATTTTTGGGGAGGATGAATAGTGTGTGGACGCACGAGGAGCTAACTGTGTTTACCAGTGCGAACATGTTGAGTTTGTCATCTAAGATTATTCCCAGGTTATGGATGAGCTTTGAAGGCAATGGTATTTGACTGAGCTCTGATGGGCTGTATGACATTACCACGTGTTCCTTTACCACACACATTTTTATAATACAGAGTTTACAGTGCATTCCACTATCACACGTTTGCATTCACTCACATGTGAAATACCTTTACTACACAATTTATTGCCATGTATACTTTTACTACGCTCACTGTTACAAAAAAAAATCACAGTCTAGAACTGCTCCTATTGTTTAAAAATGACATAATAAATCTTAATACCTTATTGTAAACAAAATATATATGTTTAAACAAAATTACATTTATGTCAATTATAGGTTTACTACTATTTTTAAATTGTATATTTTTGGGGGGAGACCCCCAGCCACCCTTATTTAATGACACTTACAAATATATAAACTACTTACTTCATACTCACCAATACATACATATATGCATTGTAAAGGCTTGTGTGGTAAAGACTAGGATGGTAAAAGTAATTGCAATGTAAAAGATGCATTGTAATTGCCTTTTGTAGTTACAACTTCACAGTAAAGTATGTTCCCTGCTCTGATGGCTTCTAGATGGTATCCCAGGGGAGCTCTTGTTCCCGAAGATCATCATTTCTGATTTGGCTGCATTGAGTCTCAGGCAGTTGGTTCTCATCCATTTTGCTACAAGAATCATGCATTTGGTGAAGTTTGATCTAGTTGTGGGTGATATTGAGAGGATCAACTGGGTGTTATCATCATTTGAGATGATGGAGATGTAATGAGATCTGATGATGTCTGAGAATAGTGTCATATCAATCTTGAACAGGGTAGGTCTGAGGGATGAACCTTGAGGGACTCCACAGATCAGGTTCTTGGGCTTTGGTGTGTAGGGAGGAGTCTGATCGACTGTATTCTCCTTGTGAGGAAGGAGCATATCCATTTGACGGATATAGTTTGGATGCCTGTAGCGTGAAATCTTTTGATGAGGCTGGACTGTGACATGGGGTTGAATGCTGCAGAGAGGTCCACCAATATGAGGGCATCGGTTTCTGCTCAGTCTAAAATGGTGCAGATCACATCTGTGGTGTTGTGTGCTGTCTCCACACTGTGATTGCTACAAAAGCCAGATTGGGAGTGGTCAGAAAGATTGTGGAGTTTCAAATGGTTAGTGAGTTGTTGGTGGATTGCTTTCTCTATCACCTTTGCAGGGGACGGTTGTAGGAGGATGGGTCGGAAGTTGCTCAGTTTGTTGGGGTCCGCCAATGGTTTTTTAAAGTGGGCTGTAACTGCAGCATGCTTCCACTACTCGGGGCAGTTGTGGACTCAATGGAGGAGTTGATGATGTAAGTGAGGAATTTGCTGATCAAGGGTCCTCCTAGGTTGTAAATATGGTGTGAAAATGGGTTTGTGGCGACCCAAAGTGGATGGTCTTAGTGAGTAAGGTGGTGTCTTCCTCAGAGAGTGTTCTCCAGTTGGTTAGGTGTCTGTCTTAGTGGTAGCTGTGAAGTTTGCTGATGATGCCCTAAGGGTTCAGTTGTTTTTTGAAGTTATTCTAGATTTTCTTAATTTTGCGGTTTAAGTAGTTTGAAAGGTCATCAGAGAGTCTGTGGGAGGGGTGATGGAGTTGGTGAGGCATCCAGGGTGGTGAATTATTGAATACACTCATTACACAAGTATGATTGATTGGCTCTGTTTAATGTGTTTCTGATGAAAAGTGCTTTGTCACCCTACACTGGTATAAGTAGCGCTATGAAACAAATTAAATGCATCTGAGAGAGGTGCAATGGATAAATGATGGGCACTCTTTGTGGTTGATATTGAGGGAATCATTGGAGGTGGAGGTCGTAGGGTGTGGCAACAAAGATTGATGCATCAGACACCACCAGTGCTAAAGCCAGCCCTGATCTCAGTCACTAGTAATTATTCAGGTCTAATATTATTTTGCACACTATGTCACCTGAGTTTGTTCCCAGCCATATGCCAATCAATCTTAAGCATGCTTCAGTAGGAACAGTGCAGGCCAAATTGCCAGGCCACGTCCTCCCTGAACTGGAACACAAGCAACCCAAGACCAGCTTCATTTTTATCAGACTCATGATTCGGGTGTAGCTTGGCTCCAGTGGCACAGTGTGCATAGGACCTATGCATGGGCATAACGGTCCCACTTAGAGTGACACACTGATGTATATAAAGAAGTGATAGATGGAATGCTTATTGGTTATTATTTGGGCCATACCCCGGCACATTGTTATTTTGCACACCATACTTCAGTTTGGACCCAGCCATATGCCAATCAGTCTTGAAGCTACTCCAATAGGAACAGTTCAGCCGAAACCTATGGCCAGGTCCTTCTTGAACGGGAACACAAGCAACCTATGACTGATTTTGCCGATATTAGAGCTAACCCGTTGAGTATAGCTCGGTATACCTGTCCCACTTAGGGTATCACTCTGAAGTATACAAAAGAGTGAATAATGGAATGCTTCAAATAATGTCAGCCACCTCAGTTTGGACAGACCAGTTTCACCTTTATTACAGCTTATCAGCCGAGAGTAGCTTGTTTCTAGTTACACAATATTAACAATGGACTGGGATGCGGCCAAAGTAATTATCAGTGTCTGAGTTAGTTCAAGAAATTCTATCAATCACTTTTTTGTGTGCTTCACTATATATAGGGCATGATGACTGTTACTTTGACCTGGCGACTCAGTGGCATACACCCCAGTGTTTTCACCACTGTTAAAGGGTTGGGAGAACTGCAATGTGGTGGATGGGGCATCCACCTGCTTTTTGAAGGATGCCCTGCAACCAAGAATCTGTAAATGACCCTCAAAATATAAATCCAAGTTTGAATGGGTTGGTTCTAGCACAGATCACAAAGTACACTATCCTGGGGAATTATGAGTATATTAAAGAAAAAAATGTTGTCCTTTGCAGTGACATTTTGCTTATGCACCGCAGCTGTCATCAATGACACATCGAAAAATCCCTCAGTTTTATTAAGCAGTTTGGCTAAATGATATCTTATTTTCATACAAAATGTACCAACCTGTAACAAGAACAGTGGTATCACGTCTAAGAGATATGCTGGTCAAAGATTGCTTCATAATATCCTGGAGAGAATTAAACATGTTTTTTTTACTCTATAGTATTGGTGGCTATTATAAGGCACTAGGGGCCAGATGTATCAACCTTGCATTTTGCGATTACATAACAGTGAATCTTACAGATTCGCTATTATGAAATCACAAAATGCAATGCATGAAGGTTTTGAAAAAAAATTGCGATTCCGACATATTACTTAATAGTGAATCGCAAATTGCGATTCGCTATTAAGGAATCCCTTTCTATTCATTCCTATGGACCTCATAGGAATTAATGGGAAGACTTTCGCAATATGTGATTACCAAATTGGTAATTGCAAATTGCAAATGTAAATTCAAGGGTGATAGGGGGCCAAAAGGCCACCCTGCTTCACCCCCAAAAAAGGTAAGTGTGCACATGTGGTGCCGCATGGCACTTAGAAAAATGCAAAAATGTGCTTTTTTCTGAGGATTTGCAAATTACCACCAACTTCAAGTTGGTGGTAATTTGGGATTCCTTAAAGCTGGATAGCAATTTTTACTATCTTCATGTATTTCATTCAGGGAATAGCAAATTGCGATTCTCTAAATGCATTCGCAAAATAGGTAATCAAAAAAATTGCGATTCTCTATTTTGCGATTACCTACTGGGATGACACATCCCAAAAGGCTTTTTTACAGTTCGCAAACAGGCCTATTCTGTGCCCGTTTGCGGGTGTGCATTTTAACTGAACCAACAGGAATTGTTTTTAAGAGCTGGTGCTAAATCCACTTGGGTCTTTGCCATCTGACTACAAATGCATTTTTGGGATGAACTATCACACAAATAGTCTTAAAGAGAGCAGTAATCTTAGCACCCAGTACTCCCAATGACTTCTTCACATATTTGGAGAATCACTGTATTGAATCTGTTAGGGAGCTGTTTAGATCTTCAGACATGTTTTGTCAGTGTTCCCTGAATGGTGGTCAGTGAAGAGCTGTCCTGAAGGACCTTCCTTATATCAATCAGAATGTCATCCATCCTTGTTATATTTTAGGCACGTTTTTTCATGGCAGATAATGATTGTAGATTTTGGGCCTGATTACAACTATGGACTGCCGTAGCCACAATGGTAGTGCGGGTACCGCTGCACCGGTAGACCGACCACCCTATTACAATTTGGGAGGTTGGACCGTCATTGCACCGCCCCAAACCGCCAGGCAAGTTATGAGTTTCCTCTCTGCCATGGTTTTCATGGCAGTTCCTACTCCATGAAAACTGTGGTGGAGATGAAACAAAGGGGGCTCCTCAGGGCCATGGGAGGCATGCTGGGAAGCACATATTGTGCCTAACTGTGTGCATACATCCGACTACCTGCACGGCATAGGCATGGGCATTGTCTTGTTTAACTTGTTAGAGACCATCATCAGTTTGACAGTTGAAAATTCAGAGAATCATTTTTCCTACACAGCAGGGGAATTTAAATTACGCACATGAGATAAGTGAAGTGACTGATGTGTTCTATATACTGGTATTATGAACATTCGAGAAAGGGACCTTCATGCTCTGACACATTCTACAACTGTGCGTTCATGGACAGACAAACGGCTAAGTAGCGTCTGTATAATTTAGACTGATAAGGGCATAGAATTTTACTTATGTCAGTCATGCCTTTCACAATTCACATTCCTATGGGCAACATATGCAGGATGTTTGGCATACCACTTATATTGCATCTTACAAACTGTGATGACAATAGGATTGTTGTTCCTGTGTAAGAGCTGAATGATACATTTGGAGAACACGTCCTGCGTGTGCGAGGATATACAATTGGACATGGACAGGAAGATAGCTTTATGCATGTACTTGCAATGTATCCCAGTTTAATCTTGTGGTAAAATGCATTGCTTTCAACAGGTTGACTTTTCAAGGTGAGTGGTGTCTTGACTTTGAAATCCAGAGACCAACTCAGGGGAAATTACAAGGGCCTACTCCTCCTCTCGGGCTCTCAGGCTCACCATCTGTTGTCATTGCAGTTTTTTGATTTTACTCCAATTTGTCTTTGAAGGCCTGCTTCATATTATGTTACCACATTTTATGTTCTACAAATTTCCTCCTGTTTGTGCCACCACATTAACCTTGCCATTTTCTTGAAAGGGAAAAGAGTGGCGGACACCCCCAAATATGTCTCCCTGAATCTGCCATTTCTCAGTTGTCCTGAAGATTTTCAAACACTTTAACTCCATTGTTCAAGCTACTTTGTCCTTCTTTATGTTGCAACATGCAGCAGCCAGGCTGGTGCTGAAATGGCCGAAGAGATCTTCAGCATCCGCAGCATTAAACATCTTGCACTGGTTACCAATAATTAAAAGGGTCCTTTTCAAGATATTGATCATCACTTTCAGAGCCATCCACTCCTTAGGGCCAAAGTACCTTCAGAAGAAGTTCTCTAGATACCATCCAACATGCACCCATCACTCCTCAAATGCTAATCTGCTATCCGCTCCAACTTTCAGACTTAGCACGAGAGGGGGTAAATCACTACCAATTCTAGGAGCTAAAGCCTGGAACTCACTTCCCCCCTATCTTTGAACATTAGAGAGTGAAAAGGACTTTAGAAAGGAACTGAAAACCTGGATCTTTAAGCTACGGGACATCAGCGCTAGAGCATTAGTGTGATGGTTGGACTAGCTATCTAAGCAGCCTGACCGTCCTATACATCTCTGGGTCATTCAGTGGCGCCTAGATGCTCCTTGGAGCGACAGTAGCGCGGTATAAAAGGCGCATTTCATTACATTACATTTTGCCACTGCTCAGAAAAGTTATTATTTGCATCACACAAATGCATCAAAGTGCAGTTTTCTTCCGTCCTTGCAGGTAATATCATCAGCACCGCATATCACAAAGTAAAGTTGTTGATCTGCAATTTTATTCCCATTCATGCAAAGTAGCACCGCAAGTTTTCATGCAGCACTGCATTGCGTGACTTAAAATGTTGTCTCTGTGTACTCTACAAAAGAGCATTATGTACCACATACTGTTTTTTGGGTCTATTTTTGCCTTTCCATCGGTCTTAACCTTGAAATTTCCAGTACAACGTGCCTGAAACAATTGCATCATCTGCTGCATCCTTGGAAGTGGCCTTTGAGGAGGAGAGGTTAGAAACCTACAATGTGAAGGAATTGTTGAAGGCGATCTGCAAAAACCTGAAAATACCAATCAGGGGCCTTACCAGAAAAGAGGAGCTACAAAAGGTGCTAAGGGCCTGGGTAGCCGCCAGACATGCTAGTGAGCTTTCTGGGGATCTTGGCATGGAGGCAGAGGAGCCTATTCCAAGGATGGGTGTGCTTTTGGGAGGGGGCGCACCCTCTAAACCAGGCAGCTGTGCCTTGTCCCCAGAGAAGCTGGAGGACAGGCGGGAAGAAAGGAGAGTTTCTGTGGAACTGGAGAAGCTTAAGTTAGCCATGGAGGAGAAAAGGATGATGTTAGACCATGAGTTTAAAATGAGAGAGCTAGACTGGGAAGCCAGTAGGGTTAGGCCCAGCCCAGATGGAGGCCACAAACATGTAGTGTCCAGTAACCACTGAGGGTGAGGTACACGTACACACAGATTTGGGGCCCTGCTTCAAGGAGGGGGTTGACATAAACCGGGGGGCTCAGGAGTGTGAGGGTACTACAGTGGTGCGCAGTGTCCCTGGGGTGGATTGGGGAACTGGCACAGGGGATCATATTCCTGGTAGTGGGAGGGACACTCTACTGACTCTAGATAGGAGATGCAGGGAGAGGGGTTCCCCCATGACAGAAGCCCTGGTAAGTGAGTATGGAGACCAGCCAGAAGAGTATGTGTTGAAGGACAGCAATAGTCAGACACTGTCTCACCAGTCTTGTGAGAATGATGTGGGGTACTTTTCTGAGGCACTAAATGGTTGGGTGAAGGGTAGTTTGGTTAACACCTGTGTAGGGCCGTGCAATTCAATTGTTGGAGAGCAAATTTTAAGTCCCTGTTTTCCTGAGCTATGCCATCCCCAGTGGAGTGTGAATTCTCTGACCCCAGGGAGCTTGCACTGGAGGCAGACCTTTTGCTGGATTCCAGAGGGTCTGGAGAAGCATCTGGGGGTGATTTGTTACGAAGCACTTCCTTGAGGCGGAAAGCCGGGGAAGTTAGGCCTCAAGTTACGATCTGTTTTTATCTTTTAAATCTTTTAATCATTGTTAGCTGCTATTTGCCACTTTGCACTAAGCACACTTACCCCGCACCAGGCGTCATCCCCGCAGCCGATTAGGCGCTTCGCGGGATGTTCAGGGGGTAAGCCGCCATCTTTCTCGGAGGCGCAGGGTTGCGGACTAGCTGTTTGGACCCTCCCACCCTCCCATCCTGCAATTAAAACGCGGAACTTCCTGTGCGCGCTGAATTGTTTCTTCCTGTATAAATGCCTGTCACGCTCCGACCGTGCAGCGGGCGTGCCAAAGGTGCGCCAAAGGCGTGCCCGTCTGCGCCCATCCGTGCCAATACGGGCCCAGTGGCCATACCCCCTGGTCAAAACCCACTGAAAAGGCTCACTTATAATACTGATCAACTGTATGCGTATAGATCCGTAACTAAGCATGGCTGCACTATCTTTGGCATGGCTAGTTGTTCCCCCCAGTATTGTCCTGGCTGCTCACTTTCTTTAGATGTTCCTCAATTGTGTCGTAGTTGCACCCCACTGATTAATATCGCCCATAAACCCACTTTCATGTTTCTCAGTTTGAACTGTCGTTCTTTACCAAAGCACAAACGTGAGATTTTTGACCTCCTAGCGGATGAACTACCTGACGCTCTTTTTATTACCGAGTCATGGCTTCATGACGGTTCCGGACCGGACATTGCTGAAGCATTGCCCTATAATTACGCAATTGTTAGGTGTGACAGACCCAATAAAACTGGGGGTTCATTGCTATCATATTTAACAACACCTACCAATGCCAGCTCGATCCCATCACCCTAAAAAATTGTGAGGCAGCGTGTTTTAAGCTGGCTCTTCACCCTAAAGTTACTCTCACTGGTCTATTAGTCTATCGCCCTCCTGGCCCTGCCAATGTCTGGGCTGCTCAACTTTCTGACTTTATAGCTTCCATTTTGACTAATTCCAGTAACTTTTTAATTGTAGGGGATTTAAACGTGCATTTGGAGGATTTCAAGAATATTCTTGGCAGAACTTAATCGCCGATCTTGAAGCCATGAATATTATTTTACAGAATTGCGGTCCCACGCATCAAGGTGGTCACTTTTTGGACCCCATTTTTTCCAATGTTCCTCATTTACATTGTTTACCTGCTTCACCTGTTCATTGGTCCGACCACTATCTCATCAAATTTATGTTTACCACCTCCGAAGTGTTGCCTCATTTTAGAGGCCCACTGGTCACTAGCAGGAGAGTTGGAAAAAGTTTGACATCGTCTCTCTCAATAATGTTCTTGCAACACATATTCCTACTGAACTGCTCAAGTCCACTGATATGGAAGCAGCAGCAGGTATTACTAAATCCTGGCTCCTTGATGCTATTGATATCATCCTTCCTCCCACAAGAAGGAGGCAATCCATGGCTCAATGAAGCATGAAAAGTGAATAAGTCCTATTGCAAAAGACTCGAAAGAATCTGGAGAAAGGACTACTCCCCCATGGCAGGTACCACTTATAAGAATGCTCTGAAGAATTACCATAAAGCCTGTGCCCTGACTAGGGATGCCTACGTTACCAAAACCATAACTGAAGCAGCAAATAGATCCAAAGTACTATTTGACCTGGTCAAAAACCTTGCTGGCTCTCACACCATAGCTAAACCTCCGCCTTTGTCGAGCAGCAAGTGCGATGAAATTGCTTAGTTTTTCATTGCAAAAATTGACAAGATTTATCAAGACATTCCCGACCTTAATGCCGCAACACTTCCCTTGTATCTATTGTTAATTCTGATGATTTAAATTGCACTCCTATCCCCACCCATGCCCCGCTCCTTTCATGGCCTGATCTGCACCCAGCTGCCCTTTGTGAGATTCTGTGTAAGTTAAAATCTGGTTCCCCGACCGATCCTCTGCCCATCCCTATACTCAGGTTATTGGATCCCCCACAACTCTCTATGATCTGCACTATACTTTATCTTTCACTAAAGTCTGCCTCTGTTCCCGCTTGTTGGAAACATGCAATGGTTACGCCATTGCTGAAGAAACCCACTGCTGACCCCAAAGTTCTTTCAAATTTCCGTCACATCTGTCTGCTGCCTACCTTCTCTAAAGTCCTAGAGAGGCATATTCACCACCACCTGTCTCAATTCATCACTGCAAATAACTTACTACATCCCTACCAGTCGGGCTTTCGCCCAGGCTTCTCCACCGAGATTACACTCCTTGGCGTTACGGAGAATCTTCGCTCCTTGCTAGATAGAGGTGACACAGCTGTACTGATTTTACTCGACCTCAGTGCAGCTTTTGACACTGTCTCCCACAATATACTTCACAGATCTCTTGCCACCATGGGTATCGGTGGCCTAGCCCTGGATTGGTTGGCCTCTTTCCTGACTGATCGGACGTTTCAAATTTTTTCTCACTCTGCAACCTCCAAAACCTATTTATCACCCCATGGTGTACCCCAGGGCTCGATCCTTAGCCCCCTCCTCTTCAATCTTTATGTCACTCCCTTGGCTCGTATTGCTGATCGTGCCGGGCTTACTTTGTTTACCTATGCCGACGACTCGCAAATTGTCTTCTCCCTTTCACAAGCTGACCAGGCCGCTACCTCTCTTCTGCAGATTGGCCTTGGGGAAATATCCAAGTGGATGAATCTTAATCTACTCAAACTGAATGGAGGAAAGACTGAAGTCCTGGTCCTTGGACAAAAATAAGACCTCTGGAGTTCCAGGCACTGGCCTTCTGAGTTGGGCCCGCTTTGTTTACCATCTGAGCATGTGCGCAACCTGGGGATGATCATTGACAAGGGTCTGACTTTGCAATGCCAAGCCAATAAAGTGTCTTCCATCTGTTTCACCATTCTGCGCTGGCTGAGGAAGATTGTTTGGATGTTGCCAACTGACACCCAGAGGTCCATGGTGAACGCCTTGGTTACCTCCCGGTTGGACTACGGTAACATACTCTACCTGGGGGCGACCAAGGCGGCCACGAGACGCCTCCAGTTAGTGCAGAATGCTGCTGCACGTTTGCTTTGTGGTTGCCGTAAAACTGATCACATAACTGGACGCCTTCATGATCTTCATTGGCTGAAGGTGGAGAGCCGAGTGAAATTCAAAGCGATAAGTTATATGCACAAAATCAGGACGGGTAATGCTCCCATCTATTTGCAATCTCTTGCTAAAACTTACTCCCCGTCACGTTCTCTCCGTTCCTCCTCTCAAAAACTTTTCGCTGTGCCCAAGTTTAAACTGTAGAGGATGGGGGGCAGGTCTTTTTCGTTCTTGGGACCAAAGCTTTGGAACTCCCTCCCTCTAGAAATTCGCTCTGAGAACTGCTATGCTCGTTTCCGCAAAACCATTAAGACCTGGCTCTTCAATCAATAACTGCGTATCTTTTGTGCTTTACTGCTTGTGACACTGTTAGCGCCGGGAAACCCTTTTGGGTAGCTGTCGCACTTTATAAGCTTAATAAATAAATAAATAAATAAATAAATAAATCCTGAAGGAAGTGGATTAGGTATTTCCCAGCCGAGGGTGGTGGGGAAGGTTTGTGGTAGCCCAGATAGGTCCTGGTGTCATGGGAAGGGTGTGGGGACTCACGTCCTGTCTCCGCAGAGAAGGAGTAGGAATGGGCTGTGCCCCAAGGAGCCTGAAACCTGGTCCTAGGGCCTGGGTGGATCCATGAGGGAACACCAGGTGGGGAGCCTAGGCTGTACTGGATGGCTATCCATTGAGTGGGATCCCTTTGTGTCTGGGGAACTGGGGAGACTGCTGTAAAGAGCATCCCACCAGTTCTGGTGTCTGGCAGCACCACTCCAGTTGGGTGGGTGCACGAGTCCTGAGAAAAGGGCGAGGGGCAGAGGCTGTGCCACAGTGGAAGGACCAGTGGGTTAGGGGTTGCCAGCTATGAGGTCAGAGCACCCTAGGACTGACCCTGGTGAGGCCACTTCTGGCCTGTTGGGGTCTTCATGCTCTGCCAGGTAGACAGGAGGCTGGAGAGCTGCTCCAGACAGACTCTTGCTCACCTCATGAGGAGTGTGTTTCCCTTGGGGGGGTTGGTGTAACCAGTAAGTCCTGGGTTGCCAGGCACAGGTCCAGCCTAAGGATACAGACCCTGGGTTGGAGGACCAGGTTCAGGGTGTCCCCCCTGACCTGGAGGAAGGGGCCACTGCTAACAGTGCCCCTATCAGTTTGTCTTCTGGGGTTGCCTCTCCAGGTGGGAGGGTACAGAGCCCCAGGGAGGAGGACCGGTGTGGGGAGTCCACCCCAGTCCCTTGTTCAGCCTCAGGGTACAGACCCTGGACTGTGGTACAGACCCAGGACTGGTACACCAGTTGCAGGCTAGCACCCCTGAACTGGTGGGAAAATTGTGCAGAACACCTGCCACAGGTGCCCTGACAATTCTGGATGGGGTACTGCTCCATGTGGGAGGGTACAGAGCCCCTGGGTGGTGGACCGGGTATTTGAGAGACCATTCCAGTCCTGTGTCAAGCCCCAGGGTACGGACCTTGGGGTGGTGCACCAGTTGCAGGGTTGCACCCCTGAACTGGTGGGAGAAGTATGCAGAACACCTTTCACAGGTGCCCTGACAATTCTAGAGTCAATGGGGACTGCTCCCGTTGGGGGGGATGCAGAGCCCCGGGGAAGAGGACAGGGTATGGGAGAGCCCACCCGAGTCTCCTGTCCTGCCACAGGTTACAGACCCTGGGCTGGTGGTCCAGTGTCAGAATTTCATACCTGGCTTGGCCAGAAGGAGTGTGGAGAAAGGGTGCCAGGTACCTGGGGCTACTGCACCCCACTCTCTGATGCCACAGAGGTGAAAGAGACTTGAAAGGCATAAGGCCTGGCTGTCATCACTGACAGCTGTCAGTGACCACTGTGGCCTACTGTCCTGGTGGACAGAGTTGCCCCTGGGAGGGGGACAGGAGTCCCCCCCTAGGGATGGACTGGGCATTACCACTGTGTTGACCATGTGAGTACTAGCTACCTGTTGGGACACATCTGTGAGCAAAGTAAGTTTAGGCGCTGCACCAATGGGGTCCACAGGCAAGGAGAAGAGTTCCCCATGGGTCAGCTTAGTGGGCCCTGAGAGCATGGATAGAGGGATTCAACTGTGTTCAGGCAGGCATAGACCCCTGCTGTTGCGAGCCAGGTTCCACGTTCTATCGCCCCAAGCAGGGAAACCCATTGAGAAATTGATTGGTCTACCTTGCCTTTTGGCTGGAAGGGGGTTGTGTTGGAAATGGCCCTTTTTGCAAGGTTATTCCAAACGTTTTGCTTATTCCTCCTATTTTTTCCTGACCTGCTGTTGCTGGTTTTAGGACTCTGGGCATTTTACCACTGCTGATCAGTGCTAATGTGCATATGCTCTCTGTGTAAATTGTGTTATGGGTTGATGTTTCCATGATTGGCATATTTGAGTCAGTCCCTAGTAAAGTGACTGAGTGTGCCAGGGCCTGTAAATCAAATGCTGTTAGTGCGCTGCAATACTGGATTGTGCCACCCACATAAACAGTTTGTAAATGTAACTCTGGCCTGCCATTGCAGAGCCTATGTGCAGTCTGGGACTGCCATGTCGACTTGGCAAGTGTACCCACTTGCTAGGCCCTAACATTCCCTTTTATTACATGTTAGTCACCCCTAAGGTAGTCCCAAGGTACCCCTGTGGGCAGGGTGTAGTGTATGTGAAAGGTAGGACATGCCTGGTATGTGTGGCATGTCCTGAATTACTGCCATTCATTTTCACTATTGCAGGGCTACCTGTTCCCATAGGACAGAATGGGGATTTTGTTTATAACATCTTATAAACATAACTGGCCCTGGGAACAAGGTAGAGATATAAAGTTTAGTATTCCTGAACTGAAAATCTAAAGATGCATCTTAGTAAAGGTGATTTTTACATTCTGTGTTTGAAAATACCACTTTTAGAAAGAAAGTATTTTTTTTGCTCAGACATTTAGTAGGCTTTTGCTGGGTTTGTGGATTGACTGTCTGGTTTTGGAATGACAGGGGCTGGGGAGGAGCAGTGGCTCCAGAGAGTCTAGGTGGGTCAGGAAAGTGCTGATTAGACCTGGTCTGCATTTAGAGAAGGGGGTGGAGATTTCATTTCACCTGAATGGGCATGGATGACAATGCCATCTCTACCTCCTGCCAGGAAGCTACACAAGAGAGGGCAGAACTGGTTCTGGCTGGGCACAGACACTCTCTACCTGAGAGGACAAAGGATTTTGGGCTATAGAAAGTGGAGTCCAAACTCCTGAACTTTAGAACTTTGGAACTCTTTTGAACCAAGAAGAGCTGGAGAAGCTGTAAGGAAAACCTACCACTTTGCTGAGTGCTTAGCTGTGTTGGCCTGCAGTGGCTGCTTCTGTCTTGGGCAGTGAAAGAACTGGATTGAACTTTCTACAACTTCTTTCTTTGAGTATCTCCAAGGGCTTAAGGTAGAGCTTGCACCCTGTTCAAGAAGTCTCAGGAACAGCAAAGACCAAGTTATTCTGCCCTCAGCACTGGGGACTGTGTGTTTTGTGCTGCAACAGGAGTAAAAGCAACCCAATGCCGTCTACGACAACACTACCGACTCGCACCACAACCTGTGGACACTGCACTCCGTGCTGCCTTGTTCATGAGGCCGCCTTGGTATCCCAGATTGCAACATGGTTCGAGGGCACCGCACGTAAAGTTGCACGATGCACCGCCCTCATCCCATACCACAGCCTTGGCCTACTGAAGCCGACACCATCGACTCCAGTTCGTCAGCCGACGACAGCACTTCAGCAACGACAATGCCGCTACCTGCAGCAAGACCTGCCAGCACCGCAATGAGCACCGCTTCATTTTGCACACCGACCCTTGTCTCACCAACGATGCCATCTGACTCCTCCATCGAACCACTGCTCGCATTGCAACCTGAGGGTTTCGTAGGCGGCACCGCTGTACTTCACACTGCAGCACCCAACCCCCACCGGTACCAGCGCTCCTGATTTCAACCATGAGGAGTTCGATCTGCAACTCGTGTGACTTTGAGGGCCTAACGACTGCTGCACCAGCCTCCGGACCCTGATGCCTGCGGACTCCGTGCTTTCGGAAGCTCAACGCGAAAGCACTAACACCCTGCATTTATAAAGGTACTGTTTTGTGGGTCTCCCCAACACCGTTGCTGGCCTAAGTCGCCACGTCAGCCAGAACTGTTTGGATTTATTTGCTTACGACGCCGTGATAGCCCCGGACGGGGCTATCAACTTCAAGGAACTTTTTTTCCATGTTATTTTGACAGCTGAAGATTTCTAAGTACTGTATTATGGATCTTTTTTGTTTTTGGTCTTGTCTTAAGTACATAAAAATGTTGGATATGTTCCTAAACTGGTGTGGTGTCCTTTTGTAGTGCTTACACTGTAGTTCTTACACTGTATTACTGTTGGTTATGTGCAAATGCTTTATACACTGCCTCTAAGATAAGCCTGACTGCTCGTGCTAAGGTACGAAGGGTGTGAGCAGGGGTTATTTTCGAAGTGTTCTTCATAGAGACACAACCAACACGTGTTTCGTCAGAAGTGATGTATATACATCACTGACTCATCAGGGCTATAAGTAAACAAACAACATGAGTCTAAGCTCCTTTTGGAATATCTTATAGGATTATGTCGCGCGAGTGGATCACTGACATAATATCGAGGGACATAATATCGACTAGCAAAAATATCGGCGACAAAATATCAACAGACATAATATCGACTTTGTATCTACAAACGTAAGTACAGAAATATCGAGTAAAAAATATCGTTTACAAAAATATCGTTTATAAAAATATCGACTTTATTAAAAACAATGTTAAATGAAATTAATATTAAAAATTAATTACTAAAATATACTTACAAATACTTAAATTACCTTATATTAATCAAATAATTAATTTAAATTATAAAAAGAAATTTTTACAATCATATTTGTTAAAACATATATATATAGTAACATAATATAATTATTAAATATCCAATATTATTACCGTAGGATAACGGAAGTGTAAAAATTACTATTCCCACTCCAGAGAGTGCAACAGTAGATGAGGCTTTGGATAGCGTATAGGTAAAAATTACTATTCCCACTCCAGAGAGTGCAACAGTAGGGAAAGCGTTGTATAGCGTAGGGGTAAAAATTACTATTCCCACTCCAGAGAGTGCAACAGTAGAGAAAGGGTTGGATAGCGTAGGGGTAAAAATTACTATTCCCACTCCAAAGAGTGCAACAGTAGGGAAAGCGTTGGATAGAGTAGGGGTAAAAAATACTGTTCCCACTCCAGAAAGTGCAACAGTAGGTAAGGCTTTGGATAGCGTAGAGGTAAAAATTATTATTCCCACTCCAGAGAGTGCAACAGTAGGGAAAGCGTTGGATAGCGTAGGGGTAAAAATTACTATTCCCACTCCAGAGAGTGAAACAGTAGGGAAAGCGTTGGATAGCGTAGGGGTAAAAATTACTATTCCCACTCCAGAGAGTGAAACAGTAGGGAAAGCGTTGGATAGCGTAGGGGTAAAAATTACTATACCCACTCCAGAGAGTGCAACAGTAAGGAAATCGTTGGATAGCGTAGGGGTAAAAATTACTATTCCCACTCCAGTGAGGGAAACAGTAGGGAAAGTAGATACTTCATATATTTTTAAAATAAATATATATATATCTATAAAAAATTATTAAAACTAATTATCAATTTAATATAATACAATAATCAATTAATTACAAATACGAAATTAAATTAATCATTGCAATTTGTTATCTATTAATACTAATGAATTACAAATTAACAATTAAATAATTAGTAATTAAAAAGTTACTTAACAATTAAAATCTAATAAATACCAAAAATAATTAAAAGTAATTACGAATTTAATATAATATAATAATTAATTAATTACAAATACTAATTTAAATTAATCATTACAATTAGTTATCTATTAATGCCAATTAATTACAAATTAAAAATTAATTAATAGTAATTAAAAAGTTACTTAACAATTAAAATCTAATAAATACCAACAAAAATAACATATGTAATTAGTTATAATTAAACTACTTCCCACTCCATTCCCCTATAACCCACAACCCGCTACAGATATTAAATTAGTTAAATTAACATAATTATCAATTAATCAATTAAGTAAAATTAATTGGCAATTAAAATTTAATTAATTACCAAATAACAAATATTTAACAATTATTTATAAATAAATAACACTACATAAATTAACATATTTAATTAATTATAATTAAATTACTTCCCACCCTATTCCCCTATAAAGCCACAACCCGCTACAGAAATTACATTTGTTAAATTAACATAATTATCAATTAATCAATTAAATAAAATTAATTGGCAATTAAAATTTAATTAATTGCAAAATAAAATTAATTTACAATAAATTATAAACACATACCAATAGATAAATTTACATATTTAATTAATTATAATTAAATTACTTCCCACCCTATTCCCCTATAAACCCACAACCCGCTACAGAATTAAATTACGCAAAATTTAAATAACATTAAATTCATTAATTAAATTACATTATAACATAAATAAACACTTTTAACACTTAAAATACACTATAAAAAAATTCGATATTATTAAATGTTCGATATTTTTATTAACCTATATTATGTACTTGAATATTTTGACTATCTATATTTTAAAATTCGATATTACATTACTTACCTTCAAAACTATATTTTTGATGTCTATATTCTGTCCATTCGATATTTTGTCCAGCCTATATTTTGTGCTCGATATTATGTCCATTCGATATTATTTTGTCGATATTTTGTCTGTTTACCCACCAGGGTACCCTGGTGCAGCTTTATCTTTAGTACATTTTTCAAATTGTGAAAATCTTTAGCCACGTCATAAAAAATATATGAAAGATGGAAATTATAAGTGCAAAACAGAAACCAAGAAGCAGCTGAAATGAAAGGTATTTTTTAATTAATCCTCAAAGTCTATTCACAATCTATGTGTATTTCAAAAATATATAGAGTGCAAAACAGATTAAACGTGAAATGCATGATAATCACAATCACCTATATAACCCAGTGAATAAATAGGACACTCAGTTCGATTGTTGATAACCAGGCTCATTTTTCAGAAAACGCACAAGGGTCCAAGAGTCAAAGTATTATCTTCTAAACAGTAAAGGAAGAGAAAAATATATACATGTATTGACCTGCTATGACACTAATCAGAGTAACAAACTATACCTCTTGTATAGATGTTTTGCATCTTACCCCAGATCCCCTCTGTCTTCTCATCCAAAACAGTAGGAATCCGAATGTGTGCTATTTCACCTGCAAACAGTATGTGTACATTAGAGCGATACAAGAGCTCTGGCTTGCCCAGGCCATACTATTCACTCTACTATCCAAAGCTATATTAAGATATGCACCACAAAGTGACTGCACTACTACAAGGACATATATCATGAGTGCCCTTTTGTGACTTTCTTTAAAACTTGGGCTCTAATTATGTCAGGCATTCACTAAACCTATTGTTTTTATTAAAGTTCTATCTCTCTCTCTCTCTATTTATCTATTGTCTGGCTTCGCTGTGAGAGACAGTATTCTGCTCTTTCACATGGAACATATCACCACACAAAGTAGTTTTGTTCCTTGCCAGGTACTACTGCAGCAATGTCCATTTATTTAGACCAAAAAATATTGTTGCTTTTTGCCAATGGTTGTTATTATGGGGAGGCCCAGCAGCTCCCAAAACAACAAAGTTTCCCTAGTGCAAGCTGCCTCCGCTGCTGCTCTGCCAGATTGCCTCTATCCTGTGCCCTAAATCTGTGAACTTTTCTTTTATCTTTTCTGCCCTATTACTGTCAGTTGTTCTGTATCTGTATCTTTATTACCTTTATTGCCTTTTCTGCCTCCTGGTCTGTATCTGTATCTTTATTGCCTTTATTTCCTCTTCCGCCTTCTTGCTGTGCCTCTTGGTCTGCATCTGTATCCTTATTCTGCCATCTGTGCTTTAATTTCTGTCTGCCCTCTTGTGTTTTGTTTCTTCCTGACATTTTTCAAAACTAATCCCCACTGCCAGCCCTTCCCACAGCCTCCCAGCGCCCCTCCCAGGGCCTACTTAATGGGGGCGCGCAGTGGGTGCCTCACTGGTGCAATATAGGTGCACCAAAGGCAAACCCATTTGTGAGTGTCCACACCTGGACCGACCCCAAAACCAGGAACCTTGGTTCCTTCACCGTACACTTCTACACTGCTACAGACTTCCAAGCCCTTAATCCCGGGTATATCGACAACAACAACTGCTGGTGCACATCTCCAATCATCACCAAAGTACTGTTGATTCACCTGCAACACTGAAGCAATCAACAATGTCGGAGACACCACAAACACGACTGCGTCCACCATGCCAACCGAGACAGCCACAGCAAAACTCCAGTGCATTCTGCTCAATGTACGATCGCTCAGCAAACAAGCCATGTAGTTCTGGGACATAATCTCATTTCTCACTGGAGATGTCATCTTCCTCGCAGAACCCTGCTGAACCCTACTTCCGGGCTGGCCATCGTCATCACCATCCCCGAAGGCTACAAGATAACACACCAGGACCAAACTAACAAACTCCGAAGTAGAATTGCCATCATCTACAAGGACACCATCCACTTCACAACCTCCTCAGATAACTTGACCCAGATAATGGAGCACCTCAACTTCCAACTCCACACAGATGGAAAAAGAACCATCAGAAGCACCCAAGCCAAAACACCACCAGGATCATGGCAGAGCATCTGACCTCATTGCTCTGATTGCCATTGAGTCTGAGCACTACATCTTCCTGGGGGATCTTAACTACCTTGACAACCCTAGCTACACCAACACAACTATCTCTTGGAAAGCATGAGGGACATCGACCTCAAGCAACCCATCACCAACCCTACGCACATTGCAGGACAAATATGTGACCCCATTTTTATATCCAGCGACAGAGTCAAGCACAACCACGTTTTACACCTCACCTGGACTGACCACTATAGCGTCAACTTCACTTTCTCAGGGCCTACAATGCCACCCAACTCCTTGCTCAGAAACTGGAAAAAGATATCAGAAGACCAGTGGAATAAGACTCTCTACTCCCTTCTCCCAGAAACAACATCCAAACTAGAACAGGCTGTGAAGAACTTGCCCCAGTGGATCACAGAATGAGCCAACAAAATTGCCCCAACCAAGCCATCCAAATCCAAAGGAACTGCCAGAAGAGCCATCTGGTTCACCGCATAGCTGAAATCCACCAAATGCAACTGCCAGAAACTAGAAAGTAAGTGTATTTTTTTGTATTTTTATTTCTGTTTATTTAGACCATTGTCTTTAAACACAAAGAAATCTCATACACACAATAAAACCATACATAAAAAGATTACCAAGAAACCAACTAATTCTTCAGTGTTAATTTAGCTTAATACTTTATAAAAAGAGACCGGTAACCACCTTCTCCCGTAGTGACATCAACATTTAAGTATTCTATACACAGTTAAATAATTAAAATAGCATAAAAATATTTAATCGGCGGTATCGTTCAACTCTTGTTAAAAGGGAATTTGTTGTCCTTTTTAGCAGCAGTTAATGAAAACCATTGGATCTATGACTGTTCCATAAGCTTCAATATTTATATACTCACGATATGGGATTTTAGGAATAGATAACATTTCTACCCTTGCTTAAATTTGTCCCATACAAAATAATTAAGCCTTTCATGAAGCTTCCTAGTGCAAATGGAATGTCAAGATTGATCATTTCTGTCAGTATTTTTTTTTTCCTCATTTGCCATAACCTCCATCCACGAAGACACGCCAACCACCACACATGTCTGCCTTAAGGTACTTTAGTGGTTTATCTTCCACCATTACCTTTTCTAGACACGATATTTTGATGGGCAGGAGACCAGCCTCTTAAGTGGAAAACGGAGAGACTCTAGCCTGACGAACCCAGGATTTACGTACGGGAAAGGCCACTTCCTGGGGTTTCTGGAGACTAATCGGCATAATCATAGGACTCAGGGAGAAAAAAAAAATGAAATCCTATCTCCAACTAATTAACGGAACCCAAAAGGACAGATTTCTTTTGCTACATGATCTGGCCAAGTCTGTCTTTGAAGTTTCATACAGCGACATTAACCAGGCTGCGTGTGATGGAGGTGTAACATCCACCCACAATTTACATATTTGTCGCCTTGCCAGGATAATGGCATAAAAAAGAAGGGACTTTGTCTGACCGGTTACATTTTCCTCCAATCCAAAAATTATTAGCGGGAGGGTAATGATCAAAGATGTGTTTAAGATCGATTACAAGGTGACCTTCACTTCATCCCAAAATTGCATAATTGCAGGACAATTCATAAACATGTGTATATCTGAAGCTGCTAACAAATTAAACTTATTACATTTCTTCCCTGGAAGAAACTTTGAAAGCCTAAGGGGTGAGAGGTAGGCACGATGCAAAGTAAACAGATGATTACATCGTAACCAGGCTGGCTTCACTGTTTCATAGAGGAAATTGAAAGATCTCATCCATAGGTCTTCGCACTGAAAGGTCAAGGCATTTCCCCATAACTTTTCTGGCAGGACGAAGTCCCCATCCGCCTCCTCGACCATGCTCCAATACCAAATTGCCACCTCCTTACCCCCTTCTGGCTTTTCAACCAATTGTTGTTCAAACTGACTGAATTTCCCCAGTTGGGGGCCCCTCCTACTTACTGCTCGTGCCCAACTGTCCAGCTGTATAAATTTAAACCTAGAAAAAGCTGGGCCGACCCTGTCCCTCATCACCTCCCAGTCTTGAATCCTTCCATCCACCAATAACTCTCCCCATCTAAATATCCCAACCTCCGTTATCAGGATTGACAAACTGTCCTGCATACTGGGCGGCAGCCCTGGAGAGTCCCACACCAGAGAAAAATTGAAGTAGTAATGTAACCCAATTTTCTTTTTAATCTGCACCCAGATTTTTATGACAGACTGTAGAGTCTTTAACCTGACCTTTTTGAAGTATTTCATGTCGCCAAACTTAAACAAAAATCCATCCAATGGGATATCCACTCCCCCAATCATAACCCTAAACATAACCCCCAAAGATGATGTTCCGGGGGTTTTAAGAAGCATCCTGGAGTAGGTCAGATGAAAAGCCCATGCGTAGTACAACAAATCTGGCAAATGCCAACCCTCCCTTCTCCCTTCTCCTTCTCAGCTTCTTCCAAGTCAACCTAGCTGTTTTGTAATTCCAAATAAACAAATTTATCTCTCGCTGACTTTTTCCAGTTTTTTTTGATCGAACATCAAAGGGATAGAATTGAAAATAAACGTAAACTTTGCAAGAATGGTCATTTTAACTAGGTTTGTTCTCCCAAAAATGGAGAGTGGCCAAAAATACCAAGATTTCAAAAGTTTCCTACAATCCGTGGCAACCCGGTCTAAGTTCGTCTGTGTCAGCTTTCCAATTTCTTGGGTAATACGTATTCCCAGGTATCTCATGGATGTTGCAATTGTTAGTTGTACGGTAGGGATATTCCAACACATAATCTCTGTTTTGCTAGCGTTGATATCGTAACCTGAGATTTGTCCAAACTCCTTTGCCTTTTTAATTACCATCGGGAACGCTCTCTGGGGGTCTGATCTGTAGACCAAAATGTCATCCATATAAAGAGCTATCCGCTTCTCCCACTCACCAAATACGAAAGGGGGGATATCTGCTTCCCCTCCCAAAACTTGGGCAAATGCCTCGATATAAAGATTAAATAGGAGAGGGGAAAGCGGACATCCCTGCCTGGTTCCTCTGGTAATTTTTATCTGGTCTGTTAGGGCACCATTAACTAGCAGTCCAGCCGTGGGGGCCCTATACAGTTTCTCAATAACCCTACAGAAGACCCCCCCAGCCCAAAACTTTTCATGACCTCCACCAGGTAGGGCCAATTGACGCGTCTAATGTCAAGATGGCCAGTGGAAGGTAGAATGTAGTTGCAATATCGATTGCCCCTACCAAGTCTCTAGTGTGATCTGCCAACTGACGCCCCCTTATAAAGCCCCTTTGATCTGGATGAATTATTAGGCCAATTACCTCCCCCAATCTAGATGCCGAAATAGATGTAAAGATTTTGTAATCGTTATTTTAAAGGGAGATTGGCCTATAGGATCCAAACTCCAAAGGACTTTTGCCTGGCTTAGGTATAAGGACGATCGTGGCTTCATTACACGAATCAGGGGGATTTTCCCCACTCAGAAAAATACCATTAAAAAGAGTTGTCAGTGTTGGAACTATGGCAGGACATATCCCTCGGTATAATTTTCCGGGTAGCTCGTCCAGACCTGCCGCTTTCCCCCTCTTTAAATGACCAATAGCTTTTTCCACCTCCTCTTCCGAAATCTCTCTCTCTAAATAAACCCTTTGTGGTATTTGCAGAGACGGTAAGGCAATATTGTCTAACCACCTATCTCTAGCTTCCGGGTCATCCCTGACCTCTTCACTATATATTTCTTGGAAGAATTCTTGAAAAGCGGACCCTATCTCCTGATCCGATGTCCTTACAATGGGCTCTCCTACTCGTTTGATCTCTTTGATGTACTTTCTTGCCTGTTCTGCTTTAACTTTCCACGCAATAACTTTTCCTGCAGCTTCCCCGAATTCAAAATGCTAAATTTTGCTCGCCTCCCATCTTTTTAATAATCGTTCTTGTAATATCATTTCAAGCTGCCCCCTTAAGTTGGCCTGTTTTTCTACCACCTCCGGAGATGCCATAGTGGAACCCAACCTCCCATCTAAATTGGCCAGCTCCAACTCAATAGTTTGAATTTTATCTCGATACATTCTCCTTCTATGGGTAGCTCTATTGGTTATAACGCCCCTCACATAAGCCTTCATGGCATCCCAGACTACGTTGATACCTGCCGAGTCCAAGTTTAATTCTAAAAAAAACGTAACCTCTGATAACAGAAAGTTGATCTCCTCCTCCTCTAGTAAGATCATACGATCGAAAGACCATACGGATTCTTTCTTATAAGTAACCCTTTGGAGGTCAAATATAATAGCCATATGGTCTGACAGGTGTGCGGGAAGGTAGGCCAACCCCTTTAGAGAGTCTTTTAAGGTATACCTAAAAAGGACGTAATCAATTCTTGATTTATGCCTGTACTTTAAGTTTTGAAAAGAAACCCCCAATTTGTTTCCTGCCCTTTCCCTCCATACATCAGCTAAACCGAGATTTTCCATTATGTCCTGCAAGACCGCCCTAGATTTAAATGGGGTAACAGCTCTTGAGTTAGACGACTTATCTAATAAAGGGTTGAGCACAATATTGAAGTCGCCGACCCAGATGACTGGATCCTGTAATAATATAAGTTGATTCTGAATTTCTCTCAAATGGGAGGGGTCGTCTTGGTTCGGCCCATAGTATCCCACCGCCGTCAAAGGAATACCCTCCAATACAATTCTCAAAATTAACCATCTCCCGCTGTGGTCTTCATTACACTCCAAAATTTGCACTTTTACCGACTTTTTAAAGATTATTAGTATTCCTCTTATATTAGCGGTTTGGTCTGTGCATAAAAACGTATCTACCTATCTCTGTTTCCGTAAGATCTCACAGACCTCAGTTTTAAGTAAATGTGTCTCCTGAATGACGATGGCCTGCGCCGGAGAATCTCTCAAATATTGTAGGATTTTATGCCTTCGGCTCCCTACACGCAGGCCATTGACATTCCAGGAAAGAAACTTTATTGAGGTCATCTCAATATGAGTCTTTTTAACCAACCCTGTAAACTGATTACCACTGCCATAGGGACAACTTTACCAAGAACTAAGAGAAATAAAAGGCAGACTAAATTACTAACCCTATTGAGGTCTGACTTCTGAGGATTTTTATTGCTTTTCCCCTCCCCCCCTGTGCCCCCCCTACTCCCCCCACCCCTGGAAAACCCCTCCTTGCTTACTCTTGCCAGATGTGTGGCAACTTTTACGTCTCCCCCCGTCCTACCCCTATCTGCACCACTACACTCATTTTTCCAAGTGTTAAATAGTTAAGTTGTGAAAAGTAAATAGGAGACAAATTTAGGTTAAAATAAAATTTATACCGGTCAAGACTCTACTCCCTTGGACCCACTTTTTTCTTTTTCTTGAAAGGCCACCGAAGGAAACGAAAAGTGAGAGATTAACACCCCAGCAAAAGAAAACATTATATAGAGTATACAATTTCGCTTGATATCTCTAGTTGTCTTTCCCCTCTTTGTTATATGTTACAAACTATATCTAACTCACAATCTAACCTTCCAATCGTCGTCTGACTAATATATACATTACTTACTTTGTGTGTTTTTTATTTTTTTTAATTTTTTAATGTTCTTTTTTTTCTCCATTTTCTCATCTCTTTTATTATGTTATTTTTTTCCATTTTCTGTTTCTTTTGATTAATTTTTTTCCCCTTCCCCCCTTTTTCCCTTCTCCCTATTCTTCCCTTTTTATGTTATAGGTTTTCTCTTTTTTTTTTCTCTCTTCCTCCCTCCCTCTTATCCTCTATTAAGGTGGAACTTATACCACCTACACCCCATGACCAACCCCCCGTGGATTACAACATTTCTCTAAAGACACAAGGAAAGGAAAAAAAAAATGGATACAACAAGATCCAGCTGGCCCACTCTGTTAGACCCCCCCCCCCTCGAACTCTCCCCCATTTTTCCTAAAAATTAGTCTACTTCGAAGGGGGATCGAAAATTGTACATCTTATTATTGTACATGACCCTAAGTTTTTCCATCCTCTGACCCAGCTCCCATTGCCGGTCCAATGTGACTTTAGAGAGGTCTGACCTAATTTCACACGAAAAGTCAGGACCCTTAATCGTCTTTGCTTTTAAAGCAAGATTCAGGATTTTTTCTTTCATGGTATAAGTCTGAAAATGTATCAGAATTTTTCATGGTTTGGTTCTTCCAGGGTTAAGGCGAAAAGGATCATGATGGACCAGCTGGATATCTCTATCGAGGAACTCTACTGTTTCATCTAAGTTTAAAGAGTCCTTCAGGAGCGAAACCACAAATGCTTTTAGGTCCTCCCCCTCTCGTCCCTCAGGGACTTTCAAAATCCGCACATTGTTCCTTCTTGAGAAGTTCTCGAGAGACTCGACCCTCTCCTTCATGGCTTCTCCTTCCCTCCGTAATGTAAGGATCTTACACTCAGCCACCTCCAAATTCGCTTTTATGGATCCCACCTCTCCCTCTAAACTCTCTGTTCTCTTAAACAGTCCGTCCACTTTTCTTTCCAATATTTCGCAAGCAGCTCTTATTTCATTTTGGTTTGCCTTGGATATTGCTGACTTCACGTTGGAAAACATGGCGGCCGCAGGCTAGCGCGGCACGCACGTCTCTCCCGGAGCTCCTGCACCACTGCATCAGCGGAGGCTATTACCCGGTTTAAGCCGCGCAGAGCGCGGCCGAACACGGCGGAGTGACTTCTGCGGGCGGGATTTCAGCCTCGGATCACTGGAGCCTTGAAACGCTACGAACTAAGGCGGCGTGCGTTTAATTAATTACCCAGTGTGTGATGGCTTTTCTCGGCGGCGCGCGTCTAACCACCTAGTGTGTACAGCGTTTCTTGGGAGTGCGAGAGAGAAGCTGGCGGTGTGATTCCTTAACGTTGAGGTTATCTAAGAGGTCTCAGCTCCCAGCATTCAGAGGCTTGGATACTGGATTTTTTTTTGAGTAGTGCACAGCCGAGCACGGTGAAAACTTTGATTGTGATTCTGGCACCTGAGGTTGCGGAAGCACTATAGAGTTCAGATACGGCGGCAGTTCTTCTGTCTATCTGGCGTCCACAGCGTTTTATGCTTGGGAATACGAGGAAAGATAGAAATGGTGTGATCCCTGTGGAGCTAGGAAACGCTACGAAGGAGAATGAGAGAGAGACCTTAACCTGAGGGGGTTACAGTGAGGTTTCTGCGTCCAGCAGGATCACAGGGCTGGTACATGGACTTGGATCTTGGAGGTTTTGGACCTGCTTTTCCCGCTTTGTGGCGGTTTCCTTCCTAGGAGGGAGCCAATGTGTTTGGCTCCAACAGAGAAACTCCACCCCCGCCTGCCTTCCGAAGTGGAGAAAAGCAGCCGTGGAGCTAAGGAGAGGTCGTAGGGCGGCGTCTCGCGGGCTTCTGCAGGGAGGTTTGGTGGGGGGGTGGGAAGGTGGGGGGAGACTGTCATAGTGGATGACCAAGGTCACGCAGGGGGCCCCAAAGTATTAGTCTCTGATAAAGGGCTCCGTGAAACAGGAGGTGCTTCTGAGGTTGAGGTTGAGGCTGGGGGAGAGCTGGAGGAGGGGGGTGCAGGCACTAACCACACCCATAAACGGCAATCACCCGGGGGCACACCCGCAAAAAATAAGGAGAAAAGACAGGGAAGAGGAAAGGGCGTACGTGGCATAAAAACTGGGGCAAAAATTGGCCAAAGATACCCGGAGGTGGAAAAGTCATTTAACATATCCAGTTCAGATAAAGATAAGGCAGAGGGAGGTCGGTCCCCTGATATTTCCAGCGAGAAGGGTTAGGGAGGACATGTGAGTAAGGAGACTTTAAAGAGAAGAAAGGGCAAAGAAAAAAGTACTTTGAATAGTGCGGTCTGGGTTACCCCATCACTTCGCTCCTTCTTTAAAGTTCTCCCCCAGGTCCTAGCTATTAACCCCGAAAAATCTGGAAACCTAATAAGGTCAAGTATGGCTGAAGTAAATCAACCTGAGCTAAGCGCAGTCCCTTTTAAAGGGGGGCCTATAAGTAAGCCTCATACCCCGGAAATGCCTTCACCCTTACAGGCTCCCCCTTCAGGGGATTTGACATCCCTGCATCCCCTCATGCTTCCCTCTCTTCCCACTCCTCTTACCTCCATCCCTAATACTAACTCTATTTCCACCTTCAGCCCTGTTCCTCCTTGCATTACTGAGACTACTGTGGCTCTTGTTCAAACCCAGGATAAGAAGGCTACAAACTCCATGACGATCACTTGTACGGGGGTCGGGGGAGGGGGGAGGAGAGAGGGAGCCAAAAAAACTCCATTGAAACTATCTTGACTGCAATGTCAGCCATGAGGGAGGAGATTAGAAGTGACTTTGCAATATCCAAGGCAGATCATTTCTGTCAGTAACACAATGGCTTGGGCTCGTGACCTTATTCAGTATTTTAAAAATACTGGGCGTAAAAATAAATTTCTCAATTCTAAAACTGCAAGGCAATCTAGCAATATATGCTGGGTTTCAGATTTGGTCCCAAGGCCACATTTGCTTGTTCCATCTGGGTGTAACATTTCTGCCTTTATTTTCCCATCCATTAACCACGGGTTAATACCAATCCGTATCCTTATGATTTTGCACCGAAGCCCATAGTTTGGTAAGGTTTCTAGGTATGGATACCATGCATCATTTACCCAGGAGTTACCAAACTAGTAATCTTTATTGATTGGTTAAAAAAAAACATTTACAATTTGCGACATGACAAGAAAAAATTAATAAAAATGAATGTAATAAAAATAATTTAAAACAGTTAATTTAAAATAGCTTGGGATTCAGGGGGCCATTAAGATCTAATAATGTTCTGGTACAGTACTTAAATCTGGATTACTTGTAGACTGATTCGGATATTGTGTGTGTTAACACCACCGTCTGCTATAATGGGGAGACTTTGGGTTGGAGAGTGGCTTCAAGAGATTTTATCGCTTTATGGACAAATTTTGAAAGCCCAATGTTTAGCTTGACGTTGTCAGGGTCAAGAGCGGCCATTATTGCCTGGCGACAAGATCGAACTTCCAACTGGATACATTGGCCACACAACAGTAACCGTCTGGCTGTAAGCAGTGCAGGGCATGCACAGACGATATGTTCAATTGATTCTGAATGGTAGCCACACAATCTGCATTTCGTGCAACTACTCGGCCGCCGCCATTCCGGGAGGTTCTTCAGAAAGGGCCATTCTCCCATCCTCAGGGCTAAAAACTTGCGTTTCCAATAAAGTGCGTATGTGCTCGACAAGTAGAGCGGCAGAACACCCACTTTAAGATTGGCAATTACAGCCCAGGCATGTCTCCTCTTTGAAAGGATCGCTCTGTCAGAGTGGAAGGACCACGATCTAACGGATTTTTTGATGGCAGACTTTAGCACGGGAACAGATGGATTTATGGCCCAGAGTTCTTTTGCGCCTAATAACTGTAGGCTGTAGTCCAGGAGTTGCCGATGCTTATGGCTGGTCTGTTTATGCTGTATTTCCTGCCAGAGTCGGGCCTCCAAGGAACCCTCCTCGGCACGGCGCAGTCTATGGCACAGTTTGATGAATGCACCTGCCTCCACTCCATGCTGATCTTGGAGACCCAATTCTAGTCTCACTTGGGCTGGCGAGGCAGATTTTGGCAACCCAAAGGCTCTTTTGAAGATTTTTGTTATTAACTTGTTTATTAGTGTACTGGTTGCGCCTTTGGTGATTTCGTGGCCATACGTTAGGGAGTTGATTACTTTGGTTTTCATTACTTTCAGCATGGGTATTAAGCTGGGACCTAGTAGCTGTTTTGCCAGCTTTGCAGCAACCACCTCTAACGACAGAGCTTTGATTTTTAATGCTTCTTTGTGCTTGATAAAGGAGCCTCTTCTATCAAGATAGATGCCCAGGTATTTGTAGCTGTGGGTTGAATCTAACTTTGTTTTGCTGAAATACCACCTTTCTGTTGACCTTTTTTGCTTCCCAAAAGAGATGGTTTTAGTTTTTAATAAGTTGAGCTCTAGATGGTTTCTTGTCGTATAGGGTAGCAGTTCATCCAGCAATCTCTGGAGACCCACTTTTGTGTGGCTTAGGAGCACCAGATCGTCGGCATAAAGCAAGTTAGTGATGCGAGTCCCGTCAAGTTGAGGAGGGTGGCAGTTTACACTGTCGAGAACTGGAGAGAGATCAGATATAAACAAGTTGAAGAGAAGTGGGGCCAATACGCACCCTTGTTTGACGCCGGTTTCAGTTTGGATCTTCCTGGAGACATGACAGCCTTCGCCTAGCTTAATTCTTATCCACGTTTCCGTGTGGAGTTGAATTATTGCCTGAAGAAGGGGCTGCGGAATGCCCCACGATTTTAGTTTCTGCCATAACAGGCCCCTAGGCACACGATCAAAGGCTGCTTTGAAGTCTACAAAGCAGCAGTGCAGCGGGATATGTTGGCAGGTCGCTTTATCCAACAAGACGGTTAGCGTTAGCAGATTGGTTGTGGTACCGGTTTTAGCCACAAAGCCCGTCTGGTTGAAAGGAAGCAGTGCAGTTGATTTGGTCCAAGCCTGTAGCTCCTCCAGTAGAATATTTGCGTAGTACTTAGACTCCACATCAAGAAGCGCTACCATTCGGTAATTTTTTGGCTCATTTCTCTTCCCGCCTTTGTAGATTGGATGGATAACTGCGCCTCGCCAGGATTCTGGGACCGTGTTGTTTAAACTGCAGTAGAGAAATAAAGGGGTCAAGTATTCTGACCATAGGCTGATGTCGGATTTAAACATAGCTTGAGGGAGGCCGTTTGGTCCTGGGGCTCCATCGGCTCTGGCTTTCCTTATGCAGCTTGAGATCTTATTTTTTAAGGGAACCAGCGACACCGTGGGCTCCAGTGAAGTATCACACTGTTTCGCTAGTTCCTTGTGTGTCAGATCTTCAGATGGAATAGCTGCAGGGCAAGCCCTCCTCAAATTCTCCAGTCCCGGGAGAGATCTCGTGGGGTTGGCCGGGCCGGCAGAGTCGGTGCAAGCTTTGTTTATGTTAGTGACTCTAAAGTGCAGAGATAAAAACTTGCACCAAACTGCTTCGCTGATGTTTGCGCTACCATATCCACTTGCACTTTCTTTACTCCAATTTACGAGAGACCAGAATTGCTTTGGGTTAGGATTTTTACTTTCATGGATAAGCTTCATCCAGAATTGATCCGATGCCACTCGTTTTTCCTTTTGTGTGGCGATTCTGAAGATGGCTTGAGCTTGCTTATAGTTATTGAAATAGGTTTTGTTGCTGGGGAACTTTCTTGATTGACGGAGTGCTCGATTCCTCTCAGTTCTTAATTTCCTTGTGGCTTTTGAGATGTAGAATTGTGAAATTTGGTTTCTTTGGCCCCTCTTTATTGGGAGTTCCTGGAGAAGGAGGTTTGTAAGAGAGGTCCAGCCACTGACCACATGGGTATTTAGAGCTGAAGAATTTTGTAGTAGGGCTCTACTTTTTTCCGTCAGGGATAGAGCCGAGGATTGTGACCACTTTATCCGCTTTAAATCCTCTGTATGACTCCCTGAATGGGGGTGGGACAGTTCTTGATGATATGGGTTACTGATGGAGAGTGTTATTATTTGTGCCCGGTGATCGCTCTCTCCTTGTGGAGCAATTTGGTAGTTCTTGATCCTGGGCAGTATTTCTCTGCTCCCTAGGGTAAAATCCAAAAAAGAAAGGGATCTGCCGTCTGACCGGGTCCATGCGGGAGGGATGTCAGATGAGAAGCGCCCATTCAGTATGGTAAATCCTAGGCTGTTAAACTGCATTACCACGTATTCACCTAATTTTGATGATTTGTTTCCAACAGGAATTGTCGGCGGTGCAAAATGTGGGGGAGTACTGGGAAAGGCTGATCCTGGGTCATCGGCAAGGTTGCAATAAAGATTAGTGTTGAAATCACCTGATATTATGACTGGTATACTGCCATACTTGCCAATTAGATCACAGATGGAGTTGATCAGGGTGTCCATTTTGAATTTTTTCTTATTGGTGCAAGGGGATATATAAGCATTGAGAATGAGCAGCTTGGGGTCCGTGAGTGAACTTCCTAGGGTTATTCCAGTAAGCCAATCCTCTTCAAATTTAATCTGTTCGATACATTGGGCTACTTTTATCGATACATAGATCGAGAGACCACCACTTAGTCTACCGAACTTGGACTGCCTGGTGGCAGGGGTCATAAACTCCAGGTAGCCCACTATTGGGATACTTTCTCCTGCCCATGTCTCCTGCAAAAGCAGGATGTCGTATTCTTTTAAAAAATCTAAGATGGCGGGAGATTGTTTTTCCCGACCAAATCCGTTAATGTTCCAGGAGCATATCGTCAGACTATGGTTAGTGGTGGTTCAATCGGACTGGTTTCTAGATAGAATCCCCGGCAGCCATAACCAGTCTGCTTCACCAAGATTTCGATGGTCAATTGCTCGGTCAGTGGTTCCCGTTTGAGAGATGCCTCTTGCAGACCTCAATACTGAATAGGGAATTGAGGAGGAACTAGGAGTATCTGCCTGGTTATTTTCCAGTATTGAGGGGTAACGAGGGGCACTTGGTATTGTTATTATTATTCCCCATGTTTTAAATTGGTCGGTTTTCGTCAGAACCAAATCCCGGGTTGCCGGTGATGCCAGTGTTACTTGTGTAGCTTCGCCCGTGTTAGAACCTAAGAATGGAACAAATTTGATAGCAATTATATCTCTCGATTGCAGATGATTCAAATCTGGTAGGGTTTTGAAAAGTTTTTTTTTTTTTTTTTTTTTAATTGAAAGTTCATGACAATATAGTATACTCTATACAAAATAGTAAGTATTAATAAAAGATTATAAATATACACACAGGAAGATGAATAGACATAGTAATAGTAAAAAAGCTGACATAACATGGGGTAATAAATACAATACATACACTAATGCTGGCTACGATAAATGTTTTAGATACTATGGGCCGCCACTTTTTAACTGTCTCCATGATGCCAATGGCGCCCAAATCCTTAATCCCATTTCCCTGGATTTTGCACCCTTTAGAGCGTATAATTCTGACTCTATGTTATGAATCCCGAGCATCCTGCACATCCACATTTGAAAGGTAGGGGCCTCAACGTCCTTCCATGCAGCAGCAATTAAGATTCTAAAAACAGCTGTTGATATAAAAACAAGTGCCTCGGATTCTGTATTTAGGCCCAGTTTGGCGTCACACCCAATTATTAAAAGTGTAGGGGATAGGTCTATTTTGACAGCTAGCAGCCCCTCTAGAAACTTTTCAATTTCATTTTTAATTGTTCCTAATTTCCCACAGCTGCAAAACATATGTAGAAGGTCAGCCGGACCATTATCACATCTAGGGCAATTACTATGCTCCCTCTTCCCCCATTCATACAATTTAGCCGGAGTGTAATATAGGTTGAAGAGAGTCTTAAAGTGCTGTGCTCTTAAGTTTGAGGAACGTAGGAACCTTTTATCCATTAGGATAGCTTTATCCAAATCAATGTCAGGATCGCTCAGTTTATCAGCCCAAGTGGCCTCCGTCTTAAGAATATCATCAGGAAGCGTTTCCAAGAAAAAACCATAGAGTGTTCTGATTCTGCAACCACCTCCCTTCATATAGTCAAGTATTGTACAATCTTTAGATATGTCTATACTCGGTCTTTTTGATTTTATTGTGTTGGCCAACTGCATATATTTGAACTCTTGGGATCCTTGAAGTGAGTATTGTGACTTAAGGAGTTCAAGGGGCCTCAAAGCATCCTTTGTCATCACTTGACCTAATGTAGTGATTCCCTGTCTTTCCCAGTGTCTCCATGGGCCATCTCTACTTAGATGTGGAAATAGTCCTGACTTCCAGAGTATAGTATGTTTATTAAACTTTGGGATACTCTGGTTCTTCTGTATAGAGGACCATAGCCCCCAGATGTCTTCCAAAATTTTATAACCCGTTGTCTTATAAAAACGTTTATCGTATTTCCTTAACAATACCCCATGTGCCTCACTCCCTAGGGCCAGCTGGTAGATAGATGGAATGTCTCCATGGCTATGTGGTGCAGCTTCAGGGAAAAAGAGTATAGCCATTTGTGTCAGAAGGCAAGACCAATTATAGAACTTAAGATTAGGAATTCCCAACCCACCCTTTTCTTTGGGGAGAGACATGTATTTAATTGATCTCCTCACCATGCCATATTGCCACACAAAGTTCATAAAAACTGACTCCATTTCCTTGATCAATATATCGTCTACTTTAAAGGGGATAGACCTAAATTTGTACAGGATCTTGGGGAACATTGTCATTTTGATGACATTGACCCTGCCTATAATTGACAGATGAAGGGTATCAATTCTTTTTAGGTCTTGTTTCATCTTTTCAAGCAGGGGCAAAAAGTTGTCTTTGATGATTTCCCTTGGCTGTGCATTAATTGTTATTCCTAGGTAGATTGCTGAGTCCACATACCGGTCATCTAGTTTTACTATATTCCTTGAGCATAAAACCTGTGTTTTTTCCACATTAAGACGATACCCAGATAACCTCCCGAAGTCTGAAGTAATACTAATTATTCCTCTCATTGCACTATCTGGATCGGTGGTAGTTATGGCTAAATCGTCCGCATATGCGAGAATTTTGGTGTGAATTCCGCTAGTGACAACCGGCTTTATATTGACATTATTCTTTATAAGAGTAATTAGGGGGTCTATGTATAATGCGAACAGGATGGGAGAGCACGGACACCCTTGTCTCGTGCCTCTCGTTATATGAATCTGCCCAGAGCTTTCACCCATAAATTGGATACTGGCTGTTGGATTAAAATACATAGCCTTAATTGCCCGCAAGAATCTGGGGCCAAATCCTCTGTCAACCATCACTTTCCACAAAAAACTCCACTTAACGCGGTCGAACGCTTTTTCTGCATCGAGGAGGATCATCGCGACCCCCCCTTCACCAGCCGCATGGATATCGAACAGTGTTATGGCCCTTCTTATATGGTCGGTAGTATCCCTACCGGGGACGAAACCATGCTGCCAAGGCGAAACAAGGGTCGCAATAATCCCCCCCAGCCGTGTAGCCATTATCTTTGCATATAGTTTGTTATCGCTATTTATTAACGATATGGGCCTATAGGACCCAGGACTTTCCTTGGGTTTCCCTTTTTTGTGGAATACCACTATATTGGTTTTAGTCCAAGATTCAGGTATAACCCCGGTATTTATAACCCCGTTGAAAAGATCTAACAGAAGAGGAGCCGTTTCTTCCTTCAGGTATTTATAGACCTCCAGGGGTATGGCATCAGGCCCTGCTGCCTTGCCTGCTGAAAGGTCTTTTAGTGCCTGGGAGAGCTCGTCCAAGGTGATATTCTGCTCCAGGGATTCTTTCTCGCTAGCCATAAGTTTAGTGCCTGTATCTGGCCAATTTATGCCTGAGTCGTCTATATCTGTTTCTTCCTTGTAAAGATCCTGATAGAACCTTCTAAAAATTTCAAGAATTTCAGTTGGTTTATTATAAATCTGATCACCTTCTTTAATTTCGCTAATAGCATTTTTTGATGTAGCTTGTCTTATCCTTAACGCTAGAGCCCTGCCTGCATTCTCCCCTGTTTCATACATACTGGCTCTGCGGGTCTGATATTCTGCTGCTGCTTTTTTTGTCAATTGCCGTTGGATATCTGCCTTTATGCTATTCAGCTTTTCTAAACTCTGATTGCCCTGTGTCCCCTGGCAGACGTCTAACCTGTGTTGTTCCTCTGCCTCCGCTAGTTTGGCCAAAAGGCGTTCTCTGTCTGCCTTAGCTTCTTTCCAGATCCTACCCGAAAAGCTGATTGTCTCTCCCCTCAGGCCAGCTTTGAAGCTATCCCAGACCATAACCCGGGATGCGCTATATCTGTTCGCATCAAAGAAGGATTGAGACCAGTTCTTAATGTGTGCTAAATAATTGCTATCCAATAGAAGCTTTCTGTCAAAGGTCCAGGGTCTGATCTTCTCCCTCTGTATGTTCAAGGTCATTGTAAGAATGAGGGGGTTATGATCCGATATTAGCCTAGGCAGCATTGCAATTTTAACATTAGGAAGACAGGTTGCTGATATTAAGAAATAGTCCAACTTTGTATGTTTATTAAATGGGTGTGAGTAGTATGTGAACCCGGGTTCGTCTTTCTTTTGGCACCCCCACACATCCCTCAGCCCATGAGATTGAATTATAGAGGACACGGACCTGAATACCCGGGGCTTCCGACCGATATATGGGGTATCCCCTGCAAAATCTGCTGATCGGATCGGTCAGCAGATTTTGCAGGGGGTTTTGAAAAGTTTTAATATATTCCCTCGGTTCAGGTGGTCATGGGGGCCCCTTGAGGTAAATTCCGGGATAAGCAACAATTCGGTGTTCTCATTCCTGCTGTGGGCCTTGCTGGATTCATTGACCGTTACTGACTGTTTTTGTTTTAGTTTTTCTTCAGAGTGCTTTCTTGAATCTGTGGGTATGGTGAATGAAAAAAGGGGAAATTCCTTATAGTTGGTGCTTGAGGAATGTGGGGGTTGACTTTTGTTTGTGGGCACCAACTTGCGACTGCTTGCTGGGTTGCTGACGTGCTTGCGACCTGATTCTGTGGCTGTGCTCTGCGTGCATAAGTTGTTCTCCTTGACAATAGAAAGATGAGGGAAGCTGGTTTCCTGAGATGTCATGTGAATAGTTGCGAGTCTATGTTGCTCTGCTTCCGATACTGGGTGCTCTAAAAATGGTTGTATAGAGCTAGAATTTACTTGTATGGGCGGCAAGAGAGGGTTTTCGGGAACTCGAGGTGGCACTGACAGCTGGGTGGCCCCATTTGAGGAATCTGTCTGAGTGGGCAGCTGGTTCAGTGATTGTTGTGGACTTGTCAGATCTCCTTTCAAAAATAATGGTGATACAGCTGGTGGAACGTTTGCTGGACGTACTGCGTCGCTTCTGGGAGAGTTGCTTATGTTTAAGTTTGTTATGCCAATTTTTAATTTGTTCCGGCTTTTTCGTTGTCTTTTCTTTTCCCTTTTCGACAACCGATGTAAATTATGATTTCTAGATGGTTCGATGGTGGGTAGTTTAGCTACAACTGATTCTGCGGTGTTTGATAAGGATGGACTGGGATGGACTTTCAGGTAGGATGACTCATGTGCCTGGCTTGGAGCCTCAGTTGAAGAGGCTAATGACTTGGACTCCAAGGGTTTCTTTATTTCCTTTAGGACGGCTGAAAGGAATTGGGGCAAAGATGAAAGGGAGTCAATTATAGGGGAGCAACAGCACACTGATTGCACCAGTTGGGTTTGGGCTTGAGCTTTTTTGATAAGATCGTTAAGCGCCTCCAATTTTTGATCTATCCCGGCAGTGTACACCGCAAGTGTGTTTAGTAGGCGCACCTGCATGTCCATCTTATCAGAGTGATATGTTAGTGCTGCTGATGTTGTTTGGAAGGTTTGCAATAATTGGGACCATAGATTGTTGAGGTTAGCCGAAGGGTGACTGTCCTGCCTTTCGGGCTCTTTTGATTCAGTATTAAAAAACGATAAGTCCAGAGAGGTATTAGTTATATTAATGTTTGACCCCTCTCGCGTGACCGTTTGATCCGCTTCTTCTACTTGGTTTTCCTTATCCAGAGAGTAATCTGGTTCTCGTTGTGGTTGGGCCCCAGCCTGTGCAAATGAGGCTTTAGGGCTCTTTTGAGGCTTGTACAATTTAGGATCGGTTGAGGGGTAAAATACGGGCGGAGAAAACAGGCTTAAATTTGGTAATGGTTGGAAAGTTGGCGGATCGATATTGCTGTGCAATGTTACATTGGATGAAGCTTGTTCTAACGGAATTAAATCGTGGGCTGATGTTTGGAAGAGGGGCTGTTGAGGTGGACTGAGATCAAGGACTTCTAGGCCGCTTTTGCATGGGGATTCTGTTGCTGAAGATATAGTGTTAGATTGCCCAAGGTCGAAGTGCCCTCCATCAACACTGTGGATCATTGGCAGAACCGTAGTTTGGTGTGGCCTTAGCTCAGGAGCTGCTGGGGCGAGTACCTGCCGAGGGGCAACTGCCTGTTGTTTATCCTGAGTGTTGGTATGGTTCTTCCTTGCTGTGGCTGGGACTGTGGTCTTAAAGTAGACCCTTAGAGTGGGTTTGATGTTTGTGGATTTGAATTGTTCTTTAGGGCCGGACAGTTGTTCCTCGACAGTTGAATAGGGGTATTCTAACCCTGGATCGGACACTGTCCTTTGGTTTACTGATGTTTGGAGAGGCAGGGGTACCACCAAGGGTTCAGCCAGAGGATCACAGAGGTCCATCTTCTTTACACCTTTTTTGGGTGGATTTGGTGGGGCTGTCCTTGTTCGTCCTGACCTCATCCCGGGTGCCCCAAGGTTTTCTGATTGATCCTAAAAATTCCTGTTGGGTATTTTGAAAAGTGGTCCGAGTTAATGATTTGGGGCAACAAATTAAATTGATGTGGGCCTTTGTATTTTTTATGTTGAAATTTATTAAATATTTGAAAAGATTTACCAATGCCGGAAAGATTCTTGGGTATCCGGTTTTCTAGAAGCCCAAACAGACGTTATGAATTATATTTCCTGGTTTTTTCCCTTGTTTTTTCCTTTTGTATCCTTTTAATCTGTTGTGTTTTAGCACAGGTTTTCCTTGGTTATTCCTTGGGTATTCCTTGATTGTATCTTAGTAATTTAGTTATTTAATTTGTCTGAATTATAAGTTCTCCTTTTTTTCCTAATTTGATGATGATAATTAATTCTGATGTTGTGGGTAATGGCGACTGATTGTTACTTTTGTTCCTGTATGATTGTGGATTTTGAACTGTATTATTCAGTTAGCTGCTGTTCGGGTGTTGGAATTGTTCAGTTTTCACTGGAATACTTTGATTATGTTTTGATATGTCCCAGACTGAAGATTTTCCGCCCTCCTGCAAGGTAAAAGCTGGGGCCGGACGGGGTTGGCGGATAGATATGAGGGGGGCTGCACTCCCCAGCCCCCTTGGCCTGGACCCTGTTGATGGGCTCCCCCTCTTATACTGCCTTTTGTTAATCCATTGTGATCTCTGATTTCAGACTTCTCCCCAAAAGGTGGAAGGACAGAAAGGGACGCTTCTCACCTTCACCTAAATCCGCTGAAACATCGGGAGCTCTGCAGGCGTTGCACCTCCTTTCTCACACCGTTCACACTCCTTCTCCCGTAGAGCTCCACTCGGTATGACGGTGCTGCGGGGCTCCCACTCTGAACGCCCACGCCCAACCAGCCGTGCGGTCGTTGGATGAAGGAACTGCGGGGGACAGAGCATCAGCAGGCTCAACGTATCGAGTGCCCAGCGGGAGTCAGCATGTCCGCCGGTCGGTCCCGTACTTCCACACTCAAATGGGGGCAGAGAGCGTCACCAAGGGCTTGTACAGGCCGCAGGAGAATGCAGCGCCCCGGTTACAGCAGCAGCTCTCCCCCGGCGGCTCTGCTCTCTGCACTCACCACGCTCGCCGTCTCACAATCAGCGGTCCGTCTGAAAACTCGAAGTGGATCAGCCTCCGCAACCGCACATGGGAGGACACCAGTTGTCTATCATTCAAACTGCAGTCTTACCCAGGAGTTCATTATACATTGGGCTGATTTTTTCTTCCTCAGATATTCTAGGTCATTGTTCCTTGACTGCTCCATGCCTTGGTACCTAAGTGACGCCTTTGTAAATTCTACATCCAGGAGGTGCTGTGTTGAGCTCACATTTAAACTCACTGTTATTACCTGGATTTTCCTTCACGCTTCCTTTGCCCATTTTAAGCTACTGTGCCGGATCTCCTCACTACACCAGTGTGAGACTTTCTGCACTCCCCCAGGGTTCTGGTGTTTCCAGAATCTTACAAGAGACATTTGGACCTGGCTGTTCCATGCTATTATTCCTAACTCCATCTCAATTGCCAGGATCGTTGCCGAGCTTGGAAGGGACAGTAGCATTTTAAGGGCCTTACCCTCCTGCCGATCCCACCCTCCTTTACTACTTAGAAGGAGGACTTCTGACCCATACAATACTTGGGGTGGGATCATTGCTTCATAAGCTTTTAACAAAGGTTTATGCGACATGTCCCCATAGTCGTTGTTGAATTTTTTCAACCCACAGATGGAAAAAAAAAGCTTTTGTTTTTTGAGCTTCTAGGTGAGTACACCATTTTAGGGAGCTGTCGAACCAAAGTCCCAGGTATTTTTATTCTTTTAGTATTTCCAATTTGTTTGTCCTAAATACCAGCTAGAAGTTTTATCTTTCTTACCAAAACATAAAATCTTTGTTTTATCCATATTTACAACTAAAAACTTTGCATCACAGTATTCTTTAAAAGCATTTAATTTCCTTTGGAGCCCAAGTTCCAAGGTAAAAGGGGAGGTGGGGTGGCTATTATTGTTAGAGACACATGGGAGTTGGTGTCTTCGGCTCCTTTCGTTGCTCAGGGCATTGAAGGTTTACATTTTTGTTTGCAACCGACCCCCACGTCTGCGCTTGGGGGGATTCTTATTTATAGACCACCTGGCTGTGTAGTGCCTGCTCTTCACACGGTGTGTAATCTAATTGTCCAAAAATCAATATTGTATACTAATTTTCGGGATCTGGGAGATTTTAACTTGCATGTAAACAACTTTAGTTGCCAGCAGGCAATGCAGCACTTACATCATTAGCTGGGGCTAATCTCAAACAATGGGTTTCCCATCCCACATATGTAGCGGGGAATACCCTGCACTTAGTCTTCTCCAACTGTACCACTATTGATATGGAGACCTCCGTTCCTCTGACATGGTCAGATCTTTATCTGGTCCCTTTTTCTATTAGTCTACCTAATCTAGGGCAAGTAAAAGGAACGCGTCTCACGCTTAAAAGAAATTGGAATAATTTGACCGAAACAGCTCTAAGCTCCATTTTGCAAGACAATCCCCCCCGCCTATCGGCTAATCCCGATGCTGATGCAATTTCGCTACACCACTGGATTGCTACAGCGGTGGAGTCAGTAGCACCGGGTAGAGTGGTGAAATCAATTAGATTATCCCCTACTGCCCCATGGTTCTCCAATGCCCTCAGGGAGAGCAAAAGTAGGTGCAAAAAGCTGGAACATCAATGGAGGCTGAGTTACTGTGAGAGAATGAAGGCAAATTATAAAGAAGCCCTAAAAGTATTTCATAAGGAGATGAAAACAGCGAGACGAAATTATATTGCATTAAGTACCTGAAATACTAATTAGTCTAGTGGCGAGGTCTTTAAGGTAGTTCAATCGTTTTTTAAGCCCAGGGTATTGGAGACAGAAGTAACTTCATCTCCAGCCCTGTGCGATAAGATCGCAAACTATTTTGATAATAAAATTGTAAAGGTCTATGAGTCATTTCGGGCCCCAGAAGCCACTGCAAAAGGGGATAAATCTCTACTTATAGGGGAGTCACCCAGATTAAGTGAGTTTACTCCAATTTGGCCGCAGGATGGCCCAATTGAAATTCAGAGATGTCATTCAGGAGCCCCAGATGACCCATGCCCTCCCAAACTATGGAAGATGTTATCTTCCTCATTGGTGGATGGGTTATTACACATCTGGAACTCCTCTCTGGAAACAGGCATCTTCCCAGATAAATGGAAGCATGCAACACTTCTCCCGTTGAAAAAAAATCCAAAATGGAGACCCGGTCGATTTTAAAAACCTGCGACCTATTTCCTTATCACCTGCTCCAGGAAAAATGTTGGAAAAATTGGTCCAACGTCAATTGACTAGCTTCATTGAGCAGAATGGGGCTCTGCATGACACTCTATCAGGCTTTCGAGCAGGATTTATTACAGAGCCTGCTCTCCTGGAGGTGGCAGAGTCAATAAGGGGGTCTCGAGATACAGGAGCACCAGCACTGTTGGTGCTCCTGGATCTGTTTGCGGCATTCGACACTGTTGACCACACTATCTTGTTTGAGCGCCTAAAAGAAGTGGACTTTGAGGGTAAAGTACTCACATGGCTGACTTCCTATCTGAGGGGCCGTACTCCGAAAGTCACCCTCTCGCCATATGAATCCCAACCAAAACACCTCTGGTGTGAGGTGCCTCAGGGCTCAGCACTGAGTCCTCTACTTTTTAACCTCTACCTAGCTCCTTTGTTTTCTTTGATTGCCAACTGGGGAGTGAAAGCGACTTCCTATGCCGACGACACCCAGCTGGTTTTCTCCTTCAAAGAGCAGACGGTGGACGGTTTTAAAAATTTTAAGGGATGCCTACGCGATGGAGCCATGTGGATGAATTCAAATAAATTAAAGTTAAACACGGAAAAAACAGAGGTTCTGTTTTTTGGGCAGGGTAAGGTGCCAGAGTCAGCACTTCGGTGGCCATCAGAAATGGGTGCTCCTCCATCCCCGGCCACCTCTATTCGAAACTTAGGAGTGAAATGGAAAGCAAATCTTACTTTCTCAGCTCAAATACAACAGGTATCTGCAACTTGCTTCAGTAAATTAAAAAATCTCCGGAAAGTTAGGCATTTTCTACCGGAAGATTGCCGCAAAACAGTAGTACATGCCATAGTAACATCTAGGCTAGACTATGCCAATGTGTTGTTTCTCGGCCTCCCTAAATATGCAATCCATCACCTTCAGATAATTCAAAATGCTAGACTGGTTTGCCGTATCCCATTCCGACAACATGTCTATCCGCATTTACACAAACTCCACTGGCTCCCAGTGGAGAAAAGAATCATATTCAAGGCCATGACAATGGCCTATCGGGCTTTGAACGGAAACTGCCGATGGTACCTGAAGGAAAGACTATGCCCCTACAAGCAAAATCAGGTGTTGCACTCAAATTATCTCAACTGGCTCCAGACCCCACGCTTTGAGAAATCCCGACTAGGGGGGAGAGCATTCACGGTTAAAACAGCCGCTCTGTGGAACGCTCTTCCACCCTTAAGAATTGCCAAGTCAGAATCCTGCTTTAAAAAAAACCTGAAGACGTGGCTTTTCAGGGCAGCAGCAATGTAGGCTTGATAATGCGTACTATTCCTTGGACGTAGCGCCGGGACACCCCTGTTTTGGGGGTAGCTGTCGCGCTTAATACATCTCAGTATTATTATTAAGTTCAGTTTGGTCAATTATCACAAGGTCATCGGCATATAAAAGACTTGCTACTTTTGTACCGCTCATTCTAGGACTAGCACTTCTTTCTATCTCCAGTACCGCAGGTAGGACGGCTAGGAATATTGCAAAGAGCAGAGGGGTCAGGACACAGCCCTGTCTTAGCCCATTACATATGGCTATTTTCTGTGTCAGTGATCCTTGTGAGTCCTTTATTAATTGGGCCCAGTTCCCTCTATGTAGTTCCTTTAGTATGGTCAGTAGGATTTCCGGTATGTCATATTTTATCAGGCACTCCCATAGGCTCTTAGATAAACCAGATCGAAGGCTGCCCGGAAGTCAACAAAACAGCAATACGATTTCCCCTTTTGTTCTATTGACTTCCAGGCTAGTGCCCAGAGGGCGAACCAGTGGTCTATGATGGAATGATCTTCTTTGAATCCCCCGTTCAACCGGTACCTCTCTGTTCTAGTCCGCCCAAGCTTTTAGTTTACCTAGTACTTTTTTTGAGAAAATCTTTTCCCCAATATCTATTAGATTAATTAATCTATAGTTTTTTGGAGCTTGCTGATCGCCTTTCTTGTGTATGGGCCTTATTATTGCACCCTTCCAATTGCTAGGGAACTTCCCAGTTTCTAAGATAACTTGGAATATTTTAGCAAAGAATTCTGCCCACCAGTCCAACTGGGCTTTAATGATCAGGGCAGGAAGGTTATCAGGACCTACTGCCCTTATTAGATTCAAACCTTTTATCGTATTTTTCACTTCTGAGGCCGAAAAGTCGGGTTTTAAAATGGCTACCAGACTGCTCAAATATGGTTGCAAACCCTCTTCCGGTTCTCTTCCTGGGCTATATAGATCCATCAAATATTCCTCCCAAGCTGCTTCTTGTACCACACAGTTCATTGTGGCCACAGGGCTATCCATTGCTGATTGAATTAGTGTCCAAAACTGGCGTATATTCTTTGTTTCTATTGCCTCATACTCTCTTTTTGCCCTCCTAATTAACATATTGTATTCTCTTTTTAATTTCATGAGGGCATCGGCCTTATCCTGATCAAACTTTATACATAGACTACGTGCTATTTTCCTCAATTCTCTTATCTTTTTCAGACATTCCTTTGTAAACCACCTTCTTTGTCTCTCCTGATTTCTTTGTTTTTTTTTATCCTTTATTTTGTCTTTCCTCAGACCATCACTGAGGCTTTGGACCACTTTTTCAATGTTATCCTCATACCATTCCAAGCTCTGACCGCATACTATGCACAGATCTAAATTCTGTTGCAGTTTTACTAGCCGAGCTACATACTCTTCTGATCATTTTGTGGTGACCCGCCTCGGATATCCCACATGTTGTTCGATAACTTTATTACAGGGGTTCAATTGTACATCTGGGAGCTCTAATTCTAAGAGGTTATGGTCACTCCCTTCTCTATTTGTAAACCTAAAATCTTTAATTAGTTGGAAACACCAGGGTGTCGTGAAAACATAATCTATTGGGCAGTTTTGCAAACCTAATTTAAATGTTTTCTTTGCTGGGCAGTCTAGGGTTGATCTTCCATTTAGGCAAAAGAGGCTTTTAGTCCCCAAATAATTTCCCAGCTGAATATCATTGGATGTAGATACACAGTCGGGGAAGGTTGCTTGTATTATATCATAAGCCTCCAGCAATTCTTGGAACCAACAATCTACTTTCTTTGGGTCCAATTTATGGTTAAAGTCGCCCAATAGTATGATCAAATACCTGCCATATTTTTCACAGATTGTATCCGTATCATCTTTTTAAAATACACAATTTCAACAACGTATTCCTCTCTATTACCCCATTGCATATACACATTTAGCAGTGTCATTATACTCTTTTTGTCAGAGGTAGATAAAGTTACCCTGCATGCAAGTAGCCATTTACATTTTACAGTTATTTTGATTACCTTTTTCACTATTTTGGTTGATAACAATGTCATTATTCCTCCTGCAAGGCACCCAAATCTTTGCTTGTTTGCTAAGCAGTTAAATTGGCAGAAGCCTGCGAATGTTGGGGTCTTGCTGCATTGACCAAGTTTCCTGTATACAGATGATCTCTGAGTTTTTCCCTTTTTCCCTTACATTTTCTTGTTTAGAATCATCTCTGAGACCATTTATGTTCCAGGAATCTATTCTTATGCCATGCAGTGTGCCCTTTTCCTATTCAACGTCATCAAGGGACCCTTCCTCCCCATGCCCCACAGTAGAAAGTAAGTGGTGCACCAGCAAAGAAAAAGGAAAACATATTACCTTCAAGAAAGCACTCAACCAGTACCACCACCTCCTGAAAGAAAGAAAGAAAGACGAATGCCCTAGCAGACAACTTGGAAGCCAGCACAAACCACAGCATGAGATCTTCACCATTGTGAAGCAGTTTCCAAACCACACAGCTGCCGAGAACAACATCACACCCTCTCAAGAACTGTGTGACACCCTGGCGTTCTTCTTCCATGACAAAATCTCAGTTATCTATGAAAACTTCAAACCTCCTGCCGACAGCATCAACCTGCCCACACCTACAAACACAAACCCAGAACAATTGCTTACCCATTGGGACATCACACAACTCAAGCCAAAATCTCCATCATAAAATCTGTGCACTTGGGAACACCAACGGACCCCACTCCCCACCACGTCTTCAACCTCAGGAACAAGATGATTAGTGACATGCTCAAGAAAGTTCTAAACACCTCCATCACCTCAGCCTCCTACCTTGAGGACTGAAAACATACTGAAGTGAGGCCCCTCTTAAAGAATCCATGCACCAACCGACCAGTACAGAAGAACTAACTGACCACCTCCCTGCTCCCCTTTACAGTGAAGGTTCTCGGGAAGACAATCAACCAGCAACTCATCAAACGCCTGGAACACAACATCCTCCTGGACCCCTCCCAATCTGGAGCCAATCACAGCAGAGAGACAGCCTTGCTCGCACAACCGACAACATTAGTGCCATCCTGGACCAAGGCAAAATGGCAGCCATCATCCTCCTGGACCTTGCAGCCACTTTCAATGCCATCTTCCACCACATCTTGATCAACAGACTTTTCCACATCAGATTCCATGGAAATGCACTCCAATGCATCGCTTCCTACCTCACTAGAAGAATCCATATAATCCACCCCCCATCATTCACTTCAGAACCCTAAAAGATCATCTGCAGAGTACCACAGGGAATGATCCCCACCCTCTTCAAGACATACTTTACCCCCCTAGCCAACACCTATATATCCCATGGACTCAACATAATCTCCTACAACGACGATGCCCAGTTCATACTCTCACTATGAGAATACCCCTCCATCACCAGAGCCAACTTCCCCATATATATATATGATTAACATCACCAACTGGATGAAGGGCAACTTTCTCAATCTCAACAGAAGAAGAAACTCATCATCTTTGGGATCAGCACCTCGCCATGGAACGATGCATGGTTGCCTTGCTGAATTCAGCACATCCCCCATAAATGCGGTCTCATCCACCTACTGCCACACCCTACGCATGCTCCTGCAAGATCTTCAGATGGTTTCCAGTCAACAGCAGAAGGACTATCACACAAGCACTCGTCACCAGCAGGCTGGACTACAGGAACACACTTTACTTAGGAATCACCACAAGTCTCCTAAAGAGACTACAGACAATACTGAACTCAGTAGCAAGACTTATCTTCTACCTCCCAGGACAAACCTACATCAAACCCCATCTGAAAAAGCTACACTAGCTCCCAATCCAGAAGGGATGCCAGTTCAAGATGTTGACCCATGAATGCAAAGCCTTGCACAATAAAGGACCAGCATACATCAACAAATGCATGATGTTCCACCAACCAACCAGATATCTACGATCCGCCTATCTCTCCCTCGCAGAACCCCCTGGATCCACTGAGGCAGCAGTGGAGGAAGCTCATTCCCACGCCTGGTGGACAAAGGTTGGAACCACAATCCCCAGCACCTCAGGACCTCCTCATAACTCCTGTAAGTTAGGGAAGGACTAAAGACTTGGCAGTTCGACTAAACAGATCACCACAACGCAGTTAGCATCTCCAGCTTCTAGGGATTCTCATTGGTGATTTATAGTGCTTTACAAATCCTTGATTGATTGAACGTTTTACAAAAACCCAGTCAAAACAAAACATGCATTAACAAAACCAAAAGGCTGACCACCAGTCTCAGACCTATTGGCTCTGCCAATGCATGTTTATTTTCGTGTTTCCCATAATCTTGGTGAAATTGAATCCACTGTTTTTCCATTTTTAATATTTTTGAAAAATAGTAGCATGTATCAACACATGTTACTAAACGATGCTTCAAAGAAATGGCAACTAACATTTCACAGTAATTGAGAAAAACCTTTATTTCATAGTTGCATCTTTTAGAACATATTATTTTGAAAGCAAAGAATCATCACTTTTCCTTTCAAGCTTCTGCAAATATTTTCATCTAATGAGAGAGCATTCTGGAAGGTTTATACGTAACCTCATGTTGTTAGACTTTGCAAATGTGTGTACACATTTGTATATTGGTTCAACTGTCAGTAGTGCAGTCCGAGCCTACAAAGTTTCCTTACAGCGCTCACCCTGATAATAAAGGCTTTGCATTAATGAACCTTAAATACAAGTTCGAACAGCATTAATGTGAGGACACAAATGTTGCCTTAACTGCAGACAATTCCCTTCCCTGGTTCATAATGTGTTACTGTAAACTGGTAGCCAAAGGGTTTGTACTGCTGGGGGTTGGTCCTACCTGTCCCACGGTCAAAATAAACCCTCATGGGCATCAGGCTACAGAAATTCAATACCCCTGTAAAAGCACTACACATTTAATGAGTGGCCACCGTGTTTCATATTGTGGAAACCATCTTTAGGGTTGATACCAAATGTTTTTCTTTTTAGGCCATCACAAAGTTGACTGCAATATCTTTGTGTGTTACAGCACATCATATTTAGAAATAGCCCTGTTATGTGCTAGATATGGCAATCATTTTTATGGAAAATGACTGAGGCAAACACATTTCACCAGAGTTTGTCACGTACTCAAGACACAGGGGTAGCAACTAGTCACATCACGTCGGACCATGCAGATCATGGAGGTATTACGCAGTGTTGACCTTTCCTGATTGGCCTAGGATTCTATACTTGTGTAACTTGCTGAGGCTAGGCTACTGAAGTGTCATAAACCTGTACTTTTACTGAATATATTGCATGAATAGTGACGATTTTCCTCTGTGGTTAGTACCAATAAAAGCTGTCAGAAACGTCACCTCTTCATACACTCAGCTGCTATGGTGACTGTCTCCGTGCTGCACATATTTGTATAATCTTGTCTTCTATGATAAATATTCTCTATCATATATGCTGATTGCTATTATTTCAATTATGCTTCTACATTTGGTGAGAGAATGCGAATCCAGAATGCATGACTTCTGCTGCGGCAAGCTGTTGCCTTACCCTTCCAGCGGAGGTCTGAGGTCAGACCACGATGCTTCCCTGCCTTCGAAGTCTCTCTTACTCCCTCCGCCTTGGGCTGGATGCTGCTACTGGCCGTATGGCTGAGATACCCGCCACCCCCTCTCAACACAATCCCCAAGAATGGGAATACGGAAACGGTTTCTGAACTTTTGGAAGGCGGGAGGGAGTTACCCTCCCGGCCGTATTTATTAAAATATGAAACAAAATTAAAACATTAAAATAACAGTTTCATATCACGTACAATTTCATTTCCACATTACGATGTTCTTGGCTAACCTTAACACATCTCTAATACAAAGGTTCTCCTAGCCGATACTAAACATCCTGCAAATGCATTTCTAAAATTGAAATTGTACATCCTAACATTACGGGCCAACGGCAAGGTCGTAACCGGTGTCAGATCCCTAAACCAGAACTCCCCCCTCACTTGTGAGGGGCGGTGACACAGAGGACTACACCTTTGTGCCTATTTCCAATTTCCCTTGTCTTGACGGGGGCCCCATGTTAACTCGACGCCATCTTAGTGGTCGTCCGAGGACTCGTGTGAGGTGTCTAGAAGGTAGCGTAGACCCCCCTCCCACCCCACACAACTTACCACATCTGCCGTCGCAGATGTCCTGGCCCCGGGAAATTCCCAGGAGAGGCCCTGCAGCCCCTCCTCCCCAGGGAGGGGCCTATGGCCGCCTTCCCTTTCGGCGTCCCCATCCTTAGAGGGGACCGCCTCCCCGTTGAGGGGCCAATGGCCGCCTCCCCCCGGGCGCTCCCATCCGTAATGGGTGACGCCCCCACCTCTAGGGATCTTCCAATTACTGCTCACCGATCATGACCTTACCGCCCGACCAAAAAATAAATACGACAATCTAAGGCTAAAGAGGAGAAAAACAATTATACTTAAGCATTCAAAGTATAAACTCTACAGAACATCACTGTTCAACTCTGGTGCAACTACTTTCGAATAAACGTGTTGAAAATGAAGATTATCAACTTTATTGCATATCAAATCACCAACTTTATTCAGAACAACCTGTAAGAAAAAACAATACCATGTCACACGACTTTATTCAAACAACTCGCTGTCATCAGGGGCTGGTGGGTGGGTCAAAATTGGCTCTTCGTTCCGTCTCGAGCTCACGGGCAACGGGGAGGTGCAGCTTCAGAGCACAGGAACAAGAGGATGCTTTCTTGGCTTGTCGCTCCTTTTATCCTTCTTCGGGCGGGCGTGGACCCACCTCCAATCCGCCTCCGGGGCGTGGCTAGCGGCTTCGGTGTCTAGGACAACCCACTCTTGGGCGGGAAAAGGCGCGCCCCGGCTACGCCGCTTCGGGCATACCAGCCGAGACCCGCCTCCCGCCCAAAAATGGCTTCCCGGGGGGATCGGGGTACTCCACCATACGTTCAGGGGGACCGAGTGGTCGCCCCTTTCCATATGGCTGAGATACCCGCCACCCCCTCTCAACACAATCCCCAAGAATGGGAATACGGAAACGGTTTCTGAACTTTTGGAAGGCGGGAGGGAGTTACCCTCCCGGCCGTATTTATTAAAATATGAAACAAAATTAAAACATTAAAATAACAGTTTCATATCACGTACAATTTCATTTCCACATTACGATGTTCTTGGCTAACCTTAACACATCTCTAATACAAAGGTTCTCCTAGCCGATACTAAACATCCTGCAAATGCATTTCTAAAATTGAAATTGTACATCCTAACATTACGGGCCAACGGCAAGGTCGTAACCGGTGTCAGATCCCTAAACCAGAACTCCCCCCTTGTGAGGGGCGGTCGCACAGAGGACTACACCTTTGTGCCTATTTCCAATTTCCCTTGTCTTGACGGGGGCCCCATGTTAACTGGACGCCATCTTAGTGGTCGTCCGAGGACTCGTGTGAGGTGTCTAGAAGGTAGCGTAGACCCCCCTCCCACCCCACACAACTCACCAAATCTGCCGTCGCAGATGTCCTGGCCCCGGGAAATTCCCAGGAGAGGCCATGCAGCCCCTCCTCCCCAGGGAGGGGCCTATGGCCGCCTTCCCTTTCGGCGTCCCCATCCTTAGAGGGGACCGCCTCCCCATTGAGGGGCCAATGGCCGCCTCCCCCCGGGCGCTCCCATCCGTAATGGGTGACGCCCCCACCTCTAGGGATCTTCCAATTACTGCTCACCGATCATGACCTTACCGCCACAGGCCGGATAGTTGACCGGCTATCCGGACCCCCCACAAAAACTCCTACTTAAAGGTCATGGCTGTAAACTCTTTAACCATGCTACGAGGTCTCCTATGAGAAAAGAATTCCCCACCCGGGACAAATGGACCCCATCCTCTAGATACATATGGTCCCCCCTGATACATCCATGCGGAATCGAATGCAATGTACTTGTACGAAACAGTCTACCAAGCTTGTTATTCACTTTCTTTACCGAATGATTTATAGCAGACACAGAATTAGCCCCTCGCCACACCTTCCGAGGAATCATATGGGACCAAGCAATCGTGCACCCCGGAACCCTTCTCGCCAACCAACTTACTGTGGATAGCATCAACTCGAGAAGTACCCGTCTACCAGTGGTCACCAAATCATTGCCCCCAAGATGCACTATGACTATAGATGGCGGTAACCTTGTCCGCCCTAACAAGCCCTCCATAAAAGTTTGAAACTGGTCAATACAGAGCCCGCCCCTTCCGTAGAAGGTCACCCTGTACCCGTATTCCCCAGCCATGTGAAACATGTCACCTGCTTTGAATACGGCCGCGGCACGCCTCACGTATGAGTGGCCCACGACCCACACCACTCTCTCCTCAGCCGGTGGTCTTTGACCGCTGGTTCCCAGGTGTCGGGTCGACTGCACAGTCCGCCCCGCCTCGTAAGCTTGCGAAACTGTAAACCAAACAAAAACAAGAAGCGTGAGTGCATGATATCAGCTTCACAACATGTGCAACCGCACATACCTTTTGTAACAATTCGAGGACCAACGCCCCAACTGTTTTACTTTGTCCACACTCAGACCCCTGGCTGTAGCCTCTGTAGCAGCCCCTATCCGGAAGGAATGGGTCCCAAACTCGCACGGGTTCAAGCCCGCGGCCGTAATTGCCATTGCAAGCACCCGCTGGAACTGAAACCTAGTCAGTGGGGTGGCGTCTGCGTGCCTCAGCAAGGTTCCCCCCCATGATGCCGCCCTGTGCGCCAAATACTCCTCAACGCATGCAACCGGGCACATGGGAGATCCGGGAATCCGCTGGACTACCACACTGTCCCCGATCGCACACTGATCGGTCTTGGACCTGGCAAACGAGACCATCATCGTCTCCCCCTTAATTTGTATGTGCTCTCGGCACAGACCTCCCCCCGTATACTGCTTGTTCTTTGCCACCAGTTCGCTGACCCGCATAGCCCCATGGAATGCCAATGCAAAAGCGGCCCGGAATAGCACTGTCTCTGATTGAGATGAACATGTTGTAGGGAGTACGGACAGTAACAGGGCCAACCTCTCCAGACCTATCGGGTGCCTTTCGTCTACTCTGCGACCCTCAAGGCGTTGCCACCCACGCAGCGCCTTCTGTACCAGAAAAGACGCTGTGGGGTCCTGGATACCATGAGCCCGAGCCATAAACGAAATGGCGGCCCGGTGCCTCTGAGCCGTAGCTACTGATTTGCCTGCCTGATGTAACGACAACAAAAATTTCAGGACATACTCTTCTTGGCCCCAAAGCTCCCCCCTAGCAGAACCCAAAAAGGACCAATAAGAACGGAACGCCCCTTCGTATGCCTTCCTTGTCCTGGGTGCTAAACTCTCTCCCACGAGGTTTTGTAGTTCGGGGCACCGAGAGACCAGAGAGCTTCGGGAAATGGTGCCGCCACCGGGTCCGCTGTGGGCAGAAAATCCCAGAAGGCCTGCATACGGGAACGAGAAAGTGCATCAGCTGCTTGATTCAGCACCCACGGCACATGTCTTGCCCTAAAAAGGACGTTCAGTTGCATACATAGCAAGACGATTTCCTTAAGTAATCTCAAAATCCATTTGCATCGTGCTGCCTGACTATTGATACACTCAACCACGGTCATGTTATCAGACCAGAATACCACAGAGTGATCCCGAAACCCCTCAGGCCATGTTCTCAAGGCCACCAGAATAGGGAACAATTCGAGAAAACCAATGTTACCTGTAAGCCCACTCTCATGCCACCACGATGGCCATGTTTGGGCTGACCAGTGATTACCAAATATGGCGCCAAAACCCATACTCCCTGCCGAGTCCGTCCACAAACCCAGCTCCTCGGAGGACATCGCCGGTTTATTCCAGACCACACGACCATTGAAATCCGCCAGGAATGCCAACCATATGCGCATGTCCTGGCGAACCTCTGCCGAGAGCATTGTGCGGTGGTGCCCTTCTTTAAGGCCGACCATGGCTTGTGCAATCGAGCGGGAAAAAGGGCGAGCCATTGGTATCACTCTAAGGGCAAAATTCAGCTGACCCACAGTCTGTTGCAATTGATGCAAATTTACCTTTGTCTCGCTAATACATGTTTCCAGCGAGGTCCTGAATTTCGTTACCTTTTCTTTGGGCAACCGGAAGCAACCCTCTTCGGAATCGAGCTCTATTCCAAGAAACTCGAGCGAAGTAAACGGTCCCACAGTCTTACCTGGCGCCAATGGCACACCAAAATGTCTCATGAGATCACAAAATGCATTCAAAGCCTGTGCACATTCCGAGTCCCCGGCTGCCCCCAGGAACAGAAAATCGTCAAGATAATGCATAACATGCGTAAACCCCGTTATTCTTGTGAACGCCCATTGAAGAAAACTACTGAATTTCTCAAAATACGCACAAGATATGGAGCAACCCATTGGCATACATTTATCCATGTAATAGCGTCCCTGAAACATGAAACCAAGGAGACGCTGGTCGTCTGGGTGTACCGGGAGCAACCGGAACGCTGACTCAATGTCCGATTTGGCCATCAGCGCTCCGGGCCCCAGGCGATTCAACATGGCGACGGCCTCATCAAAAGACGCATACCGCACCGAACACACTCCCGGGTCAATCGCATCGTTCACCGAAAGACCCCTCGGAGCTGACAAGTTATGTATCAACCTAAATTCGCCTGGGTCTTTTTTGGGGACTACTCCCAGGGGCGAACAAACAAAATCAGGAACTGGCGGTCTGTCATATGGTCCGGCAACCCGACCCCGGGTCACCTCTTTCCCAATCTTTGCTTGTACCACAGTTGTATTCTGTAGAACCGACAGTTGGTTCCTACATTGTGTTTTACCCTGAAAATTCCCCGCCGGGATGTGGAAACCATACGAAAAACCCTCTCGCAACACCCCAGCGGAGCTATGATCCGGGTATTCATTGAGCCAAGGAATCATTGCCATGGTATCAACCGGGGTAGGTAAAGGCGCCCCTCAGACTATTTCAGACCTGTTTGGCGCCCCCTCTACTTCCCGTGTCACCCGTTTTGGCTCTGCACATGGTCTCGGGATGCGAGGACTGCCCGCACCCTGTACATTCATGCCTAAACTTGCATGACCCCTGGGGCCTTGTACACTTGCCTCTGTTAAAACCCCAGCATGCCCCTTTTTTACCTGAGTTGCCATTAGTCCTTGAGTGCTGATCATTGCCTGATCCCGCCCGAAAGGGCGCCCCAGACGAGTGGCGGGAAGACTCGCCCCCGTTCACCCCCAACAATGGCGCCTTCGCCATGCCTGATTTCTCCATTTTTTGCCAGGAAATGGAGTCGAAACAATCCCACGTCAGAGATGTGTCGAACTCCTTGGACTTACGGAATATGCTATCGTACAATAACCATTGATTACCCTCATATGTCTGAGAAAACTCCATGATACGTGTCTGATACACGGGTAATTCAGCCAACAGTTCGGGCCTTCGTTCCCCCATAATTGCGGTGAACATCCCAAACGCTCTGCCCCAATTACCAATTGTTTCGTCAACTCTGAAAGCGGCCATTTTTGCGCGCCAAACACTAGGGTGCAGAAACTCCTTTTGAATTTTTACATGCTCAATCTCATAATGATCAGTTAGCAAAGAAAACATGTTTATATATTTATCAGCCCATATCCTCTCTTTGACTTCCATCGGGATATGCTGAGCCACTTTTTCCCTTCTTGAGGGTACCGACCCCTCCCCCGCCATCGGCAATAGCTTCTTACCTGAACCGGTAGCTGTGACCGTAGTCGCTGCCGAACTCACGCCCGCTGCTGGTTGTTCCACGGGAGCCTGCGGGGGAACAAGAGGACAAGGTGCCTTCGCAGCATCTCTTGATTGCCGCAACTGCTTCATCACTGCTCTGGCATCATCAGCTGTGGCCCCCTCGCTATCTTTCCCCAACCATGCTGCCAACTGTGCAGCCAGTTCGGGAGGCATATCCTCCCCGTTCACGGGGGTAACTACAACCGGAATCGGTTGCCCCTCGTTCGGGACCGGGATCGGGGCCTCAGCCGGTGTATCTGGGTGCGCCTCGGGAACTGGGGCCTCCCCCCCTGACGCTCCCTTCTTGGCCCTTCTACCTCTCCCGTTAGGGACTACTCCCGGCAATGCGGGTCCGATGACCCGCTTGGGTCCCCCCACACCATTCATTGCCGCCATCTGCTTCTTCATCTCGGCCATGTCTTTCACCAGCATGCGGAGCATCTGATCAGTACCGACCCGCTTTCCGACCTTCTTGCCCGGCATCGTCCAACGCTGACTTTCTGAAAGAACAAAGACAAAATTAAATCCTTCAAAATTGGCTCTTCGTTCCGTCTCGAGCTCACGGGCAACGGGGAGGTGCAGCTTCAGAGCACAGGAACAAGAGGATGCTTTCTTGGCTTGTCGCTCCTTTTATCCTTCTTCGGGCGGGCGTGGACCCACCTCCAATCCGCCTCCGGGGCGTGGCTAGCGGCTTCGGTGTCTAGGACAACCCACTCTTGGGTGGGAAAAGGCGCGCCCCGGCTACGCCGCTTCGGGCATACCAGCCGAGACCCGCCTCCCGCCCAAAAATGGCTTCCCGGGGGGATCGGGGTACTCCACCATACGTTCGGGGGGAACGAGTGGTCGCCCCTTTCCATTATTAGTTGTCACATCTCTGAGCTGCTCTTGCTCCATGTTTCCCCAGGTTCTCTCGGCACATAATGATGGCTTTTGTGAGCCCGCATTAACGGCTGCTGTGCCTATTGCCATGTGCTCCTTCTCTTTCTGCCTCACCCTCCTCCTCATGGTTGGATTTTGGCACTATCTGATCTTTGTGGTTGCTCTACTGGTGGGGGTCTTGGCCGCTCTCATTCTTTTCTTTACCTGATTGTTTCTTTGGTTTATGTCCAAGCTGTCAATGATGGCTCTGTTGCTGACTGGGTCTCACTGGTGTGCACTTCTGGCCCCAGGCCAGTGCTGCACAATCTTGTTGCCTCTAGCCTCTGAGGGACACAATTGCTGTCTCCATGTGTGTTTCCCTTTGGCTGTCCCTGGTGGTGGGCCAATTACAAAGGGGAGAAGGATTTGTTTTGGTCTCGTTTTGGGTTTCTTCTCATGTATATCCTCTGATTGTGCTGTCCTCTGTTTTATTCCCCCCTTTTTCCATCTGCTGTGGTTGACACTGGGTTACCGTTGGGTTACGGGCACCAGTGATTTTGTACTACTGGTACAGTTCTCTCTGTCTGGGCTGCCTGACTCTGTGTTTCCATATTTACTCAGGTGCGTTTAAATTTGGATTTTAGTTACTGAGCTATCGCCTTCATCCTTGGGCAGTGGAGAGGAGAAACATTCTCGGTGCGTGTATTGGGGCGTAGGGGCGTAGCCCCACCAGCCCTGCTTGGACCCGCGGCTGCCGTAAAATAATTAAAATAAATGTTTACTCATTGTGTGTGTATTTTAAATAAATTAGCACGATATTTATCCGGCGCCGCCGGGCAGCACCCGACTGAAACGGGAGTGCCCAGGGGGGGCGGGCTGGTGTGGTGATTGACAGTCAGTGACTGAGTCAACTCGACGACGAGTCTCCAAGTTGTTTTCCAATTCCCGAATGTATGCTTCGGGCAGCAACTTGCCCGAGCATTCGCATTAAAGTCCCCAGGGCCCTCACATGATCCATTAGCTAGTAGGGGGGGTGCAGGTTTATTCGTGCGGCAGCCCCTGGCAGCAAAAGGGCGACAGGGCGAGCAGTTAGTGTGCCCTCCAAGCCAATCCTGGCGCTGCATGCAGCGCCAGGATTGGCCGGTCACTGCGCAGCACAGCAGGGGCAATCCATATTGGATGCCGAGCGTGGGTGGCTCAGCCGCCCTGCACAATGGCCAATCACTGTCTCTGACTTAATGTAGTCATGCAGTGATTGGCCATTTGCGGCGCGCGGCGCTGCAGTGTCATTGGATCCGGTTCACTCGCCTCGTGGTGTGTGGAGTGGAGACAGTGCCTTTGATTGCCTGACGCCGCCTGTTGCCTTTCTTTCTGGAGTCGTCTCATTCTTCTATAGTGTGTGATGTGAGTACGGATTGGTGTCACTACAACGCATGCTTTTACATCGCATGCCTTTACAACGCGGTTTTTACCATGCAGTCCATTACAACGCATAATGCTTTTAGGCGCTGGATAGTGAATTATTTAATTTACTATTCCAACTCCAGTCCCCGTGGATAGCAGGGAAGGTGTTGGATAGTAAATTAAATATATTCCCTATCCTAGAGCGCCTCCAAGCGCAATGCGTTGTAATGGTATGCGTTGTAATGGTTGCGATAAAATGGTAGTGCGTTGTAAAAAATGCGTTGTAAGTGATGTTCCCCGTGAGTACAGCTCTCTAGTCACTGTCTTCCTTTTTGTCTCCTATCCTTGACCTTCACCCCTTTCTCTCCTTCGCTTCTCCCCCATCTCTCGGGCCCTTCTCCTCGTTTCTCGAATCTCGACCCCCCACTCTTCTTCAGTGCTGAGTCAGAGCTAGACGCGATCATTGCAGGTCTGCCCTAGTTCAGGGTACAGACTGGTGAACTTCCGTTTTATTTAAAAGCCTATTTCTTCCTGATGCCCTTTATTTAGCCCCATACGGTAGATGTGCCTCGTGACTGGTGACGTCCGCCTGTACATTGCAGGCTTGATCTACAAACGTTCTGACTGAGCCCTGCTCTAGAGCTGTGTTACAGCAAAGCATGGAAGCACAAAACTATAATACGCCGCATTTCCCTGGTGTTCTAGAGAGCTTGGAGACTGGTTTTGGAAGCCCAGGACCGCCCCTGATGCCTCAGTCACTTTCCACAGCTCACTGATAATAACTGCAGCAAGCACAGGAAGGCTTCAAGACAGAGAAAGGGAGGAAGGAAGAGGAAGGTCGGGAGAAAGCAATAAGAGAGGGGAAGAGAGAATGGAAAGAGAGAGAGAGCATGGATGGATGGAAAGAGAGAGTGGGAACATGAGGTGACATAGGCATTAGGACTGATTTTAGTATTTTTGTCAGGGATGCTTTTGGTTCCCTAGTCCAGCCCGGATGAAACTATAGCTCACTGAGAGATTGCACGATAGGTCAGAGAATGATCTAAAGAGATAGACGAGAGCTAAACACAGAGTTTTCATAATAGCAGAGCAATATTAGGTGCACCACTGGGTCATGCATAGAAAGGCTGGAGCGTGCAGGTGCATTTCATACTAGCGTGACCAACTCAGCTTTCAAATCCACAACATACTTGCTCAATCCAGCAATAAACATTTCCATTAATTTTCCATGTGTTGATTCTATTAGTAACAGACGTGGATTGCCTTACAGTGCAAGAGCCAATGTTCGCGGGCTGGTATTGTATCCGTCCATCTACCGCTCCATACCCTTGTCAGATGAATGTGGCACTTAAAAGCGCTGGGTCCCGCAGGCATCTGAACTCTGAGTCCGATAAACACGAGGTTATTGATGTGATGGGGCAGCGGCAGGATTTCACTGAGGCTAGCGGGAGATAAGCACCAAACTAGGCGTCAAATGAAATTTAGAGAAGGAGGTTGATTTCTGTAGCTGGGACCCTACTCTTTGTTGCTTTCTCATGCTTAGAAATGTGTGATCCTTTTTCTGGTTTCTTTGTACTGACAAGATGTGTCATTGGCAAATTACAGACATGTATATGCAAATTGCATAGCTACTGGCTGTGACCTGCTCAACATTTTGTGATGAGGCGGGTATACTAACTAGTCACATCACAAATTGCATATTTGCAGGTGAATGCAACACCTCCTGCCTAAAGAATCTTAAAGCGGCTGGAGTCCTTTGTGAACTTATAAAAGACAGACCTCAATACCTGCGCTTGTATTACTTTAATGTGGATAAGTTTATGTAAAATCAGCCAGTGCCCCTTGAAGGGATACAGGATGCTTTTAAAAGAAAAATAAATCACATAGAGCGAAAGACATGAAGGGGACAATGCATTGGTGACCACTGTCTGTTCCCACAGAGTCCACCCAATACAATTCACAGCTCCGTCTTTGAACGAGGATGACCCCTGTGGTGACGTCAGAAGGGAGGGGGACAATGGATGGAATTCAGCTGCCTTTGTACCAAGAAGGTCGTTTCTGACTCGAGCCAGGTGCCACATGCGAGGATACAATTTATTAAAACTTAAAAGTAGTCTTCTTAACCCCATGGCTGCTAGGCGTTTTCCCGTCCTGCGCTGGGTTTTATTATTCTTCATTGTTTTATGACGAGCTGGCCTTGTCATCCGCGCACGGCAGGTAAGCGCCATGACGAGCCCAGCTCGTCATTAGCCTCGAAGGGGTTAAAGACTTTTAGCTACGTGGAGCAAATGGTCTCGTCTCCGTGTAGTGAGTGACTAAGGGTGGGTGCTGTGGATTTCAGTTTTGCTTTTGGCCTGAAACTTCACCCTCCCCAAATGCTACCACCACCAATCCTGGTGAAACGTGCATAGTTTGGATGCTTTTAACACAGTGCACTGAACTAGCACCTCAAAGAATTGAACACATAGCATGAATCTTTGATCTAAAATGGGAGCGAGAAACTAAGAATTAACAATGTAATAGAGGCCAAATTACACGGGCGGCTGGTGGAATGCAAGCAGGTCAGATGATTGGCACAAACCCAGCCAGGTGAAAAAAAAGTTAAAAGGTACGTTTAATCAAGATTTGGACCGTTTAAAAAGACCTCCCGGGCTTGACGGATTTACAGGGAAAGCTCTCGTGCGGACAACACCCTGCAGAGGCATTCGTTGTTCTAATTACGGGGGTTGACTTGCCGAGAATTAATGGCGAAAAGTAGAAGGTTGGCCTTGACTGGGCCTTTAAAATAAAGAGTGTATATTACCTGGAAGTAAAGGCACTGGGTAAGTAATAATGCAATAAACAGAACCGCTTTGAATTCATACACTTTTGCTCCTATGGCATTTAAAAAAATAAATCTGTAAATATTTTCAAACTGTATTTATTTAGCAATGAGTTTGTATAGCTGCGCAATAACCAGTAGTACCTATGTGAGTTAGGTACGGCTTTGGAAGCAGGATTTTCATGGTCCAAGGCAAAATGGCATCTAGTCGTTTGGGCGCTCCCTTTCCCTGGCAACAAGGCAGTTTTTCAGGCAAACGGTTGTATTCTAGAAACCTATTGGATTTGCACCATAAATAACACAGCTGCCTACAGTGACATATCTGCATCACCATACTTTATTCTGTACAATGTTTAAAAGCACATAATTCAACTAAGATACAATAGCAACATACAAAGGTTGTGCTATACAGAGTGGTCAGACCCCCGGCTGGCTTTGACAGGTGCTGCAGTGTGAGTTGCATTTCGTGAGAAGGGTGACTTAAAAAAGAGAATTCTGTATGCTTTACCTTTTACTCAGGAAAAAGAAAGATGATGGGTGGAATGACTTGGTGATGGGTGAAATTAATCTTTGCCACTTGTAATTATTCAGGGTGCGTTCCACTCCATCGGTATTTTATCCACCATGCCACAGCAGTGGCTTTTTTCACATAATTATGGCTATGCCTCATTTGCCTCATAATCCTTCACCTGCTGCATAATCTACAAATTTTAAAAAAAATTGTTTATAGCTCAAACGGATCAAAAGGTAATGAAAACATGGCAACGTAGGTTCACAGGCAATGGAAGTCCCTTTGCAAAGGTTAACTGGTCATCTTCTGGTTGCTTTTTCCTTGTTTAGTTGTTAAACTGGCACTAATGGCGTGAAATATTTGCCCAGACGGTATGAACATGTGTAGTAGAAATTACAAAATAATTAAGTAATAGCATCAACAAATGTGCTGTATGTGCTGAACAATTTGCCTTTTCTTGCCACATAATTTAGTGAACCCTGCCACACATTTTCGTGCTCCTATTCTGCATAATTTCAGTGACCCTGACTATGCCTCTACACAGATATATGCAAATCAGATATAGCTATGCCCCAATGGGAGCACCCTTACTGAACTGCAAGGACAGGCCCAGGGTCTGACTGGCCTATAGGCCAAGAGGCAGTCTCAGAGGGGCTGTCTGACAGGCGAGTTTCTGGGCCAGTTTCAGATTTTTTTTCTCATTAAAATCCAGATTTTTTCCCCAGTGTCATTTACCTTGACATTTTATTTGGTATGTATTCATCTATGTGGGTGGATGGTACTTAAAAAACGGATTTTTCAAGAATTTATATCCGATTCATTTCCAATGTATTTCCAGTGTGCAATGAGGCGACAACAGTTCGCAGTGTTTATGTGGTGTTACTATATGTGTGTAATGTGCACACATATCCTGTGGCTGAACTTACACTCAAGCATGCTCTGCTCCCAAGCCTGACTCAAGTTACACAGGCAAGGATTGGAGCATGGAATCCACGCCTGTGCTTTGCCTTCACTCCTTTATCCTTTAATGCTACCAAGATAGTGTTTGCTTCACTGATAAATCCAGCACAGTGCTTATTCATTTATTTATTTATTCATTTTTACATATCGCGGTCATTACCCAAAGATGTCAGAGTGCTTTATGATAAAGTAGGTTTCATTACAAGTGAAAAAAAGTTACAATAATTATAACTGTGCCATTGAATGTCTTGCCTGGTTTCATCTGATTTCTGGTTTTCATGTTCCTGACAATGTTGGGTCACATTACCCCGGCATGGATTTTAAGCTTTATTCTAATGTTTATTTAGGCAATAATGGTGATGTTACAAAACTGGTGCTCATGTAGAGCGCTCTGATGCCCGATGTCTCGGGTATACTTCACTATATAAAACAAAAAATAGAAACATCAGTTGTTGGCCTATATATGTAGGAGCGTTGGCAGTCTGCCAGACTATGTTTGTGGTCCCAGTAGTGAACTAGCAGCAGGCGGCAGCGCAGAAGCTTAATGTGCCTGCTGCAAAGAACATATATACCTGATGCAGATCACAAAATGCATATGTAAATAGGTCAGTGAGGCACTGCTTTTGTCAGAGAGATCCTTTTGTTACTTGCAGTTTCTAAGTTAAAATCCTAACATACAACAGCGAGCTATTAACTGTCATCTAAGAGCTGGATGCAAACTGCAAGGAAAAAATTGGAGCGTTATGTTTTTTCCCCACAGTCTTTGTTTCATTACCCTACTGTTTCAAAAATAAATTGTTATCTTTTCATTTTCAGCACCTGACAACCTGAAACATTACCGCATTTTGGGGCAATTTTCCAGCAAACAACAAGAGGACCCCAACCTCCTTTGCTGCTCTCTCACCCGACCCCGGCTACAACCCAGCAAACACCAGTGTTAAAGGTAAGGAAACTGATGCTATATATTTTTTTACATGGGAGTTAGGGCTATGTATCTGGTCACTCTCCAGGCCCTGAAGCAGTGTCTCTTTCAGTGCCTCCAGGAACCACTATGGCACAGAGAGGCAGGAGGCAGTACAGCTGCATTTTAGCAGTCATTTTGTGGGAAGGGGAGCTGTTGGAGATGTATTTGTATTTGTACTGAAATTTCATATTATTGCACTCCACCTTATACGTTGTACTTTGATTATTGACAGGTTTATCAGCAAACAACAAGAGGACCCCAACCTCCTTTGCTGCTCTCTCACCCGACCCCGGCTACAACCCAGCAAACACCAGTGTTAAAGGTAAGCAAACTGATGCTATATATTTTTTTACATGGGAGTTAGGGCTATGTATCTGGTCACTCTCCAGGCCCTGAAGCAGTGTCTCTTTCAGTGCCTCCAGCAACCACTATGCAACAGAGAGGCAGGAGGCAGTACAGCTGTATTTTAGCAGTCCTTTTGTGGGAAGGGGAGCTGTTGAAGATGTATTTGTCTTTGTACTGAAATTTCATATCATTGCACTGCACCTTACACGTTGTACTTTGATTATTGACAGGTTTATCGGCAAACAACAAGAGGACCGCAACCTCCTTTGCTGCTCTCTCACCCGACCCCGGCTACAACCCAGCAAACACCAGTGTTAAAGTTAGGAAACTGATGCTATATATTTTTTTACATGGGAGTTAGCGCTATGTATCTGGTCACTCTCCAGGCCCTGAAGCAGTGTCTCTTTCAGTGCCTCCAGCAACCCCTATGGCACAGAGAGGCAGCAGGCAGTACGGCTGTATTTTAGCAGTCATTTTGTGGGAAGGGGAGCTGTTGGAGATGTATTTATATTTGTACTGAAATGTCATATTATTGCACTGCACCTTATACGTTGTACTTTGATTATTGACAGGTTTATCAGCAAACAACAAGAGGACCCCAACCTCCTTTGCTGCTCTCTCACCCGACCCCGGCTACAACCCACCAAACACCAGTGTTAAAGGTAAGCAAACTGATGCTATATATTTTTTTACATGGGAGTTAGGGCTATTTATGTATGTGGTCACTCTCAAGGCCTTCAAGCAGTGTCTTTCAGTGCTTCCAGCAACCACTATGGCACAGAGAGGCAGGAGCGAGTACTGCTCTATTTTTAGAAGTCATTTGAGATGTATTAGGATAATGCACAAGATATATGTATAATGTATTTATACTGAAATTTGATATTATTGCCCTGCACCTTATACATTGTACTTTGATTATTGACAGGTTTCTTTAATTTATATATATATATATTGGTGAGGCCAGCAACACACCATCATGAATACAGTACAAGAGCTGATTACAAAGTCATTCCAGTCACGGCCACTTGAACAAAAACTACAGTTAAAACAATTAGGACCTCATCAGCCTGAAATAAACCTACAGCAAACTACCCAGGACAGAGGAAAAATGTCAAAACGTACATTCTCATATGCCTGGTACACAAAAGCTGATTGGCTTACAGGGTGCCCTATAAGAAATTCTCTGTTCTGCTTCCCCTGCTTGCTGTTTGGCGGTGACTTTTCTTGGACACGGCAAGGAATGGTCGACCTGAAGCACATCGCTTAAAAAATAAAGAAGCATGCGCTCACAAGAAATCATCTGGAAAACCGGACAAGACTGGGAATGTTGGGGGAAGACGCACCAATTGAGCAGCAGATCAATAATGCGTATCGCAAATCCATTCAAAAACACAATGAAGCTGTTGATAAGAACAGACAAAATCTATCCAAGATCATTGATTGCATTCGTTTCTGTGGTGCTTTCGAACTGGCATTGCGAGGCCATGACGAATCCGAAAACTTCCTAAAAACCTGGGATCTTCCGAGGCCTAGTGGATTTAATGTCAACCATAGACCAGGATTTGGAAAGACATTTAGCACATGCTACAGTTTTTAAGGGCACCTCTAATACAATACAAAATGAACTCCTTGACTGTATGCTCGGAATTATAAGAAGCCATATTGTGCAAGAGATGCGAAACACAGACTTTGTGGCTTCAGGCTGATGACACTACTGATGTGTCCACTAAAACACAGTCCGTGTTAGTGTTTCGGTACCTTGACAGTGACAGAAACGTTGTGGAAAGATTTTATGTTTTCACGCATTTAAGTGACTCTAGTGCAGCAACCATCACTGAAGCAATACTGTGTCAACTGGACTTAATTTTCCCGGACCTGCCTCAAACACAAAAACTTATCGCACAAAGCTATGATGGTGCGTCCGTAATGAGTGGAAGCCTTAGTGGAGTACAGAAACGAATTAGAGATGTGTACCCTAATGCTCATTTTGTGCACTGTTATGCCCACCAACTCAATCTTATTATGCAACAGGCGGTATCAAAGATCAGAGAGACACGAGTTTTCTTTCAGGATATCGGAGGCATAGCAGCATTCTTCACACGTTCCCCCAAAAGAACAGAAGCCCTTCATGAGATTGTGGACAAAGGCGTACCAAGGGGATCCTCAACTCGTTGGAACTTTCACATTCGTACAGTCAACTTAATCTTTGAACAGAGGGAGGGCCTTGAGAAATGTTTTGTCGCCATAGCATCCAGAGCAGACTTTGATCACACAAGTCAGAGTGAAGCCCATGGCTTTATTAGAACACTACAATACAAAGAGTTTCAGTTCTTTCTGTTTTTATTTCATGACATAATGATTCCTGTTGATGTGTTATACGATCAGTTGCAAAGAAAAGACCTAGATACTGTCTCTGTGAAAGCCAATACATCTGCATTTGTACAAAAGATTATGAAAGTGAGAGATGGGGTTGACGATTTAGAGAGCAAACTGCCGGAGCACTCTATTTTTGCAAACCGCAGACAAAACATCACCTCTCTGGTTCGAATTGGAAAGGAGATATGTGACATTGTAACTATGCAGGCACAAGAACGTTTTTCATTCACAAAACATTTGGTGAGTGCAACTTTATTGCAAAGTAAAGAGTTTGCACAATATGATGAATCCTTCCCTGAGTGTGCTCTGAATCAGGCTGTGGAAGCATATCCTATGCTCAAAAAGAGCAGCTGAGAACTGAGTTAACTGTACTCTACGGAATGCCTGTGTACCGGAAGGCCACAAGCGCCTTGACTTAGCTGAGTTTAATTCATAAACTGCATATGGAAAACTCACTTACAGAGACACTGACTTTACTAAAAATTGTGATTACGACTCCAATGACAATAATAGAAGCTGAACGATGTTTTTCAGCCTTAAAGCGCATAAAGACATTCCTCAGGAACACCATGCTAGAGGAAAGACTAAATGCTTTGGCGATGCTATCTGTAGAGAGCAAGCTAGTCCAAAAGATACCGGACTTCAACATGAAAGTAATTGACAAGTTTGCTACACTGAAAGACAGACGTGCTGATTTTATTTACAAAAAGTGAATGCTGCTACTTGTTTGTTGAATACAAAAAATTCTGATTGAGGTAAGAAATGCATTGTTATCTCTGTTTTTAAAAGTTTTGTAGTGTTTGTTCTATTTGGAGACTACACAGATTTGCTCACCTTTGTTTACTGGCCGGACCTGTCTCCTGCAGGGTAAACGATTTGTTGCTTGTGTTGCCTATCAAACCTTTCCCCTTGGCAAATTGCGAAAACCTTTAAATCATTTATGTTTGGGGTACTTGCGTGGACCTATGTGAAGTGTGTGTACGAAGCTCAGCTCAACCAGAATCACGGTAACAGCGCATTGCGCTGCCTCTTTTATATTCAGTATATTGTAAGACTGTTTTTCTTCCCCCGCCTTTCCTTGTTTTGTTTCCCTGTTTTCCCCTTGCTTGCCATTCGTTACTCTAGAGTCTAATATTCAGTATATTGTAAGACTGTTTTTCTTCCCCCGCCTTTCCTTGTTTTGTTTCCCTGTTTTCCCCTTGCGTGCCATTTGTTACTCTAGAGTCTAATAGAGTCGGAAGGCCGTAGGGGAAGACTGTGCACTTTTCTTCAAGTTCCTGACGCTCCTACGGAACGAGCCTGGCAACCATTACACTGCTGTGCAACTTCTTCTACTCTTAGAGCTGAGATTTCCATGAAAGTCTTATAATCTGAATTCAGCACCTGAGCATAATAGGACAGAATGTATGAAGCTCTGTGGTAATACTGAATAAGCAGCTACCTATGTTATGCCATCAATTAATGTAATAACTGCACTTTCACAATTGCTTTATTAACCTTCCTGCTTTCTCAAATTTGCTTGAAAATGCACGATTTTTCTTCTTTTTTTTCAAAATTTTCTTGGGGGGTAACCCCCCAAAACCCCCCTTTTGGGGTTCGGGCTCGCTCGCTGCGCTCGCTCGCTGCGCTCGCTCGCTATGGTGCTGTATGCTAATAGCTTGCGCCCCACCACTTTAAAATCTCACCCACCGCCCCTGACTAGCAGTGACTTTCTGATTCTAAGCAGCCCTTTGACTGACGGGTCAGAGAGAAAGAAGAACTGCAGTTCCCCGTCTTGCCAGCGGAGATGCACCATCCAGTGGCCAAAGACTTCAGCCTGGAGTAGCACAAGCGGCTGGTGTGCATTCCCGGACAGTATGTCACAGGTGAGTGCTGGAGGAGGTTTACCCTCTTCAGATTTTGGGTGTTAGAAGGTATTGTTTCACATTGTAGAAATAGCAGGTAGTGTGTCCCAGGTTGAGGGTTGATGCAGGAATTATTCCCTGGTTTTGCACTTGTATTGAGTGTATGACCCCTGGGTGTTGCCACAAGTACTTTGCGTTGGTTCTTGTGGCAACCCTGGTGTAGGAGCTGGTTGCCGCACTATAGTGTAGCCAGAGAGTCGTTGGCTCTGGTGCATTGTCTCCTGCTGGACACCAATGGTGGTCTACAGATGTGAATAGGTGTCCACCTATTCACAACCAGGATGGGGTTGGTATTGCATTATATTCATTCATTTAAATAACTGTTATTGTATTGCATGCATCTATTTGAAGTGCTTTTATTTTTTGATATGCTGTCTTTGATTGTCACATAATGTATTGTGATTCATTGAGATTCTTGGTATTTTGTGATTGACCTTTCATATGCTGTTCGATGTCAAATGACTGATTACCAGCTGCATTACTACAAATGTTTCTTTGAAATGTCACATTGCTATCTTGATGCTATGTTATGTTGATACAGACTGACAAATTGACTAACAAACCTCCTGACATTTACTTTCTATTGGATGGATGACCCTCGACCGGTGTGATATTTCTTATCACACTTGAGGTCTCCATTATCCTCTTCCTGTTCTATTATTATTATTCTGGGACTGGGATAGTTATACATTATCTAGTCAGAGCACCCAGCACAATACAGCCCTGGAGTGCAGGGCCTACAAATACTGTTTTTCATGTTTCATGTGTATGCCTGAACTACATGTAAAGTTCACAACTTCTGCTCTGTTTATTTGAATGCCTACCCCCAATGGCAATGCCCTAGGGATCTTCAGTTCTGTTCAGCTGCAACCTTCACCCTGCGGGGCATAACTCAGAGTAATGAAGGGGGACAGAACAACTATTACCTTTCTTTCTACCTTCCTGTCCCCTTTTTCTTCTGATCCAATAGTGTGTGTTACTGTTTGTCCTTCCTATTGTGTCACCTGGTATTACCCTAACAAGTCACCTTTTTTGTTTCTCCTTGTCCAGCGTTTTTTCACAAACAGTCAACAGGACACAGAATGGAAGGACAGCTAACTCCATCCCACAATGATTAAGAATCAGTAATGGTTGGGGTACAAATGCCTTAAAAGTAACAGACTGCATTACTGCTTTCTCTACTTTAAGGATTGTGGATGAAAAGAGGACAAAGGACTGAATAGTTCATTTTATTCATTACGATATCTTAGTTGTGACTGTGATTATTTTCTTAGAAGGATTGAATAAATATGTGTAGGACTGAGAACATTGCTTAAAGAAGGGCAATGCAAATTGAAGAAGGATGGCTGCAAATTGCCTCCAATGTAATGTTGCAAAAACAGAGGTTATGCTCTTCGGCAAAGCAAGCCTCCTGTGGTCCCCAGATTGGTGGCAGCTGGATTTGGGTCCAATTCCTACATCAAAGCCACATGTTAAAAACTTAGGGGTAAAAATTGATAAAAAATTGACCCTTAAGGACCATGCCAACTATGTTGCAGGACAGTGCTTCCACACTATTGGCCTTCTAAGACGAGTCTTCCCATATCTTCCGGATACTTATAGGAAGACACTCGTACAGGCTCTGATTACTAGCCGCCTGGACTACTGCAACGGCCTGCTGACACTAGCAAATGCGGATGCAGTAGGCCGTTTGCAGGTAGTTCAGAATACTGCAGCCAGATTGGTCATGAGTGCACCGGCTAGGACTCCCTCTAAGCCATTGTTGGAGGAGCTGCATTGGCTCCCTATAAGGCAGCGTATCAGCTTCAAGATATGCTGTACGGTTCACAAGTGCTTATATGGGGACAGTCCTAAATACCTGTCCCAATCTCTGGAGCCGTATCAACCCAGCTGATCACTCCATTCAAGCAATCAAGCTCTTTTGAAACCCCCTGCAACAAAAAGATCCAGACAGGGAGACCGAGCATTCTCCTCAGTTGGCCCTGCCTTATGGAATAAACTTCCTACAGACTTGAGAATGACCACCAACCATTTGTCCTTTAGAAAGGCATTAAAAACTCTTCTCTTTCAGGAAGCATTTCAGACTCTTTAACCATCTCCCACTGACTCTGTTAATGCTCTGACCGGCAAAGCGTGGAGATACCCTTACGGGATTGATTCCAGCGCTATATAAGAAACTAAAATAAAATAAATAAATAAATAAAAAGGGAGGTAACTCTGCACCGTACAATACACCATGGAAATGGACAGAGAACCAAAACATGCCTCCTCGTCTGAGGATGGTCAATGCTTCACATTAGCATCAAAATAAACAGAGCCAACAGCGGCAGAAAAAAAAACACAATGTATCGTCAGCAAATAAATGAGGGACCAAAAACAGAACATGGCCATGGGCTGTGACAACGGGCTAAAAATATGTGAGGGAGGATCAGTAGATACTCCATGGTCAATACATCGGCCAGTACTTAGACCAGTATGCCAACGCTGACAGGGAGGTAAGGAGGAAAGTGGCGATGCTATATCACAGATGCATCCCATAGAGGCTAGATCAAAAGGCTTAACAGAGGAAAGTATATATGATTATAACAACAGTATAATACCATCTCTCATGCAGGACACCATCAGTTTTGCATGTGGACTCTGTGTTAAGGCAATGCCACTATTGGCCTGCTGGCAGGAATACCTGCAAGCAAATAATAGACCAGGACATGACAGTTACAGTCATAAGGTGGGAGGAGGATGGTCAGGGATGAATAACATTGCATATAATTATAGACATGATAAAATAAGAAGGGACCGGCGTACAGTGGAAAGTATGAGGGGTAGGGCCAAGAGTGGTGCAACTTGTTTCAAATGCCACCAACAAGGCCATTGAATAGCCACCTGTCCCCATCTTCGTTGGCAGAGACACCACTTCAGTGGACCACCTCCACCTTATATCCAGCAGGTGAGGCGAGGGGTACACAGTATAACACATGCACAAGGTGAATGCATGGATAGGGAGTGAGGAGTTCCTAGAACAATGGTTAAAGAGGCGATTCCCACTTCTTTGTGAAGGGGATGGTAGCATAAAGGATAGGTATAATGAAAAAGAGTTAAGTGAATAAAAGAGGCACATGGAGGTGGAGAAAGAAGTAGTGGAGGGCCAGGCAGGTGAAGAAAATACAGCTTTAGGAAAGACCAGCACGCCCATCCACTGTAACACAACACAACGTAATAATATCCATAAAGTAAGCAAGTCTGTAGAAAGTAACAAAGCATCGTTGTTGAAGGAATAAAACAGCATAACTCAGTTAGCATGTGAGATTATGAACAAAGAAAGGGGATTGGCAGATATTATGCATCTGAATGCAGGAAGGGAGCCCTTTGAGGACAGGTTAGAAAGTGCTGAAATAGGCATTTCCCTTCGTCCTCCAGTGCGCAGCGTACAACCTAAAGAGGACAGACAGGAAGGGGACCAGATACAACAACAAGTGTTCACAGGGCAAACACGAGGTGTACTGAACAATGTCGCACTGACCACAACCGGAGAATTCCACACTGAGCTACAGGGGCACAGAGAGCAACTCAGCGGCTCTGGCGGTTGAGGAAGATGAACTAAAAGAAGTGGTGCTATGCAACAGGCAAAGACTTTGTGCATGGACATTACACCTAGATGTTTGTAAAGAATATAATGATTTAGTGTAAGGGGAACTAGCAGAACATAACTTCCACAACTTAAAAGATAGAGTAACATTATGTAAAATGTTCCATACTTCACACATACGCCTTGTCGATACAGTACAAGCTCTGCGTGATATCATCTGCAAGTTTTCACAAGAAGAGATAATACAAATTTCCTGGCTTCAAAAATGTGGTAACCAAAACATCCTGCCTACACTAAATGTGTCAGTTCTTAATAGCCTCCTTATGCTGATGGCAACTAAAGTACGAAAATGGGAAATATAGAAGTATGGTTTTACATGAGTAATGAGTGAAAGGAGGAATGGTAAAGGGAGAGAGGACCAGTATAGATTAAGTGAGCAGCAAAGGTTACTCACCAGCACTGATGTCATTGTTTGCTCAATGTTGTTTGACAAATTGACTGACCCCAAAAGTAAAGAGAGTGACTGGCCCCTACATGTCTGTTCAAAAGAGCAGTTGATTGAAATACTATACCTCCCACATGATGGTATGGAAAAGGACGCATGTTTATTGTTTGGCCTTTATGAGCAATACTGCAGAAGATCAGGCTCAGTGTCTGACTTTAGCATGTTACAAAACAATACGTATGATGCATGCGTGGAGAACTGAGGCTCACTGGTTAGAGGAGGCATACCCTGAAGCAGAGGTCAGACCCGGGACCAGGGTTCAATTCCCGACGCGGCAGGGTCTTGAGCCCAATTGTCCACGGACTTGATAATTCTCGCTTCGGTGCCCACTCTAATCACGGGTTCACACTATGGGCATTAAGCTTGCTTAATCTCCACAACGGCCCCCGGCGGGATGCCTGGCCTTCACCTTGGGGATGCCCAGTACGGGTTATCTCACAGGGAAAAGCCAGGACGGGTTCCCAATGCAAGCGCCGAGATGCCCTATGGTAAGTCGAGCGCGCTATATAAGAACACACATACATACATACATACATACAACACAACTCAGGAAATGCTAAATAGGCTTGATCCTAATTGGGATTTGGTAAAAATATGAACATTTAAAATGTTTATACAAGGACTGAATTCCAAATGTATTTCAGTCACAAATACAAAAATTAACTTATCATGAGACACCAAGCACTATTGATGATGACGAAAGTCGGGACCAGAGTTTGCGGTATCTACTTGGCATGTTTCAAGAAATAAATAGTGAAGACGGGAGAGTAATGATGGAGGAACATGATTTGCAGACCAATAAGGCTCTAGGATACGGAGAAACTGAGAAATGTTCTGTCTAGCAAGGTCTATAATATGATGATAAACTGAAGGATTAAAAGAGAATATTTTGAGCTGCCTTTGAAATAATGGTTCTGGCTGGCCATAAACTCTGGGCATTGCACCAAGACCAAACCACACACTGCAACAGTTTCCTGTGATTAGGAATGGAACTAGAACACATAGTCAGTTTAAAAATGTATTCTTTACAGCGAAGAATGGAATGGAATGCAAATACTTAACTGTATATTAATGAAATAGGATTAAATATTCTTTAATAATATTTAACGATAGTCAAAGAGAAGTGTTATTTAGTATATTTGCGCTTTAATGGGTGAGGTGCAACGGTTGTTTCCTAATATTTTCAATTTCTGGTGCAGAATGTCAGTGAAGAGATGTTTGTTTTTTCTCGTATGTGTCTGTTTATGTCTTGTTTATGATATGACTGTTGTCAATTGACATTGTAAGGGCCAGAGCAATGGCATCCACAGGCCCCCCCAACACCAGCTCTCTCTCCCGCAGTACTGTACAACAGGAGACAATCGTTTCAAGCAACAAGAGATCGCATTACATTGCGCTAAATAGCTACTTAATTAAAAAGTAGGGGGTACGTTTATAGGAAATATACATACCAACATGTGTGAAAGGCAAATTCCTTCACAGTGAAAGAGCGGCCCGGGAGCCGCATACAGCTATCCTGCCACTGTCATCCGAAACCCTGAACAGCAGAAGGGTGGTGTTTACTGCAACAACTATTTCTTATTATTCTTTATTATTTGTAGAAAAAAGGAATGTTCTTTGCTTCTAACATAGTGTTTTTATTGTTATGCAGATTTTTAAATTGCTCTATTGTCCTGAAGTAGGTGGCAAAATACTTTATCAACGAAATGCCATGTCAACAGTTTGTTTTTCTTTTTTGTAAAATTTGTAAATTGACAAATGTTTTTTAATAATGTAAAAACAGTGTGCTCTAGCTAACCACTTACAGTGAATTTTGTTGTATCATTAAAACTTTTTAATAAATTCATTTTTATAAGCATTCCTTCTTAATATTATTTTAATATTGTCTGATTTTATATATTTATATTTGTTTCTCTTCACACATGATTTTGTACTTTAGTAACTTTGGAATGTATTGTTGTCCTTATACATTTAGATCACTGATTTATTTTATCTGATTCACTAGTCTTAGGGTCTTCTCCTCAAATTTGCTCTTATGTTGATATACACATCCATTATCCGAGGATCAGGGTACCTCCCTTATATTGTGATAGATCCCTGCTGCGCACAGCAGAGCAGGCCTCCAGATATAATATTTCCAAGGATCCCTACGCTTTCTTCAAGTGCTCAGTGACGTTATTTACCGGATATATCTGACGGTACAAGACAGGAGCACCAACCACTTTCTTTTGAAAATTATTGCTGGCATCTGCCTCAATATGATTGCAGGATCTGCTAGTTAGATACAAAGACTAACTTCATCGCCCAGAAACTTCAAAAAATTTAAACTCCAAGAACTTTTGGCAATGGCTTGGACAGGGGTGTAGAGAAAAAGTCCAGCGGTGCTGACAGCAATATTGTCCCCGGTTCCAGGAATAATAGTAACTGCAGTTATTATCATTTTTGCAAGGGACATTGCCCAGGATGCTAGCTTAGCCGCAAGTTTTTCAGCACATCATATTTAGAAATAACCCTGTTACGTGCTAGATATTGCAATCATTTCTATGGAAAATGACTGAGGCAAATACAGTTCATTAGAATGGAAAGTCCCAGAGTTTGTCACGTACTCAAGACACATGTGTAGCAATAAGACCTGCAACAAAAAATAGGGGAAAGGTAGAGGTAAAGGCTAGGTTTATCCTCCTTGCAGATACGCTTATCACAAAAATCGAAAGATGCGAAGAAAACCTGCCAGGGAATACAGCAAAATTCCACTGTGATCGTTCAATAGGAAAAAACCTATTTTCCTAGAGACCCTTCATCCACCAGGGTTGCCCCTTGGTGGCATACTTCATCATTGGGGTTCATCCCAATCCTCTATGAATTGAGACATGCTATGACTTAACAGTTACTCAGAAATGATAAGAAGAAGAAAATTTAAAAACATCGGCTCATTAGCCTTGGCTAATAAACACAAATGCTGTCAAAAGACATAAATATGAAACACCCTGTAGAGCGGGTGCTCAGTCAAACTAAAAACCAGTGATCACTCCTTATGTGACAAAATTGTAGTTGACACTCAGTGGCTGTGATAATGTGATAATGTCTCTCCCATGATAGGGAGGCATTGTGTAGCAAAACAAGACAAGACAACACATCCATTTTGGACGCTATGCTAATGCGTCATGGTCTTTGCCAGGGAGGAGGAGCCTGTAGTTAAACCCTATTTTGTAGAGCAAAATGGGAAGCAGGATCGCAAGATACCCATGTGGAAATGAGGCAGAGTACTGTACCGCCGATCCCAGTCATTGCGAGGTGTGCCCTGTAATGCCTTCATTGTTACTTACTTCGTCAAGGCCATCCTTGGCTTACTTGCCTAATTAATTCTCTGGAGACCGCATCTTATTCATGCCTGTCCCCAGTTCTTGATTTAAACTGAAGCAAAGCAGTGCTTGCGCATACATGCACGTACGCGGAGGAAGACTAAACCGCTTGCTGATTTTCAAAATGGCTGCTCACCGTGGGTCCCCATCATACCATAACAATATGACCAAATTGCATGGATTACTGCTGAAAACAAATGTATGGCAGTAAGAATACGCGTGCAAATTCATGTTTAAAATATACTAGAAAGATCTTAATTTAGGCCCTAAATGTCCAATTAAAAGAACAAAGTAGTGATATCTGTTTTGCCCCAGTTAGGGAGAGAAAATGGAGATGGTAATATTGCGTGGATCACAGACGTATGTGAAAAGGCTCTAAAAAGTGGATTTGTTGTTGGAAAGAATTTCAGAACTATTATGTGACTCACAAGTTTATAATTTTCACGTTCACTGTGAGGAGTATGACATGGATGGGTAATAAGGCAACAGTGATTAGAGCGCTACGTGGGATTTTATCACATAGGCTAATAACAAAAGAGTGGATATAGGATCTTATGGGAGTATCTACAGAAAGATTGCTCTACAAAGAACTCTTTAAGTGCAGTACCAACAAGGGAATTTATTCGCAATGAACTAGAATGAATGTAGAGTGTTAGACCTGGCATCTTTGGCGTGATTACCCCCATCTTTTTGCCTCTGCCTCCTGTATTTTTCGATGCTGTGCTGGATCCGTTTTTGCTGGTTTAGATGCTTTGGACACTCTGCCACTGCTGATCAGTGCCAGAGTGTAAGTGCTCCTTATGTAAATTGTTATTCTGATTGGATATACATGTTTGGCATATTTGTATCACCATGAAGTCCCTAGTAAAGTGCACTGGGTGTGCCAGGGCTGGTGATGACAAATGCTACTAGTGGGCCTGCAGCACTGATTGTGCCACCCACAGGAGTAGCTCTAAAATGGTGTCTCGGGCCTGCCACTGCAGCGCCTACGGGCAGTTTAGAACTTCCATGTCCCCCTGGTCCGCGTCCCCGCTGACCAGGCCTAACCCTTCCCTTTTCGTGCACATCAGTCACCCCTATGGAAGGCCCAAGGTACCCCCCTGGGCAGGGTGCAGTGTATGTGAAAGGTAGAGCATGTACTAGTGCAGGTACCATGCTCTGGTAGTGAATTACAGCCATTCTCGTTTTTCACTATTGTAAGGCTATCTTGCTCCATAGGTTAACATGGGAGATGCTGGCTACAGTGGTTAACGGCATTTCTTCCCATAGGAGCAAGATAGGACGTACGTATCTAGTATCCCTGAACTCAGAATTTAATAACGCATCTTTTAGGAAAGGTGGTTTTTAGATCCTGTGTTTGAGAACAGCACTTTTAGAAAGTTGCTGTTCTCTTGTCTGACCCTTCTGTGTGCCTGAGACTGTTTGTGTATTGACTGTCTGGTTTGTGAGTGACAGGGGCTGGGGAGTCCCCCCAGAGGCTGGATGAGTCAGCACTAGGCTGAGTGGAGCAATTGCTACCTGAGTGGTGGGAGGAGTTAGCACCTGGGCTGAATAGGGCTGTGCCTGCCTGCCACAATGCCGGCTCCACCTCCTGCTGGGCGGCTGAGGACTCTGCCCCTCACTCTGAAAGGAAAGATGCAGCCAGCAAAACAAAGTGCTCAGGATCCACCCAGAACTGGTTCAGACCGGGCTCAGGGCCCACATGCACTGAGAGAACAAAGACTTTAGGGGTATAAGTACAGGACCCCTGACAACAGAAGATTAGATCATCCTGGAAATCAAGAAGGAACCTCTGCCAAGGAGAAAGCTGACGTGGAAGAAGGAAGACTGTCCCGCTGTTGCTCTGCTGGACTGACCTGCTGTTGCTTTGCTGCCAAGGAGAGGGGAAGGACTTTGCTGTGAGCTGTGTCCCCTGTCTTGTAAGGAATCTCCAAGGGCCTGAGAAGAGCTGGCTCCCTGTTTCCGAAGTCCCAGGAACAAAAGGACTTCACCCCCAGTCTCCCTGAACTCTACTGAGAGAGTTCTGTCCTTCCTAGAGTGCTTGATCCAGTTGTGGGGCCTCTGGAGGTTGAACCTGAGCTGGGAAGCTTGAGACTAAGCTGAGAAACTTGTGAAGCTGAAAAGTGTCGCATCGCTCGCTTGCGGAGCGCATCCCCGACAGTGCGAGAAGTTTCCCGCCGCTACGAAGGTCGAGATCGACGCAGCGCCTGACATCGCTGCCGGAGCCGTCGCACCCTTCGTTTGCGGGACGCACCAGACTGGTGCGGGAGAATCGAACATCGCTGCGAGTGTCGTCGCAGAGCCTGTCGTCTGGGTGAGAACGCAGCACCGCTTGCTTGTGGACCGCATCACGTCGCTGCAGACATCGCTGCAGAAGCATCTCTCCGAGGAGCTGCGAGAGAGAGGATCACCGCTGGACCGCGCATCGTCGCCCCGGAGATCGTCGCAGCCCCTACGAGATCATCGCATCGTGCCTTTGCGAGAACAGACTTCCCACGGAACCTACGCACCGGAATCTACGCAAGCTGCCTTCCTCCCCATACAGACCGGATTCGGCTGCTGCAGCGGGGCTGTCGCATCGCCTCCCCAGGGTCTCAGGAGTAAAGCATCGCTTGTTTCCACCGCACCAGCTTCCTGCTTGTGGAACTTTGTTGCATCTAAAAGGTACTGTGAGTAAACGTGACGCAACTGTGAACTTTTCACGCCTCTGTGGATTATTTTAACGCAACTTAAAGAACTTTGATTACAACCTGAAGAACTCCTTTGAAACCATATCCTTGAATTGTGTATGTTGGATTTTTTCCGTTTTTGGTCTTGTGTAGTTTAGAATAAATAGCTTTATTTTCCTAAACTGTTGTGGAATCAGTTTGTGGTGTTTTCACTGTGTTACTGTGAGTGTTGGTACAAATACTTAACGCATTGCCTCTGGTTAGCCTAGACTGCTCAGGCCAAGCTACCTTGAGGGCGAGCAGGGGTTATCTGAGAGGGTTATCTCCTTGTCCTGACTAGAAGCAAGGGTCCCTATTTGGACAGTGGTACCTACCTCTGCCAACTAGAGACCCCCAGTTCTAACATTGGTGGTCAGGCGGTGGGATTTGAACTTGTATTTGTACTTGACCCACAGTAATTGGTGTACATCACTAGTGAGTGCAGACCATTACGCCACCGCATATTACTGGTTTTTGAGTTTTTGAATTCTGTTGTTGAGTAACTCTTCGGAAAGCATCATGTCTCTGAATGGGAAGGCGCCCAGTGAGGAGGCAGAGATAGATTTGGAATTCTCGATTGAAGATCTGTACTCCTACCCAGTAAAGCATCTTAGGTACTTCTGCCAGCAGTTCGAGTGCCCCATAAAGAGCGCCTACAGGAAGGAGGAGCTGCAGAAAATCTTGAAAACCTATTGGGAAGCACAGGAAGGAAATGATGTTGTGGATGTAGAAAGTGCTTTTCAAGGCAAAGACTCAGGAGTTGGCAGCAACCACTCCAGTAGGGGCCTCACCCCAGAAGAGTTACAAGAAATCAAAGAATAAGAGAATATGACTTGGAGGTCATGAAAATGAAAATGAGGCAATTGGAAGTAGAGAAGGCGGCGGAGGAGAGCAAGGATGCCCGTGCCTTAGAGGAAAAGAAATTGCTTTTGGCTCATGAACTGAGAATAAAAGAGCTGGATCTGAAAAACAAGGAGGTGGATGCCAGTTCTAATGGTGGCAGCGCGCAGCCAGTGCATGGGGGTAAAGTATATATTCCCAAAGACCTGGTACAGAATTACCATAGGAGTGAGGATATTTATGCCTGGTTCACTTCGTATGAAATTGCATTGAAGATGAATGATGTGCCTGACAAGTATTGGGGGGCGGGCCTGTGGAAACATTTTGAGGCGTCTGGGAGGAGTGCTCTAGAGCCTTTAGAGTTGACAGGTGCCATGACCTACCCCAATATGAAGGAGGCCTTATGTCTCAGGTATGGCCTTACTCCAGAGCAGTACAGACTGCAGTTTAGAAACTCCAAGAAGAAAGAGTCTGAGACTTGGATGGAGTGTGTGAATGGGTACTCGCGTGCACTGGAAGGTTGGATGAAGGGCAGTAAAGTAACTGATTTGAAGGGGTTGTTGCATTTAATCAGTTGGGAGCACTTGAGTAGTCTTTGTGTTCCAGAGCTGCGCCAGTATCTTTTAGACAGCAAGCTGACAGACCCCATTGAGCTTGCTAAGGAGGCGGACCGCTGGTCCAGTACCAGGGTCCACAAAGGAATTGTGGGTACCACAGCCAAAGGTGGGCAGGGTCCCCAGCAGAAGAGTGGGGGGGACAAGGGTAACCAAAAGGAGTTCTCACAAGGGCCCCAAAGTAGTTCCCCGGAAAAGGATTCCCAAACCCCCAAGCCTAAACAGCCATGGCCCTCTAAGGGTAGGCGGGACAAGAGAAATAACCAGGGTCCCCCTACCTGCTATCACTGCAACGAGGTGGGCCATATTGCTCCGAAATGTCCCAAGAAGAAGCCCGCACCCACTGGTGCTCCCGCCCCAGCGTTAGCTAGTGTAGCTTTGGGTGGGGATTTGGTTTCTAGTGATTGGGGAGAGCTAGCAGTCATGACCCTTGTCTCGCTAGGAGACCGAGAGATGGTCCCGGAAACCTTACTGCCCTCTAACACTAAAAAATATGGGCAGAAGGTGACCATCAATGGGAGGGAGGTTGAGGCTCTGAGAGACACCGGAGCCAGTGTGACATCCGTGCGGTGTCAGTGGGTGTCTGACGAGCAAATCATCCCGGGTGTACTCCGCCCTGTAGTGGCCGCTGACAGCTCAGTGCGCCTCTGCAAGCTAGCGAAGGTTTCCTTTGAATGGGGAGGAGTCTCTGGTCTTTTGGAGGTAGTTGTCAGTGATGCCTTGCCTGTGGACTGTCTGTTAGGCAACGACCTGGAGAGTTCTCCATGGAAAGACATAGAACACCGAACTCACTTGGAGATGTTGGGTCTGCCTGCGTGGATCTGCGTGACCACGCGTGCTATGGCAGCCAGTAAGGGTGAATCAGCAGAACTGGAGCCTGAAACAGTGGCCCAGAGACCTGCCAGGAGAGGAAGAGGCAGAGGGCGCGGGAAACCAGCCCCAGCCGTTCCCACGGTCCAGGAGGAAGCAGAACCTGAGGGGGATGCCCTGGAACCTACAGGGGAACAGGTGGCCGAACTGGGAGACCTACCTGAGCTGACCCATTGGCAGCAAGAAGGTGGTCCCTCCAGGGAGGAGTTCTGCCAGGCGCAGAAGGAATGCCCTTCCCTCATTGGTCTGCGGCAACAGGCTGTAGATCAGGCAGCAGGTGGAGCAGTCAAGGATCACTATGTTTACTGGGAAGGTGACCTACTTTATAGCGAGCCTAAGTTTGCTGAGCCCGGTGCAGCCCGTGTGCTGGTGGTACCCGAGCGCTTCAGAAACTTCCTAATGGGTCTGGCTCATGACGTGCCTCTTGCAGGACATCTGGGGCAAGACAAGACCCTAAACCGGCTTGTCACCCACTTCCACTGGCCCCAGATGAGAAAGCACGTCGGTTCCTTTTGCAGATCTTGCCAAACCTGTCAAGCTAGTGGCAAGACTGGAATGAAGTTGAAGGCCCCCCTTCAACCCTTCCCAGTGGTGAGCACCCCTTTCGAGCGGGTGGGCATAGATATCGTAGGGCCCCTGGACCCCAAGACAGCCTTAGGCAACAGGTTCATCCTGGTCTTGGTGGACCATGCCACCCGGTACCCGGAAGCAGTCCCTCTCAGGACAATCACAGCACCCGTGGTGGGCCGTGCATTGATGGGGATCTTTTCCCGTGTGGGGTTCCCCAGAGAGGTGGTCTCCGACCGGGGTACCAACTTCATCTCTAGGTACATGAAGTCTCTGTGGGAGGAGTGTGGGGTAACTTATAAGTTCACCACTCCGTACCACCCTCAAGGAAATGGGCTGGTTGAAAGGTTCAACCGGACCCTGAAAGGTATGATTATGGGCCTAGCGGAGCCCATGAGACGTAAGTGGGACGTCTTGTTACCATGCCTGTTGTTTGCCTACAGGGAGGTGCCTCAGAAGTCCTTAGGGTTCAGTCCCTTTGAACTCCTGTATGGCCACCCTGTTAGAGGACCTCTCTCGCTGGTGAAGGAGGGTTGGGAAAAGTCCCGTGGGAAAACCCCCCAGGGTGTGTTCAGCTATGTGCTGGCCATCCGCAACCAGACACAACGCTTCAGGAAACTCGCTCAGGCGAACCTAGAAGCAAGCCAGGAAGAAATGAAAAGATGGTACGACCAGAATACCACTCTGGTCGAATTTCAACCTGGGCAGAAAGTGTGGGTAATGGCGCCAGTGGAGCCTTGCGCGCTCCAGGACAAGTGGTCTGGGCCATACGAGGTGGTGGAAAGGAAGAGTGAGGTAACCTACCTGGTTAACCTGAAGACTCCCAGGCAGCCCCTGAGAGTTTTGCACGTGAACCGCCTCAAACCACACTTTGAGAGGTCTGAAGTAACCATGCTCATGGCTACAGATGCAGGGATGGAAGAGGATAGCGATCCTCTCCCTGACCTCCTGTCAGTTAAGGAGCACGATGGGTCAGTGGATGGTGTGGTCCTCTTGCCCACCCTGACCCCAGAACAGCAGAATGACTGTCGCCAAGTGTTGGGTCAGTTCTCCTCTCTGTTCTCCCTGACCCCAGGAGTCACCAACTGGTGCGTCCATGACGTGGACACTGGAGACAGTCTGCCTGTGAAGCAAAAATTTTACAGGGTAGCTGACAAGGTCAGGGCCAGCATCAAGGAAGAAGTTTCCAAGATGTTGGCGCTAGGGGTGATTGAGCCCTCCAGCAGCCCCTGGGCTAGCCCAGTGGTCTTGGTCCCCAAGAAAGCTGCTACCCCCGGTGGCCCGCCAGAACTCCGGTTTTGCGTGGACTACCGTGGGCTCAATGCGGTCACGAAGACTGACGCACACCCTATCCCCAGAGCTGATGAGCTCGTGGATCGGTTGGGAGCTGCCAAGTACCTCAGTACGTTCGATTTGACTTTGGGGTACTGGCAGATTGCCTTAACTGATGGGGCCAAAGAGAGGTCAGCATTTTCAACGCCAGAGGGGCACTTCCAGTTCCGTGTCATGCCCTTTGGGTTGAAGAATGCCCCTGCCACGTTCCAGAGACTGGTTAACCAGGTACTGTCCGGGCTGGAGGAATTCAGCGCCGCATACCTGGATGACATTGCGGTGTTCAGCTCCACGTGGGAAGAACACTTGCAACACCTCTGTGAAGTGTTGAAGGCTCTGCAGAAGGCAGGCCTCACTATCAAGGCCAGTAAATGCCAGATAGGGCAGGGATCTGTGGTGTATTTGGGACACCAGGTGGGGAGCGGCCAGGTGGCGCCCCTACAGGCAAAGATTGATACCATTCTGGCTTGGGAGCCCCCCAAGACCCAGACAGAGGTGAGAGCCTTTTTAGGACTCACCGGGTATTACAGACGGTTTGTCAAGGGATATGGCACCATTGTCGCCCCCTTGACAGAACTCACTTCCAAGAAATTGCCCAAAAGAGTTGACTGGACTGACGCCTGCCAAACTGCTTTTGAGGCCCTGAAGACTGCGATGTGCACAGCACCGGTGCTCAAGGCACCCGACTTTTCCAGTGAGTTCATAGTTCAGACGGACGCTTCAGAGCATGGTGTGGGAGCAGTACTCTCACAAGCCACTGAGGAGAATGGAGACCAGCCAGTAGCTTTCATTAGTCGGAGGCTACTCCCCAGGGAACAGAAGTGGAGTGCGATTGAAAGGGAGGCTTTTGCTGTGGTCTGGGCTCTGAAAAAGTTGAGGCCCTACCTGTTTGGGACTCACTTTCGTGTTCAGACCGACCACAGGCCCCTCAGGTGGTTAATGCACATGAGGGGTGAAAATCCAAAACTGTTGAGGTGGTCCATCTCCCTACAGGGAATGGACTTTACGGTGGAACACCGCCCTGGTACAGAACACGCCAACGCTGATGGTCTGTCCAGGTTTTTCTGCCTTAGTGAAGAGAACTCCCAAGAGGGTGGGTAGTTCTCCCCACTTTCAGCTGGAGGGGACACGTGTTAGACCTGGCATCTTTGGCGTGATTACCCCCATCTTTTTGCCTCTGCCTCCTGTATTTTTCGATGCTGTGCTGGATCCGTTTTTGCTGGTTTAGATGCTTTGGACACTCTGCCACTGCTGATCAGTGCCAGAGTGTAAGTGCTCCTTATGTAAATTGTTATTCTGATTGGATATACATGTTTGGCATATTTGTATCACCATGAAGTCCCTAGTAAAGTGCACTGGGTGTGCCAGGGCTGGTGATGACAAATGCTACTAGTGGGCCTGCAGCACTGATTGTGCCACCCACAGGAGTAGCTCTAAAATGGTGTCTCGGGCCTGCCACTGCAGCGCCTACGGGCAGTTTAGAACTGCCATGTCCCCCTGGTCCGCGTCCCCGCTGACCAGGCCTAACCCTTCCCTTTTCGTGCACATCAGTCACCCCTATGGAAGGCCCAAGGTACCCCCCTGGGCAGGGTGCAGTGTATGTGAAAGGTAGAGCATGTACTAGTGCAGGTACCATGCTCTGGTAGTGAATTACAGCCATTCTCGTTTTTCACTATTGTAAGGCTATCTTGCTCCATAGGTTAACATGGGGGATGCTGGCTACAGTGGTTAACGGCATTTCTTCCCATAGGAGCAAGATAGGACGTACGTATCTAGTATCCCTGAACTCAGAATTTAATAACGCATCTTTTAGGAAAGGTGGTTTTTAGATCCTGTGTTTGAGAACAGCACTTTTAGAAAGTTGCTGTTCTCTTGTCTGACCCTTCTGTGTGCCTGAGACTGTTTGTGTATTGACTGTCTGGTTTGTGAGTGACAGGGGCTGGGGAGTCCCCCCAGAGGCTGGATGAGTCAGCACTAGGCTGAGTGGAGCAATTGCTACCTGAGTGGTGGGAGGAGTTAGCACCTGGGCTGAATAGGGCTGTGCCTGCCTGCCACAATGCCGGCTCCACCTCCTGCTGGGCGGCTGAGGACTCTGCCCCTCACTCTGAAAGGAAAGATGCAGCCAGCAAAACAAAGTGCTCAGGATCCACCCAGAACTGGTTCAGACCGGGCTCAGGGCCCACATGCACTGAGAGAACAAAGACTTTAGGGGTATAAGTACAGGACCCCTGACAACAGAAGATTAGATCATCCTGGAAATCAAGAAGGAACCTCTGCCAAGGAGAAAGCTGACGTGGAAGAAGGAAGACTGTCCCGCTGTTGCTCTGCTGGACTGACCTGCTGTTGCTTTGCTGCCAAGGAGAGGGGAAGGACTTTGCTGTGAGCTGTGTCCCCTGTCTTGTAAGGAATCTCCAAGGGCCTGAGAAGAGCTGGCTCCCTGTTTCCGAAGTCCCAGGAACAAAAGGACTTCACCCCCAGTCTCCCTGAACTCTACTGAGAGAGTTCTGTCCTTCCTAGAGTGCTTGATCCAGTTGTGGGGCCTCTGGAGGTTGAACCTGAGCTGGGAAGCTTGAGACTAAGCTGAGAAACTTGTGAAGCTGAAAAGTGTCGCATCGCTCGCTTGCGGAGCGCATCCCCGACAGTGCGAGAAGTTTCCCGCCGCTACGAAGGTCGAGATCGGCGCAGCGCCTGACATCGCTGCCGGAGCCGTCGCACCCTTCGTTTGCGGGACGCACCAGACCGGTGCGGGAGAATCGAACATCGCTGCGAGTGTCGTCGCAGAGCCTGTCGTCTGGGTGAGAACGCAGCACCGCTTGCTTGCGGACCGCATCACGTCGCTGCAGACATCGCTGCAGAAGCATCTCTCCGAGGAGCTGCGAGAGAGAGGATCACCGCTGGACCGCGCATCGTCGCCCCGGAGATCGTCGCAGCCCCTACGAGATCATCGCATCGTGCCTTTGCGAGAACAGACTTCCCACGGAACCTACGCACCGGAATCTACGCAAGCTGCCTTCCTCCCCATACAGACCGGATTCGGCGCAACACGCCCGCTGCTGCAGCGGGGCTGTCGCATCGCCTCCCCAGGGTCTCAGGAGTAAAGCATCGCTTGTTTCCACCGCACCAGCTTCCTGCTTGTGGAACTTTGTTGCATCTAAAAGGTACTGTGAGTAAACGTGACGCAACTGTGAACTTTTCACGCCTCTGTGGATTATTTTAACGCAACTTAAAGAACTTTGATTACAACCTGAAGAACTCTTTTGAAACCATATCCTTGAATTGTGTATGTTGGATTTTTGCCGTTTTTGGTCTTGTGTAGTTTAGAATAAATAGCTTTATTTTCCTAAACTGTTGTGGAATCAGTTTGTGGTGTTTTCACTGTGTTACTGTGAGTGTTGGTACAAATACTTAATGCATTGCCTCTGGTTAGCCTCGACTGCTCAGGCCAAGCTACCTTGAGGGCGAGCAGGGGTTATCTGAGAGGGTTATCTCCTTGTCCTGACTAGAAGCAAGGGTCCCTATTTGGACAGTGGTACCTACCTCTGCCAACTAGAGACCCCCAGTTCTAACATAGAGTTACTTGAAAGGTTAGTCCATCTGGAACAAACCCTAATGTGTCATTGGACAACTTCAACCGATAAATCTGATAAGTACAAACAACACATAAAATCCTAATTCTTTGAAGGTACACAATTATTTAAATAAAGCAATGTTTAAAAAGGAGTACAGACATATGAATTAAGTCAGCAAAAGATCATGAAAAGAAGTAAAATCAAATTATCCTAACAGTTCTTGACTGACAACTATTCCACAACAATATGTAAAACAACAAATCTCCTAATGAAAATGTATGTCGCTAGAGATTGACACAGTTTCTTCGGAATAGAAGGTGGAGTCGACGTTTCGGTCTTGTGGCTTCAGTCCTTCAGACCATATTCAGGACAATAGTGTTTGCTAGAACAAAACTCTTGTATAAATAATGTAACACCGCCAGAAACCATGAAACGGATCAATGGTCGCAAACATCAATATTGACACTGATGACTATGGTGCATATATATATTTTAAGGTCAGCTGAATCAATCGTGTGGAGCAGGAGAGCATTCTTCCATGCGTAGACAATCTTTGATATCTTTTAAGAAAGTAGATGGCGTGGCGAGATAACCAGCGTGCGTCCAGCAATCAAGGCTGCAAAGTTGATTGCCGGACGCATGCTGGTTATCTTGCCACGCCATCTACATCAACGCAGAGCTGTTGCTGCTGCTGCATCGCAAACCGACGCATCCCCAATCCTGACGCATCGCACTGGGATACCAAGTCAACATCAACGCTGGGGCCACAGTAAAATACGCATCACCTCCCAGTGGGAGCTAGTGATATTTGACAGTGGTGAGGCATAAAATTTGTGTTGGAGTACACCTCAGCGACTGAGTGTAGCTAGCGAGCCTGATCAACCTAAGGGGGAGTTTAGGGGGCTATTCTCCTGAGACCATTTTGAAATAGGAGTGGGCAAATGGTGCATTTTCAAGCAAATTTAAGAAAACAAGAAGGTTAATAAAGCAATTGTGAAAGTCAGTTATTACACCGATAAAGAGATGTCATACAACAACATAGGTACCATCTTATTCAGTATAACCTCAGAGCTTTATAACAGACTTCAAGAGATTGAGGGTAACAGATAGCCATAGAGAGATAAGGGGAGAGGAACAAACAGAGAAACCGAGAGTGGGGAAGAGAAACATTTATGGGGGGGGGGGGTGCGACGTGTGTGTACAGCAGTCATAGTCGTAATGGCACGACTCTGTGAAAAATAAAGTAGCAACAAAAACGATTAAATGAATGCATGATTAGTTGGTTGACTAATAGTACAGTAACAGGCCACAAGGGGGACGTTCATTATTAATAGTCTGTCTAACTGTTATAACTGTAGTAAAAAAAATATTTTTGGGTAATTCTTTCTGACATGTCGCTTTCACTAGAAAGTAGAAATGCATATTCTACTTGGTTACAGCCAGTTGCAGGTCAGCCGGAGCTCCACTCTGCTGAGTGCGCCTCCTGACTTTCTATCTGCAGTGAATAAAGTCTGTGGCAGATGCTCAAATTAATGTTTCTGAAGCAAGGTGTGAGGTAGGGCCTAGCCAGTGACTAGCAGAGCTAGATTCCGGTACAGACAGCTAGGCCCGCCCTCCTGGAGCCTGGCTCCGTGCTGGCTGCAAATGAGAGTTTGCTGAAGTCTTGTGCTCGACCATCATTCATCCCTTATGAGGGCTCTTTAAACACACTTCGCTTATCACAGCAATTCGGTCTTTCCTTTCCACTCTGAACTAAAGGCACATCCACTTTTTTCCCTTATCAGCTTTTGCACTCAACCTTACTTTTACCGTTTGTCAGATACGTGTTTAATCCCTCTTTATCTACTTCCCATTCCTGCTCAGGTCCTGCTCCTGCACCCCATCTTACGGAAGTGGTGCTCTTGTTTTCCACAAGATGACTTTAATGCTGAAATGCAATGGTGCAGATTTTATATTGCCTGGATAAAGCTTTTATAGTAACACAGGAAGCATGGTAAAACCCACCCATATGTATGTACACTATTGAAACAAAGCCTCCCAGCAAACAACCTTTTGAAAAACAATTTTACTCCTTCAGGATGTGCAGCACTTTTATTTTCTTGCCTGGAGAAAGTGACATCTATTAACTGATGCAATCATTCTGTCCGGCATCAGAGCGACCATTAAGGGCGAATGACAGAAAGCATACGCTGATTGGGCCCCCTGCTAAGCAATGATAAATATATACAGTTTCCTCCTCCACCTGCAGTCAAGGCACAAATGCAAACATACTCATGCAGAACTACATTATACATACTTTCTTTTCGAAGGCACTACCTCCCTTCCAGAGGATCCCTGTTGCCTTTGGCTCAAGTGGTGAATGTTTCAGAGGTGCGCAGGTCCTAGCTAGGCCCGCACCTCTGAAGCATACCCAGCTGCATGCCAGGCTCCAGCAGGGTGGGCCTAGCTGTCTGTAGACTGGAGTGCACCAGACCAGTCAGTCTGCGTTCCTGGCGCTATATGAACATTAAGCGCTAAGCCCCTCCCGCCCTTTACTAGATAAAAAACCTCAGAAACAACCATTCCCCCACTGATTGCTAGTGTGTGTGTTATGGTAAACTGAGAGCTTGTTATTTGTTTTAAAAACTGCTATTTGCACTAAACTGTTTTGCACTCGAGAAAATCGTTTTTTAATAATTATACTGTGTCCTGAGGCGGAAAGCAGGGACCTGTATTTAAACATTGTTTGCAATTTTAAAACTGATTACTTGGTTTTAAAGGAACTTGCACTCTGTTTTACCTGATTACAGCCGAGTAGAGGCTGATCGGGGCCGCCATTTTGGGTCAGGAAAGGGAGGAAGAGCTAGCATACTAGCGCTAAGCCCCTCCCGCCCTCCCGCCCTTTACTAGATAAAATGGCACCCTCATCAGGAGGCACAGCGGACGGGCGCACCGGGGGCGCCGGCGGGGCGCCGAAGGCGCACCAAAGGCAAGCCCGTCTGCGCCCGTCCGCGACAGGCCGGGACCAGGGACCATACCCCATGCCCAATTACTCACAAAAGATATTAACCACACTATCTCATACTCCAGCGCTAAACTTAGGAGTCTGAACAACGTAGGGATAAGAAATACCACACATTGTGCTCGACTGAGACCATATGATACTATGGGCCCTTTCTGTTGTCGGCACTGTCAATGGGGAAGTGACACAGGGACAGAAGTCTGCATAAAAAATAACCCAACTCTGGCCCTGAAATGCATCTATCTCAATACCAGATCTCTACCCAAGCATGCGATTGAGCTGTGGGACCTATTGACCGAAACTAAACCAGACTTGGTTTTTATAACTGAGACCTGGCTCGATACCCATAGCACACCAGACATCACGACAGCCCTTCCAGCGGAATATAAAATACTCAATCTGAATAGAGTGAAGAAAAGAGGCGGAGGGGTAGCCCTGCTATTTAGGGAATCCCTCACCTGTAGACAAGAACCGATCACACAGTCCAACAGCCATGAAGCAATGGCATTCTCAGTATCCGTAAACACCAATATTTTATTTGGGGAGTGATAGTTTATAACCCCCCTGCCAGCACTTTAGACTTTAGTGCCCAAATTTTTACCCAAATATTACCGATCTGTCTCAAGAACAAGAATATTCTTGTGATAGGAGATTTTAACGTACACTTTGATAGCAGCAGCAAACCATTAACCAAACAGCTACTGGAGGACATGGATATTCTACAGCTGACACAAATAATTAATCAGCCAACACATAGGGCTGGACATATTTTAGATCTCATCTTCTCCAATATAGGAGCCATTGACATCAATGTGATTAAACCATTGATATGGACTGACCACTCTATGATTGTGTTCACTATTAAAGTACCTACCAAACACTCTAAATCCATGCCCCCAGCAACAGCATCAGCTAGGAGCAGGAAAAAAAATTCTGTGGAAAAATTACAGAATCATTATACACATGCATCCATAGGAAACATCAATATTAATAATGAAATAGAAGAGCTCCAAAATAATATCAAGTGCGCGCTGGAACACTGCTCAGCTCCACTCTCTAAACATAAACGGAGAGGCACAGTCTCAGAGAAGTGGTATGGACCTGAATTAAAATCTTTAAAAAGGAAATGTACATCTTGCGAACACAATTGGAGGCTCAATAAAACCCTAGAAACGAGAGCCATATACAAAAGGGAGCTTGCGCTTTACAATAAAGCTATTAGGAAAGCAAAGAAAGACTATTTCTCACGGAGGATAACAGAAAGCAAAAATTCTTCAAAAGAACTATTTAAAATAGTCAAAGAGCTATGCAGCCCAGCTAATCTATCAGTGGATCTTACCCCCTCGCAAGAAGGTTGCAATAAAATTAATGAATATTTCTGTGAAAAAATCGATACAATCTATGCCTCCTTTTCCAACATCGAATCAAAGCATCCACAACCTCGTGTAACATCCCCAGTTCTGGCTAGCTGTCCTAGATTCGGCCCTTTTTCTGAGGAGGAAGTGGGCAAAGCTATGTTGGAAGTAAAATCAGGCTCCTCACTGGACCCAGGCCCGCATCATATTTTCTCACGACTAACACCAATAATTTGCCAAGCTGTAACCAAAGTCTTTAATCAATCATTGAATTCTGCTGAATTCCCGAAGTATTGGAAAAACGCCATAGTTACTCCCTTACTAAAAAAAGGAGGGTCTGATATTCATAACCCGGCAAACTATCGGCCTATTTCCCAACTTCCTTATTTGTCTAAGGTGATGGAGAAATTGGTCAACAGGCAGCTTTCAAAATTCTTTGAGACCAATGATCTACTGGACAGTTCCCAAACAGGGTTCCGGGCCAACAATTGCACCGAGACAACACTCCTGGCAGTGTCAGACAATATCAGAACCAAGACAGTCGCCTTGATTTTACTAGACCTCTCGGCGGCATTTAATACCGTCCCACACCACCGACTCCTGGAAATCCTAGCAGCCAAGGGTATCCGGGAAAAGGCATTAGGGTGGCTGCAGTCTTTCATGCAAGACAGAACACAGTCAGTACGGATGGGTGATTTTGTTTCCCCTCCCGGTAACATCAAGTATGGGGTCCCACAAGGGGCCTCATTGAGTCCAACCCTATTTAACGTGTTTGTCTCATCACTAGCCAAAATAGGGAGGAAGTGGGGTGTTGGGATCTGCTCTTACGCAGACGACACCCAACTAATGATTTCATTAGATGAAGAAGACGACCCTAAGGATAGGCTACTGAACTGCCTGACTGAACTAGCCAATTGGATGCACAACCATTGTCTTAAACTAAACGCAGACAAGTCTGAGATTCTGCTGTTTGGTAGACCAACACACCTATGGGACACCAGCTGGTGGCCCACCACTCTAGGCACCGCTCCTATCCCAGCATCAACGGCCAAAAATGTAGGTGTGATCCTAGATAATACCTTGAGCATGAAAACCCATGTATCTACAATTTGTGGCAAAGGCTTCGCACTACTCAAGATTCTCCGGCGAGTTTTTCCATGGATCCCCACTGAGTGTAGGAAGATATTGGTCCAGTCTTTATTAATGAGCAGGCTGGATTACGGAAATTCCCTGTTTGTGGGAATGGCGGACTATCTGTTCGCGAAACTACAAGTCGTACAGAAAGCTGCAGCAAAGGCAATTTGCAATAAAAGAAAGTACGACCCGGCCAAAAGCTGCCTGCGTGAGCTTCACTGGCTACCAATGAGACAGAGAGCTATCTTCAAGCTAATGTGCATAATGCATAAAGCATTGCACAACACGTGCCCTCGCATCCTAAAAAATAAAATCAGATTCTATGCTCCCACGAGGAACCTGCGTTCTTGTACGGCTGCTAGAGCAAGCAACACTCATGTGAAAACAGCTAGGATGGGTGGACGGGCGTTCTCCCACCTGGCGCCAAACAACTGGAACAAGCTGCCGCAGGAACTCAGACTAACAGACTGTTATTTGTCCTTCAGAAAGCAATTAAAAAGTTTTCTTTTCACAAAATCTGACTAAATATAATCCTCACTCCGTTATCTGTTAACTACTCACTACTGTCAGGACAGCGCCGTGATATCCGATTGGGGATGATTGTTTGCGCTCTATAAATACCATTGACATTGACATTGACATTAACAATGTTTAAGTGCAGAGTGAGGGGGGCGTGGCCAAGGTGGTGGGGAGATAGGAAGTGTTTCCCTAACCCTTCAGCGCCGGCTGCCATAAGCCTTGTTATATCTGCCCTTCTACTGCCCATCCATGCTTACCACCGAAAGTAGAGGGGCCCGCTATTGGCCTGACACCGGCGGGGAGTCTCTTTTTCAATTCTTTGGTGGCTCTTGTGGACCGCCCGGGCTGCCTGGCCCGGCCTTGCTGCGGACCGGTGTACCTGGCAGAACTCTGCTACCGCTGTGGGACTCAACTTCGTGACGATCTCACTTGCCTAGAGAGGTGACCGGGAGCCTGATTGAAGCAGCTGTGAGGTCGGACGAGAAGAGACACTGGGCACAGCGGCCGCCGGTGAAAGCTCAGAAGGGGGCCTGCACGGCGGCCGCCATTTTGCCAGGCCGGAGGAGGCAGCCTGCCTGCAGCGAGCTGGGACCCTGAAGGCAGTGGGGTTCATTGACGGAGGATTACAGATGACCCTCCCTGCGGTCACAGGTGTTAGCGGACTCCCTGCGAGCACCCTCACTCAACTCTGCCCTTGCTGCTTGGAACTGAAACAACTGAGTCCCAGGTGTATGGAGGTGAGGATCAGCAGAAGGGAGGCGGGCCGGCTCCCAGCCTTTGGTTGTTGTGGCTCGGCCTGCATATCGGCGGGAGGCGCAGCTCTAGTGTCGGTTGTGTGGGGGGCCCTGCTCCATACATCTGGTGGGCAATCTTTGAGTCCGCGGACCCCCTCCTGCTGACTGAGGGATCTTGTGCCCTATGGTGGACTCAGGCTGGTGCTTGGGCTGCAGCGCGTGATGGCGGGGGAGAGGCCTGAAATCTATAGAGTAGCTCCTGATATTGTGCTGGCTGGTGGGGGCTTGACCGGGCTGTAACCAATGCGCATAGCGATAGACTGGAGGTGGAATACGGGGGAGGCGGCAATGAGGGTGGGGACCCCTCTCCTTCTGTGTGTCCCCTTCGATGCCTCATCTCTGCTGTGGGGGTCTGGCAGTCTTGCTTTGCTGTGCGTTGAATTGCAGGAGGCCTGCCCTCGGCCCGTGACTCCGAGGGTGGCAGTCCCCGTGTCTGCTGCTGTGCACTATCTCACAGCCCGGTGGGACCGCTGGCTCTTAGATATCGACCTGAGGGGACCCGCCACCCCGCTGAAGATACTGTTGTGTGCCCTGCCGGTGGATGCACATGCACTCTGTCATCTCTCCACGTGGGCTAGCTGGATTTCCATCTGGTGTTCAAGAGACAACTGTAAGCATTATCCCAGCACCAGTGTTTGGGACGTGGCCCCTGGGGCTTGGAGTCTCCCCCCGGCGGCCCGCTCACCCTGCCCTCTGTACCAGTCCTTCATTACTGGGCGGACTGTGCAAGAGAGGCTGAAAGCTTGCAGCCCACCGCCGATGGCCCGTGACCTTGTTCCTCCGCACTCGGCCCTGAACTGTGCTGCCCCATGGAATTTACCACTGTTCGCCCTCTTTCTTGCTCTCCAGCCCAGCTTGCCCTACCGGGAGATGGACTCTAAAATGCCTTTGACGCTACTTACTGCTGCCCCGCACCGAGCGCGTCCAGTCGCGCACAGACCGCTGCTTGCAGACCATGTCTACGTCCAGAGGTAGGAAGGACAAACCCTTTCAGGATCTACTGCAAAAAACATCGGGCCACGCTGCCTCTCAGTCTGACACCAAGTCATCGCAAATCGACGAAGATGATGCGCCAGCCATCAAGGATTTCATGGTCGAATTATTCATGGCTATAAAGGAAGATATAATGGAGCTGCGCTCCCAGCTTTCTTCAGACCTGAGAGAAGTTCGGAGTGATGTGGATGCCATAGGAGAGCGGGTGACGACCTTGGAGGAACACAACTTGGGGAGAGAAAAGGATCTTCATCAGTGCCAGCAGGATATGATACACCTTCACAGAATCTTGATCTTCAAGCCCACGCCGAGGACTTGGAAAACCGGTCCCTTGGAAGGGAGAAGGAGATGACCTCCAAGCTTACGTCTGCGATCTCTTTAATCAGATTCTAGGGGAAGACGGGGAGCAGGAAATACAATTTGACCGAGTTCATCGTGTGGGTCTTCTGCAAGGTGCTAAAGCTCCCCCCAGACATACTTGTATGTGTGCACGATTTTCAACTTAAAGAACAAATCCTTCGCACGGCCAGAGATCTCAACCCAGTGCAATTCCGGGGTCATCAACCCCTACTTTACCAAGACTTAGCGGCTTTCACACTGATCAAGTGCAGAGACTTTAAACCCATCACTAATCACCTTCATGAACAAGGCATACCCTACTCTTGGGGCCACCCATTTCACCTCATCTTCAAGCATCAGGGTAAACTTCTACAGATCCGCTCTTTGGAGGCCACTTATGATATACTGGGATTGGATCAGCCTCCTTCCTCATCTGGGAATGACAGACCTTCTTCTCGTCGGGGCCGGCGCTCTTCCGAATAGCAGAGACTAGGGAGATCATCCCTCGCCTTAAAACAAGACACGTCCACTATAAAGCTGGGGAGAGAAGCGGCCCTTACATCAGTTTCACAGGGGATGGACAATGCAGATGTTCCTTGATGTTCGAATAGTTTGGTATCCAGTTGGGCTTTTTTGTTGGCGCAGGAGGAGGGGAGCGGTCTGGTGGTGAGCAGTGTCATTGCTCCCCATCATATAGAGGGATTGCTCTATACTCTGTTCATAACTCGAATTGGGACCGTGCCATGTCCCCCTGAACATTTGCCCTATGAGACGAGCTTTGTCACTACATTGGTTTTTTTGTTTTTTTCCCTTTGTTTTGTTATGCTTTTTTTTTAGCGACTGGGGGTTTTTGGGATTGTTTTTGGGGCTCCGCATCAGGTTCGGCAGGTACGTGGATCCAGGGAGATAACTCACATGGGTCATGGCTTTGTTGGGCTTGGGCAGCTAGATGCCCTTTTTTCCCCCCTTAGATGCAATGGGTAGAGACTTAAAAATTGTTAGCTTGAATGTAGAAGGGTTGAAGAACCCAGTTAAGCCCTCTGCAATACTCTCTTTCCTAGAAAATGCAGAAAGTGATTGTGAGTGAAATGTTTGCTTCAGGAAACCCATCTGTTATCCAAAGATATTAAGCGGATGAGAGATAAACGATTCCCACTGCAGCTATGGTCTTCGGGGGTTGGCTAAGAAAAATGGTGTTGCAATCCTTTTTAGTGCGCGTTCACAAAGCAAATTAATCTCCACTTTGGCGGATATCAAAGGCAGGTTTCTGTCACTCCGCGTACAATGGGGGACACACATATGACAATAGGGTCCTTATATGCCCCGAATGAGCGGCAAGAACCCTTCTTATGCCTTGCCCTATCTGAAGTTCTTGCCTCTCCGGATGCGGTGCTTCTAGTGGGGGAGACCTGAACGTAGTGATGGATCCAGGGATGGATAGGGCAGAGCAAAGATCACATCAAACAGGGGCACTGTCGCAGGGAAGGAAGCAATGGTTGATTGACTGTGGACCGAGTGATGTGTGGCGCATCCAGCACCTTAATGAGCTTGACTAGACTTACTACTCAGCTGCTTACAAACCTAAAGTACGATTGGATAATTGTTTTGCCTCCCCCTCTCTCCTTTCTAGTTTACACACAGCAGCTATTACCCCCCTCTCTCTATCGGACCATGGCCTCATATCAGTACTACTCACATCACATGGCAAGCGTTCAACACTGCCGGACTGGAGCCTCCGTGACTCTCTTCTACACTCAGAGGAGGTCACCACTCGAATTCGGAATACTATAGTACACTACCTTACGGAGAATGGCCAAGCGGGCACCCCTCTCGCGGCGGTATGAGAAGCTTTGAAACTAGATGTGCGGGGCGAATTTATTGCGATTGCAGCATCCTTTGGGCAGTTATGTAAAGAAAAGCATTTAGAATTGGAAAGGGAGGTGGGTGAACTAGAAGCAGTTCACAAACGAACCAGAGCCCCGAGAGTTTAGAGGGAACTGGAAATGCGGAGACGCATGCTGAAGCACATAGTCTTGGATAGGGCTGAGCATGCCCTCCTAGGACTACTGCATGAATTCTACCTCAGTGGGGACAAGGGGGGGAGGTTGCTGACGCATAGATTGCGGGCCCCACCGCAGATGTCAGCGATCCAATCTATGCGAGATATGAAAGCAGTGGAGCAAAACACGGACGGACACCCTTTTGTTGACACCTTTCGTCAGTTTTTTCAGTGCCTGTACACGAGAGGGAATGCTCACTCACATAACACAGAGAGCTACTTAAACTCTTGCGATATCACTCCTCTGCTTCAATTATCGGCTGTTATCTTGGATTCAGCCATTCGAACAGAGGAAGTAATCGCAGCAATAGCACAATTGAAAGTGGCTAAATCCCCGGACCCGGATGGCTTCCCAGAGCTGTTTTAAAAAACTTTCTGCGCAGAGCTTGTTCCCCTTTTAAAAATACTTTTTAACTTTTTCCTCGATACTGGAGAGGTGAGGCCCAGTTCGGGCTGGACTGTTCCCATGAGGCACAGGGTCAAGACTGATTTGCATATGGCCATGTCTGAACTGGGTGGCGTGGTGAGCAAAATAACGATGGATTAAACCCAGATCTGTGACTGGGGGTGAATGTTTTGCCAATGTGCAACATTCCGTCCATCATCTTGTGTGTTTTGCTCTTCGCCCTATGTGCGAAGGGTATGCCCCGACGCGGGTCCTATGCTCACTACGCCACTGGAGTCAAGCTATCCTGGCTGATGACAGCTGATAGCCAGAAACCTGTCCTAGGATGCTTGATTCCGGTCCAGGGAAGACATGGCTTGGCAGTTCGGGCTGGACTGTTCCCATGAGGCACAGGGTCAAGACTAATTTGCATATGGCCATGTCTGAACTGGGTGGCGTGGTTAGCAAAATAACGATGGATTAAACCCAGATCTGTGACTGGGGGTGAATGTTTTGCCAATGTGCAACATTCCGTCCATCATCTTGTGTGTTTTGCTCTTCGCCCTATGTGCGAAGGGTGTGCCCCGACGTGGGTCCTATGCTCACTACGCCACTGGAGTCCAGCTATCCTGGCTGATGACGGCTGATAGCCAGAAACCGATGCTAGGATGCTTGATTCCAGTCCAGGGAAGACATGGCTTGGCAGTTTAGGGTGGACTGTTCCCATAAGGCACAGGATCACGACTGATTTGCATATGGCCATGTCTGAACTAGGGTGGCGTGGTGAGCGAAATAATGATGGATTAAACCCAGATCTGTGACTGGGGGTGAATGTTTTGCCTATGTGCAACATTCCGTCCATCATCTTGTGTGTTTTGCTGTTCACCCTATGTGGCAAGGGTATGCCCAGACGTGGGTCCCGTGCTTACTACGCCACTGGAGTCAAGATATCCTGGCTGATGACGGCTGATAGCCAGAATCCTGTCCTAGGATGCTTGATTCCTGTCCAGGGAAGACATGGCTTGACAGTTCGAGCTGGGCTGTTCCCATGAGGCACAGGGTCAAGACTGATTTGCATATGGCCATGTCTGAACTGGGGTGGCGTGGTGAGCAAAATAACAATGGATTAAACCCAGGTCTGTGACTGGGGGTGAATGTTTTGCCAATGTGCAACATTCCATCCATCATCTTGTGTGTTTTGCTGTTCGCCCAATGTGGGAAGGGTATGCCCAGACGTGGGTCCGGTACTCACTACGCCACTGGAGTCAAGCTATCCTGGCTGATGACGGCTGATAGCCAGAAACCGGTCCTAGGATGCTTGATTCCGGTCCAGGGAAGACATGGCTTGGCAGTTCGGGCTGGACTGTTCCCATGAGGCACAGGGTCAAGACTGATTTGCATATGGCCATATCTGAACTGGGGTGGCGTGGTGAGCAAAATAACGATGGATTAAACCCAGATCTGTGACTGGGGGTGAATGTTTTGCCAATGTGCAATATTGCGTCCATCATCTTGTGTGTTTCACAATGTCAGATGGGGCAATTTCTGTTATTCTTAAACCTGTGAAAGACCCTAAGGAATACGGGTCATTTTCACTCCTTAACATCGACGCGAAGCTATTCGCGAGTATATTGGCCGCTCAAATTATTACTTTGATGGATGGCCTTATTGACCCGCACCAATCCGGCTTTATCCCAACGCGGCAAGTAGGGTACCACCAAGCGGCTCCTCCACCTCATACACTTAGTTCACTGTTCCTGCACTCAGGCCTTCTTGCTTTCAATCGACGTGGAGAAGGCCTTTGACCGCGTAGACTGGGAATATTTATTCACAGTCTTGCGTGCATTCGGATTCGGCGATAACTTTGTCAGATGGGTCAGGTGCCTATACGCCTCCCCCAAGGCGGCAGTATGGGTGAATGGGTGTAAATCGATTCCTTTCCCCATTGTTAGGGCAACGTGCAGGATTTTCCCTTGTACCCGCTAATATTCGCGCTCTATATGGAGCCTTTTGCCCAATGCATCCGAGCCAACCCTTACATTACAGGTCTCAAATTCGGTGCTGACACACACAAAATTGGTATGTATGCAGACGATGTCATCCTCTCTCTCACCCAACCTCAGTCAAAACTGCGTCATCTATCGAGAGAGCTTCTTGATTTAGGAGACGTCGCAGGGCTCAAAGTCATCTTTTCAAAATCGCAAATTCTTAACAACTCTATTCCTGAAGCCGAAGTCCAGGACCTGCAGCAGGATTTCGCCTTCCGTTGGGTATACACAGACATTAAGTACTTGGGTGTTCGGTTGACCTCATTTATCGCTAAGACAACTGCCTTCAACTACAAATTATTGTTGGAACAAACGAGCCAGGAGTTATCCGACTGGTATCGCCTCAACCTGGCATGGTACTGGAGGTTAGCGGCAGTGAAAATGACTGTGCCCCGCGCATCCTATACATCTTCCAAATTCTTGCTCCTTAAAAAGTTTTTGTGGGGTAATAAGAAGCCGCAGCTTGCATTACTGCTAGTCACCTCTCCGAAAGCTAGCGGTGGGCTTGGCTTCCCGCTAGTGAGTGCTTATTACCAGGCATCTTGCCTTTGCTACATCACAGAATGGAACAGGCCCATGTCCAGTAAACACTGGAACTTTATGGACCAAACAGTGGCCAGTTGCAATATCAGGAATGAGCTATGGCTTCCGCGCAGACACAGAGCCTGGGGCCTGTATTACTCTCCGGTTACATCGTTGACCCTCCAGGTTTGGGACCAGCTAGTCCACCAGAAGGGATGGACTACTTTCCCCTCCCCTATGACCCCTCTCGTGGACAACCCCGATTTCAAGCCGAGTTGCGTGTCTCCAGACTTCCACAGCTGGGGGGAGGAGGGTTGTAAAAGAGTGGGATCGCTTTTTGATTTAGATGGTTTGATTCCCTTTCCCCAACTGTGCAAAGATTATGATCTACCAGCATTGGACGCCTTCCATTATTCACAGCTTGCACATTTGGTGACACAGTCCTCAAACTTCGCTCTCATGTCCCTCCCCATGACACCTTTTGAAAAGTGGCTGGTCTGTAAAAAGGACGATCGCAAACTCATATCTGAACTTTACGCTATGATCATTGCACGCTCTAAGAAAAAATACACAAAAGCACAGGTCCGGTGGGAGACTGAAATAGGGAGGCCCTTAACGCAAAAAGAATGGGAACACATCTTTTATCGGGCGCATCACACTGCTTCCAACTCAGCGGGTGCACAGTCTGCCTATAAAGTTGTCACTTACTGGTACTATACCTCAGAGTGCATCAAATCGTGGGATATAACTAAGTCAGACCTCTGCTGGCGGAGTGTGGTCTTACTGGCATGTTGCTACATTTACTGTGGCATTTCCCAAAACTAGTGCGGTATTGGAAAGCAATCCTCGATGACCTTGATACTGCATTTCAGATTATATTTCCATGAACACCTGAGCACACGTTACTAGGACTTCCCCATCCAGGGTCCTTGCCTTTGAGATCACTGAGGGGTAAGCATATATCCCTGGCACTGCTTGCGGCACAACAGGTACTGCTAGCACTTTGGGGGTCCTCGTTAGCTCCAGAACCTCAAGATTCAGTGGCTCTGGCATCTGTTAGCAATGGAGCATCTTTCGCTCAGTGTAGATGGGAAGGGCACGTAATATGCGAAAATATGGGCCCCATTCTTGCAACTTCTTACTAAAGACATGAGTGAAGTTACGTGTCCGAAATACCTGCAAATCCTACAACTCATACCACTAGAACCACCTGGTGCCTCTGATAATTAATCTGAAAGACACTAGCCGGGGATTGGCTGCTAGGTAGAGGTAGAAGTGATGGCCATGAACTGATGCAGAGTGGGGGTTGGGGGGTTAGGGTGGGGGGAGGTAGGGTTGTTTGTCTATTTCTCTGTTTCTTTTGTTCTGTAAAAGTGGTCTCTTAGCCAAGTGCCTTATCATTGCGCTGTGAATTGACACTTATCGCGATGTCGTCCCCTGGGATGTAGTAATGCCTTTAAGATTATGCTCTGCTAGCGCCCTGATGTAGGCAGCTAAGCTGTGTATTAATGATCTGTCACCACGCAATAAAAACGATTGATTCTAAGTGCAGAGTGATTCAGCAGGAGTCACTCTGCACTTCAAAGAGTGTTAATGTTTATTGTGGGAACGCAACGGTTCTAGAGCTACAGGCAGATGGCAGGCTTTGTCATCATGAGCGTCATTGGCAGTCCTGCGTGATGAGCGTGTGCCGTGAGTCTATAATAACCGTACGAGTAAACAGGATGGGTCGAACCTGGTTCCCTCAGGTGAATTTTATAGTGCAACGTAGTGTGCAGCAGGGTTAATTAATAGCCCATGAACCCTGCTGCACACTATGTTGCACGACAACATGTTGAGCCATCTGAATCATGGCGGTATCGGTATGCTGGCCACAGCACAGCTGACTGAGCTGCTGACTTTGGAGGAGGTGTGCGTGCGACTTGAGTTATGTGCACTGCAGTCATGGACGTAATGGCCAGAGCAGAGCTGCCGACTTTTTGGAGGCAACAAAGTCAGCAACTCTGCTCTGATTACTACGGCCATGACTCTAATGCACACATTACCATCACTCGCATCAACATGATATTATATATACACTATACAACAACAACAAAAAAACAACAACAAAAATAATACTAACAGTAACTCACTTGTCATCTCAGAGTAGGTCAGACTGAACTAAGTGCCTGCAGGGGGCTGCCAGACAGTGCTGCAGCCAATAATGTAGTAAATCACACATTACAGGGATATGCGCAAGCCAGCCTCAGGTGGGCCGGGTCAACGAGGTAAGACGGAGATCAGCTCTCCCGAGTGCGCCTCCTGACATTCTCTATTTTCACTAGTCCTCCGCTCCCTTCCGTGAGCAATCAGTAATGGGCATTTTTAAGATCACAGGAAGCAAATTGAAGGTAGATACATTGATTTATTGAAGATGTAATTACAGCGACCCCCAGAGTCAACCTCCCAGCTCCACTGCCAACCTTATTTATTTATTATTTATTTATTTTTTGCATTTATAAGGCGCACAGCTACCCACAAAGGGTTTCCTGCCGCCAAGACATTATAGCTGAGCAAAAGGTATGGAAAGTGGAAGAGTGGACAAATCATTTCTCAAAAAGCCAGGTCTTAATGTTTCTCCTGAATCTTGCATAGTTGTCCTCTTTACGGATGTGAGAAGGGAGTGAGTTCCATAGGGTGGGCCCTAGATGGGAGAAGGATCTCCCTCCCATTCTTGCCAGTTTAAATCTGGGCACCCCAAAGTTGGCTGCTGATAGGGAGCACAGATTTCGTGTAGGAAGGTAGGGACTGGCAAGCTCTTGCAAATATTTAGGGGCCGTGCCGGCTTTGATCCTAAACATGTAGCTCAGGGCTTTGAACCAGACCCGGTTCTCGACCCTGAGCCAGTGTAGTTCCCTAAGGTATTTCGATACCCTGGCGGTTTTCGGGATTTTACACAGCAATCTTGCGGCACAATTTTTGACAAGTTGAAGCCGTCTCAGGACCGCCAGATTTGAGCCCAGGTAAAGGATGTTGCCGAAGTCAAGCCGAGATGTAATAAGTGCATTGACTACGGTCTTCTGGGTAGCAGGGGGCAGCATCCACAAGATTTTACGCTGCCATTTCATGATGGTAAAGCATAGGCCAACGACTTTGTTTGCTTGTTGCTTCATAGAAAGTGCATTGTCGATGGTAACCCCCAAATTTCTAACTTGAGTGGCAGGTGTGGGGAGGTTGCATAAAATAGGCGGCCAATGGGAAGAACTCCATAAATCTTTGTTTTTCCCTAAAAGGAGAATCTCCGTTTTTTCCCCATTTAGCTTCAGCTGGTTGTTAGACATCCAGCAGAAGACCTCTTGGAGACCTTGTTTAAGCAGAGAAGGGGCAAGGGGATCGGACTTTGACAATGAAAAATTGATTTGCGAATCATCCGCATAAGTCATAAAAGTGAGTCCAGACCTTTCTGCTAAATCAGCTAATGGGTGAAGGTAAAGGTTAAAAAACAAAGGGCTCAAGATCGAGCGCTGGGGCACTCCATGTGGGGCACTAAACGTATCAGAACAGGCAAGAGAAGAAGCAATCTGAAACGTGTGTTGTGAAAGGAAGGACCTGATCCATTCCAGTGCTGCACCACCGACACCATTTCTCCTGAGCGTGGCTAGTAGTATATTGTGAGAAATTGTATCAAAGGCCGCACTCAGATCTAACAGAATGAGTGCGACCTTTTGGCCATCATCTAGGAGCTTCCTAATCCTCTCAGTTACTCCAAGAAGAGCAGTTTCGGTGGAGTAACCTGCCATGAAACTCGATTGAGAGGGGTGTAGGAGGGAATTGTCTTTAGTAAATGTGGCGAGGGCAGAATGGATGTGTCTTTCAAGGATTTTCGAGAAAACCGGGAGAAGGGATATGGGCCGATAGTTAGCTAAAATCTCGGGATTGGTAGTTGTTTTTTTAATAATGGGCTGACCATGGCGTGTTTCCACAGCGAGGGGACCGTAGAGAGTTGGAGGGAAGAATTAAGCGTGTCGGCAATGATGTTTAAGGAAGAATTGTCCAGTTGATTCATGACACTAATGGGAATCGGATCACGAGGGGAGTCTGACTTGATGGATTTGAGGAGGGACCTCAGAGTCTTGAGGGTAATAGAAGGCCAGTGTTCTAACATGCACCCTTCTGTTATCACAGCAGTGGTATCTTCTTCTTGTGGGTCATTGACTGGGATATTCTTATTAACGTCAGTAATGATTTTCTCAATTTTTTCTGTGAAAAAGGAGGCGAGATCTTGGCATTGTTGGGTGTTTAGTGGGCAGGCCACTGCAATAGATTTTTCACCTGCCAATTCCTTAACGGTATTGAAAAGCGTCCGGGCCATATTGGGAGCTGAGTTGATAGTATTTGCTACATAGTGGGCTTTGGCCTTGATGCAGGCAGTGTGGTAAATATTCCTAGCCTTTCGGTATAACTCTTTCTTTATGGGGTCATAGTTTTTCCGCCATTGCCTTTTAAGCGCTTTACACTTAGATTTTTCCATTGTCAGAGACTCGTTAAACCACGGAGCTGTGGGGCCATAAATATTGCCTTTAAAGTGGGAAGGAGGCAGACAAACATCTGCTGCATTCCCAAGCCACATGTGAGTTGCGTAGGCAATACTTTCCATGTTGTGGCCATGGACAGGGGGGTTTTTGGCCAGGGTAATATTCATTTCTTCAATGTTCAGCATTTTCCAGTTTCTCATGAAGGTAACTGGATGGACGGGGTATGGTTGGGAGGATGCTGCTAATGTGAAGTTAAAAAGAATTAGATGGTGATCAGACCAACAAATAGGGGTTGTGTTTAGCCATTTTAGTTCTTGCATGTTCGAAAAAATTGGGTCTAAAAGATGGCCTGCTTTGTGTGTGGGGCCTGTATTAAGCAATGTCATATTCAGTGCTGTGAGGTCGTCTAAGAGTTTCATGCAGGAGACATTGGCTAGGTCGTCGAGGTGTAAATTAAAATCTTCTATCAATGAGAAGTTTTTAGAGATGAGATGAAAAGGTGTAATATGGCTTGCTAAATTTGCAGCCCACGAGGTAGCGTTCCCCGGTGGCCGATAGATCAAAAGACCGGAGAAGGTAAAATTGGGGTTAAGGGAGATTTTAAAAAACGCGGCTTCACAGTCAGGGATGTCAACCGATTCGAGGCTACACGTGAGATCCCTACAGTAAATGATTGCAATACCCCCGCCAACTTGCCCAAATCTGTCCTTTCTAACAATGGCATAGTTAGGAAGGAGAGCGGTAGCCACATCAGGCCCTGCGCCATCATGGAGCCAGGTTTCTGCCAAGAAGATTGCACTGGGTTTATTGTCCAGTAGTAAGTTGGAAATATCGAGTTTGTGTCGCGGTAAAGATCGGCAGTTTACACTGTAAAACGTAAACTCAAGCATTTTCGGTTTTGGGGGGTGGCCCTGTTTTATAGTACCGTCGCTTATCACTGGGTAGGGTTGGAATCAGTGAGAGTAAGCGCGCATTTAGGACAGGAAAGGTTACCAGTGAGAAAAGGCATGAGTGTAGTGCATTCAACATTTTTCCTTGGACGAAGGGCCCTTAGCTGTTTCGAGGTGCTCATACCTGTATTTAATGGGGCTGATGTAGCATAGTTCCCTGCCCTGTGACCCGGTCTGGCCCGGACGGGCCCAGACGGGCTGGTCTTAGGCTCATCTTCGGCACGGGTTTGGCTGGGGCGCTGCTCGTACTCGCTGCGCATCATAGAGGGCATCTGGCTTATGTAGAGGACAGGCTAGTTATCAGCTCTGCCTCTACACGCTCGCCCAATCAGTGCCTGCCCCGGCCTGGAAGCCGGAAGAAGGTCCCGCCCTGCACCCTCCACACAAACAAGCCTAGCGCTTGCGGTGGAAACGGGGATACAGGGGTGACGAGTGCCTCAATGGTGAGTGGGTACAAATATAATTAAAAGGCAAACACACAGTGCAATTTTAAAATCAATTGCTGCAGTGTATCTAAAAATTATTTTCGCACTCTAACATAGATCAGTATACGGCGCAGATCCAAACAGGTAGCATTAAGAATCAGGGGCTAATCAGTGCAATTATTATTCAGTCACACAGCAGAGATTTGTTTTACCACAAAGCGCTTCGCCATACAATACAATTCGCGCAGCGAATGTCATCAGGGAGAGCAGGGAAGTTAATGGGCTTGTGAAGAGGACGGGCTAGTCATCAGCTCCGCCTCTACACGCTCGCCCAATCAGTGCCTTGCCCCGGCCTGGAAGCCGGAAGAAGGTCCCGCCCTGCACCCTCCACACAAACAAGCCAAGCGCTTGCGGTGGAAACGGGGCTACAGGGGTGACGATTGCCTCAATTCGTGAGTGGGTACAAATATAATTAAAAGGCCAACACACAGTGCAATTTTAAAATCAATCGCCGCAATGTATCTAAAAATTATTTTCGCGCTCTAACATAGATTGTTATACAACGCAGATCCAAGCAGGTAGCATTAATGGGTCAGGGGCTAAGCAGTGCAATTATTATTCAGTCACACAGCAGAGATTCGTTTTACCACAAAGCGCTTCACCATACAATACAATTCATGCAGCTTCTCTGCAGGACTCCACATTCAGGATTCCGACAGAAGAACCTTGTTGCTAGGAGCTGGTAAACAAACAAGAATGTAAAACATAACACATCTCTTACCTTTACAAAATAATAATTAAGAACAAACATAATCATCATATTTCTTATGTTTCATTCTATGGCGTGCGCTAGGAGATCTCTTATCATAAACATAATTATCATTGTAATCCCTACTTACTGTCCTTAAACCAAAACTTTAGTTCAGCATCATTACATTAAACAACTTTACAAATGTTCCACCACTTTCCGTCAATTGTTTTGATCAAATTACCATTGACTTCTGATACTTCTTTTGGATCTGATAACTTGGAATATGTATCAGGACATACTCTGACAAAATCTACCACAACACACTTTCTCTTAATACTGCTGATCTTCTCATTATGTCTTAATTGGTATCCCTTTTGATATGTGAATATTTTTTCACGAATGTCAGCATCCTCCACTATGTTCTTTCCACTTCTTCCCATCCATGCTGGTACCACAGTTGTACAAGGAATTCTACCCTTAGGAAGACAAAATGGAGTTTCACCTGTAACAGCATTAACAGTGGTTCTGTGGTTCTTTAGTTCCACAACATTTTCTTTATCTGGGTTCTCCAACACCTATTCATAGATGTTGCCAACTGTATATGTTCTACCAACACCCGGTTGAAGCACTCATCTAAACCGTTTCCCCTTGGGTGATATACTGGAGTCCTTAGATGCTTGATCCCCCTTTTTTTTAAAACTCATCGAATTCACTAGAAATGAATTGTGGGCCATTGTCAGATAATATTTCAGCAGGACATCCTTCTCTACCAAAAATGTCTTCACAAAAAGCAATGCTACTGCTAGTCTTAATGTCTGCAACAAAAGCTACCTCGGGCCACTTTGAATAATAATCCATCATTACAATTGCATATTTCTCAACAGAACCCAAACCTTCGAATGGACCACAAATATCTATAGCTAACCTTTCACACGCTCTTCCAGGTACACTCATAGGAGAAATAGGAGAATTTCTTAACACATGAGATTTGTCGCTGCAAGTGCATAAAATGCATTCTCTCATGAACCTCTCAATATCTCTGTCCATATTTGGCCACCAAAAGTCCACTCTAGCTTTCCTCTTTACTGCAGACATCCCCCATGTCCCTCATGTAATATCCTCATCAACTTTGTTCTCAATAATAAGGGAACCACCAATTTCTCACTACGCCTCACAATGTCATCTACAACTAACAATTCACCTCACTCATCCTTGTACATGACAATATCTTCATCCAATTTACCACCAAATAACACTGGCAATCCATTTATAACTTTAACTAATGATGTATCTGCATTAATAGCATCTCTCCACTCTTGTTCACTGATAGCTTGAAGACACTCTTCAACATTAGCAATTATCAAATCATCTTCACCATTGCTATCACTGCATATGTTATCCACTGGCAAACGTTACAAACAATCAGCATTAATGTTCCTTACACCAGGAAAATACTTTAATGCAAAAGAATACTCCTGCACTCTGTATAACCATTTAGCAATACGTTGGGTGGCCCTTCCTGCTCCTGAAGTAGTAAAAAGATCTAACAAGGGTCTATGATCGGTGCGAAGCCCATATTTTGTGCCCCAAATATAAACTCATAAATGTTGTACTCCCCACCAACAAGCTAACACTTCCTTTTCAATGGTAGAATATGATGGTTCAGCACCTTTCAAAGTGTGTGAAGCAAATGCTATTACATTTTCCTTACCATCTTTTTCCTGCATGAGCACAGCCCCTAATCCATACCCACTGGCATCAGTTACAATAATGGACTTTAACTGGGGATTGAACAACTTCATCGTGGTGGCATTAGCTACAGCTTTTTTTAACTGTTTTGAATGCCTCTTGGCATTCATTTGACCATTTAAAATTAACCCCTTTCTTCATTATGTTACGTGATGGTTGTACAAAGTCAGAAAAATGATGGACAAATTTGGAATAGTACTTGGCTAAGCCAAGAAATGACCTCAATTGATCCTTATCAATTGGAGATGGAGCTTTCTCCAAATCTTCTACCAAATTCATTTTAGGTTTTATACCATGTTCTGGTAGAGTGTGTCCTAGATATTCAACATCTTGTTGACCAAACTTAGATTTACTCAAACTTACAGTGAGACCAGCCTTTTCGAGCTTCATCATTACATTTTCCAACACTTCATCATGGTGAAACTCATCCTTGCCCCAAACTAGCACATCATCCTGAAATACTAAGGCATTTTTGACATCTTTCAATATTTTCTGCATTATTCTTTGGAAAACGGCTGAAGCCGAGGCCAGTCCGAATGGCATCCTTTTAAATTGAAAAGCACCTTCAGGTGTAATAAAAGATGTTAGATGTTTCAAGTCTGCATGCAAACGTACCTGATGGTATGCACTTGATAAATCTAAAGTGGTAAAATACCTACCACCTTCAACACATGACATTTCAATTATTCGGGGTAGGGGATATCTAACCACCCAGATGCAATCGTTTAAAGGCCAGATGTATCAAGATTCCGTTTTGCGAATCCTAAATAGCGATTGTTTGCGAATCGCTATTTAGAATTCGCAAAACGGTATGTATGTACAAAATCGCTATTTTTTAGCGATTCCTTATTATTCTTTATTTGCGAATTCGCAATTTGCGAATTCGCAAATAAAGAATAAATTCCAATGCATTCCTATGGGCCAGGAGGCCCATAGGAATGAAAGTGAAATAATTCTCAAATTGCGAATTCGCAATTTGCTAATCGCAATTTGAGAATTATTTAAAGGGTGCAGGGTTGTCTCAAAGACACCCTGCTGCACCCCTGAAATCTAAATGTGTGTGCATGTGGCACACATGCATGCCCTATGGGCATGTATGTGTGTCACATGCCACCCTCACAAATGCCAAATAGGGCATTTGTAAAAAAAATCGCAAATTACCACCAACTACAAGTTGGTGGTAAATTGCGATTTCTTAACACAAATTTGCAATTTAAAAATGTTTCATACATATCATTTAAGGAATCGCAAAATTTGCGATTCCTTAAATGCTATGGCAAAATAAGGAATCACAAATTATTGCGATTCCTTAAATTGCGATTTTTTGATACATAAGAAAAAATGCAAAAAGGCTGCTTGCGAGTCGCAAAAGCCTTGATACATCTGGCCCTTAGTCTCTTAAATCTACACACATGCAGATTTTGCTGTTAAGTTTGTATGCGATCACAATCGGACTTAACTAATCAGAAGCTTCTATGGGTTCTATTATATTCTCCTTACATAACCTTTTCAGTTCTTCCTTCAATTTTCCTCTCAAAGCCATGGGAACATTACGTACCTTGTGTACTTTTGGTGTAGCATCTTCCTTTACAATGATTCGGTGTTCAAATCCCTTTAAGCCCCCTAAATCCTTCTTTAATAAATTTGGATTTGTTTTTAATCATTTGTTATCATCTTCACCTTTTGTCAACAACACTTGTTGGGGATGATTAGGATTTAATGTAATTCCTAACCTTTTTTGTTCTCTCCACCCTAAAAAATTTCTGCCAGACTCAACTACATAGATCTTGCCAATGGTCGTGCGTTTTTCAAATTGATTTTTAGCATTGAAAAATCCCACAACCGGTAATTTAACACCACAATATCCTATTGGTTCAACATCTGTAGGAATCAATGCAATTGATCCTAAATGTTTCCAATTCTTCTTGTCTATTAGAGTGAAAGGGGAGCATGAATCCGCCCACATATGTACCTCATAATTATTAATATATACCAGACATTTTGGAGGCTGATAAACATTTTCTGAATAATTCTGCAATGAATTCACACTTTCAATCACCATAAATTAAATATTACTCTCTTCTTCTCCATCTATTTCATCTCTCACATGAGATGTTTTAAATTGCCCTATATTGTTTAGTTTTTCTCCCCTAAGACTTTTCCATAGATTTACACATACGAGAAAAATGGCCAATTCTTTTGCACTTATGAGAACGGCTCCTCGCAGCTGGACAATGTATAGCATCAGCAGTGTGTCTATGATTGCCACACCTGTAGCAACTTTTCTTATGATTTACTTCTACCATCCTTTCCTCAGAATTATTCTCATCTTTATATGGTTTGACCATTTTCTTCGAATTGGAACCCAACGCACACACTTTTCCCGGATCAGCCTCAGATCTAGGACTATTTTCTGACAGTTATTTTACATATCTAGAAGTGTTCTGTATACGTCTTGCAATTTCAACAGATTTATCTAATGATGGGTCTTTTAAATCAAAGAACTTTTCTTGAATCTTCTTATTATTGGTCCTATTGATTAATTGATCCCTAATAATATCATCCCTTAAATCCTTAAACTCACATGTTATAGATAACTTCGTCAATGCAGCCACATACTGTTCACTTGCCTTGTTTTTGCGAGCGGGAGAAGAATTGATGCCTTTCTACCATTATGCTTATTTTTTCTCCCAAATTTTCAGCTGAAGCATTCAAGGCCATCTCATATACATCCTCTTCATCATCTGAAGTATTCTCATCATTAACATTTTCAGCGTGGAAACTTGGTAAAGTTTTCAACACATTCTCCCCTCAACACCTAAACACACTTTTAAAATTGCCACATTTCTTTTAGAAATGAAAACAACACCACCAACATCCTCTAGGTAAGTGGTAAACGCTTCCTTCCAATCTTCCCACTACATACATGGAGATCCGGGTTCACGAAGAAATGTAGGTGCGGTTGGAATAGAAGATTGTGTGGCCATGTTTATATAAATAATTATAAGGCTAAACTCCTGAAAATGTATGTGTAGATAACCACAGCAACATGTTTTTCTTACACAGAATGCAATCTATTAGGACCCCAAATATATCTTCACATACACTGTTATTTTTTTCCTTTAAAATAAAAGAAATGTTATTGTATCATTTACACCTCAAAATAGTTGTAGATATGACAAAATAACGAAAGGTATTGAAGTTACAAAAAAAAGTTCATTCTCACACACTTCCTGCTGGCACCTTGAAAATGAATATTTTGATGTCAGATAGCTTGTACTTCCAGAAAAGTATGTTCATATATTCCGTTTTGCCCCAAAACTCATTTGTTTCGGCCGCATTTTTGTCCTCAGCGATATATTCCACCTTTAGTTCAGTTAGGCATATTCCTTCCTTCCTGCCTTGTTGCGCATATGCTGTGTCTCTAGGCAACAAGAAACGTCACATGCACGTTTGCGTATAAACAAAGTTGGTGTATCCAGGTGACCAGCTTTGCTTGACGACAAAGAATACGTTGGATGACGCGCCCCTGACAACACCGTCTCCATGTATGATCGTACAGGAATACGTCAGTCGGGCGCTCGAGCTCTCTCCACCAGCTCACATCAATTCCACTGGTCTGCCAAAAATTTCAATGGATGCACTCCAAAGCAGCATCCAGCACCGCAACAAAACCCAAGTGAAATCACAAACCTTGGCTCCTTAGACCTCCGTGAAGAAACATACACATTGTCTGGCATGCGTGGAACGCACGATGTTCCCCTTCACTATCACCAGGTACAGTCACAGGTTCAAATCATAACAACTTCTTATAATTGTTGTTATATCGCAAATTTTACAAGTTTTGTTGCAAAAATCATTCACTAACCTTCCTGTTATCGTTGATCCCTCTGGGGGTCCCCTTTTAAAAAAACGTTGATGAATAGTCCAGTAATATTTAAAAAAAAAATTCTCATGATAAATGCTTGTTACACCTTCTTCAATAAATGGGATCCCATCCTCGTCGCCATTTTTAAGATCACTGGAAGCAAATTGAAGGTAGATAAATTGATTTGTTGAAGATATAATCACAGCGATCCCCAAAGCCAACCTCCCAGCTCCACTGCTTAGCTTCTCTGCAGGACTCCACATTCAGGATTCCAACAGACGAACCTTGTTGCTAGGAGCTGTTAAGCAAACAAGAATGTAAAACATAACAGGCATGGCATGCACGCACGGGCAGGGGGAGAGAACAGTCCAGAGAGATGCTGAGATAGGGGGTTAGCAATTGACCAATCACTGCATGGCTTTATAATAAAGTCATGCAGTAATTGGTGAATATGTCCACATGTTCCAAGCCAATGCTGAGTCGGCTTTACGTTCGTTGCCTAGAGACACAAACGCTGAAGCAGCTAATCCAGGTGCTGCTAAAGCAGAGCTTAGATTGGCCTTGGGCAGGACAACTCACCACTCCTTGGGAGACCGGGGGCTGCGGCTTTGATCCCCTCATCTCCTTCATTTTACAGGCAAGGAATTCTACAATTACACATGTCAGGCTGGCCAGGGAAAGGCACTCAGCCAGCCCAACATGTGTATTGCTGCTGCCTCTCTTTGGCTTAGTCTGTCTCGGACTAACCTCACCCCATGAAACCTGCTGCGGTGGGCTAAGTGACACATGCATGACAGTAAGTAGCTTGTGAGCAGTTGATTGGTTATTTTCCATGACAACTGCATGGGCCCTGGTCCTGGGGAAAAAATCAGTGGGGCAATAAGGAACCGACACATCACCTCCCTTGGAGTAAGGACCTTCCCTGCGGCTGTTTTTGTTTATGATTTTGACGCACATAAGTTACTTTGTGTTGAAAGTGTTGTATCTATAATTTGCTATGTAGACAACTGTTTCCACCTTTCAAAAGTCATATTTGTATTACTGTATTGTGGATGTTAATCATTTTTGTCTTGTTTGGTTTAGATAAAGATTACTTATTTTACTAAACTGGTGTGGTGTCCATGTGAAGTGTTTTATCTGTATTACTGCATGTGTGCACAAATGCTTTACACACTGCCTCTGAGATACGCTGGTCATCTCGTGCCAAGCTACCAAGAGGATGAGTAGGGGTTATTTTTGAAGTGTATCCCCCTTACCCTGACTAAAGAAGGGTCCCTATTTGGACAAAGGTGTAATCCATTGCAAACTAAAGACTCCCATTTCTAACACCTGCCATCTAACATTCCATACCACACCATTCTCAGATCAGTCATGCAGATGCACATGATTGCCCTAGGAGTGACCAGCTGATACTACCATTTTTTAGGTCAAATGCTTTGCTTCAGCTGTGGTTGGGAGTGTACAGAAGATTTGCTTTCAGAATGCCACAGAAAAAATTGGACATCATTGTATATTGGTAAGTGGTACCTCTAGGCAGCAACTTTTGTTTAATCTTGTCTTACTTGACAGTGGAAGGAATGATTTGGGGAACTGTGCTCAGCCATGAATTTGCCTGGGTGTTGCCTATAATACTAGGAGAATTTTCCTCCATGATATCAAAACTCTAGCTCTTCATTGAGAACCGAACGCAGAATGTTCAAGCACACTTTAGTATGTGCACCCACAACAGTGGGTCCATTTTGTATAAGGCTTTTTATAAGTTGATTTAATTATCACTTTGCCTGTTTCTGACCCACAACACTACTGAGTTAAGGACCACTCTGCCACCCAGGCATTGCTTTTAATGCTGATCTTTGCATCTTCAGGGTAATTGTTGTTTGCACTCACACCCATATGCTGGGGGTAACTGATTCGGAAGTCAGCAACCCGATTGTCTACTTTTTTTTTCTTGGAAACTGACATATTAGATTATTTCACATCCCACCAACCAAGATGCCAGAAGGTATAATAGATACAACCATGTGCAAAATCGAAGCCATTGTAGAGTAAGGGGAAACTCTTGATATTAAATCTGTTTATTAATATAGTGCCATTTTCAGTGAATGTGGGTGGCCAAGAAAGAAGTGGATTACCTTTCAAACTTACTAGACACCAACACTGACATCTGCAATCTACATAGGGGTAACATAGAATTGGAAGACTACTTTAGGAGAGACAATATCCTTTTCTATGGCATTCTGGAAGTATATGAAAAAAAGGCATGGTGCTCTTCTTGGCAATCCTCATGCCTTGGCTACTGGGAATTAACTTTTTAACACCCTTAGAATTTCAAAAAGCTCACTGTATTAGGGTGAGAGACCAAAGCAAATGTATGTTTACTTGTCCAGTGTATGCATGCTTCTTATGGGACCAACAAGCTAGAAAGACTCTCCAAGTTGGAAAGAAAAAAGGAATGAGGAGCACGCGGTTCTATGAGGGACCAGCTGTTCATGGCTCTATGGATTATTCCTACAAAACAAATCAAGGAAGGAAAAGAATCTTGTTCTACATACCATACTCAGGAAGTTGACACCAAGTTTGGTTTCCTTCATCCTTCTTCAATGCTCACTACTATGGAAGGTAATCTAAATAGTTCAAAGCCCATTGTGAGACGTTGGCCTGGTATATGCTGTCCACTAATTAAAGTGGGCACCCTGTACCAGTCCAAACAACCCTTACGGTGATGTAAGAGGTCAATGATAACCTTAGAAAGCTATCAAGGTGGTAGCTGTGTAGACCAGGCTTAGTCTTGAAGGAATGTTACGTGCTTGTTTTACCAGAATGCAACCTTATAGTATTGGTTAAATGAAAGGAGAACAACACCGTAGTTATAAAAATATGTACTTAATGATATAACACTCTTTAAGTCTGACACAGTACCCTCTACACAAGGATACTCATAAAACACACAATACCATAGCACAGAAGCAATAGTAAATAGCACTAACACAGAGTGGGCTCCAGAGGGAGACCAAACCATGTACTAAAACAGTGGTATAAGAACCACGAGTTGAGTGAAGACAGTGTCGAGAGGATGTAGAGTCACTGGGACCCCAATGTGAGTAAGTAGGGACCCCACGGAGGACGGGTGCAGTGTGGGAACACTGGCTTCCGCGCCGCACGGCCACCAGCTGCTGCGTGTGCCACCCTTCCTCTGTGCCTCGCTGCCCGCCTGCCGCCTCGTAGCCACGCCCCCTCCCTCGAGCGGCGTGGCCCGGGATCGGCGCTCCTCTCCCTGTGCCCCTGGCGTTTTCTGTACCTTATTGTTATTTTGCCCCTGGTGTTTTCACTGTATTTAATGTTGTATTGGTGTTGATTGCTGTTGTTGTTTTCTGCTCGCACTGCTGTTTCCCCCGCTGTAGTGCCCGTCTCTCCCTGCCTGTCGCCGCCCTCCGTCTTCCCTTCCCGCTCCCCGCTTCCCGCCACCACCGCTGACCCCGCCCCTTTTTCTTTCTGTTCCCTCCCGCCTCCCAGCTGCTCCGCCCACCCGCGCACTTGGCCATATATGGCGACCATGGGACGCAGGTGAGTGTGTCCTAGCTCTAGGACGCTCCCGCGCCGCACGGCCACCAGCTGCTGCGTGTGCCACCCTTCCTCTGTGCCTCGCTGCCCGCCTGCCGCCTCGTAGCCACGCCCCCTCCCTCAAGCGGCGTGGCCCGGGATCGGCGCTCCTCTCCCTGTGCCCCTGGCGTTTTCTGTACCTTATTGTTATTTTGCCCCTGGTGTTTTCACTGTATTTAATGTTGTATTGGTGTTGATTGCTGTTGTTGTTTTCTGCTCGCACTGCTGTTTCCCCCACTGTAGTGCCCGTCTCTCCCTGCCTGTCGCCGCCCTCCGTCTTCCCTCCCCGCTCCCCGCTTCCCGCCACCACCGCTGACCCCGCCCCTTTTTCTTTCTGTTCCCTCCCCGCTCCCGCCTCCCAGCTGCTCCGCCCACCCGTGCACTTCGCCATATATGGCGACCGTGCGAACGCGCAGCGGTCACGCGCAGCGGGCGCGCCGATTGTGCGCCGAAGGCGCGCCAAAGGTAAGCCCGTCTGCGCCCGTCCGCGACCGGATCGCGCCCAGCGCCAGGACCCCTGGCCCACGAAGACCCCGACCCACCCGCCTGACGTACTCCGCTGCCACCCTCATCGCACTCAACACCGGCCGACTCCCAGAATGCCACCAAGCCTCACCACGACGCACCCACGGACCTTTCAGCTGCCACGCCTGCAAATTCACCTGCACCCGGACCTGCCTCGCACCAGCACCCGCAAAGTCGAACACCAGCAGCACCCACCTCAAGTGCATCCTGCTCAACACCCGCTCCGTCCACAGACACGCCATCGAACTCTGGAACCTCCTAGACGCCACAGCCCCTGACGTCGCCTTCCTCACAGAGACCTGGATGAACGCCTCTTCAGCTCCCGACATCGCCATCGCTATCCCAGAGGGCTACAAGATCGTCCGGAGGGACCGCAACGCCAACCAGATGGGAGGAGGCATCGCCATCATCCACAGGAACACCATCCGTCTCACGACCAGCACCGACAACACCCTGACCACCGCCGAACACCTGCATTTCCAGATCCACACCGACCCGAACACCACCCTCAGAGGCACCCTGATCTACCGACCCCCGGGACCACGCACACAATTCAGCGAGGACATCGCCGACTTCGTCAGCCCGCATGCCCTCCCTTCCGCTGACTACATCCTCCTGGGGGACCTCAACTTCCACCTGGAGAACAACAACGACCGCAACACCAGCTCCCTGCTCGACAACCTCGCCAATCTTGGACTCAAGCAGCTGGTGTCCACCCCCACCCACCTCGCCGGACACACACTCGACGCAGTCTTCTCCGCCAGCACAGACATCGACTTCAGCCACGCCACAGAGCTTCAATGGACGGACCACAGCTGCGTCCACTTCTCCTTCAAGAGAACGACGACCCACCACCACCAGCAACAGGCCGCCCGCAGAAGCTGGAACAAGATCACAGCAGACCAGCTCGCCACCTCCCTGAGCCAGCACCCTCCTGCCAGCTCAGCGAACCCCAGCCAGGCTGCCGACAACCTCACGAAGTGGATCAGCACCTGCGCGGACGAGCTCGCCCCGCTGAGGACCCCGGCCAGCAGACCCGGCAGCAAGAAAGCCCCGTGGTTCACCGACGAACTCAAGAGCTCCAAGAAGAACTGCCGAGCCCTCGAGAAAGTCTGGAGAAGGGAACCTACACCGGACAACAGGACCACCTTCAAGCTGGCCACCCGGAAGCACCACCAGCTGATCCGCGCCGCCAAGAAAACTGCATTCAAGGACCGGCTGGACAACAACACACACAACTGCAAGGAACTCTTCAACATCGTGAAAGAGCTATCCAACCCCAGCGCAGGAAACAACGACATCACCCCATCGCAAGACCTCTGCAACTCCCTCGCTTCATACTTCCACAACAAGATCGCGGACATACACAACAGCTTCAACAACCAACCAACGCACACCAAGACCGAACAACCACCCCCCACCACCACCCTCCACGCCTGGACCCCGATCAGCACCGAAGACACCATCCGCATGATGAACTCCATCCACTCCGGATCACCGACCGACCCCTGCCCTCACCAAGTCTTCAACAAGGCCGACGCTGTCATCGCACCCCACCTGCGAGACATCATCAACACATCCTTCGACACCGCCACCTTCCCTGAGAGCTGGAAGCATGGGGAACTCAGCGCTCTACTCAAGAAACCCACAGCGGACCCCACCGAACTCAAGAATTACCGCCCCATCTCGCTCCTCCCGTTTCCAGCCAAAGTCATCGAGAAGACCGTCAACAAGCAGATGGCCGCCTTCCTCAAGACGAATGGATCCCTCGACCCCTCACAGTCCGGCTTCCGAGCCAATCACAGCACCGAGACCGCCCTCATCGCCGCCACCGATGACATCCGAGCCCTGATGGACAACGGAGAAACAGCGGCCCTCATCCTCCTAGACCTCTCCGCGGCATTCGACACTGTCTGCCACAGCACCCTAGTACAGCGCCTCAGCAACGTCGGAATCCAGGACAAGGCGCTGGAATGGATCATCTCCTTCCTCGATGGAAGAACACAGAGAGTCCGCCTTCCACCGTACAAGTCAGAGGCCTCCGAAGTCATCTGCGGCGTCCCTCAAGGATCCTCTCTGAGCCCCACCCTCTTCAACGTCTACATGAGCCCCCTCGCGGCCATCGCACGCCAACACAACCTCAGCATAATCTCCTATGCCGACGACACCCAGCTGATCCTCTCCCTGACCAACGACCCCGCCGCCGCCAGAGCCAACCTGCACGAAGGGATGAAAGAGGTAGCCGAGTGGATGACGACCAGCCGCCTGAAACTGAACTCTGACAAGACGGAGGTCCTCATCCTGGGCTCTTCACCCTCCGCCTGGGACGACTCCTGGTGGCCTCCCGCCCTGGGCACCGCACCCAAACCAACAGACCATGCACGTAACCTGGGCTTCATCCTGGACTCCTCCCTCTCCATGACCAGGCAAGTCAACAACGTCTCCTCGGCGTGCTTCAACATCCTACGCATGCTACGGAAGATCTTCTGGTGGATCCCCACTGAGACCAGGAAGACCGTCACCCAGGCCCTCGTCACTAGCCGACTGGACTACGGCAATGCCCTCTACGCCGGCACCACCGCCAAGCTCCAGAAGAGACTCCAGCGGATCCAGAACGCCTCTGCCAGACTCATCCTCGACATCCCACGAACCAGCCACATCTCCGGACATCTGAGAGACCTTCACTGGCTCCCCGTCAACAAAAGAATCACCTTCCGCCTCCTCACCCACGCACACAAAGCCCTACACGACCAAGGCCCGAGCTACCTCAACAGCCGAATCAACTTCTACGCTCCCAAACGCCACCTCCGATCAGCCAACCACGCCCTCGCCGCCGTCCCCCGCATCCGAAGAGCGACTACAGGAGGAAGGTCCTTCTCCTACCTGGCCGCCAAGACCTGGAACTCCCTTCCGACCGACCTGCGCCTGACCCAAGACCACCTCTCCTTCAGGAAGAAGCTGAAGACCTGGCTGTTCGAGCAGTAGCGGCACCCCCCCGCCCCCAGCGCCTTGAGACCCTACGGGTATGTAGTGCGCTCTATAAATGTCATTGATTGATTGATTGATTGAACGCGTGCTACGTACAATTCTATAGGAGAGTCACAGTTGAAGTTTTAAAGTTTAAGGACCCTTCTAAGTGGACTTTGAAGAAACCCTGTGGAAGTTAGGAGGTGGGAGAAACACCCCACCCATGGGTACCGTAGTACATAGTTACCTATCCCAGGGAAGCTGGGAAGTTGGGTGCATAGGTCTGAAGTAGCGTCGGAAACCGCAGTCGATCTCTATGGAGGACTTTGAAGAAGAGCCACTGCTGGGAAGAAGGAAAGTGTCTGTCGGAATCTAAAGGTGGATTCTTGGTGAAGAGTACCTGAAAGCAGAGGGGACAGAGTCTGGGTCACTCAGGAGTGACCAGGGGCTCGGCAGACGAGTGCCCACCGATGCCGGGTGCTGCAGGTGCATTGAGGGGGTTCTTGACTCTGCAACCACCAAGACCAGGATAAGTTGAGGACAATCAGGAGCCAGATACGAGCTGTCCCACAAATGAGGGGTTGCTGGCCAGCTGGAGCACCATCAAGACTTGGCAACAGCAACCCACGCATAAGGTCAAAGAAGGTTATGGTTTGGACCAGCAAGGTCCTGGAGACTCACCAAACACGGGGGAGTCAGGGCAGACCTGAAACAACACGGGGAGCCCAAGAAAAGTAGTGTTGACTCTCAAGAAAACCCACAGGATGGAGGTACAGGAGGCACAAGGGGACGTCAAGCAGTTTGACAAAGCAACAGCCTACGGAGCACTCGGTGTGAGGAGGCTAGAGCTCTTTGGTGAAATTGGTGCCGGAGGTTGGGGCTACTCAGAGCCCAGTGCACTTGATTTGGAAACTCCAACATTCATATGCACTTGCAAAAGTATGCAGTGCCCAGGGGTACAGGTATTGCCCTCCCACGACTAATTCTGTCCTCAAACTTGGTGAGAAGGCAGCTAGTTGAGATCTTTGAAAACTTACCTCCTATGCTGCTGGAGTCTTTGGAGTCCATAGGAGCTCAGGAGAAGCAGACTGGTCAGTTGAGATGTGGTGCCTGCAGTTGCAGAGGAATGACTCCTTCACTCCAAGGGTGATATCTTCAATTGTCCGTGATGCTCCACAGGTCCTACACAGAGCCTGTATGGTGCATGGGCACAGACGATGCTTTGGACGGAGAGGGGGATAACGACGGGCACAAACAAAGTCCAGCGAATTCCAGAGTGTCCACACAGTCGAAGGTCAGTACTATCCTGATCAGAATCTTGTCCACATCATATTTAGGGTCCAAAAGCCAAGTAAGCCCTTTTTTATCCATGGGAAAGGATAGGACAGATTCAGGGGACCCTCCTAGGTGAAGGTCTGGACAGTGGGAAGGTTACTCCCATGTCCTTTGTCCAGTTTCGCGCCAGAGCAGGAACCAATGGCTCCCAGGACTGGTTTGAACTGGACTATGCACAGGGACACCAAATGTACCCCTTGTGCAGACTTTCGGTCGCTGACAAGCGAACGCATGAGGCTTAATACACCAAATTCTGTCTGGGAGGTGGTCATACCTCCCTGTGACAGGATGCCAATTTTTCTGCCTACTCCTTCTCGGGCTTGGCTCAGTAGCAGAGGGGCAGAAATGTGTCTGTGGTCGGAAGCAACCATTTTGGGCTGCCCAGGACTAGAAGGCTGGTACCGGGAACACCAGGGACCTCGCAAAGCTCGTTTCAGAGGGGTGGAATCATACCTCCCACACCGGTTACCAGTGTGGGGGTATGATTCTACAATGTTTGACACCAAACACAATAGGGTTACTTTCAGCCGTTTTAGAGTTGGTCATAACGTGGTCGCATAATGCCAATCTATATGTCATAAATGGCTGATGCACTGATAACCAGGGAGAATGGACTCCGTAGGCTGCGGGGGTGTCCTGCTCATGCAGTGGCACCCACTCACATAGAACCAAGCACCCTGCCTTCATGATTGTTAAGGCCTGCTATAGGGGTGACTTACAGGTTTAAGTGCAGTGACCCTTATAGTAAACCTATATTTCAAGTAAGTGGTGCATGCACCAACTTAAACAGGATGCAATGGCAGGCCTGTAGGTTCCATTTTGCATGGCCTCTCATGAGTGGCATAAAACATGCTTAAGCCCATGGGAGGCCTCTGGAGTACCTATGCCCTGTGTTCATGTGTACCATAAACTAGGGACTGACAAGGGTACCCCAGTATCAAATCTGGAGGGTACCTAAGTTCATAACATAACCAATTTATGGAGAAAGCGGATAGACTGGGGTCCTGATTAGCAGGATCCCCGTCAGACTAGTCAAAAAACCAGCACAGCACCAGGCAAAAAGTCAGGGTAACTATGCAGAAAGATCCTACCTTCCTACACATATAAAGTCCTGAATGCTGCCTTGATGCTCTGGAAGAATCAGCAAGTGTTCCTCCTCATACCCAGCAGACTTCAAATACTACCACCAAACCCTCCTCGCATCATTAAAACCCTAAATTAGACTATTGTGCAAAAGACTGGCATTACAAGAAAGATACACATCTAGAGTGTTTCAAAAGATAAAAACAAGTCTTGTTCACCATTGAAGGGCAAAGCCACAGGATCTTTACCTCCATTACAAAAAAATTCCATATCCCACTGTTGACGTAGTATGGGATGGTTTACCTTCAATAAGCAAGGTCACCACCCCATATCCCTGACCCATTTCTTTTGACAGCAGGATGCATGGCAGGACACCGTAGAACTTGATACATTTTCTAGTTCTTTTCTAGAAACACAGAGATAAGCTTTCTATACCCCTGGCACTAAGGACTTAGGGCCATATGTATGAACACGTTTTCCTATAGGCACAGAATGGGTAAAACCCTTTGATACATCTGGCCCTTAATCAATGTACCAACTTCAATCAGAAAGCTTGTTTTACTGCAACCATTCCACAACCCACGTAACAATATTTGAGCAAGATGTGTTTCAGGTGAAGATCAATTGCATGCAACATTAAAGGGATATTCGGTGGAGCGCCTAATCCTTTTCCATTAGGGACTGAGGCACTCAAGAACATCAGAACATGCAAGATACTTTGTAAAGATTTAATTTAAATCAGAATCCTAGTCTAGTGCACACAATAGGATTTCACCCACAACAAAGACAAATAATAGGGAAGCAACTGCGTGTACTATGAGTCAATCAATCAATCAATCAAAGACATTTATAGAGCGCACTACTTACCCGTAGGGTCTCAAGGCGCTTGGGGGGGGGGGAGTGCCGTTACTGCTCGAACAGCCAGGTCTTTAGCTTCCTCCTGAAGGAGAGGTGGTCCTGGGTCAGGCGCAGGTCGGTCGGGAGGGAGTTCCAGGTCTTGGCGGCCAGGTAGGAGAAGGACCTTCCTCCTGTTGTCGCTCTTCAGATGCGGGGGACGGCGGCGAGGGCGTGGTTGGCTGATCGGAGGTGGCGTTTGGGAGCGTAGAAGTTGACTCGGTTGTTGAGGTAGCTCGGGCCTTGATCGTGTAGGGCTTTGTGTGCGTGGGTGAGGAGACGGAAGGTGATTCTTTTGTTGATGGGGAGCCAGTGCAGGTCTCTCAGATGTCCGGAGATGTGGCTGGTTCGTGGGATGTCGAGGATGAGTCTGGCTGAGGCGTTCTGGATCCGTTGGAGTCTGTTCTGGAGTTTGGCGGTGGTACCGGCGTAGAGGGCGTTGCCGTAGTCCAGACGGCTGGTGACGAGGGCCTGGGTGACGGTCTTCCTGGTCTCGGTGGGGATCCACCAGAAGATCTTCCGTAGCATGCGTAGGATGTTGAAGCACGACGAGGAGACGGCGTTGACTTGCCTGGTCATGGAGAGGGAGGAGTCCAGGATGAAACCCAGGTTCCGTGCGTGGTCCGTCGGTTTGGGTGCGGTGCCCAGGGCGGGGGGCCACCAGGAGTCGTCCCAGGCGGAGGGCGAGGAGCCCAGGATGAGGACCTCCGTCTTGTCTGAGTTCAGTTTCAGGCGGCTGGTCGTCATCCACTCGGCTACATCTTTCATCCCTTCGTGCAGATTGGCTCTGGCGGCGGCGGGGTCGTTGGTCAGGGAGAGGATCAGCTGGGTGTCGTCGGCGTAGGAGATTATGTTGAGGTTGTGTTGGCGTGCGATGGCCGCGAAGGTGCTCATGTAGACGTTGAAGAGGGTGGGGCTCAGCGAGGATCCTTGAGGGACTCCGCAGATGACTTCGGTGGCCTCTGACTTGAACGGTGGTAGGCGGACTCTGTGTTCTTCCGTCGAGGAAGGAGATGATCCATTCCAGTGCCTTCTCCTGGATTCCGATGTTGCTGAGGCGCTGCACTAGGGTGCGGTGGCAGACAGTGTCGAAGGCCGCGGAGAGGTCTAGGAGGATGAGGGCCGCTGTTTCTCCGTTGTCCATCAGGGCTCGGATGTCGTCGGTGGCGGCGATGAGGGCGGTCTCGGTGCTGTGGTTGGCTCGGAAACCAGACTGTGAGGGGTCGAGGGATCCGTTCGTCTCGAGGAAGGCGGCAAGCTGTCTGTTGACGGTCTTCTCGATGACTTTGGCTGGAAACGGGAGGAGCGAGATGGGGCGGTAATTCTTGAGTTCGGTGGGGTCCGCTGTGGGTTTCTTGAGTAGAGCGCTGAGTTCGGCGTGCTTCCAGCTCTCAGGGAAGGTGGCGGTGTCGAAGGAGGTGTTGATAATGTCCCGCAGGTGGGGTGCGATGACAGCGTCCGCCTTGTTGAAGACGTGGTGAGGGCAGGGGTCGGTCGGAGATCCGGAGTGGACGGAGTTCATCATGCGGACGGTGTCTTCGGTGTTGACCGGAGTCCAGGCGCGGAGGGTGGTGGTGGGCGGCGGTTGAGTGCTGAAGCTGTTGTGTATGTCCACGATCTTGTTGTGGAAGTAGGAGGCGAGGGAGTTGCAGAGGTCTTGCGAAGGGGTGATGTCGTTGCTTCCTGCGTTGGGGTTGGAGAGCTCTTTCATGAGTCGGGCGGCTCCTTCATTAGGGCGGAGGAGCGCTGCCCCACTGCTTTCTCGCCGTGCGAGAAGCAGAAAATAAAATCGTATTTTAAATACCATTTTATTTTTTGCTTCACTTGCTGCGAGAAAGTAGAAGGCAGGGGTATGCCTGGTTGGGGCAGGCGAGAGGATATACCTGGTTGGGGGCGGGTGGGTGTGCGGGTCAGGGAGGAGTGGCTTGCAACCCTCTGAGTACCCTGACTGTTTGGACAGCCTAGGGGTCGACCAAAGCAGTCATGCGCAATCCACATTTTCTCTATGTAGGCTTCATGCAAGGCCATCGCAGAGTTGTGATTGGCTTACGGGGGGGGGGAGGGAGCATGCCTGTTCCTGTTCAGGAGCAGGAAAATGCAGGACCCGGCATAGGAGCAGGGGCGGCGCGGGACTGGTCAGGTAAGTTTTAGTTTTATTTTAGCCTCTGTCCGCCGTAACCCCTGTGTTACCCTCCCCGCACTCCCCCCCACCCGTGAGAATTGCGAGTCATGACTGCTATGAGTGTGAACAGGATGAGCCATTCAAACATAGTTGCTACATTAAATGTGCAGCACATATGTCCTCAATCTCTTCTTCTAAGTGCTAACCTACATCTAGCACAGGAGTAGATAAAACTTATTTCAAGTTTCAGATATGGCACAATCCAGCATATATGTTTTAACAATGGAACTTATGTTCAATGAAATAACAAGTTCTGCTATTGTCGTCTCACGAGGTCAGCTGCACTGATAAAATAATCAATCAAGGATAAGCGCCTCCCATCACCCAAGTAGCCTTCATCTGGGACCCTAGATATGCTTATATATGGACTGTCCCAGTTTTGCCTGTAGGTAAGCCTCCCCTCTCTTCTTCACTCTCCGTATCTGACTTTTATTACTTATTCTCGCTATTGTCAAAAACTCTTAGCAAAAACATAGTGCCCCTATGACTATATTTGTTCTATGAGACTGCATTCTCTTAAACAACAACAATAAAAGAGATACACAGCTGTCCATCTTCTCAATACCCTCAGAATAAATAACAAGCAAATGCAAAATGAAGCAGTCACTGTTTAGATAAAATGCGACCACTATATTAACGTAAGCTTGATTATCACATTGCAGAACATAATAATGTTAACTACATGTGTGTCATATTAATCAAACCTATTCGGCATTTTGCTAAACATTTCATTTTTGATTACCAGGTACATATAACTCAAACGGAGTACCAAGAGCAGAAAAGGCACACTAAGGGGCTTATTAGGATTGCGCATTTTCTGAATCCTCTGGGCCGGCGGAAACCACCGCCGGCCCGGAGGATGTGGAAAATCCGCAGCGAACCCACCAAAGACCCACTGCCACATTAGGATGGCTGGTGGGTCCTGGTTTCCGTCCACAGCTTTTCTGCCGCGGCTGGCTTACAACCACGGCGGAAAAGCACTAATATGGTGACGGTGTCTCTCAGACACCGTCAGCCAGTTTAGGATGGGCTCTGATACATGCTTTTCCGCGGCAGCTTTTCTGCCTTGGAAAAGCATGTGTAACTTCACTGCGGGGGCCCATTGCGGGCCCCCTAGTTGAAGGGGGGTGGGGGGTGCACATTGGGGGTACCTATGGTACCCCCCTGCATTTGTATGCAGAAAGCGGCAGGCACCGCGCAGTGCCTGCCACTTTCTACATACAAATGCAATGAGTGCATTTTTAACATTGCTGCGGGTGCAGCTTGAAGCCGCACCCGCCGCAATGTTAAAAATAGAGGATGTGACCGCCAGGGTGGCGGTCACATCCTAATTGCACAGGAGGGAACTCCGCATGCCATGCGGAGGTTCCCTCCTACTCTGGGGTCGCGACGGACGCAAGTCCGTCCGCGATCCTAATGGGCTCCTATGTATGACAAACCTACACACACACACACACACTCACTCTCTCTTTCGATAGGCGGTGATGCTCGCAGTCCGACATTACCCATACCGGCACTAGGACCAGCTTTTCTTGTAGCCATTACCTAGCACACAGACCCTTCACTGTCCGCATGTGTAGCCCTTGCTTCAGACATTTTACTTCAAGTTACTTATTGCACTCAGTCTCGTAGGACCTTTGAGTGCAAACGTTACAACCATTGCAGATACAGGACAAAGTGAGTGAATGTATGAAAGGAAAAGGGATTGAATAGGAGATAGAACTTGCGGAGTATGGGAGAAGTGAAGACACGTGCTCCGGGGCAGTAACAGTCAAGGTTTCGCCCGGATACCCCAGATTTTAATGAGGGCACCATTTGTGGCCTCCATAATTTCCCTGTGGCTTCAGTACTGATTTCCATCAGATTGGACATTTGCTGACTCCCGACATTATTCATGTATTAGCCTGCAGGCAGACTTTGGACGTAAAATATAAATGAAGTTCATGTATGCGACAATAAACATCTAAAAACAGAACCTTAATAGAATGGTAGACATTTTGTGGTAATAGATCTATAAACTAGGACTTAAACCGAAGAGGTTCTACTGTGCAATGAGACATGTTGCGGGCTTTTATAATTTTTATATTTTTCCCATGTGTAATCTACAATGATTTTGATATTTTTAATAACATTTTACATATATTGTACACTAAAACTGGCTTTAAATAGAACCTTTAAAAATAGCAGTGTGGGTTTCTTGTGTGTGCTCGCTCTGGGGGAAAGGGACCCAGCAACGCCCAACAAACGAATCAAACACTGGGTTAGTTTCTGACAAGTTTGTTAAATACCTAACACACATTTTCTCCAGTTAAGCTTGAAAGCGATTATTGTGTCACAGATTGTTCATTATTCCTGTTCAAACTGATAAAGATAAGAGGAGTAGTAACATTTAAATAGAAACACAATTCTAAATAGAGGTGGACAAAGTAAAAATGTAACTGGAAAAATAATGAAGGGCTTAAAGCCGGGGAAATAGCTTCATCATAAAGATACTGAAAGACAGAAGAACTAGAGATACAGAAAGGCTAAGAGTGAGATACTGTAGAGTGAGATACTGTTTCTTGGGGACACAAAGGAAGCAAAAGACAAATAAAGATGAAGACAGATAGCTAAAGAGAAACCCCCATGATAACAAAAAAGATATATATATATACATACAGAAGAAGAATGCATACTTTGAGAAAAGAGAAAGAGTCTGGGAGAAAAAGAGAGGGAGCAGTAAGGCTATGATAGAAAACACAAGGATAATGAGAAATATGAAAAGCGAGTATAGAAAAGAAAAGACAATCCGAGATACATTTAAGAATGTTACCCCAGTTATCTGTTGTTTAGGCAAATTCTAAGTTTTGAGCTATCTGAAGTATCATTTGAGACATGTGGAGCACGCAATTACAACACAGGATATTACCAGATGTCCTTAAACCTTAAATCCTTACCGTTGCCTTTGGTAAAATTGTAAAAGAGGGGATACTTTCCACGGCCACTGAATTCTTCACTTTTGTCAATTAAGGACTCTTTCAGAGTGTTGTATCCACAGAGCACCACATATCGCTGAGATCCCAGGTACAATGTGTACATAGAGCCATATTTTTTGTGAAGCTGTGAAGAGAGAACAAACATTGGGGAGTATGCATACACGACCTATATAAATAGGATGAAAAATAGCCTCCCAGTGAAGCTTATTCAAATTAGAGTTAGGAGGGGTGGGATTTCATACAGGGCACCAGGGCAGCTGTCTGCTATTTCAAAGCTTCTAAACATTTTAGCAAGCCTTTTTCTTGAGCTGGACTGGTGTTTGCGAATACCACAAAAGATTAAAAATATTAGTTGGTATACAAGGGTGGAGAAATTGAAAGTTTGATAGGACTATTACCCTTCCCAAGGCAGGGGAATGGCATTCCTCTACCTTACCCAGAGGTAGAGTGTACTTTGCAGACCACACACCTTACTTAAGAGAGTGGGGTATTTAGTATAGGAACAGATGCCCACTTAGATCTTAGGCACAGTAATGTTAAATGTCGTATACTTGTAAAGCGCACAGCTGCCCCAGCAAAGGGGCGTCCCGGCGCTGTATACCGCTGGGGAACCCATCCTGGCTTTCCCTGTGAGATGGACCCTCCTGGGCATCTCCAAGGTGAAGACAAGCATCCCCGGCGCTGATGGGGCCTTTAGTAGAGATTAAGCAAGCTATTGCCCAGAGTTGCTGAGAGGGACCCATGGTTGGTGTAGGCACCGAGACGAAAATTATCGAGTCCGCTGACCATGGTCCAAGACCCTGCAGCGTCAGGAATCGTACCCTGGTCCAGGGTCGACCTCTGCTTCTGAGTCTGCCGCCTCTAACCAGTGAGCCACACCACTCTACTAGTGCGGTTGGGGCATCTAATACCCCCACATTTGAAAAAGGCATATGGGGTGAACAGAATACACCACCATTCAACTGGACAAATCATGGGGCCGCAAGGCTTTCTAGTCATTAGACAAAGGCAGAAGAGGCCGAAAGCCCCCACCCTTGGGAACTGCATGAGCATAGGTCAATAAGACCCTTAGTACCTTTGTGCAAGATCATTACCAGTAAACAGCACTCCTTGCTTTTTGGTTTGAGAAGGGGCACGCGAAACCCTCAAGACGCCTTAGCAAGTCTAGGAGTATTTACCTACCTGGGTTCCCTGAGTACCCCATTACCCCTTGGTAATAAGTGTTGGGCACCGCAGAAAAGTTTCCTCATTCTTAGGCAGCACCGTGAGGGCTAGTGGAAAGAAGAGGGGCTAAAAACTGCCTGTTAACACCCCACCAAATATTTTGGGTTTTTGCAGTATAAGTAAGAGCCATAAATGGTTGTTTTACATCTATAGAATATTAGAAAGTAGTTTTATAACAATAATGGTTATCAGGTTATATAACAGGTTTATTTTCATAACAATAAAAGAGTGAATGTTTTTTTTCAACTTGGAAATACACTTCATAGCTTGTTGGGCATGTATCCTGATATTTGACAGGAGCAGTGAGTTTTCCTATTGGGTTTGCGGCTTAAAAGATCTGATGTTGGAAGATATCACAACTTTGGGCCTCATTACAATGTCAGTTGGAGTTTCCTCCTCCCGACACCGTCTCTGAATCGAGACTGACAGACTCGCAGTCGGCGGTTCCGCCCAGCCGATTACGATGCTTCCATAAACTATTCGGAAGGACTCCCATTGACTTCAATGGGAGCCTGTGTTCCATCTGTAAATAGAGGCTCCTATGGGGAAAAGAGGTGTCTGTGGAAAACCGTTCACCCTGTCGCAGGCACCCCATGGTGCCTACCACACTGTCCATGGTTTTACAGCAGGTCCCTTGGGTACTCCGATGGACCCGAACCGGAGATCTCAGGATGAAGGGGGGCCTGCTAGGGTTCCCCAAAGTCAGTTTCCGTCAGCCTTTTCGTGTCAGACAGTCCGACACTGGAAGAGTGTCAGGATCCGACATCATAATTTGTGGGTCAGAAACGTTGTCTGTTGAGCTGTCCGATTCGGCTCTGGCTGACTTAGATTCTCTGAATGCTGGTCTGAACCGATTCGGAATGACCAAATGGTTTCCCTTCCAACCGAGAGCATCATAATCGGTCGGTCGGAATTGTTTCTGACCGAGTCAAGCGGATGGGTTCCGACACGCTCTAGGGGAATCCGACTGTCGGTCGGAGGCTTTCGGACCAACATTGTAATGAGACCCTTTGTTTTTTTTTTCGTTTTTAAATTTCACAATAATGTAAAACATAGTTGCATGACAGCAATGCCTGAACTATTTTCAACGATATCCTTTTTTCTGTTCCAAGTTTAGGGTGAGAAGAACGAGGAGTAGACCTGAGGTTAACCTGTTACCACAACCTGTGAATTTCCTCTCTTTTTATGTTGTTGTTTGTGCCATTATTACACTCTGTTAACCATTACTCTGCTGCAGCCCACGGTGATTAGGAAGTGAGGTGGTGGGCCAATCTACGGTGTAAGCAGTCTCCTGTGTCACTCTCTGTGCCCCTCTCTGTGCCCACTTGCTTAATTACATAATATCCCTTACAATGATGTGCCAACAGGAAACTCAAACCAACTTCTTAATAAAAACTAAGAAATAAACTAAACTAAGGAACATGACAGTACCAGACTTTTATTATTGGATCAAGAGGAAAACATCATGTCTGGAAAGCATGAAACGCAGTTTTCTACTAATTGGTGCATCTAAAGTAATAGAATTCCAATTTGAAGTCCTCTTGCATGGGGACAGTCCCATCCCTTGATAAAAAAGTGAGAAATCAAGAAACGTTTTTCTGCCATGAGCTTACATTCATCCTCAAGGCACAGACTGCTAAAAGAAGGTCCCAACTTAATTTAAATAGATCATCAAATGAGCCAAATTATTCAGAATGGCTCAAATAGAATATTGAAATGTGGTTATGTGGGCCTATTCAGGATTCATTATATGAGACTACAACCAATACAAAAGCATCTGGTTCGACGTGCTATGCCCTATGCATAAGTGATTCTAAATATAAAGGAGTAGGATGCATGAAGAACTGGCTGTACCACCTGCTAAGGAAGTAGTTTAAAAAAGTTTTTATGTGAGAAGTTTAACCTGCTCTAAGGTGTGATGCACTCTTGAGTTTTTGATGGATGTTACAATTACTGAAGGAAATATTTTGTAAATTGGGCCATTTGTCCTAAGAATAATTATCCAATTAGCTATTGCGCAGTCATTATCCCGGCACTGTTCTACAAACAAAATGACTGGAACAGCACTGCATAGAAAACACCAAATTACATAAATAAATAAATACAAATATACATGTTGATAATTAGCCCCGCCCTTACTTCATTGACTCTAAAAATAACTCATGCATAGGTTGGCCCGGATGGTGAGGTCTTATTCCTGCCAACGTGGACATAGAAGGACTGTGAGTGAAAGTCTGTGAGTTATTATCTTACCACTGACACAGTCATCTCTGCAAACCTTAATCTAAATTATCTGCACTCAAACAATCCTATCAACCAAGTACTTTCACCACCACTAAAGGATTGAATTGAACCCCCTGTGAAAGATTCAAACAAGCTTGAACACTTTATCAAACCCTTTCCCATCTTCTGTGTTTTAATGAAGTAACACTATGTTGTGTTATTTATTATGAAATAAATTTGTCAGAGGCAGATATCCGCCTTCTGACTCCACTCGTACTTCCCTTAAATACACATGTGTTTTTTTATCACTGTGTCATCAAAACAAATTCACTATCTGGGGATGTGGCTTTGACGCAACTCAAAATGGCCACTTGACGGTCATTTGGTGCTTTTTTAGCACCTTTCAGCCTTCGGAAAATGGCTGTTCCTGCAGCAGAATCTGGGGGGATTATGAGGAGCTGCCCGGTGTAATGAAGCGAGCTGCACTTCTCTTTATTTTTCAGATTGTCAGGGTCACCTCACTCAACCGCCGCCATTTTGTTTCCGCACACAAGTAAGTGCCTGTCATGCAGCACACTGGGAAACTTAATTCTGGCATCTTTTCTTTGATTTGTGCAGCACTATGGGAACCCCTGCAGCCTCAATCTTCACCTTAATTTTTGACTGGGTCTTTGTGCCTCTGGCCTGAATGTGTGTCTTTTATGGCTCTTTCTAAGGCTTATAAACTCTGAGGAGATTTTTGCTCAATCCAGGAAATTAGAAAAATACCCTCTATTATACGGACATCAACCTTTCATAAATAAGGAATTTCCTTATTGGTTGTGGATGCTCAACTTTATTATGGTCATGTCCTAGAAGCTGCAACATACTGACTGTCCTGACATTGGTGTTTACTGTGTTTCAGCTTAGCGCTATAAACTAATACTTCTCTGTGGCAGATTTAATGTCATGAATGCTGTGTATTACTTTGTGGTATCAATCTCAAGGAGCTAATACTGTTAGAAGTTTGCTTCTGCCATTTCCATTCAGTTGTATGGTTCCCTTTTATGGGTAAATTGAGAAACCCACAATTTATATTTATTCCTAAAGGGCAATCTCTGAAGAGATCTGTATCTCACTCATCAATAGTAGTACAATCACCTGTTGCTGAAGAAATGACTGGTGTAGCCTCTGCTCGTACTTCCTCATCAGAGTCTGTAGTGAATAAGACTTCTCTACCTCCTTTAGCGTCAAAAAGGTTGAAACATGATCCTCCCTCTCCTGACAAGCTGCCGCCACCTATTTTTTTGGAGCTGCTGCTGGAGGAGATTCAAGCTTTGCATCCTTTTGAAGAGGAAACAAATAGCAAAATGCAGCTTCTAGACGAAAAGTGGTCTTCAATGAAAAGTAGAGTATCTGTAATGGAGCAGCAGCTTTTGGTAGTCCAAGGCGAAACTCAGAGAATTAATTCTTCGGAAAGGGAGGTCCACAGGCAAGAACAGCACACTGAAGACTTGGAAAACCGAAACAGGAGAAACAATCTACATATTTATGGTTTGCCTGAAGCTTTGGAAGGAGACAATCCTGTCTCCTTTTTTCTTCCTTGCTGCCAAAGTTGTAAGACAGCCCTCCTCAACCTCACTCAACATTCAGAGAGCCCACTGGCTTGGTCCTCACCCATCATTGTCTGCATCTCCGGTCCAACCTAGAGGTGTTAGCATCCTCTTCTTGAAATGTACTGACATGTTGTTAGTTGTCTCCGCTGCTAGGCTAAACGTCAAGTGTCTTGGCAGGGTCAAAGGGTGTTCCTTTCTCAGGATGTCTCTAATGCCACCGCAGCTAGAAGAAAAGAGTTTCTGTACCTTCGAGTTCCTCTCCGTTCTCTTTGAACAAAATATGGCCTCTTCCATCCTTGCATTTTCAAAGTGACTTTCCGAAAAAAGACTGTGTAATTTGAAGATCCTGTAGAACTTAAGAAGTTTATATACTCTCACACTGTGATTAACAGGGACACTGCTGGTACTTCCAATGGTTGATTTGTATTTGCTTATAACTATTATGTGTCTCAATGTTATTGAATTGTGGTCCTATTTTGTAATTCTTTATTATATTTTAGTATATCAGACGATAAGTATTTGATATCTCTTATGATGTTCTCTTTTGTATCCTTGCAAGTTCGTCTGATGTACTTAACATGTTTGGTCCGTTTTCCTCATTGTTCTCTTCTTTCGTCCCTGGTGTGGCTCAGACTCCCCCATCTTGAGCGTGTCATTCATTCGTGTGTCGTCTCCACCACAGTGTTATTTCATTCTTGTCCTCTACAGGTATGTCTTTTCAGTCATCCTTTATTGATATGTACTGTTTCCTCTTTTGGCTTTTCTATTTCCCTTTTTTATATTTCCCTTTTCTGTTTTTTGTTTCCTTTGACCCTTTCCCTTTCTGCTCTCCTTCTTGATTTTGATCTGCAGCTATTGTTTTCTTTCTTGTGGTAACAAGACATAATATTTAAAAAAATATATAGAATGGCCATAATATCGAAGTAAAAATACAGAATGGACAAAATATCGAATGGACACAATATAGTGGAATTGAAGGTAAGTAATATAATAGTGATTGTCAAACTATAGAAGTCAAAATATTCAAAGTATATAATATCGGCATTAAAATATATTGGATTTTTAATAATATCGAATTTTTTAAAGTGTTTTGTATGTTAGTACATGTGTGAAAAGGGTATATTTTTTTTGTAATGTATGTTTAATTTTTTTTAGGTAATGAATTTTATGTTATTTAATTTTTGCATAATTTAATTCTGTAGCGGGTTGTGGGTTTATAGGGGAATAGGGTGGGAAGTAATTTAATTATATTAAATAAAATGCAAATTTTTAGCAATTAGCAATGATTTTTAATTTAATTTTGCTTTTAGTTCTGTAGCGGGTTTTAGGTTTATAGGGGAATAGGGTGGGAAGTAATTTAATTGTAATTAATTAAATATTTGTATTTATTTATTGGTATTAATTTTGAATTTATTGTTAATTAATTTTCAATTGGTAATTAATTTTTGTTAATTGATTAATTGATAAATATGTTAATTTTCTTAATATATTTTCCGTAGCGGGTTGTGGGTTTATAGGGGATCGGGTGGGAAGTCATTTAATTGTAATTAATTACATATTAAAAATACTTTTTGTGTATTGATAATTAATGTACTGTTAATTATTAATTGGTATTATTTTTATTCTTTATTAGTTTTTGTTATTGAAAATTAATTAGTTGTTAATTCATTATGAATAGGTAATACATTTTTAACAACTAATATCTATTTGTATTTCTAATTAATTTATTATTACATAATATTAAATTGGTAATTATTTTTCAATTAATGTTTTATTGGTATTGATATATAATTTATTTTTATTAATATATTAAATCATTACTTTCCCTACTGTTTCACTCTTTGGAGTGGGACTAGTAATTTTTATCCTTACGCTATCCAACGCTTTCCCTACTGTTGCACTCTCTGGAGTGGGAATAGTAATTTTTACGCCTACGCTATCCAAAGCTTTCTCTACTGTTGCACTCTCTCGAGTGGGAATAGTAATTTTTACCCTCCCGCTATCCAACTCTTTCCCTACTGTTGCACTCTCTGGAGTAGGAATAGTAATGTTTACCTTCCTGCTATCTAGCGCTTTCTTTAGTGTTGCACTCTCTGGAGTGGGAATAGTAATTTTTACCTTCTTGCTATCCAAAGCTTTCCCTACTGTTGCACTCTCTGGAGTGGGAATAGTCATTTTTACCCTCTCGCTATCCAACGCTTTCCCTACTTTTGCACTCTCTGGAGTGGGAATAGTCATTTTTACCCTCCCGCTATGTAGTGCTTTCCCTACTGTTGCACTTTCTCAAGTGGGAATAGTATTTTTTACCCCTGCGCTATCCAACGCTTTCCCTACTCTTGCACTCTCTGGAGTGGGAATAGTAATTTTTACCCCTAAGCTATCCAACGCTTTCCCTACTGTTGCACTCTCTGGAGTGGGAATAGTAATTTTTACCCCTACGCTATCCAACTCTTTCCCTACTGTTGCACTCTCTGGAGTGTGAATAGTAATTTTTATCCTTCCGCTATCCAACGCTTTCCCTACTGTTGCACTCACTGGAGTGGGAATAGTAATTTTTACCCCTACACTATCCAACACTTTCCCTTGAGTTGCACTCTCTGGAGTGGGAATAGTAATTTTTACCCCTACGCTATCCAACGCTTTCTCTACTGTTGCACTCACTGGAGTGGTAATAGTAAATGTTACCCTCCCGCCATCCCACGCTATAAATACTGTATATTGTTTATTAATATTACGTTCATATATATATGTATTAAAAAATAGAATTGTATGTTTATTTTTTTAACTTAAATTAATTATTCATTAATTTTAAGGTTATTTAAGTATTTTTAAATATGTTTAGTTAATTATATTTATTATTTCATTCATTTTAAATTACTTTTAAGACATTTAAAAAAATTCGATATTTTGACTAACTTTATTTTTTACAACAATATTTTGGATTCAATATCTTTGTACTTACCTGTTTGTAGATAGGAATTCGATATTTTTGCATTATATATTTTGTCAATGATACTTTGGTAAGTTTATATTTTGGTATTCTATATTATGTCAGTGATCCCTTTCTTGTACATTATAATATCATTTTTTGTTCTACTCTTCGCTTTTTTCTCTTAATATTCCTTTTTTCTCCTCTTTGGATGGCCTATTGCTCTTCCTATACTCCTTCACTACTGTCATCATTGATTTTGTTGCCAGGAAAAAGTAACACACTCACATTCAGTCTAAGACTTTATTAACTAATATCAAGCGCTTAAAACATCAATTTTATACTTCCTCATCTTACGCTAACCAGCAGGAGCTTGTTCGCGCTAAGCTAGAGTTTAACAAGATATCCACTGATAATGCTTCATCTATTTTACTTCATAGGAGTGCTCAATATTATGGAGGCCGCAAGAAAGTTCGATCACTATTTGCTAATTACCTCAAATCTAGAAAAGAGAGGACATTGATAGATTCTATTCAGTCAGCAGATGGGAAGAATCTTTTTAAAGATCAAGAAATCCTTGATGAATTTACAACATGTTATAACAATCTATATACTCCAGAAGCGCCCGCATCTAATTCTCATATTGATTCCTATTTCAGCAATATTCCAACTCCTTCATCCACTGATCTTGATTTTGATTCCCTAGACTTGGTTATTTTGCACCAAGAAATTACCAGTTCTCTTTCCTTACTAAAGAAAAATAAATCCCCTAGCACAGATGGTTTCTCAGTAGAATTTTACTTACACTTTTAAAATTGTCCACTCCCCAAACTCTTTATAATATTAAAATATATCTGTACCACTGGTAAGACAAGCAGTACTTTATTAGAAGCCTCCCTTTGTCTCATTCACAAAGAAGGTGAAGATCCCAAACTCTACAAAAATGATTGCCTTATATCCTTAATAAATGTAGACTATAAAATTGTTGCTAAACTTTTGACATTAATTCTGAATCACTACTACCCCTTCTAATTGGTCCAGAACAATGTGATTTTGTAAAGGGCAGATTAACCTCTTATAACTCTCGGTTACTTTTCAATGTTCTAAATAAGGCATCTACTATATCTCATTCCCTGGCTGCAATATCTATTGATGCAAAAAGGCTTTCAATAGAGTTGAATGGTCCTTTTTATTTCAGTCTCTCCATTGGCATTGTTTTGGGTCTAAATTAATTTCCCTGGTTTCTTTACTTTATAGGGCACCTACTGCTTCCACTATAGTTAATGGTCTTGTATCAAATAGATTCTCACTTCACCGTGGTGTCCGACAGGGTTGTCCTGTATCTCCTCTCCTTTTTATTATTTCTCTTGAACCCTTTCTGGCTCACATCCGCTATGAAACTTTTATTTCTGTTTTTTTTACACGGAGATCAACATTTGAAGCTTTCTGCCTATGTGGATTATATCTTACTCTTTATATCTAACCCAGAATTTTCTATGCCCCCTTATTGCATGAATTCTCAGACATTTCGTCAGTATTGAGTTAAAAAATCAATTCAGATAAAACAGAGATTCTTCCCATATACACATTTTGTTCTCAACATCATTCCAACTGGGTTTCATTGGAATAGTTCAAAAATTAAATACCTAGGGATTTGGTTCACCAGCTCTATTTCGGACTCGATTAAAATAAATATGAAATAAATTCTTGATCACATTTCCAAACTGCTCTCCTCCTGGAATCCTCTTTTTCTTTCCTAGATTCTATCAAAATGATGATCACCACTATTATGTTATATATTCTCTCAATGATTCCAGTTGATATTCTTTCTATCTATTTGAAAAAACTTAACTTCCTACTTTCCAAATTTGTGTGGAACAATAAAAAATCCAGAATCTCTTTATCCCACCTTAGAAAACTAAAATCCCCCGGAGGGGTGAATTTTCGAAATTTGAGATTATATCATTAGGCATTTTGTCTTAAACAAGCCTCTGAGTGGCTCCAAGCGAATATTTCTCCGTTCACCCCTTTATGGGTAAATATTGAGCGCCGTATCTGTTACCCTTTCTCTTTCTTGTAAGTTCGGTTTTTCACAGCCAAGACCAGTCTCACATCTCTTCCATTATTTAAACATACTTGCTCACTGTTAAGACCTTGTTGTCAACCAAAGAAAATGTCTAGAAACATGTTCTTGCATTCTCCTCTTTGGCATTATCATTTTCTCATCATTAATAATAGACCTTCATTTCTGGAGCTCCTGGAGACCTAAAGGTATTATCTGTGTTCAAGATATATTTGATGGCACTTCTCCTTGAACTTCTCCTTGCTCTTTTCTCTATATCCTAACTAATTTTAAATTTCCTCGCTCCTTTCAGCATATGTTTTCATTACTTATTGAAGCACCATTTGAAGCCTTCTATTCCCTTTCGTCTGAAGATTCTTTGTCTACCCAGGATCGAGTTCCTAAAATCCTATCAGCACCCCAAAGACCTCTCTCATTTATAAATCTCTCAATTCCATTAACCCAGAGCGATCTAAGACTAAGATTGAGCTCGCCTAGGAGGCAGATTTTGGTTGTGAATGGAGCAATGACTTTTGGAGCAAGTTATAGACCACATCGTTAAAAATATCTAGATTTGCATCTACTACTCAATCTATGTTTTTCTATATCACAGACTTTATTTCACTCCCATTTCCATTGCCCATTTTACACACTCTAACAATAAAACCTGTTGGTATTGTGATCATACCTTGGCTGACTTCCATCACCTCCTTTTTTCATGCTTTCCCGTAGCTTCTTTTTGGTTACAAATTTGGCCCCGGATATTGAATATTTTTTATCTAAATAGTCCATTATTGGATACCCTCCTATTTATGGGAAGTTTATCAGAGTAACAACGGATATTATCTCATGAACATGGGCTGTTTGACCTCATGTTAACTTTAGCTTTTCAACAAATTACACTCAATTGGAAATGCCCAAATAAGCTTTCAGTCAAATCTTGGTGGAACACTGTATGCCATTTTCATAGATGGAACATAGCTTTTGCCTCCTGTTGTAACCCACAGATAAATAAATCTTTTTTGGTTACCCCTAACTGTTTATTTAAATAAACTCTCTATTTTTCAGATTTCTAGTAACCGGTCAGAAAACTTTCAACCTCCAATGAATTTCTTGCATTTCTTTTATTTCTTTGCCTTTTTTCTCCTGTTTAATATCAATTATATTGTAATATTTTTATGGAAAATATGTTATTTGTATCCTCTTTTATTCTAATGAGTATTTAAAGTGTTACTAAGTGAACACCCAGCAGCTGAGTGCAACCGATAATATTCAATGGCAAACGGTATGGCTGCACACGCACCAAAGTTGTCTGTCCAAACATAAAAGCACATACGTGCAAGTTTAACTTACTGAAATGAAAACGTGCTCAAAGGTGAACAGACATTGCATGCACAAAAGAATCAACAAGCCTTCTGTGAATGGAGTGTGCTCGACATGCAACGGACGCTGTTAGAATCAAACATGCTTTGAACTTTCTTGCAGGTGGACCGCTACGGCCACCTCTGAATGGGAATGCTGTACAAACCCGAATGCACCCTGTATAGAAGATATGCATATAAGTCACGCCATACTTCTCCTCCACAAGTGTTACTGATGGTGATTCATGCAGGATCGTTGTATTTAGGTGAACATTTATACATACGGCATACGTAGCTTATTAGTGTGCCTGCTGAGCTATTCTTAAAGGTGTAGACCATGAAAAGTGAAAAACACAACTTTAAAAGAAACCCTGTGCACCAGTAAAGATGGAAACTGTAACTCAAATAAAATAGTAGTATAAAATGTATACCAATTAACAGTAAAACTGCACAATATGAACAATGAAACTAAAGCATGAAGAATGAAAAATAATAATGTAAATTATGACGGTGGTCAATAGGCAAAACAGCTGAAGTTCCGAATTCAATGGCAAAAATACTGAACAAGAATCTCGTAGGAAGCACACATATTCCAATCTGTCATTCATCCCAAGCGGCTGCATAGAATTCATTTTTTTTAATTCTGAAAAATTCCTATCTCGCAAGTTGTTTATAAGGATCCATGTCAGGTCTCAGTTTCATTACTTCTATGATGGTAAAACGTAGTTGCGCTATATTGTGCCCAGCTATAAGCCAATGCATTGCTACAGTCGAATTGTTGTTGTGGTTTGTGATATTGCTTTGGTTTTCAGTTATAATGTAACATGTGTACTTGTAAAGCGCACGTTCACCCAAGAGATGTTTATTGTTATTCAACTCAATGGTACTAATTTTATCGAACTCAAATAGATGAAAGGCTAAGTGGACCTGCCGGGATTTGAACCTGTGACCAGGAGGTCAAACACAGGCACCGGCAGTGGCTGAATTAGTCCACTGAGCCACCAGCCCCGGCTATCAAGGTATCTGGATTTAAATTTTATGCTCAGTTTTGCCCACGTATATTTTATCAAAAGGACGTAACTCACATTTTCAGTGTCGCAAGTAGTTGAATGTTTTAGTTTTATTTTGATGCTGTTATTCACATTATTGTTCAGCTTTGTCTGAGCTTTTCTTGCTTCACAGTAGTTCTTTCAAATTTCAAGTATGTTGAAAGGCAAAAATTTAATTTTGTTTTGTTATAAATTCATTAGATCTGGTTCAGTTTGGATGATAGCCCAATGTCTATTGATGATGGATTTGACTGTGTGTGGTTTAGTGGAATGTTTTAATACGCATACCATTGCATGGCCTTTTGATGGCTGGGTTTTTATCTACAATTGATGTCTATCAAATTTAGAAACAGGATGAATAGCTTCTTCAATAAGATTTTGTGGATATCCCTTTTGTTTGAATCTTATTGAAAATTAATCAATGGTGTCGGATAATTCCGATGGATCGGAAACAATTCTTCTGAGTTTGATAAATTGTGACTACGGTAAATGGTGTTTTAATGGGAATGGATGGAAGCTATTAAAATGTAAACAGCTGTTCTAAAGGGATCTTAAGTTTATTAATCTGGGGTGAGAATTTTATATGGCCATGGCATTGATTGAGCCTGTAAATCTTGTCCTCCATTAAATTCCGATGACCGTTCCAAATCATGGAAATGTCATCAATGTATCTCTTGTATAGGACTTGGTTTTGTTGCCATGCCCCTTAATAAAGTATGAAGTCATGTTTGAAAATTGACATGAAGATATTCGGATATGATCGAGGTCCGGCAAAGTCCATAGATGTGCCAATGCATTGTGAATAAAACCTGTTGTTCCATTGAAAGTAGCTATGAAATAGAGTGAAATGTAACAGTTTCAAAAGGAAGATCTTCTTAGCCCTTATAGGCCCCTGATTGAGAAGTGCCCATTCTACTGTTTCTAAACCTTCATTACGAGGAATTGAGGTGTATAATGCATTTACAGGAAGGGTGCACTGCCACCATTCTTCAATGTGGTCTGTACCCAATCGAGTGAGGATATTACCAAACACAGTAGTGTCTTTTATATGTGTCTCCCATTCTTGTACAATGGGTTGGAGAAAAAAAATCGAAATATTTTCCAATCGGTTCAGAAATTGACCCGCAGGCTGATACAATTGGTCTAAAAGGTGGATTTGTGAGATTTTTATGTATTTTGGGTAACATATACAGTTGTGGACTGCGTGTATATTCTGTGTACAAATAATTGAAAGTGTGCCTGTTGTTCAGGAAAGGGACATTGTGAATCATGGATGAAATATTCTAAATCTTGAATTACCACATATTTACATGAATTACATCAGCCTATGGAGTAATTGGTATGAATAAATTTAACTAAATGTGATTGAATTCCTGAGTAGACTATGCATTTTTTGACGACGCATTATAAAAAAAACATATGTTTTAAGTGAAGTTCGACTAGAGTCAGAAGGTGAATATCCGCCTCGGAAAATGTGTCTCAGTTGTTTGTAATAGTGCAATACCAGACACTGCACTGTACACCGGTACACACACAGAAAAATACTGTGGAGTAACAGCAATACGATTGATTAGAAAGGAGGGCACAGAGGTAACATTGTACACGTGTTATTTATTATGTCGTATCATCCAACAAGATGTTATGGTATTGTAGGGCATGCTATAATAATGTTAAGCTAAAGCTTCTTTTGGAAAGCAACAGTCATCACTTAGGTCTGAGTGGGACACTGAGATACTAAAAGATCTTCTGCAAGGTGTGTTGATCTAAGAAGCCTCCTTGAATTCAGTGTGATCTGCAGGGCCATCCTTAGGTGTGGATCAATCGTTATGTAAAGACTTTTAACCTTGGTCCCCGAGTGTGGCAGACAATGAGTTGTGATGGTGATGTCAACAAACAAGGCTTGAGTGAAATTCTACTAACACTGGTGTAATTCATGAAATCCCAGCATTTCATATTATGGAAAATTTATAAAAGATTGTAAAATGTTTTTATGGTGGGTGTCTACCTCGCCTAAATAAAGTATAGTGAGACAGAAACAAAAGAAGGGTTAAAGCTGAGGTTAAATTGAGAGAATTTTTTTCCGGAAACCAGTCTCTGGGTTGTATCTCGCAAATTAATTTCAGGAATAAATTTGCATAAAAAATATATTGTGTGATACCGACAAAGCACATTTCATTATGAAAAGCTAGTTTTAAAAACTTGATAATTTCAAAAAGCTGGTGATCACTGAAGTAAATATCAGACACATTCTTCAGAGTGGCCTTTCAAGTATTAAAGAAATATATCACTTTTAATAACAATGAAGCTTGCCTAACCTTGGTCTAAGACAAGTCACTCATCTTAGGGCTCAGTTCACCCTACGACTCTATATTAACACATTTCCATACTAATAAATCTGGTTCTCCGGATGCTGCTTGGCCCACTCAGGAGACTTCATCTTGGTATGGATCTTATAACTCCACACCTTATTTTAAGCGCCAGGATACCCGCAGGGTGACAGCTGCGCTATACAAGAATAATATACAATACAATACAATACAATACAATTTTACTTTGTAATGCTTTCTTTTCTCCTGCAGATCTACTGTGACATTGGAAAGAAAAGCTGGTTATTTCACTGTTAAAAATGGTTCAATGGCAGACCCATCAGTACTTACTAACTAATGACCCATTGTTTTGCTTTCATTGCTTTCCAAGGACTGTGACGTTCCGTGGCACAGGAGTTCCATATCTAAGATGCAGCACAAAGCCACTAAATGCTACCTCGTAAATAGTGTTCCCTTCAAAACATTTTTATCATTTAAAGGGGTGTGCAAAGGGTTTTGCAGGGGGCGTTCTCAGCAATATCCATGGCTTTTTGACATTGCCCCAGATTTACGAGAAATCGTAAATCTGAGGCAGCGACAAACATGTACACCTCCCCAGGAGAGGCATAACCGAGCCCCAACAAGGAGAAATATCTTTATTTCATCTTGTTTTCCTTTTTCTATGTGTGCTGCATTCTGAGGCACACATATAAAGAGGAAAAAGCCTCTTGTGATTGTTTTTGTGCATGCAGTTTTCCCTTCCTGCACAAAAATAATCATCCCCGCAATGCAGGCACCCTTGCACAATGGTGCAAAGGTGCCTGTGTTGGCTCACGGCAGCCCATTGTGTGCTGTCACTGAGGAAAAGGACAGGAATGCACCGTATCTGATGGATGCGGTGCATTCCTGCCCTTTTCTTTTTCAGTAGGGCAACGAAGCAGGAGAGCCTGCTTCACTTCCCGATGGCAAAACCTCACAAATGAAGCCCTGGGTTTTTAGTAAAAGTCGAAAACAGACTAAAAAGTCTTCATTGGCTACCTATGACACTTGCATGTTAAAGCTCTCTGAATTATTCATAGAGATTACTATAACCTTGCATCTGTTTTTATTTGATCTAGTTAAGTTTCACATTTGCAAAAAAACTCTTCGCTACGAGGATGCCTCTGTATTTGATATTCCTCGGATTTTCTGTACCCGATTGGGAAGATGAGCTTACTCCTACTCAGCATCTTGGTTGTAAAACACCCTCCCTAGTCACCTTTATTTAGGAAATGACCACATGGCTCCCCCATGTGGGCGGAGGAGCGTCGCCCCACTGCTTTCTCGCACTGGGAGAAGCTGAAACATAAAATGGTAAAAATACCATTTTATGGTTCTTCTTCGCACACTGCGAGAAAAGGGTTTGGTTTTGTGGAGGAGAGGCTAGCCCAATGTTGTAGGCGCTAACTGTTTGGTCAGTGCCAGGGCCAACCAAACCAGTCATGCACACTCTCCTGCTTTCTCCATGTAGGCTGCATAAAGCCTGCATGGAGTAAACAGCCTCCCCATAGACGCCTGTGCAGTTGACGTCCCAGCCCAGTCAATCACAACGCCGCCATTGCAGCCTTGTGATTAGATTAGGAGAGGGCGGCTGCCTGCGGCTACTTCCTGGCAGGATGACGCGACGTGAGATCTGACGGCCGAAGGTAATGTTTTTTTTTTTTTTATTAAAATGATCCCCCTGTCCAACCCCCGCACCCCAACCCGCGAGTCATGCCGGCTACGACTACCTAAAGTTTCTTAAGGGCATTCTTCTAAATAAATAAATCTGAGTCAAACCCAGAGCCAGAACGCGCTCATGGGTAGCAGCAGGCACAAGTCTGGGGTATCCATGGGTGGACAGGGTCAAACAACTATTTTCACAGGGTGAACGCTTTCCACCCTGCCAAGAATTTTGGCCCCAATGAATAATGTGCTGATCTTGTCCAGGTGTAATTTCCAAACACCGGGACACTTTCAGCAGCACCTGCGCTTGGTCTGCTTTCCATCTGCAACAGGCACCAATGTGCAGGCAGGGACGGGGCTTTCTTTTTATACACTCCTGCTGGGTCCATAAAATAGGTGGAATTCGAGGGGTTGTCAGTATTCCTTTTGTTCATGTTTCCTGGCTGGGATAAGTCAGGAGCCTCACACCTGATGCAAATGAAGCGAAGGGGAAACAAAGGCTCACACCTTGTTAGCACTTCACACATACTTAAGAGAGGCAGCTTTTCACTTTGTTCAGTTCCTGTTTAGGAGATATGCATGCACTGTAAGAATGTCAGATGTGTTGGTCTTTCCCAGTACTTACACAAAGCAAATTTCATTTATATAGCGCTTACTTCCCTGAGTTGAAATATTTTTTCTTGTATAGCCCTGCTCATGCCAATGCAGGGTGTCAGAGTGCTTTACATCAACACATGCATATTACATGTACAATAAATTATATAAGTTTGTTAATGAATGAACAGGATGTGTTATATAAAACTGGGCGAATGCAAGGTGTAGAAGTCACATATCATCTTCCATAGCTCAGTTTGCTATAATCATTGCAATGCGCTCAAATGTACACGTGATAGACCTGCTAAACATATATGTGAGGGCTTTAGACCTGATGTCACTTATTGTGATGCCACTTCCTGTAAAGTCGTGGCTTGTGATGCCACTTTCTATGATGTCGATTCCTGTGATGCCATGTGTGATGCCATGCGCCGTGATGTTGTGCGCCGAGATTTCACGCATTGTGATGTTGTGAGTCATGATGTCACCTGCATACTGCCTAACTAGGCTAGTCCCCCACTTCTTTTTTAGGTCTTGTGCCCTGGGTAGCCGAATTGCAGTTGCACTGGACAAAGGAACTTATTTGCTTGGAATTTTTTTTTTTCAAAATGATTACAAGGCATATAGGACTGTAAATAATTGTTAATTGGGGATTGTTTGTAGAAAGTCTAGGGTCCTTGTATTGAGCTGCCCCTTTTTCCTATCCTTGCACAAACATGAAGATCGGAAACATGATTTTTTGGCAATCGCTACATTCCAGCAATTTCTCGCAAATAAACCTGGTGAAATATACCAGGGGCAAATACTCAGTAAATACCATAACAGGCAGGTTTTTCTGTGATCTCGGTTACCACGTGCGATAAATCTTAACCCCCAATACAAGGCATTCGTAATTAGGTACTTAAAAATTATTGCTATACATATATTTTCTCAAAATCACAGACTTTACTTATCTGATGAGCAAGATCACTGGAGTGGGACGCCATTTTATAGTTTATGACTGATCCAGAAAGTGATTAGCCACACTTAACTGGGGTAATATTTTTTCATTTGCATTTACCATGCTAACCTAAGGTTTTGTAAACTGGAGCCACGCCCTCCATTTAATGTTAATTTCTCCGCTTATTTAGGGTTACCTTGCAAAGAGGAAGTGTTAGTTCGAACCCAAGACTGAGCAAAGTACAGAGCATGTGCATCCAATGGCATTGTGACATTTAATTGCATTACATTTGCAGAACAGAAGCACAGAAAGCACATTACCTTCATGAGTGAACTGACTAGGTCATTAATTTTGACTTGCAGTAAATTGCCTATGAAAGGCAGTGGCACCGGGCCAGGTGGAAACAGAGATTTCTTTGCCCACCATTTCCAATAAAAACAGGCAAAATAGGTGAGGCATAATATTGAGAGAAGAATCAGTGCTTCCAACAACTCCATCCCGAACACCAGCAGAACACTTCACCTGGAAAACATGAAATATTACAATGAGAACTGCCACTGGCTTCTGGGATGGTTAGCATTGCATTAACACAGGAAGAGTCCAGGGTACCTAGACGTGGGGCATATTCTCAAGCCCCCATCGCCACCACAGCGTCACTTTCAGTGACGTTGTGTGGCGATAGGGGCTTAGCCCTATTCACAAGGCAGTGTTAAGCCACGTTAAGTGGCTTAACGCAGCTTAACGCTGCCTTGTGAAAAGAGCCTCCTTCACGCTGTTTTTAGCGTGAAGGGGGAGTGCAGTGGGTGTTGTGGTGGGCGTTCCAACGCAATGCCTACTGACTTTGACGCTACCTCCTATTCACAAGGGCAGCGGAAATAGGAGGTAGCGCCAAACTACCTCCTAAAGGTGGCGAAACGAGGAGAAATGCATTATTTCTCATCGTTTCTGCTTCTTCCATGTGTGCTGCCTTGTGCAGCACACATGGAAAAAGCAAAATTCCATGGTGTGTTTATGTACAGGAAGGTGCCCCTTACAGTACATAAACAAACCTTTTTTTTAAATGCCGTTTTGTAACTTACATGTGTGCTTCATGAAGCAGCACACATGTACGTTACAACTAGCATTTAAGGTTTATTTATGTGCAGGGAGGGAGACCTTCCTGCACGTTTTTCTTGCCAGGAGGTGTCGTGACCTAAGTGTGGGGCACTAGGACCCCGTGGGCCGAGTAGCTGGGGACAGGTCACCAGACCGGACATCCGGTCATCTGGGGGGCGGGGAACATATAGAGGATGGGATGACCAAGAGGAGTGAGGACGCCATCCCAAGGGTCTGCTGCAACCATGATAATAACTATACCTATGACAATAAAGAAATCTAAGCAACTGACCGGAGTGACGCGTCGTGCATGTACCGCTCCAGCACAAAGACACGACAACTGGCGACGAAGGAGGGTGACGACCCCACACGCATGAGGATCGCGTCGTGTGAAAGAAGAGATCGCCGACAACAAGGAGCTACACGGGAGCCCACCCCGATCAGCGTCCACCTATGAAAACGACACAGCGCGGTAAGGAGCACCGGGAAGAAGCGCCAATGCAGGGCAAGAAGCGTGAAGCTCTCGCGTTTGAAACTTGAAGAGCGAAGTCTCGCGAGAGGCGAAAATCTCGGCGGCCATTTTAGGGACAGGCAAATGCACCCAATAGGAACGACAGGACAACGCGGCGGCCATCTTAGAGTCAGGAGAAGCGAGATTTCGATCGTGAAATCTCGCAGGAACAAGGGCGGCCATCTTAAGTGGGACATTAAAGGAAAACAGCAATATGAGCCACAGGACAACCATTTTAAGGGCAGGCAAAACGTAAAACACAGCAAACAAAGAGAAATAAAGAAATAAAAAGGGACAAGGACAGAGAAAGATCCCCACAACAAGAAATACAACAAAATAAAGAATGAAATAAGAAGAGAGAACAACAAGAACATTACAAAATAAATTGACAAAAGAAATATAGAGGCAACAAACACAATTGCCGGAAAGAAAGAGAAAGGACACAAAGAAAATAAAAGGAAAATACAAGGAAAAAGGACTAAGAAAGCCCAGAAGAGGCAAACATAAAATATAAGGAAAAAGGACTAAGAAAGCCCAGAAAAAGCGAAATAAAGTAAAACAAAGGAAGGAAAAGGGACAAAAGATCACAAAGAGAAAAAGACAAAAGATAAAGAAAAAGGAGCACAACATAGCATACCAAAAGAAACAGAGACTCAAGAAATGATCAAAGGAACGAACAGAGCAGCCATTTCAAAGCCAGGCAAAGGGCAAAGAAGAAGAAGAACATAAGACAAGGTGAATTAAGGAGAACGCGAGCAAGAAGAAAAGAGCAATAAGAAAAAGAAAGAAGACAGTGCAATAAGAAAAGAGAAAAGAAAAGAATAATAAGTGGAACAACATTGAAAAAGAACGAGAAAGAAGAAAAGAAAACAAAAGGAAAGAAAGCAGAACAACAAAGAGAAATAAAAAGACAAAGATTGCGCAAGGACAAGGAAAGAACAAAAGAGAAGTTACCAGGCAAGAAAGAAAAGAAGAAAGAGGAGTAAAATAACGAGGAAAGAAGGGAAAAAAGAAACAGGAAAAAGAAAAGGAGAGCCTAGAAAAGGCTAAAAGGACAAGGAGAGCTTAGAAAAGGCTAAAAGGACAAGGAGAGAAAAGGAGGATAACAGAAGAAGAAGAAGAAAAAAGGACACAAAAGGGACACAAGAGAAAAAGGACATGGAGAGCCTAGAAAAGGCTAAAAGGACAAGGAGAATAACAGGAGAAGAAGAAAAAAAAAAGGACACAAAAGAGACACAAGAGAAAGGACAAGGAGAGCCTAGAAAAGGCTAAAAGGAAAGGAGGATAACAGAAGAAGGAAAAAGGATACAAAAGAGACACAAGAGAAAAGGACAAGGAGAGCCTAGAAAAGGCTAAAAGAAAAGGAGGAGAATAACAGAAGAAGAAGAAAAAAGGACACAAAAGGGACCACAAAAGGGACACAAGAGAAAAGGACAAGGAGAGCCCAGAAAAGGCTAAAAGGACAAGGAGCGCCTAGAAAAGGCTAAAAGGACAAGGAGAGCCTAGAAAAAAAAGGGGTAAAAAGGAGCAACACGAAAAGACATACCGCAGGAGAAAGAGCAGCAAAACGAAAGGACAAAGACATGCAACGAGCAAAGCGGACAAGCGCCACAAAGGAAATAAAAGAAAGAGGCACCGCAGGGCCAGGACGAAAGGTGTTGAGACAGAAATAATATAGATGATAAGACAACAAGTTCTCCAAAGAGTCACTGGTGGTGACGAAAGTGAAAGGATGGATGATAACGGCTGTCTACGACAAACAACGAATAACAAGGAAGAGATAGCATTTCAAGGACAAAGAAGGCAGAGAAAGAAGAAATGGCAGCGACAACTGCAGCCACATGGAAGGTAGAAGATAGACGACAAGGAAGCGATGTGGACACTAGAGTCACGAAGGGCATGCAGTAAACAACAGAGACTCATTGAAGAAATGTATAATGACAAGTACTTTCTCTCTCTCTCTCTCTCTCTCTCTCTCTCTCTCTCTCTTCCTCTCTTCATCTATATCGTCACTTCTGGCAAATGATGACTATCAACGCTGGCTAGCAGTGACTGCAGAAATGTGTCATGAACATTTGTTGTGACAAAGGGGGAGATGTCGTGACCTAAGTGTGGGGCACTAGGACCCCGTGGGCCGAGTAGCTGGGGACAGGTCACCAGACCGGACATCCGGTCATCTGGGGGGCGGGGAACATATAGAGGATGGGATGACCAAGAGGAGTGAGGACGCCATCCCAAGGGTCTGCTGCAACCATGATAATAACTATACCTATGACAATAAAGAAATCTAAGCAACTGACCGGAGTGACGCGTCGTGCATGTACCGCTCCAGCACAAAGACACGACAGGAGGATTTAAACAAAAAAATAGCACGAAATTGTGTGTGATGCGGTCAAGATCGCCTCGTGTTTATGTTCTTCACCATCATTAAATCTTCAATTCGGTAAAAATTACCATAAAAGACACAGAATGAGTTGCGTGTATGTCGTTATACATCAAAAGATGCGCTTCAATATTAAAAGTTGTACAACTTTAAAAGGTAGCATTAAATGTAAAAGCTTGCAAGGATAAAAATAGACATCACATTAAACTACAGGAGGTATATACATCTCAATGTCCTCATAAATGCAAACCATCCCGATGCTAAAATATAGGCAGACTTGCAGATACATATTCTGTTTAAGCCAAGTTCTGGTGGAGATGTTTTAAGCGCTCTATATTACATTAGTTATTGTAATAGGACAGCATTTCCAACATGGTTTCTTGGCAATGATGAATGTATCAAGGAGATTGATGAGTCATCTGTCTATACAATACAAGCATTGATATATTTTAAACATTTGTTGCAAAACGGTAAAAAACTTAAAAGAATACTAAGCAATATTGCTTGCTCTTTCAAATTTGCTATCCGATATGGCAGCAATATTTTAATAGGAATTTAAGACACAAATGCTGGTCATAGGTTAGGCTGGTAAGGATTCACCACCTTTCTTCTGATTGCCCATGCAATTCCCAGGTATTTTGCAATAGCACACACAAATAGAGGTCTTGTGTCAGATTTTAGTATACGCAGAGCCTCTCTGTGATCTCGAGTGCCAAGTTCTCTGAAAACAGGAGAGAGACATCTACTCCTGGGTTTAGTGTTTGCTTTGCATGCAAAAAGGAAGTGAGCAATAGATTCTTGTGGAGAGGGACAGCAGGGACAGCTCTTTGATAATACTTCGTTAGACAGCCAAAGATTTGTAAATAAATTAATGGGCAGACTGCCGAATCTAAACGGAATATATAATTTTCTATTGGGCGGCACTTTAATAATATCGAGGTAACTTTCAAGGGTGCGGTTGTACTTAATATCCTTAAATTCCTCGGTCAGTTGCCTTCGATTGCCGGCTAAAACGGCACAGTGCTCAACCCCTTCACAATAAGGGATTTTTATCTGACTTTTAGTGAGGGGTGGTGGAGAGCCGATATTGTATCCCTCTAAACCTATGAGTGACAAGAGGGTTTTAGCGTGTTTTATCCAACCAATTTTATGCATGGAATCCAGGGTGCAAATGTCTTGGAAGGGAGCAGCATACAGTGATAATTGCGGGGTGGATACCAGCCGATACTAGAACAATAGAGGGCGGAGCTTCACTAAGTCGCTTATGGGTTTGATACCCATATCTAGCAATAATGGGCAAATAGGGGTACTCTGTGGGAGAGAAACCACATTTTTAAGGAACCTGTTCTCCAGGGATACCAAATTGTTGGCTTTTGCCATCCCCCAAAGCTCAGCACCATAAAGGGTACTGCTCTCGGCCTTGCAACTGTACAATTTGAATGCTGGGGCAACAGGCTTAGTGTAGGAGAGGCGGTATTCTTTACGCAGGACCCCAGTCGCCTGGGAACTTTTGAGTAAGGTTTTGTTAAGATGGTGGTTCCAGGCCATATCCTCAGAAAGTTTTACTCCCAGATAGTCAAAGGAACTGACTCTCTCCAGTGGGACGTCATTTAGAAAAAGATCATCCTTAAAAGATTTGTGAGGGTTTAGGAGCATGATCTTAGTTTTTGCTGTCTTAATTTCAAGTCCCCTGCCATCGCAGAAGAGCTTGAAGTGTTCCTGCGATAGAAATTTTACCTGAAAGAAGTATCAATTATTAGACATTCTGTAAGGACATAGGGGCCTATTAGCATGGCGGCGGATCGCCTGCCAAAACACCCCGCCGGACGTCCTTTTACCCCCTGCCACGTTAGGAAGGTGGGGGCTACCGCGGCAGACGGAAAGACCGTCCGTCGTTTTTCCGCCGGTAGGCAATCGTCATGATTACCTACCAGGCGGAAAAGGCCTATAATATGATGGTGGTGCCTTGCAGCCACCGCCATCCATATTATCAATCAATCACTTGTAAAGCGTGCTACTCACCCGTGAGGGGCTCAAGGTGCTGAAGGGGGGGGAGCAGCTACTGATCGAACAGCCAGGTCTTGAGGAGTCTCCTGAAGGTCAGGAGGTCCTGGGTCTGTAGTAGGTGGGTGGAGAGGGTGTTCCATTTCTTGGCAGTGAGGTGGGAGAATGATCAGCCGCCGGCGGTCGCTCTGCGGATGCGTGGGACGGTGGTGAGGGCGAGGTGAGCGGAGCTGAGCTGGCGGTTCGGGGTGTAGAAGTCGAGTCGGTCGTTGAGGTATGCTGGCCCAGTGTTGTGGAGTGCCTTTTGAGCGTAGGTGAGGAGCTTGAAGGTGATCCTCTTGTTGACGGGGAGCCAGTGCAGGTCCCTCAGGTGGGCGGTGATGTGGCTGTGGTGGGGGATGTCAAGGATGAGGCGTGCGGTGGCGTTCTGTATGCATTGGAGTCTCTTCTGGAGTTTGGCCATGGTTCACGCGTAGAGAGCGTTGCCGTAGTCCAGCTTGCTGGTGACGAAGGCCTAGGTGACCGTTCTTCTAGTTCCGGTCACGATCCATCTGTAGATCTTGCAAAGCATGCGTAGGGTGGTAAAGCAGGAGGAAGAGACGGCGTTGACTTGTTGGGTCATTGACAGAGAGGAGTCCAGGATGAACCCCAGGTTGCGTGCGTGGTCGGTGGGTGTCGGTGTAGTTCCCAGCGAGGCCGGCCACCAGGAGTCATCCCAAGCGGAGGTGGTGGAGCCGAGGATGAGGACCCCTGTCTTGTCCGAGTTCAGTTTCAGGTGGCTGCTCTTAATCCACTCGGCGACGGCCTTCATCCCTTCGTGGAAGTTGGTGTTGGCGGTGGTGGGTGCTTTGGTGAGGGAGAGGATTAGCTGGGTTTCGCCGGCGTATGAAACTATGTTGACGTCGTTGATCGGACAATGTTGTCGAGTGGTGGCATGTAGACATTGAAGAGGGTCGGGCTGAGGGATGATCCTTGGGGTACGATGCAGGTGATCTTGGTGGTTTCAGAATGGAAGGGAGGGAGGCGGACTCTCTAGATTCTGTTGGTGAGGAAGGAAGTGATCCAGTCCAGGGCTTTGTCATGTAAGCCTGCATTGTAGAGGCATGTGCGAAGGGTGTGGGGGCAGACGGTGTCGAAGGCGGCTGAGAGGTCCAGGAAAATTAGGGCAGCAATTTTGCCGCTGTCCAATAGGGCCCTGATGTCGTCGGTGGCGGCATTGAGGGCAGTTTTGGTGCTGTGGTTGCTGCGGAATCCGGATTGGGATGAGTCCAAGGTGTTGTTTTCTTTGAAGAATTGGGTCAGTTGTCTGTTGACTATCTTCTTGATAACTTTTGCCGGGAGCAGGGAGATGGGTCGAAAGTTCTTGAGATCCTTTGGATCTGCCTTGGGTTTCTTGAGCAGGGCGTTGATCTCTGCGTGTTTCCAGCTTTCTGGAAGGTGGCAGTCTCGAATGTGCTGTTGAAGATCTTATGGAGTTGGGGTGCGATGATGGAGCTCTCTTTGATGAAGATGTGGTGAGGGCAGGGGTCAGATGGTGAGCCAGAGTGGATGGTGTTCATGGTCATGATGGTGTCTTTGTTGTTTGTGTGGTTGCAGGAGGTCAGGCAGCCGGTGTGACTGGGGGGCGCTGGGTCTGGGTCGTCGTCGGCTGTTGGAGAGGTCTTGGAGTCAAAGCTGTCGTGGATGTCTGTGATCTTGCGAGGGAAGAAGGTTGCCAGAGAGTCGCAGAGGTCTTGTGATGGTGGGATGTCGTTGGAGCTGGAGCTGGGGTTGGCGAGTTTCTTTACGATGTTGAAGAGCTCTTTGCTGTTGTGAGCATTGTTGTCAATGCGTTCCTTACAAGAGGACCTATTGGCCGTTCAGATGATTTTATGTTGTCTGCGGCTGGTGTTCTTGAGGGCTGCTTGGCTGTCCGGTGTTTTCTCGTGGCGCCATTTCTTCTCTACGCTTCTGCAGGTCTGCTTAGATATCTGGAGATCGGCGGTAAACCAGATGGCTCTTCTAGCGGTGCATCTGTTTGAGGGGTTCTTGATCGGGGCGAGAGTGTTGGCACAATCGTTGATCCATTGCCTGAGGTTGCGGGCGGCTGTGTCGGTGTGGTCGGATGGTGGGTTTTGGGCGAGTTTGGTGGTTAGCTGGTCTCCGGTGGCCTTGTTCCAGTTGCGGTGGGGGATTCTTTGCTGGTGGTTGTGTGCAGTAGTTTTTATGAAGGAGAAGTGGACGCAGTGGTGGTTGGTCCAGTGGAGTTCGGTGGTGTGGCTGACAGAGACCTGGCTGCTGACGGAGAAAATGGGGTCGAGCATGTGTCTGGCGGAGTGGGTTTGTGTTGTGATGAGCTGTTTGAGGCTGAGGTTGGCAAGGTTGCCCAGTAGTGTGGTGGAGGTGCTGTCATTGGTTTTCTCGAGGTGGAAGTTGAGGTCTCCGAGAAGGATGTAGTCTGTGGAGGCTAGGGTGTGAGAGCTGACGGCGTCTGTGATGGAGTCGATGAACTGTGCCACGGTCCGGGGGGGTCTGTACACGAGGGTTCCTCTGAGGGTGGTTGGGATCGATGTGGATCTGGAAGTGCAGGTGTTCGGCGGTACCGATGGTGTCCTCTGTGTTGGTTGAGATTCTGTGGGTATTTCTGTGGACGATGGCGATTCCTCCTCCCAGTCTGTTGGTGCGGTCCCTGTAGGTGAACTTGTAGCCATCCGGGATGGCTATGGCAATGTCGGGTGCCAATGAGGTGTTCATCCAAGTGTCCGTCAGGAACGCAACGTCTGGGGAGGATGAGTTGAGCAGGTCCCAGGGTTTGATGGCGTGCCTGTGGACGGAGCGGGTGTTGAGCAGTATGCATTTCAGGTGGTTGTTGCCTGCCTTGGTGTGCTTGTGTACGCTTGCTGGTGAAGCTGCAGTTTCGGCATGAGAATGGTCCGTGGGTGTGCTTTGGGTTGGCCTATTGTGATGTGGGAGGTGATATGCTTTTCCATGCCCGAGACTCCGCCATGGAAAAGCATGCAGGAATCGCTTTGGGGGCCCATTGTGGGCCCCCAGGGGTGGGGAGGTTGGGGGCTGCACTTGGGGGGTACCCATGGTACCCCCTACATTGGTATGCACAAGGTGGCAGGCACCTCACGGTGCCTGTCATGTTGTACATGCCAATGCACGCCATGCATTTTCTACATTGGGGTGGGTGCTGCTCACAGCACTGCCCACCGCAATGTTGAATATGCGGGATGCGGCCGCCATCCTGGCGGTCGCATCCTAATTGGCGATGCGGGACCGCCGCACCACTAGTGGCCGGTCCCAGCACTGCTAGGGTGGCGGGCGGACTTAAGTGAGTGCAGCTTAATATGGGTGCATAGCCAAGTCATTACCTTTTTTCCAACTATCAGGTCTGCAGCAATGTTCCTTTTTTTGTCACAGGAAACAATCTTTATACTTTTTACAATTGTTCAGAGCACATAAGATGAACAACAGAAAATAAAGAGGAAGAGAAATATTCACATCATATACAATGTAATACATGCGAAGAATCAATACATATCCCTTTAAGAAACATAGGAGCAGAAAAGAAAAGGAAGGGAGACCTATCTATCATATGATTCAAGCAAATCTGTTCCATATGCAATCACATTTCTATAATGAGAAACACTTCTAGTTCTAGCCAACGCCCTTTCCCTCTCACAAATCTCTTTCATAGTTGACCACCATTCTGCTGCTGTGGGGAGTTTTGGCAAGATCCATGCCCTTCCGATACAAAGTCACGCCACAACTAAAATAATAGAATAATAGAAAAGAAAGACTTCAATCCAAAGTTGGCTTCTGCCTTAAAACCTAACATGATGTATTTTTCTGTGTGAGAAAAATCCAACCCTAAGTGACTACTGGTAATTTGTGTAACTTCATTCCAGAATATATCAAGCTTGGGGCAGGTTCAAAACATATGCACAATATTTGCTGCCATCATTCCGCATTTTGATTTGATTTGATTGGCATATTTGTAGAGCGTATTGAATGCCTGAGGGTATCTTGGTGCTAGAAACGGAAGATCTGAGTGGTGTTGGTGAGAATACAAGATGGATCAGTTGTTAAAGAGCTAGGTTTTTAGAGCCTTTCTGAAGGATAAGAGTGAAGAGCACTCTTTATGGAAATGGGCAGCTGGTTGCAGATCTTCACTGTTCCCAGCATGAAGCTTCTTCCACCCCAACGCGCCTTCTTAAACTTGGGTGTCTGCAGAAGTTTTGTATGGGTAGATCTTAAACTGGTAACCGGCATATACCATTTCAGGTGCGTCCTCAAGAAGTCCATTCGCAGCTTTTCTGCCGGTCGGCAATCGTTACGATTGCCGGCCGGGCTGAACTGGGGCACATATATGGTGGCGGTGCCTAGAAGGCACTCCCATCCATATTATGATGCTGGATTTACAAGGCAGTTCCATGGCGGGAAAGCCGCCATGGAAAGGCTGGCGGAGATTTGCTTTGGGGACCCATTGCGGGACCTCAGGTGGGTGGGAGCTGCACTTGGGGGTACCTATAATGCCCCCCTACATTGTCATGCACAAGGTGACAGGCACCGTGCGGTGCCTGCCACGTTGTGCATGGCAATTCAGAACATAGTATTTTACCATTGCGATGGGTTCTGCAGCCAGCAGCACCCACTGCAATGTTAAAATGCCTGATGCGACCGCCGCTGTGGTGCTCCCATCATAATTGGGGTAGCGACACCGCCGCATGGCAGGCGGGTGGCCCCATTACCGCTAGGATGGCGGGCGGACTTAAGTCTGCCCGCCATCCTAATGACCCCCATAATCTTTGGCTAATTCCAAAGCAAAGGCATTGTCGCTGAGGGCAAAGAATTGTTGAACAATACATTGACCACTAGGTTCACCTCTTCTATAGCTCTGGCCAACACCCTAGGTGGACAAGGATCCACAGGAGAACCTGCTTTACAGTCACTACTCACTTTTTTCTGTTTTGAGCTAGGCTGATTTCTTAAAATTTGATGTGGTGGTATTCTTTTTAGACACCGCATTAGACGGGAGAGCCCACTCCTGGTATTCTTGATTGCCCATATAAAAACCATCTTGCAGATTTCTTATTTTTCTTCAGAGTATTTTGGTAAATTCTTGAAAACTTCTAGTGAGGGTTTAAACTCTATAATGCAGGCTTTTGGCTGCTAAAGAGATAAGTGATTCAAAAAATCTTGTGTGGCTAGTTTTTGAATTACTGACCTTCAGAGTAAAACAAATTAGCTTGAGAAGGAAATTTTAATAGCTTTCCTATAGGATTTAAGCGCACGTTTATATTTAGTTTTTTCTTCTGCCCTATAATTCCTTCTCCATTTCTGTTTTAAACGTTCATATTTTTTCTATTCTAATGTTAGCTCCAGAGAAAGCCATAATTATGTCTTCTGTTTATGAGAAGTCAGAAATACTATGGGGGACTAGCATGGTTTTGTCCAGCCATTGAAAAACACCTATTGAATCAGCTTCAAGACAACCCAATAAAGTTGGTTGAGAAGCCTGTAAACATTCTATTAATCTCTAATCATTGATTTGATTCCACTTCTGAACAAAATAGCCATCAGTAGAATTTGCTTGTTTTTGAACTCTAACATCCTCCTTGCTGAAATGGATTACTCAGTGGTTTGTCCAAGTTAATTCAGATATATTTTCCATTTTCAAAGTAGATTGGTTTGTGGAAATCAAATCTAATATTTGCGAGCTAAGTGTATCGGTGCCAGGACCAGTTTATTCAAACTAAGGACCACATTACGATGGCGGAGGGCCGACACCGCCAGCCAGTCGGTGGCAGGCCCTCCGCAATTGAAATGCTGTTTTCCCCCGCCATATTATGATGGCGGGGGAATCACTGGTGACGAGTGGCGGTCAAAAAGTCCACCTGCCACTGTTCCGACAGGCGGTCCTTTTCAGCCCGCCTGTCTGAACTAAACCATTGGCTGACATTGCAGCAGTGCCTGCAGGATTATGATATCCCTTTCCTCCGTCCGTTTTCCGGCAGACAAACAGCAGCAAAACGAATGGTAAAAAAGGGCTTGGGGGGCCCATAGTGGGCCCCCCTTAATCCCTGGTGCAGGCACATGTACCCTGGGTGCTCCTTTGGTGCCCTCCTACATATCCCTACCTCATGTGGTAGGCGCCGCAAGGTGCCTGCCACGTGTGCTGAGACGTGTGTTAACCCTCTATTTTGCATTGTGGCGGGGGCTGCTGATCGCTTCCCCGCCACAATGCAAAATATAGGTGATGTGACCGCCATGGTAGCGGTTGCATCGTGATTCAGATTGTGGGGAGGCCCCTTCATCCGCAGCCAGTCCCAAATCGATATCGATAGCAGCTTGACTAAAGTCCGTCTGCCATTGTAAGGAGGCCCTAAGTGCCTGATTACAAGTTTAGCGGTCTTACCGCTGTACCGTCAGTGTGGTGGTCCCAAGAGGACCGCTACAGCAGCAGTCTCCTGGCCACTGCATTACTATGTCACCGCTGGGCTAGAGGCAGTGTTTCTGACGGCGGGGAATAGTTTGTCATATGTGTCTGACGGCGGGGAATAGTTTTTCATGTGTGTCAATGCACGTGTGTATATTTTGACCAATTATATATAAGGATCTGGGAGAGGGAGGGTGATCCTTCTCTGAGGCCTGGAGGGTAGGGAGGTCCTTCTACCTTATGGAAGGGAAAACGAAGGGATTCGCTATCCTTAATTACTTCATACATACACAAAGTATCACACCTAAGAATTTCTAACGGGATGCTGGGCATCGGTATTTTCAGGTGGGGCACCGCCTTCCTAGAGCAAGGAAAGGAAAGGGTTCATTTTCTTTAAATAACCCAATATATGACCATTATGAACTGAATTAGCAATATCTTGTTTGGAGGTTTCATTTAGCCATGTTTCGGTAATGAACACAAAATCTGGTTAATGTCATGTGCATATTTGCCCATGGATTGTGCATTCAAGAAACTCCCTTGTAGCTTATATGTATTTGATTTAGAGAAATTGCTACACGGTGGATCTCACTGTGGGTCTCCACTCCCCTTTGAGTCAATCATAATTTGACCATGGCAATTACTGCAATATAAAAGCCTCAACATAGACTGCATCTGTAGCTGTCTTTTACATCTTACCGATCTTCATAGCTCCTTAAGGTTTTCAAGGGAGAAAGTTGTGGTATGCTTTTCTGAGCCAAAATGGGCAATGGCCACAGAACAGAGGCAGAAAGGCGCAGACAGGCTTGCCTTTGACGCTGTTGCAGTCCAACCTCCAGCTCAGCCTCCTGTCCTCTCCTAGTACCTCCATCCTGCCCTTGCCCGCTTCCAGCACCTCCATCCTACCCTTGAACCACCATGACATGATCCTCATTGCTGCCCAATGGACATCTCATGCACCAATGTGTGTTATACCCTAAACACTTCTGCTTATCAGTGTAGTCTTATCTCAGCCCCCAGGCACTGACCATGTGTTCCATATCTTGATGTTTACTCTCAGCCCTCAAACGCTGAACACATTCATGCCTGTATGCAACGCCTTGCTTTCACAGCCCAATGCACCTTTTTAATATGTTTCAGATTCATTTTTATTTGGTGCTCCTTGATCAAGGGGAATAGCCAAGAACTTGTGAGATCTTGGAAAATCCCAGCAGCCATCTTGAGTGTGGTTCATTAAACAACACACAGGAAACTAGGCTTGCTTTCCCTAAAGTAGTTTGAACCAGGGGGAAATCTGCATTAGTGCTCTACTTACTTGTGTTGTCACGATTCTTGTCTGCAAAAAGCAATCCACTAGGGACCAATCAGTTCCTCAGCCCTACAAAGAGTTCAACCTGAAAGAAAAGAAAGTATTAGGTTTATTCTAAATATGCATGCATAGCTACTAACCAGTGGTGGCTGTTAACCTTTAAAAGTAGTTGGACGTAATTCTTGATTTGAATTCTAATGAGCTTCTTTTTGAAAGGTTCTCTTGAATATATGATGTTACAACACAAACCATTATGACACATGCTTTTACAACGCTGACTTTACAGACACAGCTACCATTACATCGCATGTTTTTACAACGCTTACCATTACATAGCAAAATCCTTTGAATGCACTAAAGCATCCATTACAACGATAACCATTACAATGCATACTATTACTACCCATACCATGACTACTCTTTTTGTATATATAATTTTTTCAATATTTTTTTAATTAAAAGTATAACTAATCCCTGGGAAGGGAGGGAAGGGGAATAGGGGATTTGGTGGGGAAGTGTATTAATCCACAGGTATTAAAAATAAATAATTGGGATTTAAAATGAATACTCATGTATTAACATTAATACTGGTGTACATTTCCCAAAATATTCTCTTTAATCACTTAAAAATTCCCAATATTAAAAAAAAAATTACACTTAGCCCTGTAAGAGGATGCAAGGGAAATAGGAGTTTTGGTTGGGAAAATGTATTAATACATGGGTGTTAAAAATAAATACTCATTTATTAAAATTAACACCTGTGTATTTTACTATGTCCCAAAAACGATTAATACCAGCAAATTAATTTTGAAATATAAAATGAATCCTTTAAAAAAGAATAATATATTCATGAAAAAATAAAATAAACAAAAGCATAATTATTAAGCCACCAACAATACAAAAATGAAAGTCCTGCAACTATTTCTATGAATGCACCTTAATACGCAACTCTCCAAAATGGCAGACATTACAACAAAAAAGATATAACGAACATTGATAAAACTATCAAAATAATTATAGTTTTGCCAGCTTCTAAATCACGCAAAAAATAAGTTTTCTTTTAAATTATTGTTCAACACCAAAAAAACGTATAAAAGCAGCCAACCATCATTTTGAAAACAGTTGTAAACTGATTTCCACAGTGACCACGCACCTTTTTCAAGGCAGGCAACAGTTGAACTTTGAAGAATACAAATAGTGCCATCTACAGTCTGAAGTAAGTGTACAATATAATTATGTTTTAAATACAATATTATCACATAAACCTAAAAAAATTACATTTAATATTTTAAATGGTTTACTCCATTTGCTGATTTTTTAAAACAGCACTATATATTATTCAGTTAAAACACAGCCAATAAATCCACAAACTCTGTAAGTAAAAAAAAATATTATTTCAAAATAAATACATATAATTTAACATTCTAATAATAAAATATATGGTGAAGTAAAATTAACTTAGAATACACAGAGCTCTGTTTCACTATTAGAGAATGTGAGATGGTCGAAAAATAAATTTACGATTCCAAATCTGACAGTATTTCACTCACTTAAATTATAAGATGGTGAGGGAAGCAAATTTAATATGCCTATTATGAACCATGCTATCCTCAGAGAAAGTGTAGAATGTTGGTGGGAGGGTTCACATTTACTATTCCTACTCCAACCTGTGTTTGCTTCAGAGAAAGTGCAAAATGTTGGTGTGTAAAAATGTATTATTCCAACTCCAAGCTGTGTTTGCCTCAGAGAAAGTGCAGGATGGTGGTAGGTGCAAAGTTAATATTCCAACTCAGACCTATGTTTGCCTCAGGGAAAGTGCTGGATGGTGGTGGGGTAAATTTACTAATCCAACTCAGAGCAGTGTTTGCCTCAGGGAAAGTGCTGAATGGTGGTGGGGGCAAAATTACTATTCCTACTCCGAGCAGTGTTTGCATCAGTGAAAGTGGTGGATGGTGGTGGGAGCAAATTTACTATTCCTAATCCAAACAGTGTTTGCCAAAGGCAAAGTGCTGGGTGGTGAAGGGTGCAAATTTACTATACCAACTGCGAGCAGTGTTTGCCTCAAAGAAAGTGATGGATTCTGGTGGGGGCAGATATACTATTTCAAATCCTACCTAGATTTGCCTCAGACAAAATTGCTGGATGGTGGTGTCAGGGAAAGTGTGAGTCACAATTAAAAGCAATGTTGTAGATCTCACCAAAAAAGTAATAATGAAATAAATAATCGAAAATGCCATGGATATATGCAATATTTGTTACAAATAATATAAAACATGTTTAAAACATTAGGGGTTGATTAGAATGTAAGGCGGATAGCCACCTCCATGCGGGCGGTGGCGATCCGCCCTACAGTCACTCCCGCCCGCCACCCTTTTCCCCCGTATTAGTATGGCGTGGGACCCCGGTGGATGGAAAGACCGTCCGCCGATTTTCTGCCGGTTAACCAGTCGACCGGGCGGAAAAGGGGCTTTATATGGTGGCGGTGTCTGCTAGACACTGCCATCCATATTAGAATGATTCAGAAAAGGGGGTGGTGATGGACAGAGTATCTGAATTAAGCAGAACACTCCTACCCAGTCAACAGATCAGGGCTTGATCCATCACCGTTTTTTAGCTCACTGCACCATCCCAGCTCAGAACCTGGCTACATGCAAATTAGTCTGTACCTGGCCCAGTGCATCATGGGAACAGGGCAGACCAAACTACCAAGCCAATTCTTTTACTGGAAAGGAAACAAGCTTCCGGGGACCGGTTTCTGGCATTACAGCCATCTTCGGCCCAGCTTGCTTGAATCCTGATGGTGCAGTGAGCAAGGGACTCACATCTGAGCATACCCTTCCACGCTTATGGTGGACAAAACGATTCAGAAAAGGGGGTGGTGATGGACAGAGTATCTGAATTAAGCAGAACACTCCTACCCAGTCAACAGATCAGGGCTTGATCCATCACCGTTTTTTAGCTCACTGCACCATCCCAGCTCAGAACCTGGCTACATGCAAATTAGTCTGTCCCTGGCCCAGTGCATCATGGGAACAGGGCAGACCAAACTACCAAGCCAATTTTTTTTTGGCCACTACAGGTGTGGCAGGGTATGCTCAGACTTGAGTCCCTTGCTCACTGCACCACCAGGATTCAAGCAAGCCGGGCCGACGACGGCTGAAATGCCAGAAACCGGTCCCCGGAAGCTTGTCTCCTTTCCGGTGAAGAATTGGCTTGGTAGTTTGGTCTGCCCTGTTCCCATGAGGCACTGGGTCAGACTAATTTGCATATAGTCAGGTTCTGAACTGGGGTGATGCAGTGAGCTAAATAACGGTGATGGATTCAGCCCTGATCTCTTGACTGGGTAAGAGTGGTCTGCTTAATTCAGACACTCTGTTCATCACCACCCCCTTTTCTGATTCGTTTTTGGCCACTACAGGTGTGGCAGGGTATACTCAGACATGAGTCCCTTGCTCACTGCACCACCAGGATTCAAGCAAGCCGGGCCGACGATGGCTGAAATGCCAGAAACCGGTCCCCGGAAGCTTGTCTCCTTTCCGGTGAAGAATTGGCTTGGTAGTTTGGTCTGCCCTGTTCCCATGAGGCACTGGGTCAGACTAATTTGCAAATAGCCAGGTTCTGAACTGGGGTGATGCAGTGAGCTAAATAACGGTGATGGATTCAGCCCTGATCTCTTGACTGGGTAAGAGTGGTCTGCTTAATTCAGACACTCTGTTCATCACCACCCCCTTTTCTGAATTCATATTAGAATGGGCAGCGGTACATGGCTTTCCATGGCGGATACCCTGCCATGGAAAGCCATGTGGAGTCTGCTTTTGAGGGCCCATTGCAGGCCCCCAGGTTATTGAGGGGGTGGGTGGTGCACATGGGGGTACCTATGGTACCCCCCTGCATTGCCATGGACAAGGTGGCAGGCACTGCGCGGTGCTTGTCACCTTGTGCATGCCAATGCACACAGTGCATTCCCGGCATTGTAGCGGGTGGTGCTGTGAGCACCGCCCACCACAATGCTGGGAATAGAGGATGCCACCACCACTGTGGCTGCGGTATCCTAATCGCTGGTGCAGGACCACCGCACCAATGGCTGCCGGTCCCAGCATTAGTAGGATGGCGGGCTTTCGGATATCCGCCCGCCATCCTAATCAGGCCCTTAATTTTCTCCACAGAAAAAACATCAAACAACACCAGGAGAGGAGGGCATACCCTATATCAGAATCAAAAGACAATAATTAATAGAAAGAAAAAAAGGAAATCAAGGTAATAAAACTCAACTTTTTTACATATACAATAGCACAAGCGATTTAAAGAAAAGTTTAAGTAATTTTGCGAAACAACAATGAAATTCACTTTCCAAAATAAAACTACCTTCAACTATTTTTTAAAGACTTTCCATAAAACAGAACATTGAACATTCAAACCTCAAAGCAGAAAAAACCCAACGTTCCATGGTAAATATTTAGCAATAAGTTTTTATAAAAAAGTTTTATTAGCTCAACAAAAAAACATAAGACAAATCGAACCAAACTATCCCAAAAAAAGCAAGCCAAAATGTATACTGTACAACCATTTCAAAGCACTAATCTTTTACATTGCAGGGTTATGTAAAATACAAAAAACACCAAAAAAGAATGCGAAAGCAATATTTTTTTTGTCCAGACCAAACAAACCAACAATAGAAACAACTTTGAAAAACACCAACAAAACAGAGGAAAACCAGCACAGAACAAACAAAAATCAGGAAGCATCAAAATAGTACAATAAAAAAGGTAAGCTATACCAATAACTGTTCTTTATAACAACCTAACAAATATTCATTTCTAGGTAAATAAATAACATCATAAAACTTCAAAATCAACAATGTAAAACAATTAAATCAAGGTCCAAAGTGCCTAATATTTAAGCTGCAAATAATTGTGCATAAAATGTTCACTAACATTTTTTTTTTTTTAAATCGGGTATCACCAACACTTGCAAATAATTACACAATAATTTTTCTTTTTCAAATCTTTACAGATAATGGCTTCCAATAATGAGACAAAATACATAAAATCCAGCAGAGGAAACCGTCTGTTGAATCATAGTGGGTATGTTTATTGTAAGGAGAGACTAACTGAGCACAGGTGTTATTGGAGGTGTGTGCAATATTATTCTTCCCATTTGCCTGTGCAATAGAGATTGAAGTTTGTGAAAACATCAATGAAATAAAAGCAATTGCATCCACCTCCAATGAACCCTGAGGCACAGTTTTGAAGGAGGTATATCAACACATTCCATCTCATGTTGCAAGTAGTTTGCCCACAATACCCAACCTACACGGAATTATTCAGGGTAAAAAAACAGGCAAGTAACTCTCTAGGAGTAACACCCAAACCTTTTCTGACATTAACATTCCTCCTGAACTTTCTAAAACAGTTAATAATGAACCATTTCTTTTACATGACAACCAAAACCCTCATAAAAGAATTCTAATCTTTAGCACACCCCATAATCTTTTTAAATTGGAGAGTTGTGATATTTGGATGATGGATGGGACGTTTTAATCCACACCCCATCCATTCACCCAAATATACACTATTCATGCCTATATTAATCATACAGTTTTTCCCTTAGTGTACAGTTTACTCCCTGATATACAGTAAGTATGGGCACAAAATCTGCGCCACTCTCTAAATTTCCGAGCGGAATGCATGGCTACATTAAGAAAAGCAGGGGTGCAGTTCATCCCTGCACCCTGTGGCCGGCACCCCAAGGTGCCTGCCACCGGATGCAGGGATCCACAGAGAGGCACCCATGGGGGCCCTGCTGGAGGCCCCCAAAGACAGTTTCCGACTGCCTTCTGTCACAAAAAGGCAGTAAAAAACTGCCATTGTACTCCCTCGGCCGTAAAGAGGCGACCGGGGGAGTACTGAAGGAATTCTAGATGGCAGACGGGCTCTCCGAGCCCGTCGTAGGCCATCTGGAAATCCAAGTCAGATCGGAATGGAATCCGTCCGGCTCTGACCGGAGCCCTTTCGACCAAAATCCGAATCGGCCCCACAGTAGCACTCTGTTACACTCACTGTCACTCTCCCTCATTTACATTCATTCTCACACATACTTGTTCTTACTGTCACTCATAGTCATTTACCATTACTGTCACTTTCTGACTTACTCTGACTTATTACTTCACTGACTCTTTCTCACTTTAACTTACACACATAGTTACACAGACATGCTCAGAGTGCTGGGATTTCACCAACCATGAACAATCTCTCTGATGGCTGGCTCAGAAAGCACCTTTATGCACCTGTGTCAGCAATCAGACAATGTCACTGGGTGCATCAGTTTAATGCTGGACCCAAAGAGGGTCTGCATTTTATTTTTATTATATCACTCTGATTTAATAAAAATGGACCAGAAAACAAAGAGGGTGTAGTGTAGCTGTGGAGCTTATAAAGGAGAGCTGCCGCTGGTCTAGGGGCACCTATGCATCAAATTATTGAGAATGATAATTATTGCCTACTCTGAGTTATCCCCTGAGAAATTGGGCATAAGATGCAGATTTTTATACTTTTGAACTAAACCAGGGCAGTCAGATTATGACTTTTTCTAACAATAGAAGGGAGAGTGTGGTGTTTGTGTGTGTGGGGGGGGGGGGGGTGTAAGTGGATGTGTGTGTGTGCAGAAAGTTGAGGGATGTTTTTTTAAGACTCAACCAAACGATCTCATTTGAGTGAGTCAGTGTAGTAACACTCTGTACCCACCTCTACAGGGTACGATGAAATAGTCCTTATTGGACAGCATAAACTGCCTGGAAACAGAATAAAAAATCTGTTGTCCTCAAACTTGAGAGCCAAAAAGACAACGTTTTGATAAATTTATTTTCGCACGGTCACTCGCTGGTTTTTTAACTTGCCACCACCTGTACTGAGGTTGTCAGACAGATCTCTAATTGCACAGGATCAAACTGTCACTAGGGCAAGAGCTGGTAATGATGCTCTGTTACAAGTGGTACAGCTTGTTAGCCAGTAGCTAAGAGAGGAGTGATGGGCACTGAAGCACTGCCATTGGCAACAGTCCATCAGAGATGGTGTACCAAAATGAGCAAGCAAGAAACAGAAGTGGGGATGTAGAAGGTTCGAGCAGGAAGATCAGACAGAACAGGGCACTCTTTGTCTGCACGACAATGGCACTGAAGAAATCCATTTGCTGGATAGGGAAAACAGATGTTGCCTGTTGCCAATAGACTGTCCCCAGGAAAGAGTCCAGGACAGAAGAGAGGGTGCAGTTGTTCCATCTTTCTGCAGTCCACTGCAAAGCAAATGTCCTTTACATGATAAATCAGTGTGCCCATGTTTCCTGGAATCTTGGTGAATACACAATATACTAGCGCTGACTCATTTTCAGGGATTGACAAAGCCTACCTGGACCTACTATCATCTACTAAGTCTTGACTGGAAGTTAGTGAGCCTGAGGAGCTGCATTGAATGTAAGATGGTGCAGATTTCGATGATAGATAAGGCTAAAATTTACATTTGTGATTCACATGTGTGAAGGTTCTTCATGACACCTAACTCACCTTCATTATTTTGCTTGTTTCTTGCTTAGTATTTTTTTGTTATTTTTTTTTGTTTTATATCTTGGATACTCACACTGGTTGTATTACCAACATCCTTGTTCTTTTGTACCGGTTGAATGCAGCCAGTGATTGGTTTGCTTCATTTTCAATTGTCGTATGAATGATAATCTTGAGTGGTTTATGTCAGAACAATAGAACATTTATAAAACGTGGCACAGCACAAAATTGTGTTTTATTTTGTAGAGCGCTGGCATTAAAGCAATGAACATTGTGTGATAGGATGCAAAATGTGTTGTGTAGTTTCCACCCTACGGTAGGAACTGTGTGTTTGTGGACAGTAAAACCACTGGGATGGTGACAGACTGATTTTATGCACCCACTCAGGATATGTTGTCCTATAGGCTAGTTAGCTCACAGTGCCACCATAAGCACCCAAACCTAGACAGGTTAAAAATGGTACTGGGAACCACTGAACATGACAGCCCTGATTCCCAGGAATCATGGTAACAGATCTAGAACCCAGGGCCGGACTGGGAACCACAACCGGCGCTGGCAAAGTGCTCGGCGGGTCCCCTCCTCCCCACTAGGGGGGGTTGGAGGTGCCGCGGAGCTCTTTGTAGGGGCCGGTTTTCGGCCGATTTTGGTACAGGGACGACTTTGCAGCTATGCTGCAAAAACGGGCCTTTAACAAAAACGGCCCCCAGGGGCCCAAAACCGGCCCCCACCCGTGCGGCGCACCGGGATTGCCCGGTGCCCGCTACGGCCAGTCCGGCCCTGCTAGAACCCTTTTGCTCAGTCACTCATGCCGTCTTATTCTCAGAGAGATATACATGGAATACAAAGCAATGTTTTCAATGTTTATTGAACCAACATGATTCTAGTATAAAATATATGTGTTGTGATGATCAATTGACAGAAGCAGATAAAAGTTATTAGAGGTGCAAAGACAGTGAGCAGAATGAAAAGTTCCACCATCATGCTATAATATGTATATACAGGCATATAAAACAATCCAGAAATCTGGCTTACTCCTACAATGCAGACCCTAACCTAAGTATTTAGGGTGCGTGTATTCTGCCAAGTATCCCGGTACTGGATGGTCCAACCCAGGTTACCTGAAGGGAAAGAATGCAAGTCCACATCTTGGTCACAAGCTGCACACCTTCGCAGAGATATCAGCACGCATTTGGGCTGATGCTTCAACATGTAGAGACCTCATTAATGACAGCAAACTGCTCCTCTAACTAAACCCGGAAATACATGTTTGTTTATAATAAAGAGAATCCTTCCGAGTCCTGGGCCAGCCAACATTGTTATGGTTAATAGATAGCCATGTCATCTCGTGGCTGAGGAATAGAACGACATTTGCATAACGCTTATTAAGGCCTTCTACATGATGTTCAAGGAGTCATGATAATGGTCTCGTGAAGTAGAATCTGTAAGCAAAGCAGTTTCAGAGACACTAATCCAGTATTGGCAAGCATGGAAATGTGTGGAAAAGGTTATTGTGTAAAGGGGAAAGGCAATGTGAGACACCCAGTATTCCTTTATGTGTCACACTAAGACACATGCTCCTTCTAGCATGACTTGCTGCTCTGCGCTGCACTACATGACTTCTTCATAAAGTAGGCCCTAAAAGCCTAATCAAGGGCTAGATGTAGGTAGACTTTTACCGGTCGGTGACAGCCGAAATCGGCCGTTACCGACTGGTAAAAGCACTTCCCTATGTAGGTGGCTATTTTACTGATTCGGTAAATAACAAATTGGTATTTACCGATTCGGTATTTACCGAATCATCATTTACCGATTCTGTATTTACCGAATCGGTAAATGATATGTAGTGAGCACTGTAAACAGTGCTTCTGGGCTTTAAGAATTTGTTATTTACCACCAACTATTAGTTTGTGGTAAATAATGAATTCCTATGTAAATTGTAGCAAATAAAAGTCCTTAAATCCAGTATGTATAAATAGGTTTGATTTATTGTAGATTAATCCAAGTTAAGTTAACAATAAAATGAACCATAGATGTAATAATAAAAACCCCACCAGGAGCAGTTCTTCTCTCGCTCAGCCTGCCTGCCATCAACTGCCTCTACTCAGAGCAGTCAGGTACCAAACATTCTAAGGTGTCATCAAACATTCTACCAGATGCAGTGGCTAAGCAATGGGGAAATCTAAGCAAGGGAAATGCAAAGCATAAGCAAGATGTAACACATCCCCCTTCCTTAGAAAACAACAAACAAAGATAAGAGAATATATATACAAATCATATGAATGGAACACATTACATTGCATTCTTAAATATATAACAGTTGAAATATAATAAGGATAGCATTTTCAAGTATATTCACAATTGCATTCTCAAATATAATTGCATACTCAAATATGACAACCTGACAATTGCATTCTCAAATAAATCAACAATAGGATTCTCAAATATAATGACCCCATCCCCCTCCCTAGGGAGAAATTAAACAGATGTTCCTAAAAATTTCCGACAACCTCCATATCTTAAATAAATACAATATGAACTCCTCTAAAAAAAAAAATTAAAAAAATTAGAGCACTTGCGTGGTTCATATCATCCAAATAGAGTAACTATTGAACCCCTCAGAGTCCATAACAAGAAAATTGAGCAACTACGGCTCTTCACAACATTGAACAATTGAACCCCTCAGAGTCCATATCGTAAAAATAATTGAGCAACTACGGCTCTTCACAGCATTAAACAATTGAACCCCTCAGAGTCCATATCCAGAAAATTGAGCAACCTAAGGCTTTCACAACATTAAACTAGAAAAATGGAGCGCCTCAAAAATGAGCACCGAAGTGGCTCCCCAGAAAGTACATATCCAATGTGGAGCGCCTCAAACATGAGCACCGAAGTGACTCCAGCAAAAATACACATTCAATAAGTCCAAACAGCCGAACAATTAATCTTCAACAAAAAAAAAATCAATATGGAATTGAACACCTCAAAAACAATTGAGCACACTTGTGGTTCAAATCAGCATATCAGTATCAAACATATCTGCAAATAATCACGAGAAATAAACAAATTGAGCACCTCAACAAAAGTTGAGCACATACGTGGCTCAATCCAATAAAAGTAAACCCACATGAATTGAGCGCCCCAACAACAGTTGAACACATAAGTGGCTCAATCCAATAAAAGTAAACCCACAACACCATTCATAAATAAGAAGTAAAGATACATTAAAATAACATAGACATCACAAACACTGTGAATTATGTTATCAACAATAGAATTGGCAAGTTGGTAAATATGAATAGAAAAACATATTACACAGATTTTCTTTTAAAATAAGAAATTAAAACAACAAAAGTAGTCACCGTAGTCTGAATGTTAAGATGACAGCAAAGTATCCCGGTGAATTAGACTGTAGATAATGACAGCAAGTTCTTGTCAACTCAGATTGTGGTTAATGAAACAGAGTACCAAAATGTCACTTTTCAGCAGAGAAAACCACAAATGTCATCTCGGTGAATCCAGGCGAGAAAAAATCAACAGTACACATGTACTTCACAAAAATACAGATTACCCGTTGCTTTCTTCATTAATGACAAAAGTTCATGACCTCAATTGAAAGCTTCCTCCAAGCTGACGGAAATTCATGTGTGTGAGTTGTCCATAGTCCTTCATACGATTGCATATCAGCGGTTTAAAAGATTGCCAGAGTACCACAAGGAAATGTACAGTGTTAATTAAACTCACCCAGGACTTCGTTCCGCCAGGAGACAAAGAGTCAGAAACAGTGATTTTGTCCTGCCAAAATAAACACGGATAACCGCTTTACTGGAAACAGCCATGACTGAAAGAAAATAAAGTTGCCGATGACCCAATGACGCTACGTTGCATCACGTACGTCTCTTTGCGCACGCACCCTTGATGACATCAGCGGCTGCCATGGACGGAGAGAAGACGAAAATGCTCAGCGTTTTCAAGGAGACGACCATGCTCAGAAACCGTTGTGAGCGCTCGAGCCAATGCTCACGTAAGTTGTTGTTGTTCTTTTTTAAAAATCGCCATGAAAATTGAAAAACAAGAAATGTGCAAAAATCTTCACAGGGCCTTAGAGCAGTAAACGGGTTTGAAACACATGAACATCCCTTGCGGAAGTCACAGCAGACACCGCACACAATGCTCCGCTCACAGATGCCAGCGTCGAAGTCACAGCAGACACCGCACTCTGTGTTCAGCACACCAAATCCAGAATTTATCTTTGAGGGGCACATCTTCCCTTTTTTTAAAAAATCTTGACAATTCAGGCCAATATGATTTAAAGTTCTCTTCCGAATCAGGCCAAATCACGCAGTCAGAACTCAAACACCCTGGGATAGAGGCTGTCTAGATGACTGGGGACACTGGTGGGGCTAACCAGGGCGTTTCTGTAAATGTACCTTTTCTTTTCCGGCTTAAGTAGTTCCTTGGTTGCAATAATACTTCATTAAAACAGTCCTCTTTCCAAGCATAGGTTCAGTTCTTTACCTTGTCGCCAATTTGTAGCAAATAAAAGTCCTTAAATCCAGTATGTATAAATAGGTTTGATTTATTGTAGATTAATCCAAGTTAAGTTAACAATAAAATGAACCATAGATGTAATAATAAAAACCCCACCAAGAGCAGTTCTTCTCTCGCTCAGCCTGCCTGCCATCAACTGCCTCTACTCAGAGCAGTCAGGTACCAAACATTCTAAGGTGTCATCAAACATTCTACCAGATGCAGTGGCTAAGCAATGGGGAAATCTAAGCAAGGGAAATGCAAAGCATAAGCAAGATGTAACATAAATGCATAAATGTGCATTTACACCTGTGCCATGTGACAGACATACATGCCCTTAGGGCATGTATGTATGCCACATGTGCACACCAGCACTAATCAGGGGTGCAACAGGGTGTGAAAGTGACACCCTGCCACCCTTGACTTCTACACAGTTTTACCGAATCGGTAATTACTGATTCAGTAATTGACATTCATTCCTATGGGCCTTCAAGCCCATAGGAATGAATGGCAAATACCGAATCAGTAAATACTGATTCGGTAAATACCGAATCTTACTGATTCAGTATTTTTTACCGAAATATTATCTACATTGCAATTACCGATTCGAAAATACCAAATCTGTAAAATTCGGTATTTTGGAATCGGTAATTGTAAATTACCTACATCTAGCTCCAAGTTTCCGCTCTAGGAATGGCTCTTTTATGAGCAAAATACAGAAGCTTCACTGCTCACACACCTCTTAATCCACTAGTGTAATTGTTGTAAGCATCTAGTTCCTTCTTTCTCTTGGGCCACTGCTGCAGTAAATGAGTGGAGTCAAGGATCACCCTGAAGGGACAGGATCAGCTTCATAGTTTTGTATTACAAAATTAAACCAAATCCAGCTGGCACTTGTGCAGTTGGACATCTGCAAAGTACATTACAGGTCACCCAAGAGATTCATCCGACTGTCTTGGAGCAGTAATGTCTTTGCAGCTGCGGCAGGACAACGCCCCTTGCACCCATTAACACCAGTCTGTCTCCAATGCTAATAACAAAACTAATGTTAGAAGACAACCACAAAGGTGAGTGTAGTCAATATAGACTTGGCAAATGATTTGGAACTTTATTAGCATGAAGGCAGACATCTTGTGACTTTTCATGGTGTGACCACTACTCCTGAACAATAAAGATTCAGCAACAAAACTAGAGAGTTCAACGACCCAAAAGGCCAAGGGTACCTATGTAGAGATGCATAATATGAATGTGCCTGCATGTGTAAGGTGATGGTGACGATTTTTCATACATGTGTTTGCATACCTAAAACAAGGGAACGATTCTAAAAAAGAACATAAAAAAAATAAACCTCCAATACAGTGAGACTACATCACAGCTCAGTGTGCCCCCCTTCTGAAAAGCCAGTTGTTTGCAGGTAGTCAATGACTAAGGGGCAGATTCATCAATGTTTCAAGCAGGGCAAAGCAGCAAGGGACCTTGCTGTGCTGCGTTAAACGGCAGAGTGCGCTATATTTATCATCATACGGCGCAATCCTATCCTTTCATTGTGCTGGTGCACTTTTGACTGCCATAACACCAAAAAGAAACCCTTACATTATGGTTCAAGGGTACCTGCACTGTAAACAGGATTGTTATTGTATAAGAAGGTACACATTGCTGCACAAAATCAATCCTTACAGGCATTTTTCTCTTCCTACGTGTGCTGCATTCTGCAGCACATGTACAAAGAGCTCAAAAAATTAGAAATATAAATATTTCTCCTCATTACCCCTCCCCTGGGGAGGCATAACATTTTGAAGTATTCTAAGGTCTACCACTAGAGGTAAATCTGGGAATGGACCAAAATCCATAGCTGAATGCGTGGGTACACGCATGCTCACCTGCCTCTCTGGGGCAGCATAACTCAAAGCAGCAGTTTGCACTGCCCTACGTTACTCCAGATTCATCTAGCCATGCAGGTGTGCGCAAGGTGGCCTTCCGTGGCTTGATAAATCTGACTTTAGTGTTGCGACGCACTTGCGCCCCCTTTCATGGTGCAAGGGTGACCCGACACTATGATACATTGGGCCCTACATTCTTAGGAAGAGATGTACACATGGTACTATAACCCTAAGAAAGGGGTAGTTCTCATTAACCCTATTTTTTCCTGAATTTAAGGTATGACAGTGATATTCGAGGGAACACAGTCATGCTATCCAACAACAGGACCCTCTTTCCTGGGTCCTATCTGTCTTCCTTGTACTTCTTGAAATCACAAGTAAGGTGGTAGGGTTTAAGTAAGTAGTCGGTCCATATATTCTCTTCAGAGCCACTTCAAGGGCTAGACGAGCCCTGGCAGGCAGATCTTTGGCACACAAGTAGCAGGTCCAAACAGCTGCCATTCTTTTCTTCCCAGATCTGTGACTTGGGGTGAGTGTCTGAAAAGTTTCAACGCTCTGTTCATCCTCTCCCTGTCTTTACTTTATTCGTTCTAAGTTGGCAGGGAATGCCCAGACGTTGGTCCCTTGCTCACTTTGCCACTAGATTCAAGCTAGCCTGGCTGATGATGGGCGTTACCCCGAAACCGGGCCCAGGATGCTTGTACCCAGTCCAGAGAAGACCTGGCTTGGCAGTTCGGGCTGGACTGTTCCCATGAGGCAGAGGGTCAAGACTGATTTGCATATATCTGGGTCTGAACTGGGTTGGTGAAGTGAGCTAAAGAACGATGATGGATTCAACTCACATCTGTGGCTGGGGGTGAGTGTCTGAAAAGTTTCAGCGCTCTGTTCATCATCTCCCTGTGTTTGCTTTGTTCCCCCTAAGTTGGCAGGGTATGGCCAGACTTGGGTCCCTTGCTCCCTTTGCCACTGGATTCAAGCTAGCCTGGCTGATGAGGGTTTTACCCTGAAACCGGCCCCAGGGTGCTTGTTTACGGTCCAGGGAAGACCTGGCTTGGCAGTTTGGGTTGGGCTGTTACCATGAGGCACAGGGTAAGACTGAATAGCATATGGCTGGGCCTGTACTTGGGTGGTGTATTCAACCCAGACCTGTGACTGGGGGTAAGTATCTGAAAAGTTTCCGAGCTCCATACATCTCCTTGTGTTTGCCCTAAGTTGGCAGGGTATGCCTAGACGTGGTTCCCTTGCTCACTTTGCCACTGGATTCAAGCTAGCGTGGCTGATGAGGGGTGTTACCCCGAAACCAGACCCAGGAGGCTTGTTTCCGGTGCAGGAAAGACCAGGCTTGACAGTTCTGGCTGGACTATTCCCATGAGGCACAGGGTCAAGACTGATTTCCATATAGCTGGGTCTGAACTTGGGTGGCGAAGTGACCTAAAGAATGATGATGGATTCAACCCAGATCTGTGACTGGGGGTGAGTGTCTGATTCCATCACCTCCTTGTGTTTGCTTTATTATTTTAAAGTGTGCAGATACCAGCATCCCTCTAAGCACTAATGCGCTGACTGTCTAAAAAATTACGGCTTGAAATGTTCCATAGAATTGTAAAAGTGCCTGCCATAGACGGGGCTGCTGTCTGCAGCATGAACAATTTCCAATTCCTAAAGTGCTGGTGCAATACAATATTAAAACATTTCCCAGCGTCATGAATAACTCGAATACAGTTTCAAGGTGAGACTGCATAACTATAATTCCTCAATTAAAAAAACGATTGAAGAACCAAAACATAAAGTTAAAAAGCAGCCCCTTTAAACCTCCAACAAAAGAATCTTAGATTAGAATAAAAGGAGATAATCATGCCTTGCTCTGCCTTCAGACATTAAATTATTGGAATTCTGAAGCGATACGGCAACAGCAGAAGGCAGAGAAAGACCATGGCTTGTTTATATAGTGGTCGACAGAATATGCATATTTTGAGCAGTGGCTGCTGATGAACTTTGGTAGTTATGAGGTCAAATGACAGCCTCAAAGGTGCCTTTCTAGTGAGAGAGAAGCAGAAGAGCCTGCCTTCTATTGGAAGAGTGAGTGTGTGGTGGTGAGGAACTCTTCTCTCCCACTCGGACTGAGGTTTTTTTAAAAAAATACAGGGACAAACTGCGTTTTACTACACATTTTTTTTGCATAAATGACCTGTAATACACAACCATTAACTTTAGCCCCAAATTGTAGCCACGCTAGTGTGAACCGTCAAGACACCGCCCCCCCCTACACCCCCCCACCCCCCCACCCCCCTCCGCCCCCCCCCCCCCAAACACACACAGACACGTGTTGGGTGCTGGATGCTCACGTGGCGATATTGCTTCCACATGTGCTTTCCATCCAGCGGTTTTTCTGAGGACAGAGTCCTCATGAGGGGGGCGGTGAGCGAGGGGGCTCAATTTCGTGTTTTCCACTTCAGTTTCCAACACTCAGCACGTACAGTAGGATTTATAGCACAAACCACCATTGCTGGACAATTTGTTTGAGAACGCTCTGTGAAAGCAAGCTCAGAAATTTTCATTTTGGGGCATTAGAAGATTATATTCACATTATGCAGCACAATGTCACAATAACACGATGGAGTAATTACACTCAGTTTAGGAAAAAAACACACTGACGTAAATGTTTAATCGTATTCGCACTGATTTCGAATTCTGTTTTAGGGTAGAGCTTGAACAATGGGGGGGGGGGGGGGGGGGGGGAAATCGGCTACATCTGAAAGTTCGTGAACCCGTAGAGAAGACGAGTATGATATAGATAGAATCAAAAAACGTAAAATGAATGGAAAGCAAAGTCACCAAAATAAAAACTGTATGATAGGCGTTAACTAAGAGGACAACAAGACACTATTAATCTGCAAGGCATTTTGAACACAGGAAAAGCAAAGCGGTACACACAGATCCTAAAAGGAAACCTTAAAGTACCGGGATCATATCTTAACACATTTGTCCTCCCTCTTGACCCTCCTCCCTGATATACACACAGCTTACCTTACGATTCTTCTCAAGCACTGAGGGGTTTGACGAAATACAGCACTTGCTCCTGTCCGCTTGTTAATGGATATGAATGTCCTAAGAGCATTTAGAACGCTTAAGGCAGCGATCGTAAAAGACCCCCAGAGCTCAGGCAGAGACGGTACTTGTAAAGCTAGATTCCAAAAAGTTTCATAGTTAATAGTTGCATGCAATAAACAATTTCGCAATTGCTTGGCATCGTCTCCTGTTTCATTCTAATTCCAGGAATGTTTGGAAATTGTTCGGCCCACAGGATTGTGGACCATGGCTTAGCTGGCTTGGTTTGTCCTCAAGTGCCAACTAAGTCAGCTAAATGGGAGCATGCATGCTGCATTCCAAAGAAAACCCTGGAAAGTGGCGTACCGGTAGCACAAGGGGCTTGTAAATAATCCCCTAAGTTGGGTGTGGTCTGGTGTGTATCTAGGGCAGGATTTGTTCTGACTCTGAAGTTATTTAAGGTCAGGCATCAGATGCTTATTCAGTAGTTTTTTATTATTTGAGTTCTGTTCTTTGTTATATGTTTACTTATCAGAAATGAAACATTACTAGTTACAAAATGCAAAGGAGAACAAGCATTTACAATGCAATGATCTCGCCTTTGCAAAAGTTAGAGCTATTGGCATTGTAAATGACATTTTTTTTATTTTTTCATATTTCTTTTTATTAATATAAGGCATCCAAAAAAGTGCATAGAACATAGGGAGGACCTTTCCACATATCATTACAACAAATCATATATACTTGTGGGGACATGAAGGGGAAGGAGGGTAGGGGGGGTGAGATATCATTACAAACAGAGTTCACGGGGATGAGGGCATATCCAAACGAGGGTCAAATGGTGGTACACAAATCTCACCCCTGTATTGATTCCACTGCCCCCAAACAGTCACCCACTTACGGGGTTGGCCTCTGGCCAGGAATACGGTCTTTTCACGGAACATACACCAATCCATGCTTTCTTTCCATTCCTCAAGCGTAGGTGGTCTCCCGGAACCCCATTTCTGTGCTATATTCCTTTTCACTATCATTGCCCCGAGAGTGGCCCACTTGGTCTGTGCTGTATTTAGGTCTGTGGGTTCCCAAATATTAAGGATACATCTCCTCGCCTCTGGCAACAATGGCACCCCCAGCACCTCTCGCATAACATCATGTATTGCACTCCAGTAATCCACCATATAGCGACATTCCCGGATGATATGAAGGAAGGTGCCCACCTGCCCACATCCTCGCCTGCACAAATCGTCATCGGAAAGGCCCATCCAGACCAAACGCGGACCTGTGACATATACTCTATGTAATATCTTCAATTGGACAAGCCTCAAACGCTCCGGAATTGCTACCTCTTTCGGGGATGACACGGCTGTTTGCCAGTCTTCATCGTTCAGTTCAATACCATCTCCCATCCATTTGTTCCTCAACTCTACAAGGAGATCTGCTCTGTGATTGGTCAATTTTTTATAGATGAGGGAGATAGTTCTATCGGGCAAATGCCCATCCAATATCCTATCTTCTAACGGCGAGGACTAGGGCAGTTCCTCTCCTGTCGATACCGCCGCCAGCAGCGCATGCCGGACTTGCGCATAGCGGAAACACTCCACTCCACTCAACTCAAACTCAGTTTGTAATTCGGCGAACGTATTAATCCTGCCCTTAACCCAAACATCTCCAATTGTAGTGATTCCAATCAGGTCCCATCTGTCAAAGCCTTTTGTGTTCCAAAGCTTCCCTAGTTTTTCCGAGTCAAATAGTGGAGTAGCAAGCGTTAAGCGGTCTCTCCACCCCAAGGAACCAGTGGCATCATGCCATATCTGCACCACCACCTTGGTAGGACCCGTCAAACTTTTCCCTGCCGATTTGGCATATAAAGCTCTACTATAATTTCCACCCGGAAGTAGCCATCTGTCATGGCGTAACCAGGGTCCAAGCCCGGCCCATAAGTACAGTGGTTTATAGCTGCCAGCTGAGAAGCCCAGTAATACCGTCTGATGTCGGGGAGGGCAATACCACCGTCATACCACGGCAACGTCAATTTGGCAAAGGCAATACGAGGCCTAACTTCCCACAGTAAATTGCGTTGTTTCCCCTCCACCTCTCGGAAATAACTGTCAAGGACCAGGTCTAAGGTGTTCTGAAGGGCGTAAAGGAAGCGGGGTAGGGACATCATTTTAAAAAGGGCAGCCCTCCCTAACAGGGAAAGAGGAAGGTTCCTCCAACTATTCGCATCACTTCTCAACCTAACCAAAGGGGGGAGGAGGTTTCTTTCGTATTTCACTGCAGGATCTAATGAAATAAAGATTCCCAGATATGTAAACCCATCCGTGACGATCTGTATCGGGCAGTTTGGTGGAGGGATCGGGGCATCACCACTCAGCACAAACAAATGGGATTTCTCCCAGTTTATAGAGAGCCCCAAATTTTTACCGTAGGAGGCCAAGACATCACAGACAACATTCAGAGATTTTCTGGGTGAAGTCAAATAGAGCAGAATGTCATCCGCATATAAAGAGATCCTGTCCTCCACCTGAGGGGACCACCGAATACCTCGAATGGACGGCTCCCAGCGGATCCATGCCGCCAATGGTTCCAGCGCCAATGAAAACAAAAGGGGGGAGAGCAGACGTCCTTGTCAGGTGCCTCGCCCCAGAGTAAACACCGCCGAAACCCTGCTATGCACTACCACCTGCGCAAGAGGGTCGGTATATAAGAGACGCACCCATCCAATAAACTCCGATCCAATCCAAATTTAGTCAGAACTGCCCACAAATATGACCATTCCAATGTGTCAAAGGCCATCGTTGCATCGAGCGATGCTATTACAGCCTGTTCCATCAGAGTGTGAGCTCTGGCCAACACCCGGTGCAGTCTGCAAAGATTTAAGGCAGTATTTCTATGGGGAATGAAGCCCGATTGATCAGGGTGTACCAGCCCACTAATAACTTTGATCAGCCTATTGGCTAAGAGTTTACAAGGATCTTAGGCTCCGCATTCAATAAAGAAATAGGCCTATAAGAGGTACAATTGGTCTTAGACATTCCCTCCTTATAAATAGTCACAATAGATGCCACTCTTTGATCATACGGCAGCACTCTCCTCTCTCGGGCCTCCAGAAACATACCCCGAAGATAAGGGGCAATCCTATCGGGTCTAAGTTTAAACAGCTCAATAGGGAGCCCATTAGGACCCAGCGCTTTAGCAGAATTCAAGGAGCGCACTGCAAGGGCCAACTCATCAACGGTTAGCGCATTGTCCATGAAGTCATGATCTTCCTTAGCTAGGCTTGGAAGGTGGATGTCCCGCAACAATACGCGAGAGTCCTCTTCAGGCCGTCCTGTGACTGAGGTATATGCTATACGAAAATATTCCGCAAAACTATCAACAATGCCTTGGGGATCCGTTATTCGCGTTCCATCAGCCGCCTCCAATTCTGGGACGACCCGATCGGCCCTGTCTTTCTTATCTAACTATGCAATGAGTTTACCAGCCTTATCACCGACATCATATAAGCGACCTTGCTGCTCTCTACTCAGCGCCCTGGTACTTTCAGTAACTAGGGCTCTATATTCAAGCTGCTTGAGATTCAGGGCATGCAGCTTGCCACGATATACCTCTTGCTCCAAGTCCGCCTCAATACAATTATCTGGGGAGGTGATTTTAATCACAACCTTTGCAAACAGTTTCAGAGCAGATGTGGTGATCAAGAGGTAGATAACTTAGAGTACCAACCCCATTTTTCTCATAATAACGGGGGCGATTCTTTTAATGAGATGATGGCCTCATATAACATGAGTTTCGTTAATATGCTATGCACACCTACAGTGGAGTTTAGCCCCACCTACGTGGGGAGAGGGCATAGCACGTTGATTGATTTTATCACTATCTCAAATACCCATGCAACCTGGTTAACTGATTTTGTAACCCACTTGATAGGAATAAGTGATCACCTCCCACTTAGCTTTTGTATCCAACTCCCTAAAGCTAAAGAATGTACACTGGTGAAAAGGTTGGCCTGGACCACCAACTGCACATTGAGCAGACAAAATGGATATGCTCTTAGATGGTCACAGAGTAATCCAGAGGTCACTAACATAAAAATAATAAAGCAAGCCCTAACATCTATTACTAAATGTCTGCAGGATGAGGTTTCACATCCTGAAGTACTAAACTCCTTTGCCGACATTACTAGGATTATTCAAGCTAATTTACAGCACCCTTTCAGAGACAAGAAACCTTGTAAAAATGGGTGGTTTGACTTAATTTGCACGAAGACTCATGTACAACTAAAGAGGGCCCTGCATAAAAATCCGAGAAATTGGGAAGAAATAGAAAAAATATAGGTATGAGTATAACTTAGCAAGAAAGTCCTGTAAACGTAAAATTAAAAATGACGCATGGGTGAATTTATGTGAGACCTCGTTGAAAAGGGATAGTTCCTCTTTTTGGGCAGCAGTAAAGGCGCCGTTCTTTAGTATAGGGGACATGGCGAGAATGGAAGTGGCGATAACTGAAGATTCCTGGATAGACTTTTTTGCAGAAGTCTATAATCCAGGCGGGGCAAATAAAATCGTAGACATGGGGACAAAAACTCATGGGCGTCTGGGAAAAATTTGCCCCAATTGATTTATCGATCACAGTCAAGGAAATTTCAGAGGCAATTATACAGAGCAAGGGAACTAAAGCCCCAGGTGCGGATGGCGTTCCTATAGATTTATTTAAATATTTGACTGAGTTATGGTCCCCGTTACTCACACGTGTCCTTGAGGCTAGCTGTGATCTGGGTTTTATTAATACTTGGTCTGACTCAATAATAATCCCAATATTCAAAAAAGGGGACCGGGAAAACCCCTCTTGTTATCATCCTATATCCCTCCTGAATTCTTTTATGAAAGTTACAGGAAGGGTAATCCTGACCCACCTGCAACAATGGGCAGTAGATGCTAATATCTTATCCCCTGTACAACACGGATTCAGGGAGGGACGGGGTACACTAGAGCAGGTCTTAAACTTCTCGATGCTTTTAGGGAAATATACACAGGCTAAGGATGGCAAACTCTATGCAGTGTTTGTAGATCTAAGCGCTGCATTTGATTGTGTTATCCACAGCCGACTATGGCAGATTTTAAAGGATTTGAAGGTGGATGAGGTGCTAATTTCCTTCCTAAGGCAACTTTATGCTGGAGCCAGGGCGAAAGTGAGATATGGCACCAATGGTGAATGTACTAAGTCGTTTAATGTAATGCGGGGAGTAAGGCAAGGATACGTACTCGCCCCTTTTCTTTTTAATTTATACACTAATGACTTGGAAAAAGATCTGGTGGCTGAAGTCCGTGATTCCCCGCAGGTTAATCACAAACAAATTGTGTCTCTCTTGTACGCGGATGATGCAGTGATTATGTCACGCACACAAAGAGGCTTACAAACGGCATTAGATACATATTTAAATTTTATGGATATCAGGGGTCTGAAACTTAACGTAACTAAAACTTTTGTTATGACCTGTGGTAGACACAAGAACAGAGAGTGCCGCATATTTGCTGGGAAGGAGAAAATTGCTTCAACAAAAACCTTCTCCTACCTGGGCATTGTTTTAGAAGAAACTGGGTCCTGGGGGCCTGCCATTAGAAACAGGATAATGATGTTTAAAAGAGCTACGGCAGCACTTATGTCTTTCTCAAAAAAGATGGAAAAAAGACCTCCCGAAATCCTGGTAAAAATCTATCAGGCAAAGTGCATAAGTACAGCCATTTACGGGGCAGGCGTGTGGGGAATTTCCGATTCTACCCCTATCCAAAAGGTAGAAAACGCTTTTTTAAGATTCATTCTGGCAATTCCCCAAAGCTCACCAGTATTTAATTGCCACTCAGAGTTGGGCATCCGATATGTGAGCGACCTCATCAGTATGCAACCCCTATTGCTCTGGCACAGACTTTGGACATCACCCGATCTTATGCTAAACAGAGACATTATTACTGACTGTATGGGTTTGACAGGGCCACCAGGATACAATGGCTGTCCTATATCTGTAAATTTACTATGGATCAAGGAAGACCTGAGTTTTTCTATCACCCTGATTCTATGTGTAGTATATCGAGGAAGGACTTAAAGCTGTTGTGCTAGTATCACCTAGAAGCTCTCAGACTAGGAGTAAAATTAAACAAAAAAAATGTAATGCAACATCAATTCACCCTAGTCTCCTATTCAATTCAGCCTTATTTAATTTGATGTCTGGAGGGCTTTGATCGTTATTTACTGACAAGATTTTGGTTTGATGTCTTTTTTTCGTTTAATTACATTTCCAAAACCGAACGATTGGGGCAAAATCCTTTGTAAATGCCCGTGTGACAACCTGACTAATCAATCTACACTGAATATGATTTGTCTTTGTAAATTGTATGATGTAGAAATGTCTAGGTGGATCAAACCACTTTTAAAAAAACATGGCACACAGCGTCAATGCCGTCCGGCACTATTGTTTTTATTATCTTTAAATGACGTACATTGTGTGGCCGTAATGATAGGCTTTTTAAAAAGCATTTTAAAAAAAAGGAAAAGCTTAATCAACTTTTAAAACACATGTATTTATTCTTATGATTGTAAATGCTTGGGATATACATTTGTATACTAAATGAACTTGTTGCTTTTATGATTTTATGTATTCTGAAATCGAATAAAGCTTTTAATCAATCAATCAATCAATAAAGAAATAGGCCTATAAGAGGCACAATTGGTCTTAGACTTTCCCTCCTTATAAATAGTCACAATAGATACCACTCTTTGATCATACGGCAGCACTCCCCTCTCCCGGGCCTCCAGAATCATACCCCGAAGATAAGGGGCAATCCTATCGGGTCTACGTTTATACAGCTCAATAGGGAGCCCATTAGGAACCAGCGCTTTACCAGAATTCAAGGAGCGCACTGCAAGGGCCACCTCATCAACGGTTAGCGCACTGTCCATGAAGTCATGATCTTCCTTAGCTAGGCTTGGAAGGCGGATATCCCACAACAATAAGCGAGAGTCCTCTTCAGGCCGTCCTGTGACTGAGGTATATACTATAGAAAAATATTCCGCAAAACTATCAACAATGCCTTGGGGATCCGTTATACGCGTTCCATCAGCCGCCTCCAATTTTGGGACGACCCGATCGGCCCTGTCTTTCTTATCTAACCATGCAATGAGTTTACCAGCCTTATCACCGACATCATATAAGCGACCTTGCTGCTCTCTACTCAGCGCCCTGGCACTTTCAGTAACTAGGGCTCTATATTCAAGCTGCTTGAGATTCAGGGCATGCAGCTTGCCACAATATACCTCTTGCTCCAAGTCCGCCTCAATACGGGCTATATCAGATTCTATTGTCACAATTACTGCATTCCGATCCCTCTTCGCTCCTGCAATCAATGACAAGGCCTGGCCTCTTATAACCACCTTAAAAGCCTCCCATAGCGAAATTGAGGATGACACCGATCCCTCATTCTCCAAAAAATAGTGGTCCAACGCCTTCAGCAACTCTTTACGGATTTTAGGATTGCGTATATACCAAGGATTAATGGGGGCTATTCTACCATTGGACTCCAAGGACACATCCAGCCTAACCAAAAGCAGCGAATGATCCAAAATACCTCTCGCTAGGTGCGTAGCTTCTGTGATATGATATGCGTGGGCCGCAGGCACTAAACAGTAATCAATGCGCGATAGACTACCATGCGCACCAGAGTGAAAAGCGAACTGTTGTTGATCCGGATGAAGCAATCTCCAACTATCAATCAAGCCCACAACATCCATGAACTCAGGAAGCCATCTCTGCACCCTCCCCATATCTCTAGGGGGATGCCTATCTATAGTACCAGAGACCACAGCATTAAAGTCACCTCCCAAAATCAGAAGACCTCTCGGGAGGTCCAGTAGGAGTTTCCCCAAATCCACAAACGTGGTTGCTTGCATACCCTGGGGGACGTACACTGACACTATGGAGAGGGTATGCCCCTCCCAGCGACCGGACACACCAACATATCTGCCCCTATAATCTTCGATAACAGAGTCAATCACCATCCGGAGTGTCTTCCTAAACAGAATCCCCACCCCCCTGGATCCTTATGTGAACCCCGCATGCACCACCAAACGGTAACCCAGTCTGTGCATTTCTTTACAAGAGTTTCCCACTAAGTGCATTTCCTGCAGAAATACCACATCCGGGGCCCGACGTCTAAGGAACTGAAGAACCACACTGCGCTTCATTTTGTTCCCCAACCCATTTACATTCCAACTTAAAACCGTTAGCCCCCTACCCCCCATCATGAAACATGTAGTGAATCAGTCTCCCCCCCAGTTCCTGCATAATAGGTACGTCACAGCCCTGGAAAAAGCCTTGAAATACGAAGCGTACAAGCAGCAATACAAACAAATACAATACATTATCCCCCAAACAAACCCAGTGCGCCTCCCCGTCCCTGCACCCCTGCTTACGGTGTTCTACCGCCCCCAACTTGCAGTGTGCCTGTCGCCCCATACTCAAACTACTAAACTACCGAAAAGTAACCCTGAGGAGGAGTACGACCCCCGATTTCCCAGCTAGCCCCCATATTTTCTGTCAGACCGTGAGACAAAGTGTGTTTGACTGACTTATCTGCGTATTCTGTTCATATCGTCCCCATTCATCAATTTATTCAGACATAATAGGCAATGGTGTTAGTTCTTATTCTTGCTCTTGTGCGCCATCCTCTTCGTCTCCACTCATTCGCCGCTGATCGTTCTGAGAGGAGATGGTCTCCAGCCAGTCCGAGGCAATTTCGGGATTGTCAAAGAACATTGCCTTGCCAGCATGCTCAACTCTCAACTTGGTGGGATACAGCATGGCATATTTGACTCCTTTATCACGACGTTTCCGCTTGATGCCCATGAAGGCCTGCCTCTGTCTCTGCACCGCCTGCGTAAAGTCCGGATAAAAATTTAGGGTGGAGTTTTCATACTGGAGAGGGCCTCCGGTCCTTGAGGCTTGCAGGATAACGTCTCTGTCCCTAAAATTCAGCACCATCGCGATCATCAGCCGTGGAGGCGCACCAGGTCGCGGCCTTCCCCCTGGTATCCTATGTGCTCTTTTGATCATAAAGAAGCATCCCAGGCCCTTGGGTTTTAAGTGGATGAGAATGATGTTTTCAACTAAAAGGTCAGCCGCCTGTCCCTCCGCCTTTTCATGCACTCCAATGATACGCATATTGTTTCTACAGGCCCTCCCTTCATATTCATCCAACTTACGATTGGCAACCTCACTGGACGTTTTAAGCTCACGAAGTTCCTGTTGTAAAAGAGTCACATCATCTGTAAGACGAGTGGTCTTGATGTCTAACGATTTAACTTTTTCGCTAGTCTTCGTGAGGTCCGCTCGAAGCAAATTAACTTCTATAGTTACCGTATCAAGTTTATGATCTAGGGATTCCATCTTACTACCGATAGAGGTTTGCACCCTGTTTATTGCTGCCATTACATCTTGCAGCGTGGGCTCTGCCGCAGTGGCTGAGTCCCCAACATGTCCGTCCTGCGACTTCCCAGGCCCTGGTGGCGATCCTCTGGGTTGCGTGTAGCGATCCAACTTGTTAGTTTGGGTGTACCTAGCTCCCCTGAGCGCCTTGGGCTGCGTCTTTTCAGCTTCGGGTTTAGTCGCCATTATGCGGACCAGGGAGGAGGAGGGAAACAGTTATGACAGCGGTCCCACGACTATGCACTAATCACTGCTTGCAGCCACACCAACCACCTTATCTTGTTTGTTGCGAACAATTTCTCAAATGCAGCTCAAACCCAGCATCTGGGGGAGAGAGGTTTGATAACCATATCAATCTCATCATCCATTTAACTCAGATACACCGCTGTGGTTTGTAGGGCACAGAACAAGAATAACTTCACAGGGCACACTCTCTTCTTGGAGACCTCACATTGGGTAGATGAGGACTTCGACGTAGGGTATTTAACACTGTCCTAGGCCTGGTCACAGCCACTGTGCAGCCCCAGCCCGCTGCGTTTCAGGTTAGGCTGTCAGTTCGCTCCTTTGGCATCAGGCCCTCTTAGTTGTAAGTAGTTCTGCCACCGGAGGTCCTGGGCAATAACCTTCTATTCTGCTGCAACGCTCATATCAGGGCAAGTCAATTGAGCCCACTATCAGGCGGCAGCTGCCTTTAGAGCCTCAGTGCGGGGCCCGCCGCTCCAATGACCCCAAAACACCCCAGGTGGGCGCTCTCTTACCTCCGTCCGTTCCGCTCTGCAGCCGTACGGGGCCAGTGAGGGGGGCAGGGGTGGGGGCGGGGGGACAAGCGCTGGTAGCGCGATCATGGCTTCCACGGGGCCCAACCGGGGATCTTTGGCGTGGACCCCGCTGTTGACGCACTGCGGCTTGGATATGGTCACTACCAGAGGCCCCGGCTTTTGGGCCTACTGGTCGCAATTTTCGAAGTCCCTTTTTCTCCACTTCTGGCAGGTAGAAACAGACGCGGTTTGCAGCATCCAGCGTCGCTTGATTTCCGATGCCAATTTCGCCGGTCTTTAGGCAGGATTATGGACAGGATATGTCCTGGGGCGTCGGGGGTCTCGGGAGCCCGGGACACAGGCGGCCATTTTGGTCGCCCTCGTAGCTCCTCCCAATGACAACATTTTTATTTATGTGTTGGTTTTGAAAACAGATAAATAAATGGCATTGTCATTTACAATGCCAATAGCTTAATCTTTTGCAAATGCGAGACCTATTGCATTTGCAATGCAATAGGTCGCGTATTTACACGAGTTTAAAGTATTGACATTGCAAATACTAATGCGTTTTATTTATGTTTCCAAAAATAAAACATAATTAAAATGTCTCTCACACAGTAGTAGTAGGGAGTGAGGAGTAAAGAGTTAGAAAAGTGTACTAGAGAGTGAGTAATCAAGAGTATTAGAGTGAGTAGTAATGAGTGAGTAGTAGAGAGTAGTTTAGAGTGAGTAGTAGAGAATGAGTAGTAGAGTAGTAGAGAGTAGTAGTGATGGGGTGGGGGGTGGGGGGTGGGTGTGTGTGTGTGAGAGAGAATGAGAAAGGCAATGTCTGTGAGAAATTGACCTTCTAAATGCGGTAAAAGTGATGTCGCTCAGCCGCCTCCTGCCCTCCTCTCCGACTCCACCTCACCTCTGCCGCTACCAATATACGCAAGTCCAACATCTGCGGGCCTCTCGTCTGAGTAGCTTCTTGTTGGCCTGTGGGAAAGCCTTTTGAGAATGTCGCAGTATGTGACTGAACCTGTCTGAACACTGTGGCCGAAGGACGGAGCGGCAGCTGAGGCCTTCGCTGACACTGCGCCATTCTTACCGCTCGGCCCTACTATCACGGCTGACGTGCTGAGAGGAAGGGGGGTTTGGGAGGCAGCCGAGCCACGAGGTCTGCCCCTCCGGCAGTTTGGGAGGCGGAGGGGACGAGACGGCGACGGCCATTTTGTAGGTTTGGGCTGCCTTGCGAGTAGCCCAAAGGCAGCCCAATTTAAAATTACAGCCCAAGGTTATTTCAGGGGTCCCTGCGCTTGCCCAGCCACCATTTTAGGTTTTGGTGACCTGGTGGCTGGGAGCGCAGTTAGTTAGGTTTTTTGGGCAGGCTTTCTGTGGTTGTTGTGGTGTTTTTTTTCCAGGTTTGGTTGCGGTTATAGACTGGCTGGATTCATGGCTGCGGAAGACTATTGGGTTTTGGAGGCCATCCGCCTGCTGAGCGAGGCAGTGCAGATGGACCTACTGGTGGGCCCCCAGGGAGGGGCGCGCCCTGTGCGGAGCGCGTCGGCTGGGGTGGCGGCAGCCGTGCTGGCCTGCTCGCCGCCCCGGAAATCGGCTCGAATACAGGTGAGGGTGCAGGGCGGTGCAGAGGGTATGAGCACGGCCCTGCCTGGTGAGGGGGAAGGTGCGGGGGCCGCAGGGGGCTGCAGGAGGAAGCTGGGGAGAGGGGGCGCCGGAGTTGTCTACCAGCGGGCGTCTGTGATCTGTGCTGACCTCCCCACTGCTTCGGGGCGGTCGCAAGGGTGCTGGCGGTGGGGCCCGGGGCGGGGCCATTGCAGGAGGGGCGCGAGGCGGCGGGAGGCCCGGTACGAGTTGGCAAGAGCCAATGGCGGGTAGGCGCGAAGAGCGCTTCCCCCACTGTGAGTCGAGAGCAGTCTGGTGTGGCGGGGAGCCGGGGGCAAGGTCTGGGGACGCGAGGCGGGGAGGCGCAAAGCGCTCCCCCCGCGGGGCTACAGGAGGCGTCGGGGCGACAGGGGGGCCGGGGAAGAAGGCTGTTAGCTCGCGGCGGGGAGGCATGACGATCACTCCCCCCGCGGTGTGCGGGAAACGTCTGGTGGGGCAGGGGCTCAGGGGCAAGGTCGGCAGGCAAGCGGCGGGGGAGCAGCAAGAGCGCTTCCCTGGCGGATTCACGGAGGGCGGCTGGAGCGGGTGGGGGCTGTGGGATGCTGGTGAGTAGTCAACGGGGGGGCGGAGAGCAGTTCACCCCCGGGAGCGCGTTGAGCGAGCGGGCACCTCCGCGACAGTGGTGGTGCAGGGCGTGGGGGGGGCGCGCTGCAGAGAGGGAGGGGCCAGCAGGGGGGCCCCAGGGTGCACAGGCCGGAAGAAAGAGAAGGGTTGGACGTTTTTGAGTCTTGGGGGTAGGGGGTTCGGGAGGCACAGGGGGCACAGAGGGGGTGTGGGGGCCCAGGGCCTTATGGGGCAGGTGGGATGGGTGGATCCGGGGGCTGGCAGAGTGGGGGTGTCTGATGCGGGGGGTTCGTGGGATAGGTGGAGTGGTCCGATGATGGGGTGCGGGCTTTGGAGGGCTGGTGTGGAGCGATGTGGAGGACAGGGGGATGCGGGAGGTGGAGCCAAGGGAGGCTGGGGGGTCTTGGGGGCCGGGGGAATGGGGGATGGGGGAGGCAGGGGGTTCGGGGTTCAGGTTGAGTGAGGGACCAGCACACCAGTCCAACCATTACTTTTACAGGAGGACCAGCGGCGAGGGGCTCCTGACTTGGCAGGGCTGGGGACGGCCCATCGACGCCAAGGCGAAGGGAGGGCAGAGCCTCCCGCGGTGAGCCCAGTACCAGCAGGGGATCTTGTCACAGCCGGCACACGAACCCCCGAGGCAGGCTCGCCGGCCCCATCACCCACGGGGCACCAGCGGCCTGGGGAGCCTCGGCGTTGAAAGAGCGACACGCGCGTGGTTTTTAATCTTGCTGGCAGGGGGCAGTCGGTGTGCTGCGCCGCCGACGGGAAGGGTGTATGGAGCTGGTTCTGTGCAGGTGATTGAGGATGAGGACAGTTTGGAAGAAGGAGAGTTGAGGGATGGCGAGGGCGGAGGTGGGCTGAATAATGGTGTTTCTAGTGTGTTGCTGATGTCACGGGGCCACCGGGAGAGGACGGCCCGGACATCGCGTTGGGAGCCATGGACGGCCTCTTTGGAGCGGTGCAGTGCAGAGCGGAGTGTGGACTCCTTGGTGTCAGGTACATGAGCAGTGGCGGACCTGGCGCACCTTGTGTCGATTAGGGTGGGGGGAGGGGGCAAGGGGGGTAGTGGCTGTGGAAAGTGAAGTATGTGGCAGACAAAGGGGTGGGGCCAGTCGTGGTGTTGGTGGAGCCGCTGGGGAAGGAGCCGGGGGTAGCGGGAAAGGATGGGCCCCCAGGGCAGGCGCCGGACGGTGCTAAGAGGAGTGTGGCGGCTGGGGCTGCAGGTGGGGCAGCATCGGGGAAGGACGTGGCTAAGCCAGAGAGTAAGGAACTGAAGATCAAGCGTCTGCCGTACATGGGGGATTGAAAACCGATGGGCGCTCATTTGATGTTGGTGACGCAAGAACGCATTTGGAAAGGGGAGTATATGGAGATCTTAAAGCTCTTTCACCGAGAAGTGCGGGTGAAGGAAGACTCGAAGGAGGAGGAGTATGAACTCTAGAAGGGGCCGAAGTTCCCTCTTACGATCGAGAATTGGACGGCAGCTTTCTTGATTTTTGCGAGAGTTTATTGCGAAAATTTCCAGGAGAGGTCGGTGTCCTTGTTTAAATACATGGACGTCATCCGGAAGACCCAAATCACTGGAGGTGGCTTCGCATGGGCTCAGTATGATGAGGAGTTCAGGGCGCCAATGGCCTGAGATCCGGAGGCGAAATGGGGCGAGTTAGACACCGATCTCTGGCAGCACACGATGGGGCTGGCGGGTCTGGAAAGACCATTTTTACAGCAAGCGGGCTGCCTATAATCTACCAGCCCTTTCAGAGATGCCCCAACCGGGGAGGGGTGGGGGCAGGGGCCAAAAACCAGTTCAGTGTTGCAGTTGCCTGTTGGGATTACAACAAAGGTTTGTGCACGCGGGAGCATTGCCGTTTCTGCCATGAGTGTTCCAGCTGCGGGAAATATGGTCATCTCGTGGTCAGGTGCTGGGGGGCGTTGGGTCAATCAAAAGGGGACCAACATGATATGACCTGCGGTCCATGGGTGGGGGCACAGCCCTCTGCGGGGGCAGGCAGAAGTGATAAGGGGCCTGGGCCCAAGGGCTCATACTCCGGTTAAGGTGGACCGGTTGGTGGCGGCTCTGCGCGATTACCCCAATGTGAGGGCCGCCGAAGATTTGAGGCTGGGTTTTTTGGAGGGGTTTCATCTGGGATATGAGGGGCCCAGGCAGCGGAGGTGGGCTGATAATTTGAAGTCCGCCAGGGAGCACCCAGAGGTGGTGCGAAGCCAGCTGGAAAAGGAGGTGTGCGAGGCCCGCATGGTGGGTCCTTTTGACGAATGGGCATTGAAGGAGCTTATTGTATCTCCGATTGGGGTCGTGCCAAAAAAGGAAAAGGGGCAGTTTCACCTCATCCAGCACCTCTCATGGCCCGAAGGGGGCTCCGTCAATGACTACATTGACGAACGGGAGACCACTGTGTCCTATTCCTCCGTTGATGCAGCCATGGCCTTGGTAGTGGCAGCGGGCGCAACGGCAAGGATGGCAAAGTGCGACATCAAGTTGGCTTTCCGGCTGCTCCCAGTCCACCCAGACGATTGGGGCCTACTGGGAATTCAGTTTGATGGCCGCTGGTATGTGGATAAAGCATTGCCGATGGGCTGCTCGATGTCATGCGCACTGTTTGAGTGTTTTAGTACGTTCCTACAATGGTTGTTCATGGAACTGACGGGTCACCAAGGTGTCACGCACTACCTGGATGACTTCTTTTTGGTCAGCTCCCCAGGCTCAGCGGACTGCCAGGAGGCGCTGGACAGGTTTCAAGAGCTCATGGAGGAGTTGGGGTGCCACTGGCACTGGAGAAGACAGTGGGGCCGGGAACTGCACTGTCATTTTTGGGGATTGAACTGGACTCGGTGGCTATGGAGGCCGTTTACCAGTGGAGAAAAAGCAGCATATGATGGAGCTGCTGGATGTGATGTTGGCACGACCCAAGGTTACAGTTTTGGAGATACAGGTACTGTTGGGCCACCTCAAATTTGCTTGTAGAGTGGTGCGTGTGGGGAGGACTTTTGCAGGAGACTGGCCAGGGCTTTGGCGGGGAGTCGACCGCCACATCACCACGTACGGCTGTCCGCGGAAGTAAAGGAGGATTTGCGGATGTGGCGTTTCTTCCTGCAGCATTTAAACGGCATCCCCATTGAGAGGGGGGAAGCCCTGGTCTGGGACGTTCATATCTTCTCGGACGCGGCAGGAAGTGACGGCTTCGGCTTGTACTGGCAGGGAAGGTGGTGCCCGGAGAAGTGGCCCCCAGAATGGGCGGGAGGCGGCAGGAGTATTGCCTTTCTCAAGCTGTTCCCTCTAGTGGTGGCAGTCTCACTATGGGGAGAGCTTCTGGCCCACAAGAGAGTGACTTTTCACGTGGACAACATGCGGTGGTAGAGGTGGTCAATCAGCAGTTGGCCAGGGATGCGCAGGTGCTGAAGCTGCTGCGGGTTTTTGTGTTAGGCTGCCTGCGCTATGATATTGCATTTTCCGCGGTGCATGTGCCTGGGGTCGACAATGAAATAGCGGATGCTTTGTCTCGTTCGCAGTGGGGGAGATTCCGTTGCTTAGCCAAGGACGTGGATTGGGACCCGACCAGCATCCCGCCCCAGATGTGGTATGTAGGCAACACAGGATGTTGCAGCTGGTTCTAGGGTCCTTGGCGATGTCGACAAAGGCGACGTACATGACAGCTTGGGAGGACTTCTTGGCGACCGGGGCGCAGAGCGGGCCCCGGGGAGGGAGAGATAAGAGGATGTAATTCAGTTCATCCTGGGTTTAATCGACAAGGGACTCACGAGGGTGACGATAGCGGGCAAATTGGCCGGAATCGTGTTTATGGGGAAACTCCTGTGGGGTTACGCGCCATCGGCGGGGGAGCTCGGCTCTCCCATGTTGGGTGGGCACGTGAGTGCTGGAGGGGGTGCAGGGCCTGACAGCCTTTGTCGCCGGAGTTCCTGGGTCAGGTCCTTGAGGTTTTGCCGGGGGTATGTTTTGATGAAGGGGAAGCTTGTTTGTTTGCCACCCTGATTGTTTGGATGTTTGCTGGAGCCTTTTGGGTATCCGAGTTTTGGGAGTGATGGGGAAGTGGAGTACTGTGGTCTGAGGTCTCTTTCATGGAGTCTGAAGTGCGTGTGTGGCTGCTGAAAGCAAAGATGGATCAGAGGGGGGTGGGTCGCTGGGTGCCTCTGCAGGCGGTTGCGTCAGGCGGGAGGTGCCCCGTGAGATGGGGGTTGAGACTGAGGGCTGCGGCACGAATGGATGGGGCTGTTTTGCTGCATGCGGACGGCCGTCGGGAGTCGGGTTCGCAACTGCTGGCGGTTTTGCGCAAGGCTTTGCAGAGGCTGGGCCTGGACGGGAACCGCTTTGGCACCCACTCTTTTAGGATTGGCACGGCATCGGAGGCGCACCGACAAGGGTCGGAGCGAGGGGACATCATGCGGTTGGGGAGATGGTTGTCGTAATGCTACTGGCACTACGTGCGCGGCGCGTCAAGCCTATTATCGCGCGCGGTGGGTATGAAATTCTTGTATTTACTGTTGTTTCTCATTTCAGGTTTGGTGGCGGGTCCCCTCGCCAGGGACATGGCGGTCTGGATTGTGAGGCATTCGTTTGTTAGGAGGGCCCAGGTGCAGGTACGGTCCAGCTATTTTGGTGAAAATCTGGGTTTCAATCCTAATGTGTTTAATATTCGTTGGAAGGGAAAGGGGGGCATGTTGTGGCGAGAATTGGTGTTAACACTCAATGGCATGGTTGTGGCGGGCAGGTATCTTGATGTTTTAGTATTGCATTTAGGGGAAAATGACATGGTGCGAGAGACTGGTTTGGTGCTCATGAAGGCCATGAAGCGGGATTTGAGAGAGATCAAGAGGCAGTGGGCTGGTTGCATGGTGGTTTGGACGGAGTTTGTGCCGCGCCGGGTGTGAAGGGACATGATGCACCCTCAGGCAATTGATAAAGTGCGGAGGAAGGTTAACGTGGAGATGGTGAGGTTTTGCAGGCACCTGGGTTTTTTTCTGATTTGGCACAAGGATATACGTTATGACGCACCAGAGCTGTTTAGGGGCGTTGGGGTTCATTTGTCCCACCTGGGCACGGACCTTTACTTGCTGGAGTTGCAAGAGGTATTATCCCAGTTGTTGGGAGTTCATTAGAGATGGGTTGTGACTGGGAGGGTTGTCGGGGCACTGGGGGGGGGGGCAGAAAAGAGGGAGGCAGTGTAATCACCTACCATCCCATCTTTTCCTGGGTGGCAGTGTTGTTTTGGAAGTTGGCCAAGTTTGACTGGAATTTGGTTGTTTAGCGTTAAGTTGGGGAGTTGGTGTACAGGAACGGGGAAAGGTTAATCAGGTGGTAGATTTTACATTGGAGCTCGTTAGTTACAGTTGCAGGAAGACAGATAGGAGGTTAGGTTTTGGGTAGTTAGGAATTTCAAAGATTATGGGATAAGATTGTGTATTATGGTGTATTATTTAATGTATTTGAATTTGATGTATTGTATTTTGTAGGGTGGGGTATGTTTTGTCCTGTGGGGATCGTAGGGGTGAGGGGAGGAAAGGCAAGGGGTCAGGTAACTCGATGTTTAGAGAGGTTTTAGTTTTGTAAGGCGAAGCAACAGTTGTTAATAAAGTTGTGATGTGCACCTGTTTCAATAAAGCAGCCTTTTACACACACAAAATTGTAGTCAGTCTGGCTTGCCCCCTCCTCCCTCCCAAGCGGGGTGTGGGGGGCAGCAGAGCCATGAGGTCTGCCCCCTGGGCAGTTTGGGAGGGGGAGGGGGGTGAGATGGTGACGGCCATTTTGTAGGTTTGGGCTGCCTTGGGAGTAGCCCAAATGCAGCCCAATCTAAAATTACAGCCCAAGGTTATTTCAGAGGTCCCTGCGCTTGCCCAGCCACCATTTTAGGTTTTGGTGACCTGGTGGCTGGGAGCGCAGTTAGTTAGGTTTTTTTGGTCCCCTCCCTCCCTGGCTTTTTTGTGGTTTGTGGAGGCTGTTTGCTTAGGTTTTCCATTTTTGGCCCGTTTTGGAATAGGTGCTCAGGGGTGTTAAGCTTGTATGTTGTCGCTTGGAACAGGTGCTGGTGGTGTTGTTTTGGAAGTTGACCAAGTTTGGCTGGAGTTTGGTAGTTTAGCATTAAGTTGGGGAGTTGGTGTACAGGAACGGGGAAAGGTTAATCAGGTGGAAGGTTTTACATTGGAGCTCGTTAGTTACAGTTGCAGTAAGACAGATAGGAGGTTAGGTTTTGGGTGGTTAGGAAGTTCAAAGTTTATGGGATAAGATTGTGTATTATGGTGTATTATTTAATGTATTTGAATTTGATGTATTGTATTTTGCAGGGTGGGGGGATGGTTTATTATGTGGGGATCATAGGGGTGGAGGAAGGAAAGGCAAGGGGTCAGGTAATTCGATGTTTAGAGAGGTTTTAGTTTTGTAAGGCGAAGCCCTAGTTGTTAATAAAGTTGTGATGTGCACCTGTTTCAATAAAGCGGCCTTTTCCACACACACAATGGTGGTCAGTTTGGCTTGCCCCCTCCTCCCTCTCAATGATCGCGTCACAGGATGTTGACACCCAGTGAAATGAGGCATGTGCCAGAGAAGCCCTCACCGAATCAATCCCTTCTGGGCATGAACGGAGTTGGCCAGAACTGTGCCTAGCTTTGATTTGTTCAGTTTCTTTAATAAATAAAAATAATAAATTTAAAAGGGTGGTGTGTTGTTCATCTTTACCGCCGCTAAGCAAAAGGTAGACTAGCACAAAATGTTTTTTTTTTCCCTTGTTTAGTTTAGGCTCTCTGTAAGTGTTTATTTACGTAATTGGACAAGCGCGTTCCGCTTCGGTCACGCTTGTTTTAAAGGTGACCCAATCATGGCTGCTGGTTTGTGAAGCACAAGCTTTCGCACCTGTGTCTTCACATTTATAGCACCTCGGCAGCCGTGAAGTAGCCGAGAGATGCTTGAAGTAAAGAGTTAGTGTGTGTTCCTAGGGACCCCCAGGGGCACGCTTGCCGGTGCTGGTTGATAAATAATGCATTTACCGCCCTCTCCTTGATGTATTTCCAAACAGTGTGACGTACACACTGTTAGCGCCAGTCGTGCTCTGCCAGTGCTAGCGCCGGAGTACACTTTGGCAGCAGAGGCGCTGTATGTGAACATTATTTTAAAGGAGCTAGTCTGGACTCAATGCCCCCTTCCCCCATGGCACACTGTGCCAACGGACAGTGTCTACAGCCGGACATTTATCCTCATCAGCGGGAGCTCAGTGCGGTCTGCGACCTCATAAAACCTCAGTGCTGATAAAGAGCAGGCAGCTCCGGCTCAGAGCCAGACTGTGGTACCCTGGCACCGGAGTTCGGGGCTTGTGACCACCGGAGGTGCCCCAGGGCATCGGAGTTAGGAACTTCAGGACTGTCAACACTCTTGCACCTACTGGCACCGGACTTCAGTACTATGACAGTGCCGATCCTCTGCACACCTCGGTACAAAAGGGGGTGGTGATGGACGAAGCTTCTGAACCAATCAAACACTCACACCCAGTCAACAATCTGGGTTTAATCCATCACCGTTCTTTAGCCCACTCTGCCACCCCAGTTCAGACATGGCCATATGCAAATCAGTCTGACCCTATGCCTCATGGGAACAGTCCAGCCCGACCTGCCAAGCCATGCCTTCCCTGAACCCGAAACAAGCTTCCTAGGACCGGTTTCTGGCATTACAGCCGTCTTCAGCCAGGCTTGCTTGAATCCAGTGGCAAAGTGAGCAAGGGACTCACGTCTGAGCATACCCTGCTAACTTATGGCGAACAAAGCGCTACAAAAGGGGGTGGTGATGGACGGAGCATCTGAACGAATCAAACACTCACACCCAGTCAACAGATCTGGGTTTAATCCATCACCGTTCTTTAGCCCACTCTGCCACCCCAGTTCACACATGGCCATATGCAAATCAGTCTGACCGTGTGCCTCATGGGAACAGTCCAGCCCGAACTGCCAAGCCATGCCTTCCCTGAACCGGAAACAAGCTTCCTAGGACCGGTTTCTGGCATTACAGCCATCTTCAGCCAGGCTTGCTTGAATCCAGTAGCAAAGTGAGCAAGGGACTCACGTCTGAGCATACCCTGCTATCTTATGGTGAACAAAGCGCTACAAAAGGGGGTGGTGATGGACCGAGCATCTGAACTTATCAAACACTCACACCCAGTCAACAGATCTGGGTTTAATCCTTCACCGTTCTTTAGCCCACTCTGCCACCCCAGTTCAGACATGGCCATATGCAAATCAGTGTGACCCTGTGCCTCATGGCAACAGTCCAGCCAGAACTGCCAAGCAATGCCTTCCCTGAACCGGAAACAAGCTTCCTAGGACCGGTTTCTTGCATTACAGCCATCTTCAGCCAGGCTTGCTTGAATCCAGTGGCAAAGTGGAAGACATGGCTTAGCAGCTCGGGCTGGACTGTTCCCATGAGGCACAGGGTCAATACTGATTTGCATATGGCCATGTCTGAACTGGGATTGCTTGGTGAGTAAAGTAACGATGGATTAAACCCAGATCTGTGACTGGGGGTGATTGTTTTGCCATTGTGCAACATTCCGTCCATCATCTTGTGTGTTTTGCTGTTCACCCTATGTGGGAAGGGTATGCCCAGACGTGGGTCCCGTGCTCACTAAGCCACTGGAGTCAAGCTATCCTGCCTGAAGATGGCTGATAGCCAGAAACCGGTCCTAGGATGCTTGATTCCGGTCCGGGGAAGACATGGCTTAGCAGTTCGGGCTGGACTGTTCCCATGAGGCACAGGGTCAAGACTGATTTGCATATGGCCATATCTGAACTGGGGTGGTTTGGTGAGCAAAATAACGATGGATTAAACCCAGATCTGTGACTGGGGGTGATTGTTTTGCCATTGTGCAACATTCCATCCATCATCTTGTGTGTTTTGCTGATCCTCTGCACACCTGGCACCAGTCTTCAGTACTATGACAGTGCCGGTCCTCTGCACCCCAGGCACCAGGTTTCAGTATTGTTACCACCCCTGCACTTCCTGGCACAAGTCTTCAATACTATCACAGTAACCCGTAACATTGAAAGTCAATCGGAAACCTTGTATGTGCCGAAATGCATGGCGGCAATCGGAGAGAACAGCCAGACGTGGCTCATTTTCAGCATAAAGCCTACAATTGGTTACTGAAAAAAAGGCCTACACCGGGGAAATGTTGGCTCGAAATATTATTGAAACCCACGCCCTATTCCCCCGGAAGCAAACGCCCCAGAATGTCCTGAACTATTTCCGTAAATTGCAGAATCGCCTTTCTGTGAGAAAAGGAAATTACGACGGAATCGTATATCTAGTTTTGTATTGATAGGAAACAAGACGTGTGACCTCAGTGCACTGTGTCTGTGGTTTTGAATTAATGATGCAGGCCTCTACAATGTGGTATAATCGCGGCTCCCACGCTTTACTTGTAACTAAGCGCGGGCGCAAAATCCGCTCCGCTCGCGGATTTTGAGGATTTTCTGCAATTTCGCGATCTGCGAATCTCGCGAAATTGTTGAAAAATTCGCAAATCCGCTCGCCAGCGGATTTTGGGCAGGTGAGTAGAGGTATTGCACAAACCGGTGGTGTCTTCTTGGATAAATATGAAGGGCAGGGTTCATTCTGGCACGATGCTCCTGTCACAAAAATTAAACCTTAACAGGAAGCACTTACAGATATAAATAAAGCAAGTGCCCGAGTTGAAGCTCAAGTTCAGTAACGCATTCATCAGCCCAAAAACAATCGTGAGCTTCGTCGAGGCTGGGAAGTTGTGCTTTATCCCCATATTTACTGTCGAAAATGAGCTGTGATGCTGGATGGAGGCCTTTGCATCCTTTGCAATCCCCGTGCAGTTGCTGTGAACAGGGGATTCTTTCTCCTCATCTGCTGCTCTGATCAGTCTCTGACCTTTTATACACACATGAGGCATGTGAACTCGCATAGAAGCCCTGCCCGTTTGGGCCCGCCCACACACTCGCGGTGTGCACCGTCTTCCCGCCATTTACCCACTATGATGGACAGCTCACTCAAGGGACCCCTGCGCCCTTCGGCGTGATGGCATAGTAACACACATATAGTCACTGGAGACAACTCTTCTGGCACTTTACGCAGCTGTAGTGAAGGAAAAGCACTATACATTTTCCCAACGAGGTAGCACTTACTGATTAGCCAGTAGACAGTGGGAAACAGGCTATTTGTGCAAATCCATGAATTTTTTCGCGAACTCGTAGATTATTTTAAAATTTCTTACGAATTTGCGAACCGCAAATTCGCAAAATTCGCCCATACTTACTTGTAACATTAAAAGTAAAGCAGGGTGCCGCGATTATACCAAAAGTAAAGAAAGAGATGTTTGTTTCTATTTTTTTACTTTTGGTATAATCGCTGCAACCGCGCTTTACTTTTGATGTTACAAGTAAAGCGGGGGTGCCGCAATTATACCAAAAGAAATAGAAACAAACATCTATTTCTTTACTTTTGGTATAATCGCGGCACCCGCGCTTTACTTGTAACATTAAGAGTAAAGCGCGGATGCCGCCATTATAGCCAAAGTAGCACAGCACGATGTGCTGTTTTCTCTTTTAGAGCCCGACTTACTGGTGGCGTAAAAGGTTCCTTAACTTCTTTATAGGTCCATCTCTTTTGCCCTATAAAGAAGATAAGAAACCTTTTACGCCACCAGTAAGTCAAGTAAGCCAGTCTGAAAAGGACGGGGCTTAGAGAGAAAGAAGAGCGTCACTAGGACCTCTTCTCCAATGGCTGGCTACCGTTTAGGAGACCAGCCAATGGAAAAGAGGGGCAGGCTTAACCTCTCTAGTGAAACTCTCTCTACATCATTAAATCTCACCAGCTGGATTGTGCATGTGCGCAGTCTTTCGCAGGCCGAGACCTAAACACTAATGTATGAGCTGCTCGTACAAAGAACAGGACAAGTCAAGGTCTCAGGTCTGTTAGAAGTTATTGAGGGGTCAGGTTAAAAAATGACACACGAGGTCAGCCTTCTTCCATTTATGTGAGGTAACATGGGCACAAGGCACGGCTACCTGATTCAAAGTATAAACAAGCATTGGCAAAGTCAATAGCTGTGATGCTGGCAGACAGCTTTTTGGTTTTGCAAATGCTTGTTTAGTTTTATCCTGGTTTTATAAAACGTTATTGGTGGGAGTTGTTGGCCACAAGCCAATATAAAAAAAACATTGACTAAAATAAAAAATATGGTGCTGAGGAGGGTGGAGGATCTGGATATGTTTAAAAACTCTGCATATCTTAAGCTCTATCTATTGGACCACTCCCCTCTCCTGGTCACATTGCTTTCTGGGTGGCTTAGGCCCAGAACCCCGCATTGGAGATTCCTTGTGGAGGTGTTTAAAAACAGAGAATTCCCAGAGCATGTGAAGGAGTTCACCACACACTCCTTTCCTGTGAACTCGCCCACTGCTAACAGGGTGACTGAATAGGAGGCTTACAAGGTAGCACAGAGGTTTTAATGTATGGGTTACATGTATGGGGTGCAGGTGCAACTGGACTGCCAGCTCATACACTTGGAAAGTAAGCAGGCAAACTTGGATAGCTGCACCGATTGGGTCCCTAACGCCTGTAAGCAGCAGGAAAGCTTAAGCGCCAAATGGGACACTTACCGGTAGATGCATCAACGTTGTCATTTGCGATTCCTTTTTTGTGAAAAATAAGGAATCGCAAATAAGGAATCGCAAATGGCAATGCATCATTTATTTCGCAATTTTATTGAGATTCGGTAAAAATCGCAATTTTTACCGAATCGCAATAAAATTGCGAGTTTCAAATTGCGATTTCGCAATTCCCATTGATTCCTATGGGCCAAAAATCAATGGGAATTGCGAATTCGCAAATGGGAATTTGCAAACTGTTAGTGCATTCCATGGGTGCAGGGGGGGGTCCAAAGGAACCCCCCCTGCACCCCTGAAATGTATTTTAAAGTGCATGTTACACACACACATGTCCTAAGGACATGTGTGTCTGTAACATGACAGTGTTTTAAAATGCATCTTTGGGCATTTTGACACATTTTTGCAAATTACCACGAGGTTCAATTTCGTGGTAATTTGCAATCCCTAATTGCGAAATCGCATTTTTTAAAATAATCATGCATTGCTTTTAAGGAATCGCAAATTTGCGATTCCTTAAATGCAATCGCATTTTTGGAATTCACTAAAAATAACGATTTTCCAAAAATGCTTGATGCATCCCAGAAACCAATTAAGGAAGTGCAAACGGCCGAATTTTGCGATTCGCACCATTTGCACTTCCTAAAAAGGTTGATGCATTTAGCCAAAAGTTCTGTCTCGAGAAATACGGAGGCCACTGGCAGGTGCAGATGTATTGTAATAGCACCTCACGGGTAGTGGCACTGCCCAGATTGAGCAAGGAGCATCAAACTTTCCTGGAACCCCTTAAATGTTGGAGGAAAAAATGAATGAATAAATCAAAACCATAACAATATTTCGATAAAACCAAACAAGTTGTAAAAAGTATAATATACATGTTAAAATCATTGGTTGGCGGTAGCATATTTACGGTTGTGAAAGTCATGTCAGGACAATTTTATCACCAGTGTAATATACATGTTAAAAACTAATGATCAGCAAAAAAACATTTACTGGTAGACGAGACAATATTTTAACAAGTTTCTCAAGAATTTTTTTCTTTTTTCCTTTTTTTGTTTGATAAAGTGCTATTGAAGTAGTTAGGATATTAGTTAAAATTCATTTCTCGTAAAAGATTAAAAATGTTATCAGATTACAGTTAAGGTTGCGGGTCGTTTGGGTCAAGACACTTTAGTATGGCAGATCTGCAGGTGCGAATGTCCTTAACTGTAAAAGGATTTTTTAACAATAAAAGCTGATTTGATTTTAAAACGGGACTTATGCAGAACAAAGTCCTGCTTTAGTGCACCGCATAGAGTGCAAGACGGCGGGCCATTATATTTCCAGGTTGGTTGATCGGCAAAAGTTGGTATTGACCCAAGGCGTATTGCTAGCAGTTTCCTTTTTAAGTGTATGGAGTATGTTATACTCAGGTATGCCGCAGGTTGTAAAATCAAATATGATTGCAGTACCATCCACGCATGAGAGCGCTTACTGAATATAGTTTTCTCTTCCATTAACAAATGCCTTTTTCCTGCTTTATTCAGTGTTTGTCGAAATGTTGTATACAGTAAGTTCATTTGCTAAAGGTCCGTCACCTTCGTTGTCTTTATTGACAGCTGCAGGTACTTGTTATAAGTTGTCTACAAGGAAATGATGGCAGTGGATTTACAGCAATGGCCAGCATCTCTGTTGTGTTCGCACATAAGTTAACTTAACTGCAGTTTCTTTTTTTGTTTTTGTTTTTTTCCATGGCGTGCTCTATGTCTATGCACCATGCCACCCACAGTGCTAATACCTATATACAGAAGCCTCCATATATATGAACAATAAAAACAAAGACAGAGCACAGCACAATACCTGACTATCCCCAGTCAGAAAAAGTTATTTAATACATGGAGCATAGGAACACTGTATCCAGCAAATGATCTTCACCGCTGTGGTCAGATTTTTTTAAAGCAATGGTACAGCCGACACGTGTTTCGTCGCCATTCGCGACTTTTTCAAGGCTTCTACGTAAAGGGGTGTCTCTTGTTAAGAACCACGATAAATCACCATGTGTGATAAGGATAACAATTGTCAAAATCCCTAATGCGACGTCCTATCGTAGACCGGCATCAATGTTTATGCCAGCCTGAAAACACAAGCGGATGTAGATAAAGTTGGCAACTAGCGCGGAGCCTACTTTGTGACGTCTTCGTATTGCCAGAATCAGTAAATGCAGCCAAAAACAATCCGCTACACTCAGTAGGTTTTTGCGCAAATCTTCAAAATGAGTAAGTACGGCAGGGATCAGCCACCGCTAGCACGCTTGTTGTCCATGCATTGGAAGAGTGCGATGGCTCCTATAAACAAACGTTAGCCTTCAGCAAGTACCAGGTGTGTTATAAGTTGATCGAGGATCATTTTCCTGTGCTTTCCAGATAGCACTATTAACCGCATCCGCGCTCAGAGAATTCTGCTCGCATGCTCAGATTTTCAAAATCCCATGCTTCATGACGAGCTGGGCTCGGCATCAGCGTGCGAGGAGGCTACGCCATGACGAGCCCAGCTCGTCATGAGCGTGGAAGGGGTTAACAGGGCTTTAAGTGGGATGAAAAAACTGGTGGGTCTCTCAAAAGGGCGTGGCCACTAATTAGGGGCGTGGCTTTTAAACACTTGCGCTAAAAATCTTTGTTTAGTGTAGTGTGCCACCCAACTTGTATTTTTCTGTTTCCGTCATTGCATCCAGATATGTGATACAATAAGTAACATCATACCTACAACAAATAAGGACTATTGGCTTTGTCAACGGTTATTAGTTGCATAAGATAAATAATCTGCAACTATATCTTGTTACATATAATATTGAAAAAGCTTCCATTTAAAGCCTACGACCCCATACTTAGTGGGTGCCGCCTCCCCGTGTGAGGGGCCAATGGCCGCCTCCCCCGGGCGCTCCCATCCATAATGGGTGGCGCCCCCTCTAGGGATCTTGAAATTACTGCTCACCGATCATGACCTTACCGCCACAGGCCGGATAGTTGACCGGCTATCCGGACCCCCCACACTCCTACTAAAGGTCATGACTATACAAACCCCGTAACCATGCTATGAAGTCTCCTATGAGTAAGACATTCCCCTCCCGGGACAAATGAACCCCGTCTTCGAGATACATACTATCCCCCCGGATACATCCATGCGGAATACAGTGCAACTGTTCTGAACGAAACAATCTACCCAGTTTGTTATTAACTTTCTTCACTGAATGATTCAAAGCCGACACAGAGAGGGCCCCCCGCCACACCTTCCTTGGAATCATGTGTGACCATGCTATCGTGCACCCTGGAATCCGTTTTGCCAGCCAGCTAACAGTGGATAGAACCCGCTCGAGGAGTACTCTCCGACCGAGTGCCACAAAGTCATTGCCCCCCAGATGCACTATGAGTATAGACGGCGATGACCTTGTCCGCCCTAACAGTTCCTCGATAAAGTACTGAAACCGGTCAATACAGAGCCCGCCCCTTCCGTGGAAGGTCACCCTGTACCCGTATTCCCCAGCTGCGTGAATCATGTCACCTGCTTTGAATACATCCGCGGCACGCCTCACGTATGAGTGGCCAACGACCCACACCACTCTTTCCTCAGCCGGTGATCTTTGACCGCTGGTTCCCAGGTGTCGGGTCGACTGCACAGTCCGCCCCGCCTCGCAAGCTCGCGAAACTGTAAACCAAACAAAAGACAAGAAGCGTGAGTGCATGACATTAGCTTCACAACATGTGCAACCGCACATACCTTTTATAACAATTCGAGGACCATCGTCCCAATCGTTTCACCGTTTCCACACTCTGACCCCTGGCTGTAGCTTCTGTAGCAGCCCCTATCCTGAAGGAATGGGTCCCAAAATCGCTCGGGTCCAAGCCCGCCGCTGCGATTGCCATCGTTAGCACCCGCTGGAACTGAAACCTTGTCAGTGGGGTGGCGTCGGTGTGTCTCAGCAAGCTTCCCCCCCATGCTGCCGCCCTTTGCGCCAGGTATTCCTCAACACACTGCACCGGGCACATGGGGGACCCTCGCATGCGCTGGACCACAATACTGTCCCCCATCGCACTCTGGTCGGTTTTAGACCTGGCTATTGTGATTACCATTGAATCACCCCTGATCTGAACGTGCTCCCGACATAAACCTCCCCCCACATCCTTCTTATTTCTTGCCACCAGCTCGCTCACCCGCATAGCCCCATGGAACGCTAATGCGAAAGCGGCCCGGAACAGCACTGCTTCGGACTGGGAGGAACAGGTCGCGGGGAGCACTGACATCAACAGGGACAGTCTTTGTAAGCCAATCGGGCGCCTCTCATCTACTCTATGACCCTCGAGGCGTTGCCACCCTCGTAATGCCTTCTTAACCAAAAAGGACGATGTAGGGTCCTTAATGCCGTAAGCCTGCGCCATGAATGCAATGGCGGCCCGGTGCATATTGGCCGTCGCTGCTGATCGGCCAGCCTTGTGAAGTGCTACTAAAAATTTCAGCACATACTCCTCCTCTCCCCACTTATCCCCTCTTGCCGGACCCAAAAATGCACAATAGGAACGAAACGCTCCTTCGTATGCCTTCCTTGTCCTGGGGGCTAAGCTGGCTCCCACGAGGTCCTGTAATCCGGGGCACCGAGTGACCAGAGAGTTTCGGGAAATGGTGCCGCCACTAGATCCGCAGAAGGTAGATAACCCCTGAAAGCCTGCATGTGGGAACGAGAGAGTGCATCAGCCGCCTGGTTCAGTACACCCGGCACATGCTTTGCCCTAAACTGAACGTTCAGTCTCATGCACAATAGTACAATTTCCTTCAGCAATCTCAGAATCAACTTGCAGCGTGCTGCTTGGTTATTTATGCATTCCACCACGGTCATGTTATCGGACCAAAATACCACAGACTGATCACGGAAATTGTCCGGCCATGTCTTCAGGGCCACAAAAATGGGGAACAATTCGAGAAACCCAATGTTACCTGTTAACCCACTGGTGTGCCACCACGTCGGCCATGTCTGCGCCGACCATCGATTACCAAAGATGGCGCCAAATCCCACGCTCCCTGCCGAGTCGGTCCACAAACCCAGCTCGTCCGAGGATACTGGTGGCTTGCTCCCTACCACTCGACCGTTGAAACCCGCCAGAAATGCCAACCATATGCGCATATCCTGGCGAACCTCTGCAGACAGTCTTGTGCGGTGGTGTCCTTCTTTGAGACCGACCATGGCTTGTGCAATAGAGCGGGAAAAGGGGCGGGCCATTGGTATCACTCTGAGGGCGAAGTTAAGCTGGCCCACCGCTTTCTGCAACTGATGGAGCGTTACCTTCTCTTTGCTAATGCATAATTCTAGCGATGCCCTAAATTTCATGACTTTGTCACTGGGCAAACGGAAGCATCCCTCCACTGAATCGAGCTCGATTCCAAGAAACTCGAGTGAAGTAGATGGCCCCACGGTTTTCCCCGGTGCCAATGGCACGCCGAATCGTTTCATAAGATTGCAAAATTCAAGTAAAGCCTGTGCACATTCCGTGTCCTCGGCTGGCCCCAAGAACTAGAAATCATCTAGATAATGCATAACCTGCGTATAGCCCGTAGCTCTGGTGAACGCCCACTGCAGGAAACAGATGAATTTCTCAAAATAAGCGCAAGAGATGGAGCAACCCATTGGCATACATCTGTCCATGTAATAGCATCCTTGAAACACAAAACCCAACAGACGCTGATCCTGAGGATGTACCGGGAGCAACCGGAACGCTGACTCAATATCTGATTTAGCCATCAGCGCTCCGGGCCCCAGGCGATTCAACATGGCGACGGCCCCATCAAAGGATGCGTACCGTACCGAACAGACTCCTGGATCAATGGCATCGTTTACCGAAAGACCCCTAGGAGCCGACAAGTTATGAATTAACCTAAATTCACCTGGGTCCTTCTTGGGGACCACTCCCAGCGGTGAACAAATGAAATTAGGAACCGGCGGGTGCCTATATGGGCCGGCGACCCGGCCCCGGGCAACTTCCTTCGCAATCTTACCTTCCACAACCATCGGGTGTTGCTGAACGGACAGTTGATTTCTGCAGAGCGAGTCCCCCCGAAAATCCCCCGCCGGGATGTGGAAACCATTCGAAAAACCGTCCCGTAACACCCCAGCGGAGACATGATCAGGGTATTCGTTTAGCCAGGGGATCATTGCCATGACATCTACGGGGGTAGGTAGTGGTACCCCTCGGCCGATATTAGACCTGTTTGGTACCTCCTCTACCCCCGGTATCCCCATTCTTGGCTCTGCACAAACTTTCCGGGTGTGAAGAATGTCCACAACCTGCACACTCATGCCTGAACTTACATGTCCCATGTGGCCTGGTGCACTTGCCTCTGTTAAAATTCCAGCAAACTCCCTTTCTACCCCCATTCCCACTACTCCTGGGTTGGTGATCACCTGCGGGGTTTGCTCGAAAGGGCGCCGCCGATTGCTGGCGGGAAGGCGCCGACCCATACTCACCAAGCGAGGACGACTTCGTCGTGCCCGGCAATAGCTGCTTCTGCCAAGAGACGGAGTCGAGACAGTCCCACGTCAGAGACGAATCGTGCTCCTTGGCCTTACGAAACTTACTATCATAACCCCTCCATTGATCGCCCTCATATGTTTCGTAGAAATCCATTATACGTGTCTGATAACAGGCTAATTCAGTCATAATCTCTGGCTTACGTTCACCCATAATAGCAGTAAACATCCCAAAGGCCTTGGCCCAATTAGAAATCGTCTCGTCCACCCTGAAGCCCGCCATTTTGGCGCGCCACACACTCGGATGCAACAAATCCTTCTGAGCCTTAACGTACTCAATCTCGTGATGATCCGTCAGGAGCGAAAACATATTTACATACTTATCAGCCCAAATCATCTCTTTCGTGGCCAGAGGAATATGCTGAACTACTTTCTCCCTCCTTGAGGGCAAAGACCCCCCGTTTGCCATTGGCAATGGCTGCTTACCAGGCTCCATAGCTGGTCCTGCTGATTTTCCACTGCCAGCCGCTGGTTCTTCTGTGGGAATCTGTGAGGGGACAAGAGGGACATTCGCCTTCGCAGCATCTCGCGATTGCCGCAACTGCTTCATTAATAACCTAGCCTTTTTGGCCGTGTCTCCGGGCGCCGCTGCACCCTCTGTATTCTTTCCGAGCCACGCGGCCAACTGGGCGGCCAACTCAGGAGGCATTTCCTCCTCGCTGGTGGGCGTTACTACAACCGGAATCGGCTGACCTGCGTCCGGGATCGGTACAGGTACCGGGGCCTCGACTGGACTAACTGGGCTTACCGGGGGTGACTCGGGAACTGGGGACTCCCCCCCTGCCACCCTATTCCTGGCCCTTTTACCTCTCCCTGCAGGTACTACTCACGGCAATGCTGGTCCGATAACCTTCTTCGGTCTGCCCGTATTATTCATTGCCGCCATTTGCTTTTTCATGTTCGCCATGTCCTTCACCATCATGCGGAGCATCTGCTCCGTCCCTGCCTTCTTTCCGACCTTCTTGCCAGGCATCGTTGCCAGAGACTCGACCCTTGCTGCTTAGCTGCTCGGCGAGGTCCTGGCTCCAGAGGTCCGCAGATACTGGGAGAGAAGGCTCCTGGAAGAGAAACACAAAAATTACAAGTTCTCAAAATTGCTCCTTGTTCCGTCTAGGGCTCACGTGCAACGAGGGGGTGCAGCTTCCAAGCACAGGAACAAGAGGATGCTTCTCTGGATTGTTGCTCCTTTTATTCTTCTTCGGGAGGGCGTGTACCCTCCTCTGGTACGCCTACGGGGCGTGACCAACGGTGTAGGTGTCTAGGACAACCCAACAACAATAGAAGGGGGCTCCCCGTAGGGTTTCTTAATGATATAGGCAGGCCAAGGGGGGAAGAACAACTGTATAGAGAAAAATAGAAGGTACCCTGCCAAATATTTATAGAGGTCCTAGCTAGAGGATCCTAATGCGATAAAGTGAGGGGGTGGTTAGCCCAGAGACTGGGGCTGCACAGGACAAAACTAAGTCAATCCAAACAGACTTAACAACATGTTTTGAAAAAATATATATTTTTTATTTTTCTCTTCTTAAATATAATCAAAAAACATACATGTATAGATTAAATAGTCAGTGATATTTAGCAAAACACATAGCAAAGATTCTTTTCAAGATTAAGATCTGCCCACACTTCAAACAAACTACCACACTCATTCACACAGGGATTTCCTAGCTACAGTAGAAACATTCAACTTTCATTCATCCATTCTTATAGTCCTGGCGTAGACAACAATAGATCTTCAATAAGTTGCCTAAAACGGGGGGTTCATCCAGGAAGATGGTATTAATACGGGTCCTGATGTATTTAGAACAGATTGCCGTATTCCTGGGAAAACGTGCCGACGCGCGTTTCGGTGGGAAGCCAATATGGCCACACCTTCGTCAGGGCTAAGGTAGTATGCTGGGCAGGGGTAAGGAGTAAAAATCTGGAAGTAAAAAGTCATGCCTTAGTTCTGCATTTTTGATATACAAACACAAACAGACATATTTCATCATTTCATTTTCCTTGAATTACTATCACTCTAAAGGACAATTGTAGACCGAGTTGATTTGATACATGCCGGGATGACATTTTTGACACTGTGCAGTGACAGACCACCTGGAAACACTCCCCAAGCAGGAATTCCCTGTTTCGTGGAATCCAAAAAAGGCAAACAGATAGCCTTAGCCAAATGAGTAGTAGAGTCTATTTTACAACATCATACAACATCATACGCCTATTTTATATAATCACACACTCAATTTCATCCACCTAAGACCTCTTGTATCAACTAGACAGCTTTTCATTTATATTTTTAATAAAAGAAGGTTGTCATAGGAAAAAAGAAGGATCTTTACTAACAGAAGGGTAACCAGATCGTCATATCTAACCTAGAACAGTTTATAACTATTTAGAACATGAAGTTATAATAGATGGTTTGCTTTTATAAGTGTTACCTGTTTGTTTTATTGGGGACGCCTACGATGTAAGGGCCACCTTCCCCAGTTTAGGAGGGAGTAAATTCCAGTTATTACCTTAATGAAGAGGTACATAAGGTTACTATTTGCAATCCAAGATTAATTAACCTTTATAAAATACTCATTGGAAAAAGGTATTTATTTACCAAGGTTTAAGGAATCAACTCGTGGTCCCTCCTGTAGGGTTAGCAAGTCAGTTTACTCAACCAAATGGGTCCTATGGGTCGGACAGACAGAGATATCGAATCGTCGGTAATTTTTCGTCACATTTTCTAAATATAGAGGAGACGAGGAGATTATATTGCTATCCTTTTATCTCTAACGGAACAGTCATGCACCACTATCAAAACCAAATTAGCATGAAATTATACCTTCCGTTTTGTTGCTCTGTCAATTATTTTGTCGTTTCTTCAATAAGGACTGCTGGTCATCAGGTGGGGGGTTGGTTGGTGGGTAATCCTATTAATAACATAGCACAATAAAACGTACTCATTACTTCCAAGGTATGCCTGTATTGCCGTGATTAGGGCAAAAGATTCATCTAAACTTAGTTACCTGCACTTTCTAACACTTTGCTTTCGACGCCACGAGTAGATTCAAACAATGAAGTCAAATATTTCTGTAACTGGTACAAACAGAGAAACAGATGGAAGAGAGGGAATTAAATAAGCGTCACTTTTCACGCTTGCGTGTTTTGCCATTTTATAACACCGGTGATCCCCTTCACTACCGGAGTCAACTTTAAAGGAATCGTTTTGTAACTTGCATAGTATGAATTTCAACCGGGTGATTAATTAGTAGAGGGCAGATAGACAGACTGGAAAACTCCCATTGCGTAGGGATTTTAAATATACCCTTTTGAAATGTCGGGCAGTAGTTCGAAGATGTATAAACAAGGGCTATATATCAGGGATAGCTATTCAGTTTACCGCGTTATTGACTCGAACACAGTATTTACCTTAAAATAGACCAAGCCGGGCTTTTAGATAGGGATTCCACCGACATTGTTCGGAACCATGACGGAATACCGCTCCCGCGGGTCCCTGAGCAAGGACGAGATAAATGTATACCGCCCGTTATATAGCGGCTTAACAAAGTAATTTTAGGGACTAAAACACGCATTCGTCGCTCTTCTGTACTTACCGTCTTGGAGTCGGTCGTTTGCGTTCGATGGGTTTCGGCCGGCTGCCTCGGTCGGCCAACTGCGTGATACAGGACACTCGCCTGTACACCCTGTGTTTGCGTTTAAATAGAGATTATTTCGCGCTATCCTCAACTTTCCCCAGCTGTGTCCCGTATTTAGGGAACACTAAGAAAGGACTTCTCGCTCTACATTTCAGGTCTCCGCCATCTTGGTTAAACCACCAACTAGCGATCGATTTACTGTTGCGGTTACTTTTTCATGGCAGATAAACAGATTCAGCCATATTGTGTAAACCCACCTTCCTGAAATATGATGAAGGGTGAAATTATTGTTGCTAATTAGCGAATCCTCGCTATACCTTTTTTTAAAAATAGATATTGTACTCAAGAAATTAAATGGCGAAGCCTGACTGTGCCACTTTTTACAGATATTGTATTCAAATAAAAAGGATACTCGCGTTAGGACCCGGGCCCTTCTATTATTCACAAAAAATAATTGTGCAGGTTATGTCAGGTTCATTTCTATATGTTCATACTAGGTGTTAGAGTTACATCTTCTGTATGGTCAATTTACCATATTCTCTATCTAAAAGTACCTTCAGTTTTCTGGTATACACACCTTCAGTTTACTAGTATGCTCCTACAAAATTGCCTGGTGCCAGGGGCATTCTTCATTCAGCCCGTTTTCCACCGCATTCAGGTAAAAAATCCAAAATACCTCCCGTTTTTTTCGGAGGTTTGTGATGTTGGTTCCTGGGCAGGTTTTTATTTTTTCTAAAATGAACCATCGGAGTTCTAGCTCTGTGTGATTTTTCTCAATCCAATGGGCTACCAATGGGGCGGCCAACTTTTGGTTTCTGATATTGGATTTATGCTCACCGATTCGTACCCTACATTCTCTGCCAGTTTCTCCGACATAGGGGAGATTGCAGGGGCACAGTATCAGGTAGATGATGTTGCTGGTCCGACAATTGGTCATGTTTGGTCATGTTTTATTGAAGAAAAACTTGATGAAATAAATAAAGAATACACTACAAACAACAACTCCACTGAAGATTCATCATTTGCATTGAACACGATGTGTCTACAATTGAAATGTTTATTGTTACATAGATTGTAATTATTGTGTCGAGTGCTGGACTAATTGATATATGCTCTCTATTTGGCACCGCTTCAACTGAATCCATTTATCATCCATACTACAGTCTGTTTGCTGTAATTAAACTGTCCCCACGCATCCAGCTAAGTATCAATTTAGGTATGTCACTGTTACAACGCAACTTTTACGTCGTAATGCTGTTACAACGCAGCTTTTACAACGCTGGTTCCATTACATCGGATGCCATTACAACGCAGGATATTACATAGCAGATGCTATTACAACGCATACCATTACATCGTAAGTATTGGTAAGTATATAATTTTTTTTTATTTTTCTTAATATTAGATAATTAATTTAATCATTATTAATTTTAAATAAATTAATTTATTTATGTTTTTTAATATTATAAATTAAATATATTATTTTAAGTAATTTTTTAAATAAGTATAATCCATCAATTTAAGTAGCAGTCTTCAGTTTCAAATTCCTTCACATTTACAGAACGTTATACATTTTTTATTTTACATGTTGCTTCTTAATTACATTCATTGTATTAATCTGCTAACCGTATATAATTTCATGGACACCCTGAGAAGTTGTGGACCCCCAGGGGTCCACAGACCACATTTGAACAGGGACTATTCTTTGCGTTTGAGCAGCCTTTGAAGTGATATATGCACAAATGTGAGATCCAGAGTTCCTGTAGACTGCTTTCTCTCCGGGGTGAAAAAATCCACGCTAAAAAAACTTTAGAGTGTGCAATACGCAGCAGCAAGATTGGTACTTAAATTACCCAGAAGATCCTCGGCTACCACTGCGCTTCAGATCTTACACTGGCTGCTGCTACATAAGAGAATCCTATTTAAGATCTTGTTGACCTCTTTTAGAGATCTAAATAACACAGGTCCAAAGTATCTTGCAAGACGTTTTGATCCCTATAACCCTTCAAGATGCCTGAGGTCGGCAGGCGGCAATCCCTAGATTCAATTATAAAACCAAGGGAGGTAAGACCCTTACCGTACTGGCCTCCAAGGCATGGAATGCCATCCCGAAAGACCGTAGACTTCTGGTTCAGGAGAATGCCTTCAGGAAACAATTAAAACTTGGATCTACAGTTTGTCAGACGGTTTTGTAATGGCTGCCATCTAGGTTTTACTATTGTATTGTACACTGTTTCAGGGCCAGGATTCTCCTTTCTGAGCGACAGTTAGCGCTCTACAAATACCATATACAAATACAAATACAAATAAGTCACTGTAGTAAAGTCCTTCTTTTGATATGGGTAGTCTCCACATTTTTCTTGATGCCTAATGTGATTTCAAGCTGTAAGTACACTGGGTCCCTGCTAACCAGGTTCCTAGTGCCGGATCTCTTTCCAAAACTGTACCATGACTGTTGCGACTTTACCACCATTGTAATTCCCTAGTAAAAGGTACCCCTGGTACCTATGACATGGGTATTGAAAAGTGTCAGCTGGGGCTGCAGCATGAATTGTGCCACCCCAGGGACCCCTCACTAAGACCATGCAAACTGCCATTGCAGGCTGCCTGTCTTGGTGTAGGAAAATTTAAAAAGACTATATGGCACACAGCACTGTGCACCAGGCCCTCCTACACTGCATGTGATGTTGGTAAATCACCCCTTCTGCAGGCCTTACAGCCCTAAGGTAGGGTGCACTGTATCCCATGTGAGGACAAGTTCCCTAGATCCATGTTGGCTTCACTGTACCTAAGATGTTTGGTAACAAACATCTTGTTTTAATAAATCCTCTCTGATTCCAGTGTGGGATGTATTAATAAATGCACACAGGAGACCCTTTAGACGGTCCCCTGGAAACCTACCAAGCACTGGTTTAGTCCCTAACTATTCATAGCCAACCTGCCAACTCCAGACATGTTTCTGACCTCATGGAGTAATAATCTGTGCTCTAAGAGGCCAGAAGAAAAGCCTGGTCTGGGAAGATTTGCTTCACACCTCCTCCAGGCAGGACTGGCCTTCCAGAGAGGGAAACTTCAAAGTTGTTGTTACCTGTGACGTTCACCCCAGGTATTCCCAGATAGTGGTAAATGCCAATCCTGCTATCCTGCTCCACAGGTGGGAACATTTGTTAGATGAGGAGGATTGTCCACATTAAGCCAGCACCACCCTTAAGGTGTGGCAAGGGATGTGAGCCCCTCTACTGAAAATCCACCATCTTGAGAGGGGGAAAACAACCTATCAGGGCTAGGTAGTGCCCCTTCCCACAGGAAGGGGTTGCTTAGAGGGTGTAGACACCGTAAAGGTAGGTAGCCCATTGGCTACTACCTGTCACTCCCTTTAACACCCCTAATTCTAGTATTTAGGTGGCATCCCTAGACCTGGAATTTTATATTCGATGGACAAGAAGAAGAAAAGGACAAAAAAGACCTGCTGCCCGAGAATTGAAGTGAAGGTATTGCTCCTGAACACCACAGGCACCGATCACACTGAGTCTGGTTTGTTGGTGTGCTGCTTCCCTATACCTTTGACACAGACCTGCTGCACCAAGAGAGGTACAACATCTCCAGGGGGTTATATCTGTCTCCCCACCATGTTTGGAAACATCAGGATTTTAGAAATTTAGAAAAACAGACCAATTGAAAAAAATACAACTAGACTAAAGCAAATTTTTAGATTTACTCATGTGGTCACCTAGCAACAAAGTGGTTCCAGCAAATGCAAAGTATTCTATCCTACCGCTGCCACCATTGTAGGAGCTGGCTCTCTATATAGTGTACTAAAAGGAAGTACACTTTGCAGAGAGTCCAGTGGATCCCTTAGTGGTACACAAAGGTTAAAGTAGATAATACTCATGCTCTTTTTGTGGTAGTGTGGGTGAGCAGTTTGGCTTATCAGAGGTTAGTGCTAAGCATTTGTTGTACTCACAAAGGCAATAAATGAGATACACACCTAAGAACAAATCCAAGACAAATTTATAAAAAATAATATTGATTTTCTTTGTTTGGTTGGATATGCGCTCTCTTTGCGCGGGGGGTAGCTTCTGTCCTGGAGTTCGGCCACAAATTGCTACCTTGTTGGACTCTTCCATCCAGCGGGGCTGGGCTGCGAGCACCGTCTTTGTTTGCTACCCCCTTTGGTAGGCCAACTCACCCACCCATGAGGCTTCCCAAAGTACGTGGTCCTACGCACCGCCCTTAGGCAAACTCCCCCAGCCGTGAGGCATCCCAAGTTGAGTGGTCTACTCCGGCACACAGCCCTCTGGTGTGCCTCCGTACCAACCATTGTCCTCTTAGCTCATCGCCATGCCGCCAGGGAGGCTCAAGTCTTCCTCAGGCTCCTCCACGCTCAGCTCGCCTCTCTCTTATCTGCAACATGCTAGGCCCATGGCGCCCCACGAGTTGTCCCAGAACACTGGCATGCCTTCCTCTGACAGGTGCACTCCATCCTTTGTGTAGAATTCGGGGCGACCCGTGTGGATGAGCCCATGCCTGATAGTTTCAAATCCGTTGGTCCTGCAGAATTTGCTCGCCGTGAGGTTCAACTTTTTCCTTGAGTTCTAAACTGCTTTTTGTGATTCTGCCCCGCACCATTCGCATCTGTTGATCAGCTCCGACCAGATGATGGTGGTGCTCCCGAAGGCCCTTGCCGCTTCCGCAAGATCTCTCTGTATATCATGGAGGAGTGCTTTCCTCCCCCGTTGGGCCAAATCGTTCCCCCCAAATGGATGATCAGGTTGTCCGGATGCCATGCCACCTCTGCCAGTATGTCCACGAGCTTCGCTGGCAGCTGTCCCCAAGTCATCCCTGATTGGCTGAACCACATTATGCAAGTGTCCACTGGTTGTCCTTCCCGTCCGTGTCCCCCTTGCCGCCACCATGACTGCATCCATGTTATGAAAGAATGGCCCACCACCCACACCAGGCATGGTCTCCTCCCTGTTGAGGCAAAGATACAATTGTCAGACTGCTGCCTGCCACCGGGGAAGGCGCATCGTCCTCCTGCAGCATCCCCAGTGGTTCTATACCAAGTGTGGCCTCACGTAGGTCCGGTATGCCTGCGCCCACCATCTCCCCAGTGCCTGTATCCCCACCTCGGTCATTTCGTGTTGTGCGGCTGTTGTGGCTGCCCCAATCCTGGATGAAAGTGAACCAAAACCCATTGGTGGCAGCCCTGCTTTGCTGAGGGCGAGGCGCAAGATTGCAGTGAACTCGAATTTGCTCAGATGTGTGCCGTCTCCGTGCTTGAACAGGGGCCCTTCGCTAGCATGCAGGACACCGCACAGCAGTTCTGATCCTTGATGCATTGTAGCTTCACTAATACCCCTTTGCCAGTTTGGTCTGTCTTTGACCTTCTCAGTAATATCTCTATTTCCCTCATTCTGGGTGTCACATCACTGGCCTGTAAGCAGTGTTTGGCTGATACCACCCTTGCTGGTGCTACTACTTCACTGAGGCGGAAAGCCCCATAGAACGCAGTGGAAAATGCTGCCTTAAACAGTAGGTGCTCGAAGGTATCCTTTGTTACCTCAATAACAACGAAGCCTGTAGGTCGAGTGGTGCTGAGATACAGAAATTAACACTGGTGTGATTGCACAAAAAGTAGAATAACTTTAGTGACAAAAAGTCAAATAGGCTATCAAAAATTGCTGATTAAGTCCTATCAGCCGACCTGAAGGCGGAGCCTCATCATGTAGGACTTCCAAACCTAGGTCTGTGTGCGATCGCCCAGTTATATTTTAGCAACGCATCACTGGACCAAGGTACGGTCACCGCAATCGTTCGTACAAAAGGTAAGGCTGATGTGTGCAGTGCAAAAATTAAATCAGGTGAAGTGTCTTAAAATGGCTGTCGAAGCAAACAAAGACCTTTAATAGTGTTTGCCTGGACGTCAGATTAAAAGATAGTGAGATGACAGTGTGAAAAAATCACTGTCTAACTTGCTTGGTAGAAATCCAAAAAGATCTATATAGGACCAACATGTTTCTGCCTTTCTGTGAAAAATCACTGGCATTCGTCAGGGCCAAGCTCTTATCTGCTACTTCAATAGCACTATCGTGTGTGCTAGAATAATGAAAACAAGGAAATAAAATAAGAGTGGTCATTTAAGACCATCCTACCACATCTTCTTAGTATTGCTCTGTTGATGCAATTGGTCTTTCCTGTATAAAAACGAAAAAAGGGGGGAGAACCATGTAGAAATTGCATGTACATAATCCTCAATGTTACATCTTCAACAAGTGCTATGTAGAAGGTGCTATAACTGTGCAAAACCAGTGATAATTCAAATAAACTCAGACTGGACCATCACTACTTTATGATAGCCACATTCAAAGTGCATTGTGTTACGTCACCAAAAGTTAATCAGTATACAAAAGTTTAACACTTACCCATCAATATGTGGGAAGTAAGCCTCACCTCACCCGGCAACTGTCTGACGAATAAGGCACCGCTCTAAACATATAAAGACAGTCTCTGTAATAGATGCATGCCTTAAGGATTAGACCTCAATGTACTGTTTAGAAACCCAAATATTTTCTAATCTGTCTAAAACATATACCCCACCAGGTGTACCAGATGGCTGCATCAAACGACTTAGGCATGTAACCCCCTTAAATACATTCAAGAAGGTGCTCCATAGTGATACAATGGCGCCTACTATTGTCCATGAAAACAGCTGTGTAATATTGCTGTTTCAAACCAGTGGGAAAATACCCCACACGCTATTATCAGTTCCTCAAGCAATATCAAGGGGCCAGCCTACAAACTATTTAACCCCCTACATCCAAACACACTGGTCCACTCTTACCTGTCCGTCGGTACCTCGCGGCAGAATCTCGAGCCGAAGGGGAGGCACCGACGGGCAGGTCGGACGTCTATTTATTTTGCAGCTAAGTGGCTGATTGTTTTCAGCTGGTCCACTCAGCCATCTTGCTGCGTGTGCGCGGTGTAGAAACACTACACTCCGCGCATGCGCACATCCTTATGATCGTCCGACGCGCATGTGCGTGAACGACTTAGTCTGCTCAATGTCAGGCCCTGATCCAATGCGCATGCCCTCTAGCAATGCACTAACGCCGCTACCCGAGCCGGATAGCAGAACACTACCGCCGATACTCGCGCCTGCGCGGTGACTAGATACTTAGCGCTGTTCGCCACGTCTGTGCAGTGAGAATGAAAACACACGTGTTAACAAAAAGCGCCGCTGCGCGACTGTCTTAAGATTAGGAAATGTACCCTTTTCTGATTGCCAGTAAACGGCGATGTTGGCTAATGAAAACCCACCAATTTTTTTAACTACATGGTTTATGGGAATTATGCTGCATGGCCTGAATCGGCAGTAGCTGAGTGTATACTGGGGGAATAGATAGAATCAAATAGTCGAGCCTCTCTAGACCCCTAGTCACTATCTCGGGGTATTTACTTGAGGTTGGAGATGTGGATTATGATCAACATTGATCACATGATCAGAATACCCACTATTTCAATAATAAATCAGGAGATTAGTGGAAAATGAGTGCCGATGGACACTAGAATTAGAACCTAAAGAATAATTTATAAGGCGCCCTGTAGGCGGAGTGAACACCACGGATTTGTGGAAGCCTCAATCTCAACAGGTTAACACACCTTATTGTGATAACAAAGAGCACCCAATGACAAATGTTGCACTCAAATAGACAACCATGGAATGTTGTCATTCAGCCCATTGTCATCAGATTTCAATCTAAAAATCCATCGTTGCTCCTTGAAAAAAAGGAAGTGAGAGACATCAACGATGTGTGACGGGATGTATGGGGGTTCCAGCACTACCCAGACCAAGTCCTCAGCTTTGTGATTTGCTTCCAAAAAGTGGTTGGTGAGGCCTGTAGATTGCTTCCTGCACCGGATTGTGCTTTTATGCTCGCTGATGCGAGACTTAATCATCCTCGTTGTTTTGCCCACATACTGCTTCTTGCAGGGGCAGGTGATCAGATAGATCAATTTTTCTGAGTTGCAGTTTGTGTGTCTTGTTAGTCTCCATGGTCTATTAGTGCCAATGTCTATTATCAAGGTCTTACGTGTCTGCGGGCAGGCAGCACAATTCCCACAGGGGTAATGGCCTTGAACTGGATTGCTGTTCCAGAGAGTGTTAGTAGTTTGTTTCATCACGCTGCGTGGTCTGGTATGAACCAAATTATCCCGAATGGATGGTCCTCTCTTAAATGCAAACAACGGTCGAGATATTACACCTGCTGCTGTATTTAGAATTTTCCAATGCTTAAGTATGGTTTTTATCACTTGATTGGAGGATGTGGTGAAAGTTTGTACCATAGTCATCCGATCTCTTGTCGCCTCTGACCCCTTATGTTGCAAGAGTGCCTCCCGATTATGGTTGAAGTCTCTCTTCCACGCTCGGCGTACTAGCTGGTTGGGATAATGCCGATCTCTCAGGTTGAGTGCCAGTTCTTCAGCATGGTGCTCGTATAAGCTGTTAGACGAACAATTCCGTCTCACCCTGAGGAATTGGCCTACAGGCAAATTCTCACGGAGCGATTGAGGATGAAAGCTCTGGAATGACAACAGCGAGTTGCGTGCCATCGGTTTCTTGAAAAGTTCACTTTGTAGGCCTCCCTCTGCTGGAAAAATCTGGAGGTCAAGGTACGCCAGTTTTTCTTTGCTGCTCTCCATGGTGAACTTAAGAAACTGATTCCTGGAATTTAACCATGTATGAAAGGACGATACCTCCGTGAACGTCCCTCTCCAAATCACCAAGATGTCATCAATGTATCTTTTCCACAGTACCACCTGATGGATGAAGGGGTTACTGTGGTTCAATACATGATCTAGTTCGAATTGGTGCATGTATAAGTTTGCCAAACTAGGCGCAAAGACGCTCCCCATTGAGGTCCCTGAGACCTGGAGATAAAGATCGTTTTGATACTGAAATTTTTTTTCCATCATGGCAATCCTTGCGCACTCCATTATGAAGGCCACTGGTGTTATTGTGTCCATTTGTTTGGCCTCGAGGAGGATCCTGATGCAATCCAGTGTTTCCTGTTGCGGGATTGAGGTATACAACGATTCGACGTCGAAGCTAACCAGTAGGTCTGTCTCAACGTTGAACTCAGCATCAGCCAAAAGTCTGAGCACATCCCCAGTGTCCTGCAGGTACGTGGGTGTTTCCTTCACAATGGGTTTCAAGAAGAAATCTACGAACGTAGATAAAGGCTCGAGTAACGAACCTATACCCGAAATAATAGGCCTTCCAGGAGGCGGCCTCTGGGCCTTATGTATTTTGGGAAGGCAGTAGAAGTAAGGAGTGACTGGATGTGTTGTAATTAGGTATCTCGCTTCGTGAGAAGTAATCCAGCCTTCTGCTGTTCCTTCTTCTACCAGACTCTTGATGTCATTCGAGATTCTCGGGGTGGGATTTTCATTAAGGCGGCGATAGGCTTTGGTGTCACTTAATTGTCTTTGGCATTCTTGATGGTAAATGATGGTATCCTGTAGCACTATGGCCCCGCCCTTGTCAGCGAGCTTGATGATAAGGGATCTATCATTTGCCAGGTTAGATAGTGCTAATTTCTCCAAGTTGGACATGTTGTGAAAAGTCTTACGTCGTTGGTCGGTGTTCATCACCTCATGCGTCACTGCTTGCTCAAAGGCTAGGACATTGGCTGGTACTTGTTGATTCAGAGGTGTAAATGTCGATTTAGGTCTGAGGCCGGTGTTCTGTTCACCTTGGTCAAACATATTTGCCTTGTTCGTATTGGGACTGGGTGTTTTGAAAAAGAAATGCAAGCGTATTTTCCTATAAAAACTTTCAAGCTCACACCTCAATTTGAACAAATCGCCTGGATTCGTGGGAACAAAACCCAGCCCTTTGTTCAAAACAATGTTCTCAATTGGTGGGATGGTTCTCGAACTCAGGTTCACCACTAAGTCGCAGCTCCTGTCGTTGGGCCTGTCTTGTTGGACTGCGGAGCCCAATTCACAGTTTGTTGGCCTCTCCTTTTGCCGCGGTTCCTGCCTCGGCCCTGCAATAAAAAAGACTGGTCATAGTAGAATGACGGATTGGGAGGATACATGGGCATGGGGTGACCCATTGGTGTGGGTCCCATTGTTCCAGGATGATAATTCCATGGTCCCGGGGCTACCATTGTCCCGGATTGGGGTACTGTTGTACTCCCCGGCCTCTTTGGGTCTTCTTTGGAAACCCCCACCTCGTGTCCCGGTGTTAGGGCCTGTGTTGGAATTCCCTTGATTACTGGAGCCCGAATCCGAGCCCGAAGAAGAGTAATTCGACCCGTATCTTTTCCCTTTAGAGTTGGTAAAAGGAGCTACATAGGAGTCACTCAAATAGGGATAAGCCAATTCCATGGAAAAACGTGCCAAATCTTTTTTAAACTTCTCCACTTTGTTCAAGAGAATGTTGTCATGATATTCCTTGTTCGTTTTGTTTTCATCTTCCAAGTTCTTTTTGTAGATCACGGGCCGAATTGCTGCATTAATTTGACCCTCCAAGACTTGGATCTCTATCAATAAGGCATCGGCTGTTTTTTTTGCTGTTTTGATAATTAAAATCAGCCAGTCGCGGGTACACCGCCATGCAATCAATGCCCAATTTTTCAGGAATTCTTTATCTTTTAGAAGGAGTCGTGGTGCCGTGGTGACAATCAAGCCTGATGGTGCACATTTGCAATGTAGGTACTCATTCATAATCACACTGTGTAGCGAAATACGAGAGTGATTCTTCTTCAAGTTCAAAAGTTTGACCCAATCATCCTCTGTCGTGGGGTTAGAGGTGGAGGGTAAATCATCTAGTATGCTAGGGTTGTTACTTAAGATGGTGTTCAAATCCTCATCGTCAAATGCTAAACCACCAAAATCCTCCATGGTGAGGAACTGTGATAGACAGACAACTAAATAAATAAATTGGGTGAGCTAAATTGCACTACAACATTTGCTGTGTGGTGCTAAATTAAGAAACAAGGACCCGCAGCCTAAGCTGCTCAGTACAATATCATAACAACTCGTAAGAGAGGGTCCGAGGGAGGTGTTTAGCGACCAGACAGGCAAATACCCCCTGTGTAGCTACATCAATAACAACGAAGCCTGTAGGTCGAGTGGTGCTGAGATACAGAAATTAACACTGGTGTGATTGCACAAAAAGTAGAATAACTTTAGTGACAAAAAGTCAAATAGGCTATCAAAAATTGCTGATTAAGTCCTATCAGCCCACCTGATCGCGGAGCCTCATCATGTAGGACTTCCAAACCTAGGTCTGTGTGCGATCGCCCAGTTGTATTTTAGCAACGCATCACTGGACCAAGGTACGGTCACCGCAATCGTTCGTACAAAAGGTAAGGCTGATGTGTGCAGTGCAAAAATTAAATCAGGTGAAGTGTCTTAAAATGGCTGTCGAAGCAAACAAAGACCTTTAATAGTGTTTGCCTGGACGTCAACAGAGCAATACTAAGAAGATGTGGTAGGATGGTCTTAAATGACCACTCTTATTTTATTTCCTTGTTTTCATTATTCTAGCACACACGATAGTGCTATTGCAGTAGCAGATAAGAGCTTGGCCCTGACGAATGCCAGTGATTTTTCACAGAAAGGCAGAAACATGTTGCCCTATATAGATCTTTTTGGATTTCTACCAAGCAAGTTAGACAGTGATTTTTTCACACTGTCATCTCACTATCTTTTAATCTGACGTCCAGGCAAACACTATTAAAGGTCTTTGTTTGCTTCGACAGCCATTTTAAGACACTTCACCTGATTTAATTTTTGCACTGCACACATCAGCCTTACCTTTTGTACGAACGATTGCGGTGACCGTACCTTGGTCCAGTGATGCGTTGCTAAAATACAACTGGGCGATCGCACACAGACCTAGGTTTGGAAGTCCTACATGATGAGGCTCCGCCATCAGGTGGGCTGATAGGACTTAATCAGCAATTTTTGATAGCCTATTTGACTTTTTGTCACTAAAGTTATTCTACTTTTTGTGCAATCACACCAGTGTTAATTTCTGTATCTCAGCACCACTCGACCTACAGGCTTCGTTGTTATTGATATAGCTACACAGGGGGTATTTGCCTGTCTGGTCGCTAAACACCTCCCTCGGACCCTCTCTTACGAGTTGTTATGATATTGTACTGAGCAGCTTAGGCTGCGGGTCCTTGTTTCTTAATTTAGCACCACACAGCAAATGTTGTAGTGCAATTTAGCTCACCCAATTTATTTATTTAGTTGTCTGTCTATCACAGTTCCTCACATGGAGGATTTTGGTGGTTTAGCATTTGACGATGAGGATTTGAACACCATCTTAAGTAACAACCCTAGCATACTAGATGATTTACCCTCCACCTCTAACCCCACGACAGAGGATGATTGGGTCAAACTTTTGAACTTGAAGAAGAATCACTCTCGTATTTCGCTACACGGTGTGATTATAAATGAGTACCTACATGGCAAATGTGCACCATCAGGCTTGATTGTCACCACAGCACCACGACTCTTTCTAAAAGATAAAGAATTCCTGAAAAATTGGGCATTGATTGCATGGCGGTGTACCCGCGACTGGCTGATTTTAATTATCAAAACAGCAAAAAAAACAGCCGATGCCTTATTGATAGAGATCCAAGTCTTGGAGGGTCAAATTAATGCAGCAATTCGGCCCGTGATCTACAAAAATAACTTGGAAGATGCAAACAAAACGAACAAGGAATATCATGACAACATTCTCTTGAACAAAGTGGAGAAGTTTAAAAAAGACTTGGCACGTTTTTGGCTTATCCCTATTTGAGTGACTCCTATGTAGCTCCTTTTACCAACTCTAAAGGGAAAAGATACGGGTCGAATTACTCTTCTTCGGGCTCGGACTCGGGCTCCAGTGATCAAGGGAATTCCAACACAGGCCCTAACACCGGGACACGAGGTGGGGGTTTCCAAAGAAGACCCAACAGAGGCCGGGGAGTACAACAGTACCCCAATCCGGGACAATGGTGGCCCCCAGGACCATGGAATTATCATCCTGGAACAATGGGACCCCCACCAATGGGTCACCCCATGCCCATGTATCCTCCCAATCAGTCATTCTACTATGACCAGTCTTTTTTATGGCAGGGCCGAGGCAGGAACCGCGGCAAAAGGAGAGGCCAACAAACTGTGAATTGGGCTCCGCAGTCCAACAAGACAGGCCCAACGACAGGAGCTGCGACTTAGTGGTGAACCTGAGTTCGAGGACCATCACACCAATTGAGAACATTGTTTTGAACAAAGGGCTGGGTTTTGTTCCCACGAATACAGGCGATTTGTTCAAATTGAGGTGTGAGCTTGAAAGTTTTTATAGGAAAATACGCTTGCATTTCTTTTTCAAAACACCTAGTCCCAATACGAACGAGGCAAATATGTTTGACCAAGGTGAACAGAACACCGGCCTCAGACCTAAATCGACATTTACACCTCTGAATCAACAAGTACCAGCCAATGTCCTAGCCTTTGAGCAAGCAGTGACGCATGAGGTGATGAACACCGACCAACGACGTAAGACTTTTCACAACATGTCCAACTTGGAGAAATTAGCACTATCTAACCTGGCAAATGATAGATCCCTTATCATCAAGCCCGCTGACAAGGGCGGGGCCATAGTGCTACAGGATACCATCATTTACCATCAAGAATGCCAAAGACAATTAAATGACACCAAAGCCTATCGCCGCCTTAATGAAGATCCCACCCCGAGAATCTCGAATGACATCAAGAGTCTGGTAGAAGAAGGAACAGCAGAAGGCTGGATTACTCCTCACGAAGCCAGATACCTAATTACAACACATCCAGTCACTCCTTACTTCTACTGCCTTCCCAAAATACATAAGGCCCAGAGGCCCCCTCCTGGAAGGCCTATTATTTCGGGTATAGGTTAGTTACTCGAGCCTTTATCTACGTTCGTAGATTTCTTCTTGAAACCCATTGTGAAGGAAACACCCACGTACCTGCAGGACACTGGGGATGTGCTCAGACTTTTGGCTGATGCTGAGTTCAACGTTGAGACAGACCTACTGGTTAGCTTCGACTTCGAATCGTTGTATACCTCAATCCCGCAACAGGAAACACTGGATTGCATCAGGATCCTCCTCGAGGCCAAACAAATGGACACAATAACACCAGTGGCCTTCATAATGGAGTGCGCAAGGATTGCCATGATGGAAAAAAAATTTCAGTATCAAAACGATCTTTATCTCCAGGTCTCAGGGACCTCAATGGGGAGCGTCTTTGCGCCTAGTTTGGCAAACTTATATATGCACCAATTCGAACTAGATCATGTATTGAACCACAGTAACCCCTTCATCCATCAGGTGGTACTGTGGAAAAGATACATTGATGACATCTTGGTGATTTGGAGAGGGACGTTCACGGAGGTATCGTCCTTTCATACATGGTTAAATTCCAGGAATCAGTTTCTTAAGTTCACCATGGAGAGCAGCAAAGAAAAACTGGCGTACCTTGACCTCCAGATTCTTCCAGCAGAGGGAGGCCTACAAAGTGAACTTTTCAAGAAACCGATGGCACGCAACTCGCTGTTGTCATTCCAGAGCTTTCATCCTCAATCGCTCCGTGAGAATTTGCCTGTAGGCCAATTCCTCAGGGTGAGACGGAATTGTTCGTCTAACAGCTTATACGAGCACCATGCTGAAGAACTGGCACTCAACCTGAGAGATCGGCATTATCCCAACCAGCTAGTACGCCGAGCGCGGAAGAGAGACTTCAACCATAATCGGGAGGCACTCTTGCAACATAAGGGGTCAGAGGCGACAAGAGATCGGATGACTATGGTACAAACTTTCACCACATCCTCCAATCAAGTGATAAAAACCATACTTAAGCATTGGAAAATTCTAAATACAGCAGCAGGTGTAATATCTCGCCCGTTGTTTGCATTTAAGAGAGGACCATCCATTCGGGATAATTTGGTTCATACCAGACCACGCAGCGTGATGAAACAAACTACTAACACTCTCTGGAACAGCAATCCAGTTCAAGGCCATTACCCCTGTGGGAATTGTGCTGCCTGCCCGCAGACACGTAAGACCTTGATAATAGACATTGGCACTAATAGACCATGGAGACTAACAAGACACACAAACTGCAACTCAGAAAAATTGATCTATCTGATCACCTGCCCCTGCAAGAAGCAGTATGTGGGCAAAACAACGAGGATGATTAAGTCTCGCATCAGCGAGCATAAAAGCACAATCCGGTGCAGGAAGCAATCTACAGGCCTCACCAACCACTTTTTGGAAGCAAATCACAAAGCTGAGGACTTGGTCTGGGTACTGCTGGAACCCCCATACATCCCGTCACACATCGTTGATGTCTCTCACTTCCTTTTTGTCAAGGAGCAACGATGGATTTTTATATTGAAATCTGATGACAATGGGCTGAATGACAACATTCCATGGTTGTCTATCTGAGTGCAACATTTGTCATTGGGTGCTCTTTGTTATCACAATAAGGTGTGTTAACCTGTTGAGATTGAGGCTTCCACAAATCCGTGGTGTTCACTCCGCCTACAGGGCGCCTTATAAATTATTCTTTAGGTTCTAATTCTAGTGTCCATCGGCACTCATTTTCCACTAATCTCCTCACTTATTGAAATAGTGGGTATTCTGATCATGTGATCAATGTTGATCATAATCCACATCTCCAAGCTCAAGTAAATACCCCGAGATAGTGACTAGGGGTCTAGAGAGGCTCGACTATTTGATTCTATCTATTCCCCCAGTATACACTCAGCTACTGCCGATTCAGGCCATGCAGCATAATTCCCATAAACCATGTAGTTAAAAAAATTGGTGGGTTTTCATTAGCCAACATCGCCGTTTACTGGCAATCAGAAAAGGGTACATTTCCTAATCTTAAGACAGTCGCGCCGCGGCGCTTTTTGTTAACACGTGTGTTTTCATTCTCACTGCACAGACGCGGTGAACAGCGCTAAGTATCTAGTCACCGCGCAGGCGCGAGTATCGGCGGTAGTGTTCTGCTATCCGGCTCGGGTAGCGGCGTTAGTGCATTGCTAGTGGGCATGCGCCTTGGATCAGGGCCTGACATTGAGCAGACTAAGTCGTTCACGCACATGCGCGTCGGACGATCATAAGGATGTGCGCATGCGCGGAGTGTAGTGTTTCTACACCGCGCACACGCAGCAAGATGGCTGAGTGGACCAGCTGAAAACAATCAGCCACTTAGCTGCAAAATAAATAGACGTCCGACCTGCCCGTCGGTGCCTCCCCTTCGGCTCGAGATTCTGCCGCGAGGTACCGACGGACAGGTAAGAGTGGACCAGTGTGTTTGGATGTAGGGGGTTAAATAGTTTGTAGGCTGGCCCCTTGATATTGCTTGAGGAACTGATAATAGCGTGAGGGGTATTTTCCCACTGGTTTGAAACAGCAATATTACACAGCTGTTTTCATGGACAATAGTAGGTGCCATTGTATCACTATGGAGCACCTTCTTGAATGTATTTAAGGGGGTTACATGCCTAAGTCGTTTGATGCAGCCATCTGGTACACCTGGTGGGGTATATGTTTTAGACAGATTAGAAAATATTTGGGTTTCTAAACAGTACATTGAGGTCTAATCCTTAAGGCATGCATCTATTACAGAGACTGTCTTTATATGTTTAGAGCGGTGCCTTATTCGTCCGAGCAGTTGCCGGGTGAGGTGAGGCTTACTTCCCACATATTGATGGGTAAGTGTTAAACTTTTGTATACTGATTAACTTTTGGTGACGTAACACAATGCACTTTGAATGTGGCTATCATAAAGTAGTGATGGTCCAGTCTGAGTTTATTTGAATTATCACTGGTTTTGCACAGTTATAGCACCTTCTACATAGCACTTGTTGAAGATGTAACATTGAGGATTATGTACATGCAATTTCTACATGGTTCTCCCCCCTTTTTTCGTTTTTATACAGGAAAGACCAATTGCATCAACAGAGCAATACTAAGAAGATGTGGTAGGATGGTCTTAAATGACCACTCTTATTTTATTTCCTTGTTTTCATTATTCTAGCACACACGATAGTGCTATTGAAGTAGCAGATAAGAGCTTGGCCCTGACGAATGCCAGTGATTTTTCACAGAAAGGCAGAAACATGTTGGCCCTATATAGATCTTTTTGGATTTCTACCAAGCAAGTTAGACAGTGATTTTTTCACACTGTCATCTCACTATCTTTTAATCTGACGTCCAGGCAAACACTATTAAAGGTCTTTGTTTGCTTCGACAGCCATTTTAAGACACTTCACCTGATTTAATTTTTGCACTGCACACATCAGCCTTACCTTTTGTACGAACGATTGCGGTGACCGTACCTTGGTCCAGTGATGCGTTGCTATAATACAACTGGGCGATCGCACACAGACCTAGGTTTGGAAGTCCTACATGATGAGGCTCCGCCATCAGGTGGGCTGATAGGACTTAATCAGCAACTTTTGATAGCCTATTTGACTTTTTGTCACTAAAGTTATTCTACTTTTTGTGCAATCACACCAGTGTTAATTTCTGTATCTCAGCACCACTCGACCTACAGGCTTCGTTGTTATTGATGTAGCTACACAGGGGGTATTTGCCTGTCTGGTCGCTAAACACCTCCCTCGGACCCTCTCTTACGAGTTGTTATGATATTGTACTGAGCAGCTTAGGCTGCGGGTCCTTGTTTCTTAATTTAGCACCACACAGCAAATGTTGTAGTGCAATTTAGCTCACCCAATTTATTTATTTAGTTGTCTGTCTATCACAGTTCCTCACCATGGAGGATTTTGGTGGTTTAGCATTTGACGATGAGGATTTGAACACCATCTTAAGTAACAACCCTAGCATACTAGATGATTTACCCTCCACCTCTAACCCCACGACAGAGGATGATTGGGTCAAACTTTTGAACTTGAAGAAGAATCACTCTCGTATTTCGCTACACGGTGTGATTATGAATGAGTACCTACATGGCAAATGTGCACCATCAGGCTTGATTGTCACCACGGCACCACGACTCTTTCTAAAAGATAAAGAAGTCCTGAAAAATTGGGCATTGATTGCATGGCGGTGTACCCGCGACTGGCTGATTTTAATGATCAAAACAGCAAAAAAAACAGCCGATGCCTTATTGATAGAGATCCAAGTCTTGGAGGGTCAAATTAATGCAGCAATTCGGCCCGTTATCTACAAAAAGAACTTGGAAGATGCAAACAAAACGAACAAGGAATATCATGACAACGTTCTCTTGAACAAAGTGGAGAAGTTTAAAAAAGACTTGGCACGTTTTTCCATGAAATTGGCTTATCCCTATTTGAGTGACTCCTATGTAGCTCCTTTTACCAACTCTAAAGGGAAAAGATACGGGTCGAATTACTCTTCTTCGGGCTCAGACTCGGGCTCCAGTGATCAAGGGAATTCCAACACAGGCCCTAACACCGGGACACGAGGTGGGGGTTTCCAAAGAAGACCCAACAGAGGCCCGGGAGTACAACAGTACCCCAATCCGGGACAATGGTGGCCCCCAGGACCATGTAATTATCATCCTGGAACAATGGGACCCCCACCAATGGGTCACCCCATGCCCATGTATCCTCCCAATCCGTCATTCTACTATGACCAGTCTTTTTTATGGCAGGGCCGAGGCAGGAACCGCAGCAAAAGGAGAGGCCAACAAACTGTGAATTGGGCTCCGCAGTCCAACAAGACAGGCCCAACGACAGGAGCTGCGACTTAGTGGTGAACCTGAGTTCGAGGACCATCACACCAATTGAGAATATTGTTTTGAACAAAGGGCTGGGTTTTGTTCCCACAAATACAGGCGATTTGTTCAAATTGAGGTGTGAGCTTGAAAGTTTTTATAGGAAAATACGCTTGCATTTCTTTTTCAAAACACCTAGTCCCAATACGAACGAGGCAAATATGTTTGACCAAGGTGAACAGAACACCGGCCTCAGACCTAAATCGACATTTACACCTCTGAATCAACAAGTACCAGCCAATGTCCTAGCCTTTGAGCAAGCAGTGACGCATGAGGTGATGAACACCGACCAACGACGTAAGACTTTTCACAACATGTCCAACTTGGAGAAATTAGCACTATCTACCCTGGCAAATGATAGATCCCTTATCATCAAGCCCGCTGACAAGGGCGGGGCCATAGTGCTACAGGATACCATCATTTACCATCAAGAATGCCAAAGACAATTAAATGACACCAAAGCCTATCGCCGCCTTAATGAAGATCCCACCCCGAGAATCTGGTCGCTAAACACCTCCCTCGGACCCTCTCTTACGAGTTGTTATGATATCCTTTGTTACCTCCCACAGTGTTCCTAACAGCAAGCCCAGCTTTGTGTAGTCTATTGGGCGCCTGTTATCTTTCCTTGTTCCCTCTGCCCGTTTCCAACCTTTCATTGCCGCCTTGAAATAGTCCGAGGCCGCGGGGTCCTGCCCTGTCTCCAGCTTCACGTGATGAGCTACAGCGGACAGGTGGGCTTGTGCAAATAACCTGGATTTCTAGCAGTTGTATGCTCACTGGATGAATCGCTTAACTGCACTACGTGTGGCCCCGATATCACCCAGGGTCAGAATGCCCCCTTCCCACATCACAGTCCCAAAAATACTTTTTATATCTCTTTACGGTGTCCGGGGCGAGCGCTTGGTTGACCAGTTCTGGTAGGTCTATCCCACTAGTCCTCACAGCTGTGCCGGGAAGGGGGTCATGTTCTGCTCCGCCCCAGGCGCCAGTTCCCTGAATCTGTCCATCCGCGCTCTTGAGAGGGCGTCTGCTACCTTGTTCTCCACCCCAGGTATGTGGCAAACTCTCAGGTCTATGTTCCCCTCCAACTGTAATTTAATCAGTCAGCGCAATAATCGCCGTGTGTTTGGGCACCTGGCTGATCCTCTGTTAATCACCTGCACTACGCCCTTGTTATCTGAACATAGTGTCAGCTTCATGCGGTGTAAAACTGTTAGCGCTACTATGATGGGGGATAGTTCTAGAAATGTGATATTGCTGGTTATGCCCTGCCTGCGCCATTTGCTCGGCCATTGGCCTGCGCACCATTTCCTGCCCAGTATTGCCCCAAACCCTGTGCTGTCGGCAGCATCTGTGAACAATGCAATCTGTTTGCTAGTGACCCATCCTTCCCTCCAGATCAACAACCCATTGAAATCAGCCAGAAAAGTATCCCGCATCAAAAGGTCGCGCCTGACTTCTGCCCCGAGCCTGACGTGGTGATGTTTGCGGGTATGTCCACACGTTTATTGGGTTTGCCGCCTAGCGAACACCCTCCCCACTGGTATAACCCTGGCTGCAAAATTGAGTTTATACTCTGGAGATCCCTCAGTGTTGCCTTCTCATGCCCGCACAATCTCCTGATCTCGCCCATGAAATCTTCCACCTTCTCTGCAGGGAGCCTAGACGTCCCTGCCACTGAGTCTAATTCTATCCCCAGGAAGAGATTTTTGTCTCTGGGCCCACCGTTTTCTCTGTTGACATCCCTAGTTCTTCTGCTAATTTAACGAATGCTGCCAGGGTGTCGCCGCACTCTGTCGATGCCTCTGGGCCTGTGAAAAGGAAATCATCCAAGTAATGGAGTTTTCCACCCCGGGGGTGCTGGGCATGCAGAGCCCATTCTAGGAAGGTGCTGAAAATTTCAAAATAGGCACAGGATACCGAGCACCCCATGGGCATGGCCTTATCAAAGTAGAGGTCTCCTTCCCACTGAAACCCTAAGAGGTGGAAGCTTGAGGGGTAAACCGGGAGAAAGCAAAAGGCGGACTCAATGTCTGCTTACGCCATGAGGGCCCCATGGCCTGCCGCCCTGACATTGGTCGATAGCATCCTCAACCGTGGCGTAATCCACTGAGCAGCCTTCCGTGCTGATCCCATCATTTACCAATGATATTTACCGAGCACATTGCTCGTACGGGGCCGCAATGGGTGCCGTGACTCGATGTCCCCAGCTGATTCCATCCATGAGGGGGTGAGAAAACCGGGGTGGGCACCCGGACGTCTCCTTCTTCCTCTGCAGCACGGTGGTCGCTCGGGAGGGATTGTTCTTCACCAGCAAGACTCCAATTCAAGTTGCCCCGAACAGGGGTTCGTCTCCTCGAACAAAAGTTCATCAGCGCCACTGCTGCTCCCCCACTCCACGAGGATAGGAGCTTACCTGGGGGAGCAGAGCTTATATCCCCCCAAGAGTTTTCCCACCCTGGTGGTGGGTTCCCCCATTGGGGGATTTGTAACCCGCTCTGGCCCCCATTGGCTGCGGGGGCCAGCGCATTTCTGGCGGCCGCCGTGGGTCGCGCAGGTGATTTTCGCACTTTTGGGCGTCTCCTTCTCCCAGCACAAACCAGATTGCTCCAGGGCTCGGTGTTGGTTATGGCGTTGAGGCCCCCTCTGGAGGAAGCCTCTGCAAGACACGCTGTATTGGTTGTCTCCCCTTTTTTGGTGTGACGATGCATCGTCAAAACTCGTTTCTAAATATAACAGGTCTGTATTAGATGCAAAAAGGCAAGATAGATACATTTTGCCAATGCAACTGTCAATCCTTATTTCATCCTCTGGTAGCAGATGCTTCTGGGACAGAAGCAGAATGCATATTGCTATTCCAAAACAGAATCAAGCCACGTTTGTTACAAGTGAACCCCACAAGGTTCAATGAGATAAGTAAAAAGTAAATTGTTTCGGAAGAGAGCGCGCGACGCATCAAACAAAATGGCCGCTCCCTCTTGAGCTCCGCGATGTTCAGCGGCGCTTCATGAAGAAGGATTCGTTCCTTGCCGGCGTTTCACTTCCAAATCAGCGGATTCAGCAATCGGAAATGCCACTCCCCAGCATGGTATGCTTTTTGGGGCTTCTTATACATTTTTTCATCTAAAAAACTGTGGAAATGGTCCTTGCTCGACAGCGGCCGCCATTTAGTTTTTTTTATCACTCGTTTTGTTTTTCTCAAAATGACTTTTTCTCACTCCAGACCTTCCAGCTCCTTTATTGCTCATCTAATGCTGCATTTCTTGACTAATTCTTCCAAATGACTGATTTCATGTTGTTTCTTGGCTCTATTATCGCCTCAGCACCACTCCTCTGAATGTGCGTCACTGGCATCTGTGGTATTTCCACCGGCCCTTACACCAGCGCTATCATTTTTTTAAAAATTTGCTGTATTTTTTGGAGCTTAACTTCTTTTGTTTGCTTTCCCATTGGCTGTTCTTGTTCTCTGAGTCAGCGTTTTACCTATGTGCACTGGTGATCCATTTTTCTCCATACACTTATAATTGGTACTCTCAGAGTTGGCTATAATGGAGCACGCACACAACTCCAAAGCTTCTAATACTGCTTCTTCTACACGTAAGGACCCTGCTTCTTCTGGTAAATGCCTTAAAAAGGATCCTCCCTTACCTTCTAAGTCTCCACTTCCTGTCACCTTAGAAGATATTATGGAGGAGCTACGCCTCATACGCCCTTTCATTGCTGATACCACCACTACCCTACAGAGACTGGACAATAAGTGGTCCAACCTGGATAAGAGGGTATCTGATGTTGAACAGCAGGTCCGTGATGCCCAGGATGTTGTTGCTAAGGAGGCTAATCTTACAAAAGAAGTTGATATGCTCAAGAAAACATCTGTGGATTTGGAATATCGCAATTGGCGCAATAATCTGCGCATTCATGGTATTCCGGGGAATTCGGAGGGGTCTGACGTCATCAAATTTCTAAAGACTCAAGTCTTACCTATTACTGGCCTACCCAAGCATCTGGATGTTAATATTCAAAGAACGCATCGTCTTGGGCGGAAAACTCTTCTGTATCTTCTAAACCTAGAGGCATCATCGCTTATTTTCTTCTCTACTCTGACCTTATGACTATTCTTCACTCTGCCAAGCAGCACAAGCAGTTACTATAGTCTGGTCACAAGCTTTTTCTCACTCAGGATGTTTCTAAACTGACGGCTGCGCGACGCAAGGAGTTTCTGGACTTACGACCTACTCTATGATCCATGAATGCCAGATATGGCCTCATTCACACCTGCTTTTTCAAAGTGACCTATAAAGAACGAACTTTCAGCTTCGACGATCCAGGGGACCATCGGAAGTTCATCAACACTCATAAAGAGGATTCCATGGAACACAGTAGTTCTTAATGTTTCTGTGCTTTTGCTTGTTGTTTTATAACTTATTGTTATATTTTTTTTCTTCTCTTTTTTTCCTCATGGTAATGTGTTCTTGTTCTTCTCACATTGTTTTTTATGTCTCCTCTCCAATGTCTTGGTTTTATCTTCCCCTCGTTGTGCAGTTCCGTTGTCTTTTCTGTTCATCCTATTACGCTGCCTTCCTTCCCCAATTGTTTGGTAAGTCTCCTTCATTTGTTTTATATTGTCGTGTTTGGTCTCCTCATCCAAATGTTTTTTTTCTCCCCTTCTTGTACCCAATGTTTTTTTTAGGCCATTCATTTGACGCTCTATTTTGCTGTGCGGTTGGTAGTCCTTTGCTGCTCCCGCTCTCACCTTATTGTCCTTCGTGCTTTCGACCTGCATGGCTGAAGCCATTTGGCTTTTCGCCATTTTTGTTTCTCTATTTTCTCTCAGGGGAGTTTTGATCTCCCATTCCTCTTTTTCTTCTTCTTTCTTTTTTCTTCCTCTCTTTCTTCTTCTTTCTTTTTTTCCCCTCTCTTTCCTTCCTCATGGCATTCCTCATTCATTTCTGCTCTCCTTTTTCTATTTCCCTTCGTCACCCATACTCACATTCTCCTTAATTCTTTCAATTCTTTCTCACAATTCACTTATTCTCTTTTTCTATATTGTGGTAGTGGTGTATCATATCTTCTGGCTCATCTCTCTCATTTCTACAGTCTTTCCTTCCTTTCTCAAATAGAATCCTTCTTCCTAAACATACCTAAATCCTCACCCGTGGATACTGATTTCTCCTCTCTTGATGCTCCCATCTCGGAAAAGGAGATTCTGCAAGCTATCACTCTCTTACCCAAAGATAAGTCTCCCGGCCCTGACGGTTTTACTGTCCGCTTTTATTTTCACTTTAAAAATTATCTAATACCACACTTGTCCTCATTGATATCTTCTTTTGTCTCCATGGGCGAATCTAAAGGTTCTTTTACCCAAGCCATGTTATGCTTACTCCCTAAAAAAGACAAAGACCCATCCCTTTGCAAAAATTATCGGCCTATCTCTTTAATCAATACGGATTGCAAAATATATGCAAAAATGTTAGTCTCACGATTGAATACTGTAGTTCCGGATCTCATCAACATTTATCGGTCCGGCTTTGTTAAAGGCAGATCTATTACGGATAATTCTAGAACCCTTCTTAACATTATGCATCTTGCCTCCAAAATGAATGCCCCTCTCGCTGCCATCCCCCTCGATGCTGAGAAGGCATTTGATAGGGTACATTAGGACTTCATGTTTGGGGCTCTCCGTTGGCATGGCTTCAGTCCCCATATTATTAAACTTATCCAATTATTGTATTTAGCCCCCTCAACTTCTATTTGGGTAAATGGTGCTCAGTCAGCTTACTTTCCTTTACATAGGGGCACTAGACAATGTTGTCCTTTGTCTCCCCTTCTTTTTATTTTAGCATTAGAACCTTTCCTTGAAAAAATTCGGTGTTCTACGTCTTACTCCGGTTTCGTTTATAAAACGCTAAATATCAAATTCACAGCATACGCTGATATTTTACTTTATATCTCTAAACCTACTACTTCGCTACCTGCTCTTTTTTCTTACTTACCGAATATTCCTCAGTCTCTGGATATAAGTTGAATATTGATAAGTCTGAAGTATTACCTCTTAACAAACACTGTCTTTCACATATGTTCCATGGTTCCGGTTTTGAATAGAATCCTACAAGCATCAAATGTTTGGGTGTCCTATACGCCACTTCTATCAAAGAAACCATCAAAATCAATCACAAAGATATTCTTTCCAAGCTCTCTGCTCTTATAGAATGTTGGTCCCCCCTATTTTTATCCTGGTGGGGAAGATTGGCAACTATTAAAATGAAGCTTCTCCCCATTATTAATTTTTATCTTTCTATGCTGCCCATTTCCCTCCCTGCTTATTATGTCACTCTTATTAATCGCATCCTTGTTCGTTTTCTCTGGAACAATCGTAAATTCAGGATATCCCTGTTTCGCCTTCAGCAACCAAAATATTTGGGAGGTGTAAACTTCCCCAACCTCGTTCGTTTTCATTCTTCCTTCACCTTAAAAAAAAATTGGCCATTCCTTGCAGATTCATCCTCTCCCCCTATCACTGCATGGAGTTCCCTAGAGCTTGCTCAGCTTTCGCCTTTCCCTTTCCTTGCGGCTACTCACTTATCTCAACCCCCTAAACGATTTCTTTCACCCACTTTTAAACTCTCCAGGGCGCTTTCATTCTCACTGTTTCGCTCCTCTTTTTCTCAAGCGCATTTACACTCCCTTATCCCGTTATGCTATAATCATTCCCTGAAGATCAATAACAAAGCCCTCTTCTGGAAGGAATGGATTGACAAAGGTATTATGTATGTAGATAAACTCTTTGTTAATGGTTCCTTATTGGATTTTTCGGATATTCGCTCATCATTCCAACTTTCTAATACATATTCTCCCCAGTTCCCTGCTTTTAAACTAGCCTTATCTACTCTCACTTCATACCACAATTCATTATCTGATACTGTTCCGTCAGACTCTACTCCATTACATTTTACTACCCCGCACAAAGCTGCTACTATTTATAAGATCCTCATCTGCTCTACCCCCGACGCCCTAAATCCAATCCCAAACTTGCATGGGAAAAGGATCTAGCACAGGAGTTTTCCTTTCCTATCTGGGAATCCATCTGGTCTAAAATTCACACTGTATCTCGTTCAGCTAGCACCACTCAGACTCTTTATGTTTTTTTTATAATCGTCTTTTCCTTACCCCTTCTGACCTTTTCAAGTTTAAAACCCTTGATTCCAGTCAATGTTGGTCATGTCCTCACCCTGATGGTAATCAATTTCATATGTTGTTTAATTGCCCCTTGGTTAAATCCCTTTGGAAACAGATATGGTTCAAGCTGAATGATATTTTAAACTCCAATCACACTTTTGACATTGTTCATATTTTTCTAGGTGGTTCTTCTCCTATTTGGAATGTTTCACATACTATTCGTAAATTTATAGACTTGTTTATAGCTATTTCTTTGCAGGTTATTACTACGAATTGGAAAGATACTTCAAAGATCTCTTGTATCGCATGGTGGAATTTGATTTGTTATCATCACAGCCCATGCTACGACTATCTCTCTTTTGATTAAAAGAGGTTTTTTATGTTTACCTTTAACTGATTTCCTTTCCAGACGTGTATCCTAATATGCCTGATTTGTTCCTTTTAATTTATTTATATTCTCTTATTTTCTGTTTTCATCTCTTCCTCCCTCCTTTTCTCTCTTTCTTCCTTTTCCTTAACCCTTTTTCTCTCTTTCTCCTTTCCCAAAATTAAAAAAAAGCATTTTCCCTTAGTATATACATTATGTTTCCTTTTTGGGATTTCTTGTTTTATAATTCACACTTATATTGTATCTTTCCATTTTTTCAATTTTTTTATTGATTGTGATTCTGTACTAATGTTTTACTTGGCATATTTGATTCAATAAAGCTTTCCAAACTCAAAAAAAAGTAAATTGTTTCCATATTGCACTAACATGTCCCAAATAGTGTTTGCTAATGGGAATAGAGGAGGTCTTGGGTGGCCTAATAGTTCAGATGTTAGACTCCCAAGGCCAAATGTACTAATTTTAAGTGCAATGCAGCACAGCAACTCAACCAAAGGTGTACCCTAACTACTTCCCAAAACAGGCAGGAAACACCCCATACCACAACTCAACCATGGTACCTGCATCTAACATGACTCAGCCCATATCATAGTGTATTTGCTAAGTCATTTAAATCTGGCATTAGGTAAACATATGGCATAAACCAATCCTTGGCAACAGTGGAAACCCATAAAAAACAAATAATGAACATCTGGGTCCAACCTAATGTACATGAGGCACAATGTAGTTGCATGTGTGGAATGGTAGTCCCAGGGGCGTCAGAGCACGACCAGCATGAATACCTCACAGATCTTGGTGTAACACTCAAAGTCATATTGCTCAAGTACGATATCACACAATAAAATATATGCAACTTGTTAGTAATCATTTCAAAGGAGTCATTCATTCATCTTTGCACTGATTGTGTCAGCCTATTCCTCTACTATAAGAGATTATCATCAGAAGCATCTGCCTTTCAGATTCAGCTTATGTGGAGTCATTATTGTTTGGGTGGTCTCTTAGATGAGCCTTGTCCATTGTTGGGTCTTCCAGGTTGTCTAGAAACGTTTATATAACCCCCCGAGTCCTTAAATTCAAAGTTCTTTCCATACATTGTGAGTCGTATTATTGCTGCCACCAATAATCCATATTGTATGTCTCATGCTGGCAGTTTAGGACTAAAGTATGTTTTTGCTTCAGCAGGACATCTTGGGAGAAATATGCACTAATGTAAACATCATGGTTTTGAAACAAAAATGGACCTTGGTGGGTTTTTGATGATGCGATAACATGTCTGGCGTGAGGATGCAGGGGCATATTACCAACAACTAGCGATAATTATCGCTATGATGGCTTAGCGGTATTATTTTTAACGCCGAGCTGCGGCGATTTTTATCGCTTAGGAACCTTGCTATTATCAAGGTTTATCTCCTAAGCGATAAAAATCGGCCGAAATGACGGAATATCGCTGAAAAGTCAGCAATATTCATGCATTACCGAGCTAATGCTCTTAGCCATGTTATCCACCTACCATTGGATAACATGGCTAAGAACTGCTCAGGGGCAGGTGTTAGCTTTTGGAGATATTCGCGCATGTCATTAGTGATAAATTTCACTGACATGCAAAGCGGGGCCCAAGATGGTCGCTATCTCCTACTAGCTGTCGCTAACTGGTGTTAGCGACAGCTAGGTAATAGGGAGATAATTTTATCTCCGCTTTCTTGGCTTTTAAAGCCAAAAAAACGGAGATAAACCCCCTTGATAATATGCCCCGCAGTTCGAAGCAAACAATTGTGGGTTGCAGAGTATTTTGTAATCTGAAGCCTTTAGGTCGTATCCTATGCAATTTTTGGAACTCTACCCACAAGGAACATTCACATTGTACCACTTCTTGAAAGAAACCCATCAGGTCATCCTTTTTAACACCTTCTGGCACATCAACAATTTCAGCATTTTGCGCCTACTCCTATGCTCCAGGTCCCTAAGTTTCCTCCAGAGGTTTCGAACTTCCTGTCCAGATCAGGGCATCTGCTCATTGAGTCCATTGTTGTCATTCCTCATTCTGCGCTATCCTTACCGTTTTGAAATGAGTCCAAATCTGCCCATATTAACTTTACTTATATTGTTCTTTCAGATATACTGGGGGAGATTTAAAAGCCCCTTGCGCCAATTTTGCATCACTTTTCCCATGTTAAAAATGACGCAAAAGTGGCGCAAGGCGCTTGTAAATCTGCCCCACTGTCTTTAAGTGGGCCAATGGAAGAATTAATGGCTGTTAGCACTAACATCAGTATTTCCAATGTGCTCTCTGCCGTACAGTCTAAAGATTTGTCTTTTGTGTCATATTTTTTAACACTAGTCTGCACGACAGTTGTCTCTGCTCTTCGAAAGGGGTTTTCGAAGACATTACTATTAAATAATTGCCAAACACAGCAAAAGCGTAACATAGGATGAGTTATTTAAGCAGAGTACACCCGTACCAATAAAGGTATACACCCATCATCCCTGCTGATCCCTTCTGTACCACCACGCAGACATGCACTTGTGTGAGCCTTATACAGGATATGTCTGAGTGCAATAGGCTAAGGGAGAAGAGATGGGCAAAAAATCAGTGCACCTCCTTCACCCAAAACAGTATTTCAGAATGGCCTGGTTACAGAATTTTGGACCCCCCTCAAAAAGAAAATCTTTGTTTCTGAAGGGAGGCACAGTCTAATTTAGAGTTCCTGTAATCAAGTATGCTCAGGGGCCTTAACTAAAATGGTCTCAATCCTTCATCCTCATTGTTTGAACGCTGTAATGTGCAGGGCAGATGTATAGTTTGAGAATCGTGACTCACCATATAGCACAGTATTAATCAAGTTCTCCATAAAATAAGTATGCTGAAGGGGAAAGTATCTCAAAGCCTACTGAGCAGGAAGATGCAACTTCGAAGCCTGTGACAGCCAAGGGCTGTTGAGTTAATACTCAGCAGCTCTGTGAATAGTAGGTCTGGCTAGCATTTGGATGCCATGAATGTTCTAGGCCCTGACATCTAAGGGATAACGCTCAATTAACGGATCTCCTTGGCTCCCCAGAAGGCTTCTGGCTGCTTAGGGATCGGGGAGCTCAGCATTGCCAAATGCCTCCAAACAATATCCACCTGTAGAACAACTCAAACAGCCTCCTTTTTCCAGCTCCCACTCGGTAACCATTGCACTTCAGATGTTCTTCGGGTGTCGACAGCACTGGCCATTCACATCAGGATCAACTGGTGGTAATGGGTGCAAAGGGCATTGCCCTGCCACCCTTGGGGAGGATATGCAAGAACAGGGGAAAAAGGTGGAGCAGCTGAAAAGAAATTACTGCTACGAGACTGTGTGCCGAATCTCTTGGATGAACCGTAATGAACTTTGTAGATGTCCGACTGTTCAAGTGCCAACCGGGCAAGGTTTTCTCTGACCTGTAGGCACAAGCTACATCAGTGACATCATATGAGGGGGAGTGTTGAATTGGAACGCCATTGATCCGATTGCTTTTGGGGTGCATATAGAGCAGACCCAGCTCCAGAATTCTCGATCTGGGAGGGTCATGACTTAGCATGTATTGGCCAAGATGATATTGGGGTGGGGGCGAAAATCATAAAAGCATTTAAGAAGATGTGCTGATTTGGACACTGACAATATAGGGCAAATTTAGATGTCTACAAAGGCACAGTCATATATGTTTACTAATGTTGGGTCTAATTGAACAGAACATTTGTCCTTGTCTCAACCCAATTTGTACTGTGTGCAGCAGTACAGAGAATAGGGATTGGGTGCAGACCATGCAGTGTGCCTACTGCTCTCTGAGAACAGCTGCAGGAAGTAGGTGCTCGTAGCATGGTTGATAGCGGGCAAAGGCACTAACCGTTCTATGTGCTCAGTGAGCATGAATGAATGAATGGTTTATTGCATTTAATAAAAACCATACATAAAAATCTGTGGTGTCTGGTCTCATTTGAAAGTGGTGCTCGTAAAATTATTGTTGTACTGCACTGCGGCACGCAAGCGTAGCGAGCGCGCCCGAACAATCCAACGCGGGGTATAAGGCAGTTCTCCCCAGACAAAAATTTGAAAAAAGAGTGGACAAATGGTGCATTTTCAAGTAAATCTGAGGAAGCAGGAAGGTTAATAAAACAATACGATTGAATTATTTATAATTTAAGAAATTGACCGTTTTTTATGAGCTATAGAGGACAATCTTTGCGCATGCTGATGTAAATGTGTGCAGCTGTTTACATAGGTGTATCTGGGATTCCAAACACAGGTGGCCCGGAGAACAAAAGGCTGGAAGATTGAACGAGGCACGGACTGTGTAACATACAACCTGTCTGTAAAGTGCTGTGAGGTCACAGCACAGGGGCTGTTAATATATCCTCAGATGTCATGGCGCTTTACAATCGCATTCAATGCTAAACGCCCTCTTCTGATCCCAACCGTCACACTACTTTCCGCAGACATCAATTCGCTTTACAGGCTCAGACGCTTTCACAAATGATGCTCACACCAACAAATAGGAAAAACAAGCACACAGAAAAATGTTTCTGTCTGAAAAAATATATTGTATTGAGTCATTCAGAAAATCAATTGATGGGGATTAGGGGCCCGATGTAGGTAGCCCTTTACCGATCCGAAACGGCCGAAAATACCGATTTTCGGCCGTTTCCGATCGGTAAAGGGCTACCGAGATGTAGGGGCACATTTTCGGTAATTTTACCGAATCGGTATCATTACCGAATCGGTAAATTTACCGATTCGGTAATATGTACCGAATCGGTAAAATAATTACCGATTCGGTAATATGTACCGAATCGGTAAAATAATTACCGATTCGGTAATATTTACCGATTCGGTAAAATTACCGAAAATGCTATGTAGGTAGGCAATGTACCTTCTGCACATGGCTTACAGAATCGGTATTTTACCATGGAATACAAATCCATGGTAAAATACCGATTCCGGTGTGCATGCACATGTGTGCATGCACACCTATGTCATGTGACAGGCAGACCTGCCCTTAGGGCAGGTATGCCTGCCACATGGCACCTGTGCCTGTTTTGGGGGTGCCAGAGGGTGTCAAAGTGACACCCCCTGCACCCTTGTGAATTCTTTAATTACCGATTCGGTAAATACCGAATCGGTAATGCCTAATCATTCCTATGGGCTTCAAAGCCCATAGGAATGAATGGGCATTACCGATTCGGTATTTACTGAATCGGTAATTAAAGAATTGCTAAGGATTCGGTAACGAATCCAGATGTTGGGACCTACATACCATTTACCGATTTTGAAATACCGAATCGGTAGGATTCGGTATTTCAAAATCGGTAAATGGAATTTACCTACATCGGGCCCTAGATGAACTGATCAATGTACGCAAAAAGGGGTTATGGACAGATCTGTATATATAAATCAACAAATCAGTTCATAACAAATCATCAACTCCTTTGATTAGTAGAGAGTAACCAAGTCCATTCATGTACAAAGGTAACTCAAGGAGAAATGGATTGCTTTGGAGGTGATGATACGGTCGACGTTTCGGTCTTCATTGCAGATGTCTATACGACCATCAGCAGGACTGTTATATTTTGCAAAGGAAGCCCCTTAGCAATATAGTGAAAGTTTTTCAAACAAATAAAAGAATAGTGGATGTAGTTCACCGCAGCAGTCTGTTGTAGTTTTAACATTCAGGAGTATATAAATTCAGATGTCAATCCAGCACAAATGAAGGAGAACTCATACAGTCGCAAATGAGACGATATCTGTTTTTTCTTGTGTATAAGCAGCGCTTTCAGTATGAATCTTGCTAGCATTTGTTCACGACGAGATGTTTCATTTAATGTTTCAATAATCAATAAATTGTTTGGTTATCCTGTGGATACATTTGGGTTAGATTTCTGAAAACAAACTCTGAAGACTCAAGCTAGCGAATCAATCTAACTAAGTAGACAAACAAAATCCCTTGTAGCCACTCCTTACCTTGAAGTATTCATTGCCCCAGCCTACAAGGGTCTATTGGGTTACCCAGAATCTTTCACACCAACAAGAAGCATTTGTTTGTGAAAACGCAATTGTTCGGGCTGGACTGTTCCCATGAGGCACAGGGTCTGACTAATTTGTATATAGCCATGTCTGAACTGGAGTGGCAGAGTGGGCTAAAGACCAGTGATTGATTAAACCCAGATCTTTTGACTGGGTGTGAGTGTTTGATTGATTCAGATGCTCCGTCTATCACCACCCCCTTTTGTACCACTTTTGGCCGCCATAAGTGTGGCAGGGTATGCTCAGACGTGAGTCCCTTGCTCACTTTGCCACTGGATTCAAGAAAGCCGGGCTGAAGACGGCTGGAATGCCAGAAACCGGTCCTCGGAAGCTTGTTTCCGGTCCAGGGAAGACATGGCTTGGCAGTTCGGGCTGGACTGTTCCCATGAGGCACAGGGTCAGACCGATTTTCATATAGCCATGTCTGAACTGGGGTTGGCAGAGTGGGCTAAAGAACGGTGATGGATTAAACCCAGATCTTTTGACTGGGTGTGAGTGTTTGATTGATTCAGATGCTCTGTCGATCACCACCCCCTTTTGTACCCCTTTTGGCCGCCATAAGTGTGGCAGGGTATGCTCAGACGTGAGTCCCTTGCTCACTTTGCCACTGGATTCAAGCAAGCCGAGCTGAAGACGGCTGGAATGCCAGGAACCTGTCCTCCGAAGCTTGTTTCCGGTCCAGGGAGGACATGGCTTGGCAGTTCCGGCTTGACTGTTCCCATGAGGCACAGGGTCAGACTGATTTGCATAGAGCCATGTCTGGACTGGGGTGGAAGAGTGGGCTTAAGAACGGTGATGATTAAACCCAGATCTTTTTACTGGGTGTGAGTGTTTGATCGATTCAGATGCTCCGTCCATCAACACCCCCTTTTGTACCGCTTTTGGCTGCCATGAGTGTGGCAGGGTATGCTCAGACGTGAGTCCCTTGCTCGCTTTGCCACTGGATTCAAGCAAGTCGGGCTGAAGACAGCTGAAATGCCAGAAACCGGTCCTCTGAAGCTTGTTTCCGGTCCAGTGAAGACATGGCTTGGCAGTTCGGGCAGGACTGTTCCCATGAGGCACAGGATCCGACTGATTTGCATATAGCCATGTCTGAACTGAGGTGTCAGAGTGGGCTGAAGAAAGGGGATGGATTAAACACAGATCTTTTGACTGGGTGTGAATGTTTGATTGATTCAGATGCTCCGTCCATCACCACCCCCTTTTGTACCGCTTTTGGCCGCCATAAGTGTGGCAGGGTATGCTCAGACGTGAGTCTCTTGCTCACTTTGCCACTGGATTTAAGCAAGCCGGGCTGAAGACGGCTGGAATGCCAGAAACCGGTCCTCGGAAGCTTGTTTCCGGTCCAGGGAAGAAATGGCTTGGCAGTTCGGGCTGGACTGTTCCCATGAGGCACAGGGTCTGACTAATTTGTATATAGCCATGTCTGAACTGGGGTGGCAGAGTGGGCTAAAGACCAGTGATGGATTAAACCCAGATCTTTTGACTGGGTGTGAGTGTTTGATTGATTCAGATGCTCCGTCCATCACCACCCCCTTTTGTACCGCTTTTGGCCGCCATAAGTGTGGCAGGGTATGCTCAGACGTGAGTCCCTTGCTCACTTTGCCACTGGATTCAAGCAAGCCGGGCTGAAGACGGCTGGAATGCCAGAAAACGGTCCTCGGAAGCTTGTTTCCGGTCCAGGGAAGACATGGCTTGGCAGTTCGGGCTGGACTGTTCCCATGAGGCACAGGGTCAGACCGATTTGCATATAGCCATGTCTGGACTGGGGTGGCAGAGTGGGCTAAAGAATGGTGATGGATTAAACCCAGATTTTTTGACTGGGTGTGAGTGTTTGATTGATTCAGATGCTCCGTCCATCACCACCCCATTTTTAACCACTTTTGGCCACCATAAGTGTGGCAGTGTATGCTCAGATGTGAGTCCCTTGCTCACTTTGCCACTGGATTCAAGCAAGCCGGGCTGAAGACAGCTGGAATGCCAGAAACCGGTCCTCGGAAGCTTGTTCCTGGTCCAGGGAAGACATGGCTTGGCAGTTCGGGCTGGCAAAAATTAAGGTCCAGGGACATTCAGACGTTATCGGGGAGACGCTAACACAGCTTTAAGAGATCCTCTCGTTTACCTTGGACCGGCTTTAAATAAAACTAACGAATGGACCATATTGACCACTACTATTTTGCCTAAGCGCCCCTAGATACGGCAATTCTTTGACAATTACAGGTCTTTTAAGACACGAGGGAAGAAGAGTTACAACTATTGAACGCACAAGATACCCTTACCGGGTTGGAATTATCACCGGTTAAGTGGAAGTACAACATACGCCATCATTTCAAGAAAGCCCTGAAGAGTCAGAGCAATCTGTACTCTGATGAAACACGTGTCGGCTGGCGTAAGGTTTCTTGAGCAATAAACGACAAAAATTGCTCGAAAAGAAGAAGTGAAATATTAATTTCTAGGACTAAACCCGAAAAGATGAATATTCAGAATACTTTGTACCTAAATTGATATGTTGTGTGCATAGGAAATTGTTTGCATAAAGTCTAGGTGTTGTTTCCGATACCTTGTAAAGGGTTCAGATGGTTTCCCTTTTCCTGTGGCACCACCATTACCATTTTTTTCTAAACCAGATAAGCAGTCAGAAACCTAGGCAGAGCGCAAGTATTCCCTGTAAACATAAAACCCGGTGTCTTGGAGAATATAAAGTTCGGGCTGGAATGTTCCCATGAAGCACAGGGTCAGACTGATTGGCATAGAGCCATGTCTGAACTGGGCTGGCAGAGTGGGCTAAAGAACGGTGATGGATTAAACCCAGATCTTTTGACTGGGTGTGAGTGTTTGATTGATTCAGATGCTCCATCCATCACCACCCCCTTTTGTACCGCTTTTGGCCGCCATAAGTGTGGCAGGGTATGCTCAGACGTGAGTCCCTTGCTCACTTTGCCAATGGATTCAAGCAAGCCGGGCTGAAGACGGCTGGAATGCCAGAAACCGGTCCTCGGAAGCTTGTTTCCGGTCCAGGGAAGACATGGCTTGGCAGTTCGGGCTGGACTGTACCCATGAGGCACAGGGTCAGACTGATTTGCATATAGCCATGTCTGCACTGGGGTGGAAGAGTGGGCTAAAGAACGGTGATGGATTAAACCCAGATCTTTTGACTGGGTTTGAGTGTTTGATTGATTCAGATGCTCCGTCCATCACCACCATTTTTGTACCACTTTTGGCCGCCATAAGTGTTTCAGGGTATGCTCAGACGTGAGTCCCTTGCTTACTTTGCCACTGGATTCAAGCAAGCCGGGCTGAAGACGGCTGAAATGCCAGAAACCGGTCCTCGGAAGCTTGTTTCCGGTCCAGTGAAGACATGGCTTGGCAGTTTGGGCTGGACTGTTCCCATGAGGCACAGGGTCAGACTGATTTGCATATAGCCATGTCTGAACTGGGGTGGCAGAGTGGGCTAAAGAACGGTGATGGATTAAACCCAGATCTTTTGACTGGGTGTGAGTGTTTGATTGATTCAGATGCTCTGTCCATCACCGCCCCCTTTTGTACCGCTTTTGGCCGCCATAAGTGTGGCAGGGTATGCTCAGACGTGAGTCCCTTGCTCATTTTGCCACTGAATTCAAGCAAGCCGGGCTGAAGACGGCTGGAATGCCAGAAACCGGTCCTCGTAATCTTGTTTCCGGTCCAGGGAAGATATGGCTTGGCAGTTCGGGCTGGTCTGTTCCCATGAGGCACAGGGTCAGACTGATTTGCATATAGCCATGTCTGCACTGGGGTGGAAGAGTGGGCTAAAGAACGGTGATTGATTAAACCCAGATCTTTTGACTGGGTTTGAGTGTTTGATTGATTCAGATGCTCCGTCCATCACCACCCCCTTTTGTACCACTTTTGGCCGCCATAAGTGTGGCAGGGTATGCTCAGACGTGAGTCCCTTGCTTACTTTGCCACTGGATTCAAGCAAGCCGGGCTGAAGACGGCTGAAATGCCAGAAACCGGTCCTCGGAAGCTTGTTTCCGGTCCAGTGAAGACATGGCTTGGCAGTTTGGGCTGGACTGTTCCCATGAGGCACAGGGTCAGACTGATTTGCATATAGCCATGTCTGAACTGGGGTGGCAGAGTGGGCTAAAGAACGGTGATGGATTAAACCCAGATCTTTTGACTGGGTGTGAGTGTTTGATTGATTCAGATGCTCTGTCCATCACCGCCCCCTTTTGTACCGCTTTTGGCCGCCATAAGTGTGGCAGGGTATGCTCAGACGTGAGTCCCTTGCTCATTTTGCCACTGAATTCAAGCAAGCCGGGCTGAAGTCGGCTGGAATGCCAGAAACCGGTCCTCGGAAGCTTGTTTCCAGTCCAGGGAAGGCATGGCTTGGCAGTTAGGGCTGGACTGTTCCCATGAGGCACAGGGTCAGACTGATTTGCATATAGCCATGTCTGAAATGGGGTGGCAGAGTGGGCTAAAGAACGGTGATGGATTAAACCCAGATCTTTTGACTGGGTGTGAGTGTTTGATTGATTCAGATGCTCCGTCCATCACCACCCCCTTTTGTACCGTGCTAGGGGTAGAGAGCAGCTCAGGTCTGTATTTACTAAATATAGCACTGCTGCTGTCTACCGCAGTTCTGGAGCACAAACATGCCGCCTAGCACTGGGTGCACACAATTAATTGCCCAATAGTCTGAAGGTTTGTGTTTGCTGCTTAGCTTAGGTTTTGTATTGGAAGGGTGCTCTTTCAGTACCTAATCCTAAGCTTAGACCATTGTTTAACATTTCACACATTGGAGTGTGTTGTACAAGTCAGCACACATTCAATGGCTGAAATTTGAGGAGAAATGTAACAATTTTCTTTCTCAACTGCTGTGATAGTTTGACAATCATATATCTGGCCGTGGCTGGTAACATGGGAGCACCCATGAGCCACCCATGGGACGCCACCTGCCTTAAGGAAGAGAATTCCACTATTTACACAACTTTAAGGGCAATGTTCCTACGCAAAAGCATTTTGGGGCACTATGTGTCACTTTGCAAGAATTTATGGTGACATATACTGTTGTTTTACCTGTCCCCTGGTGTCTAGGTAGACAGATTTATAGACTTGAAAATCATATGTTGAAGAAATATCTCACAACGAATGGACATTAATTAATAGAGCAGATCTAATATGAAAATATCAGCTATAAGTAATACTAGTTTTTTGGGAGGAGTCCTGTAAGTAGAAGACAAAGACAATGCAGCATGAATAGAAAATATTGTGCCACTGGTTTTCAAATATTATTCAATTGATACTGTTTCTTTAGAGCTGTGTACCCAACTTGTTGCAATGTTACTACTGACAGCGTGTTAGTACTTATGCTACAATCTTTTAGAAAGGTCATTAAAGATTTTCCCCATTGATCGTATGGACCTTAGTTGGTTGAATTGCAGTGAGGAAAAAGAGAAGACATCAGCAGTGCATTTCTGACTTGTAAAGTCAATGCGACTCCACGATAAGTTCCAAAAGTCACAAAATATGGTTAAATGTGTTTATTTTAGAATATTAATCAATCAGTAAATAAATGGACAGCCATAGATTCAATAGGTGCAGCAATACAGCTAGTAAGCTGAAATATCTCAGTTAATGTGTAATAACATGACATACAGAGTAGTAACAGCCACAGCGATACAGAAACAAACTATAATAAATAGGTGTTCCATAAGGATATTTCCCCTTTCTCTTCTAGATAAAGAATAACTATAGAATTATCTATCAAGGATTCTTTTTAGGGAGCTTAGAAGGTGTCAGCATAATGCAGACCTCTGTAGCCTAGGAAAAGGAATATGTTTAGCATAAAGCTTCACACTCTCAAGGGCAGAAGAGAGGACTGTCTATCTCTGAGTCAAGAAAGAATCTGAACAACTAACTTTGGGAACACAAATTAAGACAACAGGAGCTTCAGTTACATTCTTATCTTTTCTCAAACAACCAGGAACCAACCAAATTATTAGTTTGGAGAAGCATCCACACTCTCTCCTGTTTCCCATTGCATCGAAATTGAGACTGTAGAAGGCAACCTTGAACATGCAATTGTCCTGGTACATGATGAACAGAAGTCTTCTTTTGACCATTATTTCTCCACGCTCTCTACCGAGTTTCCCTTCAGGCTTCACTATTGACAGGCTAATGCAAACAATATGCCTTTCTTTAGCTGATGAGAAACCTGATACCTCACCTGTGAAATGAGAGAAAAGCATACTGGCAAGAGTAAACACATTTCAACTGAGGCCTGTAGTCAGGCCAAATAAATCCAGCAGTAAGCATGAACTTCAAGTGCATTACTATACAGATGCACGTCTAACTTGAGTATAAAAGCAAAAACATGAATACATGTGAGCATGATTACATGTTTATATTGAATAATATTGTACTTGTATATAAATTCCTAGCCTCTACAGTGATTGCATTTCATTAGTACATTTAGTTGCTTTGCACACATTAATGAAGCTAAAACACAATATAATATAATGTTGTATATGAGTATATAATTGTATAATTACAACTGAAGGCTGGAGCATAAATTAAGCTGCTCCACTTCTATTATTTACAAGCAATTCATTTATTCTGTTTAGGGTAGCTCTTTTAACGTGGAATCAAGGAGAACTTGAAGGGTTGGGGTACGTTTGCCAAAAAGATCCCGATTGGGCGTGCGTCAGTTTCTTCAGGGCTGAGTAAGGGCTTCAGTGTGAAGTTCTGTAAGATGCTTGTGATATAGATGAAAATCTCCATCAACGCAAAGTTTGCTCCAAGGCATATGCGTTTCCCTACAAGTAAGAGAATGACAAGATATTAAAAGGATTGCCCGATTTAGAACTTTTAATTGCATACATGAACTTGCTGTTCCAGGACAAATATACTTTTAACAAGCATTGGTAAAGCCAATGGCTCTGCAATTTGGCTTTATAAATAGGACCGATCGACCTTGCTAATGTTTTTTTTCCGATGCATTTCAGCCTCAGCAAAAGCAAAAAAGTAGTTTTAAATAAGCAAAAAATTGTAATGATAAACAGCACACATGCATTATCACACGTGCTTCAATGTCTCATGATGCTGTGGCAGACCCAAAGTCACCACACATGCATGCTTTGCGTCTTGGTGCAGCAGTCGTCATGTTCCTTTACTTACCCTTCAAAGATGGCTGACTCCCAAGTTTGAATGGTAAATTAAAAAAACATAAAAAGAGAAGTGGGACAAAATTTTTATCAAGAAGATAACACCCTCACAGAAAAATTACAGTGCCTACCCCAACCTCCAAAATATAGATTTGTTTGTGGTAAAATAAATTGCTAAGCAGAGGCAATATACATGCTCTATTCCAGTGTTTCCACATCTAATAATAATCACCAAATGTCCTGATTTGTTTTTAATAGGTAACTCCCCATGTCTAAATTTTCCCCTTAACCCAAACACCCAGGGGTGCCTGTCTGGAATATACTCATGCTTCCTATTTTGTCTTTGATTCTGTCTTAGTCTAAAGCAAAGTAGTAAATTGCCCAGGACCCTCATATTCCAAGGGGGCCCTTGGTAAAGTGAATGGGAAAGTCATTTAGTCCTTCCATGTACAGATCCACTCCTACACACTGTGCTTCCCTGTGCACAGTTGAGAGCTGTAGGCTTTGAGCCTGATTTAGATCTTGGCAGAAGTGCTACTCTGTCACAATGGTGATGGATAACGCGCCCGCCAAAATAAAAAATCCCATTATATCCTACGTGATTTATATTTTGGCGGACAGGTTACCCGACAAAGTAACATGCCCACCGTGATCTAAATCAGACCTTTATTTGTAAACTAATACCGAAAGTGCCAACTTTCCCAGTTAGAAAAATCCTCTTGTTAGAGTTTGGTTTTTAGAAATTGCACCAATGCCAAGCTTAAAAATACTACTTCCAGTTGCAAAAAGAAATGGCTTAGTCTATGAATCCATGGTCATTCATGCTTGTTTTGGTACTGTATGAATTGCTGGCAAAAGTCAGTTTGAGCTTTTGGTGCTCATTTCTGAATGTTTAATTCAATCTTGTCTGGCATCATTAGGACTTGAATTAGAACAACATGTGTAATAAAATCGAATGTGTTTCAAACAGCGCCTCCCTCCCCTTCCCCCCACTATACATTCTTAAGCGATCTCTGGAAAGAGGCACTGTTAAGTGTCCACCACAAAACAAATAATATCTAGTGATGAACTTGCAACAAAACTGGTAGGTACCGGTAAAATAACTTTATTTGCAACAGGGACTGCTCAACCGCCAACAGAACGTGCAACTTCATTCAACTGCTCAACATATTCAAACCCAGCTTTCAAGGTTCTTTGTGGAATGGACACACGCAAGTACCCGCGAGGGGTGAGCATTTTACAACAGAGAAAAACGCAGTGAGGGAAGCCACTACATTATCCCCCTCCTCTAAATGTGTTTTTTAAAAGGAACCAGGAGCAACAAAGGGGGAAGCAAGGTTAGACAGGAGGGGGGAAAATGGAGAGAGAGCAGACGTGCATATGAAAAGAAAAAAAAGGGAAGGCGGACACAGAAAGAAACTAGAGAACCAAATTAGCAAAATCTCATAGGAACAGAATGGCGTTTATTGCTCCTATGCAACTTCAGCGAGAGAGGAGCATCTGATTGTTTTTCAATGGACTCATCAGCAGAACTGCTAAACTAGCGACAGGGGGGAGCATATCCAGTCAACTCAACAACCCTGGACATGTTCCACCATTGTTTGTTGTTTTTCCACAAATCCTTTCCACAACCATGGGCTCAGAGAACCTAGCATCTCCTTTTTTGCTGTGAACAGGAATCTTCACACGCACTGTGTCCCCAACAACAAATGTACAAGGACTCGTTCTTCTCCTAGCATCAAGATAAGACTTTTGGAATAACTGAGCTATGGAGATATTTTCCCTGACGAGGTCGTCCACACCCACAATGGAATCCATCTTCACCCATTTAGACATCCATCCAGGGCACACCTTGTAGGAAGGCTTCCTTCCCCACAACAATTTAAAAGGGAAAACTTTGGTGGATGCGTGCGGAGTGGTTTGGCACGGAGCGCACAGCATTCTGAACGATGCAACAGCGCATTGTACACAGTTATTCCAAACCCTCTTCACTCATTCCACAAGGCCGTTAGTTTGTCATTGATAAAGAGAACTCTTGGAGTGAGCAACGCTACCTTGCACTAGAAAATCTTAGGATTCCTGACTGACAAACTGTACCCCGTTGTCAGAAACAATGGTAGAGGAAAAACTCTCCTGCAGAAAAATTTAATTTAGGAAATCGATAACATTTTTGTAATCTGGCTAGAAACGGATCTCTGGCCACTTGGAATAGTAATCAATGACAACAACAGCCAAGCGAGAAGAGGGAGGAAGAAGGTTGAAAGGACCAACCAGATCAATACCGATTTTCACCAGCATAAGTCTGGCCCTAGACACCTCTCACCTTTGGACTGTGAAATAAACCTGAAACTCCTTCCCCCAAACCCTCCTCCATTTCATTGTAGGTTTCTAGATTGAAGCTCATATCTGGATTTCCATTTGACATTGAGCTATTGATTTCTGAAGATTATTTCTAAAATTAGGTCATAACCCCATGGGTCACAGTACATGAGAGAAAAAAGACTATTCTACTTTATTAACGTCTTTAGGCATCTGAGCTCAACTGCATCATTGACCCTTTCTCCACTCTTGAAATTTATAAGCAATTTCAATAATGGAGCAATTTTTAATTGTTTAATTTCTTTAGAATGTTGAAATGAGTCCCAATATACATTTGTTAGAAGCTCTGACTCATTTACACCACATGGAATTTGTGACAACACAGGACCAGGGATAGCAATTTGCATTTGAGGATGGGCCACACGTTTAAGTCTGGCTCAAGGCGCTGCTCACCTTTGCACTTTGAAATTACTCTGTAGCATCTCTCGGATGCATTTTTTTTAACATGATAGCGGCTGATGACATCATCCAAATGACTTAAACTAAATGTAGAGCTGCACAATTTGCCCATTTGCGAAAAACAGCGCTTTGAATTTTCATGAAATGCTGTGATATTGGATTTTTTGTAAATTGGTGGATTAGTTCGGAATCTAGCAGAAATAGGGGGCTATTTAATGCGTAGGGAGTAAATCATACCCAATTTCAAATAACCTGATATTTCAGTCTAACCTGCCTCTCTGTACACACTCATTGCAATGGTTAGGCTGTTTAAAAAATCTTTTTGTGGAATATTCATTCTTCTGCGCACACAGCGCTTTATAAAGGATTACAAATTCAGTGCTAATGTCTTCTTCAGAAGTGGCCATACAATTTTCTTTCCTGAACTATTGATTGGATTTGGAGAGTTATCCTTTTTCAGATGTAGGAAGCCAAATGTTTTTACATTTGTCTTTGTTTAAACCGCAGCTTCATGTAAAAATTGGAAAATCTACTTTTGACTGTAATGTTTACTTACATGAAATTCCAGTCTTTCAAATTTAAGCTCCAGTTGTAAAATCAAACTGAAGTAAATTAGCATAAAGTAAGATGGTGATTGGTAGAATTAATCGAACAAGAAACCGATTGATCATTGATATGAATAGTCTTAAAAGAAATAATGGCTGATTTAGGTGGTTTACAGCCTGATTCATGAAAACCGAAATCTGCGATTTTCAAGTTGCGATTCACAGCAAATCGCAATTTAGAAATCACAGATCGGTATTCATGAAATTTACCGAAAAAAAATGCGATTCGCACGCGGCCGCAAAAAGCGTTTGCGAGTAACGGAAATCGCAGAATAATCGCTAATTTTTGGCTACATCTGTGTAGGAATTGCGATATCGCAAATAGCGATATCGCTAATTGCGAGATCTCTAATTGCGAGATCGCAAAATCGCGAGATCGGGAAAACGGGAAGTCGCATTTCGAGCACTGTGATGACATCACAACCAGGAAGCAGCCAGTTCCCACCCCCATTCACAACAGTGAGGCAGACCTCGAGGCAGCAACTAACCCAGCTCCTACCAGGACACCAGCAAACTTGGTATTCCACACCCAATCTCACTGCAGCAATGGTAGAGGAGGCTGTACCAGGGCCCAGCAACACCGGGCGCAAGAGGAAAATGAAATTCTCCGAACAGGAGTTGGAGCACCTCATTGAAGGGGTGGTTGAGAACCACTCAAAACTGTTTGGGAGAGAATCAAGGAGGGTGCCTGAGCAGGAGAAACGGAGAATCTGGGTCGGGATAGCGGCCACAGTGAACTCCGTGGGCATGGCACACAGGTCACTGGAGGAACTCAAGAAGAGGTGGTACGACCTCCGAGGTCGTGCCAAGGAGAAGGTGGCCGAGAGGCTGGGCAAGACCCTGGCCACTGGAGGGGGAGGACCTACAGTCCCTCCCAACACCCCCATGGAGGACCGCGTCGAGGATACGTTGGAGCCCGAGGCGTGCTTTGGGGTCACCAGATTGGACTCATCCCGCCCCACCCAAGAGAGCCAAGGTAAGTGGCATGCGACTGCGACCCTGTCCCCTATAAATGGCCATGACCCTATAGCCTCCCATAATGTTCCAAAGTCATGCCATCCGTGCACATTAGGTAATGCCCTAAAGCATTGTGGGACATGTAGTCTGCCCACAATGTACAAGTACCCCAATGCAGCCAGACAGGTCCCAAATTACGGAATGCCACAGCCACTCAGGGAATGTCATCCAGCATGCATGTAGCAACTGCACGTGTGACAGATACATGCAACTAATGAACGTCCACTTCCCCTCACAGGTGGCGCAGACAGCAGCGACAGTGACAGGCTGCTCATCGATGAGCAACCACAGGATGCCGAGGAGGTGCCGTCACCAACACATCCTGCACCAACAGGCGCAGCACCTACCTTTGCAGCCAGGCCCACAGCATCTGCGCCTCCACCATCAGGCGCAGCACCTACCCCTGAAGCCAGGCCCACAGCATCAGCGCCTCCACCATCAGGCGCACCACCTACCCCTGCAGCCAGGCCCACAGCATCATCACCTCCACCATCAGGCGCACCACCTACCCCTGCAGCCAGGCCCACAGCATCTGCGCCTCCACCATCAGGCGCAGCACCTCTGCCTACCTCAACGCCACCAGCAGCTGGAGCCTCCACATCTGGTCCAGCGACTGCAGTGACACAGCGCCAACCCACTGTGGCCATCCAGCAGAGCAGGCATGGCAGGGCTCGCCTGCAGAACAATGCACGCAGTGGCAGGAGGGGGATGGAAGTGCGCTTGCCGAGCATGAGCATTGAGCGTAGGATGCTACACATTCACCAGCTGCAGGTACGCCGGCAAGGGGCCATACAAATGCAGCTACATAACATTGGCCGCAATGTGGCAAATGTGGCAGAGAGGATGGACCGCATGACGGCAGCCATGGAGGCCAACACTGCTGCGCTAAAATCGCAGCGCAACACCGCCCGCTGCCGCCACCGGTAGCTACTGACGCGGATGTACGCATACACAAGATCCAACTACGTGATAGGGAATGCGACGTCCCAGCTCTCGCGATGGTCCCTGGCGCAGCAGCAGCAGTTAATCCAATGCTGTGAGGATGTGGCCAGAGTGTTAGAGCACCTCACCACTGCCGTACTGGCACTCCATCCCACTCTACCAGGCAATGTCGGGGGGGACAATGCCAGCGAGGGCACCTCCAGTGTGAGCAGCCTGTCTGCCTCACAGGTTGTGGTGTTAGGACGTAGCACCAGGCCCACTGCAGGGTCACGTGCGGTGGCAGAGGAGGAGCCAGAGAGGCGCTTGGGTGCTGCGCGCCGGAGGCGCACCTGAGTAACATGTACTTTTACAGGGACATGCTGACACTACAAGCCTGCCCTGTGTTTTGGACGCAGCAGTATGGGGCAATACTGATTGCATAGGAAGGATGGCAACTTGCACTATTATTGTGAATCCAACAGTAATATTTATTCTTGCATCATACATTGGCATCCTGTCATTATTTCCATTTGCATGCAATTGTGATTTGTTGGGTGAGGGGAGTGGGTGCACTAGAAACTGTTCATTGTGATGTGGTTGCGGCGTCTGTGGCCTTCAGCTGGGTTCTCCCCGCGTGCATGGCGCACATGTGCAGGTGGCTGGTCGTCCCCTTTCGACTCACTGCCAGAGATGTCTACAGGTATCCAGCGCTTGGTGGCAATGTTGTGTAGTATTGCACACACAGCCACAATGCGGCAGCACACATCAGGACTGTAGTACATGGCCCCACCTGTATTGTGAAGTATGCAGAATCTGCTCTTCAGTAGCCCAAAAGTCCTCTCAATGCAATTCCTTGTGCGTATGTGTGATACGTTGTAACACCGTTTCTGTGGTGTAGCAGGGTTGAGGTATGGGGTGAGGAGGTATTCACGCAGGGCGTAGCCACTGTCACCTGAATGAGAGGAGCAGAGGGTGAGTGCCTGTGCAGCGCAGCTACTTCATCGCAGTGTGACATTGAGGGCAAAGTTTACTTACCAAGTAGGTGTCCTTCCCCGAAGTCTCCCCTGGCCAGTCGTGTGTGGAGGCCGCTGTGCCGGAATATGAATGAGTCATGTGTACTCCCCGGGTACTGTGCCACTATGTCCGTGATGTATGTCTTAGCATTGCAGACCATCTGGATGTTGAGGGAGTGGTAGGACTTGCGATTGCGGTACATGTACTCCGTTGCAGCTGGTGGGCAGATGTGGATGTGGATGTGGGTACAGTCAATGCATCCTATCACGTGTGGGAAATAGCCGACATTGTAGAATTGAAGCTTGGTCTCATCCAAATCCTGTTGGCTTGTTGGAAATTTGATGTGGTGGTGTAGCTGGGTCAGCATTGCGTCAAGGAAACTCCCTAGGCAGTGGGACATGGTGGGCTGGGATATCCCCCCAGCAGCCGCAACTATCCCCTGGAAGCTCCCGGAGGCCAGGAGGTGCAGGCTACACAATACCTGGACATGTGTTGGCACAGCATTGGTCCGCCTTGTTGGGTGCTGCATCAGGGGGTCAAGGTCCTGAATTAGCTTGATGATCATTGCCCCATTCAGGCGGTACTTTGCCTATATTTGCTCTCTGGTTTGGCCCAGCAGGGTGACCCGCTGGCGGAATATCCTGTCCTGGATTCTGCGTCTCCTCCGTGCTGCTCGCTGTAGCCTTCGCCGCCTGACCACCATGTACATTCCTGGCATTGTGACACTTCTTATGCTGATGCTGCTTCTCCTTAAGTGTGTTTGGTCAGGCCAGCACCAGTTGCTGATTGGCCAACGGTTTTTCTATTTTTTTTTTACTATGGGTTTGATGGTTACCACCTGCTTTGGGTTGTCCTTAAATTGCGCCTCGCCGGGTTTTTCGCTAATTGCGATTTTTTATGAATCCCAATTGCGATTTCGCTAATTTTTTTCGCAGATTCCGTGATTTCTCGCTATTTCTGATTCGCAAATGGTCTACTGCCGGGATTCTGCGAATCTTTTTGCGATTTCGCAATTCTGTGTTAGCGATTTCACTATTATCGTGGTGAATACCGATTAGGGAAATTGCGCCCGCGATACCATTTTCGCAGCTATTGCGAGCGCAATTTTGCTTCATGAATCAGGCTGTTAGTGTTCTGAGGCATTCATGATGATCCATGTTTGGCCTTTTGGTGGTAGGTTCCAGTGTCAGTGGATCAATTTAACCTTTCATCCCTTTGAGATCACTAAAGTAAACACCACTCAGATGAGTAGCAAACAAAAAATCTGTTTTTCAGCACCACGATACCAAGATAAACATTTACTTTTATTTAGGATTTAATTTAGACTACATGATTTTTAGCCTCAAAAACAGGAGAAAATAATAATTTATATGTAAAAGAGAATGTGCTGATATGAACACAGCTACCAAGACATTCTGTCTCATCAAAACGGCGGCTACAGCCAAGTAGGCTGCAAAATTACTAGGTGACCTGTAGTAAAGTAACAAAAATACTTGTGACTGAAGGTAGAAAAAGCAGCCTAATGGTAGTCCGACTAAACTCAGAATTGAACCAAACATTTATCTTGACAGGAAGGTAAGAAGTAGCTTTTAGTAAATATACCAATCAACTGCTTCTTCGAGTGTATCAAGCTGGAGAGTATTTACTTTGTTCTTGGGGCTGCTCATTTCTAATAGTTTATGTCCATTATCATAGTCATGATAAAAGCTGCTTCCTTATCATTACCTGTCCTGCCACCTTAAGAGTGCACACACACATGCACACGTGTGGACACACACTCATACAGACACACACACACACACATGCACACACAAATACATTGATGCAGAACAGAGAAAAAGGACAACACCTAAAGAGCCTCAATCTTCTAAATTTTTGCATGGGTGCTGGGGAGATGCAAGGCATAGGACTTGATTCACAAAGGTACTCTTACACTCATGTCTAAGTTTACTACTGTTCGGTATTCACAAACTACGTTTTACAACTGCTAATAATTAGGGGTGTGGAGTTCCCACACACAGAGACACTGCAAACGGGGCAGAGAACTCTCCACACCTGAGTTTAGGGAGTGCATAGCTGTAAAACTCAGCACGTAGTTGTGAATACCAAAGTGTTGTAAATTTAACAAAAGTGTAAGTTTACCTTTGTGAATCAAGCCCATAGAGTGTGTTTACTAACCATTTCAAAAGTCCGCTTGTCCAGCACTAAACTGCAGTTCGTCATGGGGGCACTCATGGAAACTTTAGGAATTTTGCACAAAGGTTAAACAGCACTACCTGTAAAGAAGTATTTATTCTCAAAAACTGAAATCTGACTGATACCTGTTGAGAATGGCATGAAGGCCGGGTTCAACTGGAAGCAACCGTTTTCATCCAGAAAGTGGTTGGGGTCAAAAGTGTCAGGATTTTCATACATGGTGGGATCAAAATGCACGGAAGTCAAAAGAGGTATGAATTCGGTTCCCTGAAAAACAAATAAGAGACTATCACAAGACGATAGGGAAACTGAATGCTTACAGCAAAGATGTGAGGACCAGCATCTTGAGATGTTAGGCACCATGTGAGGTTTTATTTTATGAGTTGATTGAACTAGCATTCTGTTCTAGAATCTATATGTCACCAGAGTGTTGAAGACTGAAGATCTTCTTTATGTTTAAGTAGATTGTGAAGTTCCATTGTTGCCTGTTGCCTGACACTTACTTTCGAGCACTTACAGACGGGAATGCTTTTTTTTTACCTTTCTGGCCATTTTGGAACCACTTCTTTACATTGAACACATCAATATGTCTAAGAATTGTGAGGGTCACAGTTTGTGATACCCATTTAATGCTGGAAATCAGACGGGCATAATTTGTAGTTTGTCTGGACTGCCCCTTTTAGGGCAGGATAGGAATAATTTCCATATTGATGTCCTTTTTTGAAGTGCTTAAGTGAGCAAAATAAAAGCAAAAAATATTGGATGGAATGTGACTGACAGATATTACCAATGGATCAGATCAATTCTAGTTTCCATTTTACTTTTTGTTGTGTGCCCAGATGCGTGCCCTATAACCTATTGTGCCAAAGGCACTCAAGCTCCACCCTGCAGATGATGCCCAACAAGCCCAAAACATATCTGTGTCCTATTATGAACCTGGTCAGAGGGGCTGTCACCATAACAGTTGGGTCAGACTTTATTTTAAGTGCTTGACTTTCAGTGATCTGTTTATTTTTACTGCCTGCGTAGAATTTCACAGTAAGTAAACGAATGATGGAATAGAATGTGGCATAGAGTATCCAGTCGTTGTTTTGCATAAGGTCATTCCACTTATCCTTCTTTTTCTCAATGTGGCATGCTTTCCTAAGTGATTCACCTAATTGGCACTGATATTTTCAGAAGAGTGAGTCCAACAACTTTCTGTGCCATATACACTCAGGCTACTTCTCAATGATTAGGATTTGCATGGGGAAACATATATGGGATTGCTTGTGTTTTACGTCAGAGGGGACATGGCCCTGCAGTTCAGGCTGACAGCGCCTTTTAAACAAAAAGACGGAGCTTAATGTGACGCCCAGTAATTACCAGTGAAAGAGATGAATTCGAACGTTCTGTCCATTTTTCTGGAGTGTGGCCAGTTCTTGTCTGGTAGTAAACTCCACCTTTACCGTTAGGACTTTTTAGATCATTGCCAATTTGTGCAGTTTCTCTTTGGCAGTCATTAGTTAACGCTTTAAGGGCCTGATGTCCAAAGCATTTTGTGATCGCAAAATCTGCAATTAAAAAAACCCACTGGCTCTGCAACCACGAAAGACTGTTTAACCATTTACAAAATCCATTTTATGAGAAAGAAGAGTGTTTTCGACCCAATAAAGAAGTTTTGTGACCCTGTCCATGTCATACATAGAAGTGGAAGTGATAAGGGGGCCACCTTATTTTCTATGATGCGGAAAGTAATGTATCAATGTTCTTTTACAACAATTGTGGACATAACCATCTCCCCAACAGAAAAAAAGACCAGAGGAATGCTGGGACCCTAATACTGCCCCTCCCACAAGGAGTACATAAGCAGCACTTACCCAGCATCCCGCCTGTACAACCAAGCCCACACAGGAAGGCCGTCTGCCCGGGAGGGAGGGGTGTATGATTGGGACGAGGACAACGGGACCCTAAGTAATAAAGAGTACCAGTGAGTAATAGAGCATTACCCCCAGATCCCTTATGTCCTCGTCCTATTCATTGACAATGTGGAGAATACCAAAGCAGAAAATTCGGCCTCCCGAACTCCCAAGCGCACCCAGGAAACCACACCAAACGCAGCGACCCAAGGGATCACAGAAAGAGGGACCCACAACAAGGTACCGGCCAGCAGCCCAGAACAGGACAGCAGGGACACAAACAAGGACCAGAAACAACCAAGAAAAAAACAGAAAGACAGAGCAATAACAAGGAAGCAGCCAACCAGAGAAACCGGAGACAAAGCAACCAGGCTCAAAACCCAAAAGGACACAGCCAAGGGAAGCCACCGGACAAGGCCGACTACCCCAGACCCACCAGGAAGGAGCACAGGCCCCAGCAGCCGCACCGACACAGAGCAAACTCTGGCCGCCCCGGAGAAGGCCAAAGAAAGAAGCCAAGGCCGGGCAACTGGGCCCAGGTACAAGCACCCAGCCAACAAGGAAGGAGCCACAGCGAGAGCCCAGGAGCAACAGAAACCCCAAGAGGGGAAAGCCTCACAGGGAAGTAGGCAGCAAACCGCACCAGGACCGGACACAAATCCCCAGAGCCGAAAAGGAAAGGACAAGAGAACACTACTCACTATGGAACCAGAGTGATTAAGTATTTTTAAGAAAAACAGTGATTCCTGTGAAACATATACTTAATAATGATTGGAAAGGCAAAGTGAAATTTGCATGTATCCAGGGGTTACACGTGATGTCAAAGAGAAAGGAACACGCATACACTGACTTCGTTGTTCTATAGTTGTATTCAATAGGAAAGTAGAAATGAATATTCAGAATTTATAAACATAGGAAAAAAGTATTTACAGTTTTGTACGGTGTCCCAAGTGAAATATGAACCTAACTATCATAAGTGACGTTGTGTGACAATATTTACAAGGTTTTAAAGGCTTTTTGTTTCAGAAAGCGACCAAGATTCAATTTTTACAAATACATAGTCCCTATACAATGATAGAGTAAAATTCCAATGGTTCGCTTTTCCTTTTTCTGTCGACGGAATTTTGACCCTATTTTGGGTGTAGGGTCTCTTCAGGACCTACAATGTTAGGGACATCTGGATGTAGAATTGCTGAGGTATAGTGCAGTGATGTGTAACCCGTGTTGAAGGTGAAAAGAAGGAACTCACTAGGAAACCCAACCGGGTTCCCTGATAAGGGTGTGTGATTTAGCAATCCTAATTTAAGTGTGGCTCGGTTGCTCTTTTTTCTGCTTCAAGGTTTCGAATTCAGCAGTGGCTGATATTATTCGAATTACGGGGGCTCCCTGGCAGTATATTTCCGCAATCATGGTGATTTCTTCTTTTCTTCGAATAAGGGGATTAGATCACTTACGTCAGTCCTTCTTGGTACAGTGACAAATGTGGTCACTGTTCCATGTTTTCACCTTCAACACGGGTTACACATCACCCCACTATACCTCAGCAATTCTACATCCAGATGTCCCTAACATTGTAGGTCCTGAAGAGACTACGCTGACTACGCTGGCAGACTACTTGCCTCCCCCCTCAATGAGTGGCCGACTGTAGGGCCGTCATCTCCGGGGACCGAGCAGGGAAATTAGTGGCGGCCATCTTTGAGAGGGTTCGCCTCTTCCGTTGCACGGGCGCCGCTATAAAAACATACGGCAATGTCTCCGCGCAGCGGACGCGCCCAGCGGGCGCGCCATACGTGCGCCGGAGTCAAGCCAGAGTCCTGCCTGTCTGCGCCCGTCCGCGATCGACCGGGGCACGGGGCAGGACCCCCTGGGCCTACAGAACCAGCTGGCTCTCAGAGTATGTATAGCCACCGATTATACTACACTAAATCAGACCTGCTATCATTATGTCAGACATCGAAACACAGTTGTTTACATACTTTACGGGCTGAGTATTTACCCCCCTATTGCAAGATATGTAATCAGACCTTGCCATTAGTAATTAAGGTGGTGAGGGAAGAAGTCAAGTTAAAGATGATACTACTAAACTGTAGGTCTATGAATAAACATAAAGTCGAGATATACGACCTACTGATAAACAGAGACCTGGACGCCATGTTTCTTACTGAGACATGGCTGGAAGAAACATCCTCCCCGGATATACTTGAAGCTGTCCCCCCTAGTTATAGTCTACTTAGACTTGACAGACAAAAACAGCGAGGAGGAGGGTTAGCATTAATCTATAAATCAGAATTTGAGTGCACTCTACTTAAAACCACCGTACCTAACAGCGAAAGTGGCTTCTTTACCATAAAAATAGGCCCCAAAAACGTGGTCAGTGGACTACTGATTTACCGCCCACCAGGGGGCGCTGCTCAGTTTGGAGACCAACTTATAGAATTAATAACTCAATCAGTAGTCAGATATAAAAGTTTCTTATCCTAGGTGATTTAAATCTTCACTTTGCAGATACAGATTGCAGAGAAGCACAAACGGTGGTAACAGCACTGAATTCCATGGGAGTCAGGATGCTTTCAACAGCCCCCACGCATCAGTTAGGCCATCTCTTGGACCCAATTTTTTCAAATTGGGAAGGAACTAAGGTTCTACCCCTGGTCCCATTGTTCTGGTCGGATCATAGCATCGTTCCATTTGAAATAGAAGATGAACCCCCAGGAATTACATCCAAAAAAACCCTATCACAAAAATGCAGAATCTGGAAAAAATTCACTCCAGAACTGTTTAAAAGCGCCTTATCAGAACATCCCCTGACACTAGGTAACACCTTACAGGAGGCATGGGATAGCTATGAGAATTGGATGTCCAATGCATTAGACAAGGTCGCACCTTGGACGTTCAAACCACCGGTAAGACAATCCAGAACTGCCCCGTGGTTTTCAGAAAAACTTAGATTGACCAAAGCTCAATGTAAAACTGTAGAGCGGAGATGGAGGAAGAGATATGCCCCTGAACTCAAATTATGCTACAAAACGGAGCTAAAAAAATACCAGAAATTGGTAACACTGGAGAAAAGTATCCACTTCAAAAGCAGAATTGAGCTAGCAGACAACCCCACCAGAGAACTATTTAGTATCTACAAAGAACTCATGGTTCCATCTAGACTTGAGGCTCAAGACACTTACTCTACTGAGATGTGTGATCTTGTAGCTGATTTCTTTGTAGATAAGGTTGACAACATTCATGCCACCTTTACAGACAATAAAGATCTCTTAAGAAACAGTGAGGATATTAGAGCTATCTCCACACAGAAATCCCATCTTGCATGCTTTAAAACTCCTGATCGACATGAACTTTTAGGTATTATTAATAGTATACAATCAGGTCCCCCTGCGACGCGTGCCCTCTGGCTCGGTGCAAGGGAGTTATGGAGAGTATACTAATTGACCATATCAGTCACATGGTGACACTGTCCTTTCAGGAATGTTATGTTCCGGAGGCGTGGAAAACTGCTCAGGTTATACCACTAAAAAAGAAGCCCAATATTCACATTTCCCAACTCCAAAATCTCAACCCCATCTCCCTCCTCCAATTCTGCGCCAAAATAATAGAAAAAATTGCTAATAGACAGCTCATGGAATATTTGGAGGAAGAAGCCCTCCTCCACCCCTCACAATCGGGATTCAGAACTGGCCACTCTACCGAGTCGGCCGTTTTGTACTCCACTGAGCGTCTCAGGCAGATAGTGGATGAAGGTGAGACAGCAGCGTTGGTCTTATTAGACCTAAGTGCAGCATTTGATACCGTGCTGCACACAACACTACTGTCTCGTCTTTCGGACATGGGGGTAACGGGTCAGCACTTGCCTGGCTGCGCTCCTTTTTGGCCAACAGAGGTTTTCAGCTGCACTGCCCACCCTTTAGATCTTCCCTCCGGGAGGTGAGCCATGGGGTTCCTCAGGGCTCAAGTTTGTGCCCTACGTTGTTTAACATCTATATGGAACCCCTGGCTCACATTGTGGAGGCTTTATGGGTGGGCATTGTCAGTTATGCAGATGACACCCAGCTGGTGTTTAAGCTTACTCCCAACCATAAAGAAGACACCATCAATTTTTCGAACTGTATGTCAGCAGTAGCAGTTTGGATGAACAACAACTGCTTGCATCTGAATGGCAAAAAGACTGAACTGCTGGTGGTCGGGAGAGCAGCATCAGCTTGGTCTCGCTTATGGTGGCCAATTGAACTAGGAAATCCTCCTATTCCTGTGGAGTCGGTAAGAAACCTTGGTGTTATGCTGGATTCTGACCTTTCTGGCAAGGCCCATATTAGCAGGGTAACGGGGAGGTGCTTTGGCATACTGAGGGTTCTCCGAAAAGTATTAGATCTCCTTCCTACCGGAGCCAGAAAAACTATTGTCCACGCGCTTGTGACCCCCATCTTGATTATGGGTCTACACCAACTCCAGTGTGTGCAGAATGCCGCTGCACGCCTCGTGCTCAGACTCTCACGTAGAGCCTCCGGAAAGACCTCCTTGGCCAAACTCCACTGGCTCCCGGTTAGGGAGAGGATTACATTTAAAACCCTCTGCTATGCTCATCGCATCGCCCAGGGCAAAGGCCCTGATTACTTAAAGAACCTACTCACCATACATCGCCCCACTCGGAATTTAAGATCATCCGGCACGATGTTATTTACACTTCCTCGTATTCTTAGGGCCAGAATGGGCGGCCGCTCCTTTAGGTACCTCGCCTCCATGCATTGGAATGCACTCCCGCTTCATCTGCGGATGGAACCTTCTGAATTGAGATTTCGGGGAAAGCTTAAAACACTTTTGTTCCCCATTATGTAACCTCCTAGAGCTTCTCCATAGCTGCCTCTCGAAATCTATCAGCAGTTAGTGCGGGGACACACAGTTCCTTGTGTAGCCAGGCGCTCTACAAATGATTTATTATTATTATTATTATTAATTCTACATCCAGATGTCCCTAACATTGTAGGTCCTAAAGAGACCCTACACCCAAAATAGTGTTGACAGAAAAAGGAACAGCAAACCATTGAAATTGTACTCTATCATTGTATAGGGACTATGTATTTGTAAAAATTTAAACTTGGTCACTTTCTGAAACAAAAAGCCTTTGAAATCTTGTAAATATTGTCACACAACATCACTTATGATATTTAGGTTCATATTTCACTTGGGACACCGTACACGACTGTAAATACTTTTTTCCTATGTTTATAAATTTTGAATATTCATTTCTACTTTACTATTGAATATAACTATAGAAAAACGAAGTCAGTGTATGCGTGTTCCTTTCTCTTCACCTGTAACCCTGGATACATGCAAATTTCGCTTTGCCTTTCGAATCATTATTAAGTATATATATATAGAAAGCCCAGGGCAACCAGGAACCCCCGGCAGAACCCAAACAGGAACCAACCAGGTACGAACCCGCCGAACCACAGTGGGCAGACAAGAACAAACCAGGAAGCCAGGGCCGGAGACAAGCAACCTGTCGACGCAGGAGGACCCCCAGGCCCAACCAACCCCTGGAAGGAGCGCACAAGCCAAAGCAAAGGGCAGGGCGGCAGCAGAGGCTACAGCAAAGTGGGACCCGGAGGAAGCAGAGAAGCCAGAGGCACAAGCAGCACCAGACTCCGGACAACCAACCACCAGCAGAACACATCCCCAGAGTGGGCAAGACAACACCATCCAACCCCACCCCAACAGGGGATGAGGGGGCAAGACGAAAGGCACCCCACACCTGGTGCAGAACCCGGGGTAGCCCGCAGGAAAGACAGGAGCGAATCAGGACACCAACCACCAGGAAAGGGACCGTGGAATCCAGGAAACACACCCCAGAGGCAGCATGGTAGCCACAGCACAGCAAGCCAAAACCCAGGAGGCACAGCCGGAGGCCAAGCCAAATCAGCAACCAGCTGGCAGACCAGGAGGAACAGGAGGCAACTCTGGACGTGACAACCCTGAAGGAAAGTGAAGGACATGATCCCAGCACCAACAACGTGAGCCCGAGGACCAGGCGAAGGCAACGCACTAGGTGGAGCCAGCGGGAGCCAGAAGGCACCACAGAACACCAGGCCCCTACAAAGCCCAAACGAAACCAGACGCAACCAAGGGGCAAACAGAGTGGAAACACCACCAGCTACATGAAGGGCCAAACCAACGAGGAGAGCAGGGAAAATGGAAGAAACCGGAGCCCAACACCAGCCCAATGAACCAAACCCATGAAGAACAGCGGGCAGGACGAGGCCCGGGAGGGTATACAAGGGCACAACCAAAACACCAATGTGTCAGGCTAGGACACCCTGAGAACGCCCAGAGCAAGGATGCAGGGCCAAAAGAAGGCTCCCAGGGAGGAAAGGACGGAGGGGAAAACAAGCAGAAATCCAAGCAACCTCACCAGAACCCCAGGCGTTCCCCAACAGGGAGAACAACAGAGGAGCAGGAAACGAGGTGCCAAGGTCCAAGACAAGCACCAGCAAAAAACAGCCTGGCCCAAACAGCAGGGACTGGGATCCTGGAGCCCCATGGACCCCCGGAAAGGGAGCAAACACAGGCAAACCGCCACACGGAAAGCACCAACGGGAGGTGGGGAACCGGAGCAAGAAATAACACCCAACCCCCCCAACAGCCCTAGGTGCACCACCAGCCAAAACGCAAGGGCAGGAGAAGCACACACACAGTGGGCAGGCACCCTAGGGAAAGAAAAGACCAAACCACAGCCAACAGCCAGGCTGCAAGGGGGCCCTGGGCACCAAGGCTCCAATGGAAAGCCAGAAGCTGACTCAAGGCGCACCACAGACCACCGAAAGGAAGATCACAGAGAGGAAACGGGCCCTGAAACACACAGGGACCAAACACCAGCACCAGCCACGAAACAGTAAGGAAAAAGCACCAGGCAGAAGCACCCAGCAGAAAGGGGCTGCAGCAGGAGCAACCACACACCAAGCAGCACCACTGGTGGAACCAGGAGACAGGAGAAAGCCCGACCCAAAGAGAAGGCAGAGGCCAACGAAGCAAACCCAGCCAACAAACGCAAGCATGCGAACAGCGGTGAGCCCAGACCACCACAAAGACAACCCAGGGCAACCCCTGAGAAGAAAGCAGAGCGCAACAGAAGGGGAACACAAGGGGAACACAAGGGCTAATCCAAGGACCCCACGGAAGCCAGGAACCGCGCAACCTCAAGAGACAGCAGCCCCCTGCCCAGAAGAGACAAGCATCCGGACACGGCGGAGCCAGCCAGACCGCACAAAACAGACCAAAGGCAGAGGACAAACACCCCAGGCCACACATAACCAAAGCCAGGGTGGAAGAAAAGAGCACCGCCCACGCAGGGGATCCCGGGCATTAACCCTGACACCTGCAGGCCCCCATAGGGCTCCCAAGAACAGGAGCACACAGAAGCCAGCGCAGCAGAAGGGGCAAGAAAGGAAAGCCAGAACCCCCCCCCCCCCCTCCAAGAGGAGACCGAGCACGCCAAGGCACGCCGAGCGGGCACAAAGCCACTGACTGACAGGGGCCAACAGCGGGATAAACCCCGGACCAAGACAACAGGGCTGCCGCACCAAAAGATCGGGCCCGGGATCACCAGAGCACTAACACAGAGAATTAACAGGAGGGCAGAAGCCGAGGGACCCAGGAGCAGGGTACCACACCAGAAACATGCAAAATACAGCAAAGTATGAGAAAGAGCGCCAGAAGAGAGACACCCCAGCAAACGCCACAGGCCAACCGGCGAGCACAGCTGAACAACAGCCAAGAAGACCAACACACCAAACACGGATGGCACCTGACAAGGGGGCGGAAGGGCGACAGGCCCCACGCCAAGCACAGGCAACTCACACCCATCTCAAAGGCCGACAGCAGCTGGCAGCCCCAGATCCAGGAAGCAACCCACACCAAGCTGCAGAGACCAGAAGAGAGCAGGAGAAGTCAGGGTGGCACTTAGGGCGGCAGAGAAGGAACACGCAGCAGCAGCGCAACCCCACCAGCAGCCGGCAGCAGGAAACCAGGACATCCCAGAGGGCAGCAACAGAGGTCATTCGACTAGAAACCACCGGCTGCAGAGCCTGAGGAGACAAAAGGAGCCGTGGAGGCCAGTCCCAAGGCAGCACCCAGCAGGGCGCAACACTCCCGGCACCCAGGCCACAGCAAAAGGCGGAGGAATAGCCCCGGAAGACTACCGGGCCAGAGCCAGGCAATCTTGAAGGACATGCCCAGAGGCGCAGAGGACCAACTGGGCAAAGACACCAGCCCAGGAACCAAAACCAGGGCAATGTAAGCCTACAGCACCCGGCAATGCCAGGCAACCACTTGAACCAGGCTTGACGCTCCACAACAGGTAAAGCAGAGCACGCTGCTCAGGAACCATGTGTCGGACTGCTACACAAGGACCTTGTTCTGTACAAATATGTGCACAACTCACACACGAGCACCAATTGCACCACACATGAACACAGTACTGTTAATGAGATCAGACTAAAGCAGGTGCAGGAAGGCAGGAATGGCAGAAGGATGCAGTAAGTCAAGCGGGGATGCTGAGTCCAGAACCAAGCCCACCAAGCTCCAAGGGCGCAACACAGCGCCGAGCACACACTGCGTGTCAAACAGCCAGTTAGAGTCACTCAAATGCAACACATGGCACCATTCCTCCTACCACCTCCCAGCGCCATGCCTCCGCAACCAAACAAAGGAATGGGCAGGAAGGCAGGCACGAAATCCACATAACATGGAGTGTACTCACCCGGAGCGGGGGCTGAGACACCACCAAGAACACGGCCCCCTCCCAACAGCCTGCCCAAAGGATCCAAGCCGGGGGTCCCATCAGAGCCGGGAACACCAGGAAACCAGAAAGCACAGTGCGTCTCCCACCCAGCCAGGCCAAAGGAAGACGCGCACGTGACCTGGAAGCAACCCGGAGGCCATGCACCAGCCGCAAAGGGCCGAGCGGCAAGGGGCAGAGCAGGCCACAAACAGGCCCACCTCCCAGCAAGCTCGGCAGGCCAGGAGGCAGACCAGGAAACCCCCCCCACCCGCACAGCCAGGCAGCCTGGCGGGGGAGGAGAGAAGAACCACACCCCCTGCCCAGCAGGAGCAGCACCAGCACATGCAAATCCATCTGTCGACAGACAGAAAAAAAGAACAGGCGGGATGCTGAGTAAGTACTGCTTATGTACTCACGGTGGGAGGGGCAGTATTAGGGTCCCAGAATTCCTCTGGTATTTTTTTCTGTCTGGAAGATAGTTAACTCCACATTGTCAATAAATGGGATGAGGATATAAGGGACCTGGGGGTAATGAAATGTCTTCCCAAACTGGAAAAGTATTTTTTAATTTTTTTTAGCAGCACTATTACCCTTAATATACACATACTGCTTGAAACAAAATGCTTTCTATTCAGGAATGTAAATGTAGGGACAGAGATCCGCTGTCCGTTGCAGACATAAACCTCTGCATTTGCAGGTAATCACAGGAGGTCTCAGATTGCAACCTACCACATTAGTATTTATTAAACAAGTATTTTGAATGTACAATTTGTGATGCAACCAACTAGTACATCGGTCACGTTGCATTCCCACTTGCAAACCAGTCTGTATGCAAATTCTACTTCCCATGTTTGTGAATGGGAATAGTACATTCAGCCTTGAGTGGCTGATTTGGAACTGTCTTATACCTACTCTACCATAAATATGTTTTGCCATATGTGAGAATTAATGGAAATCTGTCAGAAGCACTGCTTGTTATATATTCATTTTGAAAAGTGCCTTGTAATTTTGCAAGATGTACATTTTATGAAAATTTTCTTAAATATTATTAAATAAAAACTAGCATTTTCTATATAAATTACAGCATGCATGCATTAAAACACGCCCAACAGTCAAATCGGTAATGGTTATCACAAGGTTCTTGTTAGTAGAAAAGCTCAGATAGGTTCCCCTATATTGCTCCATGCCTGGAAATTATTAGTGGAAAATCTGAGGTCAATTTAATTTGGGGTCCCTTCTATAATTATCCCTCAGCATGTATTTAAGGCAAACAACTGAAGGTAGATACAGAAAGCCTGAAATATTTTAAATATAACATGATGTTCTCTTTTGAAGACTTGCAAAATCTTCGTTTTCCGTAGGTACTACCTGCTTACTTTTTTTCTTGGCTTTAAATTACACACATTATAAAAATTGGGACTTATGAAAAAAGTGTTGGATAGACAGAGTATCATTGACAGCAATATCATTTGCACAACTCCATTAGTCCAAAGGCATACCTTCTTGAACGTGTAGCCTCCAAGTTCAGTGTCTTTCGTCAGTGAATGTGTCAGGGACAGTGGAATTACGTCGGCTATTCTCTGAACCTCATGGATAAAAGCCTGTGTGTATGGCATCTGCTTCCTGTGCTCGACTGATGGCATGTGTTGTCTGCCAATCACGTGATCTATCTCCAATTGCACCTTTTCTGTAAAGAAATAACACACATGTCTGCAATAACACCATGGCACACATTTACAGAACTTCACCACTGAGCATATGAATAATTTCTATATCGATTTATTATATATACATTTATCTCATTTAGATCGGGATTAGCTTTGCCCTCCTCACCCCGGACCTCAGTTGGTCTTGCACGATGTGTAGTTGTCTCAATTCAACGATCCATAGTTGCACAACTATATATTTTAAAGGAAACAGTTTATTTACACTTTTTAGCTCTAGTTTCCCTCTTTTTTTATGTCCAATCTTGACATATCTACATTTTAAGATGGTATGCTACTGATCTTTTTTGTCAAGAATGGCGGAATTTATTCTTAGAGACATAGCAACAATAAACTGAAAATATAAAGCACAGGGATTTCCACAGTGGATTCTCCTTCACATTAAGCACGTTCTACAAAAATTGAAGGACTTTTAATCACCACACACCTCTAATTCAGTCTCAATAGTTGTTGCTGGAAGATAAGACTAGTTTATATCCTATGAGCTTCAAATCACCGGCTGCTATATAAAACACTCTATGTTAGGAAGATTACTGGTCGCCAAGCAGCAGATCCATAGGTAATAACTCACATCTTTTACATCCTAGTTTTTTACTTTGAAGGTTGAAAGGTGTACTTCCAAAAACAAAAACTAAGGAGTCAATAAGGCAACGCAATAAACATTTGTAAAAAGGGAAAAATAAGGCAGGAAAGGATAAGGATAGCTTTGGAAAAGAAGAGGAGGAAAAGGGAGAATGGGATTCTCTCAATAAGAAAAAAAAAAGAAATAGAGAAATAATACCAAAATAACAAAAACATATAAATGTGGCAAAGTGAAATAGGGTGAAAAGAAAAAAGGAACAAGTGTTAGGCGAAAGGAAAACATGGTCAAAGGGGTTCCTCCAAAAGGAAAAAAAAAGAGGAAAAATGATACAAAAGCAGAATAATACAGGTGAGGGTAAAGAGGACAAGAGGGGTGAAATTCTAAGTGTATATGAACAAGGGAAAGGCTAAAGAACCTAAAAAAATGAAGTAAAAAATGAAAAGTACTGGAAATGGGATGCAAAATTATCAAACTACAAACATGGTATAACTGGTATTGAACCTGCCTACAGACACAGCACTTGCTAGATGATTAAGTGAATGAAAATAGAGGAAGAAGCAACAGTTTTCATTCAATAGATTAGATAGGTATTTTAAAAAATGTGCAGTGGTTAGATTCATGTGAATAATGGCCTAATTCAAAATGTAATGACAAGTTAGAAGACTTACTGCCACATCTCTAACAGAGGTGCATAATGAAGCCTGAATCAAAAGTTGGTTGCCAGTTTCATGAACAGAAAACATATTTGCCTTGCTGCAGAAGTCTAATAGAGATGGACTGTAGTGTTAGCGTGTAACCAGGATCTAGGCAAAGATGCCAGGCAGACCACAATGGAGCACTTGCCAGATACACTAAGCAGGCTCGGCCCGGTGAAAGATTTTACCTCCTGATTTATTCTCTGAAATCATGTAATGTATAATAAATAATGTATGTCAAAATCCTCCAATGGGGCAAGGTTGCTGACTGTTTGAAAAGAAATATTCTCAAAGCCAGAGAGCTGTTGGACGAGGTTCCACTAAAGTCATTAATTTTGATAGGAAAAGCTCTGGTGGGGAATATATAATATTTTGCACCCACAGAAGTCCTCTTGCTGCAGGATAATTTTCACATCTTAGCTAGTTCAGGATTTCCTTGTTTAGACATAGTCTCTTTTTTGGAAGTTAGAATCCTCCAGCGTGACTAGGTCACACCGAAGTCAGATAGGCTTGCCGCAAGGGTCTAGTTGACCAAGTTGGAATCTTTCCCAACTGAGATTGTGCCTTCATTGGATGGAACTGGGTTGTTGGTCCTAGCCCTCAAGAGGTCTGAAAGTCCAAAATGTTTCAAAATCCCAACTTTTCAGAGATAGTTGGAGAAGTCTAGCTGGATACGTCCAAGGGTCCCAGGATCTTAGGTACAACACTTAGGGGTCAAAACTAGGGATGGGTGAAGTATTTCGCTCGCCGGCGGAGTTCACAGAGTTTTACCCTCTCTGCTCTGACAGCCGAGTTCCAAAAATGTCCACAAAGTGATGTGGAGCATAGTTTTTTCTTCCAAGTGGCTCAGCAATGGCAAGTTGGCGAGCACTTGCAAGAAAAAAATTCCGTGCTATACCTCCTTCAGATGAGATTTCTCATCCTGGGTGGCGCAACAAGTGGCGACTGCTCGCGTTAAAACAATCTTCCATTCACATTGAGGGAGCTGCCGCTCCAATAAATGTCTTCATGGGCGGCAGTAAGCAGAAGCACTCTCTGGTGCAACGTGTATTTCTGTTGCGCTGATTTTACATCATAGGACAAACTCCCGGTACTAAAAATCAGTGCAAACAGCACAACTTAACAGACTCCATCACTGGCAGAACTCCACAGCAGAGTTTTTCTGGCACTTTGCAGAGTTACATGGAGTAAAACTTCACAAACTCTGCCCAGGCCTAGTCAAAACCTACTCAGCACAGGTCATCAGCAGTGTTCAATCTAAGTCCATTTGCAACTGGTCAGGTGGGCACTTCAGAAAAAAGGCCTCTGGCAGCTTGTTGTCCCCCTGCATCCACACAGGAGGTCAGCCAACTGACCCTTGTTCGCTTTTTTGTCCTGGGTACATGTGGGAACGGGTCCACTCCTTTGGGTCTCCTCATAAATCTCAAGAAGCAGGTTCAGTCTTTTTTCTGTTTTCCACATGTCCAGAACCGGTTCTGAGGAGCTGGTTGTAACATCCATTTTCCTACAATTCAGTAGCCAGTGCATTGATGTGACCCCTGAACACTCCCTTGCCAGCATTGAGAAATCTCAAAAGGGCACTCTTCCCACTTATACAGTACACCTTGCTTGCCTGACTGCAAACTGTCCCAGAATTCACTATTTTAAGGAAAGTCCATGATGGTGCATAAGGTCTGCCATCGGAGGAAACTGGTGTGCCAGTCAGGGGAGTGTTTAGAGAATTGAGCAGTCTACTCCACCTAAGCTACACCAGATTGTTCTAGGACCAGCTCACATTCCCACTGGGATGGAACCAGGCTGACTATCATGTGTCTTAGTATCAACAAATGTCCCTTTCCTAGGCATTTCCTTAGACTAAACTATGATGGGCAGGCCACACCTCTGCTCATTTCATTCAATGAAGTCACTGAAACTCCCCCAGCTGCCCTTTCTGAGCTGATCGGGATCATATGGACCACACCCAACCCGTCACCAGGACTAAGCCATTGCCCTACTCTAGAAACAGTTTTTTCACTTAATTAAAGTTAAGCGCTGGCCGGGGCAGTGGCTGGCTGTAGGAAGCTGGCTCTGTGTATGCTATACCAAAATGAGGTATAGTGTGAACAGAGTTCAGTGAAACCTCAAAGGTAGGCAGAGATAAAAGTAGATACCACCTTACTCTCTATTTTCAGTAGTGTGGGCGAGCAGTACGGCTTTATCAGAGGGTAGTGCTAAGGATTTGTTGTACACATTCAGGCGGCAAATGATGTTACACATTCAAAGACTAAACTCTGACCAATTTGTTTATATCAAAAATATTATTGTATATTATTTCTTTCAACCAAGGCAAGTTTGATGCAGGTAAGTTAAATAAATGCTTTAAAAAATCTTATGCAATGTTTTACAATTGAATGCAGGTTCAAATGTACTTGAATGAATTACAGATAAATCACTGTTTCAAAATTACTTTTCAGTTACTTTCTATATTACCAGGTACGTTACATTTTAAATTACATTTCATATTACTTTTGCTAATCAGTGTGATATGCGTAGCTATCACACTGAGACATCTCCTAGACAAAAGGTAAATAATTCACTTTTAGTACATGGACAGTTTTTGAATGTTCCATTCAAACCAGGTCAGGATCAGCAGTGAGACCTCTGTGTGGTGTTGGGCAATCAAACTCGAACTGTAGGCATCGGGTGCAGACCCACGGTTATGGCTGGGGCCAGAGTCTGTTGGTGAGAAAATCCGGAGCTCACATGAGAAAAAGTTGTTGGTTTGGAAGGCAGGGCATGTCCTCCTGGTTCTTGAGTTGGCTGGCTGCAGAACACACTGGCATTTCACTGAAGCAGGTTCGAGGTGGGGAGAAGCCTGTAGGGCTGGGGCCTATTAGTTCAGCAAGGTTTCTTTGGTTCTTCTTCTTCCCTTCTTCTTGTCGATTCTTGTCTGAGGAGGCAAGGTTCAGGATTGCCCCTAAATACTGGATTTAGGGGGGTTACAGGTTGGTAAAGGTTTGGAACAATGGGTCCCTTCCTTGGGGTGGGTACACCCCCTATTATGCCACCCTGCAGTGGGAGGGGGGCACATGCCTCACTCTGGTTGGCTGGGTCCCCCATCTGCAAGATGACAGGGACTGAGAGTTGTGCTTCACCCCGCCTCCCCCACCTGAGGGGCGGGGTTGGCAAAGGTGGGCCCACCTCCCTTCCTCACTTGGCTTTCCCACTGATTCTTCTGCCGAAAGTGGGGGTCAGAATTGATGGGAGCGAATGTATGATGTTACAACACAAACATTTACAACGCATGCTTTTACAACGTGGTTTTTACATCGCAGCATCCATTACAACGCATGATTTTACAATGCATGCCATCACAACGCATTTTTATAAACTACATTTACAACGCATATGATTACAAAGCATACTATTACAATGCATAAACTTTTAGGACAACAGTAGGGTAAGTGTTGTATGGTGTTGCGGTAAAAAATTCTATTAGACTCCAGGCGAGTGCAATAGTAGGGTAAGTGTTAGATTGAGTAGGGGTAAAAATGACTATTCCCATGTACCTCAAAACCCATCCCCATTACTTACCTTATAACACGTTGTAATGGCATTCATTGTTATGGTCTTCATTGTAATGGCATGCGTTGTAGTGACATGTGTTGTAATGGCATGCTTTGTAGTGACATGGGTTGTAATGGCATGCGATGTAAAGGCAGCTGCGTTGTAACAGGCACGTTGTAAAGGTAGTGCATTGAAATTACTGTGTTTTAATGGATTTATCCTGGTGGGAGTTAGTTGATGGAAGCAGCAAAGGCTGGGGTAGCTCACAAAGATGACAAGCCTTTGAAGCTCCCCCTTTATGGACCCTGCCCATCCTGGAGGGGTTTGTTTCATACCCAAGAGAGCAGCAGGCTCTTGACCCAGGGGTCATTTAAAGAGCATTCTGGAGAAGTATAAAACTATGACCTGCTAGTTATCTTAAAGGAAAAAAGCAATAAGGGAAGTATCATGATGTAATTTTAGCTTTTCTTTTCTCTTTTTGTACGGAATGTTTTTAAATGTATTTTTGTATGAACTTGTTTTTTCTAACTGTTGCTGTTATGATTTTATTAATCTGCTAAAATCGAATAAAGCATTTTCTGATTCTGATTCAGTGATGCTGTTATGGTGCTGTGGAGTTTGCAATGACAAGATCATTCCACCATATACTCTTAATGGCATTACTGCACTTACAATGTCTAAGAATTGACTTAAAAACTGTAGGGCAAAGCTTTCCAAACTCTGTGTAGCGACACACTACTGTGTCACCTGCCATGTGTGGGTGTGTGGCGCAACGACACATTGACACTGTCTACTCATCATGCAGGACCGTACTGCACATGTCAGTGATGCAGTACCTATTCATGTAGAAGGTGGAAAGGAGGAGCCTCATGCTGCCATTCTCCTGCGGGCCAGGCAGTGAGTAATATACTGTGGCGTGTCAGGGGATGGGGCTGCTAGAAGAATTAGAAAAAGCTTTCAGTGACAATCATTACCTGGATGTGTATGCCAGGGAAATGCTGGCCATGAAAACTGAACTTCTACAAGACAGGATACAGGTGAGTTCAGAGAATTTTGTTAGACACTCTTGTTACATGCACACAGATACACAAACGTGTCCCACACACGTTCTTACAGAGTATAATAAATGTGTTAAGACAAACAAAATAGGAGCACAATACATGTGTATTGCTAGGCTCAAAGCAAGACACCCTACTATCTACAAAACTGCTCAAGAGAATCATTTCTAACAATGGACATCCAATCCTTGTGGCATTGTAGTCAATTAGAAATTGTAGCGCGCAGAGTCTGAAGCCCAAAAAAGCCTAAGGTCACTCAGGACCTCATTTGGAAAAAGAAATCAAGCATGCTGCAAAATGAAGAATCCAGGAAGCGCAATATAGCTCTCCTGCAAACACCCCCATGAAGTTCACAATATGAGTGGAATCCGTAGAGACACGGGCTCGACAACCAGTTGGCGTTTATAGCCACACTCTTTGGGGATAAAAACACTGCTTTAGCGAAATAGCCTGTAAACTTTAATCCTAGGAGATTTGTCAAATCTTTCTTGACATGAGCAAATATGCATGACACTTGACTGAATCATGGAATGTTCACAAAGTCTTTCGTCCTTCTGAGTACGTAACAAAGATCTTACTTAAGTGCCAAGAGATACTAGGCAGAGGTCTTCAAACTGTGGGGTGCGCCCCCAATGGGGGTCTGTAGCTACATTCTTGTCTGAGGATTGCTTTCCATCAAGAGATTAGATTTCATTCCATAGTTCAGACTGTAAGGATATGTGCCAAAAGACAATATTTCCTCTGTTCGGCCATATGGCTTCCCACTAGCAAACTTCACCTTTGGGAAAGAGAAGGAAGAGGCATTTGTAGTTGGTCCATAGAAGAAGGTGCTCTTAGACATCACAGTTCATGACAAAACCACAAAGGGTGGCTTCACACTTCGAGAAGCCACTGCTGTCGAGGAAGGAACTCTTGTGCAGCTACTGCAGGGATGTCCTCAATAGTAAATTGTGGTCATGTGTGAATCTCACAAATATTTAGAGAGAATGAAACAGTTACGTTTTGCAAAGGTTCTAAATGTGACCAAGCTCCTCTTTATTGTGCACCACCGTATTGAATTGAGGATTATTGGATTCTTTGCCAAGTTCATTCACAAAGGCTCTGGTAGATTCACATCATGGAGGTTCCTTAGGGTAGTTTTAAATGTATTTACAGAACGCTATTTAGATAGATAGAGTATCTTCAGACCTTTCTGATTGTTTAGGGGAGTTGCCAGAAAATAAGGATTCTTCACAGTAGTCATTAGTGCTGAAACTCACTTTTAGTTGCTGATTTATTGTAACAAACACACAAACTTTCAGACACGCAGTCACACACACACACTCTTGACACGTGCATCATTCGCAACTGAACACAGTCACACGATTAGAGATGCGCATCCATCTCTATCACACAATGACAAAGACACACAAAAGCAAAAATTTCACTTGCACATACAAAACATTAATATTTACAAAAACACACATCAGAAGGCACACTCATTTACATACACACAATCAGACCAATACTCTGATATACAAACACACAAGCACACACCAACAGACACCAGCAGCTGAGAGCACAGTCAACAATGTTAGAGACATTCACTGTGTTATTATGAACGCACCATCTCCTGCTCTTCTCCAGTGCTTAATTTGTAAAGAAAAAAAAACGTGCCTGGGCCCTCGTCAGTAGTCTACTGCAGCCTGCACCACCCATTGCCCCTGCCAGAGCTGCCAATGATACTATCTTCACAACTACAAACCATCACAATAAGTGTGACAATTCAAACTATTCAAGGCCCCAAAGCTATATGAATTGCTTGTGTGGGAGGTATTGCTCATTTTCAATCTATACTGAATTAATAAACGGTTGTTGATAAACAGCGCCACCATTTTGCTAAACTGCCATAATAAGTACTGGTGTTGACAAGTGCCAGTGAGTGCCATCATTTAGTTGCTTCTGCCCTTCAGTGGGCCTTCACGGACACAGCCAGGCGTTCTGGGCCTGTTCAGAGGTCCGGTCACGCCACAGGCACAGCGCCACGTGGTGTCAGGCAATGGGGCCGCCTGCATTCTGCCCTCCAGTGGACCATACGGGCACAGCCAGGGGTTCTAGGTCCGTTCTGGGTTACAGACACAGCCAGGGGTCTAGGACCATTCCACAAAAACCACTAGATGTATAGGATATTTTTGCAAGATGAGGAATGGGCTGCTGGCATTTATTAATACAAGGATGAGTGACAGAATAACTACTGTTCTGGTCTCTTCTAATGGACGTATGAAGGCAAGGAAACAGGCCAAATATAAGAAAAAGTATATTAGCAATTAATTTTGAAAAACTGAATATCTCAGCTAGTTTTTTAAAATAAGGTTTACTTTGCTATACTTGATTTCCGTGCTGTATGAGACAGAAACTTTGTTGTTGTTGCAAGCACATCAAAGTGTACTTGAATGTTTAGTCTGCTATTAAAACTCAAATCATCATGCATACTCAGCTTGAAAGATGCCTAGGTTACTCATAAAGGACAACATGTTTTGGCAATGTATTTGTGTTATCTTACAAATTATATATTTTTAAAAATATAAATGTACAATTTTCCGGAGATATGTTGAGCCCCCATACATTGTGTTATTTACCATTTCTATGACATGTATTTGTCCTTATCTCTTACATGCAGTTAATTTAACTTCCGGTTGCTATAAAACTGAATTACCGGGGGAGTGGCTTGACGCACAGCGAGGATGGCTGCCTCTTTCAGAGCTCTCCGATATTGCCGGTGCAGACGCTCAGATAGGATGTGTTGCGGGTGATTTTATTGTTAACCTTGGACACCGTAGAGAGTAGCGACAGCCCGGGAATGCTGAGGAGTAATTTATTTTGCTCGTGCTGCTCTCTTTGAAGCTGCGCCATGGGAGAGAGCTCTGTTGCGCTATTTCTTGAAATGGCGGCCGTCATTGCAGCTTCCAGACTGTCACCATGTGCGAGGGCTAGGGCTTATTATTCAACCTCCTAGGCTTCTCCGGTTTGCTTTGCCTAAAGTACTGTGTCCATTTTACCAATTTGGTGAATTGCTGAGCTTTTAGTTATCAACTCTTGTGGAACCCTGTTTCTTCCTCATAAGTGGAAGCTTCAAAATGGCGGCAGCTGACTGGAATTTCATCTTGTGCTGAGTTCCTTAATGGAAATGCTGCAAATTTTTGATTGAATCTTGTTTCATTGCTTCCTGTTTATTACATTGGGGTACTTTAACCATATAGTGCCTTCCTTTTGTGTCCATGAAATGGTTGTTACAACCAGTTACAACACAGGAGAAATTTGTCTGCTTCTAAAAATGTTAAAGTGGGCCACCTCTAATTCTAAATGATTCTCTATGTATGAAATAAGCACATTAATCCACACCTACTCAAGCTACATCTCTAAACACGAGGTGTACATTTTCATTTCATTTTTAAGGATTATTTACGGCAGTTGCTGTCTGAATATCACTTTGTGTATTACATTTGCTAATAAGCTCTAATCTGAATACTGAGTCGTAGCTCAGTGCTGCAGCAGTGCTGTTTTCTTATCCGCCCTGACCCCTGTGGCTTGGTGCTCACCTGTTTTGCCCTATCTGTTCTTCTCAGCATAGATTAAATCTCACTACAAATACTTCTAATGGCGGAAGGCAAAGGTGTCACTACTAAAGACAGAGACGCTTAAGGGAATCTGAAACGTTCCAAACTTTCCACACCTACCCTGGATTCACCGGCTAAAAGTATTCCTGACTCTACCTCAACTCTGGAAGCTATCTTTCTCAAGCTCAATACCGTTCATGATATAGCGTAAAGTACTAAAACCAATACAGGTTTACCTCAGGTGGAGTGTCGGAGGGATGGTAGGAAACAAAATCTAAGAGGCCGGATTATGGGCTAAATTTTGACTGTTTGTTGCGTTATACAAAGAAAATTCCCAATTGATCTACAGTCCTTCTTTCTTTCGTTTCTTGTCTTTATCTTTTTTTTCTTCCTATGTTCTCAGGGGTTATTGATGGTTTCTTAGGTACTTCTGTCCCGTTTTGGTGTTCTGGTATTACTTGGCTTGGTTGTTCATTTACTGTTCACTTAACGTCTCTTCTCATCTCCTTCCTTTACAGGTTCCAGTGCTGAAGACGGACACACCCCAGGATGCTCGGATGAAAACAGGAGAGAAAGCAGTTAGTATCAAGGTTTACTTTATGATTCCTTTTTATAAGAAAGACCGCCACCTAACCGAGAATGTGTGCCCATAGACCATAGGGCTTTATTAAGGTGAAGAAAGGTTGTGGAAAAATAGATAAGACAACGTATGCACATGCACCCTGCTTCCCCTTTACTTCTCCTCCCTTTCTTTCTTGAGCCAGGGGACACAATTTCTCAAGTCTAGGTGTTATTTGTGCATTTAGATCGGGCTTTGTGTGAACTATAAAGTTGAAGGAACAAATGAATAAATAAATATTAAAACAAACAAACAAAAAACGTTAGCCCTTGCTATAGCGATACGTTAGGCATGTCTAGTCGGGTTCATGCAACGTAGTGAAGGAGCGAAGGAGTCAGCTACCATCCCCACCCTGCCCCCATGTCCAATAACTCACTGCCATAGCCACAACTCTCTTGAGTTGCGGCAGGGCTGTATCGGCTCTCCTGAGGGGTTCACCACTCTTCAGACCAGCTCACCACAATGTCTCCTTCTCGATCCTCCTGTTCTTCCTGGACTAGGAATCAGTGTGTGGAATCTTCCACAACATTCGGTGTCTCGTCCCCATCTTCATACTGTTCCTCTATGTCCTCTCCAACTTCCGGCTTCTGTTCGTGGTTCCTGGACTACGCCCCTTCCTCGGCTAGATCCTCCTCTTCAAGGCCACCTGTCTCTGCTGATTGGCTCCCTAGCGAGGCAGACTCACCATCAACCTGCACTGGGAAGGTGAAAGGTTTAACCCTTTAGTCACTTCCCCTTTTATTTTCAGGCCCTTGCTCTGTGCCAGCTCGAGGGAAAACGGCACCAGGTAAGGATCGAGCTCTGGTCGTGTCTCTTCCTTACATGGAGGTAGCAGCAATTCGTAAATATCTGAAAGATCTTTCTTTATGTGTTTCTACTTCTGAGACAAGAATAAGTTGTGTAGAAGATTATACAAATAAACAAGCAAAACACATCCAAAAATTGGAGCGCTCCATTACATCACTTAGGAGAGATCTAATAGAACAAGAGATCGTAACTGCAGAAATAATCTTCATATTTTTGGACTACCAGAGGGAAGTGAGAATTCCGCTCCTTCCGTAATTGACTTCTTACTTACTTGGATTCTAAATGCCCTGCATCTTTCTTTCAAACAGGAATTGGAGATAGAACGATCTCATAGAGTTCCAACTTTCAAACCCAGAAATATGTCTTCTTCAAGGCCTCCGATTTTTAAACCTTTGAGACATCAACATACTGAACAGATCTTAACACAAATGAGGAAGATAAAAACTGTTCAATGGGAAGGTCACAAAATCTCTACTTTACTCGACTTTGCCAGAGATAACGTCATTCGTAGCAAGGGCTTTCTAAATCTACGTAGGAGCCTTTCTGACATGGGAATCCGATTTACTTTTTCTGGGCCATAAACATTCCTGATCATTTTTAAGGGTCACTGACAGATGTTTTATGAACCCGCAGATCTTTCTAAATTCCTGGATGTTAGATTTGGGGTTCGCTAGTTGGCACAGGTAGGTAGTTTTGACAAATAGGGACCCTTGCCTCTAGTCAGGGTAAGGGGGTACACTCCTAAAATAGCCCCTGCTCACCCCCTTGGTAGCTTGGCACGAGCAGACAGGCTTATCTCAGAGGCAGTGTGTAAAGCATTTGTGAACACACACAGTAATCGAGCGACAACACTACAGATGGACACCACACAAGTTGTATATTAAAAATAAGTATCTTTTATATAGATTTAACACAAGACCATAAACGGCAAAAATCCACAATACAGTACTTAAAATGGTATGATTAGCTTAGTTCTCTTTAGATCTTAAAATGCGACACTTTGAGTCAATGTACCTTAAGATGCATAACGCTTCTACAACGAAAGTGTTGCAGGGATGGTGATGTAGTAGTTCCTTATACGCAAAGACAGTGATGCGTTGAAGATCCGGTGCAAAAAAACAAAGATGGCGTCTTCTTCCTGATGCAGTATGCTCCGCGGATGTTGCGAGATGTCTCGACTCGATGCGACAGCTGCAGCGGCGACACTCTTTTTTCGTGATGCGACGACAGCAGCTTTGGCGGCGACCCTCTTCTCCGACGAAGCGAGACGCTTCCGCTCGATGTGACAGCTGCAGCGGCGACACCCTTGTTCAGTGATGCGACGACAGCGGCTGCGGCGGCAGCACGCTTCTCTGTGGATGCGAAGCACTTCTGCTGCGCAATGCGACAGCTACAGCGGCGACACCCTTGCTCAGTGATGCAGCGGCAGCCATGGCGAAACGCTTCTTCGATGTTGCGAGACGTTTCTTGTGATGCGGTGCAAAGCGACAGCTACATTGGCAACATCTCTGTGATGCAATGGCAGCGGCTGCGACATGCTTCTTCGTCAGTCACGCTTCCAGCTCCTTGCGACACACCGTCCCTCAGAAGGCCTAAAACAGCTGCAGGCACTTCCAAAGGACTCTTGGGGAGCTGGTGGTTGAAGTCTGTTGTCCCTGAGACTTCAGCAGGAGGCAAGCTCTTTTCTCAAGCCTTTGGAGATCCTTCACAAGTTGAATAAAATTGCACACAAAGTCCTTTCTCCTTTCTTTGGCAGTCAGGCAACCACTGCAGGCCAATCTCTCAAGCAGCACTTCAGCTTAAGGATAGTCTCTCCTCAGTTTCTTCAGGTTCCTCTCCTCAGCAAAGGTTTTTTCTTGTTGTCCAAAAGTGATCTAAATTCTTGGGATCAGGGTCCAATACTTATATCCCAAAATCCTTTGTCCTCTGAGTGCAGAGGGGCCTTTGCCTAGTCCAAACCAGTTCTGGAGCACTCTGTTTACATGACTCTTTTCCTTTCACAGTGCAAGGCAGAAACATCAGACACACCACAGGAGGTGGAGCCAGTATTGTGGAGGAAAGGCACAGACCTGAAGCACTCTGTTGACATGATTCCTTCTCTCCTTTCAAAGTGCAGGGCAGAGACATCAGGCACATCACAGGAGGTGGAGCCAGCATTGTGGAGGGAAGGCACAGCCCTATTCAGGTCCCAGTTGCAACTCCTCCCTCCCATCTAGATGCAGATCTCTTTATTCACTACTGAGATGACTCGCCCTGTCTCCTGGAATCTCCCAGCCCTGTCACCCAAACTCCAGACAAGGAATACACAACCTAGCAAAGGCAGGCTTAGATAGTTAGACAAGAAAATACCTACTTTCTAAAAGTGGTATTTTCAAATATAGAATGTTAAAACCAACTTCACTAAAATATGTATTTTATCATTCTGAGTTCAGGCATACTAAACTCGAATTTCTACCATTTTCCCTGAGTCAGTTAAGATTATAAAATGTAATAATCTAACTGCCCATTCTGGCCTATGGGGAATAGGTAGCCTTGCAATAGTGAAACACAAAAATGGCTGTAATTCACTATGAGGACATGCCACACACTTCAGGGCTCGTCCTACCATATTCTTAGAATGCACCCTGCCCTTGGGCCTACCACAGGGGTGTTTGAGATGAAGAAAAGGGAACGTTTAGGGACTGGCAAGTGGGTGCATGTGCCCAGTCAACATGGCAGTACCAGACTGCACACAGGCTCTGCAACGGCAGACCTGAGACACACTTTCACAGCCTGGTTCTGTGGGTGGCACAACCAGTGCTGCAAGCCCACTAGCAGCATTTGGTTTACCTGCCCTGGGCATACTCAGTGCACTGTACTAGGATCTGACCAGTAAAGCAAATCAGCCAATCATGGAATCACTAATCCATACATGAATTTACAATAGGGAACACTTGCACTGTGGCACCGGACAGCAGTGGCACAGTGCCCAAAGCATCTAACACCAGCAAAAACACATGAGGCAACAGAAAAAATGGAAGGGAGACCCACGCAAAGGTGCCAGGTCTAACACTGTACAATCAATCTGAATCGCATATGGACTCAGACTCTTTACCTGGTCCTTCACACTCCTAGGCATCTGTATATGTTTTTCAGATGTTTTCAAATAATTATTTTCTCCTTATTGCTGAATAATATTTGGATATATTTTTCCGATATCCAAGTTTGTTCTAAGTTTCCATAGGACCTTGGCTATGTTGTTCCTTCTATATACTATATATTAGCTCTGGTTGTGTTTTGCTTGATATTAATGCTCTAACACATTTTGTTGTAGCTGTGCTGATGTTCTGTATATTCTAGATAGCCAGGATTTGATACTTTGTATAATACCATGCAGTATATTAATTTGTATTTTGTTCTCTCTTGGGATCATACTTTTTTAGACATATTTACATAAGTTGGTACTTCTAGCTGTTATGATCCTCTTAATGGTATATCGGTCTATTTGTTTCGTATTATCTCTGAATTATTCTATCATTACTCTTGCTACAGTTAAGTATCCTATTCTTATCCTATCCTTAACCTTTGTTTTTCTTCTTCCTTCTATCTATGAAAGTCTGTCTCTATGTTATATATTATTTACTGATTTCCATGATCACTTATGGAATACATTTTTACCTACCAATGTTCTCCTTTTCAGTCATATATCTCTTCTGTTTTGAATTCAATGCCACTCTTTTAGTCTCTGTTATTTTTAGTTACATATTTATTAATTAATCTTTTTGCTTGCTATTACCTGCTAGTTATATATCTATTTTATAATATTGTACATATAACTATGTAATTAATTTGACTGGTCTGTAATGGACTGATTGATGTATGTATAGTTGGATATATATGCTTTTTACATTTATGAATTGCTTTCTTATGAAATATCATTTTACTGCATATGTTCCATTTACTTCATTTTTAACTTCCTTCTACATAATATTTTTATTCCAATTGACTGACGTTGTTAATGAAATAACTTTTTTACTAACTATATAGCTTGCTTTATAGTCACTTTTATATAGGTATGCATTCTACTTTCTATATTCTATGTTTTTCCTCTTCCTGTTTTCTTTTAGTTTTTGTTTTCTTTCTATAGAGAAGTCTCATTATATGTTATTTTCCCCGATTACCAATGGAATGCATCTTTATCTATTGAATTTCTCCTATTATTTTATACTCCTGCTTTATTATGTTCTTAGTGCCACTTTTAATGTTAGATCAATATGTGTTGCACCGTTAATACTCATGCTCTTGAATCACTATTAGTGGTTAATGATATAGTTGTTTTATTGCTTTGTACGTATCAACTTGGAATTTACCTAAATTATATTTATAGCGGGTTTGACATTTGTTACAGCTGGAATGTATATGCTAATATAGTACTGATTTGTTTGATTACAGAGTGTTATCTCTTTGTAGATGTTCCTCTCCACTAGAGTATTTTGTTTTTTTGTTCTCAATATTACACTCAAGTTATAACCTTGATATGAACATGTTTTTAGCACAATAACATTTGTTCTGTTGCTCTATGGTTTGCTTATGTTTGAGCTGTCTACATTGATGATGGTAGCCTCTGCTGTTGCTCATCTACGTAGATTCCCTCCTCGTCCCAAGAATGTTTTTACACGTAGCTGGAATCGCGCTGATCTGCTTTCCCTCTCTCATTCCCTCGCTTCTTGCCCTCCCGATCTCAATGGCATTTCCCTCGACTTACAGGCCGCTGCAGTTGGCAACTGGTTATCTTCCGCCTGCGATCTAGTAGCCCCTCTCAAGCTAGTTAAATCCATTTGTCCTCACGAGGCTCACCGTTGGTTTAACTCTGAGCTTAAGGCCCTCAAATTGGAACTTAGACGCTCTGAGCGCCTTTGGCGCCGTAGCTACTGCCCCGGCCTCAAGGCCAAATACAAATCTCTTCTTAAAGAGTATAAGAAAGCCATTCTTGTGACCAAGACCAAGTACTTCTCCGAACAAGTAATCCTCTCTGCTAATAAATCTAAAGATATCTTCTCCTTGGTTAACAACTTGGCCACCTCTGATCGTGCTTGCCCCAATTTTATTCCCTCCCAAGCCCTCTGCTCCTCTTTAAACAACTTCTTCATCGAGAAGATCGTTAAAATTAAATTCAACATTTCTATCACTCCTTTTACTCCACTTCATTCTCCCCCCTCTGTGTCTAATTCTTCCATTTCCTCTTTCCTGCCCCTTTCCCTGGATTCCTTCTTAGCTCTGCTCACAAAAATCAAGTCAGGCTCTCCTACCGATTGTGCCCCTGCTCGTATCCTTAAAACTCTCTTTTCCTCTTGCCCTGCTACCCCTCTTTCCCTCCTTAATGCTTCTCTTTCCACTGGATTGGTCCCCTCTTCATTTAAGTCTGCCATTGTTTCCCCCATTCTTAAAAAACCTGGTCTTGACTCCTCCCTCCCTTCTAACTTCAGGCCCATCTCTCTCCTTCCCTATCTTGCCACAATTCTGGAATCCTACGTCACTTCCTGTCTTTCTACTTATATCGAGCAGAACCATCTTCTTGCTTCTCACCAAGCAGGTTTCCGCTCGGGTCATTCGACCAAATCTGTGGTGCTCGCCGTTCTCGACGAGCTGAAAGCCAAGGCTGATACCAACTCTCCCCAAGCTTTGGTTCTTCTCGACCTGTCCGCTGCGTTTGACACGGTCGACCATAACATTCTTTTGGACCGTTTCAGCGCAGCGGGCATTCGAGGCCCTGCCCTCTCCTGGATCATGTCCTTTCTAACAGGACGCTCACAAGCTGTCCACCTCCCCGGCTTTTTTGCTCTTCCCCTCCCGGTGCCCTGTGGGGTCCCCCAAGGTTCCTCCCTCTCTCCTCTTCTTTTCAACCTTTACATCCACCCACTTATTTCTTCTCTCCTTGAGCTGGGGGTCTCTGTGTATAACTACGCAGACGACCTCCAGCTCGTCTTTGATCTTTCTTCTTCTTCTCACTCCCTATCTTTTTTTCGCTCCACCATGGTTTTTATTTCTGGGTGGATGAGCGCCAACCACCTCAAGCTCAATCCAGATAAGACTGAGCTTGTCCTGACCGGCGGCTCATCCAGCCCTTGGTCCTCCGCTTTTTGGCCCCCTATTCTTGGCCCCCCTCCCACCCCGGTTTCCTCCGTTAAAACACTGGGCATTAAGGTTAGCCAGGACCTGTCCATGCATGGCCAGGTCAGTGCTGTAGTGTCTTCCTGCTTCCTCTCCCTTCGGCTGAACCGAAAAATTTCCCGTTTCTTTTCCCTTGACTCTCTTAAAATCATCATTTCTGCCCTCATCACTTCCCGCCTTGATTATGGAAATAGCTTGTTCGTGGGTATCCCTGCCTACGAAACTCGCCGCCTTCAAGCAATCCAAAATCAGGCTGCCCGTCTCATCTTTCACTTGCCCAAAACTCACCACATCACTCCTGTCCTCAAATCCCTTCACTGGTTACCCATTCTGCAGAGATCCTTGTTCAAACTAGGGTGCCTTGTCTATCGGGCTCTTGATCGCTCAGCACCGGCGTTCATCAACTCTCTGATATCCTCCCACACCCCTGTCCGCACTCTCCGATCATCTTCCTCTGCCCTCCTCACTGTTCCCCGTTTCCGCAAAACTCGCACTGGTGGAACTAGATTCTCTGTTCTTGCACTCCGGTTTTGGAATTCCCTTCCTCTCTCTATGCGTTCTATCCCTATCTTTTCACACTTCTGTAAAGCGCTCAAAACATTCCTGTTTGCCCAGGCCTACCCCCGCTAACCTCCTTGGCCCTGTTTGTTCTGTTCCCTAGAGCTCTCAGCGCCAGGAAGCTGTTTGGCCATCGTGCGCTCTATAAATAATTTCATTCATTCATTCATTCATTCAATTTGCCTCTCACAGACATCTCCTGGTGGGGTTGGGCTTCGAAGTTGCTCTGGATGTTTCTGGAGTACATTTGATCCCATTTCTCTTTTCCCTATTCTTTATTTCTCCCTTTCATCCTATCCTTACAATTTGGACATCTGCTTTACTTCCTTGCCTCTTTAAGTTTACTTTTATTGTTGTTGTACTCTAAGTACTTACACTTAAGTCCTGCATATACCAATGCCTGGTATAAATGTATTTTACCTTAATGTTAGGGGTTTGAATCACCCACTTAAGAGGACTAAGGTTTTAGATTATTGTAAGAGTTTATCGGGGGATTTAGTCTGCTTTCAGGAGATTAGGATAAGTTTCAAAGAAGCTCTTCTCATGAGAAAAGATTGGGTGTCAGATGTTACGTTTTCTGAGGCTTCTGGGAAGCGGAATGGAGTTATTATGTTTATATCTAAGGGATCGGGCTTGTCTATAGTTGCAGCTGAGCCTGATGCTAATGGAAAATAGTTACTTTCACGCTTAACTAATGGCTCCGATGATCTATATCTTATGAACTTATATGCTTAGAATATTTATGATCCATAATGTTGGCGTACGATCAATAAAAAACGTTCTGGCATCCCACGAAATTCAAGATCAATTGTTGGAGGAGACTTTAATCTTCCTTTCAACCCTATTTTAGACACACACACTGCTTTTAGTTGTCATCCCCCTGGAGCACACAAACAGGTACTTAACATGTGTTTGTCACATCATCGCTTGGCTGCTTGGAGATTGCACAATCCAATAGGCAGTCACTTTACTTTTTTTTCTCCTCACTCCAGCTTCTCGTGTTGATTATCTTTTGTTAACGCTTCCCTTTTAAAGCATTCTACAAATGTAATGATTGATCCAATAGTTATTTCTGACCATGCTGCAGTATTGTTAACCATCCTTAACTTTACAGATACTAAAGGACCCCGTAAATGGCATCTAAACACAGACCTCTTGGAGGATACTTCTGAGGTTATGGAAATTAATAACGAAATTGTTCGTTTTTTCAAAGATAATGAACTGTCAGTGTATTATCCAATAGTGCTTTGGGACGCTTTTAAATGTACTATAAGAGGTCGCATTATTAAAAGAATGGCGAAAAGGAACAGCAACATTAGGAAATCTCTGCAGTTTATAGGGGACGATAGTAAGTGGAAAGAGGAATTATATAGACAAACAAATGAAAAATTTCTCTTGCAAGATATTAAACATTTAAAATACTCTTTCAACTCCATAGTTACTAAAATAACTCACATTGAAGTATATGCTCAAAAGTCTAGCCAATTATTACTACAGAATAAAGCAGGCAAATTGTTAGCCGCTATCCTTATATATCAGAATGCCAAGACTACCTGTATTTCCCATATTGCTGATAAGACTGGTTTGAGAAAGTTTAATACCCAAGAAATTCTCTGAGTTTTTCGAGAATGTTACAAAACTTTTTATACCCCTCAAAAGCAAGGTCCTCAGTCTGAATGCCAGCAATTTCTTAATTCTCTTTCTACTACTACTATTTCGAACGAGGATATGATTGAACTGGGTAGGCCAATATGGAGTGAAGAGATTATCAAAGCTATTAGGGCCGGCCACTCGGGAAAGCTCCAGGGCCGGACGGTTTTCCCATTTTACCGACATACAGGGTACGCTTTCATTCCCAGTCATGGTGAGAGCAGTGAGAGAATCTGGCCGATTCATTTTTTTAATCGCTCGTGGAGCGTTTTCCATGGGGAATGAAGCTGTATAAATAAAGATTATATATTTCAAACACACCAAATGTCCCATAATACCTCGAGGCATGAGTTTGCCCTGTAAAAACATCCAGAGTAATCACGAGTCGAGTATTGTAGATTGGCTCAATTATTCCTTGAAAACCAGCCGTTTGGCTATAGCGGTGAGTGAGGGCGCATAAACAAGAAGAGATGTGAGCCTAGGGTAGCGATAAAGTGTTTGTGAAAGATTCACGTTGAGGTCTATTCATTTAAGATCAATGACATGGTATATACACTACACGTCCATAATACTTTAGGACGTGACGAAGAGCATTCATAAACACTGATCTAAAGATGGCCGCTTGGTTAGCTGTTTGAAATTGCACCGCGCCGATGGTCGAGTGATATAAGGTAACAGATCCCACGTCTTTTCTAAATAAAGAATGAGCCTGCTATTGTCCGCTTTTAGATACTAAAACGCATGTTTGCGTTTCAGGAATAATAGTGAAATAAAACGAAGTTCAAAACTGCACCAGGACTCGGTTGATGACCGCGGGCAGGTACGCTGATACAGACCTGTTTTTTCTATTGTTTTCTCGTCTTTAGCATGAATACAAATGTATCCTTTTCTTCGCCAGCTTCGATTGTATGGAAGGCAACGAAGACTAAAATACATGATTTGAAAAAAGGAATACATTATAATCGGCACCCAGAGAGGTATGTCAGATGTCTTCAGAGGCTCTGCCACAGATAATTACAATCAATAATGGCCAGCTTGGTTATCTTATTATGGTCATCTATTTCAATAGATTGTGGCAAGAAGCGAGAACTGTCTCGCATTTGGGTTATTCCGGCGATAATGGCGTTATTTAACGACATTTCAAGGTAAGAATCAATTCCTCCAATGATATAAAAAAGACTATGATTCATTAGGCAATTCAATTTACACATATGTGCACTCTGTTCCTTCAGAAGAGTGGCCACACGATTGATTAAGGTGAACCCCTTCCAAATATTACGGATTTTGAGACTACGACAAGAGTCTGATAGTAAGATCCAGAAGGCTCCTTCGCAAACCTGTTCAGGTATAAAACTACAGCTTTATGCATAAGTATTTTGATTGAAAAGTGAGAAGCAGTACAAGTTGTAAATAAAACTTTATTGTTTTTTTACACCTTATACAGAAAGTGACAAAGCCCTGATGAGAATCTGTGAATTGGTTTTCATGGATTCGAAACGCGTCTGCACAATTAAGGAGCACACAATGAAATAAGGAACGAAGAATTTAGTAATGTGTTGTGATAGTTTGAATTAATTTCTGCTATGATCGAATGTGGTTACCTTATGGGTTTCTGTGCTCCTTCTTTCCGACTTTGTCTATAAATTGGATATAGATTTACTTATTTGAGACTTTCAAGATATTATTGAATGTTTGTTTTTGTAAAATTTGTCTTTGTATTTCAGATGTAGAATGTTAAGTACGTTTTAGTCAACATGTGGAATGTAAATGAGATTTTGCAAACATTGACATTGGTGTTTATAAGTGTTGTATAGAATGTATTGGTGTTTTCTTTTTCATACATAAATGGTATCAATAGAAAAATAAGAAAAACTGAAAATAAATGGTATAAATAAAATACCGGTACAAACCAAAATTATTTGTGTTTGACCCGAAAAGTGTCCGTTCAAAATCACCCATGGTATAGGCAATTCTATTGTTCATTGATATCCTTGCGCCATGGCGCACTGCATTGTAAATGCAGCGCATCCATAGTGGCGCACTGCAAGGTTTGCGTGACGCATCTTTCTTGGCACATCCCTGCTGATTTGCAGGGATGCACCAGAAGTTGTAAATCTGCCCCTGTGCCTTCTTTGTTTCATGAGTTTAACACAATCACTTCAAGATTCTTATGGAATGATAATAGAGCTAGAATTGCTTACAAATATCTTAGAAAATCCTCTATATTGGGTGGATGTAACCTCCCGGATTGGAATCTATATCAGATTTCCTTTCTGGAGGCTTAGGAAGAACTGTAGTTTTTAGCAGTTCCCCAACATATTCCTCACTGGATTTTTATGGGACTTGAACTGTGCGCTCCCTATTCCACTCTTTCTTTGCTCACAGCTTCTCAAAGTACTTTGGCACACTCTCAACCGATTATGTTAGATATGGTTAATGTGTTAAAATACATCAATCAGAAATGTTTGCAGCCTATTCATAGGTCAAGTTGGACATTCTTATTTTCTAATTCTAAACTTGTTACTGACGGTGATCCTGCCATCGCTATTTCATGGGCCAGTAAGGGCATCAGACTGATGAAAGATCTTTATGACACTAATCATGATCCTCGTCCTTTTTCCTTCTTAGCCAACAAATATAATCTCAATAACAAAGATGTTTATACTTTTTTGAAGTTAAAAGTCAAACATTCTAAGATACCCCTTGATGGAGCAAGGACTCGAATAAAATAGACTTGCTCAGACTCAGTCCTCTCATATAAACCCATAACGAAATAATAAACTTGCATTGTCATACTAATATGCATTACATTTCATATATTTAGCAAAGAGAGGAAGCTTGCCTATGTGTTTTACTAACAAGTAACCCGAATGCGGTTGAAGATGGCTGCTAACGCGCCAAATTGTATTACGCATGCGTCAACTGCACCTACGCAGTATGACATCTTACCGCTTGGAGGGAAAAGTTTGCTTCTGCGCACTAGCATCTAAGATGGCCACTTGGAAACTCACGTGCTAAGCATCTGCTTTGCTGAAACTAAAATTGAATTATGTACTAAATGCTAATGCATAAAAAGTCTTTATAAATAAATGGGGTCAGAGTAGAAGTAGGTGGTATACAGTGAAACCATTTTATTTTTAATTTAATACTTTTTCTTTTGACTTCTCTATTGGTTCGTATTTGGGCCTCCTAGAATGCTAAGGTTTGATAACCACGTGAATGGTGGGGCATGCGCAAGAGAGACCACTCTGGAGCAATGAGCTCAAGTCTTAGGATTCGTCCAAGGACATCTAGTACACGTACCCTGGGAACCAGCTGAACATCCTGAAGAGCCAATGGACAACTGTGAAAATTGTATACAATGTTAGGGATAATGTTTACTAATATGGGTGGGAAATAAATCATGGGAGAACAAATGAATGGGCAGCAACTTACCACAATAAACTGTAGAAACTATTCAAAACTTAGCATGGTGTGATGATCATCCCCTTAGCTTGCCCAATCAGAAACGGGAGTTTAATAAAGCTGAAACATTTAGGGGTGGTACATGCCATTAAGAAAGAATACCTGGGGTATTTTAGTTAGATTAGTGTGTGGTGGGTGTCGCATCTAATGCTGAGAGGCCAAAATGCTGTCCGATTGCTGATTGATTACCCGAAGAAGCAGACTTGGAATTTCATGAGCAAATATAATTTAGAAGAAGATCGCGAAAGAACCGAGGAGGTGATAGAATTTAGAAGAAGATTGTGGAAGGACCGAGGGGGAAATCAGTGTCAGAGAGGAGTGAGACACAGGCATCAAATCCAGAAGAGGCCATCTATCCTGTTCCGTCCTGTAGTACCTGTCTACAGAACTTTAAGGGTCCATAGACTCTTGATCATAGGGGTCTGATTCTCGCACCATCTTAGGTAAATATAATCCATGTTGTGTCAATGTGCTTCTCTTTCTTTCTATCCTCTCTTTCTTGGGTACTTGTCACTGTAAATTTTCATAGAATACTGAAAATAATACGATCTTACTTCCTCAGGATATAATGGAGTTGACACTGTAATTTGTTTTGCTCATATGATTAATTAGATAAACTCGTTAAATCTTTTTCGAGTCTGTTATTATTCAAGAAGCAATAGGGTAAATGAATTTTTTGGTCCTATCATCCATACTTTCAATTAAAATAAAGATCCATTGGTTATGAGAAGGGGTTCGGATAGATAAAAGAATGGGGAATTAGACAAAGCCAGTGGTGTTGACCAGCCTAAAAGAGAGCTGTGTGTGTTTGGGGGCCCAGATGAATGAAATGGTGTAAGGTTTTCGCAGGTTGGTAACTCCTGCTGGATTAGTTGTCTGGTAGCAGATTGATGGTTTTCATTGATTAGTTTTCATGATTATTGATTTATGTTCTAACAACCAAGTTTTGTATTTGTTCCATGTTGTCTGGAATTTTCCCTGGAAACATACAGTGGGTGGTAAATGGAAGCCACACTGCAGTGAGGTTACTCGTTGGGTTTTGAAATAGTTTTGTGAATAAGTGAGAGTGATTGTCAGCAAAGAGTTTTTTGGTGAAACTTTGGAGTTATATCACCTAGAAAGAGTGACTTTAGAGGATTAGCAGGTTCTTCTAAGCTTGTATGTAGAGTAAGCGAAAAGGTTTTGCTCGCAGTGTATGAAGAGTAAGTGGAAGGTTTTATTAGCAGTGAAAGAACATTTTTAGTTAATGAAACTAACAGAGTAGCAAATGTTTTTATGTTGTTATTAATGAAAATTTGATGAAAAGCTAAGAGAAAAATCAAAGTTTTCGTATTACCTTGTGAAGGGAGGATCAGCTGCTGGAGTTGAGCTGGCGTCATAGAGTGCAGCACTGGGATTGGTTGAAACAGCGGTTGTGTGATTTACGGAGATTTGTAAAGGATGGGTCAGTAGAGAGGAGTGATACTGACATCACAATAGAGCAGCGCTAGTATTGGCTAAGAGAAGTTTGTGAAATCGAGTCTGATTGGATAAAAGAATAAAAGAAACGAAAGGACTGGAAGAAACTGAGAGTAAACAGAAAGACTATTTGGTTAACAAATTTGGAGCAACAATATCATTAGACAGTGGAATTTGTATGTGGGAATACTATCTAACATTAATAGGGACTCGCCCAGATAGAAGATATTTGGGTTTTGCAAAAGAACAATATATAAGAGGAGCTTCCACTAGAATGTACAGAGAGAAAAGGAAAATATTACTCATGCTGAGAATCAAAAAATATTTTAAGACAGATAAACCCATTAAGACCAGGAAGGAATTCTTATTCCACCTCCAAAAACTCCTGCTTCATTTATGATGATGGAAAGAGGTTACCATACTTGTGTTTGGTTAGAAAATTGGATTTAGTAAACTAAAAGTGATGGGATATGCGCTTTCCCCGAAATTGGTACATTCAATGGGAGAATTCTTCAAAATTTAGGGACCAGAATTAATGAATTAGAACCCAGACCTAGGTTAACGCAGTATGAAGCTCTAGAGGAATGGGAAACTGAGGCATATGAACGAGACAGATCTAGGAGTACTAGGAATTACAGAGGGTTTTATCCTAAAAGAATGCATGAATCACATGAAGATCAGATGAAACAATGGAGACAGGCAATGGTTACCAAAGGAATGTATCCTGTATTAATGGCAGAGGAACAGTCGGGAGGTAAATGTACTGGGAAAACTAAGCATTTGAGGATGACTGGTTGTGGGTAATCAGAAGATGAATATATGGAAGATATCCTGGGAAAGAATCCTCCACCATATCAGGAGGAACCTAGTAGAACTACCCCAAGTGCCCCTGCTTTAGAAACACCATTAGTTCCTCAAATCTTGCATGACTCAGTAAATGGGAGATTACTACTGGAAAAGGAAAGAGAGGCAATAAATAAGAATAGAGAAGAACTAATACAGAAAATCACACAATTGAGCACACACCCTGAAGCTCTGACCATACCAGTGACTATAGGTCCCATTGTTCCATTGTATGGGGATAAAGGAAGTTGTCCAAAACCACCAGTTATGACCAATCCTATAATAGAACCTAGAAAGAGGAACCTAATAATTGAAGATCCAGCCAGTGAATGTGAATTCGTAATATCTTTAATGGATTTGCCAATAAGAGAACAAATAAATGAGTCTCTGAAAAGAGCAGTTCCTAGTTGTTCAAAAGAAATAAGATTGGAAACACCCACAGGGACAAAAAATCCAGCAATAGTGTCTCCAGAAGAATTAGAAAGATGGGCCCAGAGGATGGACAAATCGAATCAACAACCAAAAATTATAGACATATTTAAATTAAAAGTAGAATTGAAAGAAATGATAGCTGGAATTGTAGGGATCGACCGGCTAAATACTTATAATGAAGAATTGTTAATAATATGTAGGAGCATAACTAGAAATGTAAAATTATTCCATGAAACATTAACTGAGCTTGCTTCTGAGATGGGAATTGAAATAGGAAGGTTAAAAGTATTACAGAAACCATACAGAGCAGATTTTACTGACAAAGATTTGGAAAATATGAATATGTCTGGAAGAAAATCACAGATTGAAAAATTAATGACGATTTTGCAGAAATGGGGAGAATTAGACAGGTGGAAAACAAGGTGGGCGAAAAAAAGGTGGAAGCACAGGCAAATAGGACTGCATCTGAATATGTGTTGAAAAAATCTAAAAAGACGGAAAGATTATACCCAATGAGAGAGGTACCAGGAGGAGGATATGTGCACATTCCATGGACACAACAAGATATTTTGTCATTTACAAATGGCTTCCCAAAGTTAAGAGAAAAGCCAGTAGAATGGTCTAGACAAGTTGAAAGGTTTGTGAAAGTCTCAAAAGTTTTGTTGAAAGACTTAGGGACATATCAACAAGAGGGGGCAATAATTATCGCTAAGCGCACTTAGTGCTAGGATAATTATTGCCACCCAACTCTGAATTTTATCGCGGAGATAGCGTGCTATCAGCAACGCTTATCTCCACAGCGATAAAATTCAGAGGAGAGCTGCCTAACTGTGTGATTATCGCTGGAAATCCATTGATAATCACACAACTTTAGGAGTTAGCTTGCTGATAGGGCCACACATACTTAGCCATGATACCCATCTTCCATAGGATATCATGGCTAAGTCAGTTTCAAAGCAGGCGTAAGGAAAGTAGCGATAACAGAGGTTATTGCTACTTCTCCTGTCACTATGCTGCTTTGCGTGATGATTGATAATAAGAGAAATGTCGCTTAGTGACATTTCTCCCATTATCCTGGGGAGGGATGCCCACTTTGCATCTCATTAGAGATGCAAAGCTGGGCGTTGAGGGAAAGTGTGAAGAAGCATGGATTCACGCGTTAGTGTGTCCTTGCTAATAGGGCGTTAGAATTATCGCCGCAAGGCCCGCAAAAGCGGCGATCATTTTTTAACGCCCCCTTGTTGATATGTCCCTTAAACGGTTTATTTGACATAGTAGTGCCTACAGATTTATGGACAGAATGTAAAATTACAGTGGATTGGTCTAGTGAGGAATACCCAAGAGATGAGAAAACAGGAGCACCCTCAGAAGAGGTAATGAAGAACTATCACCAGGTGATCACCTTTTTGAAAGGGAAAATCCCTCCAAAATAAACAGATTGGGTAAAAATAGACAGAACCATTCAAGACATAATTGGAACTGTACATGCCTATTATAAGCGCCTACTGCCGGTATTCAAGCAGTATAGTGGGTTTGAAAATATTGGAGACAAAGGGATGAGACATTTCATGTATCGATTTGTATCTGGATTAAGGCCTGAGATTTGTCAGATGATTCAGCACCACCAGTTATGTTGGCAAGTGAAACCTATAGATGAGGTACTAAAATATGTAAAATACTGTGGAGACAAAATGTAAAATAGATGCAAACAGTTAGAAGAAAAGGTAATGTGGACACAAGTAAAATTAGCAGAACAACAAGGGATTACATTAAATAATCAGACTAGTGATCAAACAAAAGGACAGAATGAAAATAATGGGGGAAAACAAAAAGGGAAAATGAGTAGAGAGGAAGCAAAGAAGAAATTTCCTTGTCATGGGTGCGAGAAATTGGTTTTGGAAAAATGACTGTAAAAATATTCAAAATAATAATGGCCCAAACCAAAACTTAAATCCACAGACGAAGAATGAGGTTATTATGAGTCAACTGCAAGCGGCTGTTAATCTACGGAGTCAGTTACCACCTGCCCCTATGCCAAATTTTGTGAACAGAGCAAAGTACAGTGTGCACACTGGATTTCCAGGAGAAAGTGGTAAGATAAATTCTATAACTTCACAATTTGTTTTGCAGAACAGTTGTTCTGCCAAGGATGAACAATGATGGTGCCTGAGGGGGGAGGAAGAGGAGTGCGTACTTGGTGCATTCTTACAGGTAGTTCAGTCAAGTCCATATATTGACGGAAAGGTAGAAGAACTACCTTTTTGTTGGATACTGGTGCTACCCGTTCTAATGTGAGAACAGCAGACATCCCAAACCTGCCCCTCTCAGGTGAAACAATCCAATTAGTAGGTGTTTCTAATAAACAGATTAGAACTCCTGTCACACAACCCATGGAAGTTTGTATCGGAAACTTTAGGGAAATGCGCAAGTTTGTGATGTGCGATTCCAGTCCGGTAAACTTGTTAGGAAGAGATTTGCTGTGCAAAATGAACTGCACAATTTATTGTACACCAGATGGTGTTGCAATTTAGACCCCTGATAAAGATGGTATTTACAAAATAATGCTAGCAAAACAAGGTACAGAAGTAGATGGGATGTATTCCATGATGACAAAAGATGATTTACCTGATGAATTGAAACTGACAGTAAATCCGGCAGTATGGGATTTTACTGGTAAAGAAGTAGGGTTAATGGCAGATGTAGACCTGGTAAAAGTGACTGTGAAAGAAGGTGCTGTTTACCCAAACACGAGACAATATAGAATGAGCCCTGAAATTACAGCAGGTGTCATGGCAGAAATAGAACGAATGGTTGAACAAGGCATTTTAAAGGAAATAATGAGCAGTCCTTGTAATTCACCTATAATCAGCATTAAGAAACCAAACGAGAAATATAGACTAGTGCAGGATTTGTGAAAAATAAATTAAATTGTGGTACCTTGTTGTCCGGTAGTGCCAAACCCAGCAGTAATCCTATTTCAAATACCATGGAATGCAGGATGGCTTACCGTAATTGACTTATGTCATGCATTTTTCTCCATTCCATTACATCCTGACAGCCAGTACATATTCTCATTTAAATTTTAAAATCATATCTATGTGTGGAATCGAGTTCCTCAAGGGTACACAAAAAGCCCTTCCATTTCCAATCAGATTCAAAAAAAGTGTTTAGAAACACTGATAATGCCCAGGAATTCTGTTCTATTCCAATATATTGATGATTTGTTAGTGGCAGCAAAGTCACAAGATGATTGTGTCACTGATTCCATTGCCTTGGTAAATAATTTGGCTGATCGAGGGCACAAGGTGTCACCAGAGAAATTACAATTTTGTCAAAATAGAGTCAAATATCTGGGACATCACTAGAAAGAGGAGCGAGAAGAGTGACACCTAAAAGGATAAAGATAATTAAACAAATGCAGTTACCAAAAACCCAAAGAACAATCCGAATGTTTCTTGGAGTGGTTGGGTATTATAGACAATTGATTGTAGGATTGTCCTTGTTAGTCAAACCACTCATACAAATGACTAGAAAACGAGCAAAAGACCCTATAAAATCGGATGATGAAAGCATGGAGGCTTTTGTAAAATTACGAAATTGCTTATGTGAAGCCCCTGCTCTTGGTATGCCAGACTATACAAAAGAATTTGCACTATTTTGTTGTGAACAAGATAATTGTGCTTTATCCATATTAACTCAATGACATGGGCTGATGAGGAGTCCAGTGGCATATTTTTCTGCTACACTGGACCCTGTGGCTTCAGCTTTACCTGACTGTTTAAAAGCAGTGGCTGCTGCTTGTATGAGTTTAGAACAAAGTGAGCCAATTGTGATCAGACATCCCGTAAAGGTCTATGTCACACATTCAGTAGAAATTCTTTTAACAAGAACAAGAACTCAGTACCTTACTCCAAGTCAAATGACTAAGAATGAAAGAATAATACTGGGTGCAGAAAACGTGATGGTAATCAGATGCTCAGTTCTAAATCCAGCTACCCTATTACCTGATGTACATGGAGAGGAAGTGAGGGATGATGTAGAACATGATTGTCCAGAAGTTACATAATATTGCACCAAACCTCGCCCAGACATACAGGAAAAGCCTCTTGTAGACGGCTCGTGCATGAGGCACAAGAAAGGAGAATTAAGTGCTGCTTACACTGTCTGTACATTGGCTGGATTTTACCAGGAGTCAAGTCTGCACAAGTAGCCAAATTGATAGCCTTGTTTAAGGCATGTAAAATTGGAGCGTAACAATTTACACTGACAGCCAGAATGGTTACAGGGTTGTGCCTGATTTTGGCCAGCTCTGGATGCAAAGGGATTTTCTGACTCCTTCAGGTACTCCTATTAAAAATGCACATTTTGTGAAAGAGCTTTAAGAAGCAATTCAATGAAGTGGCAGTTGTCAAATGTGCTGCACATCAGTCGGGAAATGACTATGTGACTGCTGGTAATCGATATGCTGACCAAGTTGCCCAGTATTGTGCTAAAACCAAATTGGCAGTAAACAAGAAAATTGAGACAAGTGGAATCAGATGCCAACTTATGCTAATCTCGACAACAGAAACATGGGATGAAGTACGACATTTGAAGGATGAAGTAGAAATGAGTGAAAAGGAAGGTTAGAAAAAGACAGGGTGTTACGGGAGAGCAGAAGACAATGTCTGGATTTATCCAGATGGTAGGCCAGTCATGCCAGATTGCTTACTCTCACAAATGGCCAGGATGTACCATGGAGACACCCATATAGGAAGAGATGCTATGATCAGATTCTTTAGACATTATTGGTATAATCCGAAATTTAGGACAGTAGCCGAGAGCCTTTGCCAGAAATGCTTAATTTGTCAACAGAACAATCCAGGCAGGAAGACAGTAGTCAGTAGGGGTACGATCGGAAAGGAAGAGGGACCATTTGTAAATGTAAATGTATTTGAACTTGTATAGCGCACAGCTACCCGCAGTGGGTTTCCCGGCGCTTGCTTAGGGAACCCGTCCTGGTATTCCCCTGTGAGATAACCCCGGCAGGGTATCCACAAGGTGAAAGCCAGGCATCCCGCCGCGAGGGGCCGTTGTGGAGATTAAGCAAGCTATTGCCCAGAGTCGCAGAGTATGAACCCATGAGTCGAGAAGGCACCGGAGCGAGAATTATCGAGTCCGTGGAATTTTTGAGCCCAAGACCTGCCGAGGTGGGGAAATGAACCCTGGTCCAGGACCGATCTCAGCTTCCGGGTCTGCCGCCTCTAACCCCTGAGCCACACTTCTCCCCTTTGTAAGACTGGATGTTGATTTCATTCATTTACCATCATGTAGAGGACTAAAATACATTCTTGTCATAGTGTGCTTATTCTCACGGTGGGTGGAGGCATATCCTACTAGAAGAAATGACAGCATAACAGTTGCCAAGCTACTGTTAAGGGAACTGATTCCACGCTTCGGTTTTCCAGTAAATTTGGAATCAGGTAGAGGGTCTCACTTTAATAATGAAATATTTTGTTTGATTTGTGAAGCATTTAAAATTGAACAGAAATTGCACTGTGCTTACAGTCCTGAGACTTCAGAGTGGTAGAACAATTGAATGGCACAATAAAATCAAGATTGGCAAAGGTGTGCACATCTACATCACTGTGTTGTACAGATGCACTGCCTCTGGTGCTGATGGTACTCAGAAATAATCCAGACAGAAACACAGGATTGAGTCCTCATGAAATATTCATGGGAAGAACGATGAGATTAGCCTTCATACCAGGACATAAACTGTTAAGTATAATTTATGATCTGGTGTTAGACTATTGTGAAATATTGTCTGACCTGTTGCGTTCTGTCTCTCATCAGGTTGGAGAAGACGCAGTTGCCAGGCAACTGGATCAAGCACATAATCTCAATCCTGGAGACTGGGTGGTGGTGAAGAATCACACCAGAGAGACGTGCCTAGCACCACGGTGGGATAAACCAAAACAGGTCATACTGGTTACAACAACAGCAGTGAAGTGTGCAGGGTTGCCAAACTGGATACATGCCAGTCATACCAAGAAGGTACCAGCTCCTGATGAAACAGACCAATCAATAGTTGGGGGTGCTGAAGGATGTGCAGCTAAAGAGCCTAGAGTAACAGACTCTGAAGTAGCTGATCAAGAACAACCGAGCACAAGTCAGGAAGATTGGATACCAGTGGTAGACGTACTTGATGAAAACATTAAAACAAGAAGTAGAACAATATCAGAAAGGAGAGAAACTAGACAGGACCAGACAGGTGTAGAAGAACAAGCTCAGAAAATTGAATTTGAGATTAATGGAGAACCTAAGCAGGAAAAGGCAAGGAAAGATAAAAAAAACTCAGACAGAGGTGAATCAAATTATTCACGATTCTGAGGAGGGACAAGTAGGATTAGAAGAACATGTTCAGGCTGCAAACAAGCAACGTGTTGTAAGACCTGAGCAGGACCAGTTAGGAGAAGAAGAACAAGTTCAGGAGGAAGAAGAGCGAGATAATGAAAGACCTGAACAGGATCAGACAGGCGAAGCAGAATACATTCAGGTGAATGGTGTTACAAATTTAAGCTCTGATCTAGGTCAGAGAGAGAGAGGAACTCCAAAGAAGAAGAAAATCAAATTGTACCACAACTTAACAAAAAATAAAAGAGTTCTTGAAAGAGACGAGGACAGTGAAAGTACAATGCAAAGTAAAAGGGTGAGGAAAGGTGATAACTGGTCAAGCTGTGTCAAAAGATTAAAATATCGCCTAAAGACAATAACTGAAGAACCAGAACAGGTGAATGAAGTCACAAGTCAGTCAGGACCATTAGTTAAAAAACCAAAGCGAAGAAGTCAGAGACTAAAAATACTGAATAATAAATTCAAAGATCCTGAATGGACCTATGTGATTCTTGAAGACTTTGAAAATCTAGATTTAAACAAAGAAAGTGATCATGAAATAATTACTAAACAGATTGATGAAGGAGAAGTGAGACCCCCTTGAATGACTAAAAAGACATTTAAATTTACGAAATAAAGTGAAAGAAGAGAACTCTTCTTAAAATGGCCAGAAATAGAGTTGTTGAAAGACCGAAATGAAATTGCTTAAAGAAATGTTGTAGATTATTTATATGTGAAAAGAAAAAACAATGAGATTCTATCAATGCCACAGAGCTGCCGAGGGTGAGGATTAACGCCAGAATATCTGTAGCGGTTACTAGACCGCAAGATAGCGATCCCCAGGATGCAGTCTGATGGGGCACACAGCATATAAAAGAACTGGACCACAACAGGTCAATACATTTTTTCGCTTCACTGAGGTCCCACTCAAGCCCAGAAGCCTAACCAAGTAGCCGATTTTTGCTACTAGGTTTTAGGACTTTAAGCATACTGTATTTAGAAATTGAGTATTACTAGTAGGGACCATCAGAGGTCCTGATGAGTAAGCAGCAGGGGACTGCTTACGAAACATGTCATGTCGACTAGGTAGTTAACGTATTATGTTCTACCTCTCAAACCCCTTTTTACTGTTCCCAGCAAGGAAAGTCATTAAATCAATGTTTTCCATTAGCCAGGGGATTTTTAAATTTTTTTACATTCACGTATCTAGGTCCCTACACTCCTATCACTTATCACTGTCCTACACCACACATAGCCTAACGTCATTAATATCAGTGCTCCCGCGTAGCTCGTAGCACGCCCCACCCCGTAGAGGGACGGGAAGACCCCTATGATGAAGCATGACACTAAGGGATTCTTAGTGTGTGAGGGGTATTTTAAAAGCACATAGTGCTCTCTTTCTGCCACTCGCGAAGAGAGCTGCTCCCACTTCCCTTCACTGCAAAGTTGAAAATATACATAAACATATTTTGATCACTTCACATTGATAGAATCTCATTTTATTTTTCATATCGTATTGGAGGGTGATTCTATCACCACTACCTCTACACTTCCTCAATTGTTCTTTGGATTATTTGTATGTAGCATAGTATTAGTAACTAGCAGCCCGTCCCGACTTTGTCAGGGTACGAAAAAGAATGTCCTAAATGGTTAGAATAGGCAAGGCAGAGTTTTTTTAAAAGTTCATGGCATAGTACATTTATTGTTTCATGGGACTTGCCTGTGCGGTCAGCTCAGAACCCCTCTTTCTGTTGCGCGGAAGGTGAGTGTGTGCTCTGCGGTTTGTTGTCCTTTCCGCAGAATGCAAACGTATGTGTCCGCTCCTGCCGAAGCCCCTGATCAGTCCTGGCATGCACACTGAGGGCGTGTGCCTTAGTAGGTTCACACACTCCCCAAATACTTGCTTGGTGCACTTAGACGCCCTACATAGCGTCACTGCCAAACTCCACAACTCCAAGGACGCTATTCTCCCTCTCTGCAATGCTTCCGGCTTCTCTGAAGGCACACGCCCACAACAATGCTAAATGACACACCCACTTCAAGACGTGTCAGAACGCTATTCTCACACAGAACGCTTTTCGCAAGCATTGCTTTACAGCAGAACGCCCACGCCCATGACGGACTACTTTTTCCCAAAATGGTCTTTTTCACTTTGTAATGTATATATTGGGCTGGTGTATAGCCTATGTCCATCTGCTTATACTCACCGTTCCAGTGCTGTATTGGGTGTTCTGATTGGCGCTGTAGTTCCGGAGCTTACCCGCCTCAAAGGTTTGGGCTCTCTCTTTATAATATTAGTATGGATGGTAGTATGGGTATTTTTAACAATAGCAATCCCTTACTTGATGAATGTAGAGAAGAAGAATAGCACAGACACTAATGGGAAGTTAGCTAACATAAAAGAAGATAAGGTAGAACTATAAGCATCAGACGAGTCAGAAATACATCATACAGTAACAAATAATAACACTGCTTTAAACGTATTCACCAAATTATTGTTTCAGTATGTAGACACTATGGAAATTAGTGAATGTTATGTATGTATGAAATTACCAGCTTCAGTGGCAGAAGGGGTTACATATCATCATTTACCTTTAATTTATGGCATATCATGTAGTGTATTAACAAGTCTATTTTATAGAACAGGGAAAATACAGTATTATTATTCAAATTTAGATGTGATATTTCCAGAGGTTCCTATTCAAAGAATATGAATCCAGTGCTTAGGAACCAAGCTGCACAATTTATGGGTGAATTTTTCCTAATGCAGAAGACAATAGATACAGAAAAAGCTCATGAGAATAATCTTACTTGCTCACTAAAAGAAGAAGAAAGATATTTTTTAATTTAGTAGAAGAAAGGAGACAGGATTTTCAGAAGAAAGTAGTTGTACAGAAAAGTCATATTCCACCTTGGCCGGAAAAGGAGGGAATTTATGCACCTGGCAAGACTCATGCTGCGATGTCCCTAGATTTCGAAAAGAAAGGAAAAATCTATCTCCAGAGATTAAAGACCGACTATAACAATGTATTCATTGGTTCCAGTGAATGTGAACAGAACTTCTTGATTCTTGGAGGTTGGGGACTAAAAGGGGAAACTGATCTAGTATTTCCTGGAATCTATTATGTGTGTGGGAATAAAGCTTATTTCGAGTTACCCACAAGATGGTATGGGACTTGCTATTTTGCAATATTATCCGCTAAAATTTACCATGTGAAAAGAATAACTGGAAACAATGAAGACAAAGAAGAACTAATCCATAATAAAAGAGCCAGTTTTTCTGAAATACTAGGTGACATATTTAGTGCATTAATACCTTCAGTGGGAGTAATTTTGAATTCACGTAGAATTTGTCAATTATCAACAGTCATTGATTGTTTATCGACTGACAATGCTGGAGGTTTCCTGATGATCAATACCGAAATGTTTGCGATCAGATCAGTGGTTTTGCAAAATTGACTTGCCCTTGATATATTATTGGCAAAAGAGGGAGGAGTCTGTAAAATGCTGAACGTGCAACATTGTTGCTCTTACATACCTCATAAAAGTGTAGAAATTGGAGGGTACCTTAAAAATATTCCCAAATTGGAAGAAAATTTAAAACCACTGGAAGTTGATAATGTATTGAAAAGAGTAACAAATAGTTTAACGTCAATAGGGTCATGGTTTGCTAACCTAGGTAAAGGAATTGTAGCTCAAGTAATACTGCCTATACTCAGAGTAACAATGATAGTTCTAATAATAATAAGGATATGGTACAAATGTTTTAGCAGGAAAAGAAAGTATGAAGTGAACAGACAGGGAAAGAAAAGAAAGTACAAAGAAATTAAATGATAGGAAATAAAAGGAGAATTATACAGGAAGATGAGAAATATGAAAGACAAAGACAACGTTGAAATTGCAAAGATGGAGAGATGTGCTGAAGGTTGGCATCTGGTTGGGTATAGGTAGTTGGGATGGCATAAATGCCATCAGAGAGGGGATTGATGGAGCAAGGGCTCGAATAAAGGAGACTTGCTCGGACGCAGTCCTCTCATATAAACCCATAATGAAATAATAAACTCGTATTGTCGTACTAATATGCATTATATTTCACATTATTAGCAAAGAAGGGAAGCTTGCCTATGTGTTTTACTAACAAGTAACCCGAATGCGGTTAAAGATGGCTGCTAATGCACCAAATTATATTGCAGATGCGTCAACTGCATCTACATAGTATGACGCCTTAACGCATGGAGGGAAAAGTTTGCTTCTGCGCACTAGCATCTAAGATGGCCGCTTGGAAACACACGTGCTAAACATCTGCTTTGCTGAAACTAAAATTGAATTGTATACTAAATGCTAATGCATAAAAAGTCTTTATAAATAAATGGGGTTAGAGTAGAAGTAGGTGGCATACAGTGAAACCATTTTATTTTTTATGTAATACTTTCTCTTTTGACTTCTCTATTAGTTCGTATTTGGGCCTCCTAGAATGCAAAGGTTTGATAACCACGCGAATGTTGGGCATGCCTAAGAGAGACTGCTCCGGAGCAATGCGCTCAAATCTTGGGACTCGTCCAAGGACATCTAGTAGACATACCCTGGGAACCAGCTGAACATCCTGAAGATTCAATGGACAACTGTGAAAATTGTATACAATGTTAGTGATAATGTTTGCTAATATGGGTGGGAATAAAGCATGGGAGAAGAAATTAATGGGCGGAAACTTAGAACAATAAACTGTAAGAAATTATTGAAAACTTAGCATGGTGTGATGATCATCCCCTTAGCTTTCCCAATCAGAAACAGGAGTTTCATTAAGCTGAAACATTTAGGGGTGGTACATGCCATTAAGAAAGTATAACTGGGATAGTTTAGTTAGATTAGTGTGTGGTGTGTGTCGCATCTAACGCTGAGAGGCCGAGATGCTCTCCGCTTGCTGATTGATTACCCGAAGAAGCAGACTTGGAATTTCATGAGCAAATATCATTTTTTTCCCCTTATTTTTTTATTGAGATGGTTCCGGGTATCACAAAATTACATTAATCAACAGGATAAAATCAGACATTGAAATTGCTATATACATCTTATACACATCTTATACATCTTAAAATTGCATTTGTAGATGACATAAAACCAGTTTTGTTTCCGACAGTAGTACATAAGGGAGTCAATCAACATCGCCTCAGAGTCTGCTTACGCTTATTCATCTAGCTTCTCTCCAGTTTCTAGGAGGGGCCCATATCTTCTGACCATAGTCTCTCGACCTCTTTCCTTTAAAATTGAACAAACATTTCTCTATATTATGGGTTACCAGCAGCCTAGTTAACCACATCTGAAAAGTGGGAGCTACAGAATCTTTCCACCCAGCCGTAATTAAAATCCTAAAAACAGCCATAGATAGAAAAATAAATGCTTCGACCTCTTGCTCAAGTTTGAGATTTTCATCCCTGCCAATCAAAACAATAGTAGGGGATAGAGAGATCTGTTTCTCCAGCAGCCCCGTTAGAAACCTTTCCATTTCTGTAAAAACTGGCCTAAGATTCTGACAATTATAGAACATATGAGATAAATCTGCGGGGCCTTGGTCACACCTGGGACACCTATCATTTTCTCTTTTACCCCATTTGAACAGCTTGGCAGGGGTGTAATACAAGTTAAAAATCGTCTTGTAGTGCTGTGCTTTTAAATTTGAAGCTCTTAATATTTTCTTATTCATTGCTAGGGCATAATCAATGTCTATATCTGGATCCCCAGTTCTTTGAGCCCAAGCTGATTCTATTTGTCCAATGTCCTCTCCCAAACCCTGCATAAGATAGCTATACCCGATTTTAATCTTCTTGCCACCATTCCTTACATAGTTCACAATCGGATTAAGCTCCTGAATTGATATCCTATGTCTAATTGACTTCACTGTTTGCTCCAATTGTCTATATAAAAGCCATTGACTAGCAGGTATACCGAACTTTTGCTGAAGTATGTCAAATCCCAATAATTCATCCTCACCCATGACATCACCCAAACAACTAATACCCAGCTCCTTCCATGTCCTACTATTTCTATTTTGTCCTAGATGCACAAAAGGGTCTGACCGCCATAGATCTACTGTGCTATTAATCTTCGGGATCTTCAAAAATTTCAATATTGACTTCCAGGTGCCCCAGGCACTAAGCATCACTTTACTTTTGCTCCTTTTAAAATACCTAGATTTTATTTCTCGTGTTAGAAGCCTCAATGCTCTTTCTCCTACTAGTAATTCATAAATTGTGGGAGTTCTGTATGAACCAATCGGCACCTCTATATCATCATATTTAAATAGGACATTCATTTGCATCATTAAACAAACCCAGTGATATAGCCTCAAATTTGGTGCAGACAGTCCCCCTCCCTCCAGTGGTGCAGAAAGTCGAGCCAAAGATCTTCGTATTTTCCCATATTGCCACACAAATTGAGAAAAAACAGCTTCCATTTTTTTCAACAGACCCTCTTCTACTAGCAAGGTATGGCACAAAATAAATACAATAGTTTCGGGAACATTGACATCTTCAATACATTCACCCTTCCAATCAGGGATAGGTGTAAACCATCTATTCTTCTCAATTCTTTATCTATTGAAGCAATCAGGGGTAGATAATTTTCTTGTATGATTTTCTCCACATTTGCATTAATTCTCACCCCGAGATATACTGCAGACTCCACATACCTTTGGTCGACTTTATGTACATTATTTGTGCTAATCATTATTGTTTTTTCCTCATTAAGCTTATACCCAGAGCGGGTTCCAAAGGCGTGAGCCAGTTGACTCAATTCCAGCATTGCCGTCTGCGGATTAGTAGTGACAATTGCCAAATCATCCGCATAAGCCAATAATTTGGTGGTATGCCCATTTGCTATAATGGGGGATATCTTATCTGAAGCTAGGATTTCCCTAATTAGGGGATCTATATAAAGTGAGAAGAGTATAGGGGAGCAAGGGCATCCCTGACGGGTACCTCTTCTAATAACCACCTCTTCCGACTGCAAGCCCATAGTTGTGATTCTAGCTACAGGATCCATGTACATAGCCTTTATTGCTTTCCTGCATTTCTCTCCAAAGCCCCTTCTAACCAGGACATCCTACATAAAATCCCAGACCACACGGTCGAAAGCCTTTTCGGCATCTAAGAGGATCATGGCCATTTCTCCCCCCATGACAGCCATTGCATCGTATAGCGAGAACGCACGCAAAGTGTGTTCCGTGGTGCCTCTTCCTGGGACAAACCCATGCTGCCACGGAGAGACAAGTTGGCCAAAAATCCCCCCTAGCCTTTTAGCCCATACCTTAGAATAGAGTTTGGTATCCGCGTTTATCAGCGATATTGGCCGATAAGAGCCCGGATTATCCTCTGGTTTCCCCTTTTTATGGAATATTACGATATTAGTTTGTTTCCAAGAATCAGGAATCTTCCCAGAGCAAATTATGCCGTTAAATAGGTCTAAGAGCAGTGGAAGAATTTCCTCCCCTAAGATCTTATAAACTTCTATCGGTATGCCATCTGGGCCTGCAGCTTTACCAGCTACTAGATCTTGTAATGCAGTCCTCATCTCCTCTGCAGTTATATCCATTTCCAACTGCTCCCTGTCTTTTTCCTCTAACACCGGACATGTAGGCCCAAGCCCTTGACTGGATGGTAAACCCCCCGCCTCCTGATCATACAGTTTTTGGTAACATTTCTGGAACACGCCCATTATCTTTTTCGGATCCGTATATTCTACCCCATTATCATTGATCTTACAGATTTTATTTTTATTAGCTTCTTGCCTAATGCGCAACGCTAATGCTCTTCCGGCTTGTTCGCCAGTCTCATATCGCCTTGCTCGAGACGCCTGATATTCATTAATCTCCTTTTGCGTAACCATTTTTAAGATATCTCCCTTGATCAGGGCCATAGTTCTAGCCGTTTCGCTACCATTCTTGCCTGACACTATTTCCTCTATATGTCGTTTCTCTGACTCTGCTAGTTCTAGAGTGAGCTTCTCCACTTTGCCTCTATCCTCTTTCCTTAACTTGGCGGATCAGCTAATCGTCTCCCCCCTTAAGGATGCCTTGAAGGTTTCCCATACTCCATTTCGGGATGAGCTGTATCTATTAATATCAAAAAACTCTTTCGCCCACTGTTTAATGTGCTTTACAAACCTTTCATCCTTTAGAAGTTTCCTTTCAAATGTCCACCTTGTTGTTTTCCTAGGAGTATTAGGGATCTTGTATGTCAATATCAGAGGGTTATGATCCGAGACTATTCTTGGAAGCTTGGCAATTCTAACATTGCATAGCTCCTCTACTGACACAAAGAAATAATCCAGTTTAGAATATTTCTGAGCTGGGTGTGAAAAATAAGTAAATCCTGGATCCCCAGGCATTTTCCCCCCCATACATCGGCCAAGCCATGCGACTGTATTAAAGAGCCTAATGCCCTATATACCTTATGTTTGCGTCCTGTGTATTTACCTCCCTGCCTCCAATCAGCCGAAATATTCATGTCCCCACACACTATCATGGGGGTACCCCAATTAGCCAGCTCTTCTTCTAATTCGTCAAATACTACTGGCTCATCTTCATTTGATCCATAGATCACACACAGTGTAATCCCTAGATTCAGTTCTACCAGAACCCATCTACCAGACCCGTCCGTTTTAGTGCGTTTCACCCCCCCATATTACATTTACCTAAGATGGCCACTCCCCTTATCGTAGATGATTGCGATGAGCATCCTAGCATTATATATCCATGCATATTCAATAACTTCCTTTTAGCCCAGGGTAAATGGGTTTCCTGTATACACAGTATATCTATATTAATAAATTTAGCAAAGTGATTCAATCTCTGTCGTTTCTTCCAGTCATTTAACCCCCCTACATTGATGGTACATATCTTAATGTTTGACATTATTAACATAGTTGCTGCTTCTGATTTGTCTGTTATCCATGAATCTAGTGATTGCCGAAATCAAACCCATTTCCATCTCAAAATTTTTCTCTTTTTATTCCCCCCTTCTCCTCCCTCTCTTCCCCCCTCCACCCCATCCCCCTCCCCCTGCTCACTCTCCCTCCCCTTTCTCCCTTCGACCACTCGACCCCCCTTCCACCCCCTCTTTTCAGAGGGGCTCAGACCTGTGGTCTGTGCACGTGATGGTTCGCAGTAATGATCGAGGAGATTTCAAAATAACCCATCCTAGTACCCGTGACACTGTAGTCCCCACCACCCTACACTACACACCACAACCCACACAGTATTGCTAATTTCCATTTCACCTGATTTTAACAATGATCACATTTTCCAAAGAATTATACTCATTCATCTCTACAGAATATTTACTAAACCCCCTGTGTGATCAAATATTCTTTGGCTTTCACTTCGGAGGAGAAATATAAGGTTCTCCCACCATTAATTATTTTCAGCTGTGCTGGATTGATCAAGTACGCCTGCATGCCCTTGTCCTGAAATGGTTTTATCATCTGCCTTAGTCTCCAGCGTCTCTCCACCGTGACATGACAGAAGTCTGGGCGAACAAAGAAAGAGAAGCCATCAACATTCTTTTTTTGGTCCGGTCTTGCCCTCTCTGATATTGCCAGCCTCAGGGGAAAGTTACCCAGAAATATTAAAATTGCTCTGGGCTTATCTCCCTCCTTGGCATTTTTGTGAATTTTAAAGGGAATGCGATGCACCCTCTGAATCTCCTTAGCCCAATCCCATCCCTTCAATTCTGTGAAAGCATGTTCGAATAGTTTCACTACAAAGGCTCTCATGTCTGTATCTTCTGATCCTTCAGGTATCCCCAGTATGCGCAGGTTATTCTGTCGAGACCTATTCTCCAATGCCTCCAACTTCCATTGCACATCTATCATCTGCTCACCCTGTTGATCTACCTTGCTAGAGGCAGCCGCTGACTCTGTTTCCGTCGACACCACTCTTTCTTCCAGATTAGTTACCCGTTCTCCCAGATTCACACACACCTTAGTCAGTTTCCTCACCACTCCTTGCATTTTTCTGACCGCCGCCTGTGATTTGCGACTTTCCTGTCGTGCTTCTTCCACTTGTGCAATTATTTCCTGGTGTATCACCTCCAGGAGAGACATTTGTGCTGCTTCCCCTCCAGGGCTCTCCAGCACAGAATTAGTCGTCGGATGTTCCCGTTTTTGACCGTGAATTTTTGCACCTGCCGTGGATTTGACCGCTGTTGTCGGGGGGCTGAACTCCTCCTTCTCCAACTCACTGTCGGTAGCCGATCCACTGTCCTCTTGCTCCAGACTATCATCGTCTTCCTCCGACCATTCCCCTCCCTCTGAAACTGAAAAGAAAGCCTCACTGGGGGCTTCCTTTTTATCGCTTGTATCTTCGCCAGCTTCTTCTTCCAGCGCATCTTCTTCTAGCACCAGGGGTGACACAGTGGTATTATCCTCAGCTTCTCCCACTAAACCAGCTTTCCCTTTACTATCCTCCTCTTTATTTGTAGATGCAGCAAGCTGAGCTGGTATTTCCAACACATTTTCAGCTACCCCCGCTGTACCTTTGGGACTACCGCCCTCCTCTGGCGGCACCACAGTAGCCTCATTATTAGTGTCTTTGTATTTAATAAGTTTTTGGAAAATGTCTGATATCGGGGTGTTGCCCTGATTGCTCTTAACTGCACCTTGTTGTTGCGCCATTCTTTTAGCGGGGGAAAGTTGTTTTTTCTTCTTGTTCCCATCTATCTCCCTGTCTGCCATTAGTTCTGCCTGCTCCGCTGCATCCCTCCTTCTCGCAGCAGCTTTGGCATTTGCACTAGTTTTAGGAGCCATAATCTCCCTCCTCCTTTCCTTGTCCCCAAACTGCTCCTTACCGCCTAGTGTGCTGCCCCACTTTCTTTCTTCTGGCTCTGCGGCGGTCTCCAGGACGCTCCGTAATCTTTCCCCCGTCCTCTGTTGCAGGCTCGTTTGCAGACTCGTATGCAGGCTCGTCTGCCGAGACTTCCCAGACCAAAACTGCCTCCTCAGCAGCGAGCTCCGCCCGCTACGCGAACTCCACTCCGTTTGTTTGGCAACCTCCGTGAGCAGTCCCGCACCTGACACGCCTCTCAGTGTGAATCTCCTCGCTGCCTGCAGCAGCTCCCATAGAAGCCGCTTGAGCGACCAGCGGCAAGTAAGGATCATCCAGCGGTATCGTTTTTCACCCTTTCTTCTGCCGCTTTTAACTCTGGGCTTTTTCAGCTCTTTTCAACTCCTTTACTCGACCTCGCTGAAGGCGCTCCGTGGCTCTACGATGTCATACCACTTCAATCCGACATCTCCTCAACCACTGCTTGGCGGCCGTCCTAAGCGGCCGCCATCTTGCCCCCAGCGCTCCTTCGAGCAAATATCATTTAGAAGATCGCAGAAGAACCGAGGAGGTGATAGAATTTAGAAGAAGATTGCGGAAGAACCGAAGAGGAAATCAGTGTCAGGGAGGGGTGAGACGCAGGCGTCGAATCCAGAAGAGGCCATCTATCCTGTTCCGTCCTGTAGTACCTGTCTACAGAACTTTAAGGGTCCATAGACTCTTGGTCAGAGGAGTCTGATTCTCGCACCATCCTAGGTAAATATAATCCATGTTGTGTCAATGTTTCTCTCTATCCTCTCTTTCTTGGGAACTTGTCATAGTAAATTTTCATAGAATACTGAAAATTAATACGATCTTACTTCTTCAGGATATGATGGAGTTGACACTGTAATTTGTTTTGCTCATATGATTAGTTAAATAAACTCGTTAAAACTTTTTCGAGCCTGTTATTATTCAAGAAGCAATAGGGTAAATGAATTTTAGGTCCTATCATCAATACTTTCACCTAAAATAAAGAACCATTGGGTTTGAGAAGGGGTTTGGATCTATAAAAGAATAGGGAATTAGACTAAGCCCTTAAATAAAATTGAACCCACACCTTGTCCCTGTTCCCCACCAGCGGTGTTGGCCAGCCTAAAAGAGAGAAGTGTGTGTTTGTGGGCTGATATGAATGTAATGGTGTAAGGTTTTTGCAGGTTGGTAACTCCCGCTGGATCAGTCTCTACAGATTTGGGTACTCTCTAACTTCTTTCTATGTGGGTACATTCGGACCATACCGCTTCTAAAGTGTATGCATTTTTATCTGCTCCTTTATCTTCGCAGCCCACATTTACTTCTGCTAAATGTTCTCACCATTTTGAGGATGACATTTTCAAACAAATTTCTCAGGCCACCTGGCAGTTGATAGGGAAATTATCTTTACGTAATGTTTGCACAAGCTGAAATTAAGGGAGAATGATCTTTGTTGGAATTGTAACACAGTTTTAGGCACCCATCAACATATGTTCTTTGAATGTAAACTATTAGACTCCCTTTGGGGCCCAATTGAGAAACATCTATCATTAATCTTTAATACATCTACAGTTCTTTCTATGATTTTACTGGGTCCATGGGCCATAGATACTCTTTTACCTCTTGACAGTATAGATTTGGAGCTCTTAGATTTGCTCTTATCCATTGCAGTCATTATTCTTACAAAATGTAAATCGATTCACCTCCTTTCTTACCATACTTGGTGGGCGTGAGTTTCATATCTTCATGGAGCTCATCCTTAGGTTGAAGTGAATCATTATTCAGGCTCAATTGCTAGTAGGGTATGGCGTTCTTTGGATAACTACATGGATCTATCTTCTCAGTGGTTGGCAGCTAAATTTCCTTTTGAATATCTTTCTTAATTTACTTTTTAAAGGTGTAGCAGATGTCCACTCCCAATATCTCATCCTTTTTCTGCCCCTCTAGTATCTTTTTATCGTTCTCTCTTTATTTCTCTCTTCCCTTCTTTCACCTCTTTTCCCCGCTCTGATGTATCTTATTTACTGAGCAATACAAAATCACATATGACTTTGCTGGGATATTGGTTAATCTTCCATCTGTCCTATATTCAGGGACTTTTTACCTAATATCTGATGAATTTGTAATACTTTTTATTAGACATGCATTTATCTGATCATTTTTATATAATAACTTTGACACCTTTTTATTCTAATCCAGCAGTTCTTTGTTAGATAGTCCTTTCTTTTTTAAATCTTCCTTATTATATATTTGCTTCTGATTCTTCTGTATTGCTATGTACTGGAAATGTATTTCTTTTTAACTATAACAATAAAAATATTTTAACACAAAAAAATGAATTACTGCGTCGCGAAATGATGTATGTCTAGAAATGCAGTACATTTAACCACTGGTTTGCTAGTAAAACTGAATTACTGTGTCATGAAATGATATATATATAAAAAGTATGTCACCAACATGAAATGTTTGGAAAGCACTGCTGTAGGGTTTCAGGGCTCATGCACCTGGACCCTCACCACTGGTATAGTGCACCCAGTTAAAGGGGTGACTGACCTATGCCCGGGCAGTCGGTTGCAGGTACAGAGATCTGTGCCATGCCAACTCTTCACTTTGTTCTGCACCATAACACACAACTTGCAATGGCAGTGTGTGTGTGTAAAGGTACATGGCCTCTGAGTGTGGCACAATAAGTGCTGCAGCCCTTAGAGGCCTTCCCTGGCCACAGTGCCCTTGGTACATGTGGCACCATTACATTGGCCAAAGAGTGCCAATTGGGTTTTGGTTTTAATGCAGTTTAGGGAAAGAACATATGCCCTGGGTACTGTTTGGCAGGAACCCAGGGCACACTCAGTCAAAGTACATCAGCAATTTGGCAAAAATTGAGGGCAACCATGAAAAAAGCGGGCACTTTCTTACACTGGCTGCATAAAACAATAGCCTGCAGGAGCATCAGACAATAAACATTAAAACAGTATTCAGACCATGTACCTAGCTAGTCCCAAACCTGAGACAGCAAAATATATATATTAATTTACAATCTAGTTTTCTTTGTATTACCCAGAGCCTTCTACCGTAAAAATATTATGCAAAAATATATATTACAAATAATGACTGCCACTATGTAACATAATGACTGCCACTCTAATAAATTGTCAAAATAAGTACAGATGTACTATTCTCAATGTCACACACACACACATACACCCACCCACACACACACACACACACAACCACACACATATATATATGTATATATATGATTTTAAACAAGGACACTGAAATATGAACTGAACCCACTTGGGATAATGCTTTGCTCGATGCGGGGAACTACAGGTACCAGCATGCTGAAATTTGGAACTCACCTGTGAGGCCCACGTGGGCTGTAACTGCATGCGTGAAAGGCGCCAAGTGAGCACTTCAGTTTGCTGCAGTGGTCATCCTCTGAAGAAGGAGCCTGTGAGTTCTGAAACACGTAAGGATTACAAAACCATCGGAGCTGAAATGCCGTTTTTGGAAATAAAGGCTTTTGAAAAGCATCTAGCAGTTGTGTGCATCCTTGCCTCAGGGTAGTTTTTTGTGGATATTTTGCACGGCAGCCCGGCCGTGAAGGACGCACCATCATGGAGTTAATATTGGGTCCAAAAGGTTTTGAACTCTCTAACCTTCAGGCACAGCTGAGAGAATGAAAATAATTACCCGTGTTGTTTTTCCGAAGCCCACTGGGTATTTGATTTTAAACAAGGACACTGATATACAAACTGAACCCACTTGAGATAATGCTTTGCTTGGTGTGGGGAACTACAGGTACTAGCCTACTGAAATCTAGAACTCACCTGAGAGGCCCACGTGGGATGTAACTGCATGCGTGAAAGGCGCCAAGCGAGCACTTCAGTTTGCAGCAGTGGTCATCCTCTGAAGAAGGAGCCTGTGAGCTCTGAAATGCATAAGGATTACAAAACCATCGGAGCTGAAATGACGGTTTTTGAAAATAAAGGCTTTTGAAAAGCATCCAGCAGTGGTGTGCGTCCTTGCCTCAGGGCAACTTCTTGTGGAGGTATATATATATATATATTCACTGAAAAAACCATAGGTTTGACACCAGTTATAGTTAGCTGGAAATTTTACTGACATAAAACCAATGAAATTCCACGTTATAGTTAGTTGGACTCACTATAACTTGCGCGTGTAATGCACTGCTGATGACATTACATATTACATCACTCATGACATGGTCAGTGACATCACTTATGACATCACTGATGACAGACCTCCTTTAAGTGTAATGTAACCCTTAAAACACATATTGAAAAATAGAAATTAACATTTTCAAAAAAATGGACATACCCATACCAGTTACAACAACCAATTCAGTAATTCCACCATCTATATACACATTCTCTCATTCACCAACAGTTCTATATAGTTACTCATACATATACTCACTCATCATATGTAGTGATACACCTATACATCCTGTTACACACTGACAATCATCCAAAAGTTACTCACACACATACTCACACATGCAAATAAACTTTTGAACATCCATTAATTTACATATAAAACTATACACACTCAACCACCCATACAGTCCTGCACATATGGTGTCTTCTAAACACATACAAAGAGACAGTTAGTCATTAATGCATCTATGTGATTAGTAATACCCCCATGAAACCATAGAAACACTCATACTGATACTAAAAAAACATCTAAGAACCCAAATACCTACACATGTAGGTACTCATCAACCCATGCAGCCAGTTATTCACAAAGTGAAACACTGATACATATATTTAAATATTTAAACATTACTCGCTAATATATGTATTCACTAAGGTACACTTAATAAGCCAGTTATCCAATCATTTCTTTTTGAAAAAAACATTCACTAAGACAATAATTTAAACATTTATTCTTTCCTCGACCTTTACATATACATATATATAAAACATATTTATTTTTTAGAAAGACACACATTCACTGGATGGTGTCATAAGTGATGTCACTGACCATGTCATGAGTGATGTAATATGTAATGTCATCAGCAGTGCATTACACGCGCAAGTTATAGTGAGTCCAACTAACTATAACGTGGAATTTCATTGGTTTTATGTCAGTAAAATTTCCAGCTAACTATAACTGGTGTCAAACCTATGGTTTTTTCAGTGAATTTCATAGGTTTTTCAAATGCTACTTCCTAACTATAACGTGTGTAAAACCTATGTTTTTTTCAGTGAATTTCATAGGTTTTTTGAATGCTAGTTCCTAAGTATGTAATCACGTTCGTAACTACATAGTGTCACCGCCTACACGTCCTGAGAAGCGCATGTAAAGTCACGTGACTTGAAAACAAAACTTCCAATTGGTTATTAGTAGTTTCTGTTCTGGAATATACACGAAGCACTCCACCCACTTTCCTCACAATCTTTTCTACTCTCAAGAGACAACAACGTCGAGCATCTTCCGGAAGTCTTTGCTGAAATGGCTTCCCTACCAGATTCATCTTCCGAATCTGAAGGAAATGAGCGACCACCGTTAAGAAGAAAAAAGGAATCTTTAATTTGGCAATTTTTCACTTATCCTGAAGATCAAAAGAAAGTGAATGCGCCAAAAGTAACCTGCACAATATGCAATTCGGAGCTCTCAAGGGGAAATCCAAATAAAAAATATTCCTTTTCTGCACACACCATGCAGCGGCATGTTAAACAAAGGCATCCTGAGCATTATGCAAAAGCATCGACAAGAGCCCTGGCCACGCTATTACCATCAGAGGTGGCCAGCACATCTTCTGGTGGACGACCTGTATCTCCATCGAGTGCTGAGATGGACTTGAGACCATATCTTGCGAAGGTGCATATGAAATGCAACGAGTGTGGAGAAATTCTTTTGTATGGAGAGCAGAGCCTCGTTCTTATTAAACTGAAAATTGAAAGTCACAAATGCCCCAAGAAAAGATAAATTTCTTCACTTCATTTTCAAACTATTACATACTGAAAAATGTAGTAGCAACTTTAAGAAATCGAAAGCATTATAACACTTCTTTCCCCCCCAAAAAAAAAAAAAAAAAAGTTCTTTTCAGAACTAACTCTTTCCACCAAAACATGCTCGAAGAGCATATTATAAGATGTTTTTTCGCCGCTTTATTTTAGTGCGAGACCGGGTGCGCGCACCCTTCTATCGCGTACAGGACCTGACACTCCCATGTGAAGTCATGTGACTTCTAAACAACACTTCTAATTGGTTCTTGGTAGTTTCTATTCTGCAATTTACACGCAGCACTCCACCCACTACCATCACTTTCTTTTCTACTCTCAAGAGACAACAACGTCGAACATCTTCCCGAAGACTTCGATACAATGGCTACCGTTCCGCATTCATCTTCCGAATCTGATGAAAATGAGCGACCACTTTTCACAAGAAAAACGGAGGCCACGCTATTACCATCAGAAGTAATCAACACATCTTCTGGTGGACGACCTGTATCTCCATCGAGTGCTGAGATGGACTTGAGACCATATCTGGCGAACGTGCACATGAAATGCACGAACTGTGGAGAACTTCTTGTATACGGAGAGCAAAGCTTTACTCTAATTAAACAAATAATTGAGAGTCATAAATGCTCCAAGAAAAGTTAAATTTCTTCACTTTATTTGGATAGTATGACATACTGAAAAATGTCGTCGCAACTTTAAGAAATAAAAAGCATCATAACACTTGTTTCCAAAAAAAAAAAATTCTTTTCAGAACTAACTCTTTGTACCAAAACAAGCTTGAAGAGCATATTAGCTGATATTTTCTCGCCGCTTTCGTGTAGTGCGCGACCGGGTGCGCGCACCCACCTATCGCGTACAGGCGTCGAGACACGCATGTGCAGTCATGTGACTTTAAAACAACACTTCCAATTGGTTCTTATTAGTTTCTATTCTGCAATTTACACGGAACACTCCACCCACTTCCCTAGAAAACCAGTTTATCGTAAATCTTTTAAAGCCTCCTCTTATGAATTATTCGACATCAATCACATAGCAGAGTACTAAATAGCACTATATACACTCCGTCCCTTAATTATAAGAGACTTATTGCTATGTAAAATCAACTTTTGCTCTCCAAGATAATGTAAAATGCTGAGCCTATTACATAATTTTATTACACATATATGTTACTAGTCTCCTTCGAGTACTAACACCGTAGAAAATACCACCAATAGCGGTGATATTTTTTACACCGAGAACGGGCGATTTCTATCGCTTACAGCCCTTACAATTATAAAGTTTTATTTCCAAAGTCTCTGATCGCCAACTGTGCAACGTAAATCCCCTGTGTGTCGCAATAAGGTCCATAAACAAAAACTACAGAACCAGCATTATAAACATACACAAAACAACAAACGACAAGAGCCACCATGCTAATATATATCCTTAATATAATAAACCTCTGAGAATAAATACATATTTCCGTGGCAGCCCATAACACAAATGTGGCGTCCTCTGACTCTGCTCCATTACCAAACACCGTAACTCCCCGCCCCCCTCACTTTTCACTAAACTCCGCACTCCACCCCAGCCAAACCCCCTATTACAAACCCCCAACCTACCCTCCCTGCCCAAACCCACCATGAACGTCAAACCGCCCCTAGAAAACTTATAAGACACAGGATTACTAAAACTCAAAGAATACGCAACAGGCACATAATGTAAATAGTACATAAAGACACATATTTTTTCCAAAATACTATTTAAAAACATGTTGTATTTTTAATAAATCTATCATGCATCTGACCCTCTAGAACTGCTTTCAAAACGTGAACTATAAACCTCTACTTTTCATTTTCAAACCATACACTTTCTTCTGACCCTCTAGAACTGCTTTCAAAACATGAACTATAAACCTCTACTTTTCATTTTCAAACCATACACTTTCAATTACATTATTTTTTTTCCACAATTCATGTAATGTTACAAACCTTTTCTAAAATACACCAGTCCGTATCATTTATAAGGATTTATTTTCAGTCTTCATCAGTGACACTTTCTTCACATACAATAGAAATCACTATAACTTTTTAAACGACAATGCTAACGCGGTAAAAATAACCCTTCATTTACTTTCCTTTAAGAATGCACACTATGTACCCCACGCATGCGTTTCTTAATCTTTGTATTTGGCAGCGAATACCGACCTTGAATCGGAAGACATGAACTAGAGCGCCATTGTCACATTTAAAACTGAACGTTGCATCTGCTCACACACATATCTTTCACTAAGCTAACATTCACAGAAAACAGCATTGATGTAAAAAAAAATTGACCTTGCTTTACAACTCCCTCAAATCACTCCCTTATTTTTTAACTCATCCTCCAGTTCAAAAAAAGCTACTTTTTTAATAACCACTAAGCAATATATAAGTGACTAGACTCCTAGAAAATGTATCAAGTCATTCTGCTCCTCTCCACTGCATAGCCGACGACCTAATTCTGTGGAGTTGCTATACAACCAGCGGTGCTGCGCCGTTTCCTGTACCATCTTGGGAAATTCAAAATGGATGTCCCTCCTGCCTTCGCAAACGAGCCAGGCCACTTAGAACTATTTCGCCAGAGGATGCTTGACTACTACGGCATCTTACCACTCTCGACTTTGAATACTTCATATCGATTATCATTTCGATATTCGCATTTCACCTGTGTGCAGCCTGTATTTCATTGCCTGAGCTGTGATTTCACGTGGGCCCTGGATTTATGTCTCTGCAATTTGGTACCTCCTGAACCGAATTACAATCACCTCATGAATCCGTTACTTGATCATGAACAGCTTTGTTACAACGGAGGGTTTATGGCCTTTGCAGCGATACAAGGAGTTCTGGGTCATTGGAATATATTCGCAGCGGCGCAAGATTTCCTAACAGAGAGCTACATCGAAAACCCACCGAGCTGCCCAATGATGGTAAAAGACACTCCAATAATGACAGATCATGAATGCTCCTTTCATCTTCTCAATTGGATGGCTGACATGTTTTCAGATGATAACAATGATTTCATGTTAGAGGCACTTGCTGCATACTTTGCCTACACAATGGACACTTAACTCTTTCCTAACAGCGAGCTACATCGAAAACCCACCGAGCTCCCTCTGATGGTAAAAGACGCTCCGATTATAACAGATCATCAGTACTGCTTTACTCTTTTCCATTGGATAGCTGACATACTTTCCGGAGGGTTTATGGCCTTTGCAGCGATACAAGGAGTTCTGGTCATTGGGATATATTCGCAGCGGCGCAAGATTTCCTAACAGAGAGCTACATCGAAAACCCACTGAGCTGCCCTATGATGGTAAAAGACGCTCCAATAATGACAGATCATGAATGCTCCTTTCATCTTCTCAATTGGATGGCTGACATGTTTTCAAATAATAAAACTGATTTCCTGTTACAAGCAGAAGCAACCTATTTTCCCTAAACAATGCTTCAATAACTCTCAAACAAGCCATTGACGTCCTCATTTCCTTTTGGTTTTCTATATTCTTCACGTTCTTTTCCATATTTTCTTTTGAAGAACAGACCTATTTGCTTTACTAACAGTGGACATTATAATTTCGTGTTGTTTGACAGCTGATTCATAAAGTAATGATGTATAACCACTTGCATTTTCATATATCGTTCCCAAACTGAAAGGCCAGAGACCTTCTTCCATTTATTAAAATATAATATACTTCCTTATAAGAGTGTACAATGTTTTTTTCCAACTATATTCATTTTTCTTCAACTATAGCGTTTGTATTCCATGTACTACTGACAATACCAATTACTGTGTTTTTTGCAATTTCTGTACTCATATTACATAATGATTTGCCTTTAAAACAGTACATTTCTAAATAAACATTTCAAATATTCACGGTTTCTCTTTTAATCCATAATCTCAACTGAAATGATTTCATATTGAAAAACTATTCATGGGTTCCACATAACCTTAACTGTAGTCACTGAGGACCTTATTTATGAAGACCTTCCGCCGCCAGTGCCTCATTTTTTAAACTGGGAAAAAGTAACGCACCGGTGGCGCAAGGCCTTCATAAATAAAGTCCTGAATGTTTTCTTTTCTCGACCTCACTTACTGATACTAGAACCTGCAAACCAATTACGGCCCGTGAACTCTTTCTTAGTTGGTCGCGCACCGTAAAGACAGTTATACCACTGTTAACATTTTTTTTTTACTGTTACTAAGCACCGACACAGTTCCGCTTCACTCGGAGTTAATCACTGCTCCCACGCTTCTACAGGCCAGACGCTATGTCGTATTTCTCTCCTTATCACCCTTTCATCTCCACAATAACAAACAGTTGTCCGCCAGCCACCAGAGAACAGACTCAGATGCAGAGGCACCAAAGAGTGAACCCATCACCAACTGCCATCTCCGGCTGTTTCCATGGTTACACCTCATTCTGCACCTTGCTGAAGGCACAGGTCAAAAGTTCAAGTCTCAACGTTCTACAACAAACTAAGAACACTATTTTCCCTCCAGAAACACCTGCCAATACACAACTCTGTTACATGTCTTGTTTTTTCACACCCAATAGTACTTTTCGTTTAACATAAACATTGACCTGTTCACTCTCCACTTGTTACAATCAACCAATCATTTTTATTTTTTTAACCACACCCAGCCTCTTCCTTTTTCTTTATTTAAAATTTCAACTTCTAACTACCATTCCACTTCCAGAACCGATCGGAGGACGACTACAAATCCCTTGAAAATGAAGGTCTGGCTAATAGGACACAGTTATATTCACTGGAGTGAAAAATATGCAGTAAGCAGACGAATTTGCAACCTCAGCTTACCAAATGTACACATAACATGGATTTCCAAAAGAGGATTGAAATGTCACCAATTGATTCCATTGGTGAAAACTTTTATGCATCTCCCAGAACCAGACCTTATAATTGTGCACTGTGGTGGGAACGATCTAGGCACAATCACTGGGGTAGGTCTGGAAATGCTTCTAAAAGACACCTTTCGACAATTGATGACACTTTATCCTCGATCTGCCTTGGTATATTCCAATATATGCCAAAGACAGAAATGGAATTGGTCCAATCACCATTGTGCACAATTTGAGAAAGCAAGGAGACATGTAAATAAATCTGTCTCTGCGTTCCTCAGAGATTATAGCATGGGTTCTATTTACCACAACAATTTGCGCTACCACATGCAAGACGTCTATAGGAGAGACGGTGTTCATTTCACGAATGAGGGAAACAGAATCTTCCTCTGCAACATCAGGCTCTGCATCGGTACTTACTTATAAATGCAGAAAACACTCAATTAACACAAGGACTCTTTTCAGAGCCACCTTATATCTAAGCACTCAAACTTCTGATTTACCTCCTTTTCCACACTCTTGTAAATAGGTGTGCGCGACCGGGTGCGCGCACCCCGTATTTTTTTTTCGGGGAAAAATTATATCTTTTTGCGTTTAAGGGCCTTACTGCACACCCCGAGAAAACCTACGCAGGAAGACAATCTCTACCTTCTCCCCTTTCCATGTTTCAACGCTTTGAAATGAACAATATATTTACTCGCAGTGACAAAATGGCGGACAAAACTTCCTAATTTCCTTCGAATCGAACGTTAACAGACGTCACGCAGCAAAATTCCGCTCGCGCGCGCAGCCGCTTGGTTGCGCGCACGTGTGCGCGCCTATAGATATATAATTGACTTTAACTTTAATTTTCTCAACAACTACTGAACGGATTTACACCATTCCAAAAAACGCGTAATCTGCGAACAAGACTCTACAGTTTTGGCAAATTTCTTATAAATTCATTCACCCGTTCGAACTGTAGCCGAGTCTAAAGGTCCTATGGAAAATAACATTGAGAAAACACGTTTTGGGACCCCCCTTATATCTCAGCCCCCACTTGACCAATCCCCCCCAAACTTTCAGGGAAGGAGTGCAGCAAACCTAGCCATCTTCTTTGAGAAATTCGCAAAGACTCATCCACCAGGGCCAAAGTTATTCCAAATAGAATGTTGAGGATTTCCTATGGAAAACAATCCTAACTATAACTACCTACTGGCGACCGCCAGTAGGTAATATATATATATATACACACAAGATCCTCGTCTACTTCACTCTCCTTCAGGGAGAATAATGAGCACAGACCCAGGCTTTGTGCAAATCTATTTATTGTTCACTCCAATCCACCATACCGCATTTCGGCCATTACCGGCCTTGATCACATGACAAGACTGGCTACATAGATCGCCCCTTTTAAAAAGAGAGTGCTCATTAACCAGATGATGGAAATAAACAACATACTTAAAACATAGTACCTGATATCTGCACCAATGCATTATTGTAAAAGGTAGAAATACACTTAATAACCTTGTTGTATGCAAATAACATTCCTCCCTATGGTTACATGCTGTGCATAATGATACTTTGTTCATTGCCGGATAAATGTATTGCTCCAATACATTGTATCTCCTGTTGGTCGTTTTCCACTTATACATTTGGTTTACAAAATCTTGTTGTGCCCTCACCCCCAATTTTTAATCACCCCCATAATCACTTTCCCCAAACAATTTGACCTTTCCTATATTGATGTTTCAATGCGTAAATCATTACTATACATATAGTGATATACAACATTTGATACAAAATTAAATTAGTTAAATATCTATTAGGTCTAAACAGCGTTGAAAATAACAGTACTAATACATTTATAATATATCTACCTGTTTATGTCCAATCACGTATTTGAACGATAGACTAGATTTGCAAACTAGCAAATACTTAAAAAAGTGACAAAGTGCTCATCTCCTCTTTGTAGTGCAAATCAATCTAAAGTGCTATGTGCTATATACTCAATATCACCAGCAGCATCTATTTTGACATAATGTCCTAATGCTCTACAGGTGATAAAGTCAAAAGTGCAAGAAGTATAAAGCTAACTAGAGGTCCAATTCATTGATATATATCACACATCACCCAATTACTTCATCATTTATAAATACATATATAACATATAAATATTAGTATAAATACCATTCAACTACCTAACATGCATAAAAACTCAAAATTGAAAATTCCAAAAGTTCCAAGTCAGAAGCTGCCAATTCATATTTCATCTCATCATGAAGTGCATTTAAATAGATAAGGATATAATTAATAATCTAAAATCCATTATAAAATACGTCACTAAAATGAGAGAATCCAACCAACATATTGTATACATTTTAACTTGAGTTTTAGAGATATGTATGGAGATCCTCGCTCGTGTTCAGGCCCCGTGGGTGCTTTGGTCTAGCTCCAATATATAGCGGGCCTCTAGACGTCTACGCTTAACTTCCCGGTTGCCACCTCTTTTTTGGGGTGGTATTGCATCAATAACATAATACTTTAGATATTTAAGATTGCTATTATGACATTCTTTAAAATGTTTCGCAACCGGGTAGCTAGAGTCATTATCGACATTGGCCTTTATGCGTTGTAGGATCCTCTTATGAGCAGCTAACTTAGTACTGCCTATTGTTGTGCCTTATGTTATCTCCTTGCTTGCTGCTCAGCCAGTATGTATGTGATGTCTGTGTGGAATGTTGAATGTTGGATGACAGAGTGAATAGAATGTTAGGGTGCCTGGTGTGGATGTGGAATGACAGTTGATGAGAGAGGGCTGAGCAGTGACCATCCTGCTCCTGGTGGGGTTTTCCTCTTCAAGTAAAGGTGAAAGAATAACACCTAACAAGAACATATCAGCAAGAAAAATTAATTAAAGCAATGTAAGAAAAACATAAACTTAAGTATCACGAATAAAATTCCATGTGACGTACGTCTACGCACATGAAACAATTAGTAAAGCTATTTTGCGCAAAAAGAAGACAATAAATTAATAGAGCTCGAGCAAAACTATTATAAACAGTACTGAATTGAAGGAATGACATCAGAAAAAACGTATTTCAAACCGGTAACAGTAGACAAAAATATTGCCCATTCATAAAACATGCATCCATTGAATAAAACGTAAATTTCATTTTTAAAACTTGTAACTGTAGACTGTCGACTCATAAAACATGCATCCATTGAATAATAACGTAAATATCATTTTTAAAAACCGGTAACTGTAGACTGTCGACTCATAAAACATGCATCCATTGAATAATAACGTAAATATAATTTTTAAAAACCGGTAACTGTAGACTGTCGACTCATAAAACATGCATCCATTGAATAATAGCGTAAATATCATCTTTAAAACGTGTAGCTGTAGACAAATAGTGTCCACTCATCAAATATGCATAAATGTAACAATGACAGAACATATCATTATAAACTTCTAGGTGTAAACCAATAGTGAACACTCCTAAAACACACATAAATAGCTGAATTCATCATGAAATTCAATAAACATCACTATGTTAAACCGTGAAAAATTCATGTAATTAATTTATAATTATACCTGCTGCAACGTCTGTCAACAGTTCACTTCACCTTGTGAGGGTTGCATCGTTTTATGGTTGTGCATTGCATGCTTACTAAGTACTTTTATTACTTCCTTTTGTTCATGAGATGACTTTCATGTGATTCGAAGTCACTCATTACATACATGGTGCATGGGGGGGGGTTTATTACGCCCTTCATTGCGTTGTTGTTTTGCATTCTTTATTGATTGTTAGGTCTAGGTATAGGTCGTCCCAGTGATGTGCTTTTTGTTGATGTTTCCCTGTCACGCCGTGAGGGTGCACCCTTTCTGCCTCAGTCTGACCTGGCCAGTCAATCTTTGGTTTCTTGGGCTTTCTTTGTTGTATGTTGGCGTGGTGGGGTGTTGGTCATTTCCTATTGCCTCTGGGCGGTTTCTCCTTGTGTTTGACGAAGGGAGAAGGTGGTGGTTATTGTCCTTGTTTGCGTGTGTGCTGGTTGTGTGTTTTGTGTTTGCTTGGCTGGTTTGCGTGATTTGTAATTATTTGCTGGTTTGCGTGTTTTGCGTGAGTGAATGTTATTTCCTGACTTCTTATTACTTTTTTTAAAATGTTGCCATGGAAAATGAAGGTCAACAAGTATTTTTAAACAATGCCATTTGCTACTCGATGCTAACCTGAGAATACCGTTTGACTGGCCCTCCGCTCTGATCCTTTCCCCTCTTTGCCACTTTCAAATATGGTGACGTTTTGGAATCTTTCTGTGGCTCAGTGGAGGAGCGAAGTCCTGTGTTCGTCACCCTTCGTCATTCCGCTTTACGTAACGTGACGTGAAGCGTTTCTATTTCCTGCCCGTTTCCATGGCTGCACTGTTCTGATGCTTCCTGGTTCGACTGTGCAGCTTGTCCTAAATTGTGGAAACGGTGACATCAGCTGTCTTCATGTTCGTCATGGGACTATCGGAGCATTCTCTTCAAAAGTGCAGTACGATCTTCTATTTCGTGGTACCATTTTTGAGCGTTGCTGCCATCATCTGGCTAATTTGTGTACAAGTTTACAGCCAGCTTTAAGAAATGTTTTTGCTTTAATTTACAGATATGTTTAGTGATCTTCCTACGTGAATGTTGTTTTATGAAGTTTATAGATTACTCGTAATATGCTTGAAATTATTTATTCAAGTTATGATGAATCTGTATTATATTGGCAATTAGCAGTTTTAGAGTTACGCCACTACCATATTTACAGGTCTTATTTTTTGCAGTTATGTATACTGTGTTTTGCGCATTTATTTATATTTTCTCCATCTCGTAAGTGGGTGTTTAGTACGTAGTATGTTTTGATTTGGCCAATCTAAACATATTCAGGGGTACTTCTACCTTTTATGTTTATTTTAACCCTGCTTCACCCTTTACGCATGTTCATTTGATGTTATTAATTAAGCGCAGGCACTAAGAGTGTGTGGTATTAGATTAGTTATTACATAACAAGTATTATTGTGCAACTTTAATATTTAGTTAATACGGGTGTTTAAACGCATTATGCTTCAATTTCTTTAAGTGTTATACTGCACGAGTGTATGGTGCAGTACAGGTGTTAAAACGCGTTATGCTTCAAATTCTTTAAGTGGTATACGGCACAAGTTTATGGTGCAATACAGCTGTTAAAACGTGTTATGCTTCAATTTCTCTAAGTGTTATACGGCGCAAGTATTTGGTGCATTACAGGTATTAAAGTACGTTATTCTTTAATTTCTTAGATGTTTAATGCAATGAGGTATTTACCCTATGTTTTACATTTTAAGCCTGTTCATGTTTGCATTGCTTACTTTCTTCAAGGGAAGGGGATGTGTTCCCTTTACGTTGTTTCAAATAATCCGTATTACGTTCGATGCTTCATACAGTAATTCAACTGTGTGTGTTACTTTCAATGCTTTTTACACTAATTCATATAAGTCTGTTATATGTTTATGCTTCATACAGCAATTCAAGTATGCCTATGTTTCCTTCAATGCTTTGTACAGTTATTCAAGCCGGTATTTATGTATTGGAGATTACAACTGCATTCCACCACATAGACTGCATGGTCTGTTTTTCAAGTTAAATGTGGATTAATTGCCTGCGTTTTGTTATTAAATGCTGTTTGATATGAAGTTTTGTTTAAACCATTCTGGCAGACTTTCCAGCTTGAACATTTATAAAAACCTTTTCTGGCTTTCAACCAGGTTTCCAAGTCATGATACTCTGGGCTACTCTTAACTGGTGCATTACCCATCAATGCAGTCTTTCTGTATGTAATGGCTGTCTTTTTGGAAAAAAGGCTGCCTAATACATGGTCATCCAACACTATGGGCTAATTACTCATTATGATAGCCCTAAGTTGTTTCTCTTGTCTTGAAAAAGAGATACTCAATCTGGTAGGTTTGTTAGTCACATCCAATGTGCCACTTGTTGTACCCTGGGAATTTGTGTTGCATTGAAGCAAATGATCCCTTGCTTGCTTCCTAGATTTGGTGATTGCAGCTTCTATAATCTCAGATGTATACCCTCTCGCTAGAAAGTGTGCCCGACTTTCCGATTGTTTGACGAAGGAATCCTCCTTCTCACTACAAATCTGTCTTATCCTAAGCATTTCCCTGTATGGAATGCTTTGTATAAGGTGGGGGGATGCGAGGTAGATGCATGCAACACTGTGTTCCTGGCTGTTTGTTTACGATACAATGATATGGTCAATTTGTTGTTAACAATCCGGACCTGTACATCCAAAAATGTCACCCTTTCCTTACTAATGGATGAAGTAAAGTTCAAGTTGACATCATTGACATTGATTTGCGTTATAAACTCTGCTGCACTTTGCTCAGTGCCACACCATACAATAAACAAATCGTCAATAGATCTTAACCAGGAAATTATGCTTTCATCGTAAGTATTCTCAAATTGTTTTCTGAGGACCAGCTCCTCCCACCAGCACATGAACAAACATGCATACCTGGGGGAAAAGCTGGCCCCCATTGCCACGCCTGGTATTGACTGGTACATCTGATTTTTAAGGAGAAACAAGTTATTTTCCAAGGAAAATGACAACATACTATTCAACATTTTGTTGTGTTGAGCGTATTATAATGGTCTATTAGCCAAAAAATGCTCCACAGCTCTGATGCCATCATGATTTCTTATACATGTATATAACAAAGATGCATCCAGAGCTATTAACAGATATTCAGTCTTACAATGTATGTCTTTTACCTTACGCAGGAAGCCGCCTGTATCCTGCACATAGGATATTAAGTTTTTAACGTGATCTGCAAAAAATAGTCAATGTATCTTGACATATTCTCTAAGGGTCCATTACATGCTGCTATGATGGGCCTGTCTGGTGGCTTGTGTAAGTTCTTGTGAACCTTTGGAATGAAGAAGATCACATGGATGGTAGGTTGCTCTTTCATTAAATATGTATATTCTTCCAAATTGAGTAAGCCCAGGCTCTTCCATGCTAGATGTTTTGCAAAAAATAGATCGTGTGCTTTAAAAATTTTGGAGCGAACTTTTCCTGTAACATTCTGGATTGTTAGGCTGAGAGGATGCTACATCCACATAATCTTGCAAGGGCCACAACACAATGTTCCCTCCCTTCTCAGAAATTCTGACTACAACTTGCTTCTCTTTCTTGAGTTTGTCTCAATGGTTAGAGCGGCACACCCTGATGCAGAGTTCTGGCCCGGGACCAGGGTTTAATTCCCGCCTCGGCGGGTCTTGGGCTCAATTTCCTTGGACCTGACAATTCTCGCCTCGGTGCCTATTCTAATCATGGGCCCCACGCTGCAACTCTGGGCAATAGCTTGCTTAACCTCCACACCAGCTCCAACAGTGCTAGGATGCCTGGCTTCACCCTGGGGGTGCCCAGGAGTGGACACTTCACAGGGAAAGCCAGGAAGCGTTCCACAGCGGTATGAGTAATAGTGCCAGGAAACCGCTTCGTGGCAGTGCGCTCTACAAATACCTTGACATTTACATTTACATTCAATGAGTTGGTAATATTTTCTTTCCTGGTGAGTGATTTTCTTTTTCGCTTTATTGATACCAATATTTAACTTTTTAATGTGCACAACCACTTGCTCGTTGAACACATCCACAGGGAATCATGTGGCATGATCAGGATGAACTTGGATTTGTTTTTGAATGGGGTGTCCGGTTTGACACAGGTGTCTTGTGTTGGTGATTCAGCACCTTAACAACTTATTTGATTTTCTTGTCCCATGGCACTTCTTTCTGAGACCCCATTGCCCTGCTCCAAATCATACAAGTCCCGTAACAAACCATAATCTGCCACTGTCAGATTAGAAATGATTGGGGCATTAGTTGTTGGTGTAATATTTTCCATTTGTTTTGAATGAATTTAGAGCTGATGGCATTACTTTAATTTGAGTTTTCTAATGAATTTATATATATCTGCTTGGGTCTGTGTATAGTTAAAATTTGTCTCCGGGCAGTAGGATAGTCCTAGGGAGAGCAACTGCTGTTCTGATGCGTTGAAGTCTATGTCAGCTAAATTGATAATGGTATTTGCACCTATGGGGGTAGCAAGGAGATGTGGCATCACCTCTACTTTCATTTCCATTGCCCCCGCCCGCCTGCTGGTCTCTTGCTGCCTGCATTTTCTGCTGGCCTGCCTTCTTTTCCCTCTTCTCTAGGTACTTTGGGGCAGATTTATAAGCCCCTTTTGCTTCTTTTACGCCGCCGTTGTGTCACTTTTGTGACACAGCGGCAGTACAAAAGATGCGCCATGGTGCGCCCTGCGCCATAAGGAGGCGTTCTGGCGCAGGGGGAGGGGGGGCGTTCCTGCGCAGGAACGCCTCCTAAAAGTGGCGGAGTGAAATCTACAACATTTCACTCAGTCACTTTTAGGCCAATGCTGCATCAAAACACTGCACCTGCTTGAAGCAGGCATAAGGCTTGACGCAGCATTGGACAGATAGGGCACCACTGAGCCTTGCTGGAGCTGCGTTGCGCTTGCGATGCAACTCCAGCAATGCGCCGCCTTTACGGCACATATGCGTCCCGCATCTGTGCCGTTTTTGCTCTATGGTGGGCCGCATTCTAAATGCGGCGCATCAATGGTGACGGAGCTGTGGTGCACAATAACTGGTGCATCCCTGGGGATGCGCCAGTTATTGTAAATCTGCCCCTTCGCTTTTTGCAGGCCTGCTGTTTCTCGGACGCAGTTTTTCCCGTCTGCTTCTCCTTAAATAATCCAACTCTTCCCCCAAGGTCAGTCTGATGGCACTTTGGTCAGGCCTTTTTCCTGTTGCTTCTGACTCCGATTCACTTTCGATGCTGATGTGGTCTCCACCAGATGTTGATTTTTATCCGTTGGACGAGGCACTTGCATCCGTTTGATGGCAGTGGCATTCCTAAAATAATCATAAATAATCATATTTATGGGCGAAGGTGAAAATCTGCCCATTGACATAGTCTTCCTTATCCCTTTTAAACTTATACATTTACCTTGTTTTTTATTTTTTCTTCTTTTTTGTGCAGCCTAGACATCATTTCGTCATGCAGCTTCTGCCTTAGTTGGGAGTCTCCTTGTACCTTGTTTCCTCACTGAGAGCGTCTATTTTAAGCTGGAGATCGACTCTATCACTATCGGCATATGTACATATATATATTTTTCTTTTTTCAAGGTACAGACATGTGGATTTAGAAATAGTAAATGCATATTTATCTGTGCATTCCTATGGCAAATTGGCAAAAATTGATATCCTGAAATCAATATTGTTATTCGATAATATGATGTCACTGGATGTTGTAGCAAATAACGATTAAGTGAGCAGATTGAAAGTATATTGTCATTTGCAAAATGTTTAAATTGTTGCAGACATTTTAGTAATACAAGTGATTTCTGTCAGTGAACAAGTTGGAAGATGGAGTAGAATCAATAAGGACTTTTCCTTGGATCCAACTGACATTTTTATAGACCCAATCAAAATCGACAGAAGGAGCCCAATGTAGCGGAGGTCACACGTAGTCTTTTCTGCTGCCCAATCGAACTGAGGCAAGCAAAGTGCAAATGTATTAAAGAAATTAAGCAAGAGAAATAACTTAAAAGGGTTACCTCTGAAATACAGGACCCTGCGCCTTATTTAGATCTCAATGGATGGGTTACTCTGTCAAAACGGTGATGGATATACCTCTGCTGAAATATAAATCCCATAGCCTAAAATGGAATTTATATTTCAGCAGCCGGGACATCCTTCATGGTTGTAATGGAGTAACCTGTCTATCAAGATTTAAATCAGGCCCTCAGTGTTTAATTGTTTCTCATTCTAGAGCACAATGAACAAAAAAGATGGTGAAAAGATTTTTTTCCATTTATTCTATCACTTGTCAGATGTTTGGAAACCATTTTAAAAGGGTGTTTTTTCTAATACAGAATTCCATTGACATCATCGAGGGAGATGGTATTTGAGAAACTGTCCAAACAATATTGTGATTGTACCAACTGGAATTCTAATGTCTAGGTGAAAATTGCACGTTTTACCTTCACAAATTCAGAAGATAAAAGCTGCTGTAATTTGTGCAAGGAAATAGAATACATTCGTACTGATGCAGCTCATAACAAGGACAATTATCATGTATTACAGTGCCATTACTTAGTCCAATATGCAAAACATGGAATGGGAAGTAATTCTACATTTCTCCTTCTCTTGGTGCTAAAGATAATGGGCACTCAGAATTCAGCCCTATATGCTTAAAATACATGGTAGTCTGCAATGTATGTGTAAAATTATGTTGCTAATTAACTCATGACATTGTAGTTGTGAGATGTAATAGTCACCTATAAAAAGGGAATGATAACGCTGTTTAAATGTAGTAACTGGTTGCATTTAAGTTGTGACAACACAATGCTTCATTTTCATTTTCAATGACTAAAGCCTCACAAGGTTAGTATACAGCAGAATGTCAGGAAACATAACAGTGAGTGGGGCAATCCACCAAGACATTTTGAGTATGAGGAGTAGTACTCTTGAAGTACTGCTTCACATACTCATAAATGCAATCCTCAAAGGTATAGCCATAGATCTATACCCACGTGGGCCTATCTCTTATATGCAGGGTTTTCCACTAACAGCATATACAACTGAGCACTATGGTTTAGGTGTATATGTGGAAGAGGCAAGGGGATGTGGACGAACATTGGTGAATATTGTAATAATATATATTTTTTTTTATTTATTTTTTATTTTAAATGTTTTATTGCGAGATGATCAGGTTTACAAGCAAATAATATTCACAGAATGAAAAGAAGATAAAAACATAATAATGAAAGAAAGAACAATAAGAAAGAAATCCTTCAAATATACAACAAAGATTATATGTGCAGTACACAATACTATTCATAAATAACGTTGGCAAACTGGGCTACTTAACCAGTTCCTCCCTCCATCCATTGCTCTATCGGTTCCCAAATTTTAATTCCCATTTTCCTCCTTTTACTGCCTTTTGTCCTATATATTGCTCGCTCCATAATATATCTTGCCAGCAAGCGAGCTTGCCATGAAACAAAAGAGGGTGGGTCTGAGCTTATCCAGTCTTGTGTTACACAGGAGCGAAAGATCCCAACAGAAATGAATAACAATTTTTTATGATCATCTGTCATAGCTATGTCAGTAATTCCTATCAGTACAAGTTCAGACGTGAGTATTACAGGTATTCCAAATAACAAAGAGAGAAAATGTTGCATTTCTAATAAGATTCTACTTAAATGTGGGCAAGAGAAAAACATATGTACAGAGTCAGCTGCATGTAAGCCACATCTACTACAAGCGGCACCCACTGAGGAACCCCATTTAGAAATTTTGGCTGGTGAGTAATAAAGATCATATAACACCATATAGTGTTGAGTTCTGCTTCTACCCGACAGCAAGATGGAGTTAGCCAAATAGATAGATTCTTCCATTTTGATTGAGTTAATACCTAGTTTCTCCACCCATAAGTTTTGCCTAAACAGAATATCATCTGGTTGTTTTGATATCAACTGTTTATAAAAGTAACCAATTTTCCTCCTTTGATACAAAGAGTCGATCAGAAAAATTCGTTGTAACGACGTTCGATCCCGATCTGAGAGTGTATAAAAGTAACTATGCCATTGTAAATATTTGAAATGATCAGCATTGGTAAGTTTATATTTTGTTTGAAGTTCGGTAAATGACTTAAGTTTATTATTCTGTAAGAGATCCCCGAGCTGGGTAATGCCAAGGTTATGCCATCTTCTCCCAGTGCTATCCATACCCACAAATGGGAAAATATGAGAGGAGGTCAAGGGGGTGTATCTCGTGATTCTGGGAATGTCAAAGACTCTCTTGATAGCTTTCCAGGCCCTATAAGCAGCTTTAACAATTTTAAATTTTGTTTTTTATAATAGCTGGGCTCGACAAATTTTAGTAAGCAGCCCCTGGCCTCTGTCCCTAGAACCAGTTTGTAAATAGATGGAGAGTGAGAATCTAAAATCGGAGCCTTTTCACTGACAATTAAGGGAGCGATGAACTGCAGTACTGATGATAGGTAATAATAAAAAAAATATGGTGTACCCCAGCCCCCCCCCTATCTTTTGAGATTATCATTTTTTGATAGGCTCTACGAGGTCGTTTATACCCCATAGGAATCTTCCTGTCATTTTCTCCAGCTGTTTAAAAATAAGCGTAGAGAATTCTAAAGGAATACAACGAAATAGATATAAAAACTTAGGGAGAATCATCATCTTCAAAACATTATTTCTGCCATATAAAGAAAGATGTAGATGATTAATGCGCTCTAGTAGAGTGTTTGATTCCTTTATCATGGGTAAGATATTTATTTCTGGGATCTGTGAAACTGGCGATGTGATTTTAATACCCAGATATGTTGCAACGGAGACTATGTTGTTATGTGCTGGGGGATTTACACCTGTACATAAGATTTGTGTCTTAGCCATGTTTAATTTATACCCTGAAAAGGCGCCGAAACGACTAGCCAGGTCTTCTATCCTTGGGATAGCTTTACTTATATCTGTAGTAAGGACCACCACATCGTCAGCATATGCAAGTGCTCTATAATGTATATCTGCTGCTACTACAGGTGTAATATCATATTCTTGATTCAATTTGTTTAAAAAAACATCAATGTAGATTGCAAAGAGCAAAGGAGAAGCAGGACACCCCTGCCTTGTACCCCGGCAAATTGGAAAGGTGGTCGACTTATTTATTCCAATTTTGATGGATGAAATTGGAGTATTATACAGAGCTTTCAATGCTCTAATCATACTTGGACCAACCCCCTTAAATGCAAGTAATTCCCATAGATAGGGCCAGGCCACTCGATCAAACGCCTTCTCGGCATCTAAAAGAATTACTACCATTGATGTGTTTGTACCTTCAGCCCGATCAAGCAAGGAGATTACTCTCCGAACATGATCAGTGGTATCCCTTTTGGGTATAAACCCATGTTGCCACCGTGATACTATAGTTGAGATTATCACAGATATCCGACTTGCTAGGATTTTTGAAAAAACCTTGCTGTCGGCATTTATAAGTGAAATTGGCCTATATGAAGCCGGATCTAAGGGAGGTTTATCCTTCTTTATAAATGCCATAATAGTCGATTCCGCCTAGGATGGTGGTGTTTCTCCTTTCTGTGCTGTCATGAATGTTGTTAATAGATCTTGTTTTAAATTTGGAATAAAAAAGGGAATATTAAGGAGAGACCCATGCAAATATAGGAACACAATTATACATGTATAAATCAGTTGCAACTCACAAAAGTTACTTCTACATCTACTCCAGCCCAAACTAGTTTAAACCAACTCCAGTCACGTTTAGGAATAAGCCACACACTACACATGACCTACTCAAAGGTATTACGAGGGAATTACAAACAAACACATGGCGGCAGGAAATAGCATTACCAACACAAAACCTACACCAGGAAAATGGTGAAATAACTTAACACATTGAAGCACCTATCGATAGCAAATTGTAAAAATATTCTTTTTTTTTAAAAGAACAAATTAAAATTGATTTGAAAAATAACAGATTTTAATACATTTCAGATACCAATACAAAACATGTAAATAAAAAAAATCATATAACTGAGACTTTGCGGACACCTATAAACATAAATTCTAAAAATGTCTGAGATACTCTAAAAATAAAAGAAATATAATTAATTTGAAAAATGCTTGTGTAGCTTTAGACAATTGAGATTACCATAGAAAGAACATCACTGAAAATTTTTGTTAGACCTGACATCATTGGCTTGAGTCTCTCCTCCATTTTTTCTGTTTGCCTCCACTGTTTCACGATGTTTTGCTGGTATATGCTTTGGGCGCGGTGTCGCTGCTGATCAGTGCCACAGCGCAAGTGCTCCCTATGTTAAATTGATGTATCTATTGTATCCATGTTTGGCCTATTTGGTTTACTGTCAGTCCCTAGTCTAGTGCACCAGGAGTGCCCGGGCTTGTAAATACAAATGCCGCTCGTGGGCTTGCAGCACGTGTTGTGCCACCCACAGGAGCGGCCTCGTAAAAGAATGTCTAAGGGTCGGTCATTGCGAGACCCACGTGCAGCCTAGTGCTGTCACGCCAGCTGCGCAAGTATACCTACTTGCCAGCCCCTCAAACCTTCCCTTGGCTTCATGTTAGTCACCCCTATGGTAGGCCCACGGGCAGGGTGCATTGTAAGTATAAGGTAGGACACGCCTGACCAAGTTGGCATGTCCTAATAGTGAATTACAGCCATCTTCGTTCTTCACTATTGCGAGGTAGCCTGCTCTCCGTTGGGTAGAATGGGCCGCCGGGATTATTAATGCTATAATCCTAGCTGGCTCGGGGAGCATGGTGCAATGTCAAGTTTGGTATCCCTGAGCTCGGGGTTTAATTACGCATCCGTTGGTGTGGATGGTTCTTGGACTCTGGGTTTGAAAATAGCACTTTTAGAAAGTGTCTATTTTCTTGTCTAACCATTTCTGGTTTCTGCTGGTCTTGCGTGTGTGTGACAGGAGCTGGGTGGCTCCACAGGTCTGGATGAGTCAGTGTGGGATGAGTGGGACATTTGCGTTGAGAGTAGGGGGAGAGTAGTTGTTGATAGCCGGCCCTGCCTGATATGTGTATGTGTATATGTGTATAGGCATTTATATAGCGCACTACTTACCCGGAGGGTCCCAAGGCGCTTCGACCGCTGCGAAACCCTTCCTGGCTTCCCTGAGAGATGGTCCCTTAATGGGTATCTCCAGGGTGAGACCAGGCATCCCCGGCGGTCTGGTGGGGCCGTTAGTGAAGATGAGGCAAGCTATTGCCCAGAGTTGCCGAGTGTGATTGCTGATCAGAGTGGGCATTGAGGCGAGAGAATTATCGAGTCCGCTGACCCTGGTCCAGAAACCTGCCGCGCCGGGAATCGAACCCTGGTCCCGGGCCGTCCTCTGCTCTCGGGTCTGCCGCCTCTAACCAGCAATGCTGGCTCCACCTCCTGCCAAGCGGCTGATAGCTCTGCTCCTGCCAGTGACAATGCTGGCTCCACCTCCTGCTGGGCGTCTGGGGACCCAGCCCTGCTCAGTGAATACGCCAGGTGCTTCTGCCTGGCTCCACCCACAACAGACCCAGGATGTTGGGAAAGTCCCCAACATGGACAAAGGGATCAAAGCCGGAAAGGGGTATAAGAGAAGGACCCCTGAACTAAGAAATCAGATCACTTCTGACAAGGAACCCTGTAACCAAGGACAAGAGGCCTGCTGATCTGAGGACTTGCCTACCCCTTCTGCCAGTGTGCTGTTTGCTGGGGGGAATCCTGCAGTGCTTCTTTATTTTTGCCAAGGAACCAGGAGAGAGGAACTTTGTGTGTACTCTCACGCTTGCTAAGAAAATCTCCAAGGACTGGAAGAGTGCCAGTCTCCTGCTGAAGTCACAGGGCTAAAGGACTTCATCTGCTAAAGTGCTATTTGCTGGAACTGTGAATCCGGCACCTCTGAAAGAACCAGCAATCTCGACGCCGACGGACGTCGCCGAATCCAGCTCGACGCAGTGGGTAACGGCCCCAGTGTCCCGCTTCCTCGACGACCGGCCGCCGGGCCCGACCGACGCCAGCAGCAACGCCAGTGAGTGGGAGTACGGCTCTAGCTCCAGAGGACCTCGTGTCTGCACCGCTGCTGATCGCATCAACTGTGTGCCCTCTCGACGCCGTGAGCGCTGCTCACTCTGTGCAACCGCATCATCGACGACGCCTGCTGAGGCCTGATCGACACCGAAGACGCGACGCCGGATTGCTCGACGCCGCTGATCATCGTGTGCTTCATTGTCCAAAGGTACTGTGTTGTTGGGGGTCCGTGCGACTCCGGGCTCGACGTAGCGCTCCTCGCGGTCGACGCCGAACCTTTGGATTAACTTTGCCTCGACGTCGTGTAGCCCCCGTGTGGGTTACCCTGTTGCTAAGAACTGTATTGCCAAGAAGAAGATTTGCTTGATACTAAAGACTTTTGTGCTAAAGAAGAAACTACCTTTGAACTATCCTTTTTCCCTTCCCAGAGTATTTATTAAGATTGTGTACATTTTTGTCGTTATTTGGTCTTGTGCTAAGCCTTATATAAAAATACTTATTTTTATAAATACTACGGTGTCGTGTCCATTTGTAGTGTATTCACTTTATTACTGTATGTGGTCATAAATGCTTAACACACAGCCTCTGAGATAAGCCTGTTCTGCTCTGCCAAGCTACCAAGGGGGTGAGCAGGGGTTATCGAAGGGTGTGATCCCCTTGCCCTGACTAGAAAAGGTGTGTCCCTATTTGTCAGAAGTATATACCTCTGCCAACTAGAGACAGCTGGTTCTAACATTGGATGCAGCGGTGAGGATTTTGGACCTTGCATTTATGACCCATGTGCAGTGATTAGTGTGCGCTACATAGTGAAAGCAGACCATAGCGCAGTCACAATCTAGTTGGGAAGGATCCTATTTTTGGTTCTCCGCTTTTCTGAAGCTTGATTTTTTTAACACTGCCAGTTTTGACCATGAGTGACACCGGAGTCACTACCCCTGTTGTTATTGTGGAGGAATTTGATAAAGAGAAGATGAAGGGATACGGGAAAAAGCAGCTGCAGCACTTTTGCAAGCAGTTTAAAGTTCCTACCGAAGGCATCTCCAGAAGGGATGGATTTTTCAAAGCACTGGAGGCCTGGTTGGAGTCCAGAGATTGACGTAAATAATTAATTTACTCTCTTAATTTCTATGCAGGTAAGTACTTAATCAATAATAACTCAGATCGGATGAAAAAAGACAGAGTCCGTGGTGTTAGAGTTTCTTAGGGGTTTTATTCCTCATAAAGGAATGGTCGTGACCAGGATATCATGTTCTGACCACCACAGGGGTGTCAGAAGGGATAGAGCAAACTTTATTGACATTACATAGCTTATATACTTAATTCACATCATAAGTAATGGTGTAAGAGGCGTAACAGCTGAGAGAAGACAAGATAACAGTATACACGTGGTACTAGTACGTAATCAAGAGGCGTGAACTAGGCGTGGACTGAATGTGTGTGCTAGAAACGTCACTGATAGGTGACGCAAGTGGGTGGCACCAAGGGGTGGTGCTACAGAATTGTTGCAATGTCAGCAGAAATCGGAAGCTTGGATGCGCGCGCAGCTGCATGACGTGTGATTGACGGGGTGCAGGGGACTTGACATTTACACTGACGGAAAGAGACAGAAGTCTGGCATGTCAGATCAACTTGTACTTTTATCGTATCTGATATCTGATGTTTAGGAACCATACTATCTGGGCGGAAAGGTCTCTAGGGCAGAAGCTATTCTATGCTAACTGTGGATGCGTGTATAAGCGCCTAAGTGTCTACATGAGAAAAGTGGGGGCACGAGGCCTTCCATGGAAGCATGGTAACAGGGGCTATGATTTACTTGCACTGAGACAGGTCGGCCCTTTGGCTCTGCAGCTGGAGAGGATGTTTACTGGAGCTAGTAGGCAGGAATGCATTCTCGAGGAGCGGAACAGATAACTCGAAGGTTATAGTCAGTCTTGGCAGAAAGCAGGCTGAGCTGAGCGCGAGGGGCCGCGCTGGGAGTAAGTCAGAGTTCACGGGTACAGAGGTAGCCTGGGCAGAGACTGTCAGAGTCAGGAGCCAAAAGAGGCTCGATGGCAGAAATTCAGGGCCTACTCTGCCAGAGCAGGAAAAACATGTAAAGTGTACTACAAAAAGACGGTGGCATAGCATACTTAGGAACGGACTATATAATCCATTCAGGGTGGATCTGAAAGAGGACAAGTTAACGTTGGACGCAAATGTATTTGCGTCTTCATAGCTGGCACAGGAGGGAAGTTACATGCACTTTAAGCTGGTACATGGAGTCGGTGGGGTACGCGCTAGGGAACATAACATGACCAAAAATTTATATTTCCTCATTCCCTCCTTGTTCCCTACGGACCCTTCATGAAATATCGATCCTCATGAATCGATCAGTTTGTTCTTGCAACATCATTTGTCCTTCTTTCTTTCGTTTACGTTTTGAGAGAAAACTGGAATGTTCAATACATGACGTGGCACACAGTCCACAAATCGCTGGCCCACACTGCAGGCACAGGCAGCAACTGAATACTAGGACTAGGCCAATGCCTAGGAAGGATAGGATCTTCCATCCCCAAGCTGTTAACGTTGTCCAGAACCAACCGGACCAAGTCCAGGTGCCTGGATTCTGATGTATCTGATTTGCAATTTTATGGAGACGGGTGATAGCTTGATATACAGATGGTGCGTTTTGTGGTATGAAAACACAACAACTTGACCCGATGACCTTACAGGCTCCACCTCTATCTGCCAAGATGACGTCAATAACAAGACGATTCTGAAGGACAACAACCCGCATGGCGGACTGCTCTTCTGTTAAGTTACCTAAGGCGGAGGCAGTTTCATTTACTACTGCTTCAAGTGTTCTAGTCAACCTGCGTATTAATTTACTATTCTGAACAGGTCCTAAAAAGAAAAAGAATCCTTTATTAAAGTCGGTGTACTGTTCCCATGCCGTTTCTGTGTAGTCGACAAGTGGGATATCTCTTCTGGCTCTATTCTTTACTAAATTGGTATTTCTATGGTAATCAGGGGGAGCTAGGAAAACAGGTGGCAGAAGGAATGCAATGTAACAGGTACCATCCCAATCTGGAGGTAGACGTATGTATGCGGTATGACCACAAACAAAGTAAGAATGACTAATAGCTTTGAAGGACGACTTTCCATGATCGCTGAATTCGACCACAGTAGTGCATTTACTATGACCTAAGTGTACTGAACCTTTCTTCTTGATACATAATTCACCAGTAACTGGCAATACTGACATAATGGGTAGAACTGGCGTAGCTTCGGATTCAACAGTGAGAATCATAAGGCTAATTGTATAATTACCTAATCCATATACTTCATTTTCTAGATCAGTTCCTATTCTAGTGGGGAGTCCCTCCTTATCTGGGTAACAGACGTCGAGCAGGACTAAGTTCAGGTTTCCCCAAACCCAACCCCCATCGAAAACAGCAATATCAGGATCTAAGGAATTAATTATTTTAAACCATGCTCCGCAAGAGCCATTGTGAGTGAATGGGTACGGAAAGAGGGGCAGAGCTCCCTTGTAGTTCTGGTAGGGAGGGAGTCGGCCACATATCCAGCAATTTGTAGCATTATTAGTTTGATGAGAATGATGTAGCATACTAATGAATGTATTGTTGCGCAGCGCAAGTCTGTAGGAAAGCTCATGTGGAGGTAACTCACTAAAAGTGTGTTCAGCAGATACATTATAGACAGATTGTTCACGCTTGAAAATAGGGTAATAGATAGGTAATAGGATGCTAGCAACAATAATTAGAATACTTAGAATAAACATGATTAATAGGGTCACTATACAGTGACTACGAAGTGATTTACAATATGTACGTTTCTTGGCTTCTCTCTCTCTCTCTCTATCTCGATCTAGGGGATACATGTCAGAAACTATTTAACCGATTCACCTAGGGGAGGACTTAAACAATTAAACTGTCTGACTTGCTAGATCGGAGTTTCATGCGATAATTTTCTTGAGGAGTTTTTTCTCGTTCAGATTCTGTAAAGTCTTTTGGCTCGACACAGTCTTTGGTGGGGGTGGACGAGTCTCGATCAGGTTTCAGTCCAAAGAATTTCTTCACATGACTCGTGTGAACCCACCCCTTTCTTCCTTCGATTTTCACGGCCGTCCTTGTGGTGAGAAGAACGGTCTTCGGGGACTTCCAGCGGGGCTCCAGCGGACTCTTTCTGTCGAAGTTGCGAACTAGCACAATGTCGCCAGGACGGACGTCGTGTGGCTTTACATCAGTGTTGTCAGGGAAGGCTGCGGCAACCTGTGAACGACATGATTGGAGTGCAGACATCAAGGAGGCAAGGTAATCTGTCAACATATTACAATCTACATCAGTAATCTTTTTTGGAATGGGCGTCCCCCACATATTCGGTGGTCTGCCAAAGACCACCTCGTACGGGGATAGCCCTGATCTCGAATGGGCGACCATTCTCATGTAGAATAGTGCCACTGGCAGGGCGACTATCCAGTCGACCCCTTTCTCCTGACATATTTTGGCAAGGCGGATCTTTAGTGTCTGGTTATGCCTCTCTACAAGGCCTGCGGCTTCGGGATGTCGGACACAATGGAACTTCCACTGGTATCCTAGTAATAAGGAAACTTCTTTCATTAAGGCAGATGAGAATGGCTGACCGTTATCTGAGTACACGACACGAGGCAAGCCGTATCGTGGGAAGAATTCACGAACCAGCTGCTTGGCAGTGGTCGGGGCAGTGTAATCTGGGACTGGGTATGCTTCGGTCCAGCGGGACAGAGCACAGACAACTACGAGAACATATTTAAATCCTCGACAACGGTCCATCTGGATATAATCCATCTGGAGGACTTCAAAAGGGTGATCGGGAGGATGAAATCCACCTTGCTCTACAGGGACGCTTTTACCTGGATTGAACTGACAACAGATCATGCAAGTACGCACTTTCTGTTTCGCTGCTGCTCGTAAGTGTTTATTGTTCCAGAGATTCTGTAAACTGTCTAACATCGCTTTCTCTCCTAGGTGTGCTGGGCTATGTGCTGTATTTATCATGACTTGAACCATAGAGTCAGGGAGAAACCATGTAGACTTTCCCTTCGTCATCCAACCTTGATCTGTCTGGATCCCTCCTAGTTCAATCCATTTCTTTATTTCTTCTGGAGTAGCGTGTGTCTGAATATCGATAACATCTAGTGTGGGATCCCTGACTGTCATGCAATTTGTCGGTTCTGTTGTCTTTGTTGTATCAGTTGTCTGAGTGTGAGTCAGTGCTGTATGTTTTGCTGTCTGGTCTGCCAGGTCGTTACCCTGGGAAACAGAATCTGTGACTTTAGTATGTGCTTTACACTTCATGACGGATATGGCTGAAGGTAGATGTATTGCTTCTAACAGTGCTTGAATGAGGGGGCCGTGTTGAATCTTGGCACCATGAGAGGTCAGAAAACCTCGTTCTTGCCACAGCATGCCGAAGTCGTGTACAACTCTGAACGCATAACGGGAATCAGTGTATATGTTGACATTTCTGTTCTTGGCTAGAATACAGGCTCGGGTCAGAGCGATGAGCTCTGCCGCTTGAGCAGACAGTGTATCAATACGATGTGTTTCTCTAACTTCAGTTTCAGTGGTCACGGCATATGCGGCCACTAATTCTCCTGTACTTGTTCTCATACATGAACCATCCACATAAAGTGTCAGGTCTGGATTTGTTAATGGAACATCTGTTAAATCTCGTCGGGGCTTTGTTACTGCATTAATGATCTCTATGCAATCATGCGGGACTGGATCTGTCATAACTGTAGGTAACAGTGTTGCTGGGTTCAAGATACTGCAGCGTCTGATTTCTATGTGTGGCTGGAATAGTGTCAATTCGTAACCTGTCAGTCGTGCTATAGTCAAGTGTTGAGTCTGGGTTCTGTTTAAAAGAACCTCTACAGAATGTGGAACTTGTACTGTTAACTGATGACCTAAAACAATTGAATCGCTCTGTCTTATTGCTAACGCTGTTGCTGCTACTGACTTTAAGCACACAGGGAGTGCCTGGGCTACTGAATCCAATGTACTTGAAAAATAAGCGCAAGGCTTATGTGAACCTGCTTGATCTTGAGTGAGGACAGACAATGCTGTGCCGTCACGTTCTGTAACAAAAAGTGTAAACGGTTTGCTGTAACATGGTGTCGCTAAAACTGGTGCTTGGCATAATGCTTTCTTTAATTCCTCAAAGGCTTGTGTATGTTCCTGAGTCCAAGGGAGGACAGTCGAAGTTGCTGCCTCCGGTGTCGTTAACTGGATGAGTGGTTTAGCTAGAAATGCATATTGAGGAATCCATTGTCTGCAGTACGAGGTGAGGCCTATAAAGGCCCGTACTTCCTTTTGTGTCTGTGGTCGTGGCATATTTACAATTAACTGAATGCGATCGGGAGTGAGCTGTCTCCCCACTTTGGACAGCAAGTGACCCAAGTACACAACTTGCTGAACACAGAATTGTAGCTTCGAAGGAGACACCTTGTGCCCCTTGTCGGCCAGGAAATGTAAAACTGTCAATGATGCTTGTTCACATTCGGGCTCACTTCGTGCGGTGATCAGTAGATCATCGACGTATTGCAGTAAAGCGGTGTTAACTGGCATTTGAATACAATCTAGTTGTCTTTTCAGTGCTTGACTATAGATGCTGGGGCTTTCTGTGAATCCTTGAGGTGCGCGGGAAAATTTGAAACTTCGTCCATTTAAACTGAATCCGAAGAGATATTGGCTCTCCGGATCAATAGGTACACTGAAGAAAGCGTTCTTGAGGTCAATTACAGTAAAGAACGTTGCTTCTGAATCAATAGCAGTCAATAGGGAAGAGATATCGGGGACCACAGGATACTGTGGTACAATGCATTTGTTCAGTTCTCGAAGATCAATCACCAGCCGATATACTGGCGGTGCATTGGGGTCGGTACGTTTAAGAATTGGAATGATGGGTGAATTACAGACATTGGAGTCGGTCTCTACGACCACTCCCTGGGCAATAAGCTCTTCAATGATTTTCAGTAAAGCCACTACAGCATCGGGTGGTAACTTGTATTGTCTGATTCTGGGTAGAACAACTCCTGTCTTGAGTGTAACACGATATGGAGTGATATGCATACAACCTACGTCAGCTGGGCCTTTTGCCCATAGGTGATCTGGTACATTTTTCAATCTGACATCAAAATCTCGTAAAACATAATGACCCTTGAAATCCCGTAGAAAGAGTCTAACTCCCTCCGGGGAACAGCATATTATAGCTCCTAGAGCCTTCAGTGTTTTAATTCCTAACAGATTTTCTGGGCATGATTTCGTAAGTAACAAGTCTGTAACTCGGGATAATGGACCCACAGCCAATGGTACTGGTTCCGATACTTCATTTACAATAGGCTGTCCTGAAAAACCAAGGGAAACATTCTGCGAGCCTGAGAGGGGTGCCCCTGGGACTTCATTATGACTAATTTTAGTGCGACTTGCCCCTGTGTCAATTAAAAACTTTCTGTCTTTTCCCAATACGTGGCTGTGTACATAAGGACCTTCTTGATCTACAGGAATTTCAATAAGAGGCAAACCACCTTCCCTCTCTAGGCTGTTTCATGTGTATCGGGGGTAATCTGGATATGCAGATTGGGCATACTGGTACATCTGTTGTGAAACTTGTTGAGTCGCGGCAATGGGCTGTGGCTGTGGTACTGCTACTGTCTGTGCTGTGTGGGATGGAGCATGCATAGGCTGTGTATTCTGCATTGGCTGTACATTTTGTGAGGTCTGTTGCTGAACCTGATCGTGTCTAGGCGGATGCGGTCTTTCTTTAGTTTTACCTGTTGAGATGTTATGTTTCAGGACTGGGCATTCATGTACATAGTGACCTGGCAGTTTACAGTAATTACATGTCCCCTTAACGGGAGCTGTAGTATGATTTGTCTGGGTCCCACCTATTCTTTGCCCGTCGGCTGGGACCGTCTGAGCTACTAACATTTTCATCTTTGTGTCTTTCATACGTTTCTGTTCCTGATCTTGTTCTTCTCTAATTCTGTTCTGATGATATTGTAACATTTGTAACATCTGGGATGGCGTATTTGCCTGCCAAGTACTTTCAACTTTGTACACTCTATTTTTAACTAATGGTAGGGAGTTCTCGACTAGTTTTGATACAAAAAGGTGTGGATATGACTCGCTGCTTGGTTGTAGGCCACTATTTATAATGAAACATTTCTCGAATCTTGAATAGAAGTCACTAGTATCTTCATCATGTTTCTGTTTACAGGACGAGATGGCGTCCCAATCTTCCTTTCTAGTTGTCAATAATCTTGGCAAAACCTGTACTATTAAACCGGGTAATGCTTTAGTCCTGTCCCCAAGGCCTAACCCTGGGATTCGTTTGCTTTCTTCGTCTTCAATTTCTGCCCATGCAATCTTGGTGTCCCCCACCTCCCATTCTTTTTCCTTTAATTTCTCGTAAATGCCCGTGGGCAACAGTACTTTTAACATTTTCATAATATCATCATACGTGTAATCCCCCATCAGTAACATGTCTTTGAGTTCTCTGTGAAAACCTGCAGGGTCTTTATCGTGACACAGGACTAGTTTCTTCATTTCTAACAGTTCTAACTTAGTCAGTGGTGTGTGAACATACACACGCTTCAAGGCATGATCCTCACCCATAACTGGGTGTACTTCTCGTAAGGGGTTCTGACTTTCAATGCCACTCAGGCATTGCATGTGATACATTTTTCTTTCTGGGGGCGGGACGGGAACATATTCAGAACTTATGAAGGTGTTGTATTTATGCCGCTGTTCTAGAATTATTTGTATTAACTTGGTACTGAAACCTCTCCATCTATCCATGAGTAGTGCTTCTAATGTTTCGTGTAAGGGACCTGGATCGGAATGGTTGTTTCTATACTTGATAAGGAGGTGCTGAATCATGTATACACCTGCTAATTTCTGCTCGTCTGGGGAAAGGTTCAAGAATGTCTGTGCTAACGTATCATCATGATATATGTCTGGGTTTTCGGCCCATAACACGGCTGACCGGGCTAGTTCCTGTTCATCCATAGAATTGAGTACATGGTACCCCATTCGGTCTCGAAGCCTTTTATCAGTTTCCTGGAACTGATGTTCAGAAGAATTCGGATTTGTTAAAGCAGAGAGAAAAACTCTCTTGTTTTCCGGACGGATGCCTTTCCTAAGGTAGTTTCCCTTACCTACATACGCTATAGTATCTGTAGACCTTCCTGGTTCTTCATGTTCTTCTTCCTCCTCGGAGGAAACTTTTTCATTCTGGTGTGCTGTTATCACTGCCCTTCTAATTTTCTGGTACATACTGGCTATGCAAGCCCCCCTGTCATGTTTTCCTTCGGCTATATTTTGACCCCACTTTGTTAGTGCATCTAATTCACTTTGATCTGTCTCAGGCCTGTCTCGTTCTCTTATTAGACAATTTATGAAAAATCGTAATATCTGTGCTTGAATGTCAACTTTCTGTTTATCCATGGCATCCTTGATACTGTCAGGGTCTTTCCCTGTCTGAACAAACTCGTATATTCTATCGAGACGCTCCTTCATTCCTACATAGCATAGCAAGATATCAGTGGCAGATCTTAACCGTAGTGATGCCAATATCATTAGATCGTTTTTTCCGGGTACTGGATCATATCTGCAAACTGACATGTTTTCCTTTAATGCGTCAAGGCGGGGGGACTGGAACGTAGGGAGACTCTGCGTGTCCCTGAAATTGAATCTGCGTGTTAATGGCGGGGTCCGAAGACCCGCAGTCGCACCTCCTGAAGCGGATGCTTGAGCAGTATCTCCCTGCGGAGTCTGGACCTGAACTTGAATTTGTCGTTTAGTAGGATCAGGTAGGACTTGTTTCGGTAGGTCAATCTTGGGTGCGGGAAGTGGCGGAGCTGGCGGAACAGGGGAGGTCTGTCGCGGTACTGGCGGAACATAATCTGGGGCCGGAGTGCCACCCCCGTCCCTGTCAGTGGGCAGGGCACGAACAGGCAGATTGGCGTAAGCTGGTGCTACATCCTCTAGGTAAGAATTTAGGAATATGTCTTTAGTAGTTTTATGCATTACTTTAGTTGAAACTAATGGTGGCGGTAAGTTTTTCGGTATTTCTGATAGGGCCTCAGGTGTACCTTCGGCCGCGAGATACATTCCGTTTACAAGATTGTTTCGGGCACGGTCTATTTGTTCTGTTTTTACTCGGATTCCTTCAATAACTAATTCATTTTCTTGGGCTTTTTCTGATTCCTTAAGTCTGTCTTCTCTACGGAGTGCTTTCTCAGCACGCTTATGTGATTCCTTACGCCAGAATTCTATGGCGTCTTTCTGGGATTGTCTAGCTTTCTTTTTCCATAATGCTTCTTCTACCTTCATGATGCACTCGGCATCCCATGTTCCGGTAACAGGCCATCTGTGTCTTTCGTCTAGGTGCTTGGTGTAATCGGCCCATAAATCTAGATATAATATGGCGTCTAAGCCATGTTTGTTGTACATAAAGTTACCTGGAGTGTCCCTAGGGGGAATAGGAATTTCTTCCTCCAGTATCCCTTTCCTAGTTCCTATCTGCTTTAACTTGTTGAAAAACGGCATTTTGCTTACTTATTACTGAATACTCAATCCTTACTTACTTAATACTGATTACAGCTACTTTATACAAGAAACACAAAAATGCACATTAAACGGTCACATTCATACCACGACATTAATCACATAAGAAGACATTTAAAACATAGATGACTACCCCCCTATACTGGATGTACTGCTCAACAGTACAGATACACTGGTGTAACAGTGCAGAAATTCGGAATACTAGATATACTGCTAAACAGTACAGATACACTGCCTACAAACAGTGCAGACCGGACTTGTGTACCCAAACCCGTCTAGATACGACCCAGCAATGGTACTCACCGGGAAGCACGGAAACAGAAGGCCTCGGAAAACTCGACTGGACTCGACTCGACTTCGGGAAACTTCGGAAAACTTCGGAAAACTGGTGGGCCTCTTGACACCTTGCTTCTTTCGGCTAGGCTCTGGTCGGGATCCTCCGCACTCCTCACCGCCTCGTCTGGGCACTGATCGCAGTCTTCGTCACCTCCTTGAGTCAGAGGGAGATGCAGGAAATCCTGCCGGTACGCGTAGGTTCCGTCTAACTGACGGCAGGGGACAGAGCTTGCAATGCGCCAACCGGCGCGTGAGGTGGGGGGGGTCCCTGTTCGGGCGCCAAAATGACGTAAATAATTAATTTACTCTCTTAATTTCTATGCAGGTAAGTACTTAATCAATAATAACTCAGATCGGATGAAAAAAGACAGAGTCCGTGGTGTTAGAGTTTCTTAGGGGTTTTATTCCTCATAAAGGAATGGTCGTGACCAGGATATCATGTTCTGACCACCACAGGGGTGTCAGAAGGGATAGAGCAAACTTTATTGACATTACATAGCTTATATACTTAATTCACATCATAAGTAATGGTGTAAGAGGCGTAACAGCTGAGAGAAGACAAGATAACAGTATACACGTGGTACTAGTACGTAATCAAGAGGCGTGAACTAGGCGTGGACTGAATGTGTGTGCTAGAAACGTCACTGATAGGTGACGCAAGTGGGTGGCACCAAGGGGTGGTGCTACAGAATTGTTGCAATGTCAGCAGAAATCGGAAGCTTGGATGCGCGCGCAGCTGCATGACGTGTGATTGACGGGGTGCAGGGGACTTGACATTTACACTGACGGAAAGAGACAGAAGTCTGGCATGTCAGATCAACTTGTACTTTTATCGTATCTGATATCTGATGTTTAGGAACCATACTATCTGGGCGGAAAGGTCTCTAGGGCAGAAGCTATTCTATGCTAACTGTGGATGCGTGTATAAGCGCCTAAGTGTCTACATGAGAAAAGTGGGGGCACGAGGCCTTCCATGGAAGCATGGTAACAGGGGCTATGATTTACTTGCACTGAGACAGGTCGGCCCTTTGGCTCTGCAGCTGGAGAGGATGTTTACTGGAGCTAGTAGGCAGGAATGCATTCTCGAGGAGCGGAACAGATAACTCGAAGGTTATAGTCAGTCTTGGCAGAAAGCAGGCTGAGCTGAGCGCGAGGGGCCGCGCTGGGAGTAAGTCAGAGTTCACGGGTACAGAGGTAGCCTGGGCAGAGACTGTCAGAGTCAGGAGCCAAAAGAGGCTCGATGGCAGAAATTCAGGGCCTACTCTGCCAGAGCAGGAAAAACATGTAAAGTGTACTACAAAAAGACGGTGGCATAGCATACTTAGGAACGGACTATATAATCCATTCAGGGTGGATCTGAAAGAGGACAAGTTAACGTTGGACGCAAATGTATTTGCGTCTTCATAGCTGGCACAGGAGGGAAGTTACATGCACTTTAAGCTGGTACATGGAGTCGGTGGGGTACGCGCTAGGGAACATAACATGACCAAAAATTTATATTTCCTCAAGATCCCACTGATCCGGTGGTGGTACCGCCAGTGGAAGGGGATGAGGAGGCGCCAGCGAATGGGCCTGAGTCCTCTCCCGGAAGCAGTGTTTCCTCCAAAGGTCTTTCCCCTGAAGAACGAGAAGAAAGGGCGAAGGAGCGAGCATACAACATGGAAATGGCAAGGCTAAAGATAAATGGGCAGTTGGAGTTAGAAAATGCAAGAGGTAGAAGAGAAGCTGATTTGGAGATCAAAAAGTTAGAGTTTGAAAGAGAGAAGTTAGCTTTGGAGCGTGAAACCAAGTTGAGGGAGTTGGACATCCAAGGTAAGCAGTTAGAATTGAATCCCTCTGGTGGCAGCAACCCATCCGAGCCTGCAGGAAGTAAGTTTTACTTTCCCAAAGATGTGATAAAAGATTATCATAGGAACGAAGATATTGGTCAGTGGTTTAAAGCATATGAGTTAGCATTGTTGGCCCACCAGGTCCCTGAGAAGAATTGGGGAGCGGGGTTGTGGGGTCGCTTTGTGAATGAGGGGAGAGATACCCTGTTAGACCTGCCTGTTGCGGATAGGATGCCGTATACTCATATGAAGGATGCTTTAATGTTGCGGTATGGCCTAACCCCCGAGAAGTACAGACAAGCTTTTAGAGAATGTAAGAAGTTGCCTGGTACGACGTGGGTTGAATATGTGTCTTATTTTTGCAGAGCCATGGATGGTTGGGTGAAGGGCAGCAAAGTGGAAAGTTATGAAGCTCTTTATGATTTGTTTGCTTGGGAGCATTTGTCTAATAACTGTTTTCCAGAGCTGCGCCAGCACCTTATTGATAGCAAGATATCTAACCCTAGAAAACTTGCTGAGGAGGCGGACCGCTGGGTCAGTACCAGGGTCCACAAGGGTCCAGTGGGAGACTCAGCCAAAGGTGGGCAGGGTCCCCAGCAGAAGAGTGGGGGGGACAAGGGTAACCAGAAGGAGTCTCAGAAAGGGCCCCAAAGTAATCCCCAAGGGAACCAAGGGAAAGGTTCCCAGCCTCCCCCTGAGAAGAAGCCAGGGGCCCCGACGGGTAAACCTGTTCATAGGGGCCCCCTAACCTGCTACACTTGTGGGCAGGTGGGACACCGGTATTACGATCCCCAGTGTCCCATGAAGAAATCGAATGCACCGCCGAGTGCACCCCCCCGTCAGTTGGCGAGTGTAGCCATGGGAGGGGAGGAGATGGTTGTCCAAGGTGGGAGGGGTCCCGCAGAAATGTCCCTGGTCTCGCTAGGAGACATGCAAATGGTCCCTCCACCCCCGCTGCCTAGTAACACTAGTAAATATAGGCAGTGGGTGACCATTAATGGCCATAGAGTGGAAGATCTCAGAGACACCGGAGCGAGTGTGACAGCTGTCAAGTGTCACTTGGTGTCCAGAGAGCAGGTGGTTCCCCACGCATTCTACCCTGTGATAGCTGCTGACAACTCCCAGAAAGAGTGTGAAGTAGCTCAGGTTTCCTTTGAATGGGGGGGGAGTTTCAGGTACTCTTCAGGTTGCTGTGAGGCCCGCCATGCCTGTCGATTGTCTCCTGGGCAATGATTTAGAAGACTCCCCTTGGGCTGAGGTGGAGAGAGAGGCGCACTTGAAAATGTTGGGCGTGCCAGAGTGGGTGTGTGCAACCACTCGATCGATGACAGCGAGTAAGGGTGTTGATGTGGTCCCGGAGCCTGAAAGTACGGCCCAGGACCCAGCTGTGAAGAGAAGAGGCAGGAGGCGCGGGAAACCGGCCCCCGTAGTTCCCGTGGTCCAGGAGGAGGTAGACCCCGAGGGGGATGCCCTGGAGCCCACAGGGGAACAAATTGCCGAACTGGGAGACCTGCCCGAGCTGACCCATTGGCAGCAGGATGGTGGTCCCTCCAGGGAGGAATTCTGTGCCGAACAGAAGGTGTGCCCTTCTCTTGTGGGCATGAGGCCGCAGGCCTCAGCCCAATCCTCAGGTGATCAGTCAGGGTCACATTTTGTGTACTGGGAGAACGACCTCCTGTATAGCGAGCCTAAGGCTGCTGAGCCTGGGTCAGCCCGTGTGCTGGTGGTACCCCAGCGCTTTAGAGCCTTCCTACTGGGTTTGGCTCATGACGTACCGTTAGCTGGACATCTGGGGCAGGACAAGACCTATGACAGGCTTGTCACCCATTTTTATTGACCTCAGATGCGAAGGGATGTAGACATCCATTGCAAGACTTGTCGCACTTGCCAGGCAAGTGGGAAAAGCGGAAGGAAGCAGAAGGCTCCCCTCCAACCTTTTCCAGTGGGCAGTACCCCCTTTGACCGGGTGGGTATTGACATTGTTGGGCCCCTGGACCCCAAGACAGCCCTGGGCAACAGGTTCATCCTGGTCTTGGTGGACCATGCCACACGGTACCCGGAAGCCATCCCTCTCCGAACAGTGACATCCCCTGTGGTGGGACGGGCACTGATGAGTGTTTTCTCCCGGATGGGGTTCCCCAGAGAGGTGGTGTCAGACCGGGGCACCAACTTCATTTCGAACTATATGAAGTCTCTGTGGAAGGAGTGTGGGGTAACCTACAAGTTCACCACTCCTTACCACCCTCAAGGAAATGGGCTGGTTGAGAGATTCAACCGGACCCTGAAAGGCATGATCATGGGTCTCGAAGAACCAATGAGGCGGAAATGGGACGTCCTCTTGCCATGCCTGTTGTTTGCTTACCGAGAGGTGCCGCAGAAGTCTCTAGGGTTCAGCCCCTTTGAGCTCTTATACGGTCACCCGGTAAGAGGGCCTTTGAGTCTGGTCAAGGAAGGCTGGGAGCAATCTCCCAGGAAACCTCCCCAGGATGTATACAGTTACATGCTGGCCTTTCGGAACCAGACTCGGCGCTTCAGAGAACTTGCTCAGGCAAATCTAGAGGCCAGCCAGGAGGAGATGAAGCGTTGGTACGACCGGAATGCCACTCTGGTAGAGCTTCAGCCTGGCCAGGAAGTGTGGGTCATGTCCCCTGTGGAACCTTGTGCGCTCAAGGACAGGTGGACTGGACCGTTTAAGGTTGTGGAGAAGAAGAGCGATGTCACCTACTTGGTGGACTTGAAATCTCCCAGGAACCCCTTGCGGGTCCTGCATGTCAACCGTTTGAAGCCCCACTTAGAAAGGTCCGAAGTGGGCATGCTCCTAGCTACAGATGCTGGAATGGAGGAGGAGAGTGAGCCTCTTCCTGACCTCCTGTGTGCTAAAGAGCAAGACGGGTCAGTGGATGGTGTGGTCCTCTCTGACACACTGACCCTTGAACAGAAACAGGATTGTCGCCACCTGTTGGGACAATTCCCGGATCTGTTTTCCTTGGTTCCGGGTGTCACTCATTGGTGTGTCCATGATGTTGACACCGGAGACAGCCCTCCTGTGAAGCACAAGGCTTACAGGGTGACTGACAAGGTTCGAGCATACATTAAGGAGGAGGTCTCCAAAATGTTTGCGTTAGGGGTGATTGAGTCCTCTAGCAGTCCTTGGGCCAGCCCAGTGGTCTTGGTCCCGAAGGCTGCAGCGCCTGGTGCTTCACCAGAACTCCGGTTCTGCATGGACTACCGAGGACTCAATTCGGTCACGAAGACTGACGCGCACCCCATCCCCAGAGCTGATGAGCTCATCGATCGGTTGGGGGCTGCCCGGTACCTCTGTACGTTTGATCTAACGTCTGGGTACTGGCAGATCGCCTTAACCGATGGGGCAAAGGAGAGGTCAGCATTCTCCACACCAGATGGGCTATACCAGTTCCGGGTGATGCCCTTTGGGATGAAGAATGCCCCTGCCACCTTCCAGAGGTTGGTCAACCAGGTCTTGGCTGGACTGGAGGATTTCAGTGCCGCCTACCTGGACGACATCGCAGTGTTCAGCGCCAGCTGGGAGGAACACTTGTGCCACCTCCGGGAAGTGTTGTTGGCCCTGCGCGGAGCAGGCCTCACAATCAAAGCCAGTAAGTGCCAGATTGGGCAGGGTTCGGTGGTGTACTTGGGGCACCAAGTAGGAAGCGGTAAGGTTGCCCCCCTGCAACCCAAGATTGATACCATCCTGGCTTGGGCGCCGCCCAAAACCCAAACGCAGGTGAGAGCCTTCTTAGGACTCACGGGTTACTACAGGAGGTTTGTCAAGGATTACGGTAACATTGTGCACCCCTTGACTTCGCTGACTTCCAGGAAGCAGCCACGAAACGTGATCTGGACTGATGCCTGTCAAACGGCCTTCGACACCCTGAAAACTGCAATGTGCACAGCACCTATACTCCAGGCACCCGACTTTTCGATAGAATTTATTGTCCAGACGGACGCTTCAGAGCATGGCATGGGGGCTGTTCTAGCTCAGGTGAATGAAGAGGGCCGAGGCTTGCCTGTAGCCTTCATCAGTCGGAGGTTACTTCCCAGGGAAACGAGGTGGAGTGCGATAGAGAGAGAAGCATTTGCTGTGGTCTGGGCGCTGAAGAAGCTAAGACCCTACCTGTTTGGGACTCACTTCCGGGTTCAGACAGACCACAGGCCCCTCAGATGGTTGATGCAGATGAGGGGTGAGAATCCGAAACTGTTGAGGTGGTCCATTTCTCTACAGGGGATGGACTTTACGGTGGAACACCGCCCTGGTACAGATCACGCCAATGATGATGGTCTGTCCAGATTTTTCCGCCTTAGTGATGAGGACTCCCTAGGTCAAGGGTAGTTCTCCCCACATTTCAGCTGGAGGGGACAGGTGTTAGGCCTGACATCATTGGCTTGAGTCTCTCCTCCATTTTTTCTGTTTGCCTCCACTGTTTCACGATGTTTTGCTGGTATATGCTTAGGGCGCGGTGTCGCTGCTGATCAGTGCCACAGCGCAAGTGCTCCCTATGTTAAATTGATGTATCTATTGTATCCATGTTTGGCCTATTTGGTTTACTGTCATTCCCAGTCTAGTGCACCAGGAGTGCCGGGGCTTGTAAATACAAATGCCGCTCGTGGGCTTGCAGCACGTGTTGTGCCACCCACAGGAGCGGCCTCGCAAAAGAATGTCTAAGGGTCAGTCATTGCGAGACCCACGTGCAGCCTAGTGCTGTCACGCCAGCTGCGCAAGTATACCTACTTGCCAGCCCCTCAAACCTTCCCTTGGCTTCATGTTAGTCACCCCTATGGTAGGCCCACGGGCAGGGTGCGTTGTAAGTATAAGGTAGGACACGCCTGACCAAGTTGGCATGTCCTAATAGTGAATTACAGCCATCTTCGTTCTTCACTATTGCGAGGTAGCCTGCTCTCCGTTGGGTAGAATGGGCCGCCGGGATTATTAATGCTATAATCCTAGCTGGCTCGGGGAGCATGGTGCAATGTCGAGTTTGGTATCCCTGAGCTCGGGTTTAATTACGCATCCGTTGGTGTGGATGGTTCTTGGACTCTGGGTTTGAAAATAGCACTTTTAGAAAGTGTCTATTTTCTTGTCTAACCATTTCTGGTTTCTGCTGGTCTTGCGTGTGTGTGACAGGAGCTGGGTGGCTCCACAGGTCTGGATGAGTCAGTGTGGGATGAGTGGGACATTTGCCTTGAGAGTAGGGGGAGAGTAGTTGTTGATAGCCGGCCCTGCCTGATACAATGCTGGCTCCACCTCCTGCCAAGCGGCTGATAGCTCTGCTCCTGCCAGTGACAATGCTGGCTCCACCTCCTGCTGGGCGTCTGAGGACCCAGCCCTGCTCAGTGAATACGCCAGGTGCTTCTGCCTGGCTCCACCCACAACAGACCCAGGATGTTGGGAAAGTCCCCGACATGGACAAAGGGATCAAAGCCGGAAAGGGGTATAAGAGAAGGACCCCTGAACTAAGAAATCAGATCACTTCTGACAAGTAACCCTGTAACCAAGGACAAGAGGCCTGCTGATCTGAGGACCTGCCTACCCCTTCTGCCAGTGTGCTGTTTGCGGGGGGGAATCCTGCAGTGCTTCTTTATTTTTGCCAAGGAACCAGGAGAGAGGAACTTTGTGTGTACTCTCACGCTTGCTAAGAAAATCTCCAAGCACTGGAAGAGTGCCAGTCTCCTGCTGAAGTCACAGGGCTAAAGGACTTCATGTGCTAAAGTGCTATTTGCTGGAACTGTGAATCCGGCACCTCTGAAAGAACCAGCAATCTCGACGCCGACGGACGTCGCCGAATCCAGCTCGACGCAGTGGGTAACGGCCCCAGTGTCCCGCTTCCTCGACGACCGGCCGCCGGGCCCGACCGATGCCAGCAGCAACGCCAGTGAGTGGGAGTACGGCTCTAGCTCCAGAGGACCTCGTGTCTGCACCGCTGCTGATCGCATCATCTCGACGCCGTGAGCGCTGCTCACTCTGTGCAACCGCATCATCGACAACGCCTGCTGAGGCCTGATCGACACCGAAGACGCGACGCCGGATTGCTCGACGCCGCTGATCATCGTGTGCTTCATTGTCCAAAGGTACTGTGTTGTTGGGGGTCCGTGTGACTCCGGGCTCGACGTAGCGCTCCTCGCGGTCGACGCCGAACCTTTGGATTAACTTTGCCTCGACGTCGTGTAGCCCCCGTGTGGGTTACCCTGTTGCTAAGAACTGTATTGCCAAGAAGAAGATTTGCTTGATACTAAAGACTTTTGTGCTAAAGAAGAAACTACCTTTGAACTATCCTTTTTCCCTTCCCAGAGTATTTATTAAGATTGTGTACATTTTTGTCGTTATTTGGTCTTGTGCTAAGCCTTATATAAAAATACTTATTTTTATAAATACTACGGTGTCGTGTCCATTTGTAGTGTATTCACTTTATTACTGTATGTGGTCATAAATGCTTAACACACAGCCTCTGAGATAAGCCTGTTCTGCTCTGCCAAGCTATCAAGGGGGTGAGCAGGGGTTATCGAAGGGTGTGATCCCCTTGCCCTGACTAGAAAAGGTGTGTCCCTATTTGTCAGAAGTATATACCTCTGCCAACTAGAGACAGCCGGTTCTAACAAATTTCAAATATGAAAAAATCTGATAGTGTAAAAATACACTCATGTAACATTGGCTTAGAAATGGCACATCAAAACATATTAATGTCCCAAACACACACAGGCATACGCACACACACACACATACACCCAGCCACATGCTAACTAACTGTACCTGATGTCTATCTCCTCAACAACTTGCAGCACAAATAGAAGCGGAAAGAATCTAGGTCTGGGCCGGATTTATGTGCTTTCACTTCTAATAATTGTAAGATGTGTGCTTTTTTCCTCAGGTAAAGCCTGTTTCCTAAATAGCCAAGACGGAAATCTCTCTGTGTGCTATGTAGAGCTGTATTTGATGGATTTATATCTAAAATCCACCCTTGAAGTTATTAGTAGTAACCTTAAATCATGTTTTAGACTTCTATGTCTCCCAGCCCCTCATGTAATGGGGCAGGGAAACGTATGCTTGCTGCAAGAGAGTTTTCTCTGCCTGGGTTGCTGAATAACATCGAGGTAGAGATTTATGTTAAGGCATAGACATAAATCTATGTGTGTGGAGCTCCCCACTCTTGACCCCATTCTAGTCAACTCTACATCATTCGACTAATAGACTAATAATGGATTGCTACAATACTCATTTACTGATGACATGGTTTAGAAGATCTGTAAATAGGCTAGAATTACTACTTTATTAAAACATTTGACAGTCCCACCCAAGCTTTGTAATTTTCGTCCAAATTTCCTTTTTTTCCCGCTAATTTCTTGGAAAAAGAAGCCAATTGGCTGATTAATACCTTCATCAAAACCCACAATCTCCTGGACATCTCTCAATCAGGATTACGGCCATCCCAAGGAATTAAAAGTCCTCTTGTTTCATACATACATGACATTCTTGATCAGAGAGGCTGTCCCACACTGACCCAGAATGACCTTTGTGTAGTATTTGATATGGTCTCACAATAGATTAATTATTATTCATCTCTACCTCACTTGGCATCAATTTATCTCATTCAACCCAAGCTTTTAAACTTCTCTTTTTCTCCAAGTCCCTTTTGAAGGTATCTTACGGCTCCTCATTGAGCCATACTCCTACGAATCTCACAGCACTTTTCGGTCCTTTGGTTTCCACCTTTTATCATATGCCAGATGCAGGAGCAGTACAAACTACTCAAACCAGACTGTGCCCTCACAATGTGTGTCACAGTCACCTACACTGCATTTGATGTATGTAGGATACCCCTAAGGAAGATCTCCTAAACCCAGGAGGCAGGGTGCATTCTATTAAAGGTGTGAACATATCAATGAAAGCATATACATCCCTATAGTGGCATTCTCCATTAGAAACAACTATATATGTAAGCGATTCATAGGATAATATGGGCAGCCAACTGGGCCTCTTGAGATTGGTGCCTCCATCGAGGCACCACTAAAATAAGTCATGTTTGATATCAAGCAACATTCCTTCCTGCCTTTATCACAAATTATCATGCAATGGGTGATGTGGCATGCACCCAGAGGGCACCTTGGAGGTTGGCCCCTAGTTTCCCCAGCTGTACTGTGTTCTGGTTGATGAGCCCATGCTTTCTGTCGCCTGCTGCCACCAAGACAGGATTCTGATCTCATGTCAGGCAGTGTGATCACTATCAGGAGTCAGAGACAAAGACTGGTCGGGAAGGAGGTCACACCTCCCTCCTCCCCAGATGGCTAGTGAACTGGCACATTGGAGTGGTAAACTTCAAAGACTATACCACCTCTGATATGCATCTGGGCTGGCCACCTGATTAGGACATTGCACTCTGTTAACTCAGATGCATTTGCACCTGGGCAAGGTGAGGAATTAGCTATGCTGAAGGTGTTCACCCCCAGGAAGCTGGCTACACCTCTAGCATGAGCAGCCTGGTCTGTACACCTGAAAATGAACCCTGCCATCTTTAGGAGGGTAGAAATAGTGGGGTCTGGGTAGTGAAGGTGACCAAAACCACCAGATTGAGCCACGCCTCTAGTGTGGGCAGCATTGTCTGTACACCTAAAATTGAATTCTGCCATCTTTAGTAGGGCAGAAATAGTGGATTCTGGGTAGTAAAAGTGACTTACACCATCGTATGTGGTCATCTCTGTGGGAGACACGCTGCAGGGACTAGTTGCCGATTGGCAACTAGCTTCCACACCCCTAACTCCCCCTAAATATAGGATTTAAGGGACCCCCAAAACACAAGAATGTACGATCTGATCAAATTACTTTAAAGATGGACCAAGAGGAGACCGAAGTCGCCAACAACAAGGATTTGCCTACCAGCACAAACTAAAACAGGGATACTTTGTCACTAAGGCAACAGACTTGGAACTGAGTAAACAACCCTCATCCTTGGCCAAAACTCAACGCCCCAGAAGAGAGGAACCCTTGTGGAAGCCAGAAGCACCTTCAGTCTACCCTGGTCTAATGATGGCATTAGGTCCCTGCAAACTGCAGGAAAATACACTCATTAGATCAAAAGAATCGCTGGCTATCGGGCCAGCGGAAGTATCACCCAAATTCAGGTAGACAGTGCATTGTGAGAGTTGTAGTCTCACCTTCCCTGAAGTTTTAGTTGATATGTTACTCCCCTGGACCCCGTGAAGTTCCAGAAGCTTTTCCCTGTGCTTAGCGCTACCAAGGCTTGTTAGTCAATGATCTGGTTACTGACCCCCACGCTCAACGCTGTAACTGCAGAGAACTCTGTACAATCATCATCCAATGTCAGCAGTAGTGTACCTGTTGTGTTTTTGCATTTTGTTTTGTGCAGCGCTGTGTATGCCGTAAAAACAGCACAACTTGCAGCTCCCATTCAGCACCAAGAACAGACAGAACAACTCGGGACCCAGACTCCATGTGTTAGGTAAAATTGATATAACTGTTTTTTTTGTTTTGTTTTTTTACAGAGTTTTATATAGCACGTACTTGACCTGAAGGTATCAGAGCGCTTTACATAGCACCAGTTGCGTTACATGAGGACACATTCATTTTTGTTAGGCACGGGGAGATTGAATGATTTGCCTAGAATCACCGGATGTTCAGCGGCATTGCCGAGACGCGAACCCAGTTCCCCAGACCCGAGGGCGACCACCCTAGCCATTAGCCCACTGGCCTGGTCCTTGGGCTAGCATGATCTGTATCTATCTCAATTAAGAATAAATGTCTTAGGGCCAGATGTAGGTAAATAGCATTTACCTATTCGAAAATACTGAATTTTACCGATTCGGTATATTCGAATCGGTAAATGCTATGTAGCTAATCATTCGGTAAAAACTACCGAATCATAAAGATTCGGTATTTACCGAATCGGTATTCATTGATTCGGTAATTGCCATTCATTCCTATGGGCAGAAATGAATGTCAATTACCGAATCGGTAAATACCGATTCCGTAAAAGGGTGAAAACATTGAAGGGTGGCAGGGTGTCACTTTGACACCCTGTTGCACCCCTTCAATTGTTTATGGATGCACATGTTGCAGACATGTATATCTGCAACATGGCACTGGAGCAATTTGCCTAAAATTGCTTTTTGGGGTGTTTTTGTTATTTACCACCAACTTGTAGTTGGTGGTAAATAACGAATCCTAACATGGGATAAGCACTCATTTAAGTGCTCCCTACATTAGGAATTCGGTAATTTACTAAATCGGTATTTAAGAAATCGGTAATTTACCGATTCCTTAAATTACTGATTCAGTAAATTACCGAAATGTTAATTTCGGCCCCTACATCAGAAAAGCCTATTACAAGTCTGTAATGCCCGATATTTGTTAATTTCGTCCATTACCGACCGGTAATAGCCTTCCTACATCTGGCCCTTTATTCCTAATTTGAGAGTGCTAAACAAGGTGAAGAAAAGTTAATTGATGTGGGGCGGGCCCTGATATTTTGGGACATATAAAAGCAGTGCAGGATTTTAAGGCTGTATAACAGATTTTCAGAAAATTCACACCAAACAAATGTGTATGCAATGGGTTAATTTGAAGCACAACTAAATAAATAAATTGGTTATGTTAAATCTGGCATGGAACTGGTCCTCCTGGACCCATCGAGGACATTCCTATACTAGACAATCAGCATTACCTTATGTATCTCTATTCCAATATAACCTTCAAGTCAGTCTTCTGCTGCATTATTCATTCCTATCGGCAGTATACTTTACCCAGGTCATGCCCATTCTTCCCTTTTTCTCAATATTACTCAACTCCACTTCAAAGTTATTGAATTCACTTTTCTTTCATCTCTGAGTATATCCTCAATCTATCATATAATTATCATTCCAGATCGTTGACATTGGTATTTTAGACTCTATGGAAACATTAAAACTTTATTTACCTTGAACCTTGGGATTTTTCATCAAATATATGAATGTAAATCTTAGAGTCGTGCTGATTGATTCTGTTCCAGCGAAGATCAAAATAACTGCAGACATTGCTAATGTGTTCCAGTTGAAGTAAGAATTTTGATTATTTCTCTCCTGAAATATATGCATAAATAATTATGCTAAGTGTTTATGACATGTAATATTTTATGTTATTCACATAGATCTTACATGCAGCCCCTTATTCGTTACAATAATTTGAGTGCTCTAATGCACAATCACAAATGTTTTTTATTAAATCTCTCAGAAAATACAAATTATTTTCAGGAATATCGTTGGACTTCTCTTAAATATTGTTTTCAAAACCATCATCCCAATGGATTAAGATTTTCTTGTATTAACTCCAATGGGGCCATATTGTTGTAAACGATAAGATAAGTAGTATGCAATATTTTTAACAGAAGATAGTCTGACCATGATATACTAGTACCATACCCCTAAAACTACTTAGGGCCTAATTATGAGTCTGGCGGTCCATGGACTTCAAGACTCGCGGGGGTGCGGCGGTCTCTCAACATCCCTATTATGATTAGGGTGGTCTGACCACCATTACCCTGCCACAGCTGTCAGGGAAGCGCCGTTCACTGGCAATGCTGCGGTGGTTAGGAGGCATCAATATGCTTTGCAGGACTACAGTGCTCCAGCCAAGCATATTAGAAGTTTCCTCACTGTCATTGTTTTTATGGATGTTCCTCCTTCATTAAAACCCTAGTGGAGAGGACGAAAATTGGGCCCTACAGGACCCCCTGTGCCTCTGCCTCATAAGATGCATGCAAGGGGGCACAACTTGTGCTTTCCTGTGTGCTTGCACCCCAGTTCCATCACGGAATGGACTTTTCACACCATGCCATGCAGGGACTGTTTCTGACATTCCCATTTTGGTGCCCATTTTCAGGACACCACCGTAAGAATGTAAAAAATAATGGCCTCCAGGCTAGAGTTACACTTATAATCTGGCAGGCAGCTCAACCGCAGGGTTGGCAGTGCAGCAGTGGGGTAGACCTAAAGCTTCACCGCCAAACTCCTAAATAGGCACTTAGGGACTGATTACGAGTTTGACGGACGGGATACTCCACCACAAAAGTGACGATATCCCGTCTGCCATATTACGAGTTCCATTTGTTCGACTGGAAATCATGGAATTCATAATACAGCTAATGGGATATCTGTCACATTTGTGATGGAGTAACCCGTCAGCCAAACCCATAATCAGACCATTAAAGGTCACTCAAGCAGTGGCCAGGTACAGGATTAATCTGATTCTCCCCATTTACGTTATGCTTCCTCAAAACAATTCCACATGATAATTCCGACTCCTACGTTCTCCTTACAAGAGAATAGTCTTTCAAAGCGTTTCTGTGGTAAAATACCAGAAAACTCTCATATCTTGTTATCAACACCCATCTGCCAAATCTCCGGACCTTTCTTCTGTTTGAAAAATAAAGATCTGTATATTATTGCACTATTGACCAACATATGTCTGCATCTCCCCACAAAGAGTTAAATTGAAGCTTGGTTTCATAGTATTCACAGCACTGATGTGAGGCTGTTTATACTTCTTGCTCGCTTTTGATCCCAGTAATATACAAGCTGTCAATATGCAGGTGGATACGTCTCTCCCACAGATATATTTTGGAGATGCTATAATGTTGAGCTCCTACCCAATTGAATCATATTTATGATAAATATTACTTACTTGAATATGCATGCGCTGGGTGCTACTAATTCTGTTAAATGTTGCAAAACAGGCTGTACATTTCAAAGGAACTAGAGTAGATGAGCAAAGCGTATAATTGTTTATGATTAACTGGTAGATAATTTCACTTATGATCTTTTCCCAGTAAATCTCCTATGCTGTATAAATACTTTACAAAAATGTATTCTGAAAGAAAATAAAAAACCCTTGTCCTGTATAAGGCTTTATGCCTTTTGAACCTTAATGAAAAAGTATACCTGTAGCCCCAGCTTGTGTGGGACAGGTTTACACCAGAGGTTGGCCTAGGAAATAAAATTAGACTCTACGGGCCAGATGTACAACTCTTTTTAGGGTGCGCAATGGGTCTTAGACTCGTTTGCGCATTCTAAAAAGCATGGGCCCATGTACAAATAGTATTTTGTGACTCGCAAATAAATTGCAACTCGCAAAATACTGTTTTGCGACTCGCTATTAGAAAGTGGCGTTGCCTTCGTAATAGCGACTGCACAGCAATGTACCAATGTTTTGCGACCGCAATTGCAGTCACAAAACACTTGCAAATTACCACCTACTTCAAGTAGGTGGTAATGCATTTGCAAATGGGAATGGGGTCCCCAGGGGACCCCTTCTCCTTTGCAAGTGCATGCAACATTATTTTTTAAGGGCAGACAGACAGTGGCTCCAGGGACCACTGCCTGCCCTTAAAATTGAAACAAAACGTTTTGTGTTTTTTCTCAAACGCATCCCGTTTTCCTTTAAGGAAAACCGGCTGCCCTTAAAAAAAGCTGCTTTGTTTAAAAGCAATCCCAGACATGGTGGTTTGCTGAGCCCCGCAGGCCACCATCCCTGGGAGGGCCTGTCATTCCCAATGGGCTCTCAAATTGCAAGCACTGTGCCTCGTTACAGGGAAAGGCCAGGAATGCACTGTATTTGAAAGAATCCCACGTATTCTTGTCCTTGAGCTGGTGCCATTTTGCCTGCCTAGTGCCAACGCAGGCGCCCTTGCACCATGGTGCAGGAGTGTCGCCATTCCAGACAGGATTGTGAGACAAATTTCTTTTTTTATGTGGGTTGCAGAATGCCGAACACATAGAAAGAGGAAGTAACGAGGAGAAATAGAGATATTTCTCCTAGCTACGCCTCACCTTGGGAGGTGTTTCTTTTTGGCAGATTTCCAGGTTTACACTTTCTGATAAATCTAGGAATGCATCAAAAACGATGAGAGATGCATGGGAACACCCATGCAACAACCACAGAATGCCACACTGGTGCAGAGTAAGGCAACACAGAGATTTGTGTTGTGTTGCTTTACTGAAGATTTATGAAGCCTCTCAGTGCCACCGCAAAAAACAACCTACTACATTTCACCAGTTACCACCCCCGGGCCCTACGGGAGAATCTCCCGTATGGGCAATACCTCAGGATACGGCGAAATTGCAGCAATCTGTCCAAGTACAAACAGCAAGCTAATGCATTTACCGTCAAACTGGAAAATAGAGGGTACCCGAAGGGGATTTTAAACAAGATCCAGAAGAGGGCTAGAAACCATCAAAGGGATTTTCTTTTGGAAGAAAATTGCCCAACAGACAGTGGTGAGATCCCCTTAACGTGTGTGACAACTTTCAACCCACTATCAAATGCAGTGAGCAAATGTATCTCCAAAAATTGGATAATAATCACCAGCAATAAGACACATTGGCAGAAGCCTCTTTTTTCTTATAAAAGGGCTACAAGTCTTAAAGACTCCCTGGTCCATACGCGACCTAGGGAAGAGAGAACCAACAACCAAGCACCAAGTGTTCTTAACGCTTGGGGGTTACCACCAGTCACAGGCCACCATCCATGTGGGAATTGTAACATTTGCCATCTTACCTCACACAGTAAATTTCTGGATCTGATAGACGGCACACAATGGGAACAACGCAGCCACACAAATTGTAACACCTCGATTGTTGCGTACTTGATAGCTTGCAGATGCAGTCTACAGTATGTGGGGATGACATTTAGACGCATCAAAATCAGGATATGCGAACACCGTAGCAATATACGTTGTAAGAAATCAACAACAAAACTGACATCCCATTTTCTAAAACTTAATCACACACCGAATGATCTGAAATGGACAATTCTGGAGCACTTGGAAAGCTGTTCTGAGTCTTAATTGTTCACGAAAGAACAGCGCTGGGTGTATCGCCTTGGCACCAACAAAACTGGCCTCAATGATGATATACCGTGGGGCAGTGTGCTCAGAAGATAGATTCTTTCAGCTCCTTAGCATTCTTTCTTTGCCACCTACTGACCTGATGCCAAGCCCTCTACTTCTGAGTACTTCTGTTTACTTCCTAGTGCATAGATATACAGTCTCTGTTAGAGTGGTTGATATGGACCCTACTCTTGAGTACCCATTCGCGGATGTTTTAAATCGTCTGTCCATTCACTGACTTGGAACTTGTTGTCAGCTGAGGGCAGACTATGGTAAAGTTACACCTTGCCCTTCTTTTCCGACTGTTTTGGATGGTCTTTTCTTTCCCATATGCATGTCACACGCTTTATGCGTGAGCAACCACAGGCGGCCTGTTTTTCCTTAAGATCGCACTCAGACAGGGTTCTAAATTAATTAAATCACTTTTACTCCCCAAGCAGGGTTACTACTCATGGTCTGATATTTTCCCCTGGACTAATCCTTTTGCATTGTTACCGTATCGGGATTCGAACCCATACTTTTCAATTATTTTCGCTGGCACATTCAGCTTTAAGACGTTGGGCGCGTCGGGGATCCTGTGACGTCACCCACCCATGTGGGCGGGTCAGGCCAATCACTCCATTACAATACTTAAACCGATCCCTCGCGCTTTCCGGTATTCCCGGAAGACAGCAGCCGAGAGAGCAGGTATTCAGCGGGGAGTCGCGGGTGCCGAAGTAAGTCCTTCCTTTCCCCCTTCAGCACGGTTTCCAGATTTATTTTCGCGTGCTTACTCCTTGCACTTTTTTCTATCAACAGATAGACAGCGCATGAAGGTGTCCCGCGCTGTCTTTACCGAAGGGGGGTGACCATGCCTCAAAGGAAGTGAGTTTACAAGCTTTCCCGACTGTTGCTAATACTTTCTCCTGCACTAAGAGGGGAGTTTTCCCTGTTAGTTCCTTGTCTTGATCCCAACCATACACGTATGATGATGACTTGCAAACACTGCATAAATTAAATGATAAACAACTGCGAACCGATTAGCATATTGCTCGCCAAATCTTACAATGAATTGATTTAAAAAGCTGAGCAATTACCTGAGGCCGGTCCTTCTCTAAGGCCGGTTAATCAGGTTGATTTAGGTGTAAACTACCCCATAGCCTGGGCGAGCACCTCACAGTTGGTGGGATGTGAATCATGCATTTCGCCATAGCCTACATTGCCAAAGTCCAATGATAACTGAAGAACGGAATTATTCAAGTTCCCTCATGTGTGTTTTTGTTTGTCTCTATTCTCCCTACAGGTTTTTGATGTATCCCTACTAAATATTGTAGTGGGTAACTACGGAAAGTATCCAATACTTTATCACTAATTATATATTTTTCACATTTCGAGCCTCTCGGGAGGGTGCGCCTTAGCGCGCCCACACCACCGGAGGACTTTTGTGTAGATCCTGACGAATGCTGAGCAAAACGCAAATTTACAGCAGAAACATGTTGACCAATTTTTGATTCTTACTAGGACTCCGGTTCCGTAACTCAGAGCCTTGAGTAGTCCGTCCACTTTGTTTTTATTCAATGCAGGTTGGCCATTATTAAAGATTTTTGGAAGGGGACAACTCTCGCATTTTTTAATACACTTACATATTCACGTATAGTCACCTCCTAATTTGGGCACTGTTACACTCACCACATCCTGCTCCGCTCTAATCAGGCGTTGAAGCACGCTGGGGGGACATTCGGTCACCCCAGCGGGGACCCAATGATGAAGCATGCCACCAACTAGTGGTGAGTGAGGGTCCTTCTAATAAGCAAGGTTCTTTTCCCCTTTTCAACACTGGGTGACCATTAAGCCCATTAGGTTTCATCCTCAGAGGAGGACCTGTGGGGCGTTCATAGGGAGACAGAGAGATTTCGCTCTGTACATGCACGTGTGTGAGTATTGATCACATTTGCAGCACAGAGCAAAATAACATCCACCTCACTATCTAAGTTTGTTAGCACTTTTTATCACAGTCACTCCTTTGTTGTTAATCTATTCCAGAGGGATAGTCATTTTGTGCTCAGACATTGCCTCATGGTCCATTTTGAAGCTGTGGTATAGAATAGGCTCTAGAAATGTATCCAACGTGGCAGCACTTGCTAATTATCCAGCAGAAAATACCCCAGTTGGGTAGACATTTTGTGAAAAAGTGTAGAGTCTTGTTGAATAAATGGGCAGGTGAGGATCCGTTCTGGTCCTGAATTTCATTTTATATGAATTAAACCTCAACTGATGATCTTACAAATATAAACATAGCAGGTGCTGCAGTTAAGGTTCCACTTCTGTAAAGGACAAATGATCCTAACTTCTTTGACTTGGCGAAGGCAAACCACATGTGTTTTCTCACACATTCTACCTTGAAAACTGGGTTCAACTACAGATTATCAAAAACAGAAATATCATGCTACAGAAATATTGTGTCAAAAATATCGATCACAAAAATATTGTTTTACTAACAATATAAAGGTAAGTAGAAAAATATTGAAATAATGACCACCAATTCGTTCCCAAGAAGGTGCACGCTTTTGACGGTCGGTGCCAGACAGCAGGGATGAACGTTTCCCCACAAATAATCATTCACCAAGTAAAAATTAATGTCTGCACTAGTCCAATTGCTTAAGTTGGGTTTTATTCAAGAGACTCAGATAGCCCCCTTCACCTACGCGTTTCGACCGCTGGCTTACCTCCAGACAAAAAGGCTTTATCAAATGCCTACATTGCAAGGCTTGTACAGTAGGATCATCTCTGAAATCCTTACAAGATCCACAAGGAAAGACCTTCAATATAGAGGAAACAATAACTTGTAAAACCACACATGTAGTTTATATTCTGACATGTGCATGTGGTAAGAACTATATTGGCATGACTACTTGTCCGCTACATAAAAGAATCTTGGAGCACATCCGAGCCATTCAAAATGGGGACATGTCCTACGCCATTGCCAAACACATGTCGTTGCATACTGGTAAAACATGGAAAGATATACGCTACAGTGGTATAGCAACGGTACTTCCTAATGAAAGAGGAGGCAATCGAAAACTGCAACTAAGGAGATTGGAGTCACGTCTAATCATATGCTTTCAAACAAAGACGCCGAGAGGATTGAACATGGATGATGAGATGTACGTACATCTCTAAAGACCTATTGAAAATGGGGACCCTAATCAATATGAGATGCCTTGATTCCATGGAATATATACACTTTATATAGATCACTTTCTGAAAAACTTTGGGCACTGAGCCCTCTACAATGTACTTTTGAGGATTGGACTATCTATGACTGGAGTTAATTATGGCACTGAGCCTATAAATGAACAATAATTGTACAGACATCATATTCAAACGATTTGGTTAATGATGTACTAACGGTCGGTATAACCAGTACACAGGTTAGATGGAATTTTTCCATGTTTGAAACCAACCTTTATAAACTCCTTGAAAGACTGCCCTACCTCTTTAAGTAACTTTGAAAATAACTTAACAGTGATCAACATAAAGTACAGAATGGTAATCTATTTCAATGCAATGCTTTAAAAATGATTTGATTTCCAAATGTTATTTAAAACTACATTTCCCAGAATGCTCCATTATAAGCTGATGGGAAGTTAAAGTATATAAGGTAAAAATAGAAAATGGACAAGTGGCAACACTGTGATCAAGACCTGCGGTCGAAACGCGTAGGTGAAGGGGGCTATCTGAGTCTCTTGAATAAAACCCAAATTAAGCAATTGGACGAGTGCAGACATTAATTTTTACTTGGTGAATGATACATATATATATATATATATATATACATATATATATATATATTTATATATATATATATATATATATATATATGTGTGTGAAAATTAAAATGCAAATGTTCGTTTGTTCAAAATCTCAAATCTCCGAAAGTTATTCACGCTTGATTTGAAATTTTGACCGAACGTTGTATTCGAATACGCGCGTGTTTTTATATACACAACGTTGGATTAGAATACGCGCATGACGAATACGCGCGTGTTTTTCATCGGAAGCCCGCACAGACACATAAAAATGTCAATGTTCGTTTGTTCAAAATCTTAAAGTTCTTCACCGATTGCTTTGAAATTTTGACACAATGTTGGATTTGATTAAGCGCGTGTTTATATATACACAACGTTGGATTCGAATACGCGTGTGTTTTTAATCAAAAGGGCGAACAGACCCTATCGATTGGGTTGCTGCGCAGCAACTACAATGGACGCATAGAGACAATAGTCTACATATATTAGGATGGACAGTTGGTGTCAGGATGGCAGACCGGGAAGTGGGTGGCGGGAGGGGGGAGGAGTTGTTTCACTTTGCAACATTAAGAAAGGACGAATAGAGACAATAGTCTACATATATTAGGATGGACAATTGGTGTCAGGATGGCAGACCGGGAAGTGGGTGGAGGGAGGGGGGAGGAGTTGGTTCACTTTGCAACATTAGCGCATGTTTGGTGTCAGAATAGCAGACCGGGAAGTGGGTGGAGGGAGATGGGAGAAGTTGGTTCACTTTGCAACATTAAGAAAGGACGCATCGAGACAATAGTCTACATAGATTAGGATGGACAGTTGGTGTCAGGATGGCAGACTGGGAAGTGGGTGGAGGTAGGGGGAAGGAGTTGGTTTACTTTGCAACATTAGCACGTTTTTATACATACACAACGTTGGATTTGTATACCTGCATGTCCAATACACGCGTGTTTTTAATCGAAAGGCTGAACAGACCCTATTGATTTGGTTGCTGCGCAACAAATACAAGGGATGCATAGAGACAATAATCTACATATATTAGGATGGTAACTTGGTGTCAGGATGGCAGACCGGGAAGTGGGTGGAGGGAGGGGTGAGGAGTTGGTTCACTTTGCAATATTAAGAAAGGACGCATAGAGACAATAGTCTACATAGATTAGGATGGACAGTTGATGTCAGGATTGCAGACCGGGAAATGGTTCAGGGAGGGGGGAGGAGTTGGTTTACTTTGCAACATTAGCACATGTTTATATATACACAATGTTGGATTCAAATACTCGCGTGTACAATACGCGTGTGTTTTTTTTTTTTTTTAATTTTTGAAAACCTTTATTGTGCATCAGTAGAAGAAAAAATACGGGCCCACAACCACCAGGCCGGCCACGGATACTCTTGAAGCACTAGCGCGTTCAATACGGCGACACAGTAACACAGTATTACCATAAACAAGCATTTAAGAGTTACACTGTAGATCATCGTGATACCATGCCCCAGGAGCAATGAAGGTTAATTTTAAATTTTGTTGCAGCTATTAAAGTTCGACTTTTCCGTTTTTTTATTTTAAAATATAAACAATAGACTAAGAAAGCGGAGTCCGTGCAGGCATAAGATGACAGTAGCGACAAAGTCCCCACGTAATCCAACAACCCAAAAGTCAAGTCCCCCCAGACGGCATGGCGGCTCGAAGTTTGTGCATCAGGGGTATCAGATCTAACATCCCACCCGATATCCACCGCCACCCACCCCCTAACAGTCTCAAACACGGACCCAAGATAGAATAAAAGAAGAAACAAAAGCGAAGGAAAAAACAAGGCACCATAGAAACTGAAACCAGGAAACTAAAATCCCATCCCCCAACCCCCCACCCTACACGCATGCAGAGGCTACGGCCTACCCCCCCCCCCAGCAGTGTGTCTGTCGCCCAATAAACTGGAAATATAGAGAAAAGGAAGAAAGAAGAGAATAAGAAAAAGAATCACTGTAGTATCCGAAATATAGAGAGTAAGAAAAGAATACCCTAATCTACAACTCCCATAGATCACGAATGAACCGAGAGGAGGGCCAATTCTATATGTTCCCGGTCTTCCCAGCCACACTTACATCCACCATCCCAAATATACCAATACAATAGCAAATAGCAAGTCTAAGACAGATGGAAGTCATCTCGCAGTGTGCATCTGAAACATGTGTTAAACAGTCCCAACCCCGTCTCCGCCAGCCAGTAAGTCGATAGTACAGAAACGCAGCCTAGCCCTGACCCGATCTTGGATGCATCCCTGAATTAACTCCCCGAGGAAAGCCCGCCCCCTCTGAAACAAAGAAACAATATGGCCGCATAGAGGGAGGGGGAGACTCATGAGTGCAAAATGGCCGTCGACAGTCACCATGAAGTCCTTTGTCCACCATAAAAAGTTCCTCCGGGACATCTCGATAGCATAAGCTCCGCAGTGGAAAGAGCGAAGGCCACAAAGAAAGAGCAATCGAGGGGGCTATAGGTCGCTTAGCCGGCTCCCGAGTCAACAATGAAGGTGAAGGAAACAATGACTCAGACCCCGGAGGGGAGGGAAACAAAGTATCACAGGCAGATCCGGCGGGCGGCCGTCCGCGGGCGCCAGTACAGTCAATAACAGTCACATCATCACTGCAGGCACGGAGAAACACTGTATCCTCATGAAGCACCGGCAAAGGCAGGTCCAAGCATTGCCGGGAACAGACATTGCATGCTCGCCCCAGACCGGACACAGTTTGGTCGAGTTTCTTACCCAATACGTGGGAGCCATTAAGCAGCGCTGATCGCAAATCACATAGGGCGGCCAAAATGGTCCCATAGGACAGTGCTGGCTGCAGTCCCTTTGTCTCAAAACCCCGAGAGGGTATATGCGATCTGGCCCACAGCGCAGGCAGGGTATCACAGTCTAAGGGCAGGAATGGGCGATCATCCCCATGTCGCGATGCATCAGACAAAGCCATCTCACCGACAATCCAGTGCAACAGCTGGGGCGGGTGCGGCACAAACGAGCATCAATCCGGGCCTCTGATGCCACCAGGGTCGAGTTCAGTCGAGCATCCGTCTCCGAGAGCCGCTTCGTGCCAGGTGGACCGCTGGGGCAAAGGAGCAGGCAGCCGATGTCGAACAAGGACAGCTGTGTGATTTAAGCCTCGCACATCCAGCTCCGAACAAAGAAACCGCACCCTCAGAGCGTCTCATCCTCGCAAGCGCGCTATAGGCTCGGCTTGCGATAGACCGCGGCAGGCAGCGTAATCCGGAATGCGTCTCGGTCAAATGGTAACACTTCCAAGTCTCCGGCACCACGCGGGTAGCCCGGCCGCCACTGATCCTCCGAGGTACGGCGGCGCGCGGCAGTGTAAGCGAGGGTCCAGGGCTGCGAGCAGTTTGCAGATATCTCCGGCCACCGGACAGGCGGAGACCACGGGGGAACACAGGCAAAATCAGCACAACATCCCAAACGTTCCGCCGCCAAAAAACATCAGGATAATAAGCAGGATGTCGGTGCGGAGCTCAAGGGCTGGCGGAGCCGAGAGCTTACACGTCTGCTCCGGTCGCCATCTTGGCTCCTCCCCTACGCGTGTGTTTTTAATCGAAAGTCCGAACAGACCCTATCAATTTGCTTGCTGCGCAACAACTACAAGGGACGCATACAGACAATAGTCACAAAAACATATTGTATTCCCACAAGCATTGTGAAATTAAACATATTAGAAACGTGCGCTTACTCTTTCATTTAACCAGACTGAGCCACAGCAATGCGTGGCCGGGTACAGCTAGTATATATATATATATATATATATATATATATATATATATATATATATATATCATCTTCACCTCCTCCGAAAGGAAAGAGCAGTGACCACAGGGAAGATACAAGAGAGCACTTTATTTAGGAATGTCCCAGGCGAATGCATTTCGGCGTGTCGGCCTTCTTCAGCGCCCCTCTTCAACTGTAAGTGCTGCGGCGTTGGCGCTCCTGCCTCCATGTTGATATATGTGCCTTGCTCAGCCCTCTTGATGAAATTAGGCACTCCTTAGCAGTCCTGCGTAGAAGGACTACCTGACCCACAATGCCTCGGATTGGTGCATCGCGGGACTGGGGATGCTCGCGTGGGTTGACACTTTCTGGAGTGGCATTCGGTGGCAGGTACAGCCACCAAAATTGCTGAGAGGTGAGGCAAATCCACAGTTCAATGCCCCCTTGTGTCTCCCCTAGTACCGCCAAAACCCCTCCACATGAACTCTTCTGCGGGGGCAGGCACAGGAATCCCGGTTGCCCAAGTAGGAGAAAAGAATATCTCCCAACCGCTGTGTCCTCCATGCGTTGAGGTGTGTTCAAACGTGATCGTTACCACAATCCACAAAAAATGCTCAAACGAGCTAGCCAGGGCATTTGAACCTCTTGTGTGGTGGGGGTAGCTGAAATGCGCTCTATATGTATATATACATACATATATCTATATACATACATACATTACCTACTGGCGGTCGCCAGTAGGTATATATAGTCAGGATTTTTTTCCTATGGGATTTCTGAAAATTCTATGTCGAATAACTTTGGCGTTTGTGGACGGAATTGGCTGAAATTTTCAGGAAAATGGCACATTTTGTTTCTGAGCAGCCCCTAAGAAATTTGGGAGGGTTTCGTCAAGGGGGGGCCGAGAAAAAAGGGGGGTCCCAAAACGTGTTTTTCCCATTCATTTTTCCATAGGGCGGTTGGAATCACTTTTAGCTCGAACGGCTGAATGGATTTACATGAAACTTGGCAAAATTGTAGATATGGTTTGCCCGACGTGCCTTTGTCTCATTATATGTGCTCCAGTGGATTTTGAGAAATTAACGTTTTAAAAAACAGATATATCTGTGACAGCGCTCCGGTTAGCGCCCCGGTTCGCGTACCTGACGTGTAACGGAACTTCGCAAAGCGAAGCTGATTGGCTCTCCGGTGTCTGTCAACATTCTAAACAGTCCGGACCGGCCGCCATCTTGTCTCTCGGTAGGATCGAGAGACAAGAGGTGGAGAAAAATGATGGGGAATTTAATGAAAGGGGGCAAGGTAGACCCCTCCTGACCCCCTAGGAATGATGTGGGGGTTATTAAAGGGTCCCGTGGGGCAAATAAAAAAAATTTGATTTTTCGCAGTAGAAGCGCTACCCGGTACGCGAACCGGGTAGCGTTCTGGATAGCGTATCGGGAAACTAACCGGCAGCGTAACGGGAGTCCGCCATCTTGTGTTTCGGATGAATTTAGACACAAGAATGTTGGGATAGGGTATAAGGGGGCACGGGAGACGTATCCTGACCCCCTAGGTTTTCTGAGGGTGGCTGAGGAGGCTCATATATGTCGAAAAAAAATTATTATTTTTCGCGCGGTTAGCTGCTGGTACGCGAACCGGGTAGCGAACCGGGAAGCGAACATAAGTGAAAATTAGTGAAAAAAGGTACATTCGAAATTTTAAAAGAGTATTAAAGTTAAGGTAGCTCTGAAAAGAGCTTTTGGGTTCTGTGTAAGTTCTAGGTACTTATAAGTAGGTACCAATACACAGTCTTAAATTTTGTATGAAAACTCTGTTTCCCTCATCTGAGAAGTGCACACCATCTCCTCTGTAGATATCTTGCATGTAGTAACGCAAGTTATTGTTGTAGATGGCGCCCATACCATGGTCTCTCATATAAGCTGAAACACACTTATTTACATGCTTCCTCGCTTTCTCAATTTGTGGACAAATTTGATTGGACCACCTCCATTTCTGTCTTTGGCATATATTGGAATATACCAAGGCAGTTTGAGGAAAAAGTGCCATTAATTGATCAAAGGTGTCTTTTAGAAGCATTTCCAGACCTACCCCAGTCAATGTGCCTAGATCGTTGTCACCACAGTGAACAATTATAAGGTCAGGTTCTGGGAGGTGCATAAAAGTTTTCACCAATGGTATCAATTGGTGACATCTCAATCCTCTCTGGCCAATCCACGTTATCTGCACATTTGGTAAATCAAGGTTGGAAATTCGTCTGTTTGCTGCATATTTTCCACTCCAGTGAATATAGCTGTGTCCTAAAAGCCAAACCTTCATTTTCAAGGCAGATGCACTCGTACTCCAATGGGTTCTTGAAGTGGAATGGTAGTTAGAAGCTGAAAGTCGGGATAAAAAAATGGATGAGGCTTGGTGTGGTACAAAAAATAAAAATGATTGGGTGTCAAAAAAATGACATGTTACAGAGCTGTGGATAGGCAGGTGTTTTGGAGGGAAATCAGCATTCTTGGTTATCTGTGCCATTGAATTTTGGTTGCAGTGATAGAAGCATTATTCAGAGTTCCTCAAACGAATATCTGTTTTGTGACTGTCACTGTTCTACATCGTACAAAGCATTGGTAAAGGTAAGTCTGTAACTGTTTGTTTTGTCATGTACTGTAATATGTGGTTTGGTCACTAAAATTGGTTCATTTCCCTCACAGTCTCTGAGTAACCTCATTTTTGACTGTGATAATGTCTTGTATTTTTAAAACTGTTTTTCCATTTCGTTTCATCACTCTTTAACGACGTTATTTGTTTGCAATTATTAGTTTAAAAATTTTGAATAATAAATTTCAATAAGGTAAATGGTCTTCAGTCATGTTCTTATGTAATCTTTTACTGTTAGTTTTTTAAATTCACTGTCAGTCAGAGACGAAAGTGGAACGAAATTTTGGGGGGGGCAAATGAAAAAAATGTTATTAGGCGTACATGAATGTTTAATTAGTTGGCAGAGTAAAGGTGCAGGGGCTTTTAGAAGGGGTAAAATAACTGCAAGGTCTACTTAACATTCAAATGGATGTTTATAGAGATGTGAAACGTTCAGGTGCGGCAGTGTGTGTATCTACAATATATATGTTACCTTAGGCCGCCACACCAGACGGGAGGGGGGTGGGGGCCTGAAGTCCTGTGAATTTAATGGGAGTTGGGCGCCTTTTTTTCATATTCTTTCCAATGTAAATTATAGTTTTGTATATCATTTTGGTGAACAGCAAAAAATGGAATATAAAATATGTTTAATATAGACAGTAATTATTTGTGTGATTTTGAAGCGTTTACATATAATGGGAGAAGTTGATTTTGAAATGAAAAAATGGTATTAGCAGAGACACAGATAATGCAGATAGAGAGAGAAATGGTACATTACATGTGATACCGTCGTCAAAAAGTGCTAATGCTTAAGGTATTCCTAAACTTTCTGTCAGACGACAAAATTACAGTGTGGTTTGTGGCCGTGGCCTGCACTGGTGGGGGTTGGTGGTCGGGTAAAATAAAATGAAAAGTTGTGACGATGAGGTTGTACACAGGTTCGTGTAGTACACATGTGAAACCGTCGTCAAAAAGTGGGAATGATTAAGGTATTCATAAAGTTTCTGTCAGACGACACAATTACAGTGTGGTTTGTGGCCGCGGGCTGCACTGGTGGGGGTGGGGTGAGAGGGGGAAGGGCAGAGTAAAATAAAATAAAGTTTGTGATTATGAGGTTGTACACAGGTTTGTGTAGTACATGACTTCATACATTGAGGTAGCAGACTGAGTATACAAATATCTCTCTCCCTCCTGCCGTTTGACTCCATCTTAATCTCATTCCTGCTTTCCGTCTTCGTTGCCCTGTGTTATCTTAGTGTGTGTGTGTCTGTCTGTGTCTGCCTTCAGTCCGGGCTGAGGAAGTTTGCTCTGCAGGCACACACAGATAGTTCATCAAAGTACTTGGCAGGTTTTCAAAAAACTATTTATAAAATTGAGATGCTTTTTTGAAGCGCTAGTGAATGTCTACTTTCACAATTACTGCTCGGTTGGCTCCACAGAGCAGAGGGTATGTCGTATTTGACTTCTTAGTGCTTTTGCATCTGCACTCTGTTCTCTGGTGGCTGGCGGAGAAGTGTTTGTTATTGTGGAGATGAAAGCGTGATGAGTAGTGAAATGCGACATAGCGTCTGGTCTGTAGAAGCGGGGGAGCAGTGATTAACACTGAGTCAAGCGGAACTGCGGCGGTGCTTGGTAACAGTAATAAATTATTTTCTTACAGAGGTACAACTGTTTGCATGGTCCGCGACCCACTAAGAAAGGGTTGACGGGCCGTCATAGGCCTGCTGTTCTAGTATGAGTAAGTCAGGTCGACAAAAGAAAACATGAAGTTAGTACAGCTGAGGTTACGTGGAACACATGAATATTCTTTTAGTATACAATTATTTCAGTTGAGAATATGGATTAAAAGAGAGAACGTGTATATTTGAAATGTTTATTCAGAAATGCACTGTTTTCAAGGCAAGTTTCTTATCTAATACGAGTACAGATATTGTAAGAAACAAAGTAATCCGTATAGTCACTAGTTCATAGAATACAAACGGTATAGTTGATGTAAAATGAATATGGTTTAGCAAAATTAATTCTACACTGTTATGAGGAAGTACATTATATTTCATTAAATCTAAGAAGGTGTCTTGCCTTTCAGTTTAGGAACAATACATGAAAATGCTAGTGGTTAGACATCAGCTCATTAACAATCGGCTCTCTGCATGCGAAGCACTATCAAGTTTGTGTTATGCTATTGTGTAAGAAAAAAAAGGCGCCAAAAGCAACAAATTGGCTGGAGGTGCATGTATGTAATCTGTTGGAACGTTCGCAAATTAGTGTTGAGAAGAACTACTGTATTGACATATCTTTTGAAGGTTTCAGTACGCCATCTGAAATACAGCACGAAAAGTAATGGAAATATTAGTAAAAGAACACATTTTTCTCGTATGCATTAAAAATATTTCAGTACATGGAAAACTAAAGCAGCAGAGGTGTGTGAGGCGCAAATAAGCAGTTGAAAGGAGAAATGGCGTTTACACTTATAAAAAACTCATGCTATCTTTACACATTAATCAGGGCACATGTAGCATATATTACCCTGTTTTGCTCTGAGTACGTTTGAAATAAGATAAGATAAGATATGCAACTGAATTGTTGAGTAAAGTTAAGTTCGAAATCGAGTAGCTGAGGAAAAAAAATGTAGTCCACATAAAACACAAAAATCTGACCAGCAGGAAATTTTAATGTCCACTGTTAGTAAAGCCAATAGGTCTGTTGATGTGAAAAAAAATCCAAGAAAACGTGAAAAAGATAGGGAGGCAAAACAAAATGTAGAGGTCAATGGCTTGCATAAGAGTCATCCAACAACTGTGTAGGCGAAATCAGCAGCTACCGCTTCTAAAAGGAAGTCACTGTTATCATCCGAAAACATGTCAGCCATCCAATTGAAAAGAGGAAAAGAACATACATGGTCTTTAATTACTGTAGCCTCTAGTACCATCAGAGGGCAACTCGGTGTCTTTTCTATGTAGCTGTGTGCCAAGAAATCTTGCGCCGCTGCAAATATATTCCAATGACCCAGAACTTCTTGTATCGCTGCAAAGGCCATAATCCCTCCGTTGGAACAAAGCTGTTCATGATCAATTAACGGATTCATGAGATGATTGTAATTCACTTTAGGAGGTACCAAGTTACAGAGACATAAGTCCAGGGCCCACATGAAATCACAGCTCAGGCAATGAAATACAGGCTGCACACAGGTGAAATAGGAAAATCGAAATGATAATCGATATGATGCACTCAAAGTCGAGAGTGGTAGGATGCCGTAGTAATCAAGGATCCTCTGGCGAAATAGTTCTAAGTGCTCCAGCTCGTTTGCGAAGACAGGAGGGACATCCATTTTGTAATAAACAAAATAGGAACACAAAAGTCACAGCACTGGTAGTAGAACAGGAAGTCCTGAAAAATAGGTCGCCGACTATGGAGGGAAGAGTAGCAGAATAACTTCAAATAATTTCTGGCAGACAAGTCACTAAACCATTGCTTAGTAGTTATAAAAAAAATAGGGCTGTCTTGAAGTGGAGGATGCGTTAAAAATTAAGGGAGTCACCTCAGCAAACTTGTAAAGGAAGGTCTCTATTTTATAAGGAATGCACTTCTCTGTGAATATTAGCTAAGTGAAAGATATGTTTGCGAACAGATGGTAGGGTAACTTGTTTTTGTGACAATGAGGCTGTTGTTCATGTCTTGTGATTCAAGGCCGGAATTCGCGGCCAGATGGAAACATCAAGGTTCCCAAGCGGGGGTAGATAAACTACATTCTTACAGGGAAGCATATGCAGAGTGATTATTACCGCGTAAGCTTTGCCGTTTAAAAAGTCATAGTAATTTTCATGACATGAAAAAAAAAATAACCACAGTTGAAGAATAAAGAAAAAGTCGGCATTAAAGCAGGCACTGGTATATCTTTGAAAAGACATGCAACATTACAGCGCTTCTAGTTAAATAAGTCATGTGATTGAAAGTGCCTGCATGTGAACGACTAATTACATGTTTGAGTACAGTCATTTCTATAAAGATTTAGGGGCAGATTAACATGTTTCGTGCAGCAGTTTTGCTTCACTTGTCCCATGTTAAAAGTGATGCTAAAGTGGCGTAAGGGGATTGTAAATCTGCCTGACATTATTTTGCCGTCTCAAAGGCATTCGTAAGTGAAAGGGAGCGACTTAGTTTTATGACTGTAGGAGGTACTGAGCCGCTGGTATCTATTTATGTGAAGAAATTTATAGAATTTGAAGACTGAAAAAACGGGAAAGGTAGACTAATTAATTCATGCATTAGCCATGTTGCAGTTTTGGCTTCTGATACTAAAAAGGGAAAAGTGTTTAGGCGTTGAATGTAGAACATTGAAAAAAACGTGTGTTATGGAAAGCAAACGTGGTTTGAAAATGAAATGTAAAGGTTTAAAGCAGGGGTCTCCAAACCGGTCCTGGAGGGCCAGATCCATGCCAGTTTTTTAAAATTACTACATGTATTTCAATGGGGATATCCAAAAAATATGGCATGGATCCGGCCATCGAGGACCGGTTTGGAGACCCCTGGTTTAAAGAGAGAGGAGAAAATTAAGATAGTTTCAGGGCTTTAAGTTGGCCGGGTCTGTTCGAGTTTCAGAATACAGGCAGTTTCTTAAAGGTAGGCTTGCTGTCTATTGGGCTGCACTTTTGAGGCCTGGCGTAGGCATACTTCTTAGTTAACTTGTGCAGCTATTAATCTGTGTCAAAGGTATTAGTACTTAGTTGCTGTAAGTATGATGTTACGTGTTGTACCATACCTATATGTAAAAATTTAGAGGGCAAAATTTACAGTGTGGTTTGTGGCCGAGAGCTGCAATGGTGGGTGAGAGTTCAGAGGGGAAAGTGTTGGGGCTAAAGGAAAAAAAGAGTTGTGAGTTAAAATTATGCAGAAGTTCTTGTAACAGATACGTTCTTGCACTAAGTTAGTGGAGTCAGTATACATATATCTGTGTTGCTGTTTTCTTTTTCTCAACATACTGTTTTTGTGCTGTTTACTTTATATATTTTAGTGTGTCTGGCTCGCCCTCTGTATCTCTGTCTACTGTGCAGTTTCTCTCCATGTTGCCTATCCTTTGATTTTTACCGTTCCTGTCTCTGATACATTTTCTCTCTATGCAATTGTTGTTCTCCCTCACATGGGCCTTTAATTATGAAGGCCTTGCGCCGCCGGTGTATCACTTTTAACATGGGAAAAAGTGATGTATCTGTGGCGCAAGGCTTTCATAAATGAGACGCTTTGTGTCCTATTCTTTTTGTTTCTCTTGGTCTCTCTGTCTTGGTTGTGCTTTTCACTATATTTATTCATTTCTGTGATTGTTTTATTTTTGGCCTGAAAGCACTCTTACCTTCACTGTCCCTTGTGTTATCTCTCTCCTTCTCGTGCTCTTTTTGTATGTTTCTCTGTGTCCTGTTCTCAGTCTTACTCCTACATTGTCTGTATGGTGGTGTATATCTCTTTTCCTCTTATTCACTCTTCTTCTCTCCATCTTTCTCTCTCTTCCGCTTTGTTTGTCCATCTCTGTGTTCCTTCTGCTCTCTCTCACCCTATTGTAGTGTTTGCCTGCTGTCCTCTCTGTCTCTGTACCTCCTGTCTTTTGTCTTCTTTGTTCTCTGTCTGTTATTTCTACTTTGTAACTCCATCTGCATGGTCATCTTTTTCTTTATTGTACTTTCCCTTTCTGTCTTGACTTTTCAGGGGTGGTGTTATTTTTCTGTCTATCTGTTTGTGCTTTGAATGCTAGTCTGTCTCTGTATGTTCCTCTTCCTGCTACTATCTCTCTCTTTCCTGTAGTCTGTATCTCTCCTGTCCTGTATCTATTTTCTACTCTATATTTCATATTTTATTTTATATTTAGTTATGTCATGTGTTCAATAAACAATTATTGAACTTAGTTAGGCATTAGGATATCTAATGGTAGAGAATCTTAGGGAATGTATCTATTAGGCTTGTTCTTTGCTACAATGGCTCTATGTTGTGTAATAAATATGTCTGTAATATGTTAAATAAATTTCATTATTTCTCTTTTTTATAGTGTTTGGTGCTGAACAGCATAACCTGCCTTCCACATCGCTGAATTTCAGAAATTATATTCTTTTTTTCAGGTGAGTTGGTATTTTTGAAAGTCAATTGTTTTGGGTGCACATTAAAATAATAAAGAAGATTTTCTAAAATATTTGTAAAGTTTCGGTTTGGACCATGATTTTATCTTCTATTTTTGCCATGTCTGTATCTGCTTGTACTAGATATGTATTTTGAGATATTTTTCCACTGACAGTTGAAAATATCTTTTTATGGGCCTGGTGCATGTGTTCTTTTTGATGGAGTTCTGGTTTACGTATCATTTGACTATAATTCTTTGCGGTTTCCATGGAATAATTCTTGCGAAGTGTTCATTATTTTTGAAATCATGCTGTATTATCTTTGGCAGTCTTTTTTCTTCATTTACAGAGGGCTATTATGATATGGCTCTTGGTGTGATGGGCATCTTTCCTGCATATCTGTGACTGTACTATCTGTAGGCGCTGTTTTACATATATTTGCAGAGCTTTATTATAATGTGGTTCTTCATGGTTAGCATGAAATTTTGTATATGCTATGAAATTCACATGCTGAGTATGCTGTTGAAACATAAAAGCAACTGTCTATGTGGGAAGTAGTAATCTGTTAAGTGAATGTTATGGTTTGTACAATGTGGGCCTTCCCTTCAGAGTGTATATAGTTTGAATAGCACTTTGTAGTGGTGAACTCAGAAAATGGATCTCTAAAAATTAATTATAAAGTTTATCAATATTTGTGATATCTAGAAAATCTAAAAACAAATTTTACAGTAAAATGTCTTTTTACAGCAGTAATTATTTAATGCAAAAAAAGGAACAGTGTTAATGTTTAGGGTTATACTGTCAATTTGTTTTCAAAACAAGAGGAAGGTGCTATCTTAATATATGTAGTTAATAAGTTAGAAATTATAAAAATATATGTAGTTTAAAAATTAGTAAAGGTACTTTTAAGTTATATATTTATGAAAAAGATATAATTTAGTCTTTATATTTTTTTTAAAAGGATACAGAAGATCGAAAAGTAAATAGAGATGGAGAATTGTTCATAACAAAAAGAAATTCATTTAGAAATGATTAATAAATTGATGGAGGACTTATTAGAAGCAGTGTTTCAGGAGGAAATAAACAATGAAAATGATGACTTTATGGACATTTCATTGGACTCTGCTTACTTAGAGATGGTGGAAGGGGAAGAGGAATGTTTGGAAGATGAGGACTATAAATTGCAAGAAGTACCTGATGACATTATGCTTCAAGTTCTTTTAGATTATGAACTTTTAAATGAATAAAATTATTTTTGATAGTAAAGCATTCTTGAAGACAGTTTTCTTGTCCTATTCGTCGTTCATCTGCTTTATGAGAGTGACAAGACATGTTCTCATGAAGTGTATAAGAGATTATAGTAAAAAAGATTACAGCACTAGGATGACCGACAGTTCTTGAAAAAAGTGTACAGTTTGTATGCTTTAAAAAATAGAATTAGAAAATACGTCTATAATGTTAACACAGCTATGGACTGTCATAAATTTAAAACCAACATTCACTACAGGATTTCCTACTCTGTTCAGAGACTGTTTCCTTGTCTTTATTCTACTTAGAAAATGAATCTGTGGTTTTAATTTGTATGTAATATGCTAGTAGCCAACTATAATATTTGTTATGTTTGTGTTTTACAGATTGTCATTTTCATCAGAAACATAAATTAGTATGCCAACCAGAAGTGAAAAAAGAAAGCTCTATAAACGGACATACAATTTGAAGAGGAAAGAAATTCAAGAATTATCAAAACAAAAAAGGACGGATAAAAAGAAGAGTGCTCCTCCAAAGCTTTTTAAGAAGATTATGTCAAAGGAAAACTGTTATCGATAACGTTCAAAAGGAAAAACAGTTATCAGTATCTAGAAGGAGAAATGGAACAAAACATAAAAATGTTTCTGGAATCAGCAGAGAGGAAAATGTATACAGCAAAACTCGTACGAATCAGTTTACGGAAATCAGGAAGCGTATGTTTTATAACAGAGTAGTTTCGAATTTATTAAAAAAGGAGAACATTTGTAAAAGAAGATCTGCTTTTTATAAGAAGAAAGAAAGAACATATAGAGGGTGTTGTTCAGCGCGCGTTTGAGACAAAAAGAACATTATTTATTTTAGTACTTAATAGAGTAAATACACTAAATAAGGCAATCCGAGTATTAAAAGCTAAAAGTAAATGGAAGAGACACATAAATAGAAGTAATTTTTGTAAAGTGTTTTCTGAGAAGTGGATGCATACTTCAACTTCTGAGCCATTTTTTAATGAAGAGAGTTACTTTCAAAGTAACGATTTGTTGCATGTAGTTGACACCAGTGGTCGAGCATATGAGGTAAAGGATGGTTGTGTAATTGAGAAAGAGAAAATTGTGGTTAGAAATGCAGAAGAGGTGATGGCTGGAGAAGTTTTGGAGGGACGTCCTAATGTTCCTGTTTACAGTTGGAATTGTAGTAGCATTTGTAGTGTACAACAGGATTCAATTGATTTCTTTCGCAATTTCTTACGTAAGTATACTAAGGAAAGTCTTAAAAAAAAATTTCATGTTGAAGGAATTAGATCATTGCAGAGTGCGAGAAAAAATAGGTCTGCAAGGCCATTCTCTGGCTTGTCTTTCTAAAGAAATATGCCAGAGTGTCTTCCATCACTTCAGGATGTTAGCAGTACATCATACGAAAATGAGAAAATTAGTGAGAAAGGTGTATTATGCAAAAAGTCCAGCACTTAAACTTAAACAGTTAAATAGTGCTCTTTTGCATGGATGTGAATTAGATGTTAAGAAGATTTGTGGAGAAATTGAGGTAAGTTATTTTGGTCCAAAGGACGATAATGCAGAAACTGATATAATTATAGAAGGAAATGTGTTAGAAAATGTTGGAAATTTTAATATTGAAAATTTTGAACAGGAAATAACAAAGTTTAAGGTCATTGCAGGTGAGAAGCCAAATTTTTCTTGTGTGGGTTGTCGACGCATTCATTACAAAAGTCAAACTAGGTTAGTTGATTTATATTTAAAAAGTAATAGTCAATGGAGAGATTTTGCAACTTATTTGTTGGTAGAAAACTATTTTGATTTGGGTTTTGAGCAACGTATTTGTAAGTATTGTTATAATAAATTAAATGAAAATAGAATGCCTGCTAGAGCTGTCCGTAATAATCTTGAGTTGATAAATATTCCATCGGAACTGATGGATTTAAATACTTATGAGACTATTCTGATTCAATGTGTACATCCTTTTCAGGCTATTGTTCGTATGGAGCCTAAGACTGGCAAATTAAATCCTTCAGATTTACAAAGAGGATTAAAGGGTAGAGTTGTATCTTTGCCACTTGATTTAAAAAAAATATGGAAACAATTGGTGTTGAAAATGTAGAAGAGGAACCTCTAGTTATTCTAGTTAATGGTGTACCTACAAAGAATAAGAAAATCTGGCAAGATTTAGTGGATGTTAGAAAAGTCAAAAAGGCAACGTTGTATTTAGTGAAAAACAATAAGTACTATAAAGATGTATACGTAGAAGAAGAAGAAGTAAGTGAAGAAGAGGATAATGATTTGTCTATTGGACAAATTGAAAAAGTTGACTTATCCAGAAGTGAAGAAATATATGAGCATTACAGTGTTCATCCACTGCATTCCAAAGAAGCAATAGGGAATGCTATTGAATTATTTCAGAAGAAAAAAGCAAAAGGAAATCCTATTAGTGTATGGGAAGAAAGTTTGGAACGTAGTTGTTTCCCACAGTTATTCCCTACAGGTGAAGGTACACGATATGATGATCGACCTATGAAGATTCCTGCATCTGAGTACCGGACAACCAGATTATATGCAAAAGATCTGAGGTTTCGCCAATGCATTCCATATTTGCTTCATCTTCTGTTTGAGAGCGACTTATCTGGCCTTTCTTATGCAGTATACCATATCTTAAAAAGTGGAGTGCATCTGCAAAATGTTTCAGCAAAGGAATTTATGGATAAAGTGCAACAGAAAGATAGTGTTTTAGATTCACACCTAATTAATTTAATGGCTTGTCAGCGTGGTACTAATGAGTATTGGTACCGTCATCATGGAGATTTGAAGTGCATGCTTAGAAACTTAGGAACACCTACATGGTTTTTAACTCTAAGCTGTGCAGAGTATGCTTGGGAAGATTTACTTGAATTTCTTTGGGAGGCGAATGCAAACATAGAAAACATAAACTACAAGACACCTGGAGAACTGTGTTAGTTAGATCCGGTTAATGTTTGCAGATATTTTAATCATAGATTTGAAGCTATGATGTCTTTTATTACAAACAAGAAAAATCTGCCTCTTGGTGAAGTACTGGATTTCTTTTGGAGAAAAGAATATCAAGCAAGAGGTACTCCTCATATTCATATGCTGTTATGGATCAAGGATGCTCCTAAATTTGGAACAGACTCGGATGAGACTGTACTGTCTTTTATTGAACAGTATGCCACTTGTGACATACCTAATACTACAACTGATAAGGACTTAAGAGGAAAAGTGTTGCGCTTTCAAAGTCATCGTTGTGGAAAATATTGTCGGCGAAAATTCAAAACAAAGAGTAAATTCTACACCAAATGTCGTTTTGGATTTGCACGACCGGTACTTTCAAAAGGAAGAGTCAGCAATTTGATGTCATCTTTGCGACATAACATCACAAGAAGGTCACCTAAAAATACGTACAATTTAAGAAGAGGTGAAGAATGCAAATATATAAATGACTATAACCCAGTCATTTTGTCCATGTGGAATGCTAACATGGACATACAATATGTTGCAGACAACTCTATTGCTGTGGCTCGATATGTAACGTAACTGAAGGAGATGTGGGAAGACATTTCTCATGAAAAGAGCCTAAGCAAGAAATTGTATACGTACAGTTTGAAGATGTTGTCTCATCGAGAAATTGGAGCATATGAATGTTGTGATCGGTTGAGGTTCCGTGACGGTTCCGTGACGACTTGAACCCGTGTTTTCAAGTTTGTCGGAAATACATAGTATTGGTATCAGTGAACCGCAAATGATCCATTTAGTATATCCTAGTGTTTTCGCTACGCTACGAGCAAGAGCACTCCTTCCATTGACATATTTCTGATATACCCACGGCATCCATCTTAGATCATGGCCGCCATTTTGTGTTTCCTTGCCCTCACATATGCAATAGCCTCTGATCATTTCATTTACTCCACTTTGATTAAGGACACGTAGCCTTAGCCGGAGATTCACCTCTTACATGACACGTGCACCTTAAACCAGATCACGCTGTAGCTGCATGACTCGACAAAGGCTGCCTCCTCTGCCCAAGGCCAGTCTTGCCAAACTGGTCTTCGTGTCCATTGTACCTGATCATGATTAGGCGGCCGAAGCCGGTAGCCTTGCCCATTTACGACCTACAAACATCCCTTATCCCACTTTTCTATCTTCCACACCTGGCTCTGTTTCTTTCTTTCTGAATCTTTATTAGGGGGAGGTAACGAACTTTACGATGAGGCGGTCCGGGTCCTGAATGCAATATTGACAGGGGATTGTGATGAACTAGTGGGAACCCCTCTTCGTGATGTTTGGTATCAGATATTATCGACAGTTCCTGTGTAACGCCAAATATTTATTGTTTAGAGACACAAAAGGTTTGGGAATGTACCGACATGTGAAATATTTGCCTAGAGCACAATTTTTGGTATATAAGGAGCAACCCACTTTGTACAAATCGAACAGGCTCCTAGTTTCTGCCCGTGCGTAGATTCTGTGACTTCTGTGTCCCTGCAGTAATAAACCTTTGGTCTTTGACGCCACCATCGAGAAGCCCGTGTTTCTGTTCATTTGTGCACCAAGGCAGGTGGAACTCCGGGGTCTTTGGGTGTTGTACCCTGACACCTCTGGACGGAACCAAAAAAGTCCAGAACTCCAATTGGCGCCCAACGTGGGGCGACGTCATTCGGTACCGGTCCAAAAGCCTGAAGAGTTCGAGAAGCTTCGTGTGAAGATTCCTGAGGGAGGCGCCCCACTTCATCGATCCCGGCATATCGCAAAAGTGGCCCTGAAGTTCTCTTCCACGAGGGTTTCCCGTTCAGGACGGCTGCAGTGGGCCGTTGCCTTGACCGTCGCCCTGTCTTGGACCCGAAGTGGTGCAGTCCTTAGTACGGCGAAACGTGACGGGTTTCTCCTTGGTGACGTCTTCAGTGCCTCAGTTAAGTATTTAGTAATAGCTAGCTGGTTACTTTTGTGAGGATTGTTAAAAATCCTTGATCGGTTCTTGGTTTAGTTTGGTTTTGTTAGATTATCATTGGTTGTTCTAGTTACGATAATCTATTTGGTTTAGTTTTGGGTATCGATACATCAGTTCGTTTTGGTAGGCCTAAGTTCTTGGTTCGAGTGCACATATTTGTTCCGTGTTTTGTTTGTTTTGTGTTCCGGACTGAAAATGGTAAGTCGGAAAATGTTGTCTTGTTTTAGTTGCAACAGTGACTCACAATTAGAGGACTCTTGTCTGGTTCCTCCGATTGGGACTCCCCTATATGATTTATATTGTAAGTATGGCGTGGGTCCTATAAATTATAATGAGATATGGGTCCGCTATTGTAAGAAGGATGGTGTCCTTAGTTGGCCACTGCATGGTAGTTTTGAGCAAGAGATTCTCGACAATTTAGAAGCGAAATTGTTCAAGAAGAAAGCCCGGCCGGCAATGTTTGACTCTTTTCGTTATTGGCGGAAAGAGTCCAAACAGAGAGAAATGAAAAGGTTGAAGAAAGAGCAAAAAGAACAAGAAGAGTTAACTCTAGAGCAAGCGACTAAACAGTTGCAGGCTAACGAGTGTGAGAAGGTCATAGATGTAGCCATTAGAGAGCATAACTTAGCGATTGACAAGTGCTATCCTGCCTTGCCATCGAAAATGGCTAAGATACTGGAGGACTCCGAAAACGATCCTCTGCTGTCTTATCTGTTACGGTCACCTCCACCGTATGCACAAGGTGCTACGGCTCCACTCATCCCGAATGTTCAATTGCCGGTTGCTGGACAACCTGGTGTTCCTGCTCCTGTCCCTCAGAACCAAGTTCCTGTACTTCCTGTGGTGAATGTAAATGTTCCTACAGCTCCTCCTCTTCCTACACTGCCAACTCTTATACCTACCTCTGTACCTACTGCTCCAGAAACTATTTTCCTCAATACTCCTACTGTTTCGTCATCTATTCCTACCTCTACTGCATTCTCTTCTGCGAGTGTACTAACTCCACTTTCTGTTCGTCGAAGAATCACTGATTCCGTTACTAATATGCTGTCTCCTATATATAAAACCTTGATTAAGACTCCTACTCCTGACTCTGTTCAGAGACGGAGTCAGCTTCCAAGTACTGAGGAACGGGGAGTTTTAGACTCCACGGCTCTCAGATGGATTTCGAAGGGTAGAAGATATAGTACGAGAGATGTGTTAGAGACATTTATGCAATGGGGAGAGCCAACGCAACGATACGTCTTTGATGAGATGTGCTCGTTGTTACGTGAAGAGATAGAAGAAGACGATGTCGAATCAGATTTGGAAGATTTAATTAGGGTTCAAAAGGAGTTTGCTGCTGGAATGATAGTGGGTGAGAATATAAAGCAAGCGATGGAACTCATTTTAAGTTTTAGGAGTGATCCATCTCTTCGTTCACCGAGAGATTTAGAGAAAGGTAAAGTGAAGCCAAGTCGCCAATATCCTATGAGGGAGGTTCCTCCAATTTGGCGCGAAGCAGTACAACGTGATGATAATGCAGGAATTGCAGCTGCTCCAGCACAGTTCCAAAGAGTATGGATACATATTCCATGGAAGCGAGCAGAAGTGTTAGCAGTGAAACAGGCCTTGCCAGATCCGCGTAAGAATCCAGCTGGATATTACAAGGAATTAACACAGACAGTTGAGGCTTGTATAATGAACTTAGCCGACATTGATATGTTGTTTGGTAATGTAGTTCCGCAACCAGTGTGGGCTAAAATTCGTAGAGAGGATCATCAGGCTGCTTTAGGTGGTGATTGGGCAGCTATCACTGCAGCAGATGCTCAACAAATAGGTGGTGCGAAACCCGAACCTTTGATTGCTAATCTGCCAGGTAGAATAATTGATTTAATGAAGACTCTGATGCCAGCATTGCGTGTTAATTGGGACAAGTTGTCAGCGTGTAAACAGAAGAAAGACGAAAGCGTCTCGGACTTCTTCACGAGGTTCGAAGAGACTTTTGTAGATCATAGTGGTCAGGATATGAGCACAGAAGGGGGACAAAGACTCTTTGTCGATAAATTTGTGCATAATTTGTTACCTGAATTATGCAATAAATTGAAAGACTCAGAAAGTGCGTGGGCTGTATCTACGACAGCGCAAATACTTGCGACTGCGCAGTACTACGAAAATAGAGATAAAGAGGAAAAGGAAAAATCAGAAAAGAAAACGAAAGATTTAAAAACTAAAGTTCTTTTGCAGCAGGCGTATCCGCCTCGCGCGAACCAGACTAATACGCAGCAGAACTCATACCAAAGGACAGATTATAGTACATCAAGACCTCAATATCAATGGAATCAATGCGCGTACTGTAAGAAAGAGGGTCACTATAAAAATGAATGTCCGATCTTAGCGCAAAATAATGCAGCAGCAGCTCAGAGAGGTCGTGGTGGTTTTGTGCAGAATTCTAGAGGACGAGGACGAGGTGCTATGCCTCCACAAACGAATGATCGTCCATCCAATCACTTTGATCAACGAAATGGACAATCTGTTCAGCAAAATAGATCTCAGCAATATCTTGTTGAAGATTATTGTGAAGTAGAAGAGGGTTTTCAACAAAATGGGTACTAGGACAGCCATGGACAGAGAAAGGGAGTAGTATCAGTTCCAGTGGATCAGAGTGGGCCTTATGTCGCAGTAGCAACATCAGGTGTAGTCGAACCGTTTCTGTTGGATACTGGTGCCGCGAAAAGTTCTATCATGCATGCGAAACTCCCTGGCGCACCTTTGTCTGGCTCAACAAATGTTTCCGTAGGTTTTTCAGGCGCCCCTGTGTACAATCCGATATCTGGTCCTTTGTCTATTTCTGTTGGACCGTGCCAATTGAAAGCACCCCTGATTTTGACGACAGGTTGTAATGAAAATCTGCTTGGTTTAGATTTGTTAAAACGACTATATGCGACATTGTACTGTTCTCCGGAAGGAGTACAGCTTACTTTGGGTAAAAGACTCACCTCTCCGATGTACTTGTCAATGGACGCACTCCCGCCGGAGCTCCGTTCACTCCCTGATTCTCTTTGGGCGACTGGTCCTAATGATGTAGGTCTCCTAGAAATTCCACCGTATGTAGTGACTTTGAAAGCAAATGTGAAATTTCCAAGAATTCCCCAGTATAAAATATCGAGTGAAGGTGAGCGTGCACTTTTATTGATTGTGCAAGGCTTGATTAAGAAGGGTGTAGTTGAAGAAACTAGAGGAAATGTCTGTAACAGTCCTGTATTACCGATTCTGAAGCGAACTGACCCTACAAAGCCTCCAGTTTATAGGTTTGTCATAGACCTTAGAGAAGTTAATAAGATTGTAATTCCGCAGTTTCCTGTAGTGCCAGACATTACTGCCTTGTTAACATTGATACCTGCTACAGCTACATGGTTCTCAGTTATAGACCTAAAGAATGCCTTTTTCAGCATTCCGATAGCTGAAGAAAGTAGGGATATTTTCGGCTTCTGTTTAGGAGGTCGCAGTTTCAGATTTAAACGCGCTCCACAAGGCTATTGTGAAAGTCCATCCATTTATAGTCAAGCTTTAAAAAGTCAGCTAGATTCTTTTGTCCTTCCTCCAGGTTCTGCCCTAGTACAGTACGTAGACGATCTTTTAGTGGCTGCCGATGACAAGGAAACTTGCAAAGCAGCTACGATTTCGTTATTGCATCATTTGTCCAATTTGAATCATAAGGTGTCTCCTTCCAAGATGCAATATTGTTGCCAAGAAGTAACCTACCTAGGTCACCTCTTATCAAAGGAGGGAAGGAAGTTGACCCCAGAGAGAATAAAAGCAATTACGCAGATGAGTGTTCCGCGCACACAAAGAGAGGTACGTGCCTTCCTAGGTATTACCTCTTACTGTAGGCAGTGGATCCCAAATTTTTCTCTTTTAGCAAAACCATTGGTAGCTTTGACTGGGAAAAATGTTCCAAGTCCGGTGCCATGGTCTGATGAATGCCAAGAGAGTTTTACTGAATTACGAAAAGCATTGTGTTCAGCTCCTGTATTGGGTACACCTGATTACAGCAAGCCATTCACGCTCTACGTTCACGAAAGAGAAGGTTGCGCGTTGAGTGTTCTGACACAGAAGTTTGGTGATAAACAACGCCCTTGTGCGTATTTCTCATCAACATTAGATCCGGTAGCCAGAGCGTTACCTAGTTGTTTGAGGGCTACAGCGGCAGCTGCAGCTTCCATTCGACAATCTGCTGGTTTGGTGATGAACAATATGCTAGTGGTCATGGTTCCTCATGCAGTGGATACACTCATGAACCGAACGAAGACTCAACACCTTACTAGTGCGAGATTATCTGGTTACGAGCTGACATTATTAGCGAGTCATATTCAGATCAAAAGATGCAATGTATTGAATCCAGCAACATTGTTGCCGACTGATCAAGAGTCGAGTGATTCTGAGCCACATGACTGCTATTTCAAAACGGAGGAAGAGACAAAAGGTCGCATCGACTTGAGGGATACTCCCCTATCCGACCCAGATGGTACGCTATATGTGGACGGGTCATGTTTTAAATTGGAGAATGGTGATGTGACTGCTGCCTACGCGGTAACGACTTTGAAGACGATTGTGGAGACTGCAAGAGTGAGTCAGAATTCTGCCCAAGCAGCAGAATTAATAGCTCTTACGAGAGCGTGTGTTTTAGCTGAGGGAAAGAGAGTGAATGTGTTTACAGATAGTCAGTACGCATTTGGCGTGGCCCATAGTTTTGGCCGGTTGTGGAGAGAAAGGGGTTTCATTACGTCCCATGGGACTAAGATTCAACATGGTCAGCTAGTTAACGACTTGTTGGAATCTCTAACCTTACCGACTGAAGTTGCGATTGTGAAGTGCAGTGCTCATAAAGCGATCACGGATGATGTTGGTCGGGGAAATGCCTTTGCTGATGAAACCGCTAAACAAACAGCTAGAGACATGATGAGTAGAATGTATGTTGCTACGTCTGCAAGATGGATTGCTGAGTCTGGAATGTGTGAGGACACTATGGAAAGTGTGAAAGAGATTCAGAAAGAAGCGACTGAGGAAGAGAAACGTGTATGGAGAGAAAGTACGGGCAAGTTGGACTCGAATGGATGTTGGATTGATTTGACAGAACAGCAGCGTTGGATGTTGCCTGATGCGTATGTGCTTGCAGTAGTGACGATGGCGCATGGAGTGGCGCATATAAGTTCTAAAGGGATATGTAAGATGTTAGCTCCGGTTTGGAAGAATGAGGGAATCAGTAAGTGTGCAGAGAGAGTGGTGAAAAATTGTATGGTGTGCTTGATGCATAATCCTGGCAAGGGAACTCCAACTCCAGCTGGTCATTTTGCTCCTCCTTCCTGTCCCTTTGAAGTGATTCAGTTAGACTTCATTCACATGGAACGCTGCAACAATTTAAAATACGTCCTGGTGGTAGTTTGTGCTTTTTCCAGGTGGATAGAAGCATACCCACTAAAGGACAACACTGCTCTATCTACTGCCAAAATTCTTCTAAAAGAATTTTTCCCTAGGTACGGAATGCCACGGATTGTATGGTCAGATAACGGAAGTGAGTTTATAGGGAAAGTTATGCAGAGTGTGTGTGCTGGTCTAGGATTGAAACAAAAATTCCATAGTGCAAACCATCCCCAGTCTGCTGGTTTAGTCGAGGGTTACAATGGCACCCTCAAGCTTAAAATAGCCAAAATACAAGCATCCACAGGTTTGGCTTGGCCAGACGCACTTCCTTTGGCTTTGTTATCAACGAGAGCAACAGTGCATTCTAGAATAGGGCTTTCTCCATATGAGATTGTGTTTGGCCGCCCAGCAAATATCTGGGGTGTGCCAAGGCCTAAAAGGTTTTGCTCCATTGAATATCCTATGTTGATAGACTACCTTTACGACTTGACTGCTAAATTAAGTCTTATTCATCAACAGGTCTTTGATGCTTTGCCAAAACCTCCGGAGAGTCCAGGGCATCAGCTGAAACCCGGCGACCACGTGGTGGTCAGAAATTTTGCGAGGACAAAGAATCTTCAGCCTCGCTACATCGGCCCCTTCCAGGTCCTGCTGGCGACGAGGACAGCTGTACGTGTTGCTGGTCGCAAGCACTGGATCCACGCTTCTCACGTAAAGCGTGTTCCACTGCCGCTGCCCTACGACGACTGGGTGAAGAAGGGAATTGGTGCCTCCGAATCTGAAATAACTCCGAAATTTGTCCCTTTCAGCGATGCTGGTTTGATTACTGACACTTTGAAACTTGACTCTCCTCCTGAAAGGACTCCTTTGAACACTGAACATTTGTCTCCAGCATCACAAGAAACTTTGCTATCTGCGAACTTAAACTCTGCAACAGCTGCTAGTAATACACTATTTTCCGATCAGACAGTACCAGCGAAGAAAAGATACAACCTTAGAAGCCATAAAAAGGACTAATAAAGCAGGCAACTGCATACTGTGATTTTGATATATTTATATATATTTTGAACTTTTGCCTTCAGCCAGGAAGTTTGCTATTGTTTATTGTTTTTAAAATTGCCTTGCCGTCTGGGTAGCCGTAGGGTCGTGGCTGTGTGCCTAGTTTGAATTTGCAGGGGTCTGACACAAGGTCGATCTTTCTGTTGGTTCTGGGAACTCCCAGGGCTGACAGAGGCATTTTCATCTACGTACACATCATCAGTGGTCGCGAGCGGATTGTAGAAGATGGAACTTCCTGCGCTGCAACGAAAGAATGTGATCTACGTTCGCAGAAACAGACTTAATAGAATTCTTCACAGCAAATGTTTCTTGATGCAATGTGCCGTTACATTTTTGATTGTTTTAGCAACATTGGTGGGTGGAATTGTCTTTAGCATAAATTTGATTTTTGTGCCAGTTTCTACAGTGCCTCCCCTTGATCCAGCTATTTCTACTGTTTCTTCTATACACTCTTTTCACTCATTTCCAGAACATGAGCAAGCTCGACGCTCAGAATTCATTAATAACACTTTTGTACAGCTCTTGCACCAACACCAACTGGTAGTTAACACTACAGACTGCTGGGTATGTGGCTTGATACCTCACACTATGGATAAAGGTATTCCATATCTGGTTTTGCCTTACAGCTATAATGGATCATTTCAGGCTTTCCAAACCATCTTTGCTTATGCTCTCGAAACCTATCCTCCACGTCCACCACGTTCCACTAAATATAACTCTGCTAACAAAGCTTTAGTCCAGGGAATTATTGATATGGTCAAGGACGTCAATAATACTCCATCATACCCTAGAGACGAATTGCGAGTATATTTAAGTTGGAATACTTCAGAGTATCGCCTTAGTTTAGGAGAAAGCAAGCGTAAAAGCTCAACTCCAATCTGGGTCGTACCTCACCGAGGTCAGGTCTGTTTGCAAGGTAATGGGAGAAATCCGAGAGCTCAGCTAGGGAGGAGTGAGTGCGTAGAGACTTATGTGTTTCCGGCTAACTCTTCCCCTGCCTTTCTTACTGCTAGGGGTACCTATTTCATTTGTCGAGACAGAGCTTATACATGGTTGCCTGCCGACTTCTCAGGATCATGTTATATTGCTCGATTGTTACCTCCGACATACACTGCTTCACCTGATTACCACAGAACAAGAGTAGCGAGAGGTGTCTTCAGCAAGGAAGATACAGCTGGTCAGGAAGCTGGAGACTTCTTCAAAGGCTTCCTTCCGTTCTGGGGACCTATGGCCAATAGTAGAAACATACGTCAGCTAACACGGGTAGTTGAATCTACTATTACTGAAACTGCTGGTGCCCTTAGCAATCTGACAGCTGAGCTTCAGGCGGATAGGCTCATGACGTTGCAGAACCGTATGGTTCTAGATGTTATACTTGCAGATCGAGGTGGGGTATGCAGAATGATCCAATCGAGCTGCTGTGTCTTTATTCCTAATAATGCTCCAACAGTCTACGAGGCGATCTCTAAGTTGCACAAGATTTCGGACTCCATTCATGTAGACAAGGGAAACTGGTCCTTCATGGAGTGGTTTTGGACTCTGATCTCAGCGTGGGGATGGAAAGTTCTAATGGTCATTGGTGTCATCCTAGTATTCCTATTCTCATGTTGTCTGATTATCCAGTGTGGTCCTGCTCTGTGTAGTCTTTGTGCTACGACTTGTCTCAGAAAACCACCTGCGTTTGGAGAAAAGACACGAGAAAGGATGATGATACAACAACATGTCACTGACCTGATGAGCATAGAACTAGATTCTGACATAGATTGAGTAATTGCCTATGTAAGGGCAAAAGGAGGGTCTGAGGTTCCGTGACGGTTCCGTGACGACTTGAACCCGTGTTTTCAAGTTTGTCGGAAATACATAGTATTGGTATCAGTGAACCGCAAATGATCCATTTAGTATATCCTAGTGTTTTCGCTACGCTACGAGCAAGAGCACTCCTTCCATTGACATATTTCTGATATACCCACGGCATCCATCTTAGATCATGGCCGCCATTTTGTGTTTCCTTGCCCTCACATATGCAATAGCCTCTGATCATTTCATTTACTCCACTTTGATTAAGGACACGTAGCCTTAGCCGGAGATTCACCTCTTACATGACACGTGCACCTTAAACCAGATCACGCTGTAGCTGCATGACTCGACAAAGGCTGCCTCCTCTGCCCAAGGCCAGTCTTGCCAAACTGGTCTTCGTGTCCATTGTACCTGATCATGATTAGGCGGCCGAAGCCGGTAGCCTTGCCCATTTACGACCTACAAACATCCCTTATCCCACTTTTCTATCTTCCACACCTGGCTCTGTTTCTTTCTTTCTGAATCTTTATTAGGGGGAGGTAACGAACTTTACGATGAGGCGGTCCGGGTCCTGAATGCAATATTGACAGGGGATTGTGATGAACTAGTGGGAACCCCTCTTCGTGATGTTTGGTATCAGATATTATCGACAGTTCCTGTGTAACGCCAAATATTTATTGTTTAGAGACACAAAAGGTTTGGGAATGTACCGACATGTGAAATATTTGCCTAGAGCACAATTTTTGGTATATAAGGAGCAACCCACTTTGTACAAATCGAACAGGCTCCTAGTTTCTGCCCGTGCGTAGATTCTGTGACTTCTGTGTCCCTGCAGTAATAAACCTTTGGTCTTTGACGCCACCATCGAGAAGCCCGTGTTTCTGTTCATTTGTGCACCAAGGCAGGTGGAACTCCGGGGTCTTTGGGTGTTGTACCCTGACACCTCTGGACGGAACCAAAAAAGTCCAGAACTCCACGGTTATCATCAGCAAGTCTTTATGCAAAATCAAGGACTATCCTCTGGGTGAGTTTGGGTCTTGCAGAAACACGAAACGGTGTTCTGAAACCTGTGCAAGAAATTGAATATTTAGCACAGAAAGAACCAAACAGTACAGACATTCTGAAAACAAATATGTTGGATACATACTATCCAAATAGAAGTACTCTGCTTGAAAATATTTGTCTGTATGAAATACTTCAAAACTACACTTTTAAAAGGAATATTACAGAGAATATTGATAAAGGTGTACACGCTGTAATTGGACATGAAGGATGTCTGGTGAAACAAAGAAAAGGACACTTGATTAATCATGAAAACTGAGTTGCGATGCACCTGACAAAAGAGAATTTTACTATTTAGCTCTTTTGCAACTCTTTAAACCATGGCGTACAGAAGAGGAACTACTTGGTGACTTTGATAGTAATGAAGATTCTTTCAACGCATCTAAAAGTAATATCGAGTGTCCTGTTTTTACTAATTATCTCCAAATGTTGAATGATGAAATAGAGCAAGAAGCAACAATTGCAGCGGAGATTGCTAGAGACAGTTCACAAGGTAGTCAAAGTTCGGCTTCATTAAGTCAAGATCCACTGGGACAACCAATTATCCAAAATGAAGCAGCCACTGCCATGGATGAGGTAGAAAGAGCAATGCAGCAAGGTCAAGAGGAAGTAATAAACTTAGAAGAATTAAAGAAGCAATTTAATCTTGAGCAAAGACAGATATATGATGAAGTGACAGAGCACATTGAGCATGACTTTCGTAATGAGAAAAAAGATTGCTCATGTATGTCATTTGAACCTATTCGACTATATGTAAGTGGAGAAGCTGGAACTGGTAAAAGTTTCCTAATTAAAGGAATTACTACATATCTACAGCAAAGAACTCAGTCAACACTGTCTTGTGTTATTACTGCTCCAACTGGATTGGCAGACCCATAATATTAAAGGGATTACTTTACATCATTTACTGATGTTGCCAGTTGAACATGAAAATAAATTACAATATCACAAGCTATCTAGAGAAGCTTGTTTTGAAGTTTCTAGAGTCCTTAAAAAAATGAAACTTCTCATTATTGATGAGGTAAGCATGGTATCAAATTAAATGCTTGCTTTTGTGCATTTAAGAATGCAACAGATACTTAAGACAGAGTATGATGTGTTATTTGGAGGTAAACATGTCATAGTTTTTGGAGATCTACTGCAGCTAACTCCTGTGAAAGGACAACCTGTGTTTGAAACTGTTACGCACGAAGAGACCAGAACGTGCCTGGGCAGTATTGGAAATGTTAATATATGGTCACATTTCAAATATACTGAACTGATTCAAAATATGCGACAGGCACAGGAGACTAAATATGGAAATATTCTTCAAGATATAAGGATTGGAAAACTAACTGAAGATGCAAAAGACACTCTACGAACACAATTACTTTCCAAGCTGTTTCCTAATGAAGATAATGTACCTGAGAAAATATATAGTAAAGAGGTAGTAGATAAGTCAGTCATTTACTTGATGCCAACTCACAAAGAATGTTCGGTTTTCAATGAAAAAATGTTGAAGTTAGAAAATAAAGAAATTAAGAAACTGGAAGCTAAAGATAGAATAGAGCATGAAGGTATTACTATTGTTTTGTCTAAAACTGCTGGCTTAGAGAAAAATCTGTATGTATGTTTAATTTGTCGGATAATTTCTACGGAGAAATTTACATGTAGAAAGAGGACTGGTAAATGGAGCAATGGGTAATGTTGTTGGTTTTGTCAATTACTCAAATAGACATGAGATTGAATTTTTAAGAATAAAATTTGATGGAATTGAGGAAGTTCAACAAATTAGTCGCTGTTCAACTCATTTTTTGCTTGTGAAAGACTTATATGTCCGTCGGAAGCAATTTCTAATTTGTTTAGCATATGCAGTGACTATTCACAAATCTCAAGGTTTAAGTGTAGATTGTGCTTTGGTAAATATTTGAAGCACTGTATTCAAAGAGGGTATGGCGTATGTTGCTTTATCTCGAGTTAGAACTTTATGTGGACTTTATCTAACTGATTTTGATGAGACAAAGATTAGTGCAGATTTAAATTGTGTGAAAGAGTATAATAGGTTAAGAAGAGAAAATGCTCCAAGTTTACCTCAATATCCTTTAATTGAAAGGTGTATGGTTGGTCAGAAAAGGAGAGATGAGGAAAAATGTACCGAAGTAGTCGAGAAACGAAGAAAAAAAGATGTATCTGTCATTGGTAGGAGTAAGAGAAAGGTTAGTATTGAAGAGGTTATTGGATTTAAGTTTGAAAACAGGTCTGGTGTCAACTGCTATGCAAATGTAGTAGTTAATGTTGTTTTTTTTCTAAAAAATGTTAAGGAGCAGATTGTACAAAATCGTGAGCAAACATTTTGTTGTTCGTTAAATTCTGTATTTGAAAAATGTAGCAGTGGTGATAGTGAAGTAGCAAGTGTTTCAGAACTAAGGAATGTTTTAGACATATGTGCAGGACTAAATCAATTTTCTCAGAATATTCAGCAAGATTGTCAGGAATTTATTATATATGTGTTTACAGTTTTGGAAGATGAAGGTGTAGATATTGATAGTCTTTTTGGCCTTTCTTATAAATGGCAACATAATTGTGATAATTGTTCATTTTCTAGTACTACTGATATACACAGTGAAAGATTTATATATTTAACCTTACCAGACTGTAAAGAAGTGTATTTTAATAAACTAGTTAAAGATGCGCATCAGAACATGGTCTGTTCTCAATGTAAGTCTGAAATGTTATCAACTTTATTTATCCACAGAAATGGACAATATGTAATTTTAATGTTTCAACGATGCAGAGCTGATGGGAGTAAATTGTCAACTTTAATCAAAAATTTTGTGGCATCTCAACTATCTATTTCTAGAAGAACATTTGTAACTGTAGCCATTATTTTTCATGAAGGGCCTTCAACTTCAACAGGACATTACACAGAGTATTTGAAGTGTCCAACAGGCTGGACGCTTTGCAATGATAGTCTATTGACTTTTAAGAAACGTTTGCCTTTTGACTTAACTAACTCTTATCTGCTATTTTTGCAACCCAAATTTCAGTAAATTTACTTGGTGTAGGAAGATTAATACTGTAAAGATATGAAACTCTGTTGTTTAGAAATATTATGTGACTGAGGGTGTGCAAATGTAGAAATGAAATTTGTATTTGGCATAGTGATAGCATCAGGTACAAGTTTACTTAATGTTTGATGGTACAGAACACGTTACAATTTTTAACTGGAAAGGTTCAGAAAAGAATGGATAAGACTAAGATTAAGAAATTTAGAAAATAACTACTTAACTCATACTATTTGGCCACGCGGAAAAATATGAGACAAGAAAATGAGTACTTTAGATAATTATTTTACAATATATATGGACAGAAGTTTTGTGAGAGGTATTTAAAAGATAACGAATTAAATTATATCATTTGGCCACGCGGAAAGGTATGAGAGAAGAAAATGTGTACTTAAGATAGATTTTTAAAGAACATACTTGCACGGGGCTTTGTTGAGACGTATTTAAAAATAAGTGGTATAGTTTAATTAGTTTGTAACTGTGGAAGATGTACTGTGCTTACTGAAGAAATTGCGAATTAGAGAAAAACATTTAAGACATGTTTTTTCAGGTATTTATATTATGTATGGAGATCTTGTATGGGTTTTTTTAAACACAATCATTTTGATTGTGTCTTTTTTCCCCGCTGTTACATGATGATTACTATTGAAATCACTGTTTATAGTGAAAATCAATATATTCCGAGGACAGCAAAAATAAACCATGTAATATGTTTATTATATTTATAAGGTAAGTACAACTAATAACATCCGAGAGTTTTGTTTGCCTGTCTCTTATTCTTATTGTTTTCATCCCCTCCCTTTTTCAGTACTGTTCAGTCACGCCTATTCCGTTTAACTCATTCACATTTTGCGTTGTTCAATTTTTTCTCCTGTTTCTCTAACATCTTTTCTGTCACTATCTTATTCAGTCTATCCATCTCTTCAGTTTGTTTCTACTGTTGTCTCATGGTGACTCACCTTTATTGACCTTGCATCGCCGTTGTTTCTAGAATCTTAATTCGCTTGTCTTCCTGTATCTAATATTTGTTCCCTTACTCTGCTTTCATAAATTATGCTCAATTCTTAAACTTAAATGTAAAGGGCCTCATTTATGAAAGTCTTGCGCCACCGATGCACCAATTTTTCCCATGTTAAAAGTGATGCATGGGCAGCACAAGGCCTTCATAAATAAGGCCCATACTTTACTTATCTTACCCTACTTTATTTCTATTTATATGTGTCTTGCAGTGCTTGTCTATTTGTACTCTGTTTACCTTCTATTACTCACTCTTTTTCACTCTGTTTCTCTTACTGTTTTTCCTTTATTTTATTTATCTCCTTAAGATATTCCTGTACTCTTACTGTGTTTTTTTAAGAGACTGTTTACTTCGTGTACTATCACTGATCATACTTTTATTTTCTCTCTCACATTACTTTCATTTAGACACTCATTCCTTCAGTGCTATTATCTCTTTTCAATTATGTTACCTATTGATTTATATACTAGACATTCTGTGTCTGTCTCTCTCTCTCTCCCTCAGTCTTTTACTTTCTGTTTCATTCACTCCTACTTTTTTTGTTTTATGAAATGTACATTATAATCTTATTTTAACTTTTCTTCCACAGATACTGTGTTTTTAAAAGAAATTTACTTTTACTTTTACTTTGTTACTATTTGTTACTATTTCTTAGGTAAGTATAAAAAATAAAGAAACTTTTCCATCACTGTGTCATTTCTTTGTCTATCCTGGTTATACCAGTGTAATGTTTTATATAAGCACTTCCACACAGGATTGGGTGCATTGTTATAAGGAGTGTCTTAAAAGTGATTTAATGAAATCAGCGACATTTCACTGAGTGAGTTCAGCAACGCTGATATATGAAAACATTGGAGGTAAATGATATTAAATATTAAATGGTGTTGTTTCCAGGACTTTAACTCCTTTGCTGCGGTGGCAATTCCGCTGCAGCGCTAGGGGGGCGGGGGGCTGAGCGGCACTCGCATGTTCATGATGGAGCCACTGCTTCACGAGCTGCGGTTGACCTGTGCTCATAACGGAGCGGTTCTGTCATGGCCCCGCTCACTCAATAGAACGTGTCGCGCAGGTGCAAAATCAGCGCCGCGCAAGCACAGTGGCAGAGCCATGATGGAACCGCTCCGTCATGAGGACAGCTCAGCCGATGCTTATGACGGAGTGGCTCTGTCATGAGCATGGGAGGAGTTAAGAGGTGTTAAAAAAAACTAGGGGGTCTCTTCAAAGAGAGTGTTGGTTGTAATTTAGAGGGCAGTTTAAAACACATAGGGGCAGATTTATGATGCCCTTGCGTCTCTTTGCGTCACAATTCCGTCACTTTATTTGACGCAATGGTGGTGCAAACAATGCGCCATATTTACAACGTGATGCATCTAGGAGATGCGTCACGTTGTAAAGCCCTGCACCATAAGGAAGTGTTCTTGTGTAGGGGCGTTCCTGTGCAGGAACGCCTCCTGAAAGTGGCTGAGTGAAATCTATGAGATTTTCACTCAGTCACTTTCAGGCCAATGCTGCCTCAAAACCCTGCATGTGCTTCAAGCAGGTGTAGGTCTTGACACAGCATTGTCAAGATGGGGTACCCCCGAGCCTTGCTGGAGTTGTGTCACACTTGCGATACAACTCCAGCAATGCACCACCTTTCCGGCACAGATGCGTCACGCATCTGTGCCGTTTTTGCACCATGGTGCGCTGCATTATAAATGCGGCACACCATGGGTAGCGGAGCAGTGGCGCACTGTAGCGCACATTAACTGGTGCATCCCTGGGCATGTGCCAGTTAATATAAATCTGCCCCATAGGCTAAAAATGTGTGCTTAGCAGAGTGTTGCACCCTTCTAGTGTTATGTTTTTTCTGTCATTCTATGTAGATATGTAATTTTGCAAGTTTTTTGTCAGGAAAAAGAAGCTGTGACTATTGCCTTTGTGAATGATTGCTAGATTCTTAAAATAAAAAAGCAGCAACCATGGCATTGTTCAATATAGTATTGTAAATACTTGTGTTCAAGAATGATGAGAGAGTAAAAGAGGGTTAACCTGATCTTTTAAAGTTATTCACAGGCTTCTTTAAAGGAAGTGTTCTATATCATTGTAGCGTGGGGGTTTCACTTTTTTATACCTAACACAATCCATTCTGTATGCTGTAGCAGGAGGAGTGCTACACACTTGAATATCCTTCAGTGCTTATTTTCATTCACTAAGTGGCAATGAGACCGACACAGAACTTCAATGGGCGGGAGGGGCTGCTCCTGTGCTCCTGGAGGAGTGAGGCTGCTGCAGCAGTGGGAGTGAGAACTCTCAGAGGGGAGCAGCGCAGCTCCTTCTGATGGCCACAATTCCACATAACAGGGTATGGATGTCCGTGGAATGTACGGACGGTTAGTCACTCTAGAGTGTGCTCGGCGCCCCTGGCACCTCATTACGGTGCACAGGGGAGCCGCGGTGCATAGTTTCAGAATCATAGACTTAGGACATAAACTTTCATAATAGCAAGGCTCCTAAGTGATAAAAATCGCCGCTGCTTGGCATTCTAAATTTGGACGCTATGGGCGGAATTTTCCACGGTGTTATAGATGGCAGACAAAGTGCATTCTCCCACCACCACACTGCATGCTTTACAAGGACCGAACCCCACATCAAACTCGGGAGTCGTACTTGATTTTCTGCAGTGTGCTGCTTGTTTATTAAAATTTAAGTTCTCCGGTCAATTACCTCATTGACCCACCAATCTCTTTATTTATTCGTACATATTCCAATACAGTATTTAAGAATAAACTTGCACTTATAATACAATATATACATTCACCGCCCATTCCACTGGGCCTTTTATTTGACTTCAGGGTTGCGCCAGCAGGCCACAATCCAGATCACCTGCCCCTTAACGTTAACCCCCTTCTGGTCAACAGAGCCGCAGGTGAGGAAAGCGCCCACTTGGGCAACCAGAGGCCTCTGGGGTAGGGCTGAAAAGCCAAGGCCACCAGCAGGTCGGCCCCAACTCTCCCGCCAGCCCAGAGTCCATACTGATTTAGCAAACCTGTTCAGAGTTAACTGTCTCTAGACAAGAAGTTCCCGTGGTATTCTTGTCCGGAACCCCGCTATTGCCCTAATTGAATCCTTATTAATAGGGATGGGTGGGTGGGTGTCTTCTCTTGGAGACGTCCGACTCCTGGATGATCAGCGGACAAAGAGGGGGCCTCTAGGCTGGTCGCGGGCTTTTAAGCCTCGCGCCCTGCTAACATTTCCGGGGCGTACCTCGACCTTTGTTCCCATTGGTCCTGACGCGACGCTCACTTCCGGGTCACGCAAACCGGAAGTGATCCGGCTCCGGGTCGGCCCTTTGGCTGCCACTAACGACGCCATTCCCCGATGGGGTTGGCGCCTTCCATAGATGGCAGACAAAGTGCATTCTCCCCCCACCACACTGCATGCTTTACAAGGACCGAACCCCACATCAAACTCGGGAGTCGTACTTGATTTTCTGCAGTGTGCTGCTTGTTTATTAAAATTTAAGTTCTCCGGTCAATTACCTCATTGACCCACCAATCTCTTTATTTATTCGTACATATTCCAATACAGTATTTAAGAATAAACTTGCACTTATAATACAATATATACATTCACCGCCCATTCCACTGGGCCTTTTATTTGACTTCAGGGTTGCGCCAGCAGGCCACAATCCAGATCACCTGCCCCTTAACGTTAACCCCCTTCTGGTCAACAGAGCCGCAGGTGAGGAAAGCGCCCACTTGGGCAACCAGAGGCCTCTGGGGTAGGGCTGAAAAGCCAAGGCCACCAGCAGGTCGGCCCCAACTCTCCCGCCAGCCCAGAGTCCATACTGATTTAGCAAACCTGTTCAGAGTTAACTGTCTCTAGACAAGAAGTTCCCGTGGTATTCTTGTCCGGAACCCCGCCACAGGACGAGGAGCTTACTGGCGGACTCGACCTCCCCCCCCTGCGCTCAAGAGCTTCGGAGACGGCCCCTAGAACTGTTTCTATAAATATCTCCATACCCGCCTCCGACAGGTGGACTCCGTCCTCTGCGTATAGCTCCGGCCTTTCTGCCTGAATTAAGTTATGGCGAATCGCTCTAATACTCGATGTTTGCAGGATTTCCGCCACCGATTGGTTCAGTCTTTTGACAGATCTGTTTATTGCTTTCATGGGTGCGCCCCGAGCCCACACGAGTCTCGGGATGACTTCCGACCATAGTACTATAGCTTCTGGAAAAATGTTTTTGATTGCTGCTAGGGTAGAAAACAGGGACTCCTTCACTTCTCTCCTCCCGCCTGGAATCATGTCGTTGCCTCCGCAGTGCAACACGAATACGTCTGGCGAAGGCATGCCTTTTGCCAAAGCCGCTTTTACATCCCTCGGGACGTCCGCCAGGCGCTGCCCTCCTATCCCCACCCAATGATGGTCACAACCTCGCATCATGGTCACCCTGCCCATGAGTGTCTTTTCGAAGTGCGCCCCGGCCCTGCGAATGAAGGAGTGGCCACACCAACAGATTTGGGTTCTCTTAGGGGAGTTACCTAAAGTAAATATGAAGAGTAAATGTGAAGAGATACAGTCAGCCGTTTCTCACAAAGGGAACGCAAGCTAAAGATACGTCAGACTAATTGCGGGCGGATATAACGTTCGTAACACGCTGATTTCCAGCGACCCAACCTCTTGATTACCTGTTCGGGTAGGCCTAAGCCAGCAGCCGTTGTCGCTGCTCCAATCCTAAACGAATGTGATGTAAATTCGGCCGGATCAACTCCGATCCGTGCCAAGGTCATTTTAACTACTCGAGTGAACTGGAACCTGGTAAGTGGTAACCCATTCTCATGAATCAAGAGTCTATCATCGGCTCCCTGGGGCCTGACTTGGAGAAATACCCTCAGCAAGTTGACCGGACAGAAGGACTCACCCTCTACTCTACCCAGTTGTAACCAGGTACCTTTACCCAGCGGATCCGTTTTCGATCTCCGCACCCTCATCCGCAGGACACCTTTGGACTCGATTATATCAGAGCACTTCAGACCCCCTTCCCTATCCGATTTGGACGTCGGAAGTAATTCTGAAATTCGCAGCGCCCCACAAAAGGCTAAGGTATAGGCCACCCGGAACAGTTGCGTCTCATACTGGGAGAAACAAACGAACGGCAGAGCTCCTAAGATTTTAATCAATTTTTCAACGTCTATCGGCTTCCTAGAATCTTTCTCCCCGGGCGCTAGGCGCTCCCAACCTCTCATTGCTCTTCTAACTCTCTGATCTTTTGTCGGATCCGACACCCCCCGTAGACCCGCATAAAATGCTAACGCCGACAACTGTCTTTTCATGAATGCTACCGACTTCTCTTGCTCTTTCTGCTGCACGATGAAGCCTAATACACTCTGGGGGGCAAAGATGTCCGCTACACCCACACCCCTCAGGTATGCCATATACGAATCCCATGACCTCTGATACATACTCTTAGTCCTTGGAGCCAAGGATGCAGATATCAACTCGGCGGCTGTGGGGCACCAAACTTCCATAGCTCCGCTGGGAAGGCTGACATTGACGTCTCCGCCTGGGGCCAATTCTCCCGGAACTCTGTTAACTTAAAACGAGACAATGCATCAGCCGCTTTGTTTTCTACACCTGGAACATGTTTCGCAGTGAATTGGACATTATGGCTCAGGCACTGCAAAACCAATTCTTTCAACAACCTGAGTACCCAAGTACAGGTAGCCCTCTGGCTATTAATCACCATGACTACGGACATGTTGTCCGACCAGAATACTATACTCTTGTTTGCCAGCAGATCTCCCCACAAGTGCAAAGCTACCACTATGGGGAAAAGTTCAAGGAAGGAAATGTTAGTAGTCAGGCCTCGCTCGATCCAGTCATCTGGCCAGCACTGCATACACCATTTTTGACCGAATATAGCTCCGAAACCAATACTACCTGCAGCGTCGGTGAACAGCTCAAGATCCGTATTAGAAGAACAGGCTGCTCGCCACAACACCGTGCCATTGAAGTCCCTCAAGAAACTTCTCCAAATCATAAGATCCTCTCTAACTTCAGCTGAGAGCCTCACTCTGTGGTGTTTGGCCCGCAGTCCAGACATTGCCCTCGCTATACTCCTGGAGAAGGCCCTGCCCATAGGAATGACCCGCAGAGCAAAATTCAGTTGACCCAGAAGAACTTGTAGCTGATGTAAGGTTACCTTCCTTGCCCCCAGGCAGCCATCAATAGCGGCCCTAAAGGCATCGACCTTGACTTTTGGCAGCCTGCACACTCCTGCTGTTGTATCAATCTCTATGCCCAGGAAGGTCAAACACGTGGTCGGGCCTTCGGTTTTTTCCGCCGCCAAAGGTACTCCGAGCGCCTCAGCCAAGCGCTGGAAGCCCAGCAGGGCCTTCCTGCACGACTGGGAACCCTCGGGACCCATGAACAGAAAATCGTCCAGGTAGTGGACTACAGCATGTGAGTTGTCCGAGGCCAGAAACTGCTCAACCGCCCATTCTAGGAACCTTGCGAAAGTCTCGAAAACTGCACAGGCAATAGAACACCCCATAGGCATGCACAAATCCAAGAAATAGTTACCGTCAAATGTGAAGCCCAAGAACCTGGTGTCGTCCGGGTGCACGGGCAGTAACCTAAAGGCTGATTCAATATCGGCTTTAGCCATTAGGGCTCCCTCCCCAAATGCCTGCAATTTCTCAATAGCCGTGTCAAATTTGGTATACCTCACCGAGCACAGATCCGGGTCTAGCTTATCGTTTACCGAGAGCCCTGGGGGACTCGATAGATTATGGATCAGACGAAATTTACCTTCCTCCTTTTTTGGAACTAGACCCAATGGGGAACAAACCAGATTATGGGTAGGTGGTTCTGTGTAAGGGCCCCCAACCCGCCCCAATGCTACCTCCTTCATGATCTTCTCTCGAGCTGCCTCCATATTTCGCAACACTGAGCTCTGATTGCGAGGTGGGACATTGGAAGGGGGGGCTGAAGACGGGATACGAAAGCCAATTGTAAAACCATGCAGTAGGAATTGAGCCTCCCCAAGATTATCGTACTTACTGAGGAGGTGTGTCAGGACATGCCGTTTAATTGGAGTTGGTAGCTTTGTCAGGGGTCTTAGTTGGCTTTCCTTTTGGGGCACTGTGGCTGGCCTATTCTTTGGGGTTACCAGTTTTCTTAAAACACCTGACCTCGGGATGAGAGGTACCCCCGCAGTAGGAACAGCAGTGTTTGAATTTACACGCGACCCCCCTGGTACACTCATTTCTATTAAACTGCCAGCAGGCCTGTTTTTTCTCACCGACCCCTTTGTCAGTCCGAAAGGACTGGCTCTGAGTTGAGGGTACCGGGGTAGGCGTTGCAGGGGTGGAATAGAAGACTGTATGCCACAAATTAATCTCCCGCTGGTCCCATGCTATACCCGGGTGAACTGCCTTCATCTGCCTGAACATTTTATCGTATTTCAGCCACCCCTGGCCTGGAAACTCTGTTGCCGCACCATGTATCAAGGATATATAGCTCATCATTTGCGGGCCTAAAACCGGATATTTCTCAAGCATAACAGCGGCATATATTGCAAATCCCGTGATCCAATTCTTCATGGACCATTCCACCCATGATTTCTTCTGATTGTAATCTCCCTCCTTTCCGGCTTTGGGTTTTCCCGCCGCCACCCCCGCATTGATAAGGTCGAACACTTCTATGTATTCACCCCTGAGTATCCTGTCTTTCATATCTGCTGGCACATGCCAAGTTATCCCAGCGGATGGCGATAAGGTCATTGAGGAAGAACCGAACATTAGAGGGCTGAAAGCTAATAATGGGGAACCAGCCGGTTGCCCCCCAAACCCTCCATGCATCTGGCCATTAGAGGGACCCGCAACATCAACTACGGCATTCGCCATTGAGCCCTGACTTGGACCCCCTAGATTAGAGAAAGCAGTCATCGCTAAGGGGGACCCGTGAGCCGTGTAGGCAGGAAACATTGAGCTTACCGGGCTGCTACCTATCGCTTGACCATGCGACCCATATAATTGCATCCCTGGTAACTGAGCGACCCCCCCGGGCTGAACCCAAACTTGCGACACTCCGCTACCCGGCTGTGCCACTACTGACGGTAACATACCGTGCGGACCGGACCCCCCCACAGAAGTGACGGGGAACCCTCCTATCTGCGTAGGCCTAGTTGCCTCATACTGCCCCTCGGCGTCATCTGGGTCGTTATCCGCGCCTAAGTTCGAATCAATTGTCTCTGGCGCCTCCTCCTCACCTGGTGATACTGGTCGTGAATCCGTCGGCCTAGACCGCTTGCCTCTTGCCGAGCTTCTAAGCTTTTCTGGGGTCTGCTTCGCTCTTTTGCCTCTCCCCCTCTCCTCCTGAGAGTTCGCATCTGCTCTAGCCCCGTCTCTCATATTCTTTAGTACCCAATCCATGCCTTTTTCTCTTGTGAACTCCAGCAGTTCCGTAAAGGCAAGGAATTCCTCATTCTTGGCTGTGGGTTGTTTACCCTTCGGTACCTTCTTCGACGGCATCCTGCACTTAAAGAAAAAACGACGTTAAACTTATCGAGAAACGCAAACGACTTTGTAGGCCCACCGCGCTGCGGATGGGCCCGTACCCAGGGAATCAGATGATCGAGCGCCAGCGCTCGCCCTCCCCCCGGACACGAGAATTTACCGCGGCAAACCCCCCCCCTGCAAACAATATTTAAATCAAGAGAAATAAGCACGAAAGCTGTAAAGATAAAGAAATCTAGCACACACTGCAAGGCCCGCTAACCTAGACCACGAGTCGGATTAACCCTCGCTGTATACTCCAACGCTATGCTCCCACAATGTCTTCTCTTGGAGACGTCCGACTCCTGGATGATCAGCGGACAAAGAGGGGGCCTCTAGGCTGGTCGCGGGCTTTTAAGCCTCGCGCCCTGCTAACACTTCCGGGGCGTACCTCGACCTTTGTTCCCATTGGTCCTGACGCGACGCTCACTTCCGGGTCACGCAAACCGGAAGTGATCCGGCTCCGGGTCGGCCCTTTGGCTGCCACTAACGACGCCATTCCCCGATGGGGTTGGCGCCTTCCAGTGCTTTAATATCAATGGGAACACATGTGTGATAGTAAATGCTGTAACAGCCGCTTTAGTTAACATTATTGCATGAAAACAAATGTTGTTTTCACACAGTAATGTGTGCCTTGTAAATAGGGGATGGGGTGGATTTAGTTTTATTTTCTACACTCTTATGTTAACGATGCTGAATGTTTGATTAGAGCAGGTTTTAACATTCCTACGATAAACAAGTTTATTTCACCTCTTTCTCTCACAACGCCTCTTTTCGTGATAGGGTGCTTTCCCCTCCAACCACATTTTGCATGTGCTTTGACCTACGCCCACTTTGCATGTCATTAAGCTACAGTGCACAACATATGCAAAGTGGTCTTACGGCAGGCGATGTAATGCCGTTTTCAAGGAGGTACTGGAGAATATTTTCAAGGATAGGTAAAACATTAACGCCGCTTTTATCGGCAGAAAAGTGCAGATATAGCGGCGATAACAGCCTTGATAATATGCTCTATGAATTGCAATTGAATCTAATGTTAGATGTAAAGACAACTAACGTAGGTTTCGGTTGCAATTCATAGATCATATTATGAAGGCTATTATCGTTGTTTTATCGGCAGTGTCCTGTCGATAAAACCGACGATAATGTATTACGTCTCCTTCATAATATGCCTCAAGTATTGTCGCTTTTTTGCATAATTGTGCCGAAAAAAAGCATCGATACTTCAGCTTGTGAATAGAGCTATTTTTGGTACAATGAGTTAGTTCTGAAAATAACTTTTTTTTTTTTTTAACAAGTGTTATATTGTTTTTGATTTTTAAAACTTGCACCGAAATTTTTAACTGTAAAACTGTGACACAGGATCAAATTGAAATGAAAAAAATTATCTTTTGTCAGAGCATTTATGACTCTCAATTTTTATTTTAATAAGAGTGAGGCTCTGCTCTCCGTACAGAAGAATTTCTCCACAGAAGTTGCATTTCATATGCACCTTTGACAAATATGGTCTCAAGTCCATCTCTGCACTGGATGGAGATGGAGGTCGTCCGCCAGAAGATGTGCTGGCCACCTCTGATGGTATTTGCTTTGCCAGAGCTCTTGTCGATGCCTGTGCAAATTTCTTAGGATGCACTTGTTTCACATGCCTCATCATGGTATGTATGGAAAAGGAATACTTTTTCGACGGATTTCCTCTTGAAAGAACTGTTTCACATATTGTGCAAGTAACTTTGGGCACATTCACTTTTTTTTGATCCTTAGGATAAGTGAAAAATTGCCAGATGAAAGATTCCTTCCTTTTTGTTAAAGGTAGTCGATAATTTTCCTCAGATTCGGAAGATGAATTCTGTGCGGCAGCCATTTCACCGAAGTCTTCGGAAAGATGTAAAACATTGTTCTCCCTTCAGAGTACAAAAGATAGTGAGGGAGCTGGTTTGAGTGGTCCGTGAAAGTTCCAGAATAGAAACTACTAAGAACCAATTGGAAGTGTTGTTTTTGAGTCACATGACTTCACATACACGCATTAGGACGTCTGGAAAGGGAAGACCACTCGGTCCCCCCAAACGTATGGATGGGTGCCCCGATCCCCCCAGGAAACCATTTTGGGCGGGGGCGTGGTTCGGCTGGTATGCCCAAAGCGGCGTAGCCGGAGCACGCCCTTCCCGCCCAGAAGGGGTTGTCCTAGACACCCGCCCGGAAGTCCGCGCACGGATGGGCGTACCCGAGGAGGGCCCCCGCCCTCTTGCAGACGGATAAATAGAGCGGGAATCCAATGAAGCGTCCTCTTGTTCCAGTGCTCGGAAGGCTGCACCACACGTTGCTCGTGAGCCCTCGACGGAACAAGCAGCAATTTTGAGAACTTGTAATCTTTGTTGTTTCTCTTTCAGTGTCAGGCGTGTGGAGGATCTAGGACCTTGTCGATCAAGTCGGACGGAGTAACCGAAGGCATGTCTGGCAAAAAAGCGGGAAAGAGCTCTGAGATGGAGAAGATGCTACGCACCTTGGTGAACCGAATGGCGGTGATGGACCAAAAACTGGGTAAAGTAGATTCGATCGGTCGGGGCTTGGCAGAGGTTAAGAAGCATATAGCAGCCCAGAACAACCTCGCGGGGCGGCCTAAGAAAGTGATAGGACCGGCCTTGTCGGACGCCGCCCCAGAGGGTAAGGGGAATCGTAGTAAGAGGAGGGCTGGTTCCGGGGAGGGCTCAGTCCCGGAGGTGCCCCCAGCAGGCCCAGTCGCACCGGTGGACAGCCCGGTACCAGGTCCGGACGAGGGTCTACCAATCCCCGTTGTGATAACGCCAGTTGAGGATGATCAGATGCCCCCAGAACTCGCCCTTCAGTTAGCGGCAGTGTTACCCTGGCTAAAGAAGAAAACAGGGGGGGCAGTGGCTGTGGGGGATTCGGCCGAAGAAGCCAGAATAATAATTGAGCAGTTACGGCAGTCAAGGGAAGCCGGGACGGCGAATGTTCCTTATATTCCCCCACAGGTGGCACCGGGAGTCACGACGGATGGCCGAGAAAAGACAGCGAACACGGCGGTTGAACCCGGTAAGAACCCCTTTGCCAATGGTGGGGGAGAGTTCAGTGCCTTCGAGGCGGGAAAGGTTGTCCCAGCACATCCCGGCAGCCACGAAGGAAATGATTTGGGGGGACAAATATATTAATATGTTTTCACTGTTGACCGACCATCGTGAGATAGAGTACGCAAAGACCCCGAAAGATTTATGGCACCCCAGCGTATGGCGGGCCAAGATGGCGGAATTTAGGGTCGACGAGACCATAGCGAACTGGGTGAAGGCCTTTTCTATATTTACAGCAGTAATGGGGAAACGTAAACCCGAAGTGTTGCCCGATTTATCATGTTACCTGAACAGGATCATGGATTTTTATACAATGTACGGGGGGAATGAATGGAAGGGTTATGATGTTCACTTTCGAAAGTCTAAAGAGTTTGATGTAACTTTAACGTGGGATTGTCTCTACACGGTGTCATGGCACAAACAGCTCTTGCCTGGATCGGCGGGCACGTCCTCGCCAGGCGGGAGCGGGTCTGGGACAGTCCAACAAAGACCGGCGCAGCCCTTTCGAGCAAGCGCCGGTGGGGAATCACAGCCCAAGACCGGCGGGAATGGGGGCAAGCGTGGGGTTTGTTGGGGTTTCAACAGAGGTAACTGTAACAGGCCCCAGGGAACATGTAGGTTCCGGCATGCTTGTGCGGGCTGTGGGAATTCCTCACACCCAGAAAGTAGCTGTAGGTCCAAGAACGGTAGTTCGGGAGGAAAGGGGGGATCCAAGCGGGATTGATGTGATGCTTGGGAAGCAATCATCTTCACCCATCGACATCCTGGCTTTGACTCCCTGGCTGAACAAATACCCTGATCATGTATCCGCCGGGATTTTGAGGAATGGCTTCAACATCCCGACGGGGAATTTTCGGGGGAGCCCCTTTTGTAAGAATCAGCTATCTGTTCAACACAACCCGGCAGTGGCTGCCAAGAAAATTACCAAAGAGGTCAGCTTGGGACGGGTAGCAGGACCTTTTCCATGCCCGCCAGTGGCGGATTTCGTGTGTTCACCTCTAGGAGTGGTTCCGAAGAAAGACCCAGGGGAGTATAGACTCATTCACTATCTGTCGGCCCGAGGGGGGCCTCGGTGAATGAAGCCATTGACCCGGAAGCCTGTTCAGTTCGATACGCTTCGTTCGACGATGCCGTCGACCTACTGAATCGCCTGGGACCCGGTGCCTTGATGGCGAAATCAGACATCGAATCAGCATTCAGGGTGCTCCCGGTACACCCGCGGGACCAGCGCTTGCTAGGATTTACGTTTCAAGGAAAGTATTACATGGATAAATGCATGCCCATGGGCTGTTCAATTTCTTGTGCTTATTTTGAAATGTTCAGCTGTTTTTTGGAATGGGCGTTCACCGAGGCCACTGGGCATAGACAGGTGATGCACTATTTAGACGACTTCCTGTTCTTAGGGCCGGCAGGCACTATGAAATGTGCACAGGCACTGCAGGACTTCTGCACTCTCATGCAGGAGTTTGGGGTCCCATTGGCACCAGGTAAGACAGTGGGGCCATCTACTTCACTGGAGTTTCTGGGGATTGAGCTCGATTCCGTGGAGGGATGCTTCCGTCTGCCAAGGGAGAAGGTGACCAAGTTCAGGGCTTCCTTAATACAATGCCTGGGTAAAGAGAAGGTGACCTTGCACCAGTTACAACAAACAGTGGGCCAGCTTAACTTTGCCTTAAGAGTAATACCGATGGCTCGCCCCTTCTCACGTTCCATTGCACAAGCTATGGTCGGCCTCAAGGAGGGACACCACCGCACGAGACTGTCGGCAGAGGTTCACCAGGATATGCGCATTTGGTTGGCATTCCTGGCAGACTTCAACGGTCGGGTGGCATGGAACAAACCCCCAGCAGGGACCGCTCAGTAGTGTTTTGGTCTGACAATATGACGGTGGTCGAGCGCATTAATCAGCAGGCAGCACGCTGCAAGTGGATCTTGAGACTGTTGAAAGAAATTGTATTGCGATGCATGAGATTGAATGTACAGTTTAGGGCAAAACATGTGCCGGGTGTACTGAATAATGCAGCTGATGCACTCTCTCGTTCACACATGCAGGCTTTCAGGGGCTATCTGCCTATAGCGGATCTAGTGGTGGCACTGTTCCCCGAAGCACTATGGCTGATCGGTGCCCCGGATTACAGGACCTCGTGGCAGCCAGCTTAGCGCACAGGACGAGGAAAGCCTATGAGGGAGCGTTTCGTTCATACTGCGCCTTTTTAGGGCCGGTAAGGAGACATAGCTGGGGGCAGGAGGAATCCTTCCTGGGGTTCTTAGTGGCGCTTCATAAAGAAGGCCGATCAGCCGCAACTGCCAACAGACATAGGGCGGCCATATCATTCATGGCGCAGCTCCACGGCATACGGGACCCGACGGGTTCTTTCCTAGTCAGGAAGGCGCTCAGCGGTTGGCAACGCCTGGAGGATCGCAGACAAGATACAAGGCACCCGATTGGTTTAGAGAGATTGTCTCTGCTACTAGCAAAGCTTGATGAGACATGCTCCTCCCCTTCCGAGGTAGTTCTGTTCCGAGCAGCTTTTGCATTGGCATTCCATGGGGCCATGCGGGTAAGTGAGCTCGTGGTGAGGAACAAGAAGGATGTGGAGGGAGGCCTTTGCAGGGATCACGTTCAAATACGGGGTGATTCTATCTTAATCTCAATAGCCAGGTCCAAGACAGACCAGGAAGCTTTGGGGAGTAGTGTTGTTGTACAGCGCGCCCGAGGGATCCCCAGTTGTCCGATAAGGTATTTAGAGGACTACCTGGCACAGAGGCCGGCGACATGGGGAGGGAGCCTGCTTAGACACAAGGACGGCACCCCGTTGACGAAATTTCAGTTTCAGAGGGTGCTGGCACTTACAATTGCTGCGGCGGGCTTGAACCCGTGCGATTTTGGGACCCACTGATTCAGAATAGGGGCCCCTACTGCGGCTACGGCCCAGGGTCTGGGTGCAGAAGAGGTTAAACAGCTGGGCCGTTGGTCCTCGAACTGTTTCAAGAGGTATGTGCGACTGCACATGTTGTAAAAGACTGATGAAATGCACTCACGCTTGTTGTCTTTTGTTTGAATTACAGTTTCGCAAGCCTGTGACGCGAGCGGAATTTGGGATCGACCCAACACCAGAGGACCAGCGGTCAAGGATCACCGTCTGGAGATCAAGTGGTATGGGTTGTGGGCCACTCATACGTGAGGCGTGCTGGGGACGTATTCATGGCAGGTGACGCGACTCACGCATCTGGGGAATACGGGTTCAGCGTGACCTTCCATGGGAAGGGAGGACTCTGTTTTGACCAATTTCAAGTGTTTGTGGAGGGACTCTTAGGGCGGCAAAGGTCACCGCCATCTGTAATCATAGTGCACTTGGGGGGCAATGACTTGGTAAGACTGGGAAGACGAGTGTTAGTGGAACACATATTGTCGGCAGTCAGCTGGTTGGCTAGGAGGCTCCCGGGGTGCACAATTGCCTGGTCCCACATGATCCCCAGGAGAGTTTGGCGGGGGGGATTCTCTGTAACGGCATTGAACCACTCAGTAAAGAGGGTCAACAATAAAATTGGGAAATTGTTTTGCTCCGCGCATTTGCAGAGCATTCCCCATGGGTGTATTCGGGGTGATCACTGTTACTTGAATGATGGGGTACACCTGTCCAGGGCAGGGCATGATTTACTCATAGGAGACTTCATAGCATGGCTAGTGGGATTGAGGAGGCATGACCTTTAGGAGGTGTGGGGGGGCCGGATAGTCGGTCAACTATCCGGCCTGTGGCGTTAAGGTCATGATCGGTGAGCAGTGATCTCAAGGTCCCTAGAGGGGGCGCCACCCAGTATGGATGGGAGCGCCCGGGGGGAGGTGGCCATTGGCCCCTCCCACAGGGAGGCAGCACCCACTACGGATGGGTCGCCTAGGGGGAGACGGCCATAGGCCCCTCCCAGGGGGGACACGGCTATATGCCCCTCCTACGAATTTCCCGGGGGCCGGATATCCGCTCCGGCGGAAGAGAGTGTGGGAAGGGGGGGAGTCCACGCTGTCCTTCTTACAGATACCTCACACGGGAACTCGGATGACCTTTAAGATGGCGTCGAGTGAAAGGGGGCCCCCACGACAAGGGAAGTTACAGTTGGCAACGAGGGTAAAGTCCTCTGCGCATGCGCCACTCACACCGTGAGGGCGGGAATTTGGTAGTAGGGATCTGACACCGGTTAAGACCTTGCCGTTGGCCCTTAATGCTAGGATGTACAATTTTATTTTAGACTGTTATGCATTTTCAGGATGCTAGACTCGGCTAGGAAACCTTTGTATTAGAGATCTGTTAAGGTTAGCCAAAGAACATGTCTTCATCAAAATGTAATGAAAGTAAAATTGTACATAAGTTATGAAACGTTTTAATTTAAAGTTTTACATTTTGTTTCATATGTTAATAAATACGGCCGGGGGGGTAACTCCCCCCCGCCTTCCAAAAACTCAAACTTGTGTTTGTCTCCTCCCATGGGGAATTGGTGTTGGGAGGGGGTGACGGGCATCCCGGCCATATGGAAAGGGAAGACAACTCGGTCCCCCCGAAAGTATGGATTGGTGCCCCGATCCCCCCGGGAAACCATTTTTGGCGGGGGGCGTGGTTCGGCTGGTATGCCCAAAGCGGCGTAGCTGGAGCACGCCCTTCCCGCCCAGAAGGGGTTGTCCTAGACACCCGCCCGGAAGTCCGTGCACGGATGGGCGTACCCGAGGAGGGCCCCCGCCCTCCTGCAGACGAATAAATCGAGTGGGAATCCAATGAAGCGTCCTCTTGTTCCAGTGCTCGGAATGCTGCACCACTCATTGCTCATGAGCCCTCGACGGAACAAGCAGCAATTTTGACCCACCCACCAGCCCCCTTTTGCAATGTTTGTTTGAATAAAGTAATTGTGGTGATATTCGAATGTATGAAAGAGATGCAGTCACATTTTACAGCATTAATGTATGCCTTTGATTGAATACATGTGTGTAGGCCTTTTTTCCCTTGTAGAAAAATGGAGGAATGTATCAAATAATAAAAATTGTCTTGTGCTTTAGGACTTTTTTCCCTTTGTAGAATTGTAAAAGTTGATGAATCGTCAAGCTGTGGCAGATTAGGCGTAGTTTCTTTCCTTAGTAGATAAAACAACTGTCGTATTTATTTTGGTCGGGTGGTAAGGTCATGATCGGTGAGCAGTGATTTCAAGGTCCCTAGGGGGGGCGCCACCCAGTATGGATGGGACCGCCCGGGGGGAGGTGGCCTTTGGCCCCTCCCACTGGGAGGCTACACCCACTACGGATGGGTCGCCCGGGGGGAGACGGCCATAGGCCCCTCCCAGGGGGGAGACGGCTATATGCCCCTCCTACGAATTTCCCGGGGGTCGGATATCCGCTCCGGCGGAAGAGTGTGTGGGGAAGGGGGGGAGTCCACGCTGTCCTTCTTACAGATACCTCACACGGGAACTCGGACGACCTTTAAGATGGCGTCGAGTTTTAAATTTTGTTTCATATTTTAATAAATACGGCCGGGGGGGTAACTCCCCCCCCCGCCTTCCAAAAACTCAAACTTGTGTTTGTCTCCTCCCATGGGGAATTGGTGTTGGGAGGGGGTGGCGGGCATCCCGGCCATATACATTGTGAGGGAGGGAAGTGGGTGGGATGTGTGAAAATTGGAGAACAGAAACTACTAAGAACCAATTGGAAATGTTGTTTTGAAGTCACATGACTTCACATGTGCGCATCAGGACGTGTACGCGGTGACAGTATCTGGTCACGTACGTCATTTGGAAGCAGCGGTCTAATTTACAGAAGTTTCAAAACGTGAAAACGAGTAAACCTAAACATATCCTGCTTTTGTACATCTTCTGAGGGGAATCCAAGCACAAAATTGTTAAAGTATAAAACGTTTTATGTCTTTGAAAAATACTGGGGTGTCTACATCCGGTCACGCACGAAAGTTTAAAAAGACGTTCGGCTCCATTTACTGAAAAGTTTCCAAACATTAAAAATGAAGGCTAGGTACAATCTCTTTGACCTACTATAACTTCTTTGAGGGGTCTATGAAGAAACTCGATGGGTTGAAATTGCAATATTTCCCCGAAATATATAGGAGGGTGCGCGCACCCGGTCGCGCACGAAATTTTACAAAGCCAATCACCATTTACTGACCAATTTCAATATGTTCAGAATAAGGCAAAGTCGAGACTTTCTTATCCACTAGCGGTTTACAAGGAGTCCCTATACAACTCTGACAGTCAAAAAAACTGTTTCTTTCTGAAAAAAATATTTGCACATATTCATTGACAAAGCTAGAGGTTGCATTCACGATATAGTTCAAAATTAGCATTCAAAAAACATGAAATTCACTGAAAAAACCATAGGTTTTAAACCTGTTATAGTTAGGAAGTAGCATTCAAAAAACCTATGAAATTCACTGAAAAAACCATAGGTTTTAAACCTGTTATAGTTAGGAAGTAGCATTCAAAAAACCTATGAAATTCACTGAAAAAACCATAGGTTTTACACACGTTCTAGTTAGGAAGTAGCATTTACAAAACCTATGAAAGTCACTGAAAATACCATAGGTTTGACACATGTTATAGTTAGCTGGACATTTCACTCATATAAAACCAATGAAATTCCCCCGTTATAGTTACTTCAGCTAACTATAACTTGCGCGCCCGCAATGCACTGCTGATGACTTCACATATTACATCACTCATCACATGGTCAGTGACATCACTCATGACATCACTGATAACATCTAACATCTAACATATGCTGCCTACAACATATAGGAATAGTATGTCACTGATTCTTGTATGTATGCAATATGCAAAATCTCCTAATGTAGCATATTAACACTTAGACACTGAGACACTCTTACTAATAATAAAGAAACAATAATGTACATATACTTAATGTATCAGTCATATAGCTACTTATCAACACATTCAGCCACTAAAACAGAAACTGATAGACTGACACAGATATGTATATATTTAAACATTACTCAGTAACCCATGTACTCGTTAAGATATACTTAATCAGTCAGTTAAATAATCTATTTTTCACCAAAAAAGCAACCGTTTATACACTTATATACTAAATTCTTGTTCAACCAACCTTCAGATCTACATATATAAAATATATGTAATTTTCAAAACTAACGCATTTAACAGATGATGTCATAAGTGATGTGATATGTGAAGTCATCAGCAGTGCATTGCGGGCGCGCGAGTTATAGTTAGCTGAAGTAACTATAGCGGGGGAATTTCATTGGTTTTATGTGAGTGAAATGTTCAGCTAACTATAACATGTGTCAAACCTATGGTTTTTTCAGTGAATATATATATATATATATATATATATATATATATATATATATATATATAGGTTTAACTTTCTGCAAAAACACTAACTTTGATTATGCTCAAACACGCATTGACCTGTTCTTGTATGTCCGAAAACTGAAACTACAGAAATATTTCTCCAATTCAAGTCAAAGCAGCCCTGAGACTCCTGAAACGAATGACCCTAATCAAATGCTGAGTGTGGCACACATGGAAACTTTACAAATCATGATAGATCTGGAAAATCAAAACGAAGATGCAAATGATGCAGTTACACCAAGCGGTGCAGCCATGAGATCTGACATAGACATTTATCAAAAAATAGAAACAGGATTCCAACCAAAATCAGTATTTATGCCAGCAATGCCCCAAGATGGGCTAGACCTTTTCTCTGAGTGTAAGACAACCGCAAAGGTGCACCACAAAGGACAAGAAAATAAGTGCAAGTGGTATTTAGCACAAGAAAGAATTATTTCTCAAAGAGATGTTGTCAATCTTCTGGTAATCTTTATTTTCAGTTTTCAGTAAAGCATACAGCCGACGCGTTTCGTCCCAAGCTGGGACTTCTTCAGAGCTGTCGGTAAAAACATATACATTCCATCAATTTATATATACAAAAGTAAACACCTATTTGAACATCATGTACAATAACAAACAGTTTAAACGAAATAGACATGGAGCTTGTGCATACATAATTAAGAGTATAAGCCCACAAAAGATCTATAGACAGGGGCCTATATGGATATGTACAGATATATATACATTATTTACAATTGAAAGGAAAGATTCCTTGGGCTATTTACATATGGAGCGAAAGATTCCTTTGAACAGTTGGTGAGCATGTGCAAAAGGCATAAAGTATTTGCTAAGCCAGTGTTTGTACAAAAGATTTACGAGGCAAACAGTGGAACGAGAAAAGAAGAAAAGAAAAGAGACGGAAGGCAGGAGCACATCAAGAGAAAGACCAGGATAGGGGATGGGCTAATGGTATGTTAAAGGTTTATTATTACTGGCAACTGAATCAGACTTGGCCGTATTAATCTGATTCTTTGAGAAATAATTCTTTCTTGTGCTAAATACCACTTGCACTTATTTTCTTGTCCTTTGTGGTGCACCTTTGCGGTTGTCTTATTCTGTACTTTGATTCCCTAGGGAATAGGCACAGTAACGATGGGTGCCAGCCAGTGTGCACACAATTCCCTTTATTAACTCAAGGGCCACATAATATTACGGGGAGAAAGGTAGTCAGGTGCTGACATTAGGAAGGGTCCATCGTTTTGTTTCTTTTCTCTGAGTGTGTAACCAAAGATACACACGTAAATACAATGATGTAATGACAAAAATCAAGGCAAGATCAGACATTGTCGTGAGGTGGTCTGACAAAGGGGGCAACATAGACTTGTGGCCACTGGAAATGTACAATAAGGAAGCACAAAGTCAACTACACGACCGAGAATCGAGAATGTTACATAAGGATCTCCCCCACTAACGTGATAGGTATACAAGAGAAATACCATAACGAACTGTACAAGTGGCGAGGAAAAGGGCTACTGAGTAAAAAATAATTCGAGTTTCTAAAAAATGACTATCCTGTAACAGCACAATTATATCTCATTCCCAAGATACACAAAAATGACAAAATACCACCTGGAAGACCTATAATATCGGCAATTGGGAGCTTGTTCGAGAACACCAGTGTTTTTATAGATTACTTCTTGCAACCAGAAGTAAAGAAACTTCCTGCATACATAAGAGACACAGGTGATTTCCTAACTAAGATATATGATGTCAAGTGGAATGAGCAGTATCTTTTCATGACTTTGGATGTCCAGGCACTCTACACCAGCATCAGGCATAAAGACGGTCTAAATGCCATAAAGCATTATCTGGGTAAAAGACCTATACACCTGTTTGAACATACAAATATGCTGCTGGAAATGACTGAATGGTGCCTCACGAACAATACATTCATGTTCGATAGACTACACTACAAACAGGTTCAAGGATCAGCCATGGGAACTTGCTTCTCCCCCAGCTATGCGAATCTGCATATGGGCTGGTGGGAGGAGCAGGTACTCTGGGCACTATACCCACAAATCATGACCGACAATGTGATCATCTATAAAAGATTCATTGATGATATTTTTATATTGTGGGAGGGCAGTGTGGAAAATGCAATGCAATTTGCAGAAAGTTTGAATGAAAATGCATTAAATTTAAAATTTACCTGCAATACCAGCGCTGAAACAATACAGTTCCAGGATGTAGAATTGTATGTTCAACATGACAAAATTCAAACTCGAACCTACCGCAAGCCAACTGCTGGCAATGAGATTCTGCACGCCCCTAGCTTCCACCCCACGCCCCTTAAACAATAAATCCCTTATGCAGAATGTCTTAGAATGACACGCAACTGTAGCACCACTGAGGGCCTGAATGAAGCTAAACAAAACCTGTTCTCTAGACTCCAGCAAAGGGGGTATACCAACAAAACTTGTAGCAATGCTGAAGCCCAGTGTAGCAAGAAAACCCGACATGAACTGTTGTTCCCAAAGATAATGGAGAAAACCAGTGGTAAACAAGAAAGGCAACCACCGAGGTTGATAACAAGTTTCAACCGATACCACACGAATCTCCGCAAAATCTTAACTAGGCACTGGCCATTTATCCGTAATGACCCAACCATAGGTCAGGCAGTTGGTAAAACACCACTGGTGTCATTTAGAAAAGCCAATTTGATGCGTAACGAACTAGTCTGCAATGCCCCAGCCCTAAAAAAAAAAACGAACTGGCTACAATCACAAAAAGGGTTTAGAAAATGCAGTAAATGCAAAGCCTGCAACCACGGTATAAACACCACTAATGTGGATGTACCTTTCAGAAGTTTTCCATATAAGATCAGGGAACTCTTCTCATGCAAAACAGAGTTTGCAGTGTACGTGCTCACATGTGAATGTGGTAAAAGATATGTGGGATCCACCATCCACCCTGTACACATAAGAATTCTGCAGCACCTACGTGCAATTGCAAACAAAAACCAAGCCTACCCAGTTGGCAAGGCACATCCACGAAATCCATGCAGGAAATGCGGCAGGACTAACCTACTTTGTCATCGACAGCATACCCAGAAATGTCAGAGGCGGGAATCGTAAACTCGCTTTGCGCCGCCTGGAGTCAAGATACATTATTTTTTTAAACTCCAAAATCCCGTCAGGTTTGAACGCGGATGAGGCTTTGAGTGTCCATATATGAACCAGCACATGTGTTCCCTTTAGTCTTTCCTGAGTACCCCTTAAGAACATCTGTTGTCAAAATTATTTTATTCACGTATATCACTCACATGTAAATAAGGATTTATGCACAAAACCATACCCCACCTTCACGACACCTCACTTGAACTTAGTGCCCCACAACTGCACGTCTCTATGTCTCATAACCTTAGAGTAGGCTTCTGCGGGCCTGACCAATCCTCATGTAACTATCAGAGGACACGCTCAACGGTAAAAACGTTTTACAGTGAGCAGCTCGCAGATTAGGCCATTGAAAAACAACCATAGTATAAAATAGGCACTGGCCATGAATCGCTACTAACATAGCAGAGAGGTTGAACTGATCAATCACTCACGCGATTAGTGCTCTGCATGTAATGAGTCACTGGGCCGAATGGAAACAAACAATTCACCGGCCTCCTGGATCAGTGAAACCCTTGTGCTCCCACCTCGGTCATGAGCGCCCAATGACAGACCCACACACTCCCAACATAGCTGACAGAAGCCAATCATGGCTTGTATGTTATGCACATGTGTTGGTACCAGGGGCCATGTTTTCTGTAAACAGCTACTATGTATACAGACTAAAGGAAGTGGTTGAATGGCAACTAAAGTTACACGTATTTTAAAAGGCGTTTATTTGAGCACATGGATTATTTTATTTTATTTGTATTTAATTGTATAAGTTTACAAATCGATTGTAAAATATATGCTAACGACGGCAAGTGATGAAAGACTAACATGAAACTGAAATGTGCAAGTCACCAACTTGTTTTTGTTAACTCACGGGGTGTAACCATGTTTACCATACCAACAGTCAGTTGAAACTGGTTGACTAATGAATCACATGACAACCTTTACATGTATATCTATGCCATGATTAAGCAATACAGATGTTAGTGATCAAGGCGGGAGCAAGCCGCCGAAATGCGTCTGAGCAGAAACTGAACCTGAAATAAATCGTTTGAACTGAGATTCACGGAGTCAGCGCCTTCTTTGATTGGAGGTTTGGTGTGGTAAAGAATATATATATATATATATATATATATATATATATATATATATATATATATATATTACCTACTGGCTATCGCCAGTAGGTGTATATAGTTAGGATTAATTCCCTATGGGATTTTTGAAAATTCTATGTCTAATAACTTTGGCGTTTGAGGACGGAATCGGCTGAAATTTTCAGGAAAATGGCACATTTTGTTTCTGAGCAGCCCCTGAAAATTTGGTGGGGTTTCGTCAAGGGGGGGCTGAGAAAAAAGGGGGGTCCCAAAACGCGTTTTTCCCATTCATTTTTCCATAGGGCGGTTGGACTCACTTTTAGCTCGAACGGCTGAATGGATTTGCACGAAACTTGGCAAAATTGTAGGGACTGTTAGCCCGATGTGCCTTTGCTAGGTCTCAATATATGTGCTCCAGTAGTTTTTGAGAAATTAACGTTCAAAACAAGATATATATCTGTAACAGCGCTCCGGGCAGCGATCCGGTCCGCTTACTTTTCGCGAAACGGAACTTTGCGCGCAGAAAGCTGATTGGCTCTCCGGTGTCTGTCAACATTCTAAACAGTCCGGAGCGGCCGCCATCTTATCTCTCGGTAGGATCGAGAGAGAAGAAGAGGTGAAAAACAAAGGGGGAATTTATTGAAAGGGGGCAAGGTATACCCCTCTTGACCCCCTAGGAATGTTGTTGGGGTTATTAAAGGGTCCCGTGGGGAAAATAAAAAAAAATGATTTTTCACGGTAGAAGCGCTTCACGGGCCGCGAACTGGGCCGCAAACTGGTAGCGAAACGGGAATTCGCCATTTTGTGCTTCGTTTTAATTGTTTAGAGACAAAAATTATCGCAGCACATCGGCCACAATGCATGAATATCGCTGAAAAGTCAGCGATATTCATGCATTATCCAGCAAATGCTCTTAGCCATGTTATCCACCTTCCATTGGATAACATGGCTAAAAACTGCTCTGTGCGTGAGCTTTTTTTTTTTTTTTTTGCTGCGTGACGTTTGTTAACGTTCGATTCGATGGAAATCAGGAAGTGTTGACCACCATTTTGTCACTGCGAGTAAATATTTTGTTATAAATGAATCCTTATTGATAAACATTGTCTGCGCCATCTTGCGTTTTTGTCCAATGCCACAATTTTGTCGTGCACGGCAGCCATTTTAGATGCCTTGACCAGGGCCACTCTCTGCACGCCGCCGATCCTCAGCATGGCTCCCCACCCTCGCAAGCATCTCCCCCACGCACTGGTCACCCCCGCTCTCTCTCTCATGCATGGGACATATACTTCCCCCCATCTGCGCTGCTCTTCTCTGAGAATCACACCCTGTGCCCGCCCGACACCTCCCTTTCACCCTATTCACTACCGCACCCTCTGACACTCCTCTTCCTCTGTGTCCGATTGTCCAGGCCGGACCTAGGCTATCACCTAGCCCTGCGGATGTAGTTTATGGCCCCAGCTGTAGAGTATCCAGACATGCCAACCCTCCCGATTCAGGCGTGAGACTACTGATTTCAGTGCTAGTCTTTCACTTCCCGATTCCTGCAAGGAAAAACCCGGGGGCATATTACCAACAACTAGCGGTAATTTTTGTCTCTAACTTGTTTAGAGACAAAAATTATCGCCGCACTTCGGCGAATTTTATCGCACATAAACCTTGCTATTAGCAAGGTTTATCGCAAATGCGATAAAAAACGGCCGCAATGCATGAATATCGTTGAAAAGTCAGCGATATTCATGCATTATCCAGCAAATGCTTTTAGCCATGTTATCCACTTCCCATTGGATAACATGGCTAAAACTGCTCAGGGCAGGTGTTAGGTTTTGGAGATATTCGCGCTTAGCGCGAATATCTCCAAAAGTTGGTAATAGGAGATAGCGATGGTTAGGGACTGTTTCCAGTCGCTAAAATCTTGGCACGCCCACTTTGCATGTCATTAGTGATAAATATCACTGATATGCAAAGCGGGGCCCAGGATGGTCGCTATCTCCTTTTAGCTGTCACTAACTGGTGTTAGCGACAGCTTGGTAATAGGGAGATAATTTTATCTCTTTTTTTTTTGGCTTTTAAAGCCAAAAAAGCGGAAATAAACCCCCTTGATAATATGCCCCATGATTTCTCGGGGGTTTCAGCTGACAGGGCTTGGTATTGTGTTACGTGCTAATTCTTCCAGGAAACGTCAGAGGGTCGATGCAGGGGTTCTAGAAGGGGTGATAAACCATTTAAGCCTCATGAACAAGCGCATGGTCTTTTAAAGATTTGTGAAGTACTCGGGGCGGCGGTGTGTGTGTGCCCTCTTTCAGGAGCGGGCGGGGGGGCACTGCCAGCAATTTGCAGGCCAGGCAGTGTTCAACACGTGCATCACCCTTTCTCTGCCTGCTATTGCGCTCCATGCTTCGGAAAGGTAAGAAAAAGAACGTGCATTTGAGTTTGAAATGTCCGATCTTGTAGCAGTACACTTGCAAAGCCCACACATGACAATAACCCGATTCAAGGCCCCATTCACCCGATTTTTTAAACATATATAGCACTCCAACAAAGTTAGATTTTAAAACTTTATTAACATTTAAATATAACGAACGCAACAAAAACTGTAAATATATTTAACCATTTTTTTAAATTAACCAGAACTATAACGATAACAACAACAACAACAATAATATAACTTTTATGCCTAAATTACGCAAACATTTAGCTAATCTGCTAAAGGGGGGAGTCGCCATTTCTTTACAATAATCAATAATGAAAAATCCACATCAATAGGGTTGCCCGTTTTCTCGATGCAGCACTATAGTGCAACATACACAGCACCTGGGGTGTCAAGAGTGAACAGGTCTTTCTTTGTTCCTTAAGATGTTATCTGTGTCAACCTCTTCCGAGAATGCTGATGCGTTAGGATTTCCTTGTGTTTCTTAATAGCATTGGTGTCTGTACACTTCTTTGTCAATTCTGTCAAGATGATAACTGCTTCATAAACAGACGATATCTTTGTTTAGTCATTAGTGTTAAGTGTGTCTGAAACTACAGTGCCCTTCTGTTTTTTTTTCTTCAGGCTCTACAGAGTTTTGTGTGTTGTTCTTTTGAGCGACAATTATTCCAGAGGTTTCAGGTTCACTTGTTTTGTCCTGCAGTGAGTTAACAGCTTTAGAGAGTTCATGTTTATTTGCTATGTCCTGCTGTTCGTCAACTGCTTCAGAGACGTCAGCCTCATTTGTTATGTTTCAGTAGATCCTGGACCTGCCCGGCCGCGCCCAAAATGGCGCTGGTGTAAATGGGACTCGTAACTGCTTGTTGTGTACTGGTTGCCCAACCTTGATATCACGAGATACATATGCAGTTTTGAAGCACATGGCGGAGGCTTGTCTGCTGTAGTGGGGCGCCCCTTTATCGTTTCAGTCGCCATTCCGCCCGCTTTTGCTACACTGTGCCTTTTCCGCCATTCAGCTGTTTAGCGCCCGCTCTTACGGCTACAGCGTCTCGCTCACCATGTAGTTGAGTTGCTCCCACTCTTGCGGTGCAGCGATAGGCGGCTTCCACAGGACTCTTAAAATGGCGGTCGGCTCTTCGGATTTGGGCCTGGTCCAGTAAAATGGCCCTGGGACACCTTGGAACTCGGACGCTTGTCTGCCAGGGCTTGGGTTCCATTCTCGAAAGCGTCCCCTCAGCCTTGAAGATTGTACAAAAGTCTTGGGGGCCGTCGACTCCCGCAGGCTTCCGGTGGGGAGCGGCTGCCATGATTGCTTGCGGAATGGCCACGACGGAGCTACGAGATGGTGGTGCTCTCATGGTGACGCCAGCTTCAGTCTGAAACATCCAGAAACAAGGTGGGGCTTTCATCGTTTGGGAAAAAAAATGTTTTAATCCAATGAAAAGTGTTATTTTTAGGTCACATGACCTAGTCTTACATAATTAGGAAAAGAAAAGTAAAATGAACCAATGAAAAGTTTTATTAACAAGTCACATGACCTGTTATGCTTACGTTACGCGCTGCGCGGCGCGCTCTGGATCGTTTCCGGGAAGCTGCGCCTTGCGCACCGGAGCACTTCCGGGTGCGCTAACGTGTCGCGTCATATGACGCATTACGCGACAATGCAGGTCCAGAATATAGTCAAAATGTCTCCACCAACCAGCGGTCGGAATACAACCGCTTTCAGCAGTCCAAAAAGTTCGGTTAAATCTTAAGAGCGGGAGCAACTCAACTACATGGTGAGCGAGACGTTGTAGTCGCAAGAGCGGGCGGTAAACAGCTGAATGGCGGAAGAGGCACAGAGTACCAAAAGCGGGCGGAATGGCAACTAAAACGGTAAAGGGGCGCCCCACGACAGCGTGTCTTCAGGTCAAACGGATTGTGGGACAAGGTCCAGAATGGAAGATTCTTCAAAAGGCAAAAAATTCCGCCGGAGCCGGCCGCCTATGCCGGGGGCGATCTCAGGCCTCACCAGGGCAACACGACTTGGGGAGGGGGCAGGAGCCAAGCGCCCCCTCTCAGTCCGCGCCATCTCACCGCCCCTCGGGGGCCTCCGTCAAGCGGTTTAGGGAGGCACCGTATCACATTGTTTTCCAATGCAGTCAGGTCCACAAATGGACCCCACTTACTTTGAATAGTGAAGCTGCAGCAGGTGCAAATAAGGTTTAAACAGTGTTACAAGAGCTGCTTAGAACTCTGAAGTATGGCACTCAACAACCAGGACTTATGCCATTTATGTAAGGCAGTGACATGGAAGCAACTCAGGGACAAAAAGCATGAACGAACATTCACGTATGAAACTCTTATTTGGAGAAGGGGTAGAATCCAAACGCCCCCTGCCAGTTCGCGCCACTACACCGTATGTGGAAAATCTGAAGCCATCATTCTACAAACTCTCAACGCTTGTTATCAGTGCATGAGTTTCATGCTCGATCGATTGAGCTAGCCGGATCGGGCAATAAAAAGTATAAAATAGTTATGTAAATAGTTATTTAATAAAATGTTTTACTCTGTTTCTTTGCTGGTGTGTTGTGTATATTTATAATATTTGCATAGGGTTTGTCGTTATTTTGGGCGGTGTGGGTGGCGGAGTCGAGCTGTTTTGCAGCCCTCATGGTGTGGAGCTCAGTTTATTTCACTATTTTCGTATTTCTCATGAAGGGTTATTCCTAATGTTTGTATTTTACCGAGGTCAAAAAGAGATCGAATTAGTGGTCTACTGATTTTGCTCGATTACTTTTATTTTTTTACACGATTTTTCACTATCTGCAAAGACTAAACAGAGTATTGCGACTTTGTGCTTGTTTGTAAATAGAGAATGATCCAAAGAGAACCAATTGTAAAACAGTAAATACTTGGATAATAATCAATCAAATGGAGAGACAAGCAGGTACGACGGATTACAACAGGGGTAAAGGTCTGCGTTAACTACCGTTCACTATCTGCAAAGAGAGAGTACTACTAAGAGAAAAGAGGGGAGTGGGGGGGGGGCAGCGTTCAAAGCACATCAGCGTGCATAAACACGAAAACGTTTTTACCTATCACGTACTTGACATTTGACAGCTTTTGATATTTGCTATTAAAAAACCATTGAAATTCACAGAAAAAACCATAGGTTATAGTCCATATATAGTTAGGAATTTGCATTTACAAAACCTTGAAAATTCAATGAAAAAACCATTGGTTTTAGGCCATATATAGTTAGGGATTTGCATTTAGAAAACCTTATTTTACTCGCATAAAACCATTGAAATTCCATATATAGTTATAAGCGCTAACTATATATCGCGCACCCGCAATCCACTGCTGATGATGTCACATATTACATCATTCATGACATGGTTAGTGACATCACTGATTTCAAGGTTTTGTAAATGCAAATTCCTAACTATATATGGACTATAACCTATGGTTTTTTCTGTGAATATATATATATATATATATATATATATATATATATATATATATATATATATATATATATATATATATATAAGAGTCCTTCACTCCGCCTCAATGGCAGAACAAATCAGGATGCGGCACACCAGGAGCCAGCACAAATAGCTTATTGTGCACTAAAGTTAAGGACAACGCGTTTTGGCGTTTCACCTTTATCAAGTAAATTCTTGTACAACTACTTCCTATAAAAATAGGTTTCAGAGTTCATAGGCATAGACAAAATACTTCGCGTAACTTGTATCTTTTACAATTTCAGTGCATCATAACTTTTTAAGATGAGCATTAAAATTAAATTCATCATAAAACAATATAAATACCCTGCATTTCATTGTTGTAAGCATCGCAACGCATGCTGTTAATTATCGTTGACTGTGTAAGAATTATTGGAATTTGCTCATGACATTAAGGTACAATAACTTTTTCGGACTGCCATACCAACAGTGGGCCCTCCACCCTATTGGTCACATTTTTTAAGATGAAAATTGAGTGCATCATAAAACAATACCAATCGCCTGCATTTCATTATTGAAGGCATCGAAATACATGCTGTTAATTATCACTATATGTGTAAAATCATCAGTATTTGCTCATGACGTTAGGGTACAATAGAATTTCTTTCGGACTGCCAGCCCAACAGCGGGTCCTCTACCTTATTGGTCACATTTTTTATATTAAGAAAAATTGTTATCCTCCATGCAAAGCCACTATGCATGTTTCAAGATTTTGACAAATGTCCTTGCAGTATAAATGCTGTGCAGTAAATAAAGTTTTAAGTTCAAACTACATCAACTCGGCACATATGGATAACTGTGGGATTTTAACAATTATTTAAGTACACACGGTGCTTGGCACTGGTTTCTATACTGTGCATAAATACTTTTTTAGACCATATCTTAGGACCCCTAGATGAATCCTATTACAAATGCCATATTACTAAATAGGTGACACTTATTGCAAAATATGGTATTTACTAAATGTCATTTTTCACAAGAATCATCTAGGGGTCTTAAAATAAGGTCTAAAATGTGTATGCTTTGTTGTACTGTTAGCCTGCTGTGTTACGTTTTCCCCTCATTCTGTTGCCTTGTCCCATCATTGTTTGCCCATTTCCCGCCGCTGCTGCCCCAATCCAGCCACTCCTGCCTCCCAGCCTCCGCTCCCACCCCCCCCCCCACTTATATGGTGACCACTGCGGGGAGCGCGTGTGAGACATTGACCTCAGGGCCAAGGCCAGCACTCTCCCCAGCAGCTCTACCTCACCGCCGCCAGGACTGAGCCCATCCCCCAGCAGGGTTCGATCCAGCTACCCAGCACTGCACACCAGGGTCCGTCCGGCTGCCTCTGCCTCCTGGCAACCACCATTGCTTTCCCATCTGTTGGTGATTGTATTTTTTTATTTGCTTACTTTGTTGTACTGTTAGCCTGCTGCGTTACGTTTTCCCTCATTGTGTTGCCTTGTTCCCTCATTGTTTTGCATTTTCCATCCATTTCCTGCTGCTGCTGCCCCTGCGGCTCTGCCCCCTGGCCCAGCCGCTCCCACCTCCCTGCCTCCGTTCCGGCCCCTCCCCTTCATATGGCGACCAATGTGTGGTTGCGCGCAGCGGCGCACCACTGGCACACCAAAGGCATGCCTAAGCCAAGCCCATCTGTGCCCATTTATGCCTGGACCGCGCCCAGCACCGGACCCTCTGGCCCCCGCGAGCACCAAGGCGCCAGTCCCTGCTTCGACGCCAACACCCTCAGCGCACTTAATGCCGGCTGATCCTCCACCTGCTTCCAGGCCACCCCGAAGCTCACCCACGGACCCTTCACATGCCGAAACTGCAGCTACACCTCTCAGCACACACCGCCGCATCCTGCACACTTCACCAAAGGAGTCCAAAGCCACCTCAGATGCATACTGCTTAACACCTGCTCCGTCCAAAGGCAGCCGTCGAACTCTGGGATCTACTCGACTCATTGTCCCCGGACATCGTCTTCCTGATGGAGGCCTGGATTAACTCCTCATCGGCACCCAACGTCGCCCTAGCCATCCCGGTTTGCCTCAAGATCACCTGCAGGGACTGCACCAACAGACCGGAAGGAGGAGTCGCCATCATCCACAGAAATACCCTCAGAATTTTGACAAACACCGAAGACATCCTCAGCACCTGCACTTTCAGATCCACATTGATCCCAACACCACCCTCAGAGGAACACTTCTGTACAGAACCCCCGGACCCCGACCACAGTTCATCAATCCATCAATGATGCCGTCAGTGCACACTCCCTGGTCTCCACAGACTACATACTCCTCGGAGACCTCAACTTGCACCTCAAGAACACCAACAACAGCAACTCCACCACACTACTAGACAACCTCGCCAACCTCAGCCTCAATCAGCTTGTCACGACACCCACCCACTCTGCCAGTCACACGCTCAAACCCATTTTCTCCGCCAGCAGCCACGTCTTCATCAGCCACACCACTGAACTCCTTCAAGAAAACCATTGCACACAACCACCAGCAACGAAACCCTTGTGACAAAATAAACCATTCACACATCTATGCAAAGAGTTACACACACTGCATTCAACCACACACAAACTCAGTGTCCCATACAAATACTCACCCAACTAATCAATAAATAATATACACACTCATGTAGTTAGTGACCAACTGATGCAGCTTGATGCACACATTCACATAGTTTAACCCCTTCCATGCTCATGACATCATGCAGCACAGTGCTTGTGTGCTCATGACGAGCTGAGCGTATTATGGTACGAAATGCTTGCGCGGTGGTGAGTCCCGTGTGATGTCATATACCTGCTGGGACGTGCTGGGTGTGCGACTCCCGCAAAAATGTTCATGTTCTAAAATGATAAGTATATGCCTTTAATATACATATTAGGGCAAGAGATTATCTAAGATATTCATAAAAATAATATATTTGTACTTATAATAAACTTATATTATTTTTAGTTTTGACACCTTTACATCATCAACTAATGCAATTAAACCACTTAGAGTGGACATAAGGGAAGGAAACACCAAACAACAACTATTACTCCTAAACATCTACATACACCCTCGCGACAAAATGAAAGGAGCGAAAATAGTGGGGGCAGAGATAACTAGATTATTGACAGAAGAATCCACGACTAATCTGCTGCTGTCGGGGAACTTTAACATGCATCTGATGGGGCCACAGAAGAGGGATGAGCTACTTGATGAGCAATACACCACATGGAAGATTCCTTGTCAGGAGCAGAGTGCCAAGAAGCGACAAACACCACACGCTAAGAACCTTGTAAAAGAGTTCGAACATCTAAGCCTTGTGGCTCTAAATGGGCGCTTTCCTGGAGACCAGCCCCCTGGCGGCAACATTCTACAGCGCAACTTCAAGCACGTTGATAGAGTATACTTTTGTATCCCTCTCATTCTTCAGCAGGATCACAGGCTTCCAGATTGGGGCCCAAGATCAAAGCGATCATTTGCCACAAGAAATTTCTACAAGACTATCTAGAACATCATTAGATATGCCAGTAGAGGACCCAGAGTCTATTTATACGGACAATTTCAGCAGGTTCAAAATTAAAACTAATCATCCAGAGGAACTATTATCAACAGCAAAGGCAATGTGGGAGCGACAGGAAAAGACAGACGTAAACGTAAATATGATAGCATACTGGGAACACCTAACCAAAACATTGGGAGCAGTGAATAGGGTAAGTGCTCCCCCGGCTTCAATGACAAGCAGTTTGCCAGTCCTTCAGCAGAACCAATTTTTTTATTTCACAACTTCAAACCTCCTCAAGCTCAAGAATGCAATAAATCAATTAATATGCAATCTTCGGCGTACAGGCCATGATCACATTTTACAAAGGGAGCTATCACAACTAAAAGCAAAAAAGAAAAAAGAAATTTGGCAGGCAAAAAGGGAAAAGGATGATAGCCTGTGGGCGAGGCTATTGTACGGTTCCAAGATGAATAATAGCGCAAGATTTTGGTGAACAATAAATAGCTTAGTCAACCAGAATGTGCAAAGAGTAAATTCCCATCTGTCAGAAAGAAGCCTGGGCCTCGCACCTGCACCAACACTTTAATGCTCCACGGAGGCAGACCTTAAGAAATATACTAGAGGCATAACCTCTACATTTAAATGTTGCAACTGGAAACGATCATCTTTCATTCACAACTATACAGGTCAAGAATAGGATAGCCAAGGGCAAGAGGGATGGTGCTCAGGGCCCTAACGGGATTCCACCAATTCTATTCAAATGGACCCAGAAAACTGGGCCTCCACTCTACTACTGCTGTACGGCCAAATAGCAGGAGTCATCATCATCCCGGACTCCTGGCGGGGATCAATCATATCCCCAATACACAAGAAAGGGGATAAGAACTTAGCAAAGAGTTATAGGCTTGTGGCCTTAAATGACATTGAGGCGAAATATTACGCTGGCCTCCTTCTGGACGACCTCCCTACCTGGGCCAAAGATCAATCAATTATACCAATCAACCTAACAGGCTTCTGCAAGGGCATGGGGACAACTACTAACATTCTTGCATCATCCCTACTGATAGACAGGGCTAAGACAGCAAAACTTCCCCTATTCATGTGCTTTATCAACTATTCATCAGCTTTTGACAAAATTGATAGAAGTAAACTCTGGCACAAACTCAAGAAAATGAAAATACTGTCTGCTCTACTAAACCAGTTAATACTGCTTCATACAAATACTTGGGTCCAAGTAAAGCTAGGGGATGGAAAGTACCGGTCCAGGAAAGTTCCAACAACCATGGAGCTTAAACAGGGGTGTGTCCTGGCACCAACGCTCTTCAACTTATTTATGTCTGACGTTTCGTCAGAACTGGATATTTGCAATTCTCATCCGCCAAAGCTGGGAGGGCTTTTACTTTCTAACCTCTTGTACGCAGACGATCTCGTACTGGTCAGCCAGACCCCCATTGGTCTCCAACACGTATTGGACACAACTAGTCGATATTCAATATCTAAGGTATTAACCATTAATCATGACAAAACGAAGGTTATGGGGATACATCTAAAGAAGGAAACCTCTAAATATTGCTGGTAAATGGCAGATTCACCAATCGAAATAGTTGACCGATATAAGTATCTAGGTGTAATCATGAATAATAAGGGGACTTTCAATTTACAAAAAGAAGCAATTAAAAGAAGAGGTAACACGATCAAGGTAGCCATAAAATTGATCAAACAGAAAACGGCCGGCCCTAGCCTTATCTCACTGCTACAAGTCTGGCAAGCGGAACTCATCCCGGCAATCACTTATGGGAGTGTGTGTTTGAGGGGAAGAGATGCACTCACTTTGGACAGAACTTTCTCAAGAGCTGCCAGGATAATATTTAATTTACCAAAGTACGTCTCGCCAGCCCAAATAAGGCTAGAATTCGGCATGCAAAGTCAATAAATAGCCCTCAAAGGAGCCTATGCTAAGACTTGGTATAGGATAAAAAAATCTGAAGCAGGCACACTGAACTCACATTTATGGAATGAAATACACCTAAAGAGGGAGTGTGCAGCAAGGGCCTATTTGACAGCATCAATAGATCATCTGGGACTCAAGGAACGTTGGGCAGCCTCAGGGACCAATCATTGTTTTAAACAAATTGTTAAAAATACAGTGAAAAAGCTATCACTAGTAGAAGACAAGGCAATACTTACAGAAAGAGGCCACGGATGGTTTGTGGTTCACAGCTATGACAAATCCTCTCGACAACCATACTTAGCCACAGGTTTTAATAGAAAAAAGAAAGAAAAATATCTTCACTTTCGATTGGGTATCTTACCATCTTTAGCACATCTTCCCCCGTGGAAGCGACTCCAGGATTAGTCAATATGTGGCCTATGTGAAGATGCTAATGAAAGTGTATTACACCTATTATGTATATGCAGAAATTTACAGGCTGAACAGCGACAGTTACTAAAGCCGCTTATTGTAAGTAAGCGGATAAGAACCTGTAGACAAGCTGTGAAGGCATGTTTTGGAGGTGGGGATGTACAGCTAGCATGACGCTATGTTCAATTCATGGAATTGGCAGGGGCAAAAGCTCTTTCATCAAACGACCAGATCGCTTAATCTTTGCATCTCATGGCACCGTAAAGCGTTACATTAAAGCAAAATTGACATTTTATGCTTACACCTAGACGATACATGCTTAGGTAGAAAAGCTAACAGGAAATCTTCCTTCATTGCTGTTAACAACCAACCGATGATGGAACTCTTTGAGAATTGAGCCTTGCTTTTCTTAACTTATGGTCTGTGTAAACAATTACTGACAACTGCTCTGTGCATGTTAATATAACTCATGAAAGTTTTATATGTTTTATTTAAATGGTTTTAGAATATGAATTCTGCTGTTATTACGTTTTTTATACGGAAATTTTAAAGGTTTTAATTAACCAAACAATAAATATTACTTACTTACTTATATTATTTTAAAATATATTTTCGCGAAGCCGGTGCGTGCATCGTGAGCGCAGAGTGCGTGGGTCCCATTTGACCTAAAAAAAAAAGATTTCATTGGTTCATAACATTTCCCACTGTAACTATTGAAGGACCCCACCCATTTTAATCATTCTTGTTGGAGCATCTTTAGAGAGACATCTCTTTTCCTACAAGAACGCTTTTTGCAATTTTTTGGTGGTATTTTTCACAAAATATCAAACAAAATGGCATCTGGACAGCAGCAGGAGGAAGTATCTTCTGAAGAAGAATTCTTGCAGGAGGCACCATGCAGACAGAGGCCGGAATCTGTAGTGTGGAAATTCTTCACTTTTCCACCTGGAGAGAAGAAAGTAAATGCAAGAAAGGTGACATGCAAAATTTGAGACCGAGTCCTGTCAAGAGGCAGTGAAGAAAAATACTCTTGTGGCACTGCTTCTATGTACAAGCATCTCCGGACCACACATCCTCTCAATCTTGCTCGGGAGGAAATGAGGCGAGCTGCTTTGAACCCCTCACCTGCTGTGGCAAATACGTCTGGAGCGTCCTCAGGAATACCTGGAATGGACATTAGGCCAGATTTCGCCTTTCTCGAGCAACACTGCTTGAAGTTTAAGAAACATATGCTTCAGTGAGCAGTCAGTGGATGCAGTTTGTGCTGCGCAAAGCAACCATCGTTGTTAATTTTTGTTTTGGGAATGATAAGTAATTCTAAAAGTTTCCTGTTTTATTCTTTCTTTTTTGTTCATTTTTTGAAAAAACACCCTAAAAAATTCAAAATTGTTAGAAAAAAATACAAAAGAAAATAAAATGTTCTTATCAGAACTACCTTATCTATAATTGCAAGGTAATGTGTGAAAGTTTGGTAGAATATATGTATACAACATGATTGACTGAAAGAATGCATTATTAGTGTATGGTGAATTTATAGGTGAAGATTTATGAGGAAGTACTGCAGCGTGACACTGCAAGCTCTTTCGCTGCACTGCACTGTGGCACTTCTGAAGCAAAGGGATGTGACATATGTACATGAATATGTTGCAACTCTGCGCTTCCCTCTGCACTGCCACACAAACTGCATTCATGTGGTGACACAGGCACCCTTGCACCATGGTGCAAGGATGTCTGTGTCGTCCGGAGATTGTTTTTGTGCAGGAAGGGACACCTTCTTGCACAAAATCAATCAGTAAAGGTATTTTCCTCTTTTAATGTATGCTGTGGAATGCAGCATGCATTAAAAGAGGAAAAAATGAGGAGGAATTAAAACAATTCTCCATGTTGCGCCTTGCTACACCAACTCTACGATGGCGCAACATTCACACACATCTCCAGATTTACGATTACTCATAAATCTGGAGATGTGTCTTGTTGTATGGGTGTTGCGTGGGAGCACCCACAGTAACACCTATGGAGCGCCCCTTCAAGGCAAAGTTCTGTGTATGAAGGGGTCGTACTTACAAGGAGAGGAAAAACCAACCAGGGTGGCTTTTCCTCTCCTTGTAAATATGAAGGAGTGCCTGGCGCCATCACTACGTTACAAAAAGTGACGTACTGGTGGTGCAGGGTGCTTGTAAATTTGCCCCATAAGTGCTTAGGTATTGGCAGATTGATACAATAAGAACATAGTGCTGGATGGGGGATTGAAGAATTGCATGAGACTGACAGGAGGTATCCTACGCTGCATGGGTACTACTTCAGTATTTAATGGAGTGGACGAATAGTATATATCTGCTTGGAGATTTGTAGGGATTATGCACAGAATATTTTATGTGTAGTTGTGTTAGTGCCTAGGTCAGTTTATAAGAATACCACTAGTAACTGGAATGATGACAGTGCTGCAAACAGAGTGAACACTTAATTTTTAAGTGCTTATGTATTGGTGGAGTGATAGGATAAGTAGATAGTGGTAGATAAGTGATTAAAGAAGTGCATGGGGCAGACTGGACGAATCCTATACTGCATGAGTACTAACTGGGTATTTAGAAGAGTGTATCAATAGTATGTTGCTAGTTAGAGGTCTGCTTGGATAGTGCACAGAATATTATGGCTGTACTTGTGTTAGTAGCTAGGCCATTCCATAGGTTCATGACTAGTAACTAGAATAATGACAGTATTACAAACAGAGTGTGTAGTGAATGTATAAGTGCTTAGGTATTGGTGGAGTAATAGGATAAGTAGATAGTGCTGGATGGGTGACTTTAGAAATGCATGAGACAGACAGGAGGATTCCTACACTGCAGAGGTACTAACTGGGTATTTAGAATAGCGTATCAATAGTTTGTATTTGGTTAGATGTGTGCATGCATAGTCTACAAAATATTGTACCTGCACTTGTGTTAGTGACTACGCCATTCCCTAAGTATACGACTAATAACTGGAGTATTTTCAGTGTTGCAAAGAAAGTGCGTACTGAGTTTATAAGTGCTTAGGTATTGGTGGAGTGATAGGATACGTAGATAGTGCTGGATGAGTGAATGGAGACATGCATGGGACAGACAGAAGGATTCCTAGACTGCATAGGTACTAACTGGGTATTTGGAAGAGCGTATCAACAGTATGTAGCTGGTTAGAGATCTGCATGCATAGTGTACAAAATATTGTACCTGCACTTGTGTTAGTGGCTAGGCCATTCCTTAAGTATATGACTAATAAGTGGAGTAATTTCAGTGCTGCAAAGAGAGTGCATGCTAAATGTATTCGTGCTTAGGTATTGGCAGAGTGATAGGATACGTAGATAGTGCTGGATGGTTGAATGGAGAAGTGCCATGGACAGACAGAAGGATTCCTAGACTGCATAGGTACTAACTGAGTATTTAAAAGACTGCATCAATGCTATGTAGCTGGTTAGAGGTCTCCATGCATAGTGCACAGAATATTGTAGATGTGCTAGTTTTACTGGCTTGGTCATTCCTTAGGTACATGACTAGTAACTAGAATAATTTCAGTACTGCAAAGAGAGTACATGTTGAATTTATAAGTGCTTAGGTATTGCTGAGTGATAGGATACGTAGATAGTGCTGGATGGGTGATTGGAGAAGTGCATGACAGACAGGAGGATTCCTAGGTTGCATGGGTAGTACTTTACTAAGTAGCTGGTTAGAGGTTTATATATACACAGTGCACAGCTGAATGTAGTTGTGCATTGATAGTGTTTGGATTACTTAATCTTACCTTGACAGTAGTACATATCAAAAAAAGCTAAACATTTGGATGGTCAGAGCCTTTAGAGCCTAAGAACTAGGTCAGCAGAGCTGCTCTAGAGGGAGAGAACCAGGGCAGCAGAGCTGCTTTAGAGGGAGAGAACCAGGGCAGCAGAGCAGCTCTAGAGCCTAAGAACCAGGTCAGCAGAGCTGTTCTAGAGGCAGAGAACCAGATCAGCAGAGCTGCTTTAGAGAGAGAGAACCAGGGCAGCAGAGCTGCTCTAGAACCAGAGAACCTGGCCAGCAGAGCTGCTTTAGAGCCTGAGAACCAGGTCAGCGGAGCTGCTCTAGACCCCAAGAACCAGGTCAGCAGAGCTGCTCTAGAGGGAGAGAACCAGGTCAGCAGAGCTGATTTAGAGCCTGAGAAACAGGTCAGCAGAGCTGTTCTAGAGCCTAAGAAGCTGGTCAGCAGAGCTGCTCTAGAACCAGAGAATCAGGTCAGCAGAGATGCTCTGGAGGCTGAGAACCAGGTCAGCAGAGCTGCTGTAGAGGGAGAGAACAAGGTCAGCAGAACTGCTTTAGAGCCAGTGAACCAGGTCAGCAGAGCTCTATAGAGGGAGAGAACCAGGTCAGCAGAGCTGCTCTGGAGCCAAAGAACCAGGTCAGCAGAGCTGCTTTAGAGCCATAGAACCAGGTCAGCAGAACTGCTTTAGAGCCAGAGAACCAGGTCAGCAGAGCTGCTCCAGAGGCAGAGAACCAGGTCAGCAGAGCTACTTTAGAGCGAGAGAAACAGGTCAGCTGAGCTGCTTTAGAGCCAGAGAACCAGGTCAGCAGAGCTGCTCTAGAGCCAGAGAACCAGGTCAGCAAAGCTGCTTTAGAGCCATAGAACAAGGTCAGCAGAGCTGATTTAGAGCCATAGAACCAGGTCAGCAGAGCTGCTCTAGAGCCAAGAGACCAGGTCAGTAGAGCTGCTTTAGAGTGAGAGAACCAGGTAATCAGAACTGATTTAGAGCCATAGAATCTGGTCAGCAGAGCTGCTTTAGAGCCAGAGAACCAGGTCCGCAGAGTTGTTGTAGAGCCAGAGAACCAGGTCAGCAGCGCTGCTCTAGAGCCTACGAACTAGGTCAGCACAGCTGCTCTAGAGCCAGAGAACTAGGTCAGCAGAGCTGCTGTAGAGCCAGATAAACCAGGTCAGCAGAGCTGCTTTAGAGGGAGAGAACCAGGTCAGCAGAGCTGCTCTAGAGCCAGAGAACCAGGTCAGTAGAGCTGCTGTAGAGCCAGAGAAACCAGGTCAGTAGAGCTGCTTTAGAGGGAGAGAACCAGGTCAGCAGAGCTGCTCCAGAGGGAGAGAACCGGGTCAGCAGAGCTGTTCTCGAGCCAGAGAACCATGTCAGCAGAACTGCTTTAGAGCCATAGAACCGGGTCGGCAGAGCTGCTTTAGAGCCAGAAAACCAGGTCAGCAGACCTGCTGTAGAGCCAGAGAAACAAGGTCAGCAGAGCTGCTTTAGAGGGAGAGAACCAGGTCAGCAGAGCTGCTTTAGAGCCAGAGAACCAGGTCAGCAGAGCTGCTCTAGCTGACACTGACTGACACTGACTGACTGACATTGAATGGTTGACACTGACTGACACCGACTGACACTGACTGACACTGGTTGACTGACACTGACTGACACTGATTGACTGACACTGACTGACACTGATTGACTGACACTGACTGACACTAATTGACTGACACTGACTGACTACTCTCTACTACTCTCTCTCTACTACTCACTCTCTACTACTTACTCTCTGCTACTAACTCTACTACTCTCTTCTACTCACTCTCTACTACTCTCTCTACTGCTCTCTACAACTCACTCTCTACTACTCACTCTCTACTACTCTCTACTACTTACTCTCTACTAGTCACTCCCTACTACTCTCTACTATTCACTCTCTATTACTCACTCTCTACGAATCACTCTCTACTACTCATTCGCTACTACTTTGTACTGCTCACTCTCTACTACTCACTGTTTACTACTCTCGACTACTCTCTACTACTACCCTCTACTACTCACTCTCTACTACTCACTCTCTACTACTCACTCTCTACTACTCACTCTACTATTCTCTACTGCTCTCTCTTTACTACTCTACTACTCACTCTTTGCAACTCTTTACTACTCTCTCCCTACTACTCACTCTCTACTTCTCACTCTACTACTCACTCTCTACTACTCTCTCTCTACTACTCACTCTCCACTACTCACTCTCTACTACTCGCTCTCTACTACTCTCTACTGCTCACTCTCCACTACTCACTCTCTACTACTCTCTACCACTCACTCTCTACTTCTCTACTACTCTCTCTCTACTACTCCACTACTCTCTACTATTCACTCTCTACTGCTCACTCTCTACTACTTTACTACTCCCTACCACTCTCTCTCTACTACTCTCTCTCTACTACTCTCTACTACTCACTCTACTACTCACTCTCTACTACTTTACTACTCCCTACCACTCTCTCTCTACTACTCTCTCTCTACTACTCTCTACTACTCACTCTACTACTCACTCTCTACTACTCTCTCTGCTACTCACTTTCTACTACTCACTCTCTACTACTCTCTCTCTACTACTCCACTACTCTCTACTACTCACTCTCTACTGCTCACTCTCTACTACTTTACTACTCCCTACCACTCTCTCTCTACTACTCTCTCTCTACTACTCTCTACTACTCACTCTACTACTCACTCTCTACTACTCTCTCTGCTACTCACTTTCTACTACTCACTCTCTACTACTCACTCTCTACTACTCACTCTCTAGTACTCCCTCTAATACTCACTCTCTACTACTCTCTACTACTCAATCTCTATTACTCATTTTCTACTCTCTACCTCTCTCTACCTCTCTCTCCACTACTCTCTACCTCTCTACCTCTACCTCTACCTCACCACCTCTACTCTCTACCTCTACCTCTCTACCTCTACCTCTCTACATCTACACCTCTACCTCTCTACCTCTCTACCTCTCTCTACCCTCTCTACACGCACACATATGCACATATATATATATGCATATATATGCATATGCATTTATATAATCTGCATATCTATATAAATACAAATATAAATGCATGCATACATATACATATACATATATGCATACATTTGCATGCTATGTACATGAAAGTTTGAAAAATACTAATATAAAAGCAAAGCTAAAAAGCCACCTAATTACAAACAGAGTAGCTTTAACTTAAACGAGGGCGAGACCTATTGCAATGCTTGTCCATCAAGAAGGCATTCAGATGTGTCACACTTTTGCCCTAAATTCTAAATGTTAGCACTCTAGTTGCTCATTAGATCACTGTAGTAAAGCTACTGCTCACCAGGGAAGTCTGCTGCTGGTATTCAAAGTGCATGTTTCAGTCTGCATGTCAGATTATTTTTAATGAAATAGAAGAGAATTTGAGAAGTCAAAATGTGACCTAATTTTTCTTTCTGCAGCACTAATCATAACTTCTATGGAAAAATGAACCCCCTCATTTTGTTCCTTTGCAAAATAAATGTTTTAAGTGTTACCACTTTATTCCAACAAGATGGCTTCAGGTGTGCCATACGTTTGTCATAGGTAAGACTGTTAGCGCTCTAGTTGTTCTTTAGAACACTCTGGGACATTCTGTCATTGGGTTATACTTGGGCTACATCTGGATGATATATGTGCTACATTTGGGCTCTTTTGCTCTGGTGACCATCTTGGGAGACTTATTTATTATGAAGTTTCCTAATTTTCTCATTTACTACTGTGTCCTCAGTAGGAAATACTTTCAGTTTTTTACTTTGATTCCATGAAGAAGGCATATACTTGGTCTCTAGTAATCGCAAGGCACTGTCTCTGTCCCCACCCTTGCGCGATGGCGGTATGCAGTCAATGGCATAATACCAAAGAAGAGTGTTATCACTGCCATGTTTAGCTTCAAAATGCCGTGCAACGGGGTATGATTGATCTTTATTATTGATCGCCCGGAGGTGTTGTAGAATCCTCATGTGCACGGGTAATTTTGTGCTGCCGATGTAACGGAGTGCGCAAGGGAACTCCAAAACATAAACCACGTATTCCGTTTTGCATGTTATACGTCGTTTAATTTTTACTGGTTGGGGCAAGAAAGGGGTGGTATAGTCCTTAATGTTTTTTGCATGTTTGCAAGCTTTACAAGTAAAGCATTTGAAAAAACCTTTTTGTTTAGACAGCCAATTGGAGGGTGGCCTGATTTCTGGATTACATTTGTCCAGGCAATTGCCCATAGATCTAGCTTTACGAAATGTCATTTGCGGGGTATGATTGCTCTTAATTAAATCCTCGCCAATAACTGGATCTTTTAACAGCAAATCCCAATGTCTCCTAAGTATTTTTCTTATGGCCGCTTGTTGTTTACTGTAAGTGATGATGACTCTCACTTTATTAGTAGCGCCATTGGATGCAATAGGGATTTTAGGGGCCAGTGCACTGTCACGAGTCAAGGACTCAGTCTTGCGGATGGCCTTCTCTATAATAGAGGTACTGTAACCCCTTGAAAGAAACCTGTCCTTACAGCTGTTTTGGGCCAGTTTACATTCCTCCACACTGCTACAGATACGTTTGATCCTCAGCATCTCCCCATATGGGATGCTGTTAATCAAATGTTGGGGATGGTGGCTAGATGCATGTAATACTGAGTTCCCAGCGGTCGGTTTGCGATGTAGTCTGGTACATATTCTATTATCACAGATGTACACCTCCACATCAAGGAAGACTACCGACACCTTACTCATTTGGGCAGTGAACTCTAAATTCAGTTGATTGATGTTTAGCCTGTTAATAAAGTCCCTGGCCAGATCCTCTGACCCCCTCCACAAAAGGAAGAGGTCATCTATATACCTAAGCCAAAGAGGGACATGTGTCCTCAAGGTTGCCACATGTTCTTGTTGCAGGACCTGCTCCTCCCACCAGCCCATATGTAGGCAAGCATAGCTTGGGGAGAAGCAGGCCCCCATGGCAACCCCCCTGATTTGCTGAAAAACAGTATTATCAAAAGTGAAATAGTTATATTCCAAACACATTTTGATCATATCAATCAACACCTTATTATCAAGCATAAAACATGCAGGTCTGCAATTTAGATAATGCTCAACCGCTTTAAGCCCATCCCGATGACCAATAGAAGTGTAGAGGGACGCAACGTCCATAGTAATTAAGATCAGATCATCAGACCAGTTACTTTCATGAATTTTTCTTAAGAAGTCCGAAGTATCCCTGACATAAGATGGCAATGTGACAACCCATTCCTGTAGAAAATAATCTACGTACTTGGATGTATATATATATATTTTTTTTTACTTTAATTTCTAAAAAACAATTGAACAGATTTACACCATTTAACAAGAAGGCACGACTCTGAACCAAGGGCTACCATTTTGCCAAATGTTGTGTCATTTCATTCAGTAGTTAGGGCTGTAGCTGCGATTAAAGGTTCCTATGGAAAATTGCATGGGGAAAACACGTTTTTTGACCCCCCTTTTTTCTCGGCCCCCGCTTCACGAATCACTGTGAAACTTTCAGGATAGGAGCGGACCGGAGCACACCACCAGTGCCAAAGGTATTGCTAATAGAATGTTGCCGATTTCCTATGGAAAATAGGTTCTAACTATAACTACCTACTGGCGACCGCCAGTAGGTAATATATCTATATAAATAAAAATGTAACTGTTCGTTTGTTCAAAATCTCAAATCTCCGAAAGTTCTTCACCAACTGCTTTGAAATTATAACACAACTTTGCATTTGAATACGTGCATGTTTTTATATACACAACGTAGGATTCGAATACGCGCGTGTCAAAAACGTGCGTTTTTTTAATCTAAAGGACGAACAGACCCTATCGATTGGGTTGCTGTGCAACAACTACAATAGACGCATAGAGCCAATAGTCTACATATATTAGGATGGACAGTTGGTGTCAGGATGGCAGACTGAGAAGTGGGTGGAGGGAGGGGGGAGGAGTTGGTTCACTTTGCAACATTAGCGCGTGTTTATATATACACAACGTTGGATTCAAATACGTGTGTGTCCAATATGCGTGTGTTTTTAATCGAAAGGCCAAACAGACCCTATTGATTTGGTTGCTGCGCAACAAATACAAGAGACGCATATAGGCAATACTCTACATATATTAGGATGGACAGTTGGTGTCAGGATGGCAGACCGGGAAGTGGTTGGAGGGAGGGGGGAGGAGTTGGTTCACTTTGCAACATTAAGAAAGGACGCATAGAGACAATAGTCTAAATAGATTAGGATGGACAATTGGTGTCAGGATGGCAGACCGGGGTGGAGGGAGGAGGGAGGAGTTGGTTCACTTTGCAACATTAGCGCATCAGACCGGGAAGTGGGTGGAGGGAGGGAGGAGGAGCTGGACAAAAACATATTGTACCCACAAGCATCGTGAAATTATACATATTAGAAACGTGCACTTACTTTTTTCTTTCTCTTCCATTTAACCAGACTGAGCTACAGCAAAGCGTGGCCGGGTACAGCTAGTATATATATATAGATATGATGGTGAAATTTTCCCAATGTACAGACCAGAATGAAGTCAAAAGCACCATAAAACTGATTGATGAGAGGATTAAAATCTTTGAGAAAGGGGTACTTGAACGAAGAGAAAGAACATTTTCGCGAGATGAAAGAGACTACAAAACTGGCCGAATTCTAACCTTTGCGTGAAAATTCAACAAAATCAGCCAACGTGGCCAAAGACAAAGCCTTGGGGATCGTTGACAAAGGCATGAGTGGCTCCACCACGGATGTCAGCTCTGATCATGAATCGATTGACAGCGCTGACTCAAATCAGGGGGAACTATCTTCTTTTTCCGAGGAGGAACGCCTCATGCAGATGAACCAAGAACAATCCTACAGGGGAAAACCAGGAGGAAAAGGAAGAGACGCCAATGCAAGAGCAAGAAAAGACCGTGCAGGGGAAGAAAAGAACAGCAATACTGGCATGGAAACAAGAAACCAGGATCCCAAGAAGAAATAATGGCTGACAGCACACAGCAGCTCACGGTAATGAACCTTTCCTGTAGACCCATTACACCCGTAGAAGAAGATGTCCTAAAATTTGGTTTGTCATTTTGTCCTGATAACAATGTAGGCTATGCTAGTACGCAAGTTGATCTATACACATTTGTATGTAAGGTTAAATTGTTTAAAATACACAGCTCACAAGGGACTATAACAACCAGCAATGTCACTGCACAAATCTCTAATGAGGGTACTGTACAAACATTAGCCATAGCTGATATACCCGCTCTAGTGGACATGCAGGATCTCTTAAACCAGAACACTACATCCAGTCTTGCACCAAATCCACTTAATCCTGAGGGTGATAACATTACACTACATTCATTAGGACTACCCACTGACACGATAGGTATGACACATTTTAGAGCCCCCTCTAGGTATGTACGGCAGACACCCAAAGACAATATAGACCTGTTCCATGAGACTGTCAGCAATGACATACTCAAACCCATTGACACCAGCCCAAAAATTAAAATATGAAGAAAGAACACTGGGATGCTATTTCCAGTTTGCAAAAAGATGACAGCATTGTCATCATATCATCCGATAAGGGGGGTAACATCGTCATAATGGACAGGGCCAAGCACATACAAGAGGCACAGAAAACCGATCCAATTATTGGTATGGACATCCCACTGGGACCTCTAGTTACCTTTAAAAGAGCAAATTCCCTCAAAGACAAGCTGGTCCATAGCCATTTAGACAGTCCACCAACAAGATCAAATTCATTAGCAACAATGAAAGGCTTCTTCCCGTGTGGAAGATGCAAAGCGTGTGCATACAGTAAAAGAGTATTGGGATATGAGGTCCCTGGCCTAAAAAACCGAAGACCCATTATTAAATTCATAACATGCCAAACAACTCATGTTGTTTATTGTCTAGTGTGCCCCTGCAAGTTAAAGTACATAGGGAGTACGATAAATGCAGTTAAATTAAGGATTCTAGAGCACATGTGTGCTATTGCCAACAAAGACATGTCTTACCCGGTGGCAAGACACTTCGCCATCAAGCATCAAAGCAATCGGGATTTGCTCCAATACTTTGCATTGGATCACATCCCAATGCACATAAGAGGTGGGGACATGACATTAAAACTTAGAAGGTTGGAGTCTAGATTTATTATTGACTTACAAACAAAGAATCCTAGGGGTCTGAACAGCGGAGAAGAACTAGCAGTGCACCTAGGAAATTAGGCCATCCGTTCTCATTTAAAAACCAGATATCTGAAAGACAATAATAATTAATTATGGAGTATTTAAGATAATTTTAGAGGTTATATGGAAGCTCCAGTACACGGACCCGCCAAAAGCCGATCCACGGCAAGATTATTTTCAATGAATGTGCAACATGAAAATTTGGTTATAATGATACCATGTTTTAAGTAAGTTTTAACATATTGGATGTTTTGACTGAAATAAATGTAAAATGATGACATTTTAACACTGTTTTTAAGGATGAAATAGTGATATTTGCACATTCTAAGATGGCACTCACCCAACTATGACGGTGACTAGCCCTACCTCGATGTCGTTACTCCCTATCTGGTAGAACTGTGTAAATACATGCGTCCTCGGTTCACATTTTGTGAACACACTGAGGAAGGGAGTTTCCCGAAAAGCGTCTGTGCAAGCGTTGTGAATAAAGAACTACTGACGATTACCCCGTGAGTGCTGTGCTTCTTTCCCGGCTGGGAGAGGGGATTCTTTGAGCGCTAATATTACACGGAGCACCACCGTGTTCTCGGCACCCACCTGGGAGTGCCCCGTTGTTTGGAAGGGTGCAACAGGAGCAAATATTGTTTTTCAACGGAGGCACAGCCCCGAGATTGGATTTGGCAGCCGTAAATATACCACGGAAAACCCGCGAAGTGGCCGTAACGACAACGGCCCTGAAGATAGTCGGGTAAGCTGCAAGTTTGCAGAACATTATTTCTTCTGCCTTTGTACAATCCAAATCAAAGGGGTCTGGTGAGAGGATATCGTCACTGTCAAAAGACAAGGAGACCGGGACCGGTACTCCATCATTGAACAACAACTATGTTCAGTGAATCAGCGCGGGAGGAAGCAGCCACATATATATTTAAAAAGAAGAAGGATGGCATCATACGCGGCAATGCCGCAGAAAGTATCAAAACATCAGACACTCTGACATTAAAGTACACGAAGTTGGAAAGGCTTTATGAGCGAGAAATTCGCAAATGGTGGGAGGCGACCTCTCTCCAAAATTATATTGAAGTAGAGAGAGTCATGCGCGGTTTGCGTATCTATACCGTACCCGCCTATGAAAACCCAGACCCACGCTTACTAGAGGAATGGACTAAACATACTGCATTATACTGTAAGGGCAGCCTAGAAATACTGGTCAAATTCGCATGGAGCGATAGAGCAAAAGCACTGGAAGAAATAAAGATATTGGAGGATGAGCTGGCAAATAATACAGATAAAGAGAAACAAGAAGAACTAAAAGATAAAATGAAAAAAAGGCTACAACAATATGAGCTAAAAATCCGTCAAAGAAATGAGGAAAAATTTGATCGAGATGAGAGAGATTATTCCATGGGTCGGATTATAACATTTGCAAAAAAATTTGACGGTCCCAGAAAAGAAATAACCAAAAAGAAACTCAATCCAGCCCAGACACCCGCGAGAGTAGAAACTCCAGAATCAGAAGTAACAGAGAATGAACTCTCGGGGGAAGATGTAGCTAGTCCATCTGGGGCACGAAAGAAGACTCCTTTTCATGAGGAATTCTACCTCATCCACCTATCCTGGCTGAGGGGGGGGGAGCAAACCCCCGGAACAAGTCGCCGTCAAACAAGGAGGGGAGGTCGGAAAAAGAAAAGGCAGAGGAAACACGCCAGTGAGAGTGACCAGAAGCACCAGAAGGGGCAGATGGTGAACGAGGCAGATACCCTCACAATCGTGACCTTAAGCGGAAAACAACTAACAGAAACAGAAGAATCGGTTCTGAAGCTGGGCCTTTCTTTCTGCCCACAGACAAAATTGGAGTTCACTCAAACAAGAATAGATGTCTTTAAATTTCCGAGAAAATTAAAATTGCATAAACATTTTAAGACTAAGCCAAACATTAAAGAAGAAACAAGACTAATAAAAACAAGAATTAAAGACACTGATTTACTGACACTTGACGATTTAACAACCCTTGAATTACTAGAAGAAATGAGACAAGAAACTACCAAGGATGATAGCAATACCGGAACCCTGACACAGAGAAGCAGGGATGTAGGAGTTGATCAGGAAGCTCCTGAGAGTCCATTTAAACCAGCATCACAATTCCTGCCCCAAATACCTCAGGATTCTATTGACATCTTTTCTGAGGCAGTCATGAAAGACTTAACTAAATTCCGGTCAAAGGGTAACTCAGTCAAGCCTGGCTTACTAAAGCGCAAACTATCGCTCTGAAAGGACTAGAGAAGGATCCCAATGTCATTTACAAACCTTCGGATAAAGGAGGAAATATTGTCCTACTATCAAGAGACCAATATGTGGGAGAAGCATTGAGACAATTAACAGATAAAGACCATTATGAACTCACAACAACTAAGAGATACCAAGAAAGCATTACTGAGTTTCATACTCAGATTCAGAAATGGCACAATAAAACAATGTTAAGCACTGAAGAATATCTGTTCTTAAGAACTATGAATCCTATTATCCCGACATTCTATCAATTAGCGAAAATTCACAAGGACACCAAGGATCCACCGGGAAGACCGATAGTCTCCCCGATTGGAAGCCTTACTGAAAATGTGTCGATCTTTATAGATCATTTCTTATTTCAGTCGGTGTTATCCTTGACATCATACATTAGGGATACAAAAGACTTTATATCACATATTGAGAAACTCACTTGGGATCCAGGCTAGACACTAATGGTTTGAGACATCACGAGCCTCTATACAAGTATAGTACATTTACAAGGCTTAAAAGCAGTGGAGTATTTTCTTAAAAAAATACCATTAAAATTTGCAGGACACAGCACAATGTTACTGGAGATGACTGAATTTTGTTTGTTAAATAACATTTTCCTTTTTCAGGGGGACCTCTACAGACAGGTCTCAGGGACCGCGATGGGCACCTGCTTCGCCCCCAGCTACGCAAATTTATTCGTGGGCTGGTGGGAGGAACAGGTGGCCTGGTCTGTGGGAAACACTGAATGGACGGAAAAAATTGTCACCTGGTATCGTTACATAGACGATCTCTTCCTGGTGTGGAGGGGATCGGTTGAAAGTGCTAAACAATATGTAGATCATCTTAATGATAATAACATCAATCTACGATTCTCGGGCGAAATAAGCTCAGTGGGAGGGAGCTATCTCGACCTTAGAATCGAAATCAGAGATAATACAATCACCACAGCACTTTATCGCAAGCCAACCGCTGGTAACAGCATTTTATATGCTGACAGTGGTCATCCAAAGAAATTAAAGCAAAGTATTCCTTATGGGGAGTTGTTACGTCTTAAACGGAACTGCTCTCAAGAGCAAGATTTCTTAAAAGCTGCGGGCAAAAGTATACAAAGATTTTCTGCTAGGGGATACAATGTCAAACATCTAAGGAACTCACTAAAGAGAGTAACTAGATTACCCAGGAAAGAATTACTGAAAAAAGAAGGCAGTAAAAAGAACGATGATCCTCTCCCTCACCAATGACCCCACCACCGCCAGAGCCAACCTACACGAAGGGATGAAAGAGGTAGCCAAATGGATGAAGAACAGCTGCCTGAAACTGAACTCGGACAAGACGGAAGTCCTCATCCTGGGATCCTCACCCTCCGCCTGGGACGACTCCTGGAGGCCCCCCGCCCTAGGCAGCGCACCCAAACCAACAGACCACGCACGCAACCTGGGTTTCATCCTGGACTCCTCCCTCTCCATGACCAGACAAGTCAACGCCGTCTCCTCGTCGTGCTTCAACATCCTATGCATGCTACGCAAGATCTTCCGGTGGATCCCCACCGAGACCAGGAAGACGGTCACCCAGGCCCTCGTCACCAGCTGACTGAACTACGGCAACTCCCTCTACGCCGGAACCACCGCCAAACTCCAGAAGAGACTCCAGCGGATCCAGAACGCCTCAGCACGACTCATCCTGGACATCCCCCGTCGCAACCGCATCTCCGGACACCTGAGAGACCTGTAGTGGCTCCCGGTCAACAAGAGAATCACCTTCCGTCTCCTCACCCACGCACACAAAGCCCTGCACAACCAAGGCCCAGGATACCTCAACAGCCGCCTCAACTTCTACGCTCCCAAACGCCAGCTTCGATCGACCAACCATGCCCTCGCCGCCGTCCCCCGCATCCGAAGAGCCACCACAGGGGGAAGGTCCTTCTCCTACCTCGCCGCCAAGACTTGGAACTCCCTCCCGACCCACCTCCGCCTGACCCAGGACCACCTCGTCTTCAGGAAGCAGCTCAAGACCTGGCTGTTCGAGCAGTAGCGGACCCCCCCTAAGCGCCTTGAGACCCTCCTGGTGAGTAGTGCGCTATACAAATGCCTGATTGATTGATTGATTGATTGATTGATTGATTGATTGAGAGCAGGTTTCGTATGATAACTACATACTCTGAAGAAACCAATTTCTTAAAAAATACACTACGAAAGAATTGGCATATACTGAAAACCAATCCAATTAGTGGTATGGACATCCCACCGGGACCACTAGTTACCTTTAAAAGAGCAAAGTACCTCAAAGATAAGCTGGTCCATAGCCATTTAGACATTCCACCAACAAGATCAAATTCATTAGCAACAATGAAAGGCTTCTTCCCGTGTGGAAGATGCAAAGCGTGTGCATACAGTAAAAAAGTATTGGGATATGAGGTCCCTGGCCTAAAAAACCGAAGACCCATTAATAAATTCATAACATGCCAAACAACTCATGTTGTTTATTGTCTAGTGTGCCCCTGCAAGTTAAAGTACATAGGGAGTACGATAAATGCAGTTAAATTAAGGATTCTAGAGCACATGCGTGCTATTGCCAACAAAGACATGTCTTACCCGGTGGCGGGACACTTCACCATCAAGCATCAAAGCAATCGGGATTTGCTCCAATACTTTGCATTGGATCACATCCCAATGCACATAAGAGGTGGGACATGACATTAAAACTTAGAAGGTTGGAGTCTAGATTTATTATCGACTTACAAACAAAGAATCCTAGGGGTCTGAACAGCGGAGAAGAACTGGCAGTGCACCTAGGAAATTATGCCATCCGTTCTCATTTAAAAACCAGATATCTGAAAGACAATATCAATTAATTATGGAGTATTTAAGATAAGCCGATACACTGCTTTAATTTTAGAGGTTATATGGCGGCTCCAGTACACGGACCCGCCAAAAGCCGATCCACGGCAAGATTATTTTCAATGAATGTGCAACATGAAAATTTGGTTATAATGATACCATGTTTTATGTAAGTTTTAACATATTGGATGTTTTGACTGAAATAAATGTAAAATGATGACATTTTAACACTGTTTTTAAGGATGAAATAGTGATATTTGCATATTCTAAGATGGCACTCACCAAACTATGACAGTGACTAGCCCTACCTAGATGTCGTTACTCCCTATCTGGTAGAACTGTGTAAATACATGCGTCCTCGGTTCACATTTTGTGAACACACTGAGGAAGGGAGTTTCCCGAAACGCGTCTGTGCAAGCATTGTGAATAAAGAACTACTGACGATTACCCCGTGAGTGCTGTGCTTCTTTCCCGGCTGGGAGAGGGGATTCTTTGGGTGCTAATATTACACGGAGCACCACCGTGTTCTCGGCACCCACCTGGGAGTGCCCCGTTGTTTGGGAGGGTGCAACAGGAGCAAATATATATATATATATGTGATCAAGGCTACAGTGTCGTAGCCGAAACGCGTCATACTGGCGACAAGGGAGCAATAAACTAGCTTTGAAACCATCTTCAGCGCTGTTGTGTGGTCTGTTCCTGCGTTTTGCTGTGTCGGAATCCAGAGCCGATCTGCAGGAGTTTGGAACAGACATATATATATATATCTATATTCACTAAAAAGAACATAGGTTTCAGGCCTTATATAGTTAGGAATTAGCTTTAAAAAAAACTTTGAAATTCACTCAAAAAAAGTTTTAGGGGTGTTATAGTTTGCTGGACATTTCACTCATACAAAACCATTGAAATTGCTCCTATATAGTTAGTTGGACTAACTATATTTCGCACACCCGCAATGCACTGCTGATGATGTCACATATTAGATCATTCATGACATGGTCAGTGACATCACTGATGACATCTCAAGTGACATCACGGATGACATCACTGATGACATCATCCAGTGAATTTGGTTTGCTTCTTTATTTAAATATGCATTATATATATAGCAATTTGCATTGAAGAATGAGTGGATATATATAAATAAATATTTGGATGGAGGATTTAGTAGCAGTGTAATTGACTGTTTACTTGACCAATTTATAGTGTCTCACTAAATATAGTGGATAGGGACTAAACTGTGCGAATATCTGTATCACTTTGTCAGTTGTTGTGTAAACTGGTTCTCCAGTTGGTTACTAGCTATGTGAAAGTCTATATCAGTTATTGATTAGATAACTGAGTATTTGTATGGGAGAGTGAAAGTGTGTGTGGTTCGGTTGGGGGTGTGTGACTGCCCAAAAATGTGTGAATAGTTGATTCAGTAGATATATGAAGTTAAAATTACATGTTCTAACAATTTGGTTGAATGAATCTCTTTAAGGGTGTGGTGATGAGCAAATATATTTCTCAATGGTACATGTCCAACAAACTAGAAAAATAATATGGCTGAGATACCCGCCACCCCCTCTCAACACAATCCCCAAAGGAGGGAAACCGGAAACAGTTCTTGAAGTTTTTGGAAGAGGGAGGGAGTAACCCTCCCGGCCGTATTTATTAAAACAAAATTAAAACATTAAATCAACATTTTATTATGTACAATTTCATTACCACATTGCGATGTTTGGCTAACCTTAACAGATTCTCTAATACAGAGGTTCACCTAGCCGAACTAACATCCTACACACATTTACTTGAAATTATGAAATTGTACATCCTAACGTTTAAGGGCCAACGGCAAGGTCGTAACCGGTGTCAAGATCCCTAACCAGAAATACCCCCCCACTTGTGAGGGGCGACAGCACTGAGGCGTACCTCAAGTGCAACTACCAATTTCCCTTTGACTTGACGGGGGCACCAATAAAACTCGACGCCACTTAAAGGTCGTTCGAGGACTCGTGTGAGGTATCTAGAAGGTAGCGTAGACCCCCCCCCCAAAAACCCCGCACAACTTACCACATCTGCCGTCGCAGACGTCACTGGCCCCGGGAAATTCCCCAGGAGGGGGCTGTAACCCCTCCTACACAGGAAGGGGCCTTGACCGCCTTTCCTTTTCTTTCGGCGACCCATCCTTAGAAGGGACCGCCTCCCCGTTGAGGGGCCAATGGCCACCTCTCCCGAGCGCTCCCATCCGTGTTGGGTGACGCCCACTCATAGGGATCTTCCAATTAGTGCTCACCGATCATGACCTTACCGCCCGACCAAAATAAATACGACAATGCTAACTAAATGACTAAACTAAAATCACAGTAGCAACTATACTTTCATTAAAAGCATGCTACCAATGAACACCAAAGCAGAATTTCTTTATTTGCAAAACGTACCACAAATCGACATTCTTTATTACCTACTCAAAATCATCACGATAATACCACAACCTGTAAACGAAAATCAGAGTTATCCATTAACTTTATTCAAAACCACTTGCTGTCATCAGGGGCTGGTGGGTGGGTCAAAATTGGCTCTTTGTTCCGTCTCGAGCTCACGTGCAGTGAGGAGGTGCAGCTTCAGAGCACAGGAACAAGAGGATGCCTTCCGGTCTTGCGTCCCCTTTTATCCGTCTTCAGGGTGGGCGTAAACCCGCCCCTGCCTGCCCCGAGGGCGTGGCCAGCCGCGTTAGTGTCTAGGCCAGCCCACTCTAGGGCGGGAAAAAGCGCGCCCCGGCTACGCCGCTTCGGGCATACCAGCCGGGACACGCCTCCCGCCCAAGATGGCTTCCCGGGGGGATCGTGGTACTCTGCCATACGTGCGGGGGGACCGAGTGGTCGCCCCTTTCCATATGGCTGAGATACCCGCCACCCCCTCTCAACACAATCCCCAAAGGAGGGAAACCGGAAACAGTTCTTGAAGTTTTTGGAAGAGGGAGGGAGTAACCCTCCCGGCCGTATTTATTAAAACAAAATTAAAACATTAAATCAACATTTTATTATGTACAATTTCATTACCACATTGCGATGTTTGGCTAACCTTAACAGATTCTCTAATACAGAGGTTCACCTAGCCGAACTAACATCCTACACACATTTACTTGAAATTATGAAATTGTACATCCTAACGTTTAAGGGCCAATGGCAAGGTCGTAACCGGTGTCAAGATCCCTAACCAGAAATACCCCCCCCACTTGTGAGGGGCGACAGCACTGAGTCGTACCTCAAGTGCAACTACCAATTTCCCTTTGACTTGACGGGGGCACCAATAAAACTCGACGCCACTTAAAGGTCGTTCGAGGACTCGTGTGAGGTATCTAGAAGGTAGCGTAGACCCCCCCCAAAAACCCCGCACAACTTACCACATCTGCCGTCGCAGACGTCCCTGGCCCCGGGAAATTCCCCAGGAGGGGGCTGTAACCCCTCCTACACAGGAAGGGGCCTTGACCGCCTTTCCTTTTCTTTCGGCGACCCATCCTTAGAAGGGACCGCCTCCCCGTTGAGGGGCCAATGGCCACCTCTCCCGAGCGCTCCCATCCGTGTTGGGTGACGCCCACTCATAGGGATCTTCCAATTAGTGCTCACCGATCATGACCTTACCGCCACAGGCCGGATAGTTGACCGGCTATCCGGACCCCCCACAAAGCTCCTACCTAAAGGTCATGTTTTAACGTTTTTAACCATGCTAAGAAGTCTCCTATGAGTAACTCATTCCCCACCCGAGACAAATGCACACCATCCCCCAAATACATACTGTCATCATTAATACAGCCATGCGAAATAGAATGCAATGTCCTGGAACGGAACAACCTACTCACTTTGTTATTAAGCTTTCTAACAGAATGATTCAAAGCAGGAATAGGAATAGCCCCTCACCATACCTTTCGTGGGATCATATGGGACCACGCAATTATGCACCCCGGAACTCTCCTTGCCAACCAACTTACAGTGGAAAGCATTGCCTCCAGGAGAAGTCGTCTACCGGTGGTGACTAAATCATTGCCCCCTAGATGTACTATGACTATAGACGGCGGTGACCTCGTCCGCCCTAACAAACCCTCGAAAAATGTTTGAAACTGGTCAATACAGAGACCGCCTCTTCCGTAGAAGGACACCCTGTACCCGTATTCCCCAGCTACGTGAATCATGTCACCTGCTTTGAATACGTCCGCGGCACGCCTCACGTATGAGTGGCCCACGACCCACACCTCCTTTTTCACAGCCGGTGATGTCTGACCGCTGGCCCGGTGTTGGGTCGACTGCATAGTCCGCCCCGCCTCGTAGGCTTGCGCAACTGAAAATCAAACAAAAACAAGAGGCGTGAGTACATCATTACAGCTTCACAACATGTGCAACCGCACATACCTCTTATAACAATTGGAGGACCAACGCCCCACTTGTTTTACTTGTTCAACATTAAGACCCCTAGCTGTAGCTTCCGTAGCAGCCCCTATCCGAAAGGAATGGGTCCCAAACTCGCCCGGGTTCAAGCCCGCAGCGGCAATTGACATCGCAAGCACCCGCTGAAACTGAAATTTCGTCAGTGGGGTGGCGTCCGCGTGTCTCAACAAGGTCCCCCCCCATGATGCCACCCTTCGTGCCAGGTAGTCATCTAAACACTTTACCGGACACATGGAGGACCCGGGAATCCTGCGTATGATTATGCAGTCACCCATCCCACCCTGATCGGTCTTGGACCTGACAAAGGAGACAGTCATCGTCTCTCCTCCGATCTGAACGTGTTCCTGGCACAAACCCCCTGTCACATCCTGTTTGTTCCTTGCCACTAGTTCACTTACCCGCATCGCCCCATGAAATGCCAGCGTAAACGCGGCTCGGAACAACACTGTCTCGAACTGAGATGAACATATGGAAGGGAGTGTGGCCAACAACTGGGCCAACCTATCCAAACCTATCGGGCGCCTCTCATCTACTCTGCGACCCTCAAGGCATTGCCACCCACGCAGCGCTTTCTGTACCACGAAAGACGCTGTCGGGTCCTGGATACCATGAGCCCTGGCAACAAAGGAAATGGCGGCACGATGCCTCTGGGCCGTAGCCACTGATTTCCCAGCCCTACGTAGGGACATCAGAAAATTCACTACCCATTCCTCGTGGCCCCAAAGCCCCTCTCTATCGGTCCCCAAAAAGGCTAAGTAGGACCGAAACGCCCCTTCATATGCCTTCCTCGTCCTTGGTGCTAGACTCTCTCCCACGAGGTGACGAAGTTCGGGGCACCGAGAGACCAGAGAGCTTCGGGAAAGGGTGCCGGCTCTGGGTCCGCTGTGGGAAGGAAACCCGAGAAAGCCTGCATATGAAAACGAGACAGTGCATCAGCCGCCTGATTCATTACCCCCGGGACATGTTTTGCTCTGAATAGCACATTCAGTTGCATACACAGTAACACAATTTCTTTGAGCAGTCTTAAAATCAGTTTACATCGTGCAGCCTGGCTATTGATGCACTCGACCACGGTCATATTGTCAGACCAAAATATCACAGAGTGATCTTTGAACCCTTCTGGCCAGGTTCTCAGGGCCACCAAAATGGGGAAAAGTTCAAGGAAAGCAATATTACTTGTCAGACCATTGTCATGCCACCATGTCGGCCACCTTTGTGCCGACCATTTTGTGCCGAAGATGGCACCAAAACCTATGCTACCTGCTGAATCTGTCCATAGCCCCAGCTCTTCCGAGGACACGGCTGGTTTGTTCCAGACGACTCGACCATTAAAGTCCGCCAGGAATGCCAGCCAAATGCGCATGTCCTGGCGGACCTCAGCCGATAATCTCGTGCGATGATGGCCCTCCTTTAAGCCGACCATAGCTTGGGCAATTGAACGGGAGAAGGGGCGGGCCATTGGCATAACCCTCAGGGCAAAATTTAACTGTCCCACCAACTGCTGTAATTGATGCAGCGTAACTTTAGATCCATTCATACACACTCGCAGGGCTGCCCTGAACTTCAACACTTTGTCAGCTGGCAAACGAAAACAACCCTCACTGGAGTCTAACTCGATCCCCAGAAACTCAAGGCAAGTCGCAGGACCCACCGTCTTACCTGGTGCCAATGGCACACCAAACTGCTTCATTAACATGCAAAATTCGGCCAAGGCCCGGCCACATTCAAGATCCCCGGCTGCCCCAAGGAACAGAAAATCATCAAGGTAATGCATTACATGTTGGAAACCCGTCTTCTTTGTGAAGACCCATTGTAGAAAACTACTGAATTTCTCGAAATAGGCACAAGATATAGAGCACCCCATCGGCATACACCTATCCATGTAATAATAACCCTGAAACATGAAACCCAGGAGACGCTGGTCGTCTGGGTGTACCGGGAGCAATCGGAACGCTGATTCGATATCTGACTTCGCCATCAGCGCCCCGGGCCCCAGGCGATTCAAAATGGCTACGGCCTCATCGAAGGATGCGTACCGCACCGAACACACTTCCGGATCTATTGCATCGTTTACAGAAAAACCACGTGGAGCTGATAAATTGTGAATCAATCGGAACTCACCCGGGTCCTTCTTGGGGACCACCCCTAAAGGAGAACAAACAAAATCCTGCACCGGGGGTACACTAAACGGGCCGGCGACCCGACCTCGAGTAACCTCTTTCCGGATCTTATCTTGTACCACGGTCGTATGCTGCAGGACCGACAGTTGATTTTTACACTTCTCAACACCCTGAAAGTCCCCTACCGGGATGCGGAAACCATACGAAAATCCGTTCCGCAGCACCCCAGCAGAAGTACGATCCGGGTATTCACTGAGCCAGGGGATCATCGCCAAGGTATCAATCGGGGTAGGTAAAGGCGCCCCTCGGACTATGTTAGACCTGTTTGGCGCCTCCTCTCCCCCCGTTATCACCCGTTTTGGCTCTGCACGTGGACTCAGGATGGGGCGACCCGCACCCACTACATTCATGTTTAAATTTACACGATCCCTGGGGCCTAGTACATTTACCTCTGTTGAAATTCAAGCATAACCCCTTTTTTCCTGTATTGCCGGCAGGCCTCGAGTAATCGTCGGTACCCGTACCTGAACGAAAGGGCGTCCCCCCATATTGGCGGGAGGATTCGCCAACATTACTTCCTACCAATGGCATTTTCAACATTCCTGTCTCCTTCATTTTATCCCATGTCAAAGAATCGTAACAATCCCAGGTTAAGCTTTTATTATGCTCTTTCGCCTTTCTAAAAAGATTATCGTAGCAAAACCAATGGTTACCCTGGTATGATGTCGAGTACCCCATGATTCGCGACTGATAGGTCGGCAACTCGGCAAGCAACTCGGGCCTACGTTCCCCTAAGATCGACGTAAAGATTCCCCATGCATTGCCCCAATTGCCAATATTTTCATTCACTTTAAAGGCGGCCATTTTTGCGCGCCAAACACTCGGATGCATGAGGTCTTTCTGGCCCTTAACATGCTCCACCTCATAATGGTCAACAAGCAACGAGAAGATGTTCACATATTCCCCCGCCCAAATCTTCTCTTTAATTGCCAAAGGCACATGTTGACCCAACCTTTCTCTACGAGAGGGTGCTGACTCATCCCTCGCAATCGGCAATGGCCGCTTACCTGCACCGGACGCTGCCTCTGCGGTCGCAATCGTCCCTTGTGGCTTGTCAATTACTGCAGCCGGCGCGGACACCTTGGCTGCCTCCCGTTTCTCACGCAGTTGCTTCATCAGCGCCTGCGCGTCGACAGCCGTGGCGCCCTCACTACCTTCGCCCAACCATGCTGCAAGTTGTGCTGCCAGCTCGGGCGGCATATCCTCATTGGACACTGGGGTGACCACCACGGGAATCGGATTCCCCTCCACGGGTACTGGGGTTGGCGCTTCAAGCGGGGTACAGGGAACCGGGACGTCTCCCCCAGCTGGCCCCCTTCTTGGCCTCTTGGCTCTCCCTCCTGGGGCTGCTCCAGCCGACGGACGTTCCGGCCCCCCTTCCCCCTCTCTCTCCGCCACCCGCTTCTTCAGCTCGGTCATCTCCTTCATGAGGACCCGAAGCATCTGTTCAGTCGTCATTCTCTTTCCGCCTTTCTTGGGCATTTCTCCGACAGAGTATCTGCAAGACAAAAAGAAGGATTACAACGCTCAAAATTGGCTCTTCGTTCCGTCTCGAGCTCACGTGCAGCGAGGAGGTGCAGCTTCAGAGCACAGGAACAAGAGGATGCCTTCCGGTCTTGCGTCCCCTTTTATCCGTCTTCAGGGCGGGCGTAAACCCGCCCCTGCCTGCCCCGAGGGCGTGGCCAGCCGCGTTAGTGTCTAGGCCAGCCCACTCTAGGGCGGGAAAAAGCGCGCCCCGGCTACGCCGCTTCGGGCATACCAGCCGGGACACGCCTCCCGCCCAAGATGGCTTCCCGGGGGGATCGTGGTACTCTGCCATACGTGCGGGGGGACCGAGTGGTCGCCCCTTTCCAAAGTCAGTGTATGTGTCAGTTGTTGTATATAAATAAGTATCCATAAGACTCAATGACTGTGTGAGTGACTGTATGGATAACTATATACTTGTAATAATGATTTTATAATTCACTAAGTATGACTTACTATCTAAATGAATGGATACAGTAGTGTTTGTATAAGTGTGTAGTTAAGTAAGTATGTAAGTATGATCCATTGTGTGCCTAAGTGAGTAGGATGACATCATATGTGAATAACATGTGTGCTGCTGTGTAATGTTGAGATAGGTGTATAAGTATTTTTGATAGTGTTCTATTGTTCATTGACAGCATGTATGAGTGAATCTACAGTTAAGTAATTAGATGTGTGCATACATCTATGAATCACTGAGTGGGTTTTTAGATACTTGTATTGCTGTGACAATGGATTCAAATATGATACTCTGTATTTTACAAAGAGTGATGAAAGATTTTACTTGTGTATGAAAAGGTGTATGTGATTGTCACGTGGATGATGTCATCAGTGATGTCACTGACCATGTCATGAATGATCTAATATGTGACATCATCAGCAGTGCATTGCAGGTGCGCGAAATATAGTTAGTCCAACTAACTATAAAGGAGCAATTTCAATGGTTTTGTATGAGTGAAATGTCCAGCAAACTATAACACCCCTAAAACTTTTTTTGAGTGAATTTCAAATTTTTTTTTAAAGCTAATTCCTAACTATATAAGGCCTGAAACCTATTGTTTTTTCAGTGAATTTCAAAGGTTTTTTAAATGCTAATTCCTAACTATATAAGGCCTGAAACCTATGGTTTTTTAAGTGAATTTGCAAGGTTTTTTAAATGCTAATTCCTAACTATATAAGGCCTGAAATCTATGGTTTTTTAAGTGAATTTGCAAGGTTTTTTAAATGCTAATTCCTAACTATATAAGGCCTGAAACCTATGGTTTTTAAGTGAATTTGCAAGGTTTTTTAAATGCTAATTCCTAACTATATATGGCCTGAAACCTATGGTTTTTTCAGTGAATTTGCAAGGTTTTTTAAATGCTAATTCCTAACTATATCTAGCGTGAAACCCATATTTTTTTCAAAAAACTTCAAAGGTTTTGTAAATGCAAATTCTATTAGCGAATAACGTTTTTATATGTTAATATCCTTCTGGTACCACCTGAGCAGCCATCTCATTTCTCAGTAGAACTGAGGCACAAGAGAGCACAAAACAAGAGTGGAAAACGCAAAAAGGGGGCAGGGTAGAGACCCCCTGACCCCCTAGCCTTTCTCAGGTTGTCCCAGAAGGATCGCGCTCGCAAGGGTACGCGCACGGATGCGTACGGTACGCGTACGGTGCGCGGACCCGTAAGCTCATATCGATATATATGTGTTTTTGAACCTAATTTTCATAAAAACCACTGGAGCAATTTTCACCAAACATATCAAAGGCACATCTGCATACCAGTCCCTACAATTTTGCCAAGTTTGGCGAAATTCCGTTCAGCGGTTCGGGCTTTAGACTTGTCAGACCGTCCTATAGAAATTAACATGGAGAAAACAAGTTTTGGGCCCCCCCTTTTTTCTCAGCCCCCACTTCACGAATCCCCCCAAAACTTTCAAGGAAAGAGCGGAGCGCAGCGAGACCATTTTAAGGAAAATTAAACGCAGATCCCTCAATCGGCGCCAAAGTTATTCCCAATAGAATGTTCGGAATTTCCTATGGTAGCCAATCCTAACTATATATACCTACTGCCTATCGCCAGTAGGTAATATATATATATATGGCTGAGATACCCGCCACCCCCTCTCAACACAATCCCCAAGGATGGGAAACCGGAAACAGTTCTGAACTTTTGGAAGACGGGAGGGAGTGACCCTCCCGGCCGTATTTATTAAAATATGAAACAAAATTAAAACATAAAAATAACAGTTTCATATTTATGTACAATTTCATTACCACATTGCAATGTTTGGCTAACCTTAACATATTCTCTAATACAAAGGTTCTCCTAGCCGAACTAACATCCTACAAAATATTAACTTGCAATTTGAAATTGTACATCCTAACGTTTAAGGGCCAACGGCAAGGTCGTAACCGGTGTCAAGATCCCTAAACCAGAAATATCCCCCTCACTTGTGAGGGGCGACCGCACAGAGGTGTACCTCAAGTGCAACTACCAATTTCCCTTGACTTGACGGGGGCCCCAATAAACTCGACGCCACTTAAAGGTCGTCCGAGGACTCGTGTGAGGTATCTAGAAGGTAGCGTAGACCCCTCCCCAAACCCCACACAACTTACCACATCTGCCGTCGCAGATGTCCTGGCCCCGGGAAATTCCCCAGGAGGGGGCTGTAGCCCCTCCTACCCAGGAAGGGGCCTTGACCGCCTTTCCTTTCCTTTCGGCGGCCCATCCTTAGAAGGGACCGCCTCCCCGTTGAGGGGCCAATGGCCACCTCCCTCGAGCGCTCCCATCCGTAATGGGTGACACCCACTCATAGGGATCTTCCAATTAGTGCTCACCGATCATGACCTTACCGCCCGACCAAAATAAATACGACAATTCTAAGCTAAATGACTAAATTACCTAAAAGACAGTAACAACAACCACTTTATTAAAGCATGCTTACTGATCAAACACTAGAGCAGGATTACTTTATTTACAAAACATACCACAAATCGACCATTCTTTATTGCAAATTCAAAGTTATCATGATAATAATCCCAACCTACAAACAAAACTAAAGTTACCACATCAAAACTTTATTCAAAACCACTTGCTGTCCTCAGGGGCTGGTGGGTGGGTCAAAATTGGCTCTTCGTTCCGTCTCAAGCTCACGTGCAGCGAGGAGATGCAGCTTCAGAGCACAGGAACAAGAGGATGCTTTCTTGGCTTGTTGCCCCTTTTATCCGTCTTCAGGGTGGGCGTAAACCCGCCCCGGCCTGCCCCAAGGGCGTGGCCGGCCGCGTCAGTGTCTAGGCCAGCCCACTCCAGGGCGGGAAAAAGGCGCGCCCCGGCTACGCCGCTTCAGGCATACCAGCCGAGGCTCGCCTCCCGCCCAAGATGGCTTCCCGGGGGGATCGTGGTACTCCACCATACGTTCGGGGGGACCGAATGGTCGCCCCTTTCCATATGGCTGAGATACCCGCCACCCCCTCTCAACACAATCCCCAAGGATGGGAAACCGGAAACAGTTCTGAACTTTTGGAAGACGGGAGGGAGTGACCCTCCCGGCCGTATTTATGAAAATATGAAACAAAATTAAAACATAAAAATAACAGTTTCATATTTATGTACAATTTCATTACCACATTGCGATGTTTGGCTAACCTTAACATATTCTCTAATACAAAGGTTCTCCTAGCCGAACTAACATCCTACAAAATATTAACTTGCAATTTGAAATTGTACATCCTAACGTTTAAGGGCCAACGGCAAGGTCGTAACCGGTGTCAAGATCCCTAAACCAGAAATATCCCCCTCACTTGTGAGGGGCGACCGCACAGAGGTGTACCTCAAGTGCAACTACCAATTTCCCTTGACTTGACGGGGGCCCCAATAAACTCGACGCCACTTAAAGGTCGTCCGAGGACTCGTGTGAGGTATCTAGAAGGTAGCGTAGACCCCTCCCCAAACCCCACACAACTTACCACATCTGCCGTCGCAGATGTCCTGGCCCCGGGAAATTCCCCAGGAGGGGGCTGTAGCCCCTCCTACCCAGGAAGGGGCCTTGACCGCCTTTCCTTTCCTTTCGGCGGCCCATCCTTAGAAGGGACCGCCTCCCCGTTGCGGGGCCAATGGCCACCTCCCTCGAGCGCTCCCATCCGTAATGGGTGACGCCCACTCATAGGGATCTTCCAATTAGTGCTCACCGATCATGACCTTACCGCCACAGGCCGGATAGTTGACCGGCTATCCGGACCCCCCACAAAACTCCTACCTAAAGGTCATGGCTTAAAGTCTTTAGCCAAGCTACCAAGTCTCCTATGAGTAACTCGTTCCCCACCCGGGACAAGTGAACACCATCCCCCAAATACATACTGTCACCAGTAATACAACCATGCGAAACAGAATGCAGTGTATTGGAACGGAACAATCTACTCACTTTGTTATTAATTTTTCTTACCGAATGATTCAGAGCAGAAACAGAAATAGCCCCCCGCCATACTTTTCGTGGGATCATATGGGACCATGCAATAGTGCACCCTGGAACTCTCCTCGCCAACCAACTTACAGTGGAAAGCATCGCCTCAAGAAGAAGTCGTCTACCAGTGGTGACCAAATCATTGCCCCCAAGATGTACTATGACTATAGACGGCGGTGACCTCGTCCGCCCTAGCAAACCCTCGAAAAATGATTGAAACTGGTCAATACAGAGTCCGCCCCTTCCGTAGAAGGACACACTGTACCCGTATTCCCCAGCCACGTGAATCATGTCACCTGCTTTGAATACGTCCGCGGCACGCCTCACGTATGAGTGGCCCACGACCCACACCTCCTCTTTCACAGCCGGTGATGTCTGACCGCTGGCCCGGTGTTGGGTCGACTGCATAGTCCGCCCCGCCTCGTAGGCTTGCGCAACTGAAACCAAACAAAAACAAGAAGCGTGAGTACATCATTACAGCTTCACAACATGTGCAACCGCACATACCTTTTATAACAGTTGGAGGACCAACGCCCCACACGTTTAACTTGTTCGACATTCAGACCCCTGGCTGTAGCCTCTGTAGCAGCCCCTATCCGAAAGGAATGGGTCCCAAACTCGCCCGGGTTCAAGCCCGCAGCGGCAATCGACATCGCAAGCACCCGCTGAAACTGAAACCTCGTCAGTGGGGTGGCGTCAGCGTGTCTCAACAAAGTCCCCCCCCATGATGCCACCCTTTGTGCTAAATACTCCTCTACACAACTCACCGGGCACATGGAGGACCCGGGAATCCCTTGTATAATTATGCAGTCACCCATCGCACCCTGATCGGTCTTGGACCTGACGAACGAGACAGTCACTGTCCCCCCTCTGACCTGAACGTGCTCTCGGCACAGACCCCCCATCACATCCTGCTTGTTCTTTGCCACTAGTTCGCTTACCCGCATAGCCCCATGGAATGCCAGCGTAAAAGCGGCTCGGAATAACACTGTTTCATACCGGGATGAACACGTTGCAGGGAGTATGGATAATAACAGGGCCAACCTATCCAAACCTATCGGACGCCTTTCATCTACTCTGCGACCCTCAAGGCGTTGCCACCCACGTAGCGCTTTTTGCACCACAAAAGACGCAGTCGGGTCCTGGATCCCATGAGCCCTTGCCATGAAGGAAATGGCGGCCCGATGCCTCTGGGCCGTAGCCACTGATTTGCCTGCCTGATGTAAAGACAGCAGAAATGTTACTACTAGCTCTTCCTGCCCCCAAAGCTCTCCCCTAGCAGTCCCCAAAAAGGCCCAATAGGCTCGGAACGCCCCTTCATATGCCTTCCTTGTCCGGGGTGCTAAACTCTCCCCCACGAGGTTCTGTAGTTCGGGGCACCGAGAGACCAGAGAGCTTCGGGAAAGGGTGCCGCCACCGGGTCCGCTGTGGGCAGAAAACCCCAGAAGGCCTGCATACGAAAACGAGAAAGCGCATCAGCCGCTTGATTCATTACCCCCGGCACATGTCTTGCCCTAAATAACACGTTTAATTGCAAACACAATAACACAATTTCTTTGAGCAATCTCAGCATCCATTTGCATCGTGCTGCCTGGCTATTGATACACTCAACCACGGTCATGTTATCGGACCAAAACACCACAGAGTGATCTCTGAATCCCTCAGGCCAAGTTTTCAGGGCCACCAGAATGGGAAAAAGTTCAAGAAAGGCAATGTTACTGGTCAGCCCACACTCATGCCACCATAACGGCCATTTTTGAGCCGACCATTGTGTGCCGAATATGGCACCAAAACCAATGCTCCCAGCCGAATCTGTCCACAGCCCCAGCTCTTCGGAGGACACCGCCGGTTTATTCCAGACAATTCGACCATTGAACTCCGCCAGAAATGCCAACCAAATGCGCATGTCCTGGCGAACCTCAGCCGAGAGCCTCGTGCGATGATGACCCTCCTTCAGGCCGACCATGGCTTGAGCGATCGAGCGGGAGAAGGGGCGGGCCATCGGTATTACTCTTAGGGCAAAATTCAACTGTCCCACCAATTGTTGTAATTGATGTAGCTTAACCTTAGACTCACTTATACACGTTTGCAGGCATGCCCTGAATCTTAACACTTTGTCTCCTGGTAAACGAAAACAACCTTCATCAGAGTCGAGCTCGATCCCCAGAAACTCGAGGCAAGTCGAGGGACCCACAGTCTTACCTGGTGCTAATGGCACGCCAAACTGATTCATCAAAACACAAAATTCAGTCAAAGCCTGTCCACATGCCGGATCCCCGGCTGCCCCCAGAACCAAAAAGTCATCGAGATAATGCATAACATGTTGAAACCCCGTCTTCTTTGTGAAGACCCATTGCAGGAAACAACTGAACTTTTCAAAATAGGCACAAGATATAGAGCACCCCATCGGCATACACCGATCCATGTAATAGTGACCCTGAAACATGAAACCAAAGAGACGCTGGTCGTCTGGATGTACCGTGAGCAACCGGAACGCTGACTCGATATCAGATTTTGCCATCAGCGCACCGGGCCCCAGGCGATTCAATATGGCCACGGCCTCATCGAAGGATGCGTACCGCACCGAACACACTTCCGGGTCTATCGCATCGTTTACGGAAAGACCACGTGGGGCAGATAGATTATGTATCAGCCGAAACTCACCCGGGTCCTTCTTGGGGACCACCCCTAAAGGGGAACAAACAAAGTTAGCAACTGGTGGCACATTAAATGGACCGGCGACTCGACCTCGAGTAACCTCTTTCCCGATCTTTTCCTGTACCACGGTCGCATGTTGCAAGACCGATATTTGGTTTTTACATTTCGCTATACCCTGAAACTCCCCCACTGGAATGCGGAAACCATATGAAAACCCGTTCCGCAACACCCCAGCGGAAGCGTGATCCGGGTATTCGCTGAGCCAGGGAATCATTGCCATGGTATCAATCGGAGTAGGTAAAGGCGCCCCTCGGACTATATCAGACCTGTTTGGCGCCTCCTCTACCCCCGTTATCACCCGTTTTGGCTCTGCACATGGACTCAGGATGGGATGCTTGCCCACACCCACCACATTCGTGCCTAAATTTGCAAGACCCCTGGGGCCTCGTACATTTACCCCTGTTAAAGCTCCAACAAATCCCCCTTTTACCTGAGTTGCCGATCGGCCTCGAGTGGTTGTCGTTACTCGTACCCGATCGAAAGGGCGTCCCAGCGTATTGGCGGGAGGTTTCACCCACGCTACTCCCTACCAATGGCAACTTCAACATACCAGTATCTTCCATTTTGGACCAAGACACAGAATCATAACAATCCCAAGTTAAGTTTTTATCATGTTCTTTCGCTTTTCTGAAGATATTATCGTAACAGAACCATTGATTGCCCTCGTGTGATACAGAATACCCCATGATCCGTGACTGATAAATCGGCAATTCGGACAGCAATTCGGGCCTACGTTCACCCATGATGGATGTAAAAATCCCCCATGCTCTGCCCCAAGTGCCAATGTTTTCATTTACCTTAAAGGCGGCCATCTTTGCGCGCCAAACACTCGGATGCATGAGCTCCTTCTGGCTCTTAACATGCTCCATCTCATAATGATCGGTAAGCAACGAGAAGATGTTTATATACTCATCTGCCCATATCTTCTCTTTAATAGCCAGAGGGACATGTTGACCCAACTTTTCCCTTCGTGAGGGTGCAGACTCATCCCTTGCAATCGGCAATGGCCGCTTACCTGAACCGGAAGCTGTATCTGCGACTGGACCTGTTCCAGGTGGCTTCTCTACTGCCGCAGCCGCTTCCCTTGTTTCACGCAGTTGCTTCATCAATACCTGCGCGTCGTCAGCCGTGGCGCCCTTGCTACCTTTACCCAACCACGCTGCTAATTGTGCTGCCAGCTCGGGCGGCATATCCTCCCCGGACACGGGGGTGACCACCACGGGAATCGGATTCCCCTCTTCCGGCGCCGGAGTTGGTTTTTCGAGTGGGGTACAGGGAACCGGGATGTCTCCCCCAGCTGCTCCCCTTCTGGGCCTCTTGCCTTTTCCTCCCGGAGCTGCTCCTGCCAAAGGACGTTTCGGTCCCCCTTCCTCGTCTTTATCCGCCATTCGCCTCTTTAGGTCGGTCACCTCCTTCATAAGAACACGCAGCATCTGTTCGGTAGTCATTCGCTTTCCCGCTTTCTTGGGCATTCTCCAAACCGAGTATCTGTAAAACAAACAAGAAAGATTACAACGCTCAAAATTGGCTCTTCGTTCCGTCTCGAGCTCACGTGCAGCGAGGAGATGCAGCTTCAGAGCACAGGAACAAGAGGATGCTTTCTTGGCTTGTTGCCCCTTTTATCCGTCTTCAGGGCGGGCGTAAACCCGCCCCGGCCTGCCCCAAGGGCGTGGACGGCCGCGTCAGTGTCTAGGCCAGCCCACTCCAGGGCGGGAAAAAGGCGCGCCCCGGCTACGCCGCTTCGGGCATACCAGCCGAGGCTCGCCTCCCGCCCAAGATGGCTTCCCGGGGGGATCGTGGTACTCCACCATACGTTCGGGGGGACCGAATGGTCGCCCCTTTCCATATATATATGTTTTCACTGAAAAAACCATAGGTTTCTCACCAGTTATAGTTAGGAATTAGCATTTAAAAAACCTATTAAATTCACTGAAAAAACCATAGGTTTCACACCAGTTATAGTTAGCTGGAAATTTTACTGACATAAAACCATTGAAATTCCCACGTTATAGTTAGTTGGACTCACTATAACTTGCGCGCCTGCAATGCACTGCTGATGACGTCACATATTACATCACTCATGACATGGTCAGTGACATCACTCATGACATCACTGATGACACCATCCTTGTGACAGAGTGACAGACCTCCTTTCAGTGTAATGTAACCCTTGAAACACATATTCAAAAATAGAAACTAACATTTTCAAAAAAATGGAGATACCCATACCAGTTACAACAACCAATTCAGTAATTCCACCACCTATATACACACATCCACTCATTCACCAACAGTTCTATATAGTCACTCATACATATACTCACTCATCATATGTAGTGATACACCTATACATCCTGTTACACACCGACAGTCATCCAAAAGTTACTCACACACATACTCAAACATGCAAATAAACTATTGAACATCCATTTATTTGCATATACAACTATACACACACTACCACCTTACTTCTAAGGAAACTTAAACATACTTACTCTCTAAAAACAATCACTTATAGAAACACATACTTATTTAAACAGGAACTCTTACAATCTCTCACTCTCACATATACTCACTTATATACATCAATACTCACATATACTAGATTAAAACATATGTCGTTACTGATAAAGACACTAGTGAGACAGTTATTCACTCACTAACACACACATATGCACACTCATCCACCCATACAGTCCTGCACATATGCTGTCTTCAAAACACATATAAACAGTGAGTCAGTCATTGATGCATCTATGTGTTAAGTAATACCCCCACCAAACCATACAGACACTCATACTGATACTAAAAAAACATCTAATAACCCATATACACACACATGTAGCTACTCACCAACCCATGCAGCCACTTATACACAAAGTGAAACACTGATACATATATTTAAATATTTAAAAATTACTCGCTAATATATGTATTCACTAAGATACACTTAATGAGCCAGTTAACCAATTATTTTTTTTTTTAAACATCCATTTACACACTTATTTAACCATTTATTCTTCCATCGACCTTTACAAATACATACATAAAACATATTTATTTTTCAGAAAGGCACACATTCACTGGATGGTGTCATAAGTGATGTCATGAGTGATGTCACTGACCATGTCATGAGTGATGTCACTGACCATGTCATGAGTGATGTAATAAGTGACGTCATCAGCAGTGCATTGCAGGCGCTCAAGTTATAGTGAGTCCAACTAACTATAACGTGGGAATTTCAATGGTTTTATGTCAGTAAAATTTCCAGCTAACTGTAACTGGTGTGAAACCTATGTTTTTTTCAGTGAATATATATATATATATATATATATATATCACCTACTGGCGGTCGCCAGTAGGTATATATAGTTAGGATTTTTTTCCTATGGGATTTCTGAAAATTCTATGTCGAATAACTTTGGCATTTGTCGACAGAATTGGGTGAAATTTTCAGGAAAATGGCACATTTTGTTTCTGAGCAGCCCCTGAAAATTTGGGGGGTTTCGTCAAGGGGGGCTGAGAAAAAAGGGGGGTCCCAAAACGCGTTTTTCCCGTTCATTTTTCCATGGGGCGGTTGGAATCACTTTTAGCTCGAACGGCTGAATGGATTTACACGAAACTTGGCAAAATTGTAGATATGGTTTGCCCGACGTGCCTTTGCTATGTCTCAATATATGTGCTCCAGTGGATTTTGAGAAATTAACGTTTTAAAAAACAGATATATCTGTGACAGCGCTCCGGTTGGCGCTCCGGTTCACGCTCCGGTTCGCGTACCTGACGCGTAACGGAACTTCGCGAAGCGAAGCTGATTGGCTCTCCGGTGTCTGTCAACATTCTAAACAGTCCGGACCGGCCGCCATCTTGTCTCTCGGTAGGATCGAGAGACAAGAGGTGGAGAAAAACGAAGGGGGAATTTAATGAAAGGGGGCAAGGTAGACCCCTCCTGACCCCCTAGGAATGATGTGGGGGTTATTAAAGGGTCCCGTGGGACAAATAAAAAAAATTCGATTTTTCGCGGTAGAAGCACTTCTTGGTACGCGAACCGGGTAGCTCACCGGTAGCGTAACGGGAGAACTATAGAATAACTTATAGAACATGTTAGATAGTTTATTTTTGCTGTTCTCAGAATATATTGAATTTCACTAAAAACAGTGAGTTCAAACTCTTCATCATATAACAGCGGGAAAAAAAACACAATCTAAAAGACTGTGTTTTAAAAAACCCATATAAACTTACAAATTATATATGTACACTAATCTTTGATTCACTTACTTTTCGATGAGGCCAAATAGTTTGATAATGAAGGTCCTTTTCGTAGGAAAATTTTTCTACTGTTCTCTTACACTTCCATTTCATCGACTTTCTATAAAAAAAGCTCTAAGAACATCTGAAATAATTGTCAACGTTTTCATTTTCCTCCTTGTGTTAATTTAAAACTTATTGCTCATACCTTCAACTATCCTTACGGCCAAATAGTGTCAGATATATGAGTATATTTTGAAATTTCTCTAATTAAACTCTGAAATTACCGTTTACCCGAAGTTTTCAAAGAAAAGCACATATAACATTTTCACAATCTTTCAAAATTCATATTCCCTTTTTTGATCACTCATGTTGAACATTTCCTATAATACTGATATCACTTACTATGAGATCCACTTACAGTACCTATTTGACATAAATAATTTTAAAAATTAGACTAACTAAGTAACTAACTTTTATTAACTGCACCCGTCTTCATAGACCAATTACCTTTACTAAAATTTTGGTTTTAAAAACACTAGGTAAGATTTTTTTAAGTCAAAGGGAAACGTTGTTTATAGGTCAAATGAGAATCATTGCAGTAACTCCAACCTTTTTGACATTTTAAGTAGCATGTATAATGTCCTGATGTTGTTGAAGGACCATCATGATAAATAATAGCTACAGTTGTAAAAGTTCTTCCTGCAATTGATAACTGAGAAGCCACAACATTTTTGATACAAGTTGTCAATTTAGTTCCATCAGGTCTACATCGTTGGAAAACTAAAATCACATACTGACCATAACTTTGTATAAATAATGTGGACAGCATTGGACACTTACATTGGGTACACACCATATTATGATCAGCTGCTTTAACTAGATTATTAAATGGCACTGATTTGCAGTCTGGTAAAGTTAAATATATAAATCTTTCAGTGTCTATTCTAGTAGTACTTGATAAACTACAATTCTCGCATTCACGCTGCCATTGATAAGAAAGGCTAAAAAGATTTTCTACATCTACACCTTCATCTTCCAAAACACCAAACATATACATTAAAAATTCCTGACAATCCTGTTGAATGTTCTGTGAAAATTTTTCTTGACCAGAACACATATCTAAAATATTTTGAATTTCTGTTACACTTTCTATTTTTGCTCTATCACTGCTACATTTCTCAAACACAGAATTCAATAAACCGCACAATCTTTGATCCTGATTTTCAACAATCTGTTCTTGTAAAGTTTTAAGAATAAAAAACAACATTAACCACTACATTAGCATAGCAGTTGACACCAGAACTGTATTCAAATTGAAATCCAACCACATCTTGAACAGAACCCTTTTTCTTTCTGCTTACAATTACATTTTCATCTACTTTTTGTCTTTTTGCTACTACCTCACTACAATTACTCTCATTTCTTCTTTTTCGGCCTACCACACGTTTTTCAATCAGAGGATATTGTGGCAAATGTGGAGCATACTCTCTTCTTAATCTATTGTATTCTTTAACACAATCTAGATCTGCACAAATCTTTGTGTCATCACACTTAATCAAATACAATCCAGATAAAGTTCTGACTCGTGATAATGCCACATATGCCATACTCTCTTTAAACACAGAACTTCCAATGTTCACCAAAGCACTATCTACACTTAAACCTTGAGATTTATGAATTGTCACCGCATATGCCAAACAAACAGGAAACTGTTTTCGTGTACATATAAGTCTTTTACAAGCAAAAACCTAGCAGAACAACGACTGATTTGTTGAACTTGCTCAATGCCATCAAATTTAATTTTTAAAAATTCAATTCCATCTCTATTTCTATAATTCATAAAATCAACAACATGACCCATTGCTCCATTTACCAGACCTCTTTCAACATTTAAATTCCTTTTCAAAATGATACGACAATTAAAACACACATTAAGAGTCTTTTCAAAACCAGCTGTTTTAGATATACTCTTCTCTAATGAACCCAATTTTGTTTTCAAATTTTCTGACAAAATAATTGTTGCTCCCATATGCTCAATTTTATCTATTGCTTCTAGTTTTACAATCTCTTCATTTTCTAACTCTAACATTTTGTTGTTGAAGATGGAACATTCTTGCAGAGTTGGCATCAAACATATTCCAGATTTGTTCTCAGTAATTTTCTTAAAAATATTCTCTGGAAGAATGTTTTCATTTGGATACAAATTTGAAATTAATCGTGCATGTAAAGCTTCTTTCGCATGCTCGCTTACTTTTCCGATTCTTACATCTTGTAGAATTTTTTTATAATCTTCATCCTTTGCCTGTCGCATATTTTGAAACCGTTCTGCATATTTGAAATTTAGCCATATATTAACGTTTCCAATGGATTTCCTGGTATCTTCATGCGTGAGCATTTTAAACACTGGTTGTCCTTTTACTGGAGTCAACTGCAATAGATCTCTAAAAACAATAATGTGTTTTCCTCCAAATAACACATCATACTCTGTTCTAAGAATTTCTTGCATTCTCAAATGCACAAAAGCAAGCATTAGATTTGAGACCATGCTTACTTCATCAATGATAAGAAGTGTCATTTTCTTCAGGACTCTTGAAACTTCAGAACACGCATCTCCAGATAACTTGTTGTAATGCAATTTATTATCATGCTCAACTGGCAGCATCAGTAAACTCTGTAGAGTAATCCCTTTAATGTTATGTGCTGCCAGTCCAGTTGGAGCAGTTACAACACAAGACAGCGGTGAATCAGTCCTTTTCTGCAGATAAGTTGAAATTGCTTTAATTAGAAAACTTTTTCCTGTCCCCGCTTCTCCACTTACGTGCAGTCGGACAGGCTCAAATGATGTACATGAGCACTCTTTTTTCTCATGTCTGAATCCATGTTCAATCTGTTCTGTGACTTCATCATATATCTTTTTCTGCTCAACGTTTCGTTGCTTTTCCAAATCTTCTAAGTTAACTACATCCTCTTGAGCTTGTTCCATAGCTATTTCCACCTCATCCATGGCAGTGGCAGCTTCATTTTGGATAATTGGTCCTCCTAGTGGATCCTGACTCAATGAAGTAGAACTCCGACTATCTTGAGAACTGTTTCTGGCAATCTCTTCAGCAATAGTGGCTTCTTGCTCTATTTCTTCATTCAACATTTGCAGATAATTTGGAAAAACAGGACATTCTATGGTATCCTTCGTTGCATTAAAAGAATCTTCGTAACAGAGAAAATCTCCAAGTAGTTGCTCTTCTATACGCCATGGCTTAAAGAGTTGCAAAAGAGCTAAATAGTAAAATTCTCTTTTGTCTGGAGATTCACAACTCAATTTTCGATGATTAATCAAATGGCCTTTTTTCTGCTTCACTAGACATCCTTCATTTCCAATGACAGCATATTTTCCATTATTGATATCTTCTGTGATGTTCCTTTTATAACTATAGTTTTGCAGAACTTCATACAAACAAGCGTTCTCAAGGTGACTACTTCTATTTGGATAGTATGTATCCAACATGTTTGTCTTCAAAATATCTTTACGATTTGGTTCTTTCTCCGCCAAATACTCAATTTCTTGTACAGATTTCAAAACTCGGTTTCATGTTGCAGCAAGACCTAGACTCACCCAAATGATTGTTCTCGATTTGGCATAGAGATTTGCTGATGATAACCGATCAGAACATTCATATGCTCCAATTTCTCGATGCGACAACATCTTCAGACTGTAACTGTATAATTTCTTGCTTAGACTCTTTTCATGTGAAATGTCCTCCCACATTTCCTTTAGTTCTGTCTTTTCTTTTTTTGTGATGTAAGATGTCACATATCGAGCCACAGCAATAGAGTTGTCAGCAACGAACTGAATATCCATGTTAGCATTCCACATGGACAAAATCACTGGGTTGTAGTCGTTGATGTACTTGGACTCTTCGTTTCTTATTAAATTGTATGTATTTTTGGGTGATTTCCTCGTCACAGTATGTCGTAGAGATGACATCAAATTATTTACTCTTCCCTTAGAAATCACTGGTCGTGGAAACGCAAAATGACATTTTAGTAGAACTTTTCCTTGTTTTTGAATTTTCGACGACAGTACTTCCCACAACGATGGGATTGGAAGCGTAAAACGTGTTGCCTTAAATTGTTTTCTTCAGTACTTTTAGGAACAGCACATGTTGCATTCTCTTCAATGAAACTCATCACTGTTTCATCCGAATCTGATCCAAATTTGGGTGCATCTTTAATCCACAACAACATATGTATATGAGGAGCACCTCTCGCTTGATACTCCTTTCTCCAAAAGAAATCCAAAACCTCTCCAAGAGGAGGATTTTTTTTATTGGTAATAACAGACATCATAGCTTCAAATCTATGATTGAAATATCTGCATACATTCACTGGATCCAAAGAACACAGTTCTCCTGGTGTTTTCAATTCTATATTTTGTATATTAGCATTTGCCTCGCGTAGAAATTCAAGTAAGTCGTCCCATGCATACTCAGCACAGCTAAGAGTGAGGGACCATGTAGGAGTTCCTAAGTTTCTTACCATACATTTCAATTCCCCATGACGACGGTACCAATACTCGTTTTTACCACGCTGACATGCCATGAGATTGATTAGATGAGATTCCAAAATATTATCTTGCAGATTGACTTTTTCCATAAAGTCCCTTGCCGAAACATTTTGCAGATGTGCTCCACTTTTCAGTATATGAATTACTGTATATGAAAGTCCAGACAAGTCACTTTCATACAGTAGATGAAACAAATATGGAATGCATTGACGAAACCTTGAATCTTCAGCATATAATCTTAAAGTCGGGTATTCATAAGCAGGAATTTGAACTGGTCGATTGTCATATCGTCCACCTCAACCTGTTGGAAATAGCTGTGGAAAACAACAAGCTTCCAAACTTTCTTCCCATACACTAATGGGACTTCCTTTTGCTGCTTTCATTTGAAACAAGTCAATTGCATTCATTCCCCATTACTTCTTTGGAATGCAAAGGATGAACAGTATAATGTTCATACATTTCTTCACCTCTAGACACATCAACTTTTTTAATTTGGCCGAGTGAACAATCACTGTCTTCTTCTGCAGCTATTTCCTCTGCTTCAACACATACATGTTTGTAGTACTCATTGTTTTTGACCAAATACAAAGTTGCCTTTTTGACTTTCCTAACATCCACTAAATCTTGCCAGATTTTCTTACTCTTTGTCGGAACCCCATTAACTAGAATAACTAAAGGTTCCTCTTCCACTTTTTCTACACCAATAATATCAATATTTTTCTTGAAATCTAGAGGCAAATAAACAACTCTTCCCTTTAATCCTCTCTGTAAATCTGAAGGAGGCAATTTCCCTGTCTTAGGCTCCATGCGAACAATTGCCTGAAAAGGATGGACACATTGAATCAAAATAGATTCATATGTATTTAAATCAATCAATTCAGAAGGAATGTCTACCAACTCCAGATTATTATAAACAGCTCTAGCAGGCATTCTGTTTTCATTTAATTTATTATAACAATATTTACAAATACGCTGATCAAAACTCAAATCAAAACAATTCTCCACCAACAAATAAGTAGCAAAATTCCTCCATTCACTATTATTTTCCATTTCACTTTTTGCATATAAATCAACTAACCTAGTCTGAATCTTATAATGAGTCCGTCGACAACACACACAAGTAAAATTAGGCCTTTCACTTGATTTCAACTGAAACTTGCTAATTTCCGGGTCAAACTTTTCTGTACTTGAAATCTGTACATTGTCTTCCACATTATCTTGTATTACTGTGTCAATTTCTACACTGTCCTCTTTTTCACAAAAATAACAAATCTCAATTTCTTCACAAATCTTCTTCACATCTAATTCAGTTCCATGCAAAAGAGCACTGTTTAACTGTTTTAGCTTAAGTGCTGGACTTTTTGCAAAATACAACCTTCTCACTAATTTCCTCATTTTGTTATGATGCACTGCTAACATCCTAAAATGATGAAAAACACTCTGACATACTTTTCTAGAAAGACAAGCCAATGAATGTCCATGCAAACCTGTGTTTTCTCTCACTCTGCAAGGATATAAGTCTTGCAATATCTTCATTTTTTGTTTTAGACTTTTCTTACTATATGTACGTAAGAAATTACGAAGCACATCGATAGAATCCTGTCGCACACTACAAATACTACTACATTTCCAATTGTACACTGGACCCTTAGTACGTCTTCCTAAAACTTCATCACTTAATACCTCTTCTACATCTCTAGACACAAGTTTCTCTTTTTCAATCGGACAACCATCTTTCACCTCATATGCTCGACCACTGGTGTCAACTGCATGCACTAAATCATTCTCCTGGAAGTAACTCTCCTCATTAAAAAATGGCTCACAACTTGAACTATGCATCCATTCTCCAGAAAAAACTTTACAAAAATTAGTTCGAATAATTACTCTTTTGAATCTACTGTTTGATTTGAAAACATCAATTGTCTTGTTAAGTGTCCTAATTCTATTGATTACTAAAATAAATAATTTGTTCTTAACTTCAAAAGCTTGATCAACAATCTTCTCTACATTTTTATTTTTCTTATAAAAAGCAGCTCTCTGTGTACCTTTCTTAATGTTTTTTAATAAATTTAAAACTACCCTATTGCGAAACATTCATTTACGTATGTCCCAAAATTCATTTTGTCTTCTGTTCCTATAAATATTATTGTTTCCTGCTGCAGTAGTAAGAATTTGGGGAGACCTCTCCTTTCACTTCAAATTTGCTGTCTCCTTCTGTAAACTCACATGTATATTTACATTTTTTTTATCCATAAATATTCAGAAGAAAGGACTTTGTTGTCTTACCTGAAGCTTTTTTTGCATTTTTTTTTGTATTTGTTTTTGTATTTGTTGTAGGACACTGTTTTAATTGCGTTGCTCTTTTTGTTTTTTTTCGCATAGGATCTTTCCTTTTCCTCTGGCTTGTGGGCATTTTGCCTTAATATTGAAATGTTGATTTAAATCTGTGGTAAAAAAAAAAAAACACATTATAGACCACTATTATCAAACAACAAAGCAATGACAATAAGTAAACATTATAAACACTATAATACTTATACATATAACCTTATCTCTGTTTTTTAAATGTTATTCTAAAAAAATATTTTGAGCACATGAATTGGTTTTACATTATTGACAAGGATTAGACAGTACCATTGATTTGCCCCCAAAATCGTTTTTTGAATAACATTTTACCAACACAGCGCAGGTCCTATGTACAAGCATTCAATTTCACTAGTGAAACCTCACTGTTTCACAAAATACAAATCTTCTATCTTGCAAATGTTGATAGCAAGCATTATCAAAAAGCAAGACACAAACCAACAGCAAAGAAACTCAGGGCCTTATTTATGAAGGACTTGCGCCACCGGTGCGTCATTTTTTTCCCATGTTAAAAGTGACGCACCTGCGGCACAAGGCAATCAAAAATAAGGCCCAAATGTAAATACCATTGATTTGGCCCCCAAATCGTTTTTTGAATAACATTTTACCAACACAGCGCAGGTCCTATGTACAAGCATTTAATTTCACTACTGAAACCTCACTGTTTCACAAAATACAAATCCTCTATCTTGCAAATGTTGATAGCAACAATTATCAAAAAGCAAGACACAAACCAACAGCAAAGACACTCAGGGTCTTATTTATGAAAGCCTTGCGCCAACGGTGCATCATTTTTTTCCCATGTTAAAAGTGACGCACCTGCGGCACAAGGCAATCAAAAATAAGGCCCAAATGTAAATACCATTGATTTGCCCCCAAAATCGTTTTTTGAATAACATTTTACCAACACAGCGCAGGTCTTATGTACAAGCATTCAATTTCACTACTGAAACCTCACTGTTTCACAAAATACAAATCCTCTATCTTTCAAATGTTGATAGCAAACATTATCAAAAAGCAACACACAAACCAACAGCAAAGAAACTCAAGGCCTTATTTATGAAAGCCTTGCACCATCGGTACGTCATTTTTTTCCCATGTGAAAAGTGACGCACCTGCGGCACAAGGCAATCAAAATAAGGCCCAAATGTAAATACCATTGATTTGCACCCAAAATTGCCCAAATGTAAATACCATTGATTTGCCCCCAAAATCGTTTTTTGAATAACATTTTACCAACACAGCGCAGGTCCCATGTACAAGCATTCAATTTCACTAGTGAAACCTCACTGTTTCACAAAATACAAATCCTCTATCTTGCAAATGTTAATAGCAAGAATTATCAAAAAGCAACACACAAACCAACACCAAAGAAATTCAGGGCCTTATTTATAAAGGCCTTGCGCCACCGGTGCGTCATTTTTTTCCCATGTTACAAGTGACGCACCTGCGGCACAAGGCAATCAAAAATAAGGCCCAAATGTAAATACCATTGATTTGGCCCCAAATTCGTTTTTTGAATAACATTTTACCAACACAGCGCAGGTCCTATGTACAAGCATTTAATTTCACTACTGAAACCTCACTGTTTCACAAAATACAAATCCTCTATCTTGCAAATGTTGATAGCAACAATTATCAAAAAGCAAGACACAAACCAACAGCAAAGACACTCAGGGTCTTATTTATGAAAGCCTTGCGCCAACGGTGCGTCATTTTTTCCCATGTTAAAAGTGACGCACCTGCGGCACAAGGCAATCAAAAATAAGGCCCAAATGTAAATACCATTGATTTGCCCCCCAAATCGTTTTTTGAATAACATTTTACCAACACAGCGCAGCTCCTATGTACAAGCATTCAATTTCACTACTGAATCCTCACTGTTTCACAAAATACAAATCCTCTATCTTGCAAATGTTGATAGCAAACATTATCAAAAAGCAACACACAAACCAACAGCAAAGAAACTCAAGGCCTTATTTATGAAAGCCTTGCACCATCGGTACGTCATTTTTTTCCCATGTGAAAAGTGACGCACCTGCGGCACAAGGCAATCAAAATAAGGCCCAAATGTAAATACCATTGATTTGCACCCAAAATTGCCCAAATGTAAATACCATTGATTTGCCCCCAAAATCGTTTTTTGAATAACATTTTACCAACACAGCGCAGGTCCCATGTACAAGCATTCAATTTCACTAGTGAAACCTCACTGTTTCACAAAATACAAATCCTCTATCTTGCAAATGTTAATAGCAAGAAATATCAAAAAGCAACACACAAGCCAACACCAAAGAAATTCAGGGCCTTATTCATAAACGCCTTGCGCCACCGGTGCGTCATTTTTTTCCCATGTTACAAGTGACGCACCTGCGGCACAAGGCAATCAAAAATAACGCCCAAATGTAAATACCATTGATTTGGCCCCAAAATCGTTTTTTGAATAACATTTTACCAACACAGAGCAGGTCCTATGTACAAGCATTCAATTTTACTACTGAAACCTCACTGTTTCACAAAATACAAATACTCTATCTTGCAAATGTTAATAGCAAGAATTATCAAAAAGCAACACACAAACCAACAGCAAAGAAACTCAGGGCCTTATTTATGAAAGCCTTGCGCCACCGTTGCTTTATTTTTTTCCCATGTTAAAAGTGACGCACCTGTGGCACAAGGCAATCAAAAATAAGGCCCAAATGTAAATACCATTGATTTGCCCCCCAAATCGTTTTTTGAATAACATTTTACCAACACAGCGCAGGTCCTAGGTACAAGCATTCAATTTCACTACTGAAACCTCACTGTTTCACAAAATACAAATCCTCTATCTTGCAAATGTTGATAGCAAGCATTATCAAAAAGCAACACACAAACCAACAGCAAAGAAACTCAAGGCCTTATTTATGAAAGCCTTGCACCATCGGTACGTCATTTTTTTCCCATGTGAAAAGTGACGCACCTGCGGCACAAGGCAATCAAAATAAGGCCCAAATGTAAATACCATTGATTTGCACCCAAAATTGCCCAAATGTAAATACCATTGATTTGCCCCCAAAATCGTTTTTTGAATAACATTTTACCAACACAGCGCAGGTCCCATGTACAAGCATTCAATTTCACTAGTGAAACCTCACTGTTTCACAAAATACAAATCCTCTATCTTGCAAATGTTAATAGCAAGAATTATCAAAAAGCAACACACAAACCAACACCAAACAAATTCAGGGCCTTATTTATAAAGGCCTTGCGCCACCGGTGCGTCATTTTTTTCCCATGTTACAAGTGACGCACCTGCGGCACAAGGCAATCAAAAATAAGACCCAAATGTAAATACCATTGATTTGGCCCCAAAATCGTTTTTTGAATAACATTTTACCAACACAGAGCAGGTCCTATGTACAAGCATTCAATTTTACTACTGAAACCTCACTGTTTCACAAAATACAAATACTCTATCTTGCAAATGTTAATAGCAAGAATTATCAAAAAGCAACACACAAACCAACAGCAAAGAAACTCAGGGCCTTATTTATGAAAGCCTTGCGCCACCGTTGCGTCATTTTTTTCCCATGTTAAAAGTGACGCACCTGTGGCACAAGGCAATCAAAAATAAGGCCCAAATGTAAATACCATTGATTTGCCCCCAAAATCGTTTTTTGAATAACATTTTACCAACACAGCGCAGGTCCTAGGTACAAGCATTCAATTTCACTACTGAAACCTCACTGTTTCACAAAATACAAATCCTCTATCTTGCAAATGTTGATAGCAAGCATTATCAAAAAGCAACACACAAACCAACAGCAAAGAAACTCAAGGCCTTATTTATGAAAGCCTTGCACCACCGGTACGTCATTTTTTTCCCATGTTAAAAGTGACGCACCTGCGGCACAAGGCAATCAAAATAATGCCCAAATGTAAATACCAGATTTGCACCCAAAATTACACAAATGTAAATACCATTGTTTTGCCCCCAAAATCGTTTTTTGAATAACATTTTACCAACACAGCGCAGGTCCTATGTAAAAGCATTCAATTTCACTAGTGAAACCTCACTGTTTCACAAAATACAAATCTTCTATCTTGCAAATGTTAATAGCAAGAATTATCAAAAAGCAAGACACAAACAAACAGCAAAGAAACTCATGGCCTTATTTATGAAGGCCTTGCGCCACTGGTGCGTCATTTTTTTCCAATGTTATAAGTGACGCACCTGCAGCACAAGCCAATCAAAAATAAGGCCCAAATGTAAATACCATTGATTTGCCCCCAAAATCGTTTTTTGAATAACATTTTACCAACACAGCGCAGGTCCTATGTACAAGCATTCAATTTCACTACTGAAACCTCACTGTTTCACAAAAGACAAATCCTCTATCTTGCATATTTTAATAGCAAGCATTTCCAAAAAACATGCCACAAACCAACAAGAAAAAATCTCAATCTGCTTCCTAATTTGAGATAACGCAGGTGACATAATTCTAAAACATTCAAATATATTTCTTTACAGAGGCAGACACTATTCATTTCTTCTCAAAAATATAAACCATCCATTTACCCCAAAATCGTTTTTTAAATAATTTTTTACAAACACAGCACAAGTCCTATGTACAAGCATTCAATTTTACTACTGAAACTTCACTATCTGCTTCCAAATCTTCTCCATAGAGCAAACAAGTGTCTATCTAAATTAAATGAATCATTACATATCTTTACAAATGCTTCGGGCGATTGAGAACAGTGTCAGACACACACACCAATTTTTCTTTAGCAGAGCAAAAGGTGTGCACTCAATACACTGAAACCAAGACTGGCAGAGAAAACCTCTAATTCTACACACACATGCCTCATTTCAACCAATCAAAACTTTTCCCTCACTTTTTTCAAACCAACACCCTTCCCCCTCTCAGACCTTTCTATCTGTTACCATAGCAACTCCCTCCTAACTGAACTCTCAGGTTCAAAAGTTTATTCTACAATGTTGCAAATTAAGTCAGCAAGGATGCTTGACCTCTCAATACACCAGCTTATCCAGGGCATTATTGCTTTTAGTGACTTTTTCTTAACCATTCAAATTGCTTCTTTCACACAACACAACCATGCACCCTAACTTTCAGTTTTCAACTATCTGAATCTACCAATCATTGCCTGTGATTCAAGAGCAGGGAAACTCCACAATTATTTTTTTGTAAACTCCTACTGTTCCAACTGTCATTTCATTCCCATACTTCATCTGACTGCACCAGAACCTTCTCTCATCATGTATTCTGTGTGGATTATTGGACATAGCTGCATCCACTGGGCTCAAAGGTATGCAGCTAGCAGAAATTTTCACAACCTTGATTTATCAAATGTGGAAATCAAGTGGATTGGCCAGAGAGGATTGAGATGTCACCAATTGATACCATTGGTGAAAACCTTTTTGCATCTGCCAAACCCTGACCTCTTAATACTGCACTGTGGTAGAAATGACTTGGGCACTATGACTGGGGTTGGTCTGGAAATGCTTTTAAAGGACACCTTTGATCAATTGATGACACTTTTTCCACAAACTGCCTTGGTATATTCCAATATATGCCAAAGACAGAAATGGAACTGGTCCAACCAATTGTGTCCACAATTTGAGAAAGCACGGAAACATGTGAATAAATCTGTTTCTGCTTACATGAGAGACTGTGGAATGGGTTCAATATACAATAATAACTTGCGTTACAACATGCAAGACATCCACAGAGGAGATGGTGTGCACTTCTCAGATGAGGGGAATAGAATATTCCTCCTGAATTTATGACTGTGCATTGGAACCTACTTGTAGGTACCTAAATCAGCCACAGAACCCAAAAGCTCTTTTCAGAGCTACCCTACCTCTGATCACTCAAAATGATTATCTTTCTCTAACTTTTTTCACTATTTTTCACCAGAGTATGCTCCCCCCGCGAAATTAAAAATGTTTTTTTTTATTTTGGGCATATATGACCCTCCTAAACTCCCCTCAGAAATCCGAGAGGGTCAAGGGGTGTCTACCGTGCCCCCTTTTACCCATTCCCACCATTGTTTTTCCTCCATCTTGTGTCTCAATTCGACCAAAACACAAAATGGCGGACTCCCGTAGCGCTCCCGGTACGCGTACCGGGGCGCGCACCGGTAAGCGCTCCCTAAAAAAAGGTGGGAAACGAAATTACATAAAAACCACTGGACAGACTTTCACCAAATATAGAATAGACCCTACTACATACCAGTCCCTACCATTTTCCCAAATGTGATGGTATTCCATTGAGCCATTTAGACTGTAGCCCTGTCTAAATATCCTGAGGTAAATTACATGACAAAAACACACATGAAAGGGTTAGAATTTTCAACCAATTAAAATGTTACTTACATTTTGTACTTTCATATACTGACATTTGATTGGTTATGTACATCAATATATATGAAAAATGAGAGGGAAACACAGCCATTTTGACTAATAGTACCTAAGGGACATTTCAAAAGAATTTTCACAGGAAACTTCAACTGCTTTTAAAAAGGTAAGTTAATTTTTTTGAAGGGGAACTATGTTGTGCACTTTAAGTTAATTCGACAAAACGTTTTCTGATAGTTATATACAGTCCCTCTGTAATAGTTATAGATTGAGATAGGCTTCTCTGTTATACTTATGAATTGAGTTAGGCTTCTCTGGTATAAATATGAATTTACTTATGCTTCATCACATGCACTTTTTAATAGTTCTACTTCCTGCCTGAAACCATACACTACCCAAAAATTACTTCACTGTAAAAAACTCAGAAGTACCTGTCTGAACTTAAACCCCAAAGTACCCTAACTCTACTGATATAGTTATTTTTTATGCAATTTACAGCAACAAAATAGAAGGAAAACAAGACAACATTAATATTTCTTTCGAAGTTGTTGAAGAAACCAATCATGAGCAAGATATGGATGACTTGGACTTTATGGATCAGACTCTGGACCAAGAAATTCTTGACAGTTTGGAAAAAATAGAATCATTCATTCAAAATGAGGACATTCCAGATGATCTAATGTTAGAAGTTCTTTTAAATTTTGAAAAATCAGAACAATAAATGTATATTTAATAATTAAAAATTGTTTGACACATTATTCATTTTTATATGTAATTCATGAAGTACTAGCAAAATAATTATAATATAAAGTGAGACTTATAGTATACTGTGCAACTTTTTTGTGTTACATAGTAAGTTTGCTCATAGTTACTTCCTTTCTCCCACTATATTATCTACAATGTGTAATATACATCTCTTTTTCATCATAAGGCAGCAGGATACACTACCCATCATCCACTAGGCCTTCTCAGGAAGTGCTTAAAGTATCTGTTTCTGCTTTCTTGACAGACTATGGTATGGATTCCATATACCACAATAACTTCTGTAACAACATGCAAGATATCTACAGAGGAGAAGGTGTACATTCAATTTAAGGGACAAATTTACAAGCTCCTTGCGCCACCTTTGCATCACGTTTAACATAGGAAAAGTGACGCAAAAGTGGCGCAAGGGGCTTGTAAATCTGCCCCTAACTCTCTACATTGCTACCTACATGTGGGTACTTAAATCAATAAGAAAAAAACAACAACAAAAAGATTTTTTTTTTAAAAAACAGCTACATTTTTTTTAAACTGTCATTCTTTTTTCCCCATAGTATGCTTTTTGGTACGCTCCCCGGTACGCTCCCCGGTGCGCGTACCGGGCGCTCCCCCCGTGAAAATCAAAAAAAAAAAAAATGTTTGCCCAGCGGGACCCTTTTTATAGCCCCCACATCAAACCTAGGGGGTCAGGGGGGGGTCTACCCTGCCCCCTTATGGTCATTTCCCCCTTTGTTTTAGCCACCTCTTGTGTCTCGATCCTACCGAGACACAAGATGGCGGCCGCTCCAGACTGTTTCGAATGTTTACAGACACCCGAGAGCCAATCAGCTTTCCGCACGCAAGTCGCGTAGCGCGCCCGGTACGCGCCCCGGTGCGCGTACCGGGCGCTTCCATAGATATATATATTTTTTTGAACCTAAATTACTCAAAATCCACTGGAGCACATATCTTGAGACATAGCAAAGGCACATCCGGCTACCAGTCCCTACAATTTTGCCAAGTTTGGTGGAAATCCATTCAGCCGTTCGGGGTAAAAGTGAAGTCGACCGCCCTATGGAAATTAACATGGGAAAACACGTTTTGGGACCCCCTTTTATCTCGGCCTCCGCTTGACGAATCCCCCCCAAACTTTCAGGGAAGGAGCGGGCAATTTTCTTGGAGAAATTTGCGAAGATTCGTCCAAAGTTATTCCCAATAGAATGTTGCGGATTTCCTATGGAAAGTAGATCCTAACTATAACTACCTACTGGCGACCGCGCCTCTGAGGAAGATTGATTCAAAATGCATCAGGCTGCAACAAGGCTGTTTCTAACCACTGGCTGATTGAACTGGTCTATACCTTTAAATAAAGGCTGGTAACCTTTCATCCCACTTCGTGTGCGACTCTCAATGGGTTACCAATCGCATCGGAAACTATAGGCGGCTGCCCAGCTGCCGAGCACCGCACCACCCCTTAATCGAAGGGGGCTACGAGGTAGAAGTCACGAACCCTCGACGTGGATTTGGGATGAGGATGAGGACCCGTTCAGGTGCTGGGGCTCATTCTGAGCTGAGAACAAACAGAAAACAAAGTGCGCCGTAATATGGTAACTGAAAACGAACACTTCAACTCCCACAATGCCTCACACAGACTCATTCGAGCGTCCCCATTGTGGGCGTGTCAAGATGCATGTTAATGGAGGAGAAGGTTTGCTGGAGCACGCACCTTGCGTAAAGCCTCTGAGGAAGATTGATTCGAAATGCATCAGGCTGCAACAAGGCTGTTTCTAACCACTGGCTGATTGAACTGGTCTATACCTTTAAATAAAGGCTGGTAACCTTTCATCCCACTTCGTGTGCAACTCTCAATGGGTTACCAATCGCATCGGAAACTATAGGCGGCTGCCCAGCTGCCGAGCACCGCACCACCCCTTAATCGAAGGGGGCTACGAGGTAGAAGTCATGAACCCTCGACGTGGATTTGGGATGAGGATGAGGACCCGTTCAGGTGCTGGGGCTCATTCTGAGCTGAGAACAAACAGAAAACAAAGTGCGCCGTAATATGGTAACTGAAAACGAACACTTCAACTCCCACAATGCCTCACACAGACTCATTCGAGCGTCCCCATTGTGGGCGTGTCAAGATGCATGTTAATGGAGGAGAAGGTTCGCTGGAGCACGCACCTTGCGTAAAGCCTCTGAGGAAGATTGATTCGAAATGCATCAGGCTGCAACAAGGCTGTTTCTAACCACTGGCTGATTGAACTGGTCTATACCTTTAAATAAAGGCTGGTAACCTTTCATCCCACTTCGTGTGCGACTCTCAATGGGTTACCAATCGCATCGGAAACTATAGGCGGCTGCCCAGCTGCCGAGCACCGCACCACCCCTTAATCGAAGGGGGCTACGAGGTAGAAGTCACGAACCCTCGACGTGGATTTGGGATGAGGATGAGGACCCGTTCAGGTGCTGGGGCTCATTCTGAGCTGAGAACAAACAGAAAACAAAGTGCGCCGTAATATGGTAACTGAAAACGAACACTTCAACTCCCACAATGCCTCACACAGACTCATTCGAGCGTCCCCATTGTGGGCGTGTCAAGATGCATGTTAATGGAGGAGAAGGTTCGCTGGAGCACGCACCTTGCGTAAAGCCTCTGAGGAAGATTGATTCGAAATGCATCAGGCTGCAACAAGGCTGTTTCTAACCACTGGCTGATTGAACTGGTCTATACCTTTAAATAAAGGCTGGTAACCTTTCATCCCACTTCGTGTGCGACTCTCAATGGGTTACCAATCGCATCGGAAAATATATATATATATATATATATATATATATATATATATATATATATATATATATATATATATATATATATATACATATTCACTGAAAAAACCATAGGTTTCACACACGTTATAGTTAGGAGTTAGCATTTTAAAAACCCTTGAAATTCACTGAAAAAAACATAGCTTTCACACCAGTTATAGTTAGCTGGTCATTTTACTCATACAAAACCTTTGAAATTGCCCCGTTATAGTTAGTTCAGCTAACTATAACTCGTGTGCCCGCAATGCACTGCTTTTTTTAAATTATTTTTATTGAGATTTTTTTATCAGCTAGCAGATAAAACACAAAGAATAGACCGGCAATCATGATACACCATCCAACTTTTTGATATCAACATACACCGATCTTATAGAATTACAAAATAATAACATCAAGACAATTCAACAAAAAATTCATATCCAGTTAGCTACAGGTGACCACAATTTCAGACCCAACATTTTCTTTCTCTTACCCTTATATTTATAAACCGCAGTCTCAAGATGATATATGGACAATAATCTAGATTGCCAGTTACTAAAAGTTAGTAGTTTCGAGCCCTTGGGTCATTATACAGAGCCGGAATATGGACATACAAATAAAAATAAAGCATTCTTCGGCCTCCTTTCCAGGTCTGGCCAAGCTTTCTTGAGAGCCTAAAATCACCAGATCCGCAGATAATTGCAGTTGGATGTCTAAGCTGTGATTAAAAAAATATTCAACGTCCTTAATAAAATGACAAAGTTTAGGGCAATGGAAAAACATATGAGATGCATCCGCTGCGTATAATCCACAGCGATTGCACTTATTCCCCCTCATCGAATTCCACTTTGCCAGTTTTTCTGGGGTATGGTATAAATTAAAAATAGACCTAAAATGTTGACTCTTTAAGGGACCATTAAATAAAACATTAGAAGATAACTCAATTATTCTCTCCAAATTAATTGAATCTATCCCAAATTTATTTTGCCACTTTACCTCCCAAGCCGAGAGATCATCCTGAGTCTTTTCAATAAACAGCTGATATAAAGGCCCCATTTTGGATCTTGATTTAATTGCTTCTATGATTTCAATCCTATTGAATGTAATCAGATTTTCAGTTATTTTCTGCTCAAAAAAACTGCGTAACTGGAGATATTTAAAAAAATCTGTGCCAACTAACTTATATTTCTTCTGCAAAAAGTCGAAAGAGACTAACTGATTCCCCTGAAAAAATCTCCCATTTTACAAATTCCGGCTCAATACCATCTGGCCATGACCTGATCTCTGAATACTTCTGGAAATAGAGGGCAGTTCTTAAACGGAGTATAAAAATTTAAATTAGTACTTATGCCAATTCTCCTTTTAGTTTTCCTCCAGATTTCAAAAGCAGTCGAGACAGTTTTAAACTTTGCTTTCTTATAATAACTAGGTTCGATTATACGAACTAGACATTGCCGCGCCTCTGCGCCCAGCAGCATCTCATATATAGACGGACTAGAAAATCTTCAGTGGGATCATCCTGTAAAAATAACACACCCATATATTGTAAAAGAGCTATCCAATGATATAAGCGGAAGTTAGGGACACCCCATCCACCTCTTGATCTAGGTAATATACACTATTTGAGAGCTCTCCTCGATCGTCGACAGCTCCACAAAAACCTAGAGCACATTCTCTCGATACGGGAAATAAAAGAGGCTGAAATAAGTAAAGGAATAGTCCGGAATATATATATAAAAATTTGGGGAAAATAAGCATTTTTAAAACATTACTACGGGCATAGAGTTATAGATGTAAGTTATTAATCCTTTCTAATGTCTTATTTGCCAAGACTATGATTGGATCCAAGTTTAAACCCATGTGTTGTAAAAGAGCTATCCAATGATATAAGCGGAAGTTAGGGACACCCCATCCACCTCTTGATCTAGGTAACATACACCATTTGAGAGCTCTCCTCGATCGTCGACAGCTCCACAAAAACCTAGAGCACATTCTCTCGATACGGGAAAAACAGAGGCTGAAATAAGTGAAGGAATAGTCCGGAATATATATAAAAATTTGGGAAAAATAAGCATTTTTAAAACATTACTACGGGCATAGAGTTATAGATGTAAGTTATTAATCCTTTCTAATGTCTTATTTGTCCCATTTTACAAATTCCGGCTCAATACCATCTGGCCATGACCTGATCTCTGAATACTTCTGGAAATAGAGGGCAGTTTTTAAACGGTGTATAAAAATTTAAATTAGAACTTATGCCAATTCTCCTTTTAGTATTCCTCCAGATTTCAAAAGCAGTCGAGACAGTTTTAAACTTTGTTTTCTTATAATACCTAGGTTTGATTATACGAACTAGACATTGCCGCGCCTCTGAGCCCAGCAGCATCTCATATATAGACGGACTAGCAAAATCTTCAGTGGGATCATCCTGTAAAAATAACACACCCATGTATTGTAAAAGAGCTATCTAATGATATAAGCGGAAGTTAGGGACACACCCCATCCACCTCTTGATCTAGGTAACATACACCTATTGAGAGCTCTCCTCGATCGTCGACAGCTCCACAAAAACCTAGAGCACATTCTCTCGATACGGGAAGAAAAATGAGGCTGAAATAAGTAAAGGAATAGTCCGGAATATATATAAAAATTTGGAAAAAATAAGCGTTTTTTAAACATTACTACGGGCATAGAGTTATAGATGTAAGTTATTAATCCTTTCTAATGTCTTATTTGCCGAGACTATGATTGGATCCAAGTTTAAACAAACAATATCCTCAACTTTGGCAGAGATTTTAATACCTAGATAGGTTGCTTCTGATTCAAAACTCATATCACTAGGGAGCCCAGCTTCCGCATGGATCAGTTTTGTCTTGGTGACATTTAATTTATACCCCGAGTACCTCCCAAATGTCTCGGCTGCTTCAATAATCTTGGGGAAAACAGTGCTAATATCGGGCGTGACAATGGCAATATCGTCTGCGTACGCGAATACCTTATACGCACCATTATGTATTTCGACTAGTTTTATTTCGACATTGATTTCTAGAGCGTTTATGAAAGATTCAATATAAAGAGCGAATAACAAGGGGGAACAAGGACAACCTTGTCTCGTCCCCCTTGCTATTGCAATATTCCCTGAAAGCCTACCCGAAATACGTATGGCAGCCCTTGGCTGAACATATAATGTCTGTATAGCCCTAATGAATTCTTCCGGGAATCCCTTCCATGCTAAGACTGACCACAGAAACCTCCACGAGACCCTGTCAAATGCTTTTTCTGCATCTAACAGGGCTACAGCAACAGGGGAATTAGTATCCTGTGACCAGTCCAGCATGGAAACGATTATTTTAACATGATCTGTCGTGTCTCTCTGTTTAATGAACCCATGCTGCCTTTTTTAAACCAAGCTCGGCATAAAGTCTTTGAGCCTATTGGCGATTAGCTTTGAGTAAATCTTACTGTCTGTGTTAAGTAACGAAATTGGTCTGTAAGACCCCATTTCGATATCCTTTTTCCCTTTTTTTTTAAAAATCACAATGGTTGCTTCTGACCAGGAATCGGGAGAATTACCTAAGAAAGCTTGTTGGCAAACTTCTAATAATTCACTTTTGAGTATATTCCTAAAAGTTCAGTAAAATTCAAGTGGAATACTATCGGGACCCATAGCTTTACCAAGAGCCAAACCTAGTAAGGCCGTCTCAACTTCTTCCCATACTATGGGAGCTGATAATAGTGTTTTTTGTATGTCCAAAAGTACGTTAGAATCTAAATCTTTCAAGTATTCTTCTTCGTCCTGTACAGATGACTCTGCCACAGACATACTATACAGAGATTGGTAGAAACTTTGAAAAGCTTCTAGAACGCCCTCCTTGGTTTCCTGCAGCACTCCATTTAAATCAGTAATTTTAGCAATATTATTAAAGACTGCTTTCTGCCTGTATTTTCACTAAATTCGTAAGAGTCTTCCTTATGCTGCATATATTTTAACACTATTTGATCAGCAATATTAGCGTAGGCTACCACCCTCTTAATAGTAAGATCTCTCAGAGCATTGACTGGATCTAGACCCTGCCTAATCATCTCCGCTAATTTCCGTTCAGCTAATATAACCGAATCAAAGTCCTTTTGTGTTTGGCCCAGATCTTTTTCCGTTTAGCATTCGAAAAACTAAGGGTTTCTCCCCTGACTACAGAGAAAGTGTCCCAAACAACTTTATTCGAGGCTGTTCCTTTATTAAATGTAAAGAACTCCTGAATTATCTTGGTCATAAATTGGTGATACTCATTATCCAATAATTCATTTCTTTCGAAAGACCAGGCTTGGTTTCCTTCTTTTAACTGGGGTCTAGGATAAGATCAATTATCAAAGGATTAAGGTCAGATATAATATTGGGCTGGATCGCAATGTCAACCATTCCTAAAAGTGATGATGAGAAAGAAAAATAATCTAACCGGACAAATTTGGTATGAGGGAAAGAGAAAAAAGTAAAACCTGGGTCATCGGCTTATAATAAATTCCCGACATCATAGAGTCCATGATCTAAGCACAATCCACGTAATGACGTGAAAACCTGCTTCTTTCTACCAGAATATACCATGTTCTTTCTTAGATCCATCTGGGCATCCATATGAATATTAAAATCTCTATACAACACCACCGGTTGAGGCCACTGAGCTAATTCTATATTCAAATAATTCATGAGCTCAGCATCATCCAAATTTGAGTGAGAGAGTGAATCTATAATGACCAATTGTAAATTCACTTATTGCCCAGCGGTCCCATTTATCTTCTGCACATTTTGTATAGATGCCCAGGCCCCATTTCATAAGGATAGCCACCCCTTTCTTAATCCCGGTTTGTTTAGAGCATGCCACCAACTCTAACCCTAAATTTTTCAAACACCCCCTATTAGCCCATGAGATATGTGCTTACTGCAAACATAGTAAGTCAATATGTAACAACTGAACAATTACGGCTAATACATGCCTTTTCTTAGGGTAATGGAGTCCACATACATTCAAAGTACAAATCTTGAATTTCCTATCCATTTCCAGAAAAAAAATATGCCGTAGAATCAACACGAAATAAACAACATAGTCTCTTGAAGTTTTATGAACCCAATCGCTGTTTAGCATCCTCTGAACACAGAGAACCACTTTAAAATGTATCTTAACTGCTGCTGATTTTTCACCCCCTAACACCAACACCCTACACCCACCACCTTAACCCCTCCCCACCCCCCTCACCCATCCCCCTTCCCAACCAACCCACCCACCCATCCATCCCACCATATGAGGCCAAGGGATTGTCAGTCCCTGCAATTTATGGAGTGCCGTACCCCCTCCCCCCGGGATAGGAAAGAGAATATTGTCCCTTATATAAAGCAAACACCCCTGAGCGGAAAAAAAACAAAGCCCACCGTATACAGAGAGAGCAGTTGACTGCTACTACTGATAATGACTAGAAACGTCCATTTCTATAAAGACCCCAAAAACTCTTTGGTCTCAATCTCGGAAAAAAAAATCTAGTCTGACCTTTGCAGTAACTTTGAGCTTTGCAGGATCCTTTATTTTGAAAACCTGGTATAAGCTGACAGCGTTTAGAAACTGTTGCCTGACATAAATTGTGAGCTGCCTTGAGATACTAGAACCTCATACTGGCAGAATGACAAGAAAGAACAGCTGAATTGGGTCCGTCTTTCTCCCAATACCCACTGGAGGGTGAGAAGCCAAAGTAATGAAATGAATGCAAAAAAGCAGGCAGACCCCACCAGAGGGCGAAAACTCACGAGCAGGAACTCGAAGTTCCAGAATGCTTTTCTAGTATGCACCTGAGCAAGCCCACCAGGGTGGGTGGGAAAAAAGTAATCATAATGACTGACTGCTCTAGCTCATAATCAATTCCTCATTTGCATGCCAGCCCGTGAACAAGAAGCAAGTTGGCTTCGAAACGCGTCGGGCAATTTTAATGGGAATTCAGAAATGCTGACCTGCTGGAATAAAGGACGCTTTTAAAACATACAGGAGTTCGGCTTGTCATTGTGTGCGTTCCAAGCAAGTGGCACACCCTTTTTTTGAAGTTTTACGGCCAGTCCATGGTCGTGGAATTGCACCGTCACAGGAATAAATTGTGCGCTGCCTTGAGATACTAGAACCTCATACTGGCAGAATGACAAGAAAGAACAGCTGAATTGGGTCCGTCTTTCTCCCAATACCCACTGGAGGGTGAGAAGCAAACGTAATGAAATGGATGCAAAAAAGCAGGCAGACCCCACCAGAGGGAGAAAACTCATGAGCAGGAACTCGAAGTTCCAGAATGCTCTTTTAGTATGCACCTGAGCAAGCCCACCAGGGGGCGGGAAAAAGTAATCCTAATGACTGACTGCTCCAGCTTGTAATCACTGCCTCATTTGCATGCCAGCCTGTGAACAAGAAGCAAGTTAGCTTCGAAACGCGTCGGGCGTTTTTAATGGGAATTCAGAAATGCTGACCTACTGGAATAAAGGACGCTTTTAAAACATACAGGAGTCCGGCTTGTCATTGTGTGTGTTCCAAGCAAGTGGCACACCCTTTTTTGGATTGATATATATGCGATTCAATAGAATTCTGCCAATTTACGTCAGACTCCTGCCTACAAGTCGTCGGTGCCAGCAGTGAAGGCAGAAGCCACATAAGAACCAAATCCCAACTGAGAAGGAGGCGGCAGGAGGCGGCACACCCGTATCAGCCAATGAAATGTATTTAAACAAAACAAGGTATTTCAGCCCCCCTGGCCTTTGTCGACAAAGGCCAGTGCAGCTGAAACGTGTTGTTTTGTTTAAATAATATTCCTTGGCTGATACGGGTTTGCCGCCTCCTTCCCAGTTGGGATTTGGTTCTTTTGTGATGTATATATATTTGTAAACATATTTAAACTTAACAGAATCACACATTCACTGGATGATGTCATCAGTGATGTCATTTGAGATGTCATCAGTGATGTCACTGACCATGCCATGAATGATGTACTATGTGACGTCATCAGCAGTGTATTGCGGGGGCGTGAGTTATAGTTAGCTCAACTAACTATAACGGCTGAATTTCTCTGGTTTTGTACGAGTGAATTGCCCAACTAACTATAACGTCCCTGAAACCTGTGGATTTTTCAGTGAATTGCTAATGTTTTTTTAATGCTAATTTCTAACTATAACGTCCCTGAAACCTATGGATTTTTCAGTGAAAAAAAAAAAAATATATATATATATATTTATATATATATATATATATATATATATATATATATTCCCTGAAAAAACCACATGTTTCAGGGACGTTATAGTTAGTTGGACATTTCACTCATACAAACCGGAGATGTTCGGCCCTTATAGTTAGTTAAGCTAAGTTTTACTCATGTCCCGGCAATGCACTGCTGATGACATCACATATTATATCACTCATGGCATGGTCAGTGACATCACTGATGACACCACTGATGACATCATCCAGTGACTGTGTGTTTCTGTAAAGTTTAAATATGTTTTATATATATATATATAGGCCAAGGTGTATTGAAGAATGAGTGGGTGTGTGACTGCCTGAATGGATGATTTAGTAGGTGCGAGACTGACTGTATAAGTGAGTGATTAAACATGTCTTACTGAATGCATGGGTTAGTGACTAAACTGTGTGAATGTCTGTATCAGTCTGTCTGTGGGTGTGTAAGCAGCTGCATGGGTTGGTGAGTAGCTACATGAGTGTCTATATGGGTCATTGATTGGTTGTCTGAGTAACTGTATGGGTGCCTGGGTGTTAGGGTGTGTGGGGTGTGTGTCACTTCCTGCATGACTGTATGATTGGGTGATTTACTGGGTGTATGGATTCAAGAGTGTGTCTGTGAGGGGCTGTATGCATGGGTGAGTATGTTTATGGCTGTGTTGGTGAGTGAATGGATGTCTCAGTGGCACATGTGTGAGAAACTACATATGTGAAAGGCAGTATATGTGAGTGTTGGAGTATATAAATGACTATGTGAGAGTGAGTAATCGTGAGAGTGGCTCTGTGGATGAGTGTATGCTTGTTTCAGTGTTTGTATAAATAGGAGAGTAAGTATGTGTTAGTATCTGTATGAATCAGTGAGATGGTGTGTGTGACTGTGTAGGTGAGTAAATGGGAGTGTGATTGATTATTTGCAAGACTCACGAGCTGTGGAATTAACTCTATGGGTGAGTAGCAGTATGTGAGTGTCTTTATAGGTATATGAGTGCATATGACAGTGGCTGTATTGATGAGTGATTGCATGTATGAGTGACTGTATGGGTGAGTTTGTGGATGTGTGTGTAGACCTAGGAATCAGTGAGTGGGTATGTAGTAATTGGTATTGGTGTGCCTATGGTTTCGAGAATGGTAGTCTGCATTTTAGAGTGGGTGTATCAAAGGTTATATTAGGGTGTGAGGAAGTACATTAGATTACCACATGTATGATTTTATCAGTGATGTCATCAGTGATGTCATTTGAGATGTCATCAGTGATGTCACTGACCATGTCATGAGTGATGTAATATGTGATGTCATCCGTAGTGCATTGGGGGGCGCAAGTTATACTTAGCTCAACTAACTATAACGTCCATTTCTCTGGTTTTGTATGAGTGAAATGTCCAACTAACAATACCGTCCCTGACACCTTTAGTTTTTTGCGTGAATTTCTAAGGTTTTTTAAATGCCAATTTCTAACTATAATGTCCCTGAATCCTATATTTTTTTCAGTGAATTTCGAAGGCTTTTAAAATGAACATTTCTAACCGTAACGTCCCTGAAATCTGTGTTTTTTCAGTGAATTTCTAAGGTTTTTTAAATGCTAATTTTCAACTATGCCTACAGAGGTAGGACATGTGTAGAAAGAGAAGAGGAAGAAATGTGCAGAAAGAAGCAATAGAAATGCAGACAGAGGCAACGGAAGTCCAGAAAAAGGAAGAAATGAGCAGAAAGAAGCAAGAAATATGCAGAAAGAACCAACAGAGGTGCAGAAAGAAGCCTTGTTGCAAAGTCATCCTGTGCTCGGGCACCCCCAACTTTTTGCTAACTGGTACTGCCCCTGTGATGCCAACTAATTTCTACCTCACCCATTCCCTTGTTTGCAATACAGCTGCATAGGGCATGGGTTCACCAGCTGTCACCTATCACCTGTACCCCTGTTAATGATTCCTTGACACCTGTTCCTTCACCAGTCCATCTGTACCCCGTTATCACCAATGCAACGAAGCCCTATGTTTACCATTCCACCTGCACCCCATTTCTTATCAGTACACCTGCCCTGATACTTTTGCTGATGCACGTACAACCCGACACCTTTTCATCAATGTACATGCATCCCACCCGACTCTCATCTACCTACCCCCCAAAAGTACCAATCCACCCACCAGCTTTAACCAGCCTATGTGCACCACATTTACTCTCAATGTGTACCCCTTTATTACCTCGCCGATTGCACCCCTTCTATCACAAAATCAATACACCCATCAGTCAAAATTCCACATGCACCCTGAAATGTTTTCGGTATTGGATTTTTTTTTAATAGAATTGCTGTGGCTGTAATACATTTATGAAATAAAGTATTTTCTCACTGAAGTGCACCCATTTTATCAACAATCCATCTGAACCCCACCTGCTCATATTTCATCTGCACCCCATTTTGTTTCAGTTCATCTGCAGCGCATTAGTTCTTACTCCCCCAGTGCCCCTATAAGTGCCTGGCCTTCCACGCCTCTCTCTCTCTTGCAAGGTGTCTGCCCTCCAGTCAACCCAGCCCACCCATCATTCCACCCTGTTCCTCTCCTGCCCCCTTGGCAGCCCCCACCGGATCCACGCCCCGTTTTTGACCCGGCTGAATCCTCTCTGGGTGCAGTGATGCAACATTGCCTCCACAGACCTCACGGTGTGGGGGGGCCCTCTGGCACTGTGCACAGGCCCCTAACTGGGTCTGGAGTGTGGGAGGAGGGGGGAAGGGGAGAACCCTGGTCCTCCATGCACCTTGCAGGGGGCCCCCTTAAGGTTTTTTAACACCACGATCTGGGTGGCATGATGGGGCGGAGCACATATATGGGCCCCAGATGCTCCCATCCCAGGTGTCCCTGCCATGAGGCTGCAGGGGGTGTCAGGCCAGCTTCAATGAGACACAAACTGGCACCCCAAACCCTACACCCAAATGACCCCACCACCTCCCGATGGAAATTTCTGTTGATCAGTTACAAATGATAGCTGAGGGGTCAGTTAAATTTTTTACAGAAAAATGTCTGTTAAATAAAAATGCTTTCATTTCTGGAGAGCAGTGTTTGGGGCGGAGCTCGTGATGCCGTGCTGGTATCAGAGGCGGCGGCGCAGCTGGGAGCAGTGCGGGTGTGTGGGAAGCTTTCCTCACCCCGGATCAGGACGTCCAAATAGCACGCTAAACACGCCAGAAGCCGTGGGAAACCTTAACGCGGCAGGAGCCGCTTCTAGAAAATCCCCGTTCGCGGCCGCTGCTGCTGCGGGGACTACGTATGCGGCAGAAAGCTGCTGGGGAATTCAACGCGGCAGGAGCCGCTTCTCTAAAGCTTCATCTGTGGCTATTGCAGAGTGCATAACATGGGCGACAGAAGCCAAAGGAGGCTTTAACACGGCAGGAGCCGTTTTGGAAAAGTATCAACTGCGGCCATTGCCATGTGCATCTCAGGCACGGCAGAAGCCTTTGGGAAAATAATGAACGCGGCTGGAGCCACTTCGGAAAATCCATAGGTTGCTGTTGTTTGGGGTATCCTGAACTCTGAATCTTTCAAAGGTTGTAGCTGTTATTGGTTGGTTGTTTTGAGTACTATTGAAGCAGCCGCCACTACTATAACTCTGTAGACCCGCTGGCATAATCTTTGGGCGATAGCTGCTTGTTTTCCTTGACACCGGATCCCCCCGCCTGCCTCCCGCCGTCCCGCTGGTTGTACATCTAACTGGCGCGACCGCCGAGCGGAGGCCGGGCCGGGGACTACAATTACTGGCAACCTCTGCGGCCCCTGCATCACCCGACAGCGCCAGGAGGCGCATAAAAATGGTGTAAGCCCCGCCGAGCAGGACGCGAGCGGGACACCGGGTGAAGCCCGGGCAAAGGGCGGGCCCTCTGTAGCCCTCAGTAGCCGAAGGAGGCCGGGCTGGGCCTACTGACTGAAATCCTACCCAAGAACTATCGCACTGTAAGGTATTAAGCTTATTTTATTTCCTTGTGTGTGACTATCGGCCTGCAAGCCTGCGAGACTCTTTGGTTGTGTTCTTGCAATCTTGGGGTCAACCCTTAATCTAGGCCTGTTTGACGTTGTCCTAGACAATAGCTGCCATGCATCATGACCTCGACCAGCATTAAAGAACTAAGTGGCGCAAATAAAGGAACTCTGGACAATTATGTATTCAGGATTTCCTCTGGCATCGAAAGGCAGAGCACACTTGCAGAACGTCGAGCCGAGCGACGTCGCTCAGTCGAATTGATTAAAAACAAACGCTCCTCCCCTGGTCGCTCACAGATAGATAGTCCACCACACATTAGCTGCCCCGTTGATAACGAAGACCCACATATAACCAACAACAGCATCCCAATCCTCTTACGAGATTTAACTTCTACCCCTGACACAGTCAATGTGTCGCATAGACTAGCCTCACCTTCTCTCTGTAAATCACCACCGTAAATAGAAGTTATACCCGATACGCCCTTACCTGTAGCAAAGGCCGCGCAGAAAAAGCCAAAAAATGTAAATCAACCCAGAGCACAAGGCTCACTGCCAAGGAAAAGAAGGAAAAAGGGGAATGAACCACAGAGAAAAAAGATTAGCCACACTGACTTTGGCAAATCCGCTAAAGCCCCTATACCAAACACTACGATGACCCCTGTAGTAGGAACTCCACCAGAACGTCTGACACTTGAAACTCCATGTAAGGACCTAATAGGAACAATGGAACACCTAATCAGAACCTCAACACTGTCACTAATAGAGAGACTGAAAAGAATAGAAGATCGACTCAGAATGTTAGAGGAGACATTAGTTACAAACACAGGGTTAACTAACCAAAATGTCAGGCCCATACCAGTAATTCCGCCTATGGCATTACCCTCAAGTTCCATTGCCCAAAAAGATTCAAAAACCGTTGAGAAAAAAAACACATCCCCCAAGGCCAGTTACTGATAAACCACTGTATCAGGCCAAACAACACGCAGATAGAGAAGCCCTCAGGAGAGAGAAAATGCCAAATTCAGGAAATCTACAAAGTAAGCCGGCTAGAAAAACCCCAGACAGGATTACAAAGCCTAGGGGGCGTCAAGTGGAACTGCCACCAGAAGCGGTTCCTCTGGTGGTGGTCCTTACAGGAGTCCCAATATTAGAAGATGGTAAGAGGGAAAACCACTCCCAGTTAAAAACAAAACCACCTATTGGCTTAGGCAGAATCGTCCTCTTCCCCCAAACCTAAACGGCGAGATATTACACGTTCGCAGTCTCTCATGGCTTGGTAGCAGAACAAAGGACAAAATGGGAGATATAATTGTCATTAATTTCAGGGATCACAGAACAGTTAGCCACATTCTAAACTGGTTTCCAGAAAAGGGCAACAACTCCATTACGCCCTGTGATCTGACTTATTTTTACCCTAGATCTTCATTGGTTCCCTGACCCAATTTTAGAGCCAACATCTACAGTCAGCAATCACTTCCAGGCCAACCACCTAATACCCCTCCAAAACCGTTATGCGAGTCTTTCTCGCTACTCCATGTTCGAAGGGATGGAAGGAATTGACTGACTGTGTAGTAGGGCTTTAAGGGATACTCCAGCTAATCCACCCTGTTGTAACATCAAATGTTCGGGAAAAATGCTAGGGTGGTTAATGATGAGGCAACCCTGTTACCTAGGGAAGAAAGTCTTGGGATAGTGCCGATAGCAGATAAGCACCCTACTAAAGATAAAGGAGAAAAAGCCGTAGATGCAATCATTAACAAGGTAAACCCAAACACAGGAATAATTAGGATGATTTCTTGGAACATAGCAGGGCTTTTGAAAATAGCCAGAATGGAATGAATTTATAGAGGGATTTGACCTTTGTATGTTCCAAGAAACATGGAGTATATCTCCCCAATATGAATGTGGATACACAACTTACTTTATCCCAGCAATTAGTACAGGGCGGGGTCGGCCTTCTGGGGGCCTACATATTTGGATTAAAATAGCACTCAACTTGGCTATCACCCCTCACCCATGGCTATCACATGATATATTGTATATATCTGCCATGGGCCATAAATCTTTTGAGCTGTTTAATGTATATGCACGTGGGATTCCGGGAGGCCAAACATCATCCACCATAGCTCTGCTTGAAGGGGAGCTGCAGGTATCCGTCCACTATCTAGTATTGTCATCGGGGGAGATTTTAAATGTACTTACGAACCTTTGGCCACAGATGACATCATGTGTATGAATGAGGATGACTCTATAAAGTCTATCCCGCCGCTGACCCTAGCACCAATAAAAAAATGGACCCTGAGAGTGATCCAACTAAATGCCCTAACAGTAGAATATAATCTACGTGCCTTGAATGGGAGAACATTATCCGACCCAAATGGGGCAATGACTTATAACAAACTCAGTTGTCCCTCCCGTATTGATTATATCTTGCTTGATACTAGTTCCTGGAGCAGATTAGTGGATATGGAAGTTGTACAGTCACAGGACAGCTACCAGAATCCACTATGTATGGAAATAAAATGGGGGATGGAGAGGGATCTAGCAGAGATACCATTAATGATAACAAAAGAACTAATCCCGTTTGATGGTAACCGTAAGCTCAAGTGGAACAAAATATTGGGTCAAGAAGACAGTCTGCTTTCTATTAGAGGATTGGTGGAATCGCAAACTAGGGAATTGGTCTCTGAAATCATGGTCCCCTATAATGACAATAATAATTATAGCCTTGAAGATTCTTATAATACCTTAGTGAGGGAAATTGGATCCTTCTTTGTAGTTAAAGGCAGCGGAGGTCTAACAAGAAAACACCTCCCACAACCCACCACCCCCTGGTATACGGCACAATGTAGGGAGAAGAGAAGGGAAATAGGAATTGCGATTAAGGGAAAAGATAGTGTAGCTGTACGGCTGGCTAGAAGGGAATATAATGCCTGCATACAAAAGGCCAAGAGGGATTGGGAGGAGGAATACTGGCAGGAACTAAAGGTGGCAGCAAGCTCAAAAAATACAATACTATTCTGGAATATGATAAATAAGTTAGATAGAAAAGGAGTGGATCCCCTTGCCAATCATATAACTGAACTACAATGGCATACACACTTTTCTAATCTGTATTATTGTGAGGAAGAAGTGGCTCCATCTTGGTGGGGACAAACTCATCCCAGTAACAATGGGATTATATCCACTGAGCCCTTCACAGCCCAGGAAGTAGCTGCAGCTATAAGGAATATAACCCCTGCAAAAGCGGCTGGCCAGGATGGGATACCAAGCGATTTGTATTTACATGAACCTAAGCTGTGGTCTAACTTTATTGCCCCATTGATAAACTTAATCCTTGGTGGTCACCCTGTCCCCGACTCCCGTAAGGGAGCAGAAGTTGTCACAATTTACAAGGTGACAGGGAGGACCCAGCCAACTACAGGCCGATTAGTTTAATCGATGCTATGCAGAAAGTAGTTGGCCGGGTGATTGTGAATATAATAGACAGATGGATAGAGGAGGGGAATATACTCTCCCACTTCCAGGCAGGATTTCGCAAAAATGTGGGGACAATAGATCAGGTCTTCAGGTTTTGGGCTATTTATTGGAAAATAGTCACCGTTATGAAGGAGAAACTCTACCTGGCCTTTGTAGACCTTAAAAGTGCGTTTGACCTAGTTCCCCGCGTAAAACTCTGGAGGGTCTTACTGGACATGGGGTTCCCATGTTATCTTCTGCAACTGATAGTTAAGCTCCACGAGGACAGTTATGCTAGGATTAGGTGGGGGAGCCAGGGGCAGCTAACAAGGAGGGTGTCCGTGAATAGGGGTGTACGGCAGGGCTGTGTGATGGCCTGACACTGTTCTCTCTTTTTGTTAATGGGGTGGTAGACCATTTGAGAGAGGACAGTGCCGATGCCCCGATCCTGGCCGGGGAGAAAACACCTACCCTCCTCTTCGCGGACGATACCCTACTGTTGGCTAAAATTCCAACGGGCCTGCAAAAATTATTGGATAAATTCAGCCTGTTTTGCCATGAACGGGGACTCACCATCAACACGACTAAAACAAAGTTGATGGTGTTACCCCCTCCTAAAAAGGGAAGGAAACCCCAGATTACCCTTAATGGATCTCCACTCGAGGTGGTGGAGGAATTTGACTATCTGGGAATCAGGATTAATAGTAAAATGAGGTGGGATTCCCATATAGCCTAGATGTTGCTAAACCTTAAGAGAGTCTCGGGTGCCATCTTGAGGAGCCAGCGATTATCAGTTAGTAGACCTACCGCCCCGGCTCTTGCTGTGTATGAAGGAAGGGCACTGCCCTCTGCGACATATGGGGCGGAATTATGGGGTGGAGAAAATGTCCAGGTCTTGGTCAGAGCAGAGAATAAATTCATAAGGGAAATAGTTGCCTTACCGGCCTCAACCCAGCTGAAACCACTGTATCTGGATATGGGCAAACGCTCTATCTCAGGTGTAGTTCATCTGCGCTCGTCGCTGTTCTGGGTGCGCCTAAGGAGGACCCCAGAGCTAGCAAACTATGCCCTGGTGTTGGACAACTGATTGCACTGAACACCGGTGGTAAAATACATTGGGTAAACAAACTTAAGCAGATGGCTCTGAAGATGGGTTTGATTGAATCCTGGACCTTCCAGTCCCCACCCCCAACACAAGTAATAAAGAAATTCTATTGAGAGTGGGTGGAGGCATAAGAACAGAGGAATCCAAGCTGGGGTACTTTAACCACACAGTTCATAGAACACAAACCAATTAGGAAGCTGGAACCACTTTTTATATCTCATCAGAACACCTAGAGACAGAGTGATCTTTCTAAAGATGAGGTATGGAATCTTACCACTTAACTATTTCACTAAAGGTTGGAAAGGCTCAAGGGCCCCTAATGGTGCATGCCCTTGTTGTCCCTGCAAAACAGAATCCCTTTCACACTTCCTGTTTGGCTGTAAAGCTTATAAGAGGGCAAGACATAGATGGCTGAGACCAGTCTGTAGCGAGCTGGGGGTTAGAGACTTTCGGGTTGCCCTCCGCATTATTACAACTAACACGTATCCCCTTTTTATTGTTTGTGGTGTGGCAAAATACTTATCAAGTGCCTGGCTCATTCGCATGAGGATATGTAATGCTATTAATCCTTAGACCTTCTAGATACTGTTATTAACCAATAATATTTTAATATTGATATATTTAGTATTGTGATGTAATCTGGTTATGTCTTATGTTTTTAAATGTATATAGTATTTTTAGTAATTTTTAACATCAAATGTACATTTTTAGCTCCAATGTTTTTATGAATTAATGTACTTTTATGATATGACAATATCGAATAAAGTATCAATCAATCAATCAAAAACATAACTAAACACACCAGAGACCAGTGACTGAGGTCAGAGGCAGCTAGAAATCACCTGGCACTGTACCATGGTAGTACAGTAAAAACACAAACTGTTATGGTAGTAGGAGAACTATTTTTAATTGGCCAGCTTGGTGGCCCGGTTAAAAGGGTCATGACCCTTCTGCTGTGCCAGGTATGATCGAGTCTTATCTGCGAAGGGGGCCAATGATGGCCACCGGATGTTGCCAGCTTCTAATGTGTATTCAGGTTGGAAGTGTAAATGAACACTTACATACATAGCGCTTCAGGCCTCAATTTTGACTTTTTTCCGAAGCGCTGCAGTTTTGCCCAAAGATAGGCTGGGGAAGTCTTGCTCAAGATCACCCAATGTGTAAAATGGGTGAGCTGGGGTTAGCACTTGGTCTGTACCCTCCTCCCAGAGCGATCATACATTGTGGAAACCAACCTTTTCTAATCCTGTAAGGGGGTTGAAATACATCCCGGCGGTCTCTGGTTATTTACATCCCTTTCACTGTGGGTGAATTGGCAGATTCATGGCAAAAACACAAAGCTCAGTTTTCGGGGCTGTGGGGGAGGGGTGCACCGTGCACCTGCTTGGCTGCTCCCAGAAGCACTGCAGTGTGACAGCTAATGGCGCCCGGCCACATACCCCCATGTGAATCAGCACAAATTGACAATCTTCGCCACAATTTGAAATATAGGATCCTTGCAGAATTGCAAATCCTGGCATCTTCCTCGGGGGCTGTTGCACTAGAGCAAAGGGGGCATTTGGCTCTCGTTATAGAGGGTAGTGGTCAGGCGCGGCTTACAGCGACTAACCTCACAGCGGAAATAAATACAGGCAGACCCCCCACTCTCCCACCTTCAATAGAATGACACTACACAGGCTTAGTGAATACCTCCAGGTGCAGACAGCCGGACCTGGCCAGGGCACACCGTCTCCTGGAACCCTTAGGGGCGTAAATCAAGCCCCCTTCTCGCGCCGACACCCTCGGGGCAAGTGACGTGTGAGGAGGTTTTTAACGCCCCTTAACTACCAAACGCTGTTGACAGTCCCTGACCTGGCACTGTGCAAACGCAAGAGTGAAAGGGTAAAGTGAACAAGCATTGCTCCTTACAAGTTTTTTTATGTTAAATACCACTTTAATAAAACACTCTGATAATGACCATCAAAAAACAATGAGGCAGATTTACAATAACTGACGCATCCCCAGGGATGCACCAGTTATTGTGCGCCGCAGCTCAGCCAACCATGGTGCGCCGCATTTACAATGCGGCGCACCATGGGGCAAAAACGGCACAGATGCGTGACGCATCTGTGCTGTAAAGGTGGCACATTGCTGTGAGTTGCGTTTCAAGCGCGATGCAGCTCCAGCAATGCTCTGGGGGGCCCTATCTGTCCAATGCTGTGTCAAGCCTTACGCCTGCTTCAAGCAGGCGCAGGGTTTTGACGCAGCATTGGCCTAAAAGTGACTGAGTGAAATCTTGTAAATTTCACTCAGCCACTTTTAGGAGGCGTTCCTGCGCCGGAACCCCTGATTATGGCGCAGGGCTTTACAAGGTGACGCATCTCCCAGATGCGTCACGTTGTAAATACCCCGCACCATGGCGCATCTTTCGCACCGCCGCTGCATCACAAAAGTGACGCAACAGCGGCATAAAAGAGGCGCAAGGGGCTTGTAAATCTGCAGTATGTAGCTGGAGAGCACTATTTATGTGCCAATTGATACCGTTTCCACCGTTGTCTTTTGTGGTTTATAGTCTTGAATCCTTTCTCTTTCATTTATCTGTTAGGGCATTTTGTACAGTGCCTACTGAGGCCTTTGGTGGCTTCTTAGTGCTGTAGTTAGCCGGAGAAGCACCAGGACTCACCTAGCATTTCTATTTACCTCTAGCAGCCATGGTTTGAACCTGAACCAGTGTCCCTGGTTGGGTCCAGCGAGCAGCAGAGCACATCCAGGAACCGCATGTAAGAAGTCAGGCGAGCCAGGCACTGTGCCAGCTTCACCCGCCCTCCTGTGCGGAGGATCACCAGCCTTCCTGTGTGGTCCCTGGAGCAGAGACCCACCCATAGGTAGTCAAGGGGTTTAGTAACACCAATAAATGCCCCCAGCCCAAAAAGTACTCGCTTCTGGGCACAGATATGTTCTTCGCCCGGATGCTGCGTGGTGAGCGAAGGGTGTGGTGCACCAGAGCTGCAGACAGGGGTCGCTAACCTCATGGTTATCCTTCGGGGCTCTGCACTCTGCGGCTGCGCGTGAGCCTGGAACTGGACCCGGAGCAGCAACTCGATGAAACACGCGCATTAATGACTTTGTACCTCAATGAGGGATTCAGCAGCACGTACCAAGGGCTATAACGCCCCTTTGCATGTACAATACATAAGTTCAAGTTCAAGTTCAAGTTCAGGAATTTGTATAGCGAACTACTCACCCAGAGGGTCTCAAGGCGCTTGAGGGAGGGTGTGTGCATTACTTATCGAATAGCCAGGTTTTTAGCTGCTTTCTGAAGGAGAGGTGGTTCTGTGTAAGGCGGAGGTGAGTGGGGAATGAATTCCAGGTTTTGGCCGCTAAGTAGGAGAAGTATCTTCCTCCCATGGTGGATCTATGGATGCGCGGAATTGCGGCGAGGGCTTGATTGGATGATCGTAGTTGGCGGGTGGGTGTGTAGAAGGACAGTCGTGTGTTGAGGCATTCGGGTCCTAGGTCGTAGAGGGCTTTGTGTGCGTGGGTGAGGAGACGGAACGTTATTCTCTTGTTGATGGGGAGCCAGTGGAGGTCTTTCAGGTGACCGGAAATATGAGCTTGACGGGGGATGTCCAATATGAGTTTGGCTGAGGCGTTTTGGCGGTTTTGGCGGTGTTTGGGTCTTTGGTGAGAGAGAGGATCAGCTGGGTGTCGTCTGCGTAGGAGATGATGTTGAGGTTGTGTTGTCGCGCGATGGATGCGAGGGGACTCATGTAAACGTTGAAGAGGGTGGGACTGAGTGATGATCCTTGTGGTACGCCGCAGATGACTTCGGTGGCCTCTGATTTGAATGGGGGAGGCGGACTCTCTGGGTTCTCCCGGCTCGGAACGAGATGATCCAGTCCAGAGCTTTTCCTTGTATTCCGACGTTGCTGAGGCGTTGTATGAGGGTGCTATGGCAGACTGTGTCGAAGGCGGTGGAGAGGTCAAGTAGGATGAGGGCAACTGTTTCTCCGTTGTCCAGTAGCGTTTGGATGTCATCTGTAGCTGCGATGAGGGCGGTTTCGGTGCTGTGTTTGGCTTGGAAGCCGGACTGTGAGGGGTCGAGGGAATTGTTGGATTCAAGGAAGGCGGCGAGCTGATTATTGACGGCTTTCTCAATGACTTTGGCAGGGAATGGGAGGAGTGAGATGGGGCGGTAGTTCTTAAGTTCAGAGGGGTCTGCTGTTGGTTTCTTCAGAAGGGCGCTGAGTTCGGCATGTTTCCAGCTTTCTGGGAAGGTAGCGGAGTTGAAGGAACAGTTGATGACATCGCGGAGATGGGGTGCAATGATGGAGTCTGCTTTGTTGAAAATGTGGTGGGGACATGGGTCGGTTGGCGATCCTGAGTGGATGGAGTTCATCAGGCGGATGGTGTCTTCAGTGGTGATTGGGTTCCAGGTCTCCAGGTTTTCTCGAGAGTATGACATAACTTCTTGGATTTCTTGAGGTCATCGTTGAACCAGGGGGCCTTTTTGCTACCTTGTTTGATCTGGTGGTTTTTCAAGGGTGCTAATTCATCAGCGCTGTGGGTGATCCATTGTGTGAGTTTGGTGGCAGCTTGGTTTGGGTCCGATGATATGGCAGGAGGGTTTTGGTTAAGCGATGTGAAGAGTTGGTCGGTGGTGATTTTGTTCCAGTTTCTTCGAGGAATAGGTTGCGGGGGGTTGTGGGTCGAGGTTTTTTTTGTAGCTGAAGTGAACGCAGCTGTGGTCCGTCCAATGGAGAGCTGTGGTGTTATCGAAGGAGATGTGTTTGCTGGAGGTGAAGATAGGGTTGAGCCTGTGTCCGGCAAGGTGGGTGGGGGTGTCAACAAGTTGTTTGAGTCCGAGATTGGCCAGGTTGTCCAGAAGGGTGGTGGTGTTGCTGTCGTTTTTCTTTTCCAGGTGGAACTTGAGGTCTCCCAGTAGGATGTAGTTCTCGGAGGTGAGGGCATGTGGGCTGACGAAGTCAGTGATGTCTTCGTTGAATTGTGTGAGGGTTCCTGGTGGTCTGTAGATGAGGGTGCCTCTAAGTGTGGTCCTGGGGTCGGTGTGGATCTGGAAGTGAAGGTGTTCGGCGGTAGCGAGGTTATCGTCGGAGCTGGTTGTGATTCGGATGGTGTTCTTATGGACGATGGCGATGCCTCCTCCTGTTTGGTTGGTGGGGTCTTTTCGGATGATCTTGTAAGCGTCCGGGATGGCTATGGCGATGTCGGGCGCTGATGAGGTGTTCATCCAGGTTTCTGTTAGGAAGGCGACGTCTGGCGATGCAGTGTTAAGTAGGTCCCAGAGTTCAGTGGCGTGTCTGTGGACTGAGCGGGTGTTCAGCAGGATGCACTTCAGGTGGTTAGAGTCGGAGCTGTGTTTGGGGTTAGTGGATTTGGTGTGGGTCCTGATGCAGGCGAACTTGCAGGAGTGGCAGGTGAAGGGTCCATGGGTGTGTCCTGGGGCCGCTTCGCAGCATTGTGGTGTGCGTCCGGGGTTGAGGGCAAAGAGGGTAGCGGCGTCATACGTTATGCGGGTGGAGTGCGTTTTGCGAGGACCAGGGGGTCTGGCGCTGGGCGCGGTCCAGGCGCGGATGGGCGTAGACGGGCTTACCTTTGGCGCACCTTCGGCGCGCATGGGGCGCGAGCGCTGCGCGCAAAAGAATCTTTCATAAGAGGGTAGTGGAGGGGGGAGGGGCAAGGGGGGACCAGCTGGGAGGCGGGAGCGGGGCGGAGATCGGTGCAGGGAGTCACAACAACAACAACAAAATGGCAGGCAGCCTAAAGCGAAACAGGACGTAAATGCAATGCAAATGGCAGTGGCACCGGCACAATCAGGCACACATCAATATCCACAGGCAGCGCAGGTGAAACTGTAGTAACAGCACAATTTGGCAATCTAGCGCTATGAACTGAAAATGATTACAATAATAATCAATGCAATCTGGTGCTACGATCTAAAGATGAATTAATGGACAGTCAAAGCAAGCTAGCGCTACTTAGATAATGTGCAAATTAATCAGGCAAGCAGTCTTGCGGTGATGCGCTACGATACCAGGCTGCAGGCAGGCAGGGCGGGGAGCAGCAAGGGGAGCGACCGCTTCTGTTTGGAGCAGGACGGTCACAGCGCTACAGCGGGGGATCAGGTATAACAGTATCAGTGGGAGGGGGGACCAGCTGGGAGGCGGGAGCGGGGCGGAGATCCGGGCAGGGAGTCACAACAACAAAATGGTAGGCAGCCTAAAGCGAAACAGGACGTAAATGCAATGCAAATGGCGGTGGCACCGGCACAATCAGGCACACATCAATATCCACAGGCAGCGCAGGTGAAACTGTAGTAACAGCACAATTTGGCAATCTAGCGCTATGAACTGAAAATGATTACAATAACAATCAATGCAATCTGGCGCTACGATCTAAAGATGAATTAATGGACAGTCAAAGCAAGCTAGCGCTACTTAGATAATGTGCAAATTAATCAGGCAAGCAGTCTTGCAGTGATGCGCTACGATACCAGGCTGCAGGCAGGCAGGGCGGGGAGCAGCGTGGGGAGCGACCGCTTCTGTTTGGAGCAGGACGGTCACAGCGCTACAGCGGGGGAGCAGGTCTAACAGTATCAGAAGCCCCGGGAGGTGGCGGTCCCCGGGCTGCGGGGGCCTAAGCGGCCCCTGCATATATTTACATATTGCCCCCGGACCTGGCCCTCCCGGGGGTTCATTAAAACGAAGCCCTGGAGCCCGCGCTTTGTTTTGATTTTTTTTAGCTGGATTTGCACATCCAGCGTGTATTCGGCCGTTTAAAAAAAATATATATGCTTTTTTTGCCTGTGAGTCCTTCTGGGAACCCCTTAGCAGGCCGAGGGGCCAGGGGGTTTCTACACTGCCCTATTTTCTTGTTTTTCACCTTTTATTCTTCTATTTTCTTGTGACTCGGTTACTGAGTCACAAGATGGCTGTCAACATGTCCTGGTTTGGAGTGTTGGCAACCAATCAGATGTCAGCTCGTGCTTGGGAGGAGTCGCAACTCCTCCTCTGTGCTCAGATATCCGCATCGCTGCGGCGGCTTTTCCCGCTGTGTGCGGCAATTTTCAAAAAGACGCGTTACATGACGAGCTCAGCTCGTCATCAGCACACGACCGCCGTAGCTGATGATGAGCTGAGCTCGTCATCAGCAGCGAAGAGGATATCGATATATTTCTTTTTTTAATTTCTCAGGAACTACTGAACAGATTTACACCATTTAAAAATAATGTTGCTTTCTGGACCAAGACCTACCTTTTTTGCCAAATTTGGTGCAATTCTGTTTAGTAGTTCGGGCTGTAGCTTTGTCTAAAATTACTATGGAATTTAACATGGAGAAAATGTGTTTTGGGATCCCCATTTTTCTCAGCCCCCGCTTGACGAATCAGCCCGAAACTTTTAAGACAGGAGCTGACCAAGGAGCCTCATTAGTTTTAAAAATTGTGTGAAGATTCTTTAAATGATGCCAAAGTTATTGAAACTAACTATAACTACCTACTCGCGACCGCCAGTAGGTAATACATACATATATATATATATTCACTGAAAAAACCATAGGTTTCACACCAGTTATAGTTAGCTGGAAATTGTACTGACATAAAACCATTGAAATTCCCACGTTAGTTAGTTGGACTCACTATAACTTGCGCGCCTGCAATGCTCTGCTGATGACGTCACATATTACATCACTCATGACATGGTCAGTGACATCACTCATGACATCACTGATGACACCATCCAGTGAATGTGTGTCTTTCTGAAAAATAAATATGTTTTATATATGTATATGAAAAAGGACGATGGAAGAATAAAAGTTTAAATAAGGGTGTTAATGGATGTTTTATAAAAAAAATTGATTGGTTAACTGGCTTATTGTTAGCGAGTATTGTTTAAATATTTAAATGTTTGTATCAGTGTTTCACTTTGTGTATAAGTGGCTGCATGGGTTGGTGAGTAGCTACATGTGTGTGTATATGGGTTAATAGATGTTTTTTTTAGTATCAGTATGAGTGTCTGTATGGTTTGGTGGTGGTGGTGTTACTTAACACATAGATCCCTCAATGATTGACTCACTGTTTCTATGTCTTTTGAAGACAGCATATGTGCAGGACTGTATGGGTGGATGTGTGTGTATATGTGTGTGTTAGTGAGTGAATGACTGTCTCACTAGTGTCTTTATCAATACCTACATATGTTTTAATTTAGTATATGTGAGTATTAATGTATATAAGTGAGTATATGTGAGAGTGAGAGATTGAAAGAGTTCCTGTTTAAATAAGTATGAGTTTCTATAAGTGATTGTTTAAGAGAGTAAGTATATGTAAGTTTCTTAGAAGTAATGTGCTAGTGTGTGTATAGCTGTATATTCAAATAAATGGATGTTCAATAGTTTATTTGCATGTGTGAGTATGTGTGTAAGTAACTTTTGGATGACTGTCGGTGTGTAAAAGGATGTATAGGTGTATCACTACATATGATGAGTGAGTATATGTATGAGTGACTATAAAGAACTGTTGGTGAATGAGTGGATGTGTATATAGATGGTGGAATTACTGAATTGGTTGTTGTAACTGGTATGGGTATCTCCATTTTTTTCAAAATGTTAGTTTCTATTTTTGAATATGTGTTTTGAGGGTTACATTACACTGAAAGGAGGTCTGTCACTCTGTCACAAGGATGGTGTCATCAGTGATGTCATGAGTGATGTCACTGACCATGTCATGAGTGATGTAATATGTGACGTCATCAGCAGTGCATTGCAGGCGCGCAAGTTATAGTGAGTCCAACTAACTATAACGTGGGAATTTCAATGGTTTTATGTCAGTAAAATTTCCAGCTAACTATAACTGGTGTGAAACCTATGGTTTTTTCAGTAAATTTAATAGGTTTTTAAATGCTAATTCCTAACTATAACGGATGTGAAACCTATGGTTTTTTCAGTGAATTTCATAGGTTTTTTAAATGCCAATTCCTAACTATAACTTGTGTGAAAACTATGGTTTTTACAGTGAATTTCATAGGTTTTTTAAATGCTAATTCCTAGGCCCCAAACCTATGTTTTTTTCTTTGAATTTCAAGATTTTGTTAATAGCAAATGTCTATAGCTATGAAATGCAACATTTTTGAAAATGAATGAATCCTATATTTTATTTGTATTTAAAACAATTTTTTTTTTTTATTTTACCCTGGAGCGCTCCCGGGGCGCGCCCCGGAAAGCGTAGTCTTTTGAAGCGCCCCAGGGTGCGCTCCGGAGAGCGTCCCGTTAGCGCTATTGCCGCGAACGAAAACATCATCGTGATGTATCGCGTAGCCGCGTCCACGTGATACGCACAGCATAAGCGCACCCGGAAGCACTCGAGCGGATACGATCGCGCAACATAAACATCCGACGCGCTTATGCGACGCGACCCGGGGCGCGCCCGGGGGCGTGCTGCGTAAGCGTGTAGGTCATGTCACCTGAAAATAACACTTTTTATTGGTGCAGAACAGTTTTGGTTTCATAATGATGAAATCCCTGGTCTTGTGACCTGAAAATAACACTTCTCATTGGTTCAGGCCTTTTTTTTCCAAATGATGAAAGACCCCACCTTTTTTCCTTATTCTGACTTTGTCCTTTGACTTAGGAAGACCTGTTTTGCAATCTTTGAGGTATATTTTGTACTTTGAAATGGCTACAGTAGCAGCAGCAGCTGGAGCATCTGCACCACAACCACCAAGAGGACCACCAGAAGATTACATTGGTGGTCAACAAGAGGAGGAAGAGGAGGAGGAGGAGGAGGAGGAGGAGGAGGAGGAGGAGGGGAGGAGAAGATGGCTGGAAGAACACAATACCCCATACCAGCCAAGACCACACATTGTATGGGAGTTTTTTTCGATCCCAGAGGGCAAGAAAAAAGTCAATGCAGCCAAGGTGACTTGCCTAATCTGTGGCATGGAACTTTCAAGGGGGAACCCTAATAAAAAAATATTCTTTCGGAAACAACACCATGATTAGACACATGCAGCGCAAGCATCCGATCAACTATTCTGCTGCAGAGATGAGGGAACTGGCCAGTAACCCTCCTCAATCTACAAGCACCACCTCCAAAAGAAAGCAACCCACTCCGTCGGGACCAGAGGCAAGGGAGACGAACCCTTGCATTCAGCCACGGTTTGCGGATTTCCGAATAACATGTATTCATTGTGGTAAGACCATCTCCTATGGTGAACTGAGCATAAAGCTCATCGTCCTTGCTGGGGACAACCACAAATGAGCCAAAAAACCCTATTTTTTTCTTTTTTTTTTTGCTCCAGTTGGGCAATTTTCAATTCCCTGTTTTTTTGTTTCTCCCCATAAAAATAACAAAAAAAATATAAAATAGTTCATAAAAGCCAAAATAAGTACAAAATGTTCCAAAAACACAAAAAAATATAAAACAACAAAAAGAAGAAAAAAAACAGTTCTTTTTAGAACTACCTCCAAGTTATAAAAAAAGGCTACATTTTTTAAAAACTCTGTCATTCTTCTTTCCCCATGGGCTGCTCCCCGGTCCGCTCCCCGGTGCGCGTACCGGGCGCTCCCCCCACGAAAATAAAAAAAAATAATAATATATATTTTGCACCGGGGGCCCTTTTATAGCCCCCACATCAAACCTAGGGGGTCAGGGGGGGTCTACCCTGCCCCCTAATGGTCATTTCCCCCTTTTTTTTCCATCTCTTGTTTCTCTATCCTACCGAGACACAAGATGGCGGCCGGTCCAGACTGTTTCGAATGTTTACAGACACCCGAGAGCCAATCAGCTTTCTGTGCGCATCTCGCATGTCACGCCCGCTGCGCTCCCCGGTGCGCGTACCGGGGCGCTGCCATAGATATATATATTTTTTTTAACCTAAATTACTCAAAATCCACTGGAGCACATATCTTGAGAAATAGCAAAGGCACATTGGGCTACAAGTCCCTACAATTTTGCCAAGTTTGGTGGAAATCCATTCAGCCATTCGGGCTAAAAGTGAGTTTGACCGCCCTATGGAAATTAACATGGAGAAAACATGTTTTGGGACCCCCCTATCATCTCGGCCACCGCTTGACGCATCCCCCCCAAACTTTCAAGGAAGGACCGGAGCTCCGCGAGACAAATTTGAGGAAATTTTCAGGCAGATTCGTCAACCGGCGCCAAAGTTATTCACAATAGAATTTTGAGATTTTGCATTGAAAAAAATCCTAACTATAACTACCTAACTATATATCTATATATAGATATAGATATATGTATATATGTATATATGTATTCCATAAGCAAGGTGATGTAAGGGATGCCCAGCCTCTCGGGTTGGGGCCTGTAGGGCACATCACTTCCATATATTCCACCAGAACAAACACCTACTCCTCCATCCGTGCAAGCAGGCTCAACCAGTTGTGCACCAGTGATAATCCTTTCTTCAGGCGAGTTCCTTGGCATAACGTGTTTCAACTACTGCGAGTCTTAATCAAATGCATCACATGAATGTGTACATCTGTTTGCTCTTTTAAACGTGGCTTCAAAGCCACTGAAGAGGGACTATGAGGTTCAAGTATTCTGTATAAATACATAGAAAGCAATCTTTCATGCAGTTGTTAATGCATTATTAATATCTGTTTTACTTTCAGGATCACCAGTTTGTTTATTTGCACTGGATTCACTTTACTTATTGAGAGGACCACAACTATCATATTATATACATAATAATTGAATAGAAGCAATAAATGACAATAGCCTTTGTCTCTTTCTTGCTCCACGTGGACGGCACTGTGCTAATCCTATGCTTAGAAACTTTAATAGAAAAGTAGACATTTGAGGTGAGCAAATTCAGAGTGTCGGTGGTCTTGTGGGATGCTGTATACAAGAGCTGCTCTCCACCTAAACCTAGGAACTACCCAGAGTTCTCTGCAAAGGTAGTGTAAGAAACCAGTTACATTCAACAATTTATTGAGTGACCACTGTCACATGTTAAACCTATTCAACCACGTTAACTGAATTTGTAAAGTTTGCAGTACCTGCTCCATCTTGATGAGGAAGAAATCGAGTATGTCTCTAGGGGAAGATGAATCCAGTGTTTTTTCATTTTCCCTCGCTTTCTTTAAAATAAAATCATGCAGCTGTTGAAAATCTTTGAATAGCTGATGGTGTGGTCCAGGGATATAGTCCATGATCTCTGGGAAAATGTGATAGAGCTTTAAAGGAGAAGAGAAATTTCAGGTGATTCAATTGTAAAATGCATGTTTGCACAAATGCAACTACAGGGCACGCCATTCAGCTTTTTACTTAGCAGTGTTGAAAACGAATGTAAGATGCACTTGTACCCACATCTTTAAATTGAGAATCTGGACATTTTCTTTTTAGTAACTCAAAGGAGAGTTAACAGGTTGTTTCAAACACCAATGACATGGTCCTTGATTCAAATATTACAATTATAATAATTCATGAACCATCCTCTGCTAATTGTAATTTCAAACTAACTGCTATATATATAGAGCTTAGTACACCTGATGAGACATTGAGGTGCTTTCCAGCAAGTAGCACGAGACTGCGGTACCCAGTTTAGAGGTATTAGTTAGTAGATTAGTAAAAAAAAAACTTTTTGGGGGGTGTATGCTTTAGTTGTGTTCGATTTAAAGGAATGCTTCACGACCATGCAAAGCATCCCACTTTGATAGCATGGGAATTCACATGCACCTGTGTGGAAGCAAACTGCAGAACAAATAGTCACCAAAGTATCTGCTGACAGCCTCACAGCCAAGCCAGAAACAAAAATCCCTGCAAGCCAATGACTGCCCTCTCCCCATCCTTGCCACTACTGGAGAGAAACAGCACAAATCATCCAGTTAGCCAATACACCATTAACAGCACAACAATGTCATGTGCGGATTCCCAAAAGCTCAAGCTCAAGCCCAGGCAGCTTGTTAAACTGACACCCACCCTGAACTGACTCCCCTGCCCTTCACGGAAGCACAGAACCTCCACCCAACCAAAACATGCACGCTAGGCCCCCACTCTGTTGGCAGAACCAAGCCCCGCCCCTCATGGACAACACCACCAAAACAGTGGACATAGACACTAGTCTGTGTCTTTGCAAAAACGATGGGACATATTTACAGCGAATTGGCATAAGGCAGCGCTCAAGTCATTTTACTGAGCTGCCCTACGCCAATTCAAAAGGGCAGGAATGTACCATATTTACAAGATATGATGCATTCCTGTCCTATCAGCCAGCGCTGACGCACAATTAGCAACCATGCACCAAACCAGGTACTCTTGTACCATGGTACAAGGGTGTCTGTGTTGTTAGCATGATTGTTTTTGTTCAGGAAGGGACATCTTCCTGCACTAAAACAATCACAAGAGATATTTTTCTCATTACTTGTGTGCATCAGTATGTAAACATTTCTCCTTGGTATGCCTGCTGTAGTGAGCAGCAAGGTAATGGCGCTGCCCCAGGTTAACAAGATATTATAAATCTGGGGTGGCATCAAAGTACATGGGTGGTGTGTGGGAACACCCACAGCAACACCCATGGAACGCTTCTTTGACCCAGAGCAAGGCAAGGCAGCGACTTGCGCTGCTCAGCCTTACTCCATATATAGAAGTCCATGAATAGACATACATGGTGGCATACGATCTAGTGGTGAACCTGGCTCGTAAATAAGCCTCTATACTTCCTAAGGGTAAGTCATTAAGTAAAGACAGTAGTAAATGTGTTTACGTTTCGTTCAGTTAGGAAGTCTTTCTTTCGCCCCATTTCAACATTTCAAAGGTATACACCTTCCAAGAAAAGTAAACTGGGATTATGGGTAATCATTCTCCTGATCTGGCTCTCACAACTCCACAATATATAAAAAGTGTAAGCCACAAAAATAGATTAAGCTGGGGTACTTCAGTCCTAGTTGTCATACAAAACTAGCTCCTAGCACTACTTTCGAAGTGTAATCCAAAATGACATGCTATAGATCTATCTGTTGTCTAAAACATATTGTCACACCATGGCATACTGGAATCCTAACAAAGGTTCAAGGTAACAATACATACAACAAACCCAAATTTAAACAATAAAATAAAATGCACCAATTAAAGAAATCAGTAAAAAGGAGAGAAGAGAAAAAGGGGGAGAAGAAAAAGAAGAAATAAGTCAAGTACAAATGATTACAAATTATTGAAAATGTATTCACAAAATATTTTAAGTGCTAAAACATGTAAGACAATGTAGCTCAAGACAGTACAGAAACAACAAAAATGAATAAGCAGTACAATGTGTAACCAAACAGGTAGCTGAGGAAAGGAATTATACAAACATAAGAAGTTCAGGACAAAACTGGAACAACACAAAGCAAATCAATGCGTCCTTCTTCAGTTGCGGCCACATATGTGCATCAACGACGTTTCGACCATTGTAAAAATACACAGTCATCATCAGGACAAAGCAATAACTATCTGCGCGTCCAAATGAATTGAGTAAAACATCTATGAAATGAAATCCAACCCCCAAAAAAATCCAGATTATGTTGGATCCGCCAAGAAATTGGAAGAGAGTTGGAGTGATTAAAAGACGAAGTGTGAATTATATTGTTGTGTACAATGGATCATGAAATCAATGATCCCACACATGAAAGTAAAAAAAACAAATACAGTAAACCAAGCCAACTGAATTTAGCAAAGAAATTGCAGCATGTGATCGCCTCAGCTATTGATAATGTGCTCATGACTGTCTAATGCAATTACTACATTGAGTACAGCCAGGAAAATGTGTGAGGGTGGTGCTAAAAAGGTCCAGTAATAAACGTTGGGCTCTCATTCACCTGTGTGTCTTGCATGAATTGCATCACAAGTGTACACAAGGAGATGATAGATGGAACATTGAAACTTTTCAGATGCTCACCAACCAGTCACAGACCTGGGTTGAATCCTTCATCGTTCCTTAGCTCACTTCACCACCCCTTGTTCAGACCCAGACATATGCAAATCAGTCTTGACCCTGTTCCCCATGGGAATATTCCAGCCCGAACTGCCAAGCCAAGTCTTTCCTGGACCGGAAATAAGCATCCTGGAACCAGTTCTGGGGTACCTGCAATCATCAGCCAGGCTAACTTGAATCCAGTGGCAAAGTGAGCAAGGCACCCATGTCTGGCATACCCTGCCAACTAAGGGCAAACAAAGCAAACACAAGAAGATGATAGACGGAACAGTCGAACATTTCAGACACTCAACCCAAGTTACAGATCTGGGTTGAATCGGTCATCGTTCTTTAGCTCACTTCGCCACCCCAGTTCAGATCAAATCAGTCTTGACCCTGTTCCTCATGGGAACAGTACAGCCTGAACTGCCAAGCCAGGTCCTCCCTGGCCCGGAAACAAGCATCCTTGGACTAGGTTTTGGGGTAACACCCCTTATCCGCTTTACCTCACTACCCCACCTGAATCACAGCCTCCCCCTACCCTTCTTCTCACTTTGGGCACTGTCATGTTGAAACTGTGTTAAAAATGTATGCCCTTCAATATTTGACTGAAGAAAAGACGATCAGTTTCAGTGTGATTAAATAACACTGAAACAAAAAATGTTGTTTGTATTTTGCTTTTTGAAACTGAATCCTATTTTGAATTGTCTTCTTGTTCAAACACTTTTGATGTTATAATACTGGGACCACCGTATTATATACGCCCTTGACCCATTGGCCGTTGGCTATGGCTCCCCACTACTACTGTTTTTTTGGAGGGTGGGGGTAAGCCCGATCTCAGGAGTAGTTTCATTTTTCTCCCTGCAAATAAGTGGAATGAAGCTGATGAAGGTATTATATTCATGTGTATAGTGTTTCATATTGCTAGGTCTGCCCAATAAAATAATCCTAGTTACACTTGTTTGCCCATGACTTCTTTAGAGAACCCTGTCATACTTTTTTTTATCTCACTTACAGTACAAGATAGCACCCCTATGAAAGTAGGCCCCAATGCAAAATGGTTTCTGCACTTGAGGAATATTTGCATGCATGTCCATTTCTACCCATGTCATATATGCCAACATATCCATCTCAGCAGGGTGGCTCATCATTTTTTTAACTCCATACTGCGTTATTTTAGCTGTCTCCTCTCTGAAATTGCTTTTAATTAAATCTAAGCCAAATAACCCCCCCCCCTTTTTTTTTAAACGCTCCTTTTTCTTGCTTCCAAATGTTGGCAATATGCTGGATACGGCGTGTTACTTCCCTGTGCTCATGGAGAGAGCAGACCTGTCTGGAAGTGTGTGCACTGAAAGAAATGTGTATTGGAAGTACCTATGGTGCAAGTACACATGTCAATACTTAATAACACTTAGTGTGTTTGAGAGACAAGGCAACTGTACTGCTCCTGCTAACTTGAATTGGTGTGAAATGCATTTGGAAAAAACCTAAACTATCAATAAGTCTAACTAAGTAAATAAGTCATCTTCCACTTACTTTGGGAGTGTTGGAAGGTGGGGATCCAGTGAAATATGGAGGTCATCTCCCACAACATGTCATCAATTAAACTTTACATTGCCAGCTTAAGGCTTGTCACTTACAGATCATCGACAACATGCGTTTAAGTCTGATTAGTTTACCTGAAACCAACAAACCCTTCAACATTAAATACATTAAGTGCTTGGAGCATAGCCCCTCTGGTTAATTTTGACAGCACCCCAGGTTAGGCATGTGACTGGTTGTGGAGGAAGGACCTAAACCATTCAAGAACAGAGCCATCCATTCCCATCCTGATTTTGAGGAGTTCGAGTAGCTTTTCATGGTTGACCATGTCGAAGGCCGAGGATAGATCTAGGATGATTTGGAGACAGGTTTTGCCAAGGGCTTGTAGGGCAACATCCACGATGTGGAGAATGGTGGTTTCCATGCTGTGCCCAGGCCTGAAACCAGATTGGAAGTCATCTAGTAGGTGGAAGTTGGTGATGTGTTGGCTCAGCTGCTGTGGCACACACTTCTCCAGAGCTTTAGCTAAGAATGGGATATTAGAAATAGGTCTAAAGTTGTCAGGGGAGGCAGGATCAATGAAGTTTTTTTTTAAATAGGGCGGACTTGACCAGCTTTCAGAGAGTCGGGTATTGATCCCTGAAGAAGGGAGGCATTAATTATTGCTGTCCAGCTAGGAATGATGGATTGGGCGGTGGCAGCTAGGCAGTTAGAGGGGACTGGGTCATTGAAGTGGTTGTTCGGGTTTAAAAGGAGATGTGTCTTCTGGAACAGACATGTCTGCCTCTGAATTCTCCAGATAGGTAAAAAATGCCTTGTGTAAATTAGATTATTAAGACCCTTCACATTAAGGGTAAGGACCCTAAAATATGTAACTGTCATTGTTCTACCCATTAGACCTGAAAGCTGTGTTAAACATCATGGTGTCTGTAGTGGAACAGCCAGTATTTTGTCCGTCGGACCCTATTAATATCTAACATGTACTGTGGTGTGACAGCCTTAGAGATGAGTGTAACCACAAACTAAGACATCACAAATGGAAAACAGGAGAGAGTGCCAATAAAAACATGAACATACTATTAGGAGAATGGACTTACAGTTCCAAGTGTCCAGAGAAGAGGGATTCAGACAGTGGCCACAGTTTCCAGACCCCCCACCCAGCCAGCTATCAATATTAATGTTGACAGTTATGTGCCCAGCCATATTATGAGGAGTCAGACTTGGCCAGCGCCATAGCAATCGACTTCAGCACCGTCTGTTTTCCTTTGGCGATCATCATAGGTTCCGGGCGGATACTCCCCATCCTCATGACATGTCCACGTTAGCAAGGCCGGCGATTCATTGAACTGGGCAGGAAGGTCTTCGATGGCGATCTGTCAGCAGCTAAATCTATGCCTAAAACACAACTTGTCTCCTCGATGGATCGCAGCTGGAAAAGCTTAGCATCCAAGTGAAAGATGAGGCTAAACAAATGACCCCATGAGCAGGACACTCCAATGTTCCACAAGTGGGAGGTAGCAGGTCGGAAATCTTATCTTTTCTGTAAAGTGATCACCGCCAAATCCCGGTAGAGTTTCGGAGTTTGGTCTCTGAATTGGATAGGATGTCTCTCCCGGGCCCTGTGCAATATATTGTCCTTTACCTGAAAATCATGGATATAAACTAAAATGTCAGTGAGAGGGGCTGACTTTAATCATGGTAGACCAGCTCTATGTGCCCGACCCGGTCAATATTTATCTCCCGGATGAGAGGGGCCTCCAGTATGAAGCGAAAGACATCTGTGACGTAATCATCAAGATCCTTTTAGGAAAGTAGTTTCCGCTTCTTATGGTTACCCCCACTTTTTGCTGATACCTCACTGTTTTGGGACTAGTTTGACTGGGATCCTGATATCCACGACCCCAGTCTACCTGCTTTCTCCCTTAAATTGCATGTATGTACTTTAAGTACACTTCAGATTGGATACTAAGGTACCCTTATCAGTCCCTAGTATATGGTACACCATGTACCCAGGGCATAGGTACCCCAGAGGCCTCCCATGTACTAAAGCATGTATTATTTCACCCATGAGAGGCTATTCAGAATGAGACCACATGTCTGCTACAGCAGCCTGTGTAAGCTGGTGCTTGCACCACTAACTTAGATATAGGCACACTATATCGATCTAAATCACTACACTTAAAAACCTATCAGTCACCCCTTTAGTAGGCCTTATTAATCCTGAAGGCAGAGTGCTGCTTTTTATGTGAGAGGGTGACCCTGTATGAGCAGAGCTCCTCTGCAGCCCTCAGAGACCATTCTCCAGGGTTGTCTGTGATGCAGCCTGACATATAGGTCAAAGTGCCTTATAACCTCGCGGTAAATGCTAAATGGCTACTTAGAAACATGTTGCGTTTGGTGTCAAACACCTTGGAATCAGTAACTGGTATTGGAGGTATGATTCCACCCTTCCAAAAGTACATGTGTGGGTCATACGTCTACCCAGTACCAGCTTTCTCGACATGGGCAGCACAAAATGGACGCTGCCAGCCACAGACATGATTCTGCTCTCCTGCTACTGAGCCAAGCTCGAGCAAAGGAAAGCATTACAATAGGCATCCTGTCACAGGGAGGTGTGACCACCTCCCAGACAGAGTTTAGTGTATTGGACCTGGGTGGGTGTACTCTGAGAGTGCCAGAAAGTCTGCACTGGGGGCACATTTGGTGTCCCTGTGCATAGTCCAGCTCAAACCAGTTCTGGGAGCCATTGGCTCCAGCTCTGGTGCAAAACTGGACAAAGAACATGGGTGTAGCCCCACCTCTGTACTGCCCCTCCCCTAGAAGGGTCCACTGAATCTGTCCAACCCTTTCCTGTGGGTATAAAGTGGGTTACCTGGCTACAGGACTTTAGATTTTACCTGGACAAGATTCTACTAAGAAGAAACCAAGTACTTCGACTGTGTGCACGACGCTGGAGGACTGAAGAATCTCCCTTGTTGTAAAAGAGTTACTCCCCTGCACTAGCAGGCACCTAAGCGCATCTGACTGGCTTGCATCTCCCGAGCTCCTGAGGACTCCGAAGATTTCAGCAACACAGGAGGTGGGTTTCTGAAGGTCCCTGAAGTTGATCTGCCCTCTCAGCGATTCTGAGACCAGTATCCCTTGTGGGGAACGCGTGACCCAAACCCCTGTGCACGTGTACATGTGCAAATGCATATGCTTGTTGGCGACCCCTGAGATTGTGCATTGGACTCCTAGTAGTCCTAACCCCGAGCAGTATTTGCATCAAAGAAATCCTGTCTCCTCACACTGAGTTCTCTGTGGGCTGGTGCTTTTCAGACTTGCTTGAGGTCTCCTTGCAATCACTGGTCCGTTGGTCTGTGGGTCCTGGCGAGAGTCACCTTGTTTATTTTTGTGCTTTCCTGGTTGCTCCAGACATGCCCTGACTCCCCATTGCATGGAGAGTCCCCTGGACCTTGCTGGTCCACACCGTAACCTGTTTGTCCTTTCTGCATGGGTTGCATTTGCCATAGCTTGTTGGTGCTTAAGCCAGACATTGACCCCTCAGCACTCAACAGCCTTTGTGGGCCAGCTCACCTCTAGATTCTGGTCATCCTCGACATCTCCTGGTCCCCTTGGCTGCAGAGTCAAGCATCCCTTCTTCGCACCTGAAGCACCCAACATCATGGGCATTCGACTACCGAGCCCCTGGTCACCTGAAGTGACTCAGACTCTGTACCCTCTGCTTTCAGGTTACTCTCATCTAGAATCCAGGCTTGGATTCCGCTGGCCACTCCTCACCTTCCCGGCAGCAGTACTTCTTTGCAGCTCTCCATTGAAAACGACAAGAGTTTCCAACACCACTTGACCCCCTATTCACCAGGGTTCTCTAGGATAGGTAACATGGGTACCTCGGTACTCACTGGTGGGTTGGCCTTAGAACCTTCTATGTTTCAAAGGGTTTGCTTGAAGTCCTCGTAGAAGTGTCTTTAAACTATAACTTTGCAACCGCGACCTTCCCATAGAGTTGTAACGGAGCACGCGGTTGTATTTCCTCACTGCACCCATCCTCTGTGGGTCACTACTTTGGGTGGTTCCTTGGTGTCCCAGCGATTCTACATGCTCTAGGCACTGTGTCTAGTCAAGTCGTGATTGTTATACAATTTTTTTAGTATATGTGCAGTCTCCCCCTGGAGCCCGCTGTGTATTTTGCTACTTACGAATGTTCTATTGATTCAGTATTTTGTGCTTTGTGACCTAATCTTATGTAGAGACTAGTAGAGAGTGTTATATTAATAAATACATATTTTTATATAACTACTGTGTGGTTCTCCTTTAATTTAGTCATTCAGGAGGTGGTATTCTGGTAAAACAAGCTGCTTTACATTCCTTCAAGATTAAGCTTGAAGGCTGCTCTCCACAGCTACCACTAGGATAACTTTCTAAATGTTATCTTTGACCTCATACATCACCAGGATCATGTGGACTGGTACAACGTGCCCACATTAATTAGTGGCCAGCATATACTGATAGGGCGCGAGGGTCAACCTGCTCAAATACCATACTCACCTTGGTCCCATATACATTTAACTAATTACCATGGACAGGCCAACCTCGCACACACTACCAAGTTGTGATTACCTGCTAGGTCCTATACCATTGACTTACCAATCCTTGTCACCAGGACCTAGAAACCTGTTGGATCAAGGTGTTAGAATAATATGCAGGAAAAATAACATTTGCACTCATATAATAACCACAGACTTGGGAAAAGTTTAAACTCTTTATTTATGAAAATTCTTAAATGTCATAATCCAAACATTGAAGATCAATAAGTTGTCAATCAAGAAGATAATGATAAAGATGAAAATATGCAAAGATTGTATATGACTGTGTTTAAGCATTTAACGAACATAGGGAGGGTAAAGAGAAGGAAAACATAACACAATGACAAATCCACATTTCATAATTACCTAGAATGGTGTGAAGACCAACCCTGGCCATGGGCTGGGTAAAGGACAGAATCCCAAAAATGCAGACGCCAGTAAGCAAGCAGGTGCAGATCAGAATCAGGACAGGTAAAGCCAATTTGGATCAGGACAGGACCACCAAAGGTTAAGACCAGCACCCGCAGTTGAAGTTGCAACCCCTGCGTTACTCCCTCTCTGCAGCTAACAGCCAGAACCCCTATTGGGTTATCGATTTCTCCGACAAAGTGCTCCACCAGCACTTCAGCTTTCAGACCCCGCTCTGGGTCTCGAACCTTCTGACAGAGGGCTCCGCCAGCACCTCTTCTCCCGATCACCTTTTGAGTGCGTTGGGTCAGTGACAGGTCAGCTATTCGGACAAGTCGGACAATCTAACCAACTAAGCCTACCCTAGTTATACTATTTTCCAGGACAGTGTACCACCCCCCAATGTTGCAAGTGTAGGGATCCCCAATTTTGGTTGGACAAAAGAGTAAGGGTGGGCGTAGTTCGCGAAGTAGTGTTTTCAATGATTGCACAGTGCGGACAAGCATCCGGCACTGTGCAATCATTGAAAACGGCATCTTGCACAGTGCGAGCTGTAGTTATCTGCTGCTCGAGTAGATTATTACTCGAGCTGCAGCTTTCTCAACGCGAACTGGTAGTTTCTCATTGAGAGCGGTCGCGAGCATGCGCAACCACTCACAATGAGAAACCTTACCTCCCCGCATTGAGAATCTCACTGGGATGTCATTTTGCTTGCTCGCGGTCGCGAACATGACGTTCAGGACCGCGAACAAGCAAAAAATGAGCTCTGCACTACGCTACGCTGCACTACGCGTGTTCGCACTGTGCTACATGCAGCTCGCGTAGTGCGAAGTTGCGCAAACTCCGCGAGCGTAGCGTAGTGCTTCGCCCAGGCCTACAAAAGAGTGAGGTGAGGTCATCACACCATACCAAAATGAAACTTTTAGGCTGAATATTAATTCTAACGTTCCCGCCCATCAATTTTTATTTGCCACATATCTTTATTCCACCCAGCAGTGAATGTATCAATTGGTAACAATAGCGTTCAGTATTGCACAGTTCATTTTCTTTTCCTGGGGTTAGGAATTCACACTCCCAGGCACATCTCGGCTATGACTGTCTTTGGCACTCATTCAATGTCATGATTGTACCTTTTCTTGGGTTCTTGTGCGCATGTTCAAAATGGATGCAGTGGGGTTTTCAATATGGAGTCTCAGCACCTCCCAATCCCTAATTTGGTTACATGTAAGAAACAAAAGATAAATAATTTTAGAACAAATAATAAATTAACATTCTGTATACCACTTATCTCTACTCTAATCCCATTATTTTATTTTTAACTACAGCGTTAAGATTAGGCAGAACGAACAGCTTAGCAAAAGCAGAAGTGCAAGCTTCATGCATGCTGTAACACAAAGCAGCCATCTTAATTTTAGTGCGCAGAAGCAAAAGATTCCCACCAAAGCAGAGAATACGTCATGTCACATGAGTATGACAAACACATGCGCAGTAAGAGATACCGCGTAGCAGCAGCCATTTTAATGCAAGCGGATTATTGTTAGTAAAAGCACATAGACAAGCTTCATTTAGATATCCCATATGTCGTGTGGTGCAGTTATTAATACACAAAACATGTTAGTTAGTATGTTAACGTTATTTTAGAGAGGCTTAATCCAAGCAAGTCGCTTTATGTACGCAGCCTTTCTCCATCAATACCAGGCCATCTTCTCACATTGATGTGCAGCGGTTGGGATTCAAGCTTGCTATTGTTTTACCTGATAAATTCATTAAATGATTAACTGAAAACCACTAAGTATTAGGCACATATAATACATCAAGATATGACTACGTAAGTTCTACTGAACTTGGAGTTGGGTAAGCCAATGGTCTGGCACACCCTTTCTCAAACTCAAGAGAGTTTAGCCTCCACTGGTTAGGTAGGTGCCTACACCACATAACACTAGTATGTCTTCTAGAGGAGAAGCCAGTGGCTCTCTGCCAAGTAGGTAGAATAGCCTCTTGTTGGAACCTAATGTTGTCAGGTCACCTAGGGTAGCCTGGCCTAGGGTAAGACAATATCAACAGAGGCACATGTGTAAAGGTTTCAAACCACCCAGCAGTAATTCAATGCAATATCACTCAAAAATGACGCCACACCAATGTGTTGGAAAAATATGGATTGCTTTATAAAAATAAATTGACTTTTCTCTTTCTTTTTCACACCATAATTTCTCCTGTTATTTCTTTCCACCCTTAAAGTTGGACATTACATTTCACAGTTAAATAACATTTCCTTTGTCAATCACATATGGTTTCAGGCTTGAACTCTCTCTTACAACCTTCTATCAGAATTACTCAACAGGGCTAGAGCAAATAGAACTTTGAGCACTTTATCCCTTTTCAGTTCCCCCAATCGGTCATCAGAATTTAAGAAATTAGAATACAGTTGACAAATCAATATTCCACTGATGGCCCTGTTGTTTGGGTACCCATACAGTGCCCTGAAAAATTGGAAACAAGCAGGCTCTGACAGCCCTAACCCAAGGAACCACCAACCTCTTCTACCAATAGGGGATTTCCTGCTAACGCCCTCTATTAGGCTGGTTCTCTTGGCTGGTCAGAGACAGTGTTTGCTTCTCATAGGTTTCGAGCTTCCTATGTCACTTACGCCCTTCAACTCGTGAGCAATGCCAGTTGAAATTGTTATAAAGGTCTCTGGGGCTACACCCCTGCTCAGGAGGCCGGAAGTCTAAATGTCACCTTGCTCAGGTTTGGTGCCAGGGACTCCGTCACACCACCTTCCCGGAACCCTGCCGCTTGAAAGGAAATACCCGTCCTTCTCTGGGGCTTCACCCAGACAGGACGCTTACTTCTGCAATCTTCCTCGCTCCTCTAGAAGGCACCTTACTCCACTCACTCTCTAAGCTACACAAAATGGCCTCCTGACCCCTACCCTTATATAGCCTGTCCACACCGGGTCCAGTAGGGTCCAGAAGATTCTAGAAGGCCTCAATACTATCCTATGGGAGTTCCCTCAGGGGTTGGCAGTTGTGGCAGTTAGTAGCCACCATCTTATGACTCCGAGTAGATTCCTGTCAGGAAAGGCATTTAGGACTGAGGTGAAAGATTATGAGGGTGAAAGAACACCTATCCCCCAGACCAACACCATAAAAATTTAGTGGACACAAAATATATAAAGGCATGAGGGGCAAAAAGGGGACAAAATAAATAATAAATTGGAGAGACTACGCAAAAGGTCAGACAGGTCTAACACCTCTCATTTCAAGAATTGAAAGCCATGTGTGTGTCTAGGAAATTAAGGACAGGGGGAAGTGCAAACACCAACGTCTCATTGAGATTTTGCTCTTAGATGACCTTAGGATGACCCCAGGGTCTGATGAGGTAGATATAGTGGGTGGGGCAGGGAATGAGGAAAGCCCAGGAAGTGAAACTTTCTTTGACCTGGACTCAAACCCTGACCGAGAGAACCAAGATGATTCCAACCTGGGTAGCATAGATCTTCCTTTAGATGGGGGAGGAGGCCCCAGTGGCCCTGTCTTTACCCCACCAGGAAAAGTACAGACTTTACCTAGGAGATCCAGGTCTCCCTCTGTAGAATCTCAACACTCAGGAACGTCTGCAGGGACTTCCATATCAAATAGGAGGGACAGTGCCAACTTCTGGAGCTTGAGAAAATCAAGATAAGGCTCAAGAAGGAGCAGTTGGCCCTAGACAGGGAAGCCCTTGAGCTCAAGAGAGCTAAAAGAGATTGGAACTAGAGTTCCATGGTGGCATCAACAGTGTCCCTAGGGTTAAGGTCATGATCATAGGGACCTGAACAAGATAGTCCATCCCTACCAGAGTGGGGATGACATCCACAAATTGATAACTGCACTAGAAAGGGGCTGTAAGGTACAGAGGGTCCCTCAAGAGAATTAGGCAGCTATCTTGTGGCTCTCCTTTGATGACAAAGGTAGAGTTAAGCTCCTCACTGTCAGAGAGGAGGATGCTGACAATTATTCAGTCCTGAAGAGTGCTCTCATTGATAGGTTTGGCTTAACCACTGAATAGTACAGGATTAAGTTCAGAGACACCCAGAAGACACAGACATATGACAGGGTAGACTTTGTAGATTGTGCTACTGAGGCTCTGGAAGGCTGGTTACTTGGCAATAAAGTGAATGATTTTAAGGGATTGTACAATTTAATCATGAAGGAGCAGATCCTTAACAATTGTCAAAACCAGTTGTTGCATCAGTACTTAGTTGATTCTGATCTGACCTCTCCCCAAGAATTGGGAAAGAAGGCAGACAATGGGTCAAAACCAGGGTGAAGCAGAAAACTCAGAATCAAGGTGGTGACCAAAAGATGCAAGATGCTAATACTCCTGATAAGGGTGGGGAGAAGGGTTAAGACAAGAAGTCTTCACAAGGGCCCCACAAACCTGCAACTGGGTTGGTCTCAATCTAACAAGGGTAAAAATAAAAAGAAACCTTGGTGCTTCATGTGTACGGAGAAAACCCATTGGACAAGAGATGCCAATTGTTCAAGGGCCAAGGATCCTCCTACCAACACCACCACTGCCCATAAGGCAACCATTCCCCCTAGTTCAGCTCCAAATGGTGGTACTGGGAACAAAGGTATAATAGGGTTAACCTTGGGATCTGAGATGAATTCTGTATTTTCATGTTATTTTTTTCTTTAAACATCTCCTGTGATTGATATCCTTTATTGCATATAGTTGCGAAGTTGTGTCCGTTTTTATAAAGAATCTCGCTTTCTTTTAGGATTATTGTTGGAATTACATTAGACCAAAATTCTACAGTAGCCACTGTAGTTTTAGCCTTTATCGGAAACATCACTAATTTCATTTAAAAAAATAACATGAAAATACAGGCATTTGATCAAAAAGATAGGGGTTCCAAAAATCTTACCAGTAATCAGGATGGAAACTAAATTATCTCAATCAAAAATGGAGAGAGAGAGATCTGGATAAAAACATAGAAAAACAGGAGACTATTTCTAAGGAACGACATTGGTCCTGGCTACCGGAAAACTTAAATAGACACAGAGGCAAACAGGGACGCGAAAATAAACTCCCTTTTTAACAGAAGGCTGAACATAGCATCATGGAACATAGCAGGGAAGAACGAGGAGAAAATGGAACTAGTTTTGAAAGGTTCCCCAGCGATAGTCGCTTTACAAGAAACTTGGCAAACAAAATCTTTTCTCCAAAATGGCTATTTCGTATATGATATACCAGCAGAGTTGGTAAGCCGGGGACACTCCAAAGGAAATATAGCAATATTACTCCACAAGGACTACCTTTGGGACCAAGAACGTTTACCTATGCTTCAAAAAGATATTCAATATATGAAGGTCAAATGTTGGAGTACTCCCACAGACACTTTATTCAATTTACTAATTTTCAACTGTTATTTTCCACCAGGTTCCTCAAATGACATCCGCATCCTCAAAGAATTTGAGGAAAGAGAAAAGGTGTTGAAAGCTGAAGGATTTCCTTCTGTTTTCCTATTAGGTGACTTTAATGGGAAGATCTCCAATTATCTTCTCGAAAAATGGGAATATGGCGAACAAGAGGAAGTACTGCTAATCCCTACCCCGCTATTCCCTGCAGGGATTAAAGCAGATAATCGTGGAAAAATTCTACTATCTTCTCTTCCAGTAATAAATGGCGTCATATTAAATGGATGCAGAGAAAGAGACATTCCCACTTCCTTTACAAGAAAGGGTAACTTCAGTTCATCAATCCCGGACTATATGATATGTAGTCAGGGTCTATTTGGAAGAGTATTAAAACTAACTACAAAATTTGTCCTAGCAAGTGATCACGCAATATTAAGCCTCAAAACTGGACTAACACTGCAACTTACTTTTTTTCCAACTATTATGTATTATTACAGTACTGTGATGGTGAACCAGGCTCAAAGGCGACTAATATGGACTTCTACCATATTTACTAAAATCAACTTTGCAATCACTAAAACTCAAGTACTACAAATAAAGTACTCTTCAGATGCAATAGAAATTATGAAATGGCCCATATCAAGATAATACTACTCCAGGTAGAGACCTTAAAACACTGGGATACTCCGCTGATAAAACATAAAAAAATGAAACTGAATGAAAAAAAATGTGCATTAAATAAATTAATCCGTCAGCAATTTTTACAATTTTCAGAGGCAAGAGATAAAGAAATCAAACATCTAAAAAACTGCAGACGGACGGAAAAAGGAAAAATCCGGAAAAGGCAACAGGACCAAAATTGGGTTGACATCCAAATTGCAGCTAATAATCATGATATTCGCACATATTTGAATCTAATAGCTAAACAAACAGGAACAAAGAAATGCTTGCAAGCATCACCAGTTCCTCCAACTGACTGGGAAATATACTTAACCAATTTATACAAGCCAAACCCAAGCTGCGAGAATTGGAGGCAAGCACCAAGTGAACTGGAGGAAAATACTCAAGACAATCTAGCCCCTGTTGCACGTCAAATAGAGCAGTATATAAAGATGGCAAGGTCTACAGCCACCATGGTTCCGTACCAGATCCCGATAAAGGCTCCTAAAAACAAATCGGAAATGTGGAGTACGTTTTTGGTTCCCTTATATTGTCGCTGCTACTCCACAGGGAAAAGTCCTAAATCATGGAAGGGGAGTATTGTGATTCCCATCTTTAAGAAGAGCTCTCGCTTACATCCCGGTAACTACCGACAGATTGCCTCATTGGATACAACAGGATTTTTTTTGCGGCTAGCGTATTGGATCATCTCAAAGACTGGGCCTTTTTCACTGGAGTAATCCCTTTCAATCAGGCTGGGTTTTGCCCAAAACATGCTGTTACCGACAACATTGAAGTATTACAGACAATCATAGATAAATATGTGGTCAAAAAATCACAAGTTGTTTATGCTGTCTTCGTCAATTTTACAACAACATTCAACAGAGTGGATAGACCTACACTTTGGAATAAGCTCAGAAACCAGGGAATCCCATCAAAACTCCTTTACATAATGATATTACTCCAAACCGAAACTTTGTGTCAAGTTCAATGGGAAAAGAGAAGGGTCTTACACATCCAATAGATACATCCAACGGACTACGGCAAGGTTGCCTGTTGGCTCCCTTCCTCTTTTTGTTATACCTTAGTGACCCACCGGCACGTTTCTCGCAGGTCGCTAACTTTCCTCCAAAGATAGCATCTTGTAAAATCTATATCATGATGTATGCTGATGATGTAGTAATACTTGACCTTACCCCAATTGGACTTCAAAGGAATCTTGAAGCCCTCACCCAATATACAAAGGAAAATGCCTTGATCCCCAATATAACAAAAACAAAAATATTGCCGTTTCGAGGGAGAAAGCACCACACAAAGTACAATTGGACATTGGGGGGAGAATCGCTGGAAGTGGTAAAAGAGTACACATACCTGGGCCGAATATTCACTCAAGCATTACAAAACTCTCCGCATATGCAGCACATCAGTCGAAAAGCAGACCTCCACGTCGGGGCACTTCAACACTTTTATTCCTCCTCAGGACAAAGGCATTTCCTTCCATTATTACAGATCTATAGTTCTAAGATCCCGCCAATTTTATCATATGCTTTGGAATATATTCCAATACAACACAGGCATCAAGTACAAATTAAGGAAGGGAACATTTTACGCAAAATTATTAAAGTCCATCAAGCCGTTTCGGTACAAGTACTACTTCTAGAACTTTCCTTAGTTAGCTCCAATGCCCAAGCAATTACTAACATCTTAAAATGGGCTTATAACCTCTTACACTCTGACCCATGTACCCTAAGATCATTACTAAAATTTGAGACGTTCGAGCAGGAATCTACAAAGTGTATCTTTAGCCAAAATCTAACTACTGTTTTTAAACTATCAAACTGCACAATTGCACTTCTGAAATCATGGACTCCTGCACAACTAGAGGCTTAGTTTTGACTTGGACATTCAACATTGTTCTAAACTCCATCATTACGAACTTTATGCTGCGCCCATTGAATACAAACAATAACAACATTATATCCAATTCAAGCTAAGGAATGGAGTTACGTCTAGGGATACTCCTTCTTAAATCGTTGACATCCAAATGGAACTATAAAGAAAATGTTACCAGTGAATGTGACTTATGTGAAAAAGGAATCCAAGATCTAAAGCATGTTTTATCTAAATGTCCAAATCCGATAGTAGTAGAGGGCAGAAAGCGCTATTTAAGATTAATTCAATTCAGATACAATAGTTTATCAGTAGAGAGAATCAATAGAGAGATTGAGTATGTTATGTAAATCTCCACCAGACGAATTTGTTTGTCACAATCTGTTTACATTTTTAAATCATTTTTAAAATTATATTGAAAAATTCATTTTATACTATATATTTTAAATGTTTTATCAGAAAATGTGTTGTTCTCAGTAGAGAACTAAACCAAATAAACTTGAACTTTACTGGAGATGGATTCTGGTCTAGTCAGAATTCCAACTCCAGCTGTTTTAATCTGTGATGGAGGCATGGATATTGATTCCATATTTGTCAGTCCCAGTAATCTGGGCAAGTACAGACAACAGGTTTTAATCAATAGTAAGGAGGCCATAGCATACAGGGACACAGGTGCAATTATCACAATGGTGAAAAAAGATTTTGTGGACCCTGAGCAGATCATACTTGGTGAGATGTACCAAGTGACCAATGCAAGCAATGTCGGGACAGACCATTCCTTGGCAGTTGTGAATTTCATCTGCGGAGGGGTAACTGGCCCTAAGGAGGTTGTGGCTAGCTCAGACTTCCCTGTTGAATGCCTGTTGGGCAATGATTTGGAGACTTCAGCCTGGGCTGAAGTGGAACTCAGGGCACATGCAGAAATGTTGGGCATCCCTGCAGATGTGTTTGCCATGACTAGGTCACTGGGAAAATGTCTTCCACTGAACAGGCCCTGGATCCTGAAAGAATCAATCAGGTGCCTTCCAAGAGAAGGAGCAGTAGGGGTAAGGCAGTGTGTCCCTCCCTGCCTCAGAGTGAGGATCAGTCTCCTGAGGGAGATGATCTCAGTCCCTGTGAAGGAACTGTCTCAGAGGAACTTAAACCTGACAAGGTTGAGTTCTTGGGGACACGTGGCCCTTCCAGGGCAGATCTGTGCCAGGAGCAACTGAACTGCCCCTCTCCTGAACCCTCAGACAGCAAGCTGCTGCTGAGGCTGCTGGGATTGCCAGTGGGCCCCACAGGATTACCTGGGATGACGAACTTCTATATTCAGAGGGTGGAGACCCCAAGCCTTGTGCTACCAGGAGGTTGGTTATACCTCTGAAGTGTAAAGGTGTCCTATTAACACTGGCACATGAAATCCCATTAGCAGGACACTTAGGCCAAAGCAAGACCTGGGACAGGCTTGTCTCTCACTTTCACTTGCCTCACATGTCAGAAGACACAAAGGAGTTTTGTTGCTCCTGTATCACTTGCCAAGCCAGTGGTAAGGCAGGTGGTACTACAAAGGTCCCCTTGATACCCCTACCTGTGGTGGGGGTTCCCTTTGAGAGGGTTGGGATTGACATTGTTGGTCCCATGGATCTTCCAACTGCATCTGGGCACAGATTCATACTAGTGGTGGTGGATCATGCCACTAGGTATCCAGAGGCAATTCCCCTTAGGACTATCACAGCACCTGCTGTGGCTAGAGCCCTCCTGGGAATCTTTTCCAGAGTGGGTTTCCCTAAGGAGGTGATACCAGACAGAGATACAAACTTTATATCTGGTTATCTTATTACTATGTGGAAGGAGTGTGGAGTGAATTACAAATTCACCACACCCTATCACCCACAATGCAATGGGTTAGTTGAGAGATTCAACAAAACCCTCAAGGGAACGATAAAAGGTCTCCCTGACAAGCTTAGGCTTAGATGGGATATCCGTTTGCCCTGCCTTCTCTTTGCTTACAGAGAGGTATCTCAGAAGGGGGTTGGCTACAGCCCTTTTGAACTTCTGTTTGGACATCCAGTTAGGTGTTTGGTTGAGGAGGGATGGGAGTTATATCTCAGACCACCTAAACCGGACATAGTGGACTCTGTACTTGGTCTCCGCTCCAGGATGGCTTAGTACAAGATGAAGGCATCCAAAAACCTGGCGGTTAGCCAGGAATTACAGAAAGCCTGGCATGACCAAAAGGCTGTTTTGACAGAAGGTATGGGTGTTGGAGCCTGTGGCCCCAGAAGCTCTCCAAGACAAGTGGAGCTGGCCCCATACCTTGAGCAGAGGGAGAGGTTACCTACCTTGTAGACCTTGGAACTCCCAGGAGCCCCAATACGGTCCTTCATGTGAACAGGAACAAGCCATATGTGGACAGGGCAGACATGGCCATGCTCATGGCTACTGATGAGGGACAGGAGGAAGAGAGTGATTCACTCCCTGTCCTCCTCTCACAGAACCCTTATGGTGGTTCAGTTGATGGTGTAGCCTTGGCAGGCAGCCTCACTGAACAGCAACAGACTGATTGTAGGAAGGTTCTCAATCAGGACAGACACTTGGTTTCACTGACTCCAAGTCAGACTACCTGGTGTACACATGAGGTTGACACAGGTGATAGTCTGCCTGTTAAAAATTAGATTTACAGGCAACCTGATCATGTCAGGGACTGCATCGGGACTGAAGTCCAGAAGATGTTGGAACTGGGAGTGATTGAGCCCTCAGATAGCCCTTGGACTAGTACAGTAGTCTTGGTGCCAACACCTCACACCAAGGGTGGTAAAAGAGAGATGAGGTTCTGTGTAGACTATAGGGAACTCAATGCAGTCGCTAGGACTGATGCTCATCCAATTCCAAGGGAAGATGAGCTGATTGATACCCTGGCCTCAGCCAAGTTCTTAAGTACATTTGACTTGACAGCTGGTTACTGGCAAATCAGACTAGATGAGGATGCTAAACCAAAAACAGCATTGTCAACCCCTAATGGGCAATACCAATTGGCAGTGATGTTTTTTGGCTTGAAGAATGCACCTGCCACATTTCACAGGCTGGTGAATAAAATTTTCACAGGTCTGGAAGCCTATAGTGCAGCTTATCTGGATGATATTGCTGTCTTTAGCTCCACCTGGGAGGATCACCTGGTCCACCTGAGAAATGTTCTGAAGGCCCTGCAAAAAATGGCCTCATTATCAAGGCCACCAAGTGTCAGATAAGGCAGAGTAAGGTTGTGTACCTGGATCACCTTGTGGGTGGAGGTCAGGTTCAACCATTGCAGAGCAAAATCCAAACCATCATGGATTGGGTTGCTCCAACTACCCAGACTCAGGTCAGATCTTTCTTGGGCCTGACTGGGTACTAGAGGAGGTTTGTCAAAGGATATGACTCCATCGTGAATCCTTTGAATGACAACTTCCAAGAGAAAGCCTAAGAAAGTTCAGTGGACAGTTAGCTGTCAAATGGCATTTGAGGACCTGAAGCAAGCCATGTGCACTGCTCCCATTATGCAAAGTCCTGATTATTCCAAACAATTCATTGTTTAAACAGATGCATCTGAATTGGGGTAGAGGCTGTCTTATCACAATTGAATGAAGAGGTTCAGGATCAGCCAGTAGCTTTCATAAGTAGAAGGCTAACCCCCTTAGAGAAACGTTGGGTAGCTATTGAGAGGGACTACTTTGCTGTGGTTATGGCTATGAAGAAGTTGAGGCCATATCTGTTTGGCACTCACTTCATTGTTCAAACAGACCATAAGTCCCTCTTGTGGCTAAAACAGATAAAGGGGGGAAACCCTAAACTCTTGAGGTGGTCCAGTTCCCTACACGGGATGGACTATACAGTGGAACAAAGACCTTGGAGTAACCATGTCAATGAGGTTGGACTCTCCAGATATGTCCAGTTAGAACATGAAGACTCAACTGGTCAAGGTTAGTTTAATGTCCTTGCGTTTGGGGGGTTTTGTAGGAAATTAGTATCTGCTTCTTATGGTTACCCCACCACTTTTTGCTGATGCCTCACCGTTTTTGGACTAGTCTGACTGGGATCCTCCTATCCAGGACGCCAGTCTATCTGTTTTCTTCCTTAAATTGCATGTATGTACTTTAGGTACACTTCAGATTGGATACTCAGGTACCCTTATCAGTTCCTAGTATATGATACACCATGAACCCAGGGCATAGGTATCCCAGAGGCCTCCCATGGGCTGAAGCATGTATTATGCCACCCATGCAAGGCCATTCAGAATGACACCACAGGTCTGCTACAGCAGCCTGTGTAAGCTGGTGCTTGCACCACTTACTTAGATATAGGTTCACTATATCTATCTAAATCACCACACTTAAAAACCTATCAGTCACCACCATGGCAGGCCTTATCAATCCTGAAGGCAGGGTGCTGGGTTTTACATGAGAGGGTGCCCCTGCATGAGCAGAGCCCCTTTTCAGCCCTCGGAGACCATTCTACTGGGTTGTCTGTGACGCAGCCAGACATATAGGTCTAAGTGCATTATAATCTCGCGGTAAATGCTAACTTTAAAACGGCTGCTTTGAAATATGTTGTGCTTGGGGTCAAACATCTTGGAATCATACCTCCACACTAGTAACTGGTGTGGGAGGTATGATTACACCCTTCCAAAGGGACATGTGTGGGTCACTCGTCTACCCAGTACCAGCTTCCTCGACCCGGGCAGCACAAAATGGACGCTGCCAGCCACAGACATGATTCTGCTCTCCTGCTGCTGAGCCAAGTTTGAGCAGAGGAAGGCTAGACAATAGGCTTCCTGTCACTGGGAGGTGTGACCACCGCCCAGACATGGTTTAGTGTATTGGGGTTGGGTGGGTGCACTCTGAGAGTGCCAGAAAGTCTGCACAGGGGGCACGTTTGGTGTCCATGAGCATAGTCCAGCTCAAACCAGTTCTGGGAGCCATTGACTCCTGCTCTGGCATGAAACTGGACAAAGGACATGGGTGAGCCCCCACTTTGTCCTGCCCCTGCCCTAGGAGGGTCCCCTAAATCTGTTCAACCATTTCCCGTGGGTATAAAGTGAGTTACCTGGCTACAGGACTTTAGATTTTACCGACAAGATTCTACTAAGAAGAAACCAAGTACTTTGAATGTCTGTGCGACGCTGGACGACTGAAGAATCTCTCTTGGATTAAAGGAGTTACTCCCCTGCCCTAGCAGGCACCTAAGTGCATTTGAATGGCTTGCATCTCCCGAGCTTCTGAGGACTCCGAAGATTTCAGCAACACAGGAGGTGGGTTCCTGAAGGTCCCTGAGGTTGATCTGCCTTCTCAGCGATTCTGAGACCAGTATCCCTCGTACGGAACGCGTGACCCAAACCCCTGTGCACTGCATTCATTTGCAAGTGCATTTGCTTGTTGGCTACACCAGAGCTTGTGCATTGGACTCTGATTAATCCTGATCCTGAGCAGTATATTGCTGGTCCACACCGTAGCCTGTTTGCCATGCTTGCATGGGTTGCATTTGCCAATACTTGTTGGTGCTCCAGACGGACATCGACCCATCAGCACTCAACATCCTTCATGGGACAGCTCACCTCCGGATCCTGGTTGTCCTCAACGTCTCCTGGTTCCCGTGCTGCAGAGTCAAATGTCCCATCTGCGCACCTGAAGCACCCGAAATAGAAGGGCATTCGACTACTGAGCCCCTGGTCACCTGAAGTGAGCCAGACTCTGTCTCCTCTGCTTTTATGTTCCTCTCATCTAGAAGCCAGGCATGGATTCCAACGGACACTCTTCATCTTTCCAGCAGCAGTACTTCTTTGCATCTCTCCATTGAAAATTACAAAGGTTTCCGACACCACTTGGCCCCCTATGCACCCGGCTGCTCTGGGATAGGTAACAAGGGTACCTTGGTACTCACTGGTGGGTTGACCTCAGGACCTCCTATGTTCCAAAGGGTTTGCTCGAAGTCCTTGTAGAAGTGTCCATAAACTATAACTTTGCAACCGCAACTTTCCCATAGAGTTGTAATGGAGCACGCAGTCGTGTTTCCTCACTCCAACCGCCCACCGTGGGATCCCTCTGTCACTACTTTGGGTGGTTCCTTTAGGTCCCAGCAATTCTACGTGCTCTAGGCACTGTGTCTAGTCAAGTCATGATAGTTATACCATTTTTTTAGTAAATGTTTATGTTTAAGTTTATGTTTAAAAGACTTGTAGAGCGCACTCACACCGATTGGTTTCATGGCGCTGTAGAGAAGACAAGAAGCAGATTTGAAAGGGCTTTTAGTTGTATACTTGAATTCAGTGGTATGCTTGCTTATAGAGCCAGGTCTTAAGTGCTCTTCTGAATTTCATAAGGTCCGGGCAGATTCGGATCTCAAGAGGAAAGGAGTTCCAGAGGCGAGGGGCAAGTGTCGCAAATCGACAGCCACCTGTGTGCTTCCGTTTGAAGGAGGGGGTATGCAAAAGTGAGAGATGGGCTGAGCGCAGATTGCGGGTAGGGGTGTGCCTAGTTATCAATTTATCAATAAATTTGGGGCTTTTACAGTGTAGGGATTTAAAGATCATGCAACCTGTTTAAAAGGTACAGCGCTGGGACATGGGGAGCCAGTGAAGTTTCATAAGTAGTGGAGTGGCAGATTGCCATCTAGGTTGACTCAAGATCAGTCTGGCTGCATAGTTCTGGACCATCTGTAGTCACTTCAGTAGGTAAAGAGGTATGCCAAGATATATAGAGTTAGCATAATCCAGGTGAGATAGAACCGTAGCTATCACTATCCTGGGTAATGGCCTCCGGTCTAAGGAGGCGGCGTACCTTCCTTATTTTCCTGAGTTGGAAAAAACACTTGGAGACCACCTGGCCCACTTGTGATTTCAGTGAGAGATCACTGTTTAAGGTGACTCCAAGTGCCTTTGCCGATGTTGAGGGAGTCGGAGATGGCCCCATGTCTGAGGGCCAATAGTGTGGGCCCCAGTGTTTGACACTGTCCCCTGTGAGTACCAGCTCAGTCTTACCCGGGTTCAATTTAAGATGATTTTGGTCCATCCAAGCTGGGATGAACCTCATGGTAGACTGAAAGCTGGTAATTGAAATTTCGGTATTATCAATCGTAAAGAGCAATTGCAGATGATCTGCGTAATTGAAAACCGTCACTTGCCTTTCTCTAAGGGACTGGATTAAGGGGAAAATGTATAGATTAAACAAGTGGGGGGACAGGGAGGAGCCCTGTGGGACACCGCAAGTGATTGTCTGTTTGGGGGCAACCAGGTTTCCAAGGCGAACTGCCTGAGATCTGTTCTCCAAAAAAGATTTTAACCAGCTGACCGCTGTGCCCCGGATACCGGCCTGAATGACATGGTCGATCAAGATGGTATGATCTAGTGTGGTCCATAGCCAGGTTTGCGATTTGCTCGCTTAATGCAAGGGGAAAGGATGGCATGTGGTTTGGGGGTCTATACACGAGCACGCACGCGATGGTTACAAGGGAAAGATAGAGTTTTAACACCAGATTCTCCCCGTCAGGGAGGTTAAGGCAGGTGAGAGCATTTACTGTAAGGTTGAAACGAATAATGGCCGCAACCCCCCCGCCAGGTTTACCCGGCGGACGATCAGCGTGTAGAATGTAATAATCCGATGGAAGTGCTGCCAGTATGCCAGGGCAGAGTCGGGTGTCAATCAGGTTTCGGTTAGAAAGAGGATATCAGGTCTGTCTGCAGCAAGCAGGAGAAAGATATCTAGCTGATGTTTCACAAGAGAACAGGTGTTGAGATAGAGAATGGCTAGGGGATGGAAACTAGGCTCGGTTTGTATGGAGGAGTTTGTTCTTGTAGAATTAATTGGTATCGTAGGTTCCGGGAAGGAAGTGCCATCAACTAGGATTCCCTGTTTATTGGCCCAATTGCAGATGTCCTTAGGCGGGCGACCTTGACCTACGTTGTATCTAATAAGGTCATCGCGGGGATATGTAATCCTACAGGCAGCATGGCTGGCCCCTGGCCCCCACCGGCGCAGACGGGCTTGCCTTTGGCGCGCCCGCTGCGCGGTCTTGCCAAGGGCTTTATATGTACCAATTGGAGGTGTCAGGGGGTGGGTCTCGCTTCGCCCGGTCCGCCCTCCACTCAAACAGCCTCAGCTGCGGTGGACCGGGGTCGGAGCGGGGAGCGTGCGGCGCTGGTGAAAGTGCAGATAAAATAAAATAACCAGTTTTAAAAGCAGGGTTACTACTGCAAACAAACACACAAAGATACGGCCCTACAAGCGCGATTCCAATCTGCTCTCTCACGTCTTGTGCAGCTTCTGTCCTTATGTGCTGTGAGGTAGGCAGTGCCAGGGGGTGGGTCTCGCTTCGCCCGGTCCGCCCTCCACTCAAACAGCCTCAGCTGCGCTGGACCGGGGTCGGAGCGGGGAGTGTGCGGCGCAGGTGAAAGTGCAGATAAAATAAAATAAACAGTTTTAAAAGCAGCGTTACTACTGCAAACAAACACACAAAGATACGGCCCTACAAGCGCGATTCCAAACTGCTCTCTCGCGTCTTATGCAGCTTCTGTCCTTTTGTGCTGGGAGTTAGGCGTTGCCAGGGGGTGGGTCTTGCTTCGCCCGGTCCGCCCTCCACTCAAACAGCCCCAGCTGCGGTGGACCGGGGTCGTAGCTGGGAGCGTGCGACGCGGGTGAAAGTGCAGATAAAATAAAATAGCCAGTTTTTGGTTCGGTCTCCCCCTGGAGCCCGCTGTGTATTTTGCTACTTACGAATGTTCTATGGATTCAGTATTGTGTGCTTTGTGCCCTACTCTCATGTAGCGAGTGTTATATTAATAAATACATATTTTTATATAACTACTGTGTGGTTCTCCTTTCGTTTAGTCATTCAGGAGGTGATATTCTGGTAAAACAAGCTGCTTTACATTCCTTCAAGAAGCTACCACTAGGATAACTTTCTAAAGGTTATCTTTAACCTCATACATCATAAGGGTTGTGTAAACTGGTACAGGGTGCCGACTTTAATTAGTGCTATGAAAAAAAAACAGGGGTTATGCCCAAATTACCCTCCTTTACATGGGCAAGGTACATAAAAAGATGTGTATAAACAAGAAAAAGTACAGCGGGATCAATTCAATATTTATTTTCATTCAGGGATAAACTAATTTCCCTGATGTTTCAAACGATTTTTGGAAAAAAATATATTCACAAATTACAAAAACATATATATGTGTCAAGTGACAAGGTGGGGCACAGACAAGTTATATACAAAAAAATATATGTATACTAAAGACTATACAGCAAGGAAACACCCTAGTTTTCATTCATCTCTATATACAGTACAATGTACAAAATATATACATCACATAAACAATATCTACAAAGCATATACAAAACATATATACCCTAAAAAAACACAAGACATTATCACCGTGTACACTCTTAAATCAAAGTGATACACTTCTAGGAAGTCCCAAGGAGCACCCGAGGTATGCCACCCCTAACTAATTATTTATAATGGCGCTTATATTGGAATATGAGCCAACTGAAACTTTAGAGCGGCCTCCTTCTTAGAGTGTCGATGCAGTCGCGGTCGCGTATTAGCCACTCGTTTCTATTGGCTTTATCAGGACAAGGGCATGAATACACTTAAACAATGGTGCGAGAGCACTCTCCAATCCCTAATTAGTAGAGGGACGGGTCAATATAGGCACTCAATCCAGGACTACCTCAAGGGACCAAAACCCTTTACGTGCCCACTTCAATATTCAAGGGATAGCTTCTAGCTTTATGTAATTCTCATGTAACTCTCCTCTTTCTAACTCAGGAATTCCATTCGCTTCAGATCTACTCCTTACACCGCTTTTCATAGTACCGCCATGTATTGTTTTTTTTTAGGGTATATATGTTTTGTATATGTTTTGTAGATATTGTATATGTGATGTATATATTTTGTACATTGTACTGTTTTCTTGCAGTTGCTGTGCTTTTTAGACCAAGTTGCTGCCATCTCACCCTGGCCACCAGCCGGTGCTCCTGGGGCCCTCATCCGCATGAGCAGTCTTACCGGGCTACACTGCGGAGGAAACCAGAAGATGCGGGCTGACCAGAGAAGGTGATCTAGATCAATATCTTTAGAAAACAAAAGGCCGAGCACCTCGTCGGAGCTCTTCCTCGGCTGCTTCGGTAGCCCAGGCGGATGCACAGCGCAGAGATCTGGGTTGGAAGCCACAGGACGGCCCCACTAGGCAGCGGCCCCTGAGCAGAGTGACCACCGCGGGAGGTGCAGACGCAGACAGAGGAAGTGGCACCCATCCCCAGGCAAAAGGTATGGATGAGGAGTCTCAGCAGTGGAGGCTTCCGGGCTGATAGAACACAATAAGCCTTGTACAGGTATAAAGAAGCTGATTTATCCAGGCCGTGGCGCAGAGGGAGACATGTTAGCTTGGCTAGTTATGTGTCTTTAGTACTCCACTCAGGACTCCTCCAGGGGCTGGAGAATAAAGTAAGGGATGATGGCATCTTGGTGAAAGGCAATCTCATCTCTCTACGCAGGAGCCTCTCTAAGTGGAGGGATCACTCTTTCAATGCCCACACCGCCGTTCCCACAGCCCAAGAATCGCTAGACCAGGTTGCAGTCATGCAAAAGGGCTAACCGCACAAGGGCCTGTGCAATATGGAGGGCCTCAATCTCCAGGTGCTGTGTGGCTAGTAGGCCTCACTGCGTAGATGCTGTTCTCCTGGTACCAAGCCTTCTGCTCCGCTAGAGATCTCCAGTGCCTCCCCTTGTTCATTTACAGGGCTGCAGCGGCAGGCCAGGAAGCAGTCCCCGTCCAGCCCTGCTCAAGTTGCCTGGTTTAAGATAATGGTGACTCTATTGATCCTGGCTAGGGACACTGTCCCCATTGGGAAGCAGCCACCACACCCCACAGCACCACTGTTGTGTGGAGTAGACATATTCTGGGTTGCAGTCCACTCTGCTAACCTACGGCTGCCGCCATAGACGGGGGCCAGGCCCATTGCCAATAGCGGTCCTCCAGACGTGTCTTGCGCCTCTCAGCAACCGAGATTTATGAAGCCTCGCTCCAGGTTCAAGTGCTTGGCCATGGGCTTCTCTTGCAGGCCTCACAGCCCCCACTGGTAACACCGTATTAACCCATGGCAGCCATGGGGTCAAGACTCTGGCTTACAGATGAGACTGCGCTCATACTCCTGGTGTCTCAGCACCACTCTAAAGCTTTAGTAGGGCAGTTGCATATTAGTATGTGGCTTAGGCCAGCGGCAGGAAGAGAGAGACAGGGAAAGACGTCCTATCCATCAGCCATATTGGCCACGCCCCCTGAAATGTAACTTTAGGGTAAAATCATGCCAGATGTAGATATTACTGCTCATGCGTCTTGAAACTAACATACCTTCCACTAAGTGACTAAGGCCTTCTTGGCCATTGTTGCTGCTCGGCGAGAGCCGTATTTGACTACAGCAATGAGTTTGTATTTCTTGGTGGGGTTTGGGTACAAAGCAAGGTCTTCTATTTCAGAAATCAGCTACTTAAGTGCATTTTCAGCTCCCCTGTTTCAAGTGGCAGGGTACACAATTGACACACAGCTCGCCTTTCTCAGTGTTCTGGCACACAACAATACAGTGGTCTATCTGCACTTCGTAACCATTCTGTGTCACGTTTTAAAACAGCCTTCCAGTACCATGTCTTCCTAAAGTGAATTCAACATGAATTCCAGAATCTTATCCAAAAGGGTAGACCCTCCTACAGTGTATAGATTTGTGTTGCATCTTTTGTTCTATAACAGATAATTTTCAAATGTTAATATGAACCATTCTTGCCACTTTTAGGGATGCCTGCAAGTGATTAAATTATTTTGCAAGGAAAGCAGCCCTATCCGGACCATTCATATGGTCCGGATGGTTTTTTAAGTTTCAAAACATTAAAATTACTATATAAAATTGGCGATGGTACGTATTTTAAATACCTTCAGAATAAGGACTTTTTTGTTAATAAAATGAAAATCGAGAGAGTTGAACATTCAGATACTTTAAAATGTCTCTAATCTGTACGAACTAAATTGCTTATTAGTGAGAGCTATGCCTGTCTAAACTGCGGAAGTATAGGAGACTGTGAGAAAATGGCAAACAAATGGCCAATAGATTAGGTGTCAATATTAGCCCCAACAAGATCGCAGGGTCGCTCAGACAAATAAATCAAGTAGTTCAGTCTTCTAATCTAAGGCTGCAATTCTATAGAACGGTGAGTCAAATATACGATACACCTCAAAGAATTGCTCGATGGATATCTGGAAACGTCTCTAGTGATCGAACTAAATGTCCAAAATGCAATCTGGAAGCTGCAAGTATTGAACATATGCTCTTTCAGTGCCCGGAACTTGGGCTGTTTTGGAAAGGAATAACTGCGGTTTTAAATAGTAAGCAAATAATGTTTCCACCACTTTCGGCTCATTTAATATTGCTTCACATACAGGATATCATTAGTAGCCATAAAGATCTGATAACTATAGTTTTCGCTTGCGCCAGGCTAGTCATAGCCAGGACTTGGATATCTAAGGAACCTCCATGTGTCATGGAGTGGTGGAGCCTTATTAACGAAATTCACACAATGGAGCTATCTCTGGCAAAACTTAGGGGTCCCAAGTCACTGAAAGGGAGGGAAAACATTTGGGGATCATTTGTTTGACATGTTTGGTAACTACTCAAGGGGATCAGCTTATTTTGTATTTTGTATCAGCATCGCTGTGATGACTTAAATATTTTTGAATCTATATAGTGTATTCCTCTGCTTGTATTCAAAGATGAAAACTAATGTTTTGTTGTTTTTGCTTTTTGTATATATATGTAACGCCATGCTGCTTCCTTGCAATAAATAAAAAATATTTTTAAAAAAGGGAAAGAAGCCCTAAATTTATACATGAAGTGCAGTGGCTCAGAGACATCAGGTATCATTGGAACAGTAGTGCCAGTGTCACTGAGACCCATAGATGGAAGGGTAAACATCCTTTACAACAGAGTCTTTACCAGGCATCTTTTATCATACAATGTATCTACCACAAATTGCCTTTACAATGCACATTTGTATCACGCAAATGCCTTCAAAACGTATGCCTTAACAGCGAAAATCATACGTATAAATCAGGTAAGTGTGCTTGTTTATATCTATCTACATAACCTACTGGCAGTCGTGATACATTGCTATAGGTTGGGGTGGGCAGAGCTCATGGAGTGGTACTTCATGGAATTCCACTGAGTCACATAAAATATCTGTGTGATTCTGCGGAGGTCCGTTCTGTTCCCCCCACCATAAAAGATAACGTACTATAAAATGCACAGTTTTCACACCCCTTCTGTTTTTTAAATTTTTCGGGAGCAAAAACTCCAAATTCATTGCAATAACTGGCCTTGCTCGATGTGCTCACTCGATCCATGCAGTTTCAGCATAAAATATATTTCTCAGCAACAGCAAAGCGCGACCAAGCTGCAGGGTGATGAACAGATACAGCAAAGGCAGAATTAGACAGCACAAAGAGCAGCACCATCTGTTCTCCAACTGTGGGACAGGCACAGTCTCTAATCAAAACTGTATGCAGTTTTTAGTGTTGCAATTCGTGTGGCAATGTTGCTCCCAGGTGAAGTCCCCTAGTTGTATTTTCTTGGTATGTTTTGTCAGGGCACATGCATTACACTGGCCGGAGAGATAGTGCCCTGTCACAAGGGGGAGATTCCAAAGTGTGTTACCTGGACGTTTTTTGCTGGGGCGTGGTCATGTATGGGCTAGGTGGTCCCTCAAGTTTGTGGTGCTTTTGAAGGCAAACCTTGGCTGTTCTAGATTGAGTGAACCAGAGTTCAGGATTTTCCAGTTACCTTTGATAATGTTTTTGACTTGGTTGAACAAAAGGGTGAAGGTCGTGACACAGGTCATGATGTCATCAGGTTGACGTACCCTTGTTTCCAGTAGTCTCTGGCGATTAGCCACTTTGCTTTCACCCCTACCCACTGGGCCGATTTGGGCCTACAGATGCACCATGGTCTAAGCTCCAAGATGGCGCTGGATGGAACATAATTTTAATCTTAGTGTTAGAGGCCCCTGGAAGCTGGCCTCCGCGTATGGGCAACACTCTTGTACCATGTTATAACGCCCCGCTCTAAAAGTGTCCAATTAGCACCACTATATGGTCACCACGCATGGGCAGCGCTTGTCCTTATGTACGAGCCCTACGTGACTCAAGATGCCACAATTACACACACCTGATAGGCACTAGCTCCGCCCCCTCCACCCACCAGCAACCCGGAAGCAGGATTCTCCCCGCTTGAGTGCTAGTTATATTTTAGAGTGCATTCAGGTAGCGGGACACCAATATGCAGGCAGTCGTGCCAGTGGGTTGGTGTTGCACGACGTTACTCTCCTGATAACTGTGAATATATGCCTTTTGGGGCCCCATGGCCCCCCACACTAACTACGCTCAAAGATTAGTAAATTCTTGTAAATACAACTTTGATCTTTGTGCTCTATTTATCTCCCTCTATACTCTACCACAGCCCAGGCGGGCAACTAGAGCCAAATTTAGGGCGGGGGCTGAAAAATATTTCGGGGGGGCTAATTCTTTGAATCATAGACAGAGTGACTGAAAGAAGGGGTTAAAACACAACAAAAGCCTAATTTACAAATAAATGGTCTTTAAAGACCTGTTAAGTACTCGGGTGCGGCTGCAATTAGATCGTCGCCAGCCCGCAAAGCTGTGTAAGCCCGGGCTGACACGCGCGACGGGGGGGGGGGCGGGGGCATGAGCCCAATGGGTGTTGCGCCCCTGCCACAGCCCGTATCAGAACGGGTGCCCGCACGCTCTAGCCTATGGAGTATCCTCTTACCTTCAAAAAGGTAAGCACCCGCTTTCCGCTGCGCTGTTTTGGAGTTACGGAATTACATATTGCTCAAATTTTATGTTTTAGCCTAGCTCTTGAATCACTTTCTTCTATGTACCTACCAGCTTATGACTATGAGAGTACCGCATACGTCCCTGCCATCCCTATGACATGATGTATAGCTGGTGCCCCATGCCCCGGCATCACCTACCAACACGGGGCGAGTACCCTCACATCCCATGACAATTAGGTTTTACGCCAGTCTCCTTATCAAATGGTTAGCCACATTCATGGCTTTTTACTACAATTAATTACTTGCTCGTCGCATATATGTTATTTGTGGAGGTTTACATTGATTCCATTGATGTCTCTCTCTCTCTCCCTCTCTTGATTACTAGGTTGCGACAGGAGTGACTAAACTATTTAGTTTGAGCCACACCATGGTTAGACACAGGTGTTGCCCGCCCTGATCAATTAAGGTTCTTGACCTCACTATAAATCATCTTTTTATTTCACTATACCCGGTCCTGATGAAGCACCATGGATCTTGCTGACTTAGCAGTCGTGAAACATGTTGACCTATGACCTATAGTTACTAGCGCACCTTCTTCATCTCTAGTAACCCATGAGCTCCGGGGTCTTTTATTCTGTCGAGAGAACCTTCACATTAAACTTTACGGACATTTGGTATCCCTGAGACAGTTTTACCTTTCACGCATTAACCTGCTACTCACATAGGACCCTCGCTATCACACATCCGCACTCATCATACGCCAGTCTTTACAAAAGAACTCTGCCAAAGTGACCCTATGGGAGACCCGTAGGGTATTGCAGCACCGGCCCGAAGAGGCGCAAATGCCTGATGATGAAGCAGGACATCCTTCGGGGTGTTTGAGAGCATCATGAGACAAGACTAGTGCTTGCCTCTAGACAGTAGTTGCACACCTAGGACCCCCTTCCCTCTTTTCTTTTACTAGCTCTACCTGCAGGTGACTTTTCTGCACCTTGCTTTGGAACAGTTACCCCCCTTTTTTTGATTAGTGTTCAGCACATGGAGCACTGGTACTGGACCACAATTAGCTCCTAGTCCCCCCTCTTTCGATTGATTTATACAGGCACAGCCTCAAAATGAGTAGAAGAGGCCAGTGAAGCCAGTTAATTCTTCTGAGGCGGAGCTAGGGGGTCAAACTTGGCTGTCCATACATAAATCGTAGATGACTTACCTAGGAAAGCAGCGGTTGCTAAACGGATCTACATTCTTCAGTTGTTAGGTGGGATTCCCAGAATTCTTTGGAGAGGAGCTGCAAAGAGGAAGAGAGCGGTGACGTAAGCCCCTCTTCCTATCTGAATGGATCTGTTTTGACTTGTGACTGAAGACCTGTGTGTGAGCAGTGTCTGTCTTCCCGGCCCCTTGCCTCCTCTCTGTGTGTCAGATTCCATCTTCCACGTCAATAGTTACCCGCAGGTTACTTATACCCACTGTATCCGTGCTCAGGGTGTGACCCCGACATTAGCATCTCTCAGAGGATAGCAGTGAAAGGATCTGGTGAACACTCATGATGTTTTTTTTTTTAAAACATGTTTTTATTGTTGCATCATCAAGCATGAAAAGAGAAAGAATCATTAGCTGACGTGGCGTCAACATTCAGCCGCGGTCAGCAGTTCGCGCAACTTTTCTGTAACAAAACCTGGTCAATAAGATATTTCATCCATTGAACATCACAGACCGTTCAAACAAATATCCAGGTTAGTACACAGGAATTAAACTCCGAATTGGGGCCGGAGATGAACAATAGACATGCGGGTCCCTGCTATGGGGGACGTCAGAGCAGGGTCTGTGCAGGTCGCAAAGTGGTGGTGCCAGGTAACTGGGGGGACAGAACCGTGGGGGGGAGCATGTAGGCGGTAGCAAGAGCGTAACCGGAAGAGACAGGTGTTGGGCAGTTGGTAGTAGGGGGGTCCGCAATATTCATTCACAATGGGGTAGAGCGGTCAGGGGGTGGAATCGGCTCATGTATGGGGATAGCGTGGCGGTTGGCATGGGGGGGGCCTGAGTCGCTGGGGGGCGTGGGGTATCGGGCTCGGCATAGGTAAAGATGGTAACAATGGTAGTCAGAGATTATGGGCTCACTCGGGCGGGCGGTAGGGGGGGAGGAGGGGGGGTAGGTGTAGGCGGGACATCAGCGAGTGCGGCTTGCCGGAAGCCATGCAGGAGCATGGCCCATTCCATAGAAATGGGGTGTTTACGCGCTCCCTTGGCCTCCTCTTCCCGGATGACGTCCTCCTCGGCCGCCGCCCATTTACAGACTGCCCCTGTCCATGCCGCTATGGGGGGACCCTCCGGAGATCGCCAGTGCATAGCTATACACCTTTTTGCCAGTAGCAGCGCCAAGGACACAAAGCGTTTGTGCGTAGGGGCCCGTTTAGATATGTGAAAAATACCTAATGCACTGGATTCCCAAGAGGTTAGAGTCGTGAGGCCTGTGAGATCTGTCAGCATGTCGTGTACCATCCGCCACAGGGGTTGGAGGCCAGGCCAGTCCCAAAACATGTGGCGGAAGTCTGCATCGGGGGAATGACATCTGGGGCATAGGAATTGTGACGTGGGTAAAATCGTTGCAGTCGCGCCGGTGTGAGGTAAGCCCTGTGTAGTGTGTAATATTGGATGTTTTTGAAACGGGCGTTTCTGGAGACTCGTTTCGGGGCCTCGAGCGCCTTGGTCCATTCCGAGTCGTGTAATGCGCGTCCGATGTCTTCCTCCCATGTGGCGCGTAGGGCCATCAGGGGGGCATACGAGAGTTCTCTGATCGATTTGTAGAGCCAGGTGACTAAGTGGCGTCCCTCACCCATGCGCAAGATGAATAACTGGATGCACTTCTGGTTCGCCGGCCTGAAGATTATGATAAGGGCGGAACCCCTCGAGCAGCTGTCGGTATCTAAGGAATTGACCTGGGGGGAGGTCGAACTCAGCGGTCAGGCGGTCGAACGACTTCAGTTGGCCCTCCTCAAAGAGTGATTCCATGTCTGTGACGTCGCAGTGCGTCCATTCCGCTAGCATAGGAGCCGAAAAATAGAGTTCCCGCCTGGGGAAGCCGACCAGCGGTAGTGCCGGGGAGTACGGAATCCTCCCGGGGGACTTGGAGGGGATACGTACGGCGAGGCTGGGTGCCCGGGAGGAGGAGACGGAGCAGTTCCGGGGTCGTAATTCTACCGGTCGGGGTGCCAGTCTCCTGGGTATATCGGTCCGCCGTCCAGTACGACAGCCATTGGAGCTGTGCCGCCAGGAAATAGGGCTCAAAGGAGGGAGCTCCCAGCCCACCTTGCGTCGTGGGGAGTTGGAGGGTTTTCAAGGCCACTCTGTGTCGTCCCGAGCCCCAGACCAGGGTGCCCAAGAGTGAGTTGAGGTCCCGGAAAAAGGACCCAGGTGGCACAACTGGTAGGTTGGTAAAATGATAGAGGAGCCGGGGCAGCATTATCATTTTTGCCAGGGCTATCCGCCCTATCGGGGCGAGCGGAAGCTTGGTCCAGAAGGCAACTGTCGGTCTGAGGCTAGCCAGTGTCCTACGGTGATTACCATCGAAGATGTCGGCTGGGGAGTGATACAGACGGACACCGAGGTAACAGGGGGCCTCCGTGGACCATGCGAGGCTACGGGCCCCCAGGGCGACGTCCCGGGGTGGCAATTCCGGGTGGAAGGGGTAGATCGCAGATTTGTCCCAATTTACTCGGAGCCCCGATGCATCTGCGAATTCAGCGAGCGCCACTCCTATGGGGGTAAGATGCATTTCGATGTCCTGGACATAGATGAGGAGGTCATCTGCGTACATCGAGACGCAGTGTGTGACGTCCGCAAGTGGGATGCCCCAGTGTATTCCCTCCTGACACAGTCTAATCGCTAGCGGTTCGACCGCCAGGGCGAAAAGAAGAGGTGACAGGGGGCACCCCTGTCTGGTGCCCCGTCGAACTTCAAAAGCAGGGGAAATGTGTTTCCCAATCCTGACACGTGTCGTCAGATCGGTATAAAGGAGGCGCGTGTATGCTGTGAGTATCGGGCCAACGTTGAGACGGCGTAGGACCGAAAAGAGGTACGGCCAGGTGAGGGTGTCGAATGCCTTCTCTAAGTCTAAAATGAGGCAGGCGGCGCGAGGGAATCTATCCCGCACCTGATCCTGGACATGAAAGACCCGGCGGATGTTCTGTGAGGTGCTTCTCCCAGGAACGAAGCCGCATTGGTCAGGGTGGATCACTGGACATACGACTTGTGTGTATCTGTCGGCTAATATCTTCCCGAGGACCTTACAGTTCGCTGATAGGAGCGTGATGGGGCAATACGAACCCATGTGGCGTGGGTCCCTGTGAGGTTTGGGGAAGGTAACGATCACTGACTCTCGTAGGGAACTAGGAAGTACTCCCAGGTCGAGGGCTGTTGCAAACACTTGGGTCAGGCGGGGGACCACCAGGGGGGAGAATGTCAAGTAGTAATCTAGGCCTGGGGCTTTATTGCGGGACAGGGCCAGCAAGGCGTGGGTGATATCTGAAGGGGCAATTTTAGTGTCGAGCTCACGCTTGTCCGCATCCGATATCGCAGGTAGCGACAGTGGATCGAGGAAGAGGTCCACAGACGACGGGGAGAGCTGTGTCGGGGCCCCGTACACTTGCGCGTAATAGCGTTGGAACGCCAAAAGGATCTCTGCTTGAGAACGCACAAGCACACCCTCTAAGTTGATGATGTCCGTAATCGGTTTGGTCTCGGTATCTTGCCTCGCCATCCAGGCTACTAACGTTCCAGTTTTGTCCCTGTCTTTGTGGACTCTGGCGGCGTAGGCCCTGAAATTATATTTCCTAAGATCAGCACAGGCTGCCTGGTATGTTGATTTCGCCTCAGCTGTGAGCACGGCGTGTTCTTCCGAGTCATCGGTCTGTTTAGTGAGTGCAGCTAGACGCTGTTCTGTGGTTGAGAGTGTCTGCTCCAATGTGCGGCGAACCCCTGCGATCTGTTTGATGCATTCCCCTCGGGCCACAACCTTGAACGCGTCCCATTCTACTAACGTCGATGTTGCAGTGTTCGCATTGTGTGAGAAGTACTCCTGTATGCTATTTTTGTGTGAGTCCCTGAACACCGGATCTGTCAAACAGTCTGTAGGGAGTCGCCAAGTGGGGACAGGCGGGTGTGGGGGCCACCAGGTCAGGCGCAGTATGTGGGCATCATGGTCCGAGATGATCTGACCCAGGTAGTCTGAGGAGAGTAGTTTGGAGAGGATCGGTGCAGAGCATAAGAATCTGTCCATGCGGACCCGGAGGTTGTGGGGTATCGAGTGAAAGGAGTATATGCGGGCGTGGGGATATAAGTGTCGCCAAGCGTCGGTAAACGCCCAGTGTGTGGTCCATGCTCTGAATAGCTCTGCCTGCCTGGGGATTGAGGAACGCGCAGGAGGGGGGTGGGAACGGTCCAAAGCAGGGTCCAGCGTGCAGTTGTAGTCGCCACCCAAGACCCACTGGACTGTAGTGAACTGGGCCAATACTCCTGTGAGGTGATCCCAAAATGTATCTTGTTCAGTGTTAGGGGCGTAAATGCTTCCCAGGAGAATCCCCTGTCCATCCAAGAGCCCCTCCAGTAGCGCATATCTGCCTTCCTTGTCCACCACCCGTCTAAGTGTTCGGAAAGGGGTTCCCGGACTAACCCATATTAAGGCGCCGCGCACATATGCTGAGTATGTTGTGGCACAGAAGGTCCCTCGCCTGCCCAGTTCAGTGGTATTAATATGCGTCTCTTGTAAAAGAGCAACATTAGCTGACATCTGCTTTATGTAGGAGTAGACAGAGTAACGTTTACTGGGCGTGTGGAGGCCCCGTACATTAAGTGTGAGGACATTAACGTCCGAACGCGGGCCGTCATTACTAAGGGATTGTGCTTGCGAGCAGAGCCCCCCTGGGGTAAACCCCGTGGGTGTTGGTGTGTTTAGTGTGTGCTCTTGCGCGCCATGCTTCCAGGGATTTGGTGGGGGAACTGTCGGGAGTAAAAACAGGTAGAACTAAGGGCGGGAAACAGTCCCAATACAAGGGATATATCACCGGGGGGTGGCATATCCAAACCAGTGTCCCACTAGGGGAGAAATATAACAGGATTCTGCGGGGGTGGCAGCATGTGTTACCGCTGGGCTTGTGCGCGGATCGGGCTTTTGTAGGAGATGTGTGTATCGCGCGCGAGCGCACATAGGTAAGCAAATATACAGTATTGGTCCACAAGTAGCACATAGAGCGATCAAGAAAAGAGGATACAATAGTAGTCAATACACCCTTCAAGAGGGGGCACCAGGTTGTCCAGCCAGGGTAGCGTCCTCCATGCGTGTGACAATGAGAGGGGAAGAAATCGGGCCGAACCCCGACATCGTGCCATCGCTGTCTCTGTCTTTCTCTGGGGTAAACAGATGCGGTTGGCGTTCAAGGTCCGGTGCCAGGGGGGAGAGGTGTAAATCTGTCACCGCTTTCAAGGCGTCCAACGCATCTCGTCTCTCCCGCATGATTTGCGTGAGGTCAGGTGAGCCCGCGGGGGAGGAAGCTGGGCTTTTGGACGAGCCCGTCTGGGTACGTTTCATGCCTCGTCTCCGGGATCGGTGCGAGTTGCTGGTGCGTTCCCGTTGGGGTCTGGCTGTCGGGATCAGCGGGCAATGGAACTCAGCCCAATCCTGTGCCTCATCCGCGTTGGTAAAGAATATGGCCTTTCCTTTAAGTAGTACCTTGAGGCGAGCCGGGAACAGTAGGGAGTATTGGATATCGTTCGCGTGAAGGCGCCTTTTGACATCCAGAAACGTGGACCTCTGCTGTTGGACTTCACGGGCGTAGTCCGGGAACACCATGACTCGTTGGTCCTCCACTTGCAGGGGGCCCGCTGTCCGGACCGCCCGAAGCACCGCATCGTGGTCTCGGAAGTGCAGGAACTTGGCCAACATGGGACGAGGAGGGAGACCCGGCTTTGGTGCCCGAGCGGGGACCCTATGGGCCCTCTCGATAGAGAAGAATGCTGAGCGTTCCGATTCAGGGGTGAAAGAGCTGGTCCATGACTCCATGTAGGTCAGGGGGTCCGAGTTCTCAATGCCTTCCGGCAGTCCAAGGACGCGGATGTTGCATCTTCTCGAACGCCCCTCCAAATCAACCGCCCGCTCCGCAAGGGCCGCCACGCGGCGTAAGACGTCCTGCATGTCCGCAGCCTGAGTTTTCACCTTGGGTTGTAGCGCGGCTACGGTCTGCTCCCCCTCCTTCACTCTATCCGCCAGTTTGCGGTGGTCATCGCAAATCTGACTGATGTCTGTCGTCAGAACACCCAGTCGCTCTTCCATCGAAAGTCGGGACAGTTCAATAGCTGCCAGCACCTGGTCCAGCTTTGCCGACAATGTGGGGTCCGTGTGTGGGGGGTTGACTTGCGTCCAGGCCTGCGTTTGCGGCATGTTCTCAGGGGCCGTTTCAGGGACGGTGGTCGCCTGCTGGCCTCTCGGTTTCCCCATGGGGCTGTTGGTATGGGTTCTGTAGCTCCGTGAAGTAGAGGAATAGCGGGCTGTCGAATATCAGTGTGCTGGGGCAGACGATAACCCAGTAGGGGTTGGTTACGTGGCCGGGGTTGGTGCGGGGTTGGTTAGGGGATCCACTTGCGTAGTGATTCCTCCACAGTGGGGCGTCAAGCAGCAGATAAGTGTCAATTGATAAGACAACTGGTGTCTAAGTGAGGTCTAGCAGCTCCGCATATCCAGTGGACTAGATACCCAGAGGGGACTGAGGATCAGGAGGGCCCAAATCCGGGGTGGGCTGGCGGTCCGCAGCGACTGGTGATGGAGGAGGGGTGGTAAGTGGTAGCCGCTAGTCCGTCCGTGGGCCAGTGGGATCGAGGGGCGTATTCTTCCAGCAGGCCTCTTCCGAGTTAGGGCGCCCCCCTCGTCAAACACAGCAATGTAGTGCGGGAGGGTGGCGAAGCCTCGTCCTTCTGTTCGGTGCACAGAGCTGGTGTCGGGTCTGGGGCGAAGCGGCAAAGTTCCAGGGGTCTCAGCGTATTGGAGGGTTGTCCTCGGCGTGGAGGGCGGTCGCTGCTGAGCTGGGGGAGCCGCCGCTCCTACCGTGGGGGCTTGGCATCACACACCGAGCCCGGTGCCGATGTCCCCATGGACACCATCTTGAGGTCAGGCATCGTGGTTCGAGGGTTGCCTCCAGGCCCAGGGACACTTCGGTCTCACCGCCCGGGGGATGAAAGGGCAGGCTCCCCCTGGCGGGACTCGGCAGACGTAGGGGGCCGCTGGGGCGCCAGAATCAATGCCTCCGGGTGGGGGTCAGGGGCGGGCACTCACCGCCCTTCAGACGTCGCGGTGGTTCGCCGGGTCCGACGCCGCGGAACCGGCACAGTCGGGTCGTGGAGGCAGACGGGGTCGACGTGGAGGCTGGGTCAGATCCCCTTCCAGGACCAGGCACAGGCAGTACAGGGTCTCGGAGAAAAGCCGCCATCTTGGGTGCGCTCGGGGAGCTCCGGTATGAAGCCAGGTCGGGTCCACGCCGAACCGGGTCGGCCACGTCTCCCGACCCGGGTCTCCTCCACGGTCGGTCGGTCGTGTCTTTCAGGTCCCCTTATCAGGGGGGATCAGGCTTGTAGTGGTGCTGGCCTCATCGGAGCCGAGCCGCGACCGCCATTTTACAGCTTGGCACGCGGCTCCGGCGGGAGGCGTCTTTGGGGATTCCGCGTGGCAACGCAGTCCACAGCACTTCAGGAGGGTGCCGCTGGATGTGGGGGCACTCTATGCGCCGATTTTCAGAAGTTGGGGCTCCCGGCGATCACTGGGATAGGGCAGGATGCCAGCCCGATCGCGGAGCCTCAGCAGAACCCAGCCGCCATCGTGGCTTGCTAAGCCACGCCCCCCGTGAACACTCATGATGTTGGAACACAAATACACCCCCACATTTTACAAGCAGCATCCAGTCTTGGAAACAAGAATTGCACTGAGCCAGACAATGATTGTCGGAGGGTTAGGGAAGGGGGCAAAGAGGAGAGAAACCCTCATATTTCATGGGCAGGCAAAGGGGTTTCTCTAAAGGGAAAAAAATATGTTCTCTGACCTGGAAATGCCAAATCCCAGACTGAATCCTGAGCATGTGGACAATCACACAGAGATAGGTGGAGCACTGGGGCCTTCACCCCCAAATCGAGAAAATTTGTGCTTACCCTGCAGTAAACCTTGGAAAGTCGGTCAAAACTAGGGGTGGACATTAAGGGCAAACTCCACCACACAGCAGTATCAGAGTTCATTACCGAACTCCTTGCTTGCCAGCAGGGTGCACAATTCCATAGAATTTTTTTTTTGTTTTGCTAATAACGGTGGCACCGTGTGATGAATCTTCATGAAATTTTCAAAACTAGTTCGCCACTAACTTACACTGCTGTCTGAAAAGGTTTGGGGTTAATCATCAAGCTGGGCCAGAGAAAAAGAGGGTATAAAGATGCATTTTCCCCATGGAATGTTCCATAGGGATTTTAAACACAACTACAGTCCAAACGGCGGAATGGATTTAAACAAAATTTCACAGAAAGCTAGCTCGTAGTCCAGATTGTAATTTGGTGTAAAACCATTCAGTAATTTCGGAGTTACTAAAAGAAAAAAGATTTATAGATAGGGATGTGACTCCTCTGTAGATTGGCTGCCAGCACTTCAACCAGGAAGTCCTGGCAGCCATTTTAGGATTTGGACTCAGCCAAGTTCTAATAAAAAACATTAGAAAAAAGACAAGGGGCAGGGTAGACATATCCACAGGAACCCTGCCATGGACCAATAAAAAAAAAAAATGCCTCTTCAGCCCCAGACATCACCATTGCCATCCCGTAAGGATACAAGATCATCCGTAAGGACCGCATCAAGCAAACAGGAGGAGGCATCGCTATCGTCCATAAGAACTCCATCCGCATCTCAACCAGCTCAGACGTCAACCTTGCCAGCGCTGAACACCTCCACTTCCAGATCCACACCGACCCCAAGACCACACTCAGAGGCACCCTCCTCTACCGGCCTCCAGGACCCCGTGCACAATTCAGTGACGACATCACAGACTTTATCACCCCCTACGCCCTCCCCTCTGAGAACTACATTCTATTGGGAGACCTCAATTTTCACCTGGAAAAAAGCAATGACAGCAGCGCCACCACCCTTCTGGACAATCTCGCCAACCTCGGACTCAAACAACTTGTCACTTCCCCCACCCACATTGCAGGTCACACACTCGACCCCATCTTCACCTCCAGCAAACATGTCTCATTCAGTCACACCACAGCTCTTCCTTGGACGGACCACAGCTGCGTTCACTTTACCTACAATAAGACCACAATCCACAACCATCCTCAACCCACCCTGCGAAGAAAGTGGAACAAAATCACCATCGACCAGATCTCCTCATCGCTTCTTCTAAACCCCCCCCGCCCACTCCTCTAACCCCGACCAAGCAGCCATTAACCTCTCCCAATGGCTATCCAACAGCGCCGACATCCTAGCACCGTTGAAAAAACGTCAAATCAAACTAGGCAGCAAAAACGCCTCCTGGTTCAACGATGATCTTAAGAAATCGAAGAAACTCTTTCGCTCCCTCGAGAAGGCCTGGAAAAAAGACCCAAACACCAGCACCAGGGACGCCTTCAAAAACGCCACCCGCATACACCACCAACTAATCCGGTCTGCCAAGAAAGCCGCATTCAAAGACCGACTAGATAACAACGCCCACAACAGCAAGGAATTATTCAACATCGTCAAAGAATTTACCAACCCATCAGCCAACTCCAATGACATCACCCCCTCCCAAGCCCTCTGCGACTCCCTAGCTTCCTTCTTCCACAACAAAATCGCAGACATCCACAACAGCTTCGACAACCAACCCGGAGACCAACCCACCCAACCCTCTGCAGAACCTTCACCCCCCCTTGAACATCCCTAACGACTGGAACCCAATCTCCACTGAGGACACCATCCGCCTGATGAACTCCATCCACTCAGGATCCCCAACTGACCCATGCCCTCACCACATCTTCAACAAAGCAGACTCCATCATAGCACCACACCTCCGAGATGTCATCAACTGCTCCCTCAACTCCGCCACCTTCCCGGAAAGCTGGAAACACGCAGAACTCAGCGCCCTTCTGAAAAAACCCACAGCTGACCCCACCGAACTCAAAAACTACCGCCCCATCTCGCTTCTCCCATTCCCGGCCAAAGTCATCGAGAAAGCTGTCAACAACCAGCTCGCCACCTACCTCGAAACCAACAAATCCCTCGACCCCTCACAGTCCGGCTTCCGAGCCAAACACAGCACTGAGACCGCCCTTATCGCAGCAACAGACGACATTCGAACTCTACTGGACAATGGAGACACAGTCGCCCTCATCCTCCTCGACCTCTCCGCTGCCTTTGACACAGTCTGTCATAGCACCCTTCTACAGCGCCTCAGAAACGTCGGAATCCAAGGAAAAGCACTGGAATGGATCACCTCGTTCCTCACCCGAAGAACCCAGAGAGTCCGCCTCCCACCATTCAAGTCAGAGGCCTCTGAATTCATCTGCGGCGTGCCTCAAGGATCGTCACTCAGCCCCACCCTCTTCAACGTATACATGAGCCCCCTTGCGGCCATCGCTCGCCAACACAATCTCAACATCATCTCCTACGCTGACGACACTCAACTGATCCTCTCACTCACCAAAGACCCTAACACCGCCAAAACCAACTTACACGAAGGAATGAAAGAAGTAGCCGAGTGGATGAAGCACAGCCGTCTGAAACTGAACTCAGACAAAACAGAAGTCCTCATCTTAGGCACCTCCCCCTCCGCCTGGGATGACTCTTGGTGGCCAGAGGCCCTTGGAAAAGCACCCATCCCGACGGACCACGCACGGAACCTGGGCGTCATCCTGGACTCCTCACTCTCGATGACCAGACAAGTCAACGCCGTTTCATCATCTTGCTTCAACATTCTTCGCATGCTCAAAAAAACATTTCGCTGGATCCCCACCGAAACTAGAAAAACGGTCACCCACGCACTGGTCACGAGCCGCCTGGACTACGGAAACACCCTATACGCCGGTACCACCGCAAAACTCCAGAAAAAACTCCAACGCATCCAGAACGCTTCAGCCAGGCTCATACTAGACATCCCGCGTAAAGAACACATCTCTGGTCACCTGAAAAACCTCCACTGGCTCCCCGTAAATAAGAGGATTACTTTCCGCCTCCTAACCCATGCACACAAAGCACTTTACGAACTTGGACCCGAATGCCTCAACACACGACTGTCCTTCTACACCCCCTCCCGTCAGCTACGATCCTCCAACCAAGCCCTTGCCACTGTACCTCGCATCAACAAAACCACCATGGGAGGTAGATCCTTCTCCTACCTGGCAGCTAAAACCTGGAACTCACTTCCCACTCACCTTCGCCTTACTCAGAACCACCTAGCATTCAGAAAGCAACTTAAAACTTGGATATTCGACAAGTAATTCCCCACCCTTCCTCAAGCGCCTTGAGACCCTATGGGTATGTAGCGCGCTATATAAATCTCTCTTGACTTGACTTGACTTGACTTTTGCAAATTTGCAGAGGTTCCATGAATCCACAGTAAAATAGAAAAAACACGGGCTCCCTTGCTTGTTTCTTTCATGCCCCCCCAGGTCTGGCCTTAAGGATTTGGTAGAGGCTACGTGGCCCCCTCCCTGGGCCATTCTTGGCTCCAGGCATTCAACCTGAGGCCCAGCCTTGCCGTGAAATGGATGGGCTTCTCCTAGAGCCATTATTGGACCTGGGACCACACTCCTTATTGCCGACTCCTGCTGTGTCCCAGTGTGCCTACCCCTGGGACTTAGTGGTTTACCTGCCTGCACTGGTGTAGACAGGGAGACATGTGGTTGCTCTCACTTGGCCAAGCAAGAGCAAATATTAATTCTGTTCCTAATGGGCGGGAGCATTAAAAATGCTCCCAAATGCTGAGAGGGGACTTTTCATCTGTTTCCCTCCCCAATGGGAAGCAGGCAGAAAAAAAGATGAAAAATGGCTCCCACACACAAGAATTAGCAATTTTAGCTCCAGGGTACCCACCATTTCCTGGCCAGGCCCAGGGGGATGATGTTCCCTGGGGCCAATATTGGCCCCATGGAACATGCCCCCCTCTCCCTTTGTATACTGGCAGGGCCCCAAGAGATGGGATCCTAAGGGCCAATATTGGAAAGGGGAGCTGGTTTGTGTGACCCCCTTCTTTTTCATGTACTGGCTAGGCCCCAGTAGTAAGGGACCCCAGGGCAATCTTGGCCCAGGGAGAGGCACTGCATGCCCCCTCCCCAGTTAATAACTAAATAGGACTCAGGGGATGTGGTCTTGGGGCCAATATTGGCCTGGGGAGGGGGCTGCATGCCTGCCTCACCTTCTAAAAATGACTAGTTCCCGGGACATAGTGTCCCAAATATCAGCCCCGAGGGGGGCTGCTTGCCCCCTCCCCATTTACAATAAAGCTGGGCTCTAGGAGATGGGGTCCCCTGGACCAAAATACAGCCCGGTGAGGGGATTCATGTGCCACCTAACCTTCCAAATATAGCTGCGCCCTGGGAGATGGTGTCCCAAGGCCCTTACATCAGCCGGAGGAGAGGACTGCATGATCCCCGATGTACAATAAGCCCGGACCCGGGAGATAAGGTCCCTGTGTCCAAAATACAGCTTGGGGAGGGGGGTAACATACCCCCTGCTACTTAAAAAAAAAGTGTGGCTTGCCCCGGTGGATGGGGACCTCAGGTTGAAATTTTCCCATAGGAGGGTGGCTGTGTCCCCCCTCCCAGGTTGGCAGCCTTTGGAGTGTTTGGCATAGGGTCTGGCTCCAGGCCCGGCCCTGGGGCCAACGCCCTGCTGCGTTAAAAATAACGTAGAAATTCACTGAAAAAGCCAAAGGTTAGAGGGATGTCATAGTTAGAAAATAGAATTTAAAAACCTAACTTGTGCCTTCGCCATGCACTTCGAATTACCCCAGATAGTACATCACTCCTGACATCTCCTATGACATCATTGACAATATTAGTGCAACATTTCCAGTAAAATTATTGATAAGAAAACTGCATGGTGGGGGCACGATTTGGTATAAATCAGTTCAGTAGTTTTTGAGATATTATGTTCACAAATACTTGTTTATTTTGGCAGTTGGATTTGTGAAAGTCTCAGGAGCATCCTGTGAGAGTGTGAAATCAAAAATGGAACTCGATGAATGGTAAAGAGGCCCATTTTTCCTGTGCGCCTTTGCTCTCTGTCGCTCCCGCGAGTCCCACGACTCCTGTGTTTGGCTAGCTCTTGGAATTTTAGAAATTAAGTGCCCGCCATTTCTGTTTACTGTGAAAAATTGCAGGTGTTTTGGAAATTGAGTAAAAAAAGCTATATAAGAGGGCAGTAAAAAGGTATGTTGTCCCTGTTTAGAGAAGAGGCGTCTAAGAGATAACTACTGTGAAGAAAAAAATGTATATTGTTTTCAACTAATGTTTACTATCTCACTGGACTCTTGTGAAATTGTGAATAGTAAAAAGGAGGATATGAGTTCTCAATACATTCTACTAATAGGAATGTATATTGAGGTATTTGTTTTTGAGAAGAAGTGAGTAAGAGATAAGTACTGTGATACGTAGATGGTTAGTTCTTATCTAAAACAATTTGTGAATTTGCAAGACTTGCAGGGTTGTGAATAGTAGGTGGTCTTTGAATACTCATTGGTATGCACACTATTTACGATAGGAAGGAGTCTTACTGGAGATCACATTCAACTGCTTACACCCATTGGTTTGTGAAGAATTGTGAGTAGAGTTAAGGCTCTTTTCATACATACCCTACTACGCACACCCATCCTCTGAGAGAAAGATCTGAAAGAAGAGGCCAGTGCATCCACATACCCTACTATGCATATCTTCATCTGAGAGAGAGGTCTGAAAGGAGAGGTCAGTCTATCCACACACCATATTATACACACACCCCATATGAATGAGAGGTCTGAAAGGAGAAGCCTCTTAGTCCCCACATACTACTATGCATACCTGTCTTCTGAGAGAAAAGTCAGAAAGAAGCGGTCTGTCCCTTCCCACTCACTACAACACACATCTGTTATCTGAGAGTGAGGACTGAAATGAGATGTCTTTTGCTCCTCACATCCTATTACGTACAATCATCATTTGAGAGAGAGGTCTGAAAGGAAAGAGCATACACCCTTCTTACATGCTAGGGTGGATATCAGTTATCCAAGAGAGGGTCCTGAGTACAGATATTAGTCCCTTCCATATTTTAGTATTTCCCTACAGTTGTATTGCAATCCCGCAAGAGTCACGTGAGAGTAGAGTGCAACCTTTAAAGAGTAATGCTTGCTGCAGGAGGCTTGTTCAATCCCACGAGCATCTCACGAGACCCGCTTGGAAAATTACTGGGCTTGCAATGGGGTGTTTTACAATCCCACAAGAGTATTGCTTGGATATATGGGGAGAAGTAGTAGACATGAAGGGCCAACCTTCAACCAAAAGTGAGCTTTCCTAATATATGGTTGAAGAAATGTTGTGATGTGATTGGGTGTAGAACCAGTGATAGCTCCGATTGTCCTTGGTGCTTTGTAGTAGAAGAAAGTCCTTTAGCAAATGTAACTTATTTGGAGCTGAAAGAGACTGGTGTCTTAAGCTACATTTAAGAAAGAGCTTCAAGTTGAGGTATTTAATAGTATACTTTATGAAGTTTGTTGAGTAGTGTTAGTAAGTGAACTAATGTTGGTAAACTTATTCTACACAAGGTTTACTGAGTGAAAAGCTGTTTGTCAAGGTGTAGATTTCTCAATATAGTATTTAAAAGGTAGACATTAGAATGAAGAGAGATATCAGCAGGTACTGCAGATTGTGTTAAAAAATAAAGTGTTCAAGCTGTATGTAGTTATAAGTAAAGAAAGTAGTGTTTCTCAAACTATAAAACAAAGAATGTGGAAGTTTTTTAAATACAAGCCCTAGTGTTTTTATGAACCTCACTGTACATATACTTTAGCCCTATGAAGTGTTTGAATGCTGATATTGCTATTTGTAGAGTGAAACATCGCGACAAGTGTTTGTAAAGGTAAATTAAGAGGAATGTGTTTCCTTATAAACTTTTATGAAATCAGGTTTGATGGCATGTTCTAATTTTTTTTTGAAGAATGCACTGGGTGAGGGTGTGGAATTTATCATGAGAAAGAAATAAGAAGTTAGTGGTACTCTAGATAAAAGTGTATGATGGAGGATAAAATACATAAAGAGATTTAAAGAATATAGTGACAAATGACAGTTATCATTTATTGGCTACTATGTACATTTTTTATTTTTGGGTTATTTCCTTATTTTGAAGAAGAAAAGTGGAAACAAGTTTTGAACAAGAAAACTAGCATATAAGAAAATATATGGGGGAGAAAAAGAAGACTTGTGGAAAGTGAGGAAAAAAACTATTAAGTGGAGAGTTGATAATGTTTGTATTGCATAGGGGGACATTTGTAATCTTGCACAAGCTAGTACTGTGTAGGTTTACTTGTCTCTGGGGAAATCGTTTTCTGCTTATACAATGAGGAGAGGGGTGGCGCCGCAGCCAGGGCGAGTGACGCTGGAATCTGGGGATTACGGTTCGATCGCAGGCAGCAGATTAGCCCAGCACCATGTTACTCTGGGCAATAGCTTGCTAAATCTTCCTGACGGCCCCCAGTGTCTGGAGACCCTTACGGGTGATTGTTCACGCTTTACAAATGTGGATTATGTATTAATATTCTTATTATTATTATTATTATTATTATTATTATTATTATTATTATTATTATTATTATTATTATTATTATAAGCAGCAACAAAGAGCCTTGTTAAGACAAGCAGGATTATTGTGTTGTTCCGTAATAAGTACCTGATCAGGCATAGTATTTTCAGGTTGAAAGAATGTGGAATCACCTGAAGAGTTCCCCAGTTCAGCAGCATGAGCCAACTCTGCACAAACTATGCTCTGTGAACTCTTTTGAAAAAACTGTACAGAAACTTTGCACAAAGGTTAGAGATTATAGGCGTTGCTGAGACTATTTTGCCACCTAGCCTGGTATACAGGAAATGTAGGGCCACATGTGCAAACCTTTCGTCGGTCGCAAGCAGGCCGATTCACAGAAGCGGGCCATTCACGAACACAAAAAGGGTTTGTGGGATGTAGAGAGCCCCATTTGTGAATTGGTTACCTATTACTGAATTAAAAATTTGGTTTGTGATTCGGTATAAGGAAGGGCGGGTTTAGGGGATCCCCTCCTAATACTGAATCGCTTTAGTGTGTTTGAATGTGTTTTGACAGAAATTAGGTCAGAAAACATTTGCAACATACTGTCAATTTCAAATAGGTGGTAACCCATTTGCAAATACCTACTCTTAAAAAATGAAAAGGAAACTTTTCATTTTTTTTTCGTCTTGAAATACATCCCGTTTTCTTGAAGGAATATGGCTGCGTTTAAAACAAATGCTCTATTTAAAAACAATCACAGACATGGTGGTCTGCTGACCCCAGCAGGCTACCATCCCTGTGAATTTAGAGATTCCCAATGGGTCACAAACTGAGACGTACCTCATTATTATTCATCAGGTATGTCTATTTGTGACTCACTGGGAATAGCAAATGAAACTCTCATGAGTTTCTTACATATGAAATAGCGATTTCCTAATTGTAATTCATAGGAAATCGCAATTAGGAACTCGCTATTCCAAAGTTTTGTACATATGGCCCTTAGAATTTAAAGATTCTTTAGCAGGCTAAGGTGGCTGAAACAGATAAAGGATAAAAGCTCTCCTTGAATAAAAATCCAGTAGACAAATGAAGGAAAATGTTGGAGTTGTCCGCTGTTGGTTATAAGAGTCGCATAAAAACATTATAAATTATAAAAGTTGTTTGTTATGTTTAATATTTGTCTATATTGTTTGTGTAGCTGTTGTACTTTTCTGTTGTTAAATTATGTTTTGCAATAAATAAGTTTCAAATTGCTAATGATTTCTTTGATTAATAGTTGTTAAAGATTTGACAATTGTTATACTATGGCAATTGTGACAAAAACTTCATAAGTGTTTCTGCATCTATATGTATGTCTACGGTACTATGCAAATCTTTTAAGCTGCAGAGACTTGTTAATGGAGAAGGCAATTATTTGAATATCTTACTATGGTGAGTTGGTATGCAACAGTGAGGTCTCAGTAGCGACATCACTCCTTTTCCACACTGAAGAATAGACATCTCTCATACAAGAGAGAAGTTTTGGCACAGAGGACTCTGCATCCTCATTCTCTACTATGCACTGCTATCAGCTGGTGAAGATGTGATAGTGGAACGGGTAATTGTTTTGTACATGTTACTATATATGCTTGTGACTCCTGAGAGAAGATTCAGGAGAAAGGTTTGTCCCTGTGTACATTCTACTACACATACCTATCCTCATGGGGAGAAGTGAGTGTGTTCCCACATTCAAGTAGTTGTCGTGTGACACAGAGGTCTCAAAGGATAAGCCAGTTCTTCACCACATGCTACTATACTGACCCATCCTCCAAGAGAGGGGTCTCAGTGGAGAATACAGACCCTTCACACACCCTAATATGGTCACTCACCATCTGAGAGACATCTCAAAATAGAGTCCAGTCCTCCCACACCCTATTATGGACACTGATCACCTTAAGGAAAGGTATCTGCAGAGAGGCCAGTCTCTACTTACCCCTGCTCTGCACATTGGTCACCTTGGGAAGAGGTGTCAGCGCAGAGGCCATTCACTCTCCACACCCAAATATACACAGTTTTTACCCTGTGAAAGGGGACAGTGAAGATCTTCTCCTCACACCTTACAATGCACGCCTGTAATACAGAGGCTACTTTCTCTTTCTCCCCACACCCTACTAGTGGGGACTATAAGGTGTGTGTACTGTACTGAAGGAATGTGTGAAATCCACCCTCTAAAAAGTTTACTCTCTTGCAAGACTCTGGCACAATCATAAATAAAAAATAAAAAACAAGTAGGGGGTTAGAGATTTTTTTTTCTATAATGAGGTTTCAGAGCAGAGGCTTGTTTTTTTGTACAGCGTAATACACACACCCTACAATGCAGAAGTAATATTAATAAAATATATGTTAAATGTTTGGGGTGGCCAGCATCTTGCAGGAGTCAGACAAATACAGGGGTGGAGGCAGGTGTTTGGGTGCTCCCACCCTCTCGAGACTCTCATAGGAGTCAGTATCCAAAAAAGCAAGTTATAACATGAAAGACTCACATATTGTTGCAATAGGGTGATTCTGACAAGAATCCTTGTGTTTATAATGTGTAATGTTCATCAATTACACATAGAAGTGGATGCATTACTTGATGTTATTTAGAAAGATCCTTTTCCCTTCTGCAGTGAAGTGCACTCCATCTCGCCTATAGGCACCAGGTATATCAAACCAGTTGTTTTTATGATATATAAAACCCATGCAATGGTCATGAAGAAATGCAGAAATTGTTTTATTTACATGCTTCCGAAACTTGTCAATCCTAGGAAAAATATCTATGGATAACTGCCATTTTTGCCTTTAAAATGTATTACAATACACAAAGGTAGTGTGAGCAAGAGAGACATCAATTACAAAAAGGTCTTCTTCCTTTGGATTTCAAGTGCAACCACTGATATTGTGCCTAGGTCATTGACACCACACTGCATTATCACAAGGTCTGGGTGCTCACAATCCAAAATACTCTCAGCCATTGGTAACAATCGATCCCACCTCATACCTCTATTGCCAATCCAAGTGGTTTTAAAGTTTGGAAATCCAAAATTCTTGTCAATACCACAATCAATGGCACAATCTCTAGCCTCAGAAGGAATATGGACTTCCAAGAGGAGAGAAAAAAGGAGAGAGGCAAAAATATAAATGTAATTGGTAGATTTTTGGCAGTTGGAAAAGTAGGTTAGGATGTGACCAACTGCTGTATGGTACACAGGTACTTATTAAACTGTGTGAACTTTTCTATTGGGTGATTTTCAAATTGTGCTACGATCCCGCAGGAGTCTTATGAGAGTCATTAGCAATCTTGTACATGCTCGAGAGAGCCGCTGATCATGGTGGGCTTTTCTAGTTCTCACGAGAATCTTGTAACTCTAACAACCCGAAACGTGTCTGGCATAAATGAAGACTAATGCCGGTTTTCTGTCAAATTTTGCTTGCAGCATTCACAAATAAATGAATGGAAATCGACCTACCTTGGGGGCAATCCTGTTTTTGTGGATGTTTAGAGGCTGGCCCGGTCGCGGAAGTAGCCCAGCCGCTAGAGCGGCTTATCCGTTACGACGGTAGCGGGTGTTTGCAAAGCACGGAAGGTATTCCTGCCGTGAATGGGAAAGTATGCAGCCAATTTGAACAGAAACAACATTTTCCCACTGTGGTTTCATAATTGCTACAATGTACTTTTTAGACTGACTCACTTGAGTAACACATCGAGTGCAACTACTGAGACCAGAGGCTACAGGAGTAGCCCCGCCCACTGGGGCGGTCGAAGATATTATAATGGCTGCACTACTCTGCCTTGTTGTACTGCTTGCCAATGAAGAAGGGTGGAAGCAACCCGAAACGCGTCTGGCAGAAATGAAGACTAATGCGGATTTTCTGTCAAAGTTCGCTTGCAGCATTCATGAATAAATAAATGGACTCGACCTACCTAATGTGGCTCGTGCTTTGGGGTCACCCTGTTTTGATAAATGTTTGGCAGCTGGCCCGGCCACGGAATAAGCCCCGTCGCTAGAGCGGCGTATCCGTTGCGACGTCAGCCGGTGTTTGCAAAGCACAGAAGGTAGTCCTGGCGTGAATGGGGAAAAATGCCGCTAATTTGAACAGAAGCAACATTTTCCCACTGTGGTTTTATAATTGCTGCAATGTACTTTTTAAACGGACTCACTTGAGTAACACAATGAGTGCAACTACTGAGACCAGAAGGTTACAGGAGTAGCCACGCCCACTGGGGTGGTTGACAATATTATAATGGCTGCACTTCTTCGCCTTGTTGTACTGCTTGCCAATAAAGAAGGGTGGAAACAACCCAAAACGCATCTGGCAGAAATAAAGACTAATGCGGGTTTTCTGTCAAATTTCGCTTGCAGCATTCACGAATAAATGAATGGAAATTGACCTACTTGATGTGTATCTTCCTTGGGGGCAACGCAGTTTTGATGGATGTTTAGCGGCTGGCCCAGCAGCGGAAGAAGCCCCACCGCTAGAGCGCTTACTGGAGGACCGTGGTGGGCTAGTTGGCCCCAAGGGACCCTCAGGATTGAAGAGGAATTAATTCCCCAACTTAAAATGCGCCACAGGGGGTGTTTGCACATATGTCACCTAAGGCCCCACCCCCTCCCTTCACCACTTGGTGCGTTTTAAGAGGGGGAAGAAATTCACCTAGAATCCTGAGGGTACCTGAGGTCCAACTAGCCCACCAGGTACCTCCAGTAAGAGCCACAGTGATGCGGTGCTGAAAGGTGTAAAAAGGGGCATGGAATGCAGCTCCCTGGCACATACTGGAGGTGCCTGGTGGGCTAGTTGGCCCCCAGGGACCCCCAGTGTTCAAGGAGAATTACTTCCCCATCTTATAACGCGCCAGGGGGCACGTTTGGGGACTGCTGCAGGGAGGGGCCAGGGCCTCCGGCACTATGCCGGTTCTTTTTTATTTATTTATTTTTAAAGAATCGGGCTGTGTGGCCCCCCTTCCTTTTCTATTTTATGGGCCCTGGGGACCCAATTCCCCAGGGCCTGACCCCCATTTAAAAACAAAACAATGTTACTGGAAGGGGGCCGTGGGGCCCCCTCCCTTGGTCAATTCTGGCCCCCCTCCTAAGGACTCTATTGGCCCCGGGGACCCCATCCCCCAGGGCCGGCCTTTATTTATTTATTTTGTTCTTTGGGAGGGGGGCTGTGACCCCCGTGGCCAGGAGGTTCTCTTGTGTCCTGAGGACCTCAGGACACAAGTGGACTTCATCCCCGGAGCAGCAGTGCGCCAAGAGGCACATTTACAAAGTGGTGTAAAAAGGGGGCTTGGACTCAGACCACCTCTCTGCAATCCAGCTGTGTAGCGCTAACTGAAGGTACCTGGTGGGCTAGTTGGCCCTTAGGGACCGTCAGTATTCAAGGGGACATAATCCTCCAACTCAGAACGACCCAGGAGGTGCATTTGCAGAGTGGTGGAGAAAGGGGGCATGGCCTGTGTCCACTGCTCAGCAAACCAACTGTGTGGGGCTTACTGCAGGTAAGAGCTAGGCTGGTTGGCCCCAAAATGACCCCCAGCAGCGAAGGGGACTTCAATCCCCATCCAAGAGCGTGCCAGGGAGCAGGTTTGCAAAGTGGTGGGTGAAGGGGGCGTGGCCTATTATGAGAACTTGAAGTTTTCGGAGGCCAAGCCCCCCTCTTCTACCACTCTGCAAACGCGCCTCCTGGCAGACTACAGTAAGGGGGATGAAATCTACTTCACTCATAAGAGGGAGAGTAGTTGGCCTAATGGCTAGGGAACTCAAACTCAAATCTGGGGAACTGGGTTCAAGTCTCGGCAATGACGCTGAACATCCTGTGATTCTGGGCAAATCACTTAATCTCCATGTGCCTAACAAAAAAAAATTAATGTGTCCTCATGTAATGCAACTGGTGCTATGTAAAGTGCTCTGATACCCGATTTGGGTCAAGTTCACGCTATAAAAAACTCAGTTAAAAAAAAAATCCCTGCTAGTACCTCCTGTAAATCCTTCGCAGCGGAATTCTTGAGCACTGGTCGGAGGCCCAGCACCCTTTCTCTACCACTCTGCAAACATGACTACTACTTAAAAAAGTATCTTTCTGCACCTCTGACTTAGAGGTAGTTTTAATCCCCCTGCCCTATTATGTACTAGGGCCTTACAGAGGCGGTCATGCCATTCACAGGGGTACCCCAGTGCATAGTGTTCCCTAGTGTATGTAGGTGTTTTCACTGTATTATAAGTGTCTTTTAGCATATCACTGGTTCTAGGACTGGATAGGCAGAGTCCTTTACCAACAGTACCAGACAGTAAAAAGTTGGAGGTACAGGATGATTTTGAAACAAGGCCTCTTTCTGCACCTCTGTTGGCTCTTTTTGCATATCTCTTACTTCTTTCTGCACTTTTCTTTGTCTTTATGGACTTCTGTTGCCTCTTTCTGCATTTCTCTTGCTTCTTTCTGCGTGTTTCTTCCACTTTCTTCACATGTCCTACCTCTGTAGGCATAGTTAGAAATTAGCATTTAAAAAAACCTTAGAAATTCACTGAAAAACCATAGGTTTTAGGGACGTTATAGTTAGTTGGACATTTCACTCATACAATACCAATTAAATTTGTCTGTTACAGTTAGTAGAGCTAACTATAACTCACGCCCCTGCAATGCACTGCTGATGACGTCACATATTACATCACTCATGACATGGTCAGTGACATCACTTATAACATCACTGATGACATCTCAAATGACATCACAGATGACATCACTGAAATGTCCAACTAACCATAACATCCCTGAAACCTATGTTTTTTTCAGTGAGTATATATATTACCTTCTGGTGGTCACCAGTAGGTAGTTATAGTTAGGATTGGCTACCATAGGAAATCCGCAACATTCTATTGGGAATAACTCTGCCGACGGTTGAGGAATTTGTGTGTCATTTTCCAAAATTTTGGCCAGCTCCGCTCCGCTCCTTCCCTTAAAGTTTCGGGGGGATTCGTGAAGTGGGGGCTGAGAAAAAAGGGGGGTCCCAAAACGTGTTTTCCCCATGTTAATATCCATAGGACGGTCTGACAAGTCTACAGCCCGTACCGCTGAATGGAATTACGCCAAACTTGGCAAAATTGTAGGGACTGGTACGCAGATGTGCCTTTGCTATATCTGGTTGAAATTGCTCCAGTGGTTTTTTTTTAAAATTAACTTCAAAAACACATATATAGCTATAGGCGCGCTCCGAGCGCTGACCGGTGCGCGTACCGGGGAGCGCAACCGGCGCGCTATGGGAGTGCGCGAGCGGAAAGCTGATTGGCTGTCGGGTGTCTGTCAACATTCTAAACAGTCTGGAGAGTCCGCTATCTTGTGTCTCGGTAGAATCGAAACGCAATAGGTGAAAAAGAAAGGGGGAAATAATTAAAAGGGGGCAGAGTAGACACCCCCTGACCCCCTAGGTTTTCTGAGGGGGGCCTAGAAGGACCCTGAAGGGCAAAAAAAACTTCGTTTTTTAAAAAAATTTCGCGGGGTAAGCGCTGGGTGCGTTCCCGGGTACGCTCTCCGGTTCGCGCACCCTGAGCGCACCACGGGAAAAACAGTGTAAAAAAATAGTGTAAAAAAATAAAGTAGAGTGTTTAGAGGAAAGTGATGCATTGCTGGAGTGTGTCACAAATATGATGCAGCTCCAGCAATGTATCCTTTCAAATGGGGCTAGTCCCATGTGAAAGGGCCTGCGTCAGTCTAACGCCTGCTGTGAGGCAGGCGCAAGAAAAGTGACGCAGTGAAATCTCATAGATTTCACTGCGTCACTTCTACGACCCTTTCTTGCGTCAATACGCCCCCTTTGCATACATTACACCTGGCGCAGGTATAATGTGGCGTGGGGGTTTACAAAGTGGCGCATCTACCTAGATGCGTCACTTTGTAAATATGACTCAACAAGGTGCATTTTTTACACCACTGGTACATCACAAAAAGTGACGCACCGGCGGCGTAAAAGTGACGCATGGCCTCATAAATGTGGCCTTCAGTCTTCTACTCTAACTTTTTCTTTCACTTTCTCTGTTTCTTCACTGCCTTACTCACCTTGTCTCACACTCATTTGTCTTTATCCAGTCTGTATCTCCACTCTTTCCTAAAAATCACTGTTCTTTTCTTACCCTTCCACACCACCGTTCTTTTACTACAATTTCTTCACTTATCAACATTCCCCATTTTTACTCTCCTTCTCCTCACTCTCGTTCCCCACACTCACCTTCTTTCATTCCCCCTACTTCACTTCCCTTCCCCTCTTGTCCCTTTCTTTGCTTTCCCACTCATTTTCCTCTCTTCTCTCACTGCACTCCACTTCAGTTACTCTTTTTCATTTTTTTAAGAATACAGCTCTTTGATGAGAATTGGAGGTAGTTCTGAAAATAACTTTTTTTTTCTTCTTTTTTCCTTTTTTTCAACAGAAACAAAAACAGGGAATGGGAAACTGCTCAACAGGAGCAAAAAAAATAATAAAAATTAGGACTGTGTTTGGCAGCAGTGGTTGTCTATTGCTCGAACCATGAGCATAACACTTTGTTCCCCATAACAAAGTAGCTGATCACATTTTTTGCATTTAATTACGGCTTCATTAAATGCAGGCTGAATGTTAGGGATCAGCTCTTCTGGTCGCCCCCTCACCGATGTAGTTGGTCCTCCGGTTGAAGTAGAGGCACCATACCTGGGAGCCTCTTGTGCCAGAGCTCTGACACTCTCCCAGGCAAAGTTCTGGGGGTGCCTCCTCTCGACGTGGCGAATCATGGTGGAGTTCCCAAATGAATATTTTTTGGTGGGGTCACCCCGTGAGAGGACTGTATGACAAATCCGGCACTCCACCTTTGGAGCATTTACTTTTTTTTATCATCTGGAATGGAAAAAAACTTCCATATGAAGTGTTCTTTTACCCGGGGCGGAGGAACCTCTTCATCAATAAATCTCTCTGTGTCATCATCACTGCTGGATGTTCTGGCAGCCATGGTAATCCAACAGAGATCCAAGAGCAAAAAGACAGGTCTTGCAGTCACAAAATTGAAAGAAGAAGTGAAGGAAATGGGTGGGGATTTCATTCTTTGTAAAAAAAACTGTTAATAACCAATGAAAAAAGTTATTTTAAGGTCACATGACTTGACGCTGCGTGCACCGGAGCGCTTCCGGGGGCGCTTAAGCGGAGCGAACGTAGGCGCTTCCGGGGGCGCTTATGCGGCGCGCCTGAGTGACGTTTTGATAGCTTTACGGAAATGTAAATTAATTTTCATTTCGTAAATCAAAAATACTGCTTTTATAAGTATGGTACTAAATGTCTTGCGTTATTATTTACTTTTCATACATATTTTTTTTAACGAACGCAGAAATAGCGCTCTCGGTGCGCTCTCCGGAGAGCTTACCAGTGCGAGCACCCTGAGCGCTCCAGGAAAAAAATGATTAAAAAAAAACATTGGAAAAATATTTTTCAAAAATAAATTAATAATAATTAATACTTACACAAAACAGCAAATAAAAAAAAATCGTAGGTGACAAACTTGATATAGAAAGGAAATAGCTTTTAAAAAACCTTTGAAATTCAGTGAAAAAACCAGAGGTTTTACAATCGTTATAGTTAGGAATTAGCATTTAAAAAACCATTGAAATTCACAAAAAAAACCATAGGTTTCACATTTGTTATAGTTAGGAAATAGCATTTAAAAAACCTTTGAAATTCAATAAAAAAAACATAGGTTTCACACCAGTTATAGTTAGCCGAACATTTTACTCATACAAAACCATTGAAATTCCAACGTTATAGTTAGTTGGACTAACTATAACTCGCGCGCCCGCAATCCACTGCTGATGATGTCACATATTACGATTCAGAAAAGGGGGTTGTGATGAACAGAGTGTCTGAATTAAGCAGACCACTCTTACCCAGTCCAAAGATCAGGGCTTGATCCATCACCGTTGTTTATCTCACTGCACCATCCCAGCTCAGAACCTGGCTATATGCAAATCAGTCTGTCCCTGGCCCAGTGCATCATGGGATTGGCAGGCAGCAGTCCGCAGCACGCGAAGTGACAGCCAAAGTCCATCGTGATTGCAGATCAGCGACAACACTAAAGTTTCCTGCTATATTAACCAGTCATTAAAATACTCTAACTATCAATCCACCACCACTATTTCTTCTTATCGCCATGTGTACAAAGGAAGGACTGGACTTGAGTCTGTAGGGGCTGATTTAGAAGCCCCTTGCGGCTCTTTTGCTCCATTGTTGCGTGACTTTTGTGACGCAGCGGCAGCACAAAAGAGGCGCAATGGTGCGGCGTATATTAACAACGTGACGCATATGGGAGATGCATCACGTTGTAAAGCCCTGCGCCATCAGGGGGCGTTCCGGCGCAAGGGAGGGCGTTCCTGCGCAGGAACGCATCCTAAAAGTGGCTGAGGGAAATCTACAAGATATTACATCATTCATGACATGGTCAGTGACATCACTGATGACATCACTGATGACATCTCAAATGACATCACTGATGACATCACTCTGTGTCTGTGTGTTTCGGTAAAGTTCTATACATCATTTGTGTGTTACTGTAAAGTTTAAATATGTTTTACATATTCAAGAATGAGTGGGTGTATAAGTGTCTGGATGAAGGATTTAGTTGGTGCGTGACTGACTGTATGAGTGAGTGATTAAATGTGTCCTACTGAATGCATGGGTTAGTGACTAAACTATCTGTATGTGTGCATCATTATGTCTGTAATTGTGTAAGGTGCTGCATGTGTTGATTAGTAGCTATATAAGTGGCTATATGGGTTATTGATTGGTTGCCCTAGTATTTGTATGTGAGGGTGAGTGTGTGTGGGAGTGGCTGGGAGGTGTGTGACTCTGTACATAGATGTGTGAGCAGTTGATTCACTTGGTGTATGGGTTCAAGAGTGCATGTGGAAATAGCTGTATGGACGGTTTACTGTGTGCATGGATATGTTGGTGAGTGAATGAATATCTCAGTGTTACATGTCCAAGTAAGTACATATGTAAAACACAGTGCATGTGAGCGTTGGCATATATCAATGACTATACATGAGAGTCTGTGATTGCGTAAGTGACTGTATGGATCAATGTGTACTTGTATCAGTGATTGTAAAAGAGAGTAAGTATGTGTTAGTATATGTTTGAATAAGTAAGGTGTTGTGTGTATAACTGTATAGAAGAGGAAATGGGAGTGTGATTGATTCTTTGCATGACTAACTAGGTTTGTGAGTAAGTCCATGGTTGAGTGGTAGTGTGTCAGTGTCTGTATAGGTGTATGAGTGCATATGATAGTGTTGTATTGATGAGTGACTTATGTATGAGTGATTGTATGGGTGAATGAGTGGATGTGTGTGTAAACTTCGGAATCAGTGAATGTGTATGTAGTAACTAGTATTGGTGTGTCAATGATTTCAGGAATGGTAGTCTGTATTCAATACTGGATGTATCAAAGATTAGATTAGAGTGTGAGGAGGTGCATTATATTATCACATAGATGATGTCATCAGTGATGTCATCAGTGATGTCATTTGAGAGAGATTGTTTTTCTGCAGGAAGGGGCACCTTCCTGCACAAAAACAATCACTAAAGGCTTTTAAAAATACATTATCCTGAGTATACAAATAAATAAAGCGAAAATATACGTGTGCAGTTGTGTGTACTATGCTATTACTAACTCTATACACTATCTTTCAGATCACTAAACTGGAGGGTGCACTATGAACCAGCACGTGCTTGGACACACAACGGAGGCAAAAGATGAGCTACGAGTATTTTCACCAGTATTAACAGCTCCATCTATAACTTTCTCTCCCTCACGTTTTAATGTTGTTGTTTCTCTCTTTCTCACTCTCTCTCACATCGTTTCTCTTTCTCTTTTAAAGTTATGGACGCTTCTGTCCACTCCGCTGTGTACAACCGTAGCTGACTACAAGTTGTGAACTCTGTTGGCCACAGTGTTTACAGAAGGTAAGCAGAGCGGCCTAGATTTACAATATCTCTGATTAAATGCATTACAAAGAAAAGAGCCTAATTACAAGCCCCTTAAGCCACTTTTGCATCACTTTCAACATGAAAAAAGTAACACAAAAGTGGTGCAAGACTCTTGTAAATAAGCCCTGAAGAATACTGTCCTGCATAATGACTTGATCTCTCACCTAATTCTGTCTCATCTCTGAATCATTTTAAAGACCTGTTGATCTGTAATTTAAATCTGACGCAGTAGGCAGTTCTATACAGACACCGCTTGAACGCGGGCCTATAACACAAGTGAAATGTATCAGGCACACTGCACACATAAAATTAATGACACATCGTCAAGTGTTACCTTGACTTGTAATGTTTGACCTCATTTAGTCACATCGATCTAATTTTAAACACTAATTTTCATTTTTGTTTTGCAGATTACCTACCGTACGTCTATTGGAGTACACATCACATTTTGTTTATTATATTGTTTTATTAAAGTTATGTTTCTAGTTCTTTATTGTATTGTTATCTTTAATTTACGTTTCCAGTTATTTATTGTTGTTTTAATAAAAGTTCATTTTTAAAAAAGTATATACGTCTTTTTTTGGGGGGAGGTAGCGATCCCCAATAGAAATGATATTTATAATTTCAAGTATAATTCTGAGACTAACTATTTACCAGATCTGTACCAGAGTCTATAGCTACGACTATCACTTCCAAATTAGAAAAGTTTTAAAACTCCAGCACAGTAACTTTTTTCCATTAGCAACATAGTATGGTGAACTTCTAACCTCTGTGCTCACATTAGTGTTCCATGAACTGTTACTATGGTAACAGGCTGAAAGACGTTTTGGGGTAGCGTTGAAAGGTACTGGCTGTACAAAAACCGTTATATTTACCCTGGATCCTCTACAAGACAGAAAGGAAAGCAAAGTAAAACAAAACACTGTGTACCAGATTTACAACTCCTGTGCGCCACTTTCGCGTCCAAGGCCCCCCCCCCACAAAATTAAAAGTGTGTGGGCCTCAACGATGCCCCTCAAACCCCGGGAACAACCACCCCCGGAGATTTCTATATTGTGTGACGGGGCTGCGTGGCCCTCCGCCTGGTGCCCTCGAGAGGACTGGAGACCGCCCGCCCAGAGCCGGATCCACAAGTGTTCCGGGCTGCCTACCCTCGGGACACTGCTGTTTGCTATGGGAAGGCGGAAGTCTTCCGGCTCCCGCCCTCCCATAGCAAACTTGGAGCCATATTATCAAGAAAGGGCGATACGCTATATCATTCTGGTGTTAAACTGGGCTTCTATGAGAATTCACAAGGGCATATTATCAAGCCCATTATCGCCGCTTTAGCGGCAGTTTCCTGCAGATAAAAGCGGTGATAATGTATCGCTCTTTCTTGATAATATAGCCCTTAGTTTGCATTTTGAAAGACAGAGCAGTGAAATCTGTTCTTACTTTCAAAACCCAAACAAGATTGCATTTCCACATGAAAGTTAGCATCTCCCCATGTGTAAAAGCAATGCCTGCTCCCGAAGAACACTGAAAGACGGCCGGACAGTGGGTGCATAGTGGCTCCCCTCACAGTCCCCAACATTTTTTTATAAGACCCAGGGGATACGTTCCCCAGGAATATTAGAAAATTCTGATAGGGGCTATTTTTTAACAGAAAAGGTAAAAGTTGCGCACCCAGCTCAGTGTGGCCCCCTGTTGTGCACGCCCTGGAGGCACGACTTATAATCTGTAGGGTGCGCGACTACAGCTCCAATGGTGCACAACTCCTATTCATTTGGGAGCCGCCATTACTTTTCCACAGCAGGAACTACTAACATGCAGCTCCCCATCTGCAAAAGCAATCTGATTTAAATTTTGAAAGAGAAAACATATTTCCTTGCTATGGGACGGCGGGATTGGCACCCCCCGGGACACTGCAAAATCCGTCCCTCCCACAATACATAAAGCCCCGGGCAGTGGTGGTCCCCGGGGCTTTGGAGAGCGTACCATTTTACCATGAAAAAAATAGTCCCTATCACTAATTTTTATTGTCCCCGGAGACCCCATCCCCCGGGGCTTACATAAAACATTCGGGACCGTCGGGGGAGCCCCAATGCCCCCACGGTCCCACCCAGCTACCCGCGTCCTTCGGGAGCCGGCATTGTTTTTCCTCAGGGAGAGGAGCTAACATGCTGCTCCCCCTGAGGAAAAGAAATCTGCTTTCCTATTTGGAAGAGAGAGCAGTTTAACCTGCTCTCTCTTCCAAACAGAAAAGCAGTTTGCAATGACAGGGTGGGAGCCGTGAGGCTCCCGCCATGCCATTGCAAATGGCAGTATCCTGGCGGTGGACACCACGGGACACTGCAGGAGCCGGCCCTGGGGGTGGCGGTCCCCAGGGCCATCTTGGGCTCCAGGAAGGGGGGCCACCATGGCCCCCCTACAATACTTTCAAGAAGCCCTGGGGTTGGTGGTCCCCCGGACTGGGGGGCCTCAGGGCCCCCCTCAGTTAATATTTTAAAGCCCCGGGGTGGCGGTCCCCAGGGCTGGGGGGGCCTCAGAGCCCCCCTCAATTAATATTTTAAAGCCCCGGGGTGGCGGTCCCCGGGGCTGGGGGGGCCTCAGAGCCCCCCTCAATTAATATTTTAAAGCCCCGGGGGGTGGTGGTCCCCAGGGCTGGGAGAGCCTAAGAGACCCCCCACACATATACATTTATATTTACTGCGGGGGCCGTGAGCCCCCGCACATATATTTAAAAAAAAGCCCCAGGGACCCCTATTATAATAAACTACATTGCCCCTGGGACTTGACCCTCCGGACGCTAATTAGCGCTAAAGCGGGCTTCGGGTTTTTTTCACGCGATACGCGTATCCTCGCTTGTCCTTGTGTGGACCCCCTGAGCAGGTCTAGGGGGTAAGGGTGTACCTACCTTGCCCCCTTTGCGTCTTTTGCTCACTTGTTTTCAGTCTTCTTGTGACTCGGTTCTACCGAGATACAAGATGGCTACCAACAGTTCCTGGTTTGGAGTGTTGACAGACAGTTGACAACCAATTAGCATGCAGCTTGTGCTCGTAAGGGTACACGTATAATCCTCGGACAGTACTTCATCCATAGATTTATCTATGATTTTACTTTTTGATTTTCTCAGGAACTACTGCATGGATTTACACCATTTAACAAAAAGCGTTGTCTGCGAACCAAACTCTACCTTTTTGCCAAATTTGGTGTAATTCTGTTCAGCAGTTCGATCCCCATGGAAAATTGCATGGGGAAGCTCCCGCTTCACCAATCACCCCCAAACATTCAGGGGATAACCGGCTTGAGAGCAGGCCATCTTCTTGAAGAATTTCGCAAAGATTCGTCCACGGGTGCCAAAGTTATTCCAAATAGAATGTTGCAGATTTCCTATATATATATATATATATATATATATATATATATATATATATATATATATATATATATATATATATATATATATATATATATATACATATACACATAAACATAGGTTTCACACCAGTTATAGTTAGTTGGAAATTTTACTGACATAAAACCATTGAAATTTCCACGTTATAGTTAGTTGGACTCACTATAACTTGCGCGCCTGCAATGCACTGCTGATGATGTCACATATTACATCACTCATGACATGGTCAGTGACATCACTCATGACACCATCCAGTGAATGTGTGTCTTTCTGAAAAATAAATATGTTTTATATATGTATTTGTAAAGGTCGATGGAAGAATAAATGGTTAAATAAATGTGTAAATGGATGTTTTTTAAAAAAAAAAATGCTTGGTTAACTGCCTTATTAAGTGTATCTTAGTGAATACATATATTAGCGAGTAACTTTTAAATATTGAAATATATGTATCAGTGTTTCACTTTGTGTATAAGTGGCTGCATGGGTTGGTGACTGACTCACTGTTTGTATGTGTTTTGAAGACAGCATATGTGCAGGACTGTATGGGTGGATGAGTGTGTATATGTGTGTGTTAGTGAGTGAATGACTGTCTCACTAGTGTCTTTATCAGTAACTACATATGTTTTAATCTATTATATGTGAGTATTGATGTATATAAGTGAGTATATGTGAGAGCGAGAGATTGTAAGAGTTCCTGTTTAAATAAGTATCTGTTTCTGTAAGTGATTGTTTCAGAGAGTAAGTATGTGTAAATTTCCATAGAAGTAAAGTGGTAGTGTGTGTATAGTTGTATATGCAAATAAATGGATGTTCAATAGTTTATTTGCATGTGTGAGTATGTGTGTGAGTAACTTTTGGATGACTGTCGGTGTGTAACAGGATGTATATGTGTATCACTACATATGATGAGTGAGTATATGTATGAGTGACTGTATAGAACTGTTGGTGGATGTGTATATAGATAGTGGAATTACTGAATTGTTTGTTGTAACTGGTATGGGTATCTCCATTTTTTTGAAAATGTTAATTTCTATTTTTGAATATGTGTTTTAAGGGTTACATTACACTGAAAGGAGGTCTGTCACTCTGTCACAAGGATGGTGTCATCAGTGATGCCATGAGTGATGTCACTGACCATGTCATGAGTGATGTAATATGTGACATCATCAGCAGTGCATTGCAGGCGCGCAAGTTATAGTGAGTCCAACTAACTATAACGTGGGAATTTCAATGGTTTTATGTCAGTAAAATTTCCAGGGAACTATAACTGGTGTGAAACCTATGGTTTTTTAGTGAATGTAATAGGTTTTTTAAATGCTAATTCCTAACTATAACTGGTGTGAAACCTATGGTTTTTTCAGTGAATTTCATAGGTTTTTTAAATGCTAATTCCTTTCCATATCGAGTTTGTAACCTACGATTTTTTTTAAATTTGCTGTTTTGTGTGAGTATTAATTAGTATTATTTTTTTTTATAATAATATTTTTTTTTCTTTTTTTTTTACTAGTTTTTCCTGGGGCGCTCTGGGTCTGCGCACCGGTAAGCTCTCCGGAGATCGCACCCAGAGTGCTACTTGCGTTCGTGTAAAAAATATATGAAGGAAAAGTAAATAATAACGCAAGACATTTAGTACCATACATATAAAAGCAGTTTTTTTGAATAAGAAAATGAAAATAATTTAGCATTTCCGTGAAACTATCAAAACGTCACTTCGGCACGCCGCGTAAGCGCCCCCGGAAGCGCCTACGTTCGCGCTGCGTATGCGCCCCCGGAAGCGCCTACATTCACGCCGCGTATGCTCCCCCGGAAGCGCTCTGGTGCGCGCAGCGTCAGCGCGTCAAGTCATGTGACCTTAAAATAACACTTTTCATTGGTTGCTAAAAGTTTTTTTACAAAGAATGAAATCCCCACCCATTTCCTTCACTTCTTCTTTCACTTTTGTGACTGAAAGACCTGCCTTTTTTCTCTTCGATCTTGCTTGGTTAATCATGGCTGCCAGACCATCCAGCAGTGAAGATGAGCCTGAATTCATCGATGAAGAGCCTCCTCAGCCAAAGGTGAAAGAGCATTTTATCTGGAATTTTTTTTCCATACCAGATGACCAGAAAAAGGTGAATGCTCCAAAATTGGAGGGCAGGATCTGCCATACAGTCCTGTCACGGAGTGACCTCCCAAAAAAATATTCTTTTGGGAACTCCACAATGCTTCGCCATGTGGAGAGGAAGCACCCCCAGAATTTTGCCCGGGAAAGTGTCAGGGCTCTGGCACAAGAGGTTCCCAGTGATGGGGCCTCTACATCCACCGGAGGAGCAACTACTTCTGTGAGGGGGCGATCGCAGGAGCTTGTTCCAAACATTCAGCCTGCATTCAACAAAGGTGTCCTGAAATGCAGATACTGCGATCAACTACTTACCTTTGGGGAGCAAAGTGTCCTGCTCATGCTTCGAGCATTGGAGAACCATCGCTGCCGTTCCCAGCCCTAATTTTTTTTGGGTTTTTTTGCTCCTGTTGAGCAGTTTCCATACCCTGTTTTTGTTTCTGTTCTAAAAAAAGAAAAAAGAAGAAACAAAAAGTTATTTTCAGAACTACCTCCAATTTTCATCAAAGAGCTATATTCTTAAAAAAATGAAAAAGAGTAAGTGAAGTGGAGTGCATTGATAATGAAAAGGAAAATGAGTAAGAAAGAACAGAAAGGTATGAGAGGAGAAAGGAAGTGAAGTAGGGGGACAGAAAGAAGGTGAGTGTTGGGAAGGAAAGTAAGGAGAAAGAGAGTGAACATGGGGAATGTGGATATTCAAAGAAAATGTTGAAAAGGAACGGGGGTGTGGAAGGGTAAGAAAAGATGCATTCCTGGAGTTGCATCATTTTTGTGACACACTCAAGCAATGCATCACTTTTGCGCTTACAGATACGTCTGAAATACTGACGTATCTGTAAGAACTTCCGACATAATACGTCATAAATTTAATATGACGCATGACTAGAAGACTGAAGGCCTCATTTATGAGGCCATGCGTCACTTTAACGCCACCGGAGCGTCACTTTTTGTGATGCATCAGTGCTGTAAAAAATGCTCCTTATTCATCCATATTTACAATGTGACGCATCTACGTAGATGCCTCACTTTGTAAGCCCCTACGCCACATTATACCTACGTCAGGTGTAATGTATGCAAAAGGGACGTATTGACACAAGAAAGGGTCGTAGAGGTGACGCAGTGAAATCTATGAGATATCACTGCATCACTTTTATGATGCTGTAGCGTCTAAATCTTGTGCCTGTATCACAGCAGGCGTAAGACTGATGCAAGACCTTTCACATGGGGCCTGGCCGCAAGTGAAAGGATGCTTTGCTGGAGTTGCATCATTTTTGTGACGCACTCCAGCAATGCATCACTTTTGCGCTTACAGATACGTCTGAAATACTGACGTATCTGTAAGTACTTCCGACATAATATGTCATATATTTAATATGACGCATGACTAGAAGACTGAAGGCCTCATTTATGAGGCCATGCGTCACTTTAACGCCACCGGTGCGTCACTTTTTGTGACGCACCAGTGCTCTAAATAAGGCACCTTATTCAGTCATATTTACAAAGTGACGCATCTAGGTAGATGTGTCACTTTGTAAGCCCCTGCGCCACATTATACCTACGTCAGGTGTAATGTATGCAAAAGGGACGTATTGACGTAAGAAAGGGTCGTAGAGGTGACGCAGTGAAATCTATGAGATATCACTGTGTCACTTTTATGACGCTGTTGCGTCCAAATCTTACGCCTGTTTCACAGCAGGCGTGCAGGCCCTTTCACATGGGGCCTGGCCCCATGTGAAAGGATGCATTGCTGGAGTTGCATCATTTTTGTGACACACTCCAGCAATGCATCACTTTTGCGCTTACAGATATGTCTGAAATACTGACGTATCTGTAAGAACTTCCGACATAATACATCATAAATTTAATATGACGCATGACTTGAAGACTGAAGGCCTCATTTATGAGGCCATGCGTCACTTTAACGCCACCGGAGCGGCACTTTTTGTGATGCACCAGTGCTGTAAAAAATGCACCTTATTCAGTCATATTTACAACGTGACGCATCTAGGTAGATGCGTCACTTTGTAAGCCCCTGCGCCACATTATACCTACGTCAGGTGTAATGTATGCAAAAGGGACGTATTGACGCAAGAAAGGGTCGTAGAGGTGACACAGTGAATAAACTGGGTTTTCCCCATGCTACGCTCCCCGGTTCGCTCCCCGGAGCGCGTACCGGGTGCTCCCCACGCGCAAATCAAATTTTTTTTTTTTTTTGCCCCGCGGGACCCTATTATAGCCTCCACATCAAAACTAGGGGGTCAGGGGGGTCTACCCTGCCCCCTTATAGTCATTTCCCCCTTTTTTTTTTGCCACCTCTTGTGTCTCGATCCTACCGAGACACAAGATGGCAGCCGCTCCGGACTGTTTCGAATGTTTACAGACACCCGTGAGCCATTCAGCTTTCCGCGCGCAAGTCGCGTAGCGCGCCCAGTGCACTCCCCGGTGCGCGTACCGGTGCGCGCCTATAGATATATATATTTTTTTGAACCTACATTACTCAAAATCCACTCAAGCACATATCTTGAGACATAGCAAAGGCACATAGAGCTACCAGTCCCTACAATTTTGCCAAGTTTGGTGGAAATCCATTCAGCCGTTCGGGCTAAAAGTGAGATCGACTGCCCTATGGAAATTAACATGGGGAAAACACGTTTTGGGACCCCCCTTTTATCTTGGCCCCCGCTTGACAAATCCCCCCGAAACTTTCAAGGAAGAACCGGAGCTCCGTGAGGCAAATTTGAGGAAATTGTCAGGCAGATTCGTCAACCGGCGCCAAAGTTATTCCAAATAGAATTTAGAGATTTAGCATTGAAAAAAATCCTAAATATAACTACCTACTGGCGACCGCCAGTAGGTAATATATAAATATATATATATATATATATATATATATATATATATATATATATATATATATAGATATATATATATATATATATTCACTGAAAAAACCATAGGTAATAGACCATATATAGTTAGGAATTAGCATTTACAAAACCTAGAAAATTCACTGAAAAAACCATAGGTTATAGACCATATATAGTTAGGGATTAGCATTTACAAAACCTTAATTTACTCGCACAAAACCATTGAAATTCGCATATATAGTTAGTTGTACTAACTATATATCGCGCACAAGCAATCCACTGCTGATGATGTCACATATTACATCATTCATGACATGGTCAGTGACACCACTGATGACATCACTGATGACATCTCAAATGACATCACTGATGACATCACTGATGACATCATCCAGTGACTGTATGTTTCTGTAAAGTTAAATTATGTCTTACATATTGAAGAATGAGTGGATGTATAAGTGTCTGGATGAAGGATTTAGTAGGTGCATGACTGACTGTATGAGTGAGTGATTAAATGTGTCTCACTGAGTGCATGGGTTAGTGACTAAACTGTCTTAATTTGTGCATCATTATGTCTGTTGTTCTGTAAACTGCTGCATGTGTTGATCAGTAGCTTTATGATTAAGTATATGGGTTATTGATTGGTTGCCCAAGTATTTGTATGGGAGACTGAGTGTGTGTGTGGGTGGCTGGGAGGTGTATGACTCTGTGCATAGATGTGTGAGCAGTTGATTCACTAGATGTATGGGTTCAAAAGTGCATGTGGAAACAGCTGTATGGGCGGTTGACTGTGTGCATGAGTGTATTGGTGAGTGAATGGATATCTCAGTGCTACATGTCAAAGTAAGTACATATGTAAAACACAGTACATGTGAGAGTTGACATATATAAATAACTGTGCATAAGAGCCAGTGAATGTGTGAGTGGCTGTATGGCTCATTGTGAACTTGTATCAGGGATTGTATAAGAGAGTAAATATGTGTTAGTATATGTTTGAATAAGTAAGGTGTGTATAACTGTATAGTTGAGGAAATGGAGGTGTGATTGATTCTTTGCATGACTGACTAGGTGTGTCAGTAACTCCATGGATGAGTGACAGTCTGTGAGTGTCTGTTTACAATGATTGTATCTAAGGTTATATTAGAGTCTGAAGAGGTTCATCGTATTATCACATGAATGATATCATCAGTGATGTGATCAGTAATGTCACATGAGATGTCATATGAGATGTCATCAGTGATGTCATTTGTGATGTCATCAGTGATGTCATTTGAGATGTCATCAGTGATGTCTTCAGTGATGTCACTGACCATGTCATGAATGATGTAATATGTGACATCATCAGCAGTGGATTGCGGGTGCGCGATATATAGTTAGTGCAACTAACTATATATGCGAATTTCAATGGCTTTGTGCGAGTAAATTAAGGTTTTGTAAATGCTAATCCCTAACTATATATGGTCTATAACCTATGGTTTTTTCAGTGAATTTTCTAGGTTTTGTAAATGCTAATTCCTAACTATATATGGTCTATAACCTATGTTTTTTTCAGTGAATTTCAATGGTTTTTTAATAGCAAATATCAAAAGCTTTAAAATGTCAAGTACGTGGTAGGTAAAAACATTTTCGTGTTTATGCACTCTGATGTGCTTTGAACGCTGCCCCCCTCCCCCCCACCTCTTTTCTTTTAGGAGTATTCTCTCTTTGCAGATAGTGAAGGGTAGGTAACACAGGCCTTTGCCCCCGTTGTAATCCGTCGTGCCTGCTTCCCTCTCATTTGATTGATTGTTATCCTACCATTTATTGTTTTGGAATTGGTTCTCTTTGGTTCATTCTCTATTTACAAACAAGCACAGATTCGCAATACTCTGTTTAGTCTTTGCAGATAGTGAAAAATCGTTAAAAAAACAAAAGGTATCAAGCAAAATCAGTAGGCCACTATGGGATCTCTTTTTGACCTCGCTAAAATAAAAACATTATGAACAACTCCTCATGACAAATACGAAACTAGTGAGAGGAACTGAGCTCGACACCATGATGACTGCAAGACAGCTCGGCTCCGCCGCCCACCCCACCCAAAATAACGACAAACCCTATGGAAATATTATAAATATATACAACACACCAGCAAAGTAACAGGGTAAAACGTTTTATTAAATAACTATTTACATGGCAGCCTGCTGCAACATCGATCCAAACAAGCCTTTGTATTTGGGGCTCAAAATCAACAAATAACAGGGTAAAACGTTTTATTAAATAGCTATTTACATGGCAGCCTGCTGCAACATCGATCCAAACAAGCCTTTGTATTTGGGGCTCAAAATCAACCATCAATAGTAAGATTTTCATAGGTGAGTGTAGGTTCATGGTTTTCCATCCACAGACTAAAAGCCTGGAGTGGGAGTGAAAGAACAATAACTAGGTAAGAAGGAAGGCAGAGGCTGTGGGAAGGACTCTGGATATGGTATGGTGCTTGGTCCCTGAGATGCTTCGATGTCACTGCCTTGCACAAATGGCATAAGTCCTGGATGTTGGGTGCCATAGTTGAGGGTTCCGAGCAGCGCTTGTAAGACTGTCTGAAGCTTATTTGCACCTGCTGCAGCTTCACTATTCTCAAAGTAAGTGGGGACTGTTTGTGGACCTGACTGCATTGGAAAACAATGTGATTCGGTGCCTCCCTGAACCGCTTGACGGAGGCCCCCGAGATAATTGCGCCTGCTCCACACCTTGTCCCACAATCCATTTGACCTGAAGACACGTCCTGCGGTGCCCTGGTCCGATCATCACATATACCTGCGCCAGGAAACTGCGTGGGGTGCACTAGAAGGGAGAGGCGGCACGAACGAGCCTCCCCCACCTCCCCAGGTGGAGGTTTCTCAGCTACACCCCAGCGCTTCACTCGACCAGCTGACTTGCGCCCGCTCTTGCGACACAGTGCCTCGCTCGGCCAGCTGAATTGCGCCTGCTCTTGCTATTACAACGTCTCACCCGCCATCCAACGGAATTGCACCCAATCTTGCGGTACAGCGACAGGCGGCTGCTACGGAGCTCACGAAATGGCGGTCGGCTCCACAGACTTGGGCCTGGCCTGCAAAGATGGCTCTGGGCAACCGTGGAACTCGGACGCTTGACTGCTAGGGCATGGGCCCCATTCCCAAAATAGTCCCCTCAGCCTTGAAGATTCTACAACAGTCACCGGGACCCCCAACTCCCGCAGGCTTCCGGTGGGGAGCGGCTGCCATGATTGCTGGTTGGTGGAGACATTTTGACTATATTCTGGACCTGCGTTGTCGCGTAATATGACGCGCCGCATTAGCGCACCCGGAAGTGCTCCGGTGCGCGAGACGCAGCTTCCCGGAAACGATCCAGGGCGCGGCGCGCTGCGGGTAACGTAAGCATAACAGGTCATGTGACTTGTTAATAATAGTTTTCATTGGTTCATTTTACTTTTGATTTTCTAATGATGGAAGGCTTGGTCATATGACCTAAAAATAACACTTTTCATTGGTTTCGAACATTTTTTTTTTCCCAAATGATGAAAGCCCCACCTTTTTTTTTCTCACTCTGACTTGTAAAGCAAAGCACCCAGATGCATTTACAGTTTATCACTAACAATGTTCCAGGCTAATGTATTTTCCCGGGAAATTTACAACTGTCCTGCAAGTAAAACATTCCTATTTCGAGAAAAAGGGCGTTTCTTCGTCCCATGAGAGAGCCGTTGAACAAAAGAGGCTCGACCTGCTGTCTTAGTCGCTGATAGGCATGAATATCGGATTCTTATCGATCACTTTATGTTGCAGGAGTGGAAAACACAACAGCCCTTGACCATTTATCTTTACTGCGTTCCTGCGTATTATACCCTTTAACCGTCATGTAATCGGGCAGCTTTATTTCACTTGCCTTTTACTGATTCGAAAACAGTGGCTGTTATTCAAAACTTTACCAATCTAGGTACTACTACCTTTTTTTGTTTTAAAAACCTTTATTGTGAAAATGTCAGTATACAAATACGGGCCTATAACCACGTGGGCCGGCCACGGAGCAAACTGTATTCGTATATGATGAGGGGACATTTACACTGTAGAAGAACGTAACGGGCAGGCCATTAGGTTGCAAGAACTAAGGTGTCTCACAGTTGCGGAATCGGTGGACATACATTTTATAATTAAAGTACGACAGGGCCAGTTACAATAAAATTATCTAGATATACATTTGCGGGCAAGTACCATGGGTGACGTTAATTCGAACTTTCAATAGTACAGAAATCAATAACACATCAGAACTTAATATCAATAGGGATGTCCAAATGTTCAATCAGTACTTGTCATTGGTGGATGTACTGGCAGGTCGGGGGTTATCCACCAAATCTCGTATTTGGGCAGCACTGTAATTCATCGGGTGCCACCTCTCCATATGGCGATGCATGGTATGATTACCATAACTATATTTTTTTTCGGTTCCTCTGGAGAGTACATTGTGGCAGATGAGGCAATAGGGATATCCAAATGTTCAATCAGTACTCGTCCCCGCCCGCCATGTGCTTCAAAACTGCATACGTATCTCGTGATATCAAGGCTGGGCAACAAGTACACAACAAGGAGTCTTTTTTTCATGTTGAGGAAATGAAAAAAATGACCAACATGTGCATGTTTCAAATTTTTTGTATCTTTCAATAGTACAGTAATCAATAACACATCAGAACTTAATATCAATAGGGATGTCCAAATGTTCAATCAGTACTCGTCCCCGCCCGCCATGTGCTTCAAAACTGCATACGTATTTCGTGATATCAAGGCTGGGCAACCAGTACACAACAAGGAGTTACGAGTCCCATTTATACCGGCGCCAGTTTGGGCGAGGCCGGGCAGGTCCAGGATATAGTCAAAATGTCTCCACCAACCAGCCGTCGGACCAGAACCCCTTTCAGCAGTCCAAAAAGGTTCCGTTAAATGAAACAGAAGAGATAGGCAACAAGAACAATCAGTCAAAAGAGGGGACGCTTTTGGGAATGGGGCCCATGCCCTAGCAGCCAAGCGCCCGAGTTCCAAGGTGTCCCAGGGCCATTTTAGTGGACCAGGCCCAAATCCAAAGAGCCGGTCGCCATTTTGAGAGTCCTGTTGCAGCCGCCTATCGCTGCACCGCAAGAGTGGGCGCAACTCAGCTGGATGGTGGGCGAGACGCTGTAGCCGCAAGAGCGGGCGCAACTCAGCTGGATGGCGGGTGAAACGCTAAGAGGCGCCCCACTGCAGATGAGGTGCCTCCACCTGGGGAGGCGGGAGAGGCCCGTTTGCGCCGTCTCCCCCCCTGTGCACCCCACGCCGTCTTTCGGCGCAGCATTGTAGGATGGCCACACCAGTGCGGCAACTTACTGGACACCACCTCGGTGCCATCCGGATCTCGGCGCGTTGTGCTGCCTTCGGCCTACTGTAGCAGCAAGTGCGGACGCAACTCAGCTGGACAGCGAGTGAAACGCTAAAAAGCGCCCCACTGCAAATGAGGTGCCTCCACCTGGGGAGGCGGGAGAGGCCCGTTTGCGCCGTCTCCCCCCCCGGGCACCCCATGCCGTCTTTTGGCGCAGCATTGTAGGATGGCCACACCAGTGCAACTTGCTGGACACCACCTCAGTGCCATCCGGATCTCGGCGTGTTGTGCTGCCTTCGGCCTACTGTAGCAGCAAGTGCGGACGCAACTCAGCTGGACGGCGAGTGAAACGGTAAGGAGCGCCCTACAACACCTCGGTGCCATCCGGATCTCGGCGCGTTGTGCTGCCTTCGGGATCGCCTTCGGCCTACTGTAGCAGCAAGTGCGGCCGCAACTCAGCTGGACGGCGAGGGAAACGTTTTGGTGCGCCCCACTGCAGATGAGGTGCCTCCACCTGGGGAGGCGGGAGAGGCCCGTTCACGCCGCCTCCCCCCCCCCACCGGGCACCCCACGCCGTCTTTCTGCGCAGCATTGTAGGATGGCCACACCAGTACAACAACTTGCTGGACACCACCTCTTTTCCATCCGGATCTCGGCGCATTGTGCTGCCTTCAGCCTATTCGCACATCGGTCCGCTACTGACGCCGCCTCACAGGCCAACGGATTTTGTAGGCTTTTTATAGCCCAAAGCCGCATAACAGGTCATGTGACTTCTTTATAAAACTTTTCATTGGTTCATTTTACTTTTGGTTTCCTAATGATGAAATGCTTGATCATATGACCTAAAAATAACACTTTTCATTGGATTAAAACAATTTTTTTTCCCAAACGATGAAAGCCCCACCTTTTTTTTTCTCACTCGGCAATCCAAAAAGGTTCCATTAGATGACAACAGAGGGGACAGGCAACAAGAACCATCAATCAAAAGAGGGGAGGGCAAGTTCTTCCCTACCGGGTCACGTTGAGGCTCCACCGGAAGTCATCGAATTGATAGTCTACAGTGTTTCAGGATGTTTCAGACTGAAGCTGGCGTCAGCATGAGAGCACCACCATCTCGTAGCTCCGTCGTGGCCATTCTGCAAGCAATCATGGCAGCCGCTCCCCACCGGAAGCCTGCGGGAGTCGGGGGCCCCCATGACTTTTGTAGAATCTTCAAGGCTGAGGGGAGGCATTCGAGAATGGGGCCCAAGCCCTAGCAGGCAAGCGTCCGAGTTCCAAGGTGTCCCAGGGCCATTTTAGTGGACCAGGCCCAAATCCGAAGAGCCGGCCGCCATTTTAAGAGTCCTGTGGCAGCCGCCTATCGCTGCACCGGAAGAGTGGGCGCAATTCAACTAGATGGTGGGCGAGACGCTGTAGCCGCAAGAGCGGGCAATAAACAACTGAATGGCGGATGAGGCACAGTGCAGCAAAAGCGGGCGGAAAACAGCTGAATGGCAACTGAAACGCTAAAGGGGCGCCCCATTGCAACAGAGGAGCCTCCACCTGGAGAGGCCCGTTCACGCCGCCATCCCCCCCCGAGGCGCCCCACGCCGTTTTTCGGCGCAGCATTGTAGGATGCCAAGACCAGTGCGGCAAGTAAAGGACATCACCTGGGAGCCGTCCAGATCTCAGCTCGTTGTGCTGCCTTCGGACTATTCGCACAACAGACCGCTACTGACGAGGCACAGTGCAGCAAAAGTGGGCGGAAAACCGCTGAATGGCAAATGAAACGCTAAAGGGGCGCCCCATTGCAGCAGAGAAGCATCCACCTGGGGAGGCCTGTTCACGCCACCTCCCCCCCCCCCCCCCGGGCGCCCCACGCTGTTTTTCGGCGCAGCATTGTAGGATGCCAAGACCAGTGCGGCAAGTAAAGGACATCACCTGGGTGCCGTCCAGATCTCAGCGCGTTGTGCTGCCTTCGGACTATTCGCACAACAGACCGCTACTGACACCACCTCACAGAAGACCATTGTTGCTTTGTTTTAAATGTTTTTTGTTAACGTGCTTACTGTTTATGGTGCGTTGTATATATTTATATGTTATTAAAGTGTTATAATCCTACTACTTTGTTGGAGTGCTATATATTTTTAATGTGACACATAATTGTGAAGACTTTGATGTACAAAAAGGCATCCCTGGAATCTTCCGCTTCAGGCTCGGTCCCACACACCCTCACAGTGAGAATCCCCTCCCCAATCACAATACAGGATCGTTATCAGATAGTAGGAACGCGTGTGGTGTGACGGATCTCATGGGGTTGGGACCTTGATCTACTGTAACTCCTTTGAAGAGGGGTGATTCTTTACAGTTGAGGCCATAAACTACATCCGCAGGGCTAGGTGATAGACTGGGACCGGCCTGGACAATCAGACACAAAGGAAGAGGAGTGTCAGAGGGTGCGGTAGTGAATAGGGTGAAAGGGAGGTGTCGGGCGGGCACAGGGTGTGATTCTCATGGAACAGCAGCGCAGATGGAAGGAGGTTTATGGCCCATGCATAAGAGAGAGAGCGGGGGTGACCAGTGCGTAGGGGAGATGCTTGCGAGGGTGGGGAGCCATGCTGAGGATCGGCGGCGTGCAGAGAGTGGGTCTGGTCAAGGCATCTAAAATGGCTGCCGTGCACGACAAAAGTGTGGCATTGGTTAAAAAGCAAGATGGAGCAGACAATGTTTATCAATACGGATTAATTTATAACAATTATTTTTAACAATATATTTACTCGCAGTGTCAAAATGGCGGTCAACACTTCCTGATTTCCTTCGAATCGAACGTTAACAGACGTCACGATCGGCGGCGTGCAGAGAGTGGGTTTGGTCAAGGCATCTAAAATGGCTGCCGTGCACGACAAAAGTGTGGCATTGGAAAAAAAGCAAGATGGCGCAGACAATGTTTATCAATACGGATTAATTTATAACAATTATTTTTAACAATATATTTACTCGCAGTGTTAAAATGGCGGTCAACACTTCCTGATTTCCTTCAAATCGAACAATAACAGATGTCACGCAGCAAAAAAAAACAAAAAAAAACGCTCACGCGCAGCCGCTAGAAGACAAGTATCAACATATATGAGCATCCTCAGCCACCCTCAGAAAACATAGGGGGTCAGGATACGTCTCCCGTACCCCCTTATACCCATTTCTCACATTGTTTTTCCTCCATCTTGTAATTTAATTAAAACGAAACACAAAATGGCGAATTCCCGTTTCGCGTCCCGGTTAGCTACCCGGTTCGTGAACCGGAAAGCGCTTCTACCGCAAAAAATCAAATTTTTTTTATTTGCCCCACGGGACCTTTTAATAACCCCAACATCATTCCTAGAGGGTCAAGAAGGGTCTACCTTGCCCCCTTTCATTAAATTCCCCCTTCGTTTTTCTCCTCCTCTTGTCTCTCGATCCTACCGAGAGACAAGATGGCGGCCGCTCCGGACTGTTTAGAATGTTGACAGACACCGGAGAGCCAATCAGCTTCGCTTCGCAAAGTTCCGTTACGCGAAAAGTTCGCGAACCGGAGCGCTACCTGGGACGCTGTCACAGATATATCTGTTTTTTAAAACGTTAATTTCTCAAAATTCACTGGAGCACATATATTGAGACCCAGCAAAGGCACATCAGGCTAACAGTCACTACAATTTTGCCAAGTTTCGTGCAAATCCATTCAGCCGTTCGAGCTAAAAGTGTCTTCAGACTCTAATATAACCTTAGATACAATCAGTGTAAACAGACTCTCACAGACTGTCACTCATCCATGGAGTTACTCACACACCTAGTCAGTCATGCAAAGAATCAATCACACCTCCATTTCCTGAACTATACAGTTATACACACCTTACTTAATCAAACATATACTAACACATATTTACTCTCTTATACAATCCCTGATACAAGTTCACAATGATGCGAATTTCTATGGTTTTGTGCGAGTAAATTAAGGTTTTGTAAATGCTAATCCCTAACTATATATGGGCTAAAACCTATGGTTTTTTCAGTGAATATATATATATATATATATATATATATATATATAAATATATATATATATATATATATATATATATATATATATATATATATATATATATATATATATATATATATGTGAAAAAAAGGGTGCCACTTGCTTGGAACGCACTCAATGACATGCCGGACTTCTGTGTATTGTAAGAGGGTCATTTATTTCAGCAGCAGGTCAGCATTTCAGGAATCCCATTAAAACGCCCAACGCATTTCGAAGCCACATTGCTTCTTGTTCACGGGCTGGCACACAAATGAGGCAGGGATCACGAGCAGGAGCAGTCAGTTAATTTCAATTGCCTTATCCGGCCGCCTGGTGGGCTTGCTCAGGTGCATTCTGGAAAGGCATGCTGGAACTTCGAGTTCCCACTCGTTTATTTTCACCCTCCAGTGGGTTCAGCCTTATTTGCATCCATTTCATTTTCTTGCTTCTTTCCCTTCAGTGGGTTAATATAAAACCTACTGACAGTCATCAGTAGGAAGTTACAGTTAGGACCTTGTTTCTATTCAAACAAGTGTTTAATATTTTGCCAATATCTTTGGCACCATTTGACGAATATTCTGGAAATTTTCCGCAAAAAAGTTTTACTTGGGTCGGGTCCTGTCTTGGAAGTTTTAGGGTAATTCGTCAAGTGGGGGCCGAGAAAAAAAGGAGCCCCAAAACGCGTTTTCCCCATGTTAATTTCCCAAGGAAAAAGTGGAACAGGCTACAGCCCGAACTGCTGAATGGAATTACACCAAATTTGGCAAAAAGGTAGGGCTTGGTCCAGAAAGCGACCTTTTTTTTTAAATGGTGTAAATCCATTCAGTAGTTGCTGAGAAATTCAAGAAATAAAAATATCGATATTCGAGCACAGAGGAGGGTTCGCGAACCCTTCCGGGCACGACCCTCTGATTGGCTGCCAACACTCCAAACCCGGAAGTGTTTGCAGCCATGATGTGAAGATGAAAAACAAGAAAAGGGGACAGGGTAGAAACACCCTGAACCCCTACGGTCTGCTCAGGGGGTCCCACAGGGCCATGCCCCGGGAGATGGGGTCCCTGGGGCCGAAAAAGGCCTTGGGAGGGGGGCCACGCAGGCCCCTTTCTATTTTTTTAAATAAAGGGGTCAAGCCCCGGGGGATGGGGTCCCCAGGGCCCCAGAAATTGTAAAAGAAGGGGGGCCACAAGACCCTCTCTCAAAAATGTTTTTTTTAAAAGCCGGCCCCTTGGAGGCCCAGCCCCCTTCCTGCACCATTCTGAAAACGCACCCCCTGGCGCATTGTAAATTGAGAAATTAAGTCACCATGAATACTGGGGGTCCCTGGGGGCCAACTACTCCACCAGGTACCTACAGTAAGCACCACAGAGCTGGTTTGCAGAGAGGTGGTCCGAGGCCACACCCCTTTTTACATCACTCTGCAAACATACCTCGTGGCGCACTGCTGGCGGGGGTGAGAAGGTCCTCCTGTGTCTTGAGGACCTCAGGACACAAGTGGACTTCATCCCTCAAGCAGCAGTTCGCCAAGATATATATATTCCATCCAATGACCTGTCGCTTGTCCTGAGCCTCTTACTATGGTAAGCCTGCAGTGGGGTAGTGAACCGCTATAAATCCATCATTGTATAGCGTAAATCACACCAGAACACGCCGCGGCTAGTCAGCTTTGACAAGCGTTTTTTATTTAACAACTTGTGAGCATGAGCCAGGAGCTCCGAAATGTGTTGAGTCATGGATTTGCTAGAATTTAAATAAAACACGCTTGTGAAAACTGGCTAGCCACGGTGTATTCTGATGTGAACAAGGGGAGGACAGCACATTACCAAGACATCACCATAGTGAAGATAGCTCACGAAGGGCTTTCGCAACTCTATGGTTAAATTATGTGGCACAGTGCGCGCACGACGAGGGCTGGCACCAATAGTACTTTCACTCATGTCTCCCACCCATATTCTCATGCATTTTAGGGCTTACATTTATGACTGTATTCCACCAGCAGCAACAGTACTCTTGTCAGGGATACACAATGCACCAGAAACATGCACTTTATGTATATTTATCGTTACAAGATGGCGACCAAATGTCCGTTACGCGAAAAGTTCGCGAACCGGAGCGCTACCTGGGACGCTGTCACAGATATATCTGTTTTTTAAAACGTTAATTTCTCAAAATTCACTGGAGCACATATATTGAGACCCAGCAAAGGCACATCAGGCTAACAGTCACTACAATTTTGCCAAGTTTCGTGCAAATCCATTCAGCCGTTCGAGCTAAAAGTGTCTTCAGACTCTAATATAACCTTAGATACAATCAGTGTAAACAGACTCTCACAGACTGTCACTCATCCATGGAGTTACTCACACACCTAGTCAGTCATGCAAAGAATCAATCACACCTCCATTTCCTCAACTATACAGTTATACACACCTTACTTAATCAAACATATACTAACACATATTTACTCTCTTATACAATCCCTGATACAAGTTCACAATGATGCGAATTTCTATGGTTTTGTGCGAGTAAATTAAGGTTTTGTAAATGCTAATCCCTAACTATATATGGGCTAAAACCTATGGTTTTTTCAGTGAATATATATATATATATATATATATATATATATATATATATATATATATATATATATATATATATATATATATATATATGTGAAAAAAAGGGTGCCACTTGCTTGGAACGCACTCAATGACATGCCGGACTTCTGTGTATTGTAAGAGGGTCATTTATTTCAGCAGCAGGTCAGCATTTCAGGAATCCCATTAAAACGCCCAACGCATTTCGAAGCCACATTGCTTCTTGTTCACGGGCTGGCACACAAATGAGGCAGGGATCACGAGCAGGAGCAGTCAGTTAATTTCAATTGCCTTATCCGGCCGCCTGGTGGGCTTGCTCAGGTGCATTCTGGAAAGGCATGCTGGAACTTCGAGTTCCCACTCGTTTATTTTCACCCTCCAGTGGGTTCAGCCTTATTTGCATCCATTTCATTTTCTTGCTTCTTTCCCTTCAGTGGGTTAATATAAAACCTACTGACAGTCATCAGTAGGAAGTTACAGTTAGGACCTTGTTTCTATTCAAACAAGTGTTTAATATTTTGCCAATATCTTTGGCACCATTTGACGAATATTCTGGAAATTTTCCGCAAAAAAGTTTTACTTGGGTCGGGTCCTGTCTTGGAAGTTTTAGGGTAATTCGTCAAGTGGGGGCCGAGAAAAAAAGGAGCCCCAAAACGCGTTTTCCCCATGTTAATTTCCCAAGGAAAAAGTGGAACAGGCTACAGCCCGAACTGCTGAATGGAATTACACCAAATTTGGCAAAAAGGTAGGGCTTGGTCCAGAAAGCGACCTTTTTTTTTTTAAATGGTGTAAATCCATTCAGTAGTTGCTGAGAAATTCAAGAAATAAAAATATCGATATTCGAGCACAGAGGAGGGTTCGCGAACCCTTCCGGGCACGACCCTCTGATTGGCTGCCAACACTCCAAACCCGGAAGTGTTTGCAGCCATGATGTGAAGATGAAAAACAAGAAAAGGGGACAGGGTAGAAACACCCTGAACCCCTACGGTCTGCTCAGGGGGTCCCACAGGGCCATGCCCCGGGAGATGGGGTCCCTGGGGCCGAAAAAGGCCTTGGGAGGGGGGCCACGCAGGCCCCTTTCTATTTTTTTAAATAAAGGGGTCAAGCCCCGGGGGATGGGGTCCCCAGGGCCCCAGAAATTGTAAAAGAAGGGGGGCCACAAGACCCTCTCTCAAAAATGTTTTTTTTAAAAGCCGGCCCCTTGGAGGCCCAGCCCCCTTCCTGCACCATTCTGAAAACGCACCCCCTGGCGCATTGTAAATTGAGAAATTAAGTCACCATGAATACTGGGGGTCCCTGGGGGCCAACTACTCCACCAGGTACCTACAGTAAGCACCACAGAGCTGGTTTGCAGAGAGGTGGTCCGAGGCCACACCCCTTTTTACATCACTCTGCAAACATACCTCGTGGCGCACTGCTGGCGGGGGTGAGAAGGTCCTCCTGTGTCTTGAGGACCTCAGGACACAAGTGGACTTCATCCCTCAAGCAGCAGTTCGCCAAGATATATATATTCCATCCAATGACCTGTCGCTTGTCCTGAGCCTCTTACTATGGTAAGCCTGCAGTGGGGTAGTGAACCGCTATAAATCCATCATTGTATAGCGTAAATCACACCAGAACACGCCGCGGCTAGTCAGCTTTGACAAGCGTTTTTTATTTAACAACTTGTGAGCATGAGCCAGGAGCTCCGAAATGTGTTGAGTCATGGATTTGCTAGAATTTAAATAAAACACGCTTGTGAAAACTGGCTAGCCACGGTGTATTCTGATGTGAACAAGGGGAGGACAGCACATTACCAAGACATCACCATAGTGAAGATAGCTCACGAAGGGCTTTCGCAACTCTATGGTTAAATTATGTGGCACAGTGCGCGCACGACGAGGGCTGGCACCAATAGTACTTTCACTCATGTCTCCCACCCATATTCTCATGCATTTTAGGGCTTACATTTATGACTGTATTCCACCAGCAGCAACAGTACTCTTGTCAGGGATACACAATGCACCAGAAACATGCACTTTATGTATATTTATCGTTACAAGATGGCGACCAAATGTGAAAAAATGTCAACTCACATGGATGTGTAAGTCCTTTGTTAATTTTCACCCTTTTTCCAGGAAATGTATGTAAGGCACGGAATCATGCCACTCCATTGTGTGCTCAAGACCTTTCAGAGTTGAAATGCATCACAGAGGGTTTATGCTGTAATAAACCCCCTTTCCCTACATTGAAGTGTTGGTTGGTTTTTTCAATACCTGAGAGTGCACTGGAATTCCGTTCTCTGGGCATATTGACATATCAGTTTTCTCCGCCGGTAATTGCGCCACCCCTCTACAGCTGAATGATTTCCAGAAGGAGTGATTTTTCTTGAGTAGAGTGCAGCCCGCAGTGGAGACAATGTTCGGGACCTTCGGAGGAACCCACCCTTATGCTATCCCGGGACAGGAATACACCATGAAGGTAACTCGCTTGGGGGACATACATGGGAGGTTGGAGTTTGCATTAAGCCACAGCAGGGGAACTGTTCACTAGTGGGGCAAAGTGGCATATGCTGACCAAATCGACTGCAGACAGATAACAGTACAGAACAGTGGGTTAGGTATACCCAGAACCAAACTCAACCCCACTTCGCTCAAAGGAACATTGGGCAGGGACAAAAGGGAAGTGGGTGCATACAACAGCTGGCCAGAATGTTCCAAATGGCATCCTAAGCATTGCCAGTTTTACACCAGGAACTTTTTATCAAAAGATTACCATTCCCATACAAAACGCCTGCAGCCCACACGGAAATCTCACCTATAGGGTTAATATACGTATACACGACAAGGGAAACTCTGCACACAGGGCAGAGGGGCCACACATCCACCACACTCCAAGTATCTGTGAACTGTAATGCTCAAGATCATTGTGACGCAATGGAAGATGATCGAGAGCGAAGGGCAGCAGCACAGACACTATTTGCACGTGCGCCAGGAGTGGGCCACAGACTACCAGTGCCGACACACAGAGTCAATTTTCATGGATGGAGTAAAAACATGTGAAAAGCTATACAAACAAGAAATATCAAAGCGGTGAGAAGTAATATCCCTCCAGGATCATATTGATAAAAAGATGGTGCCTCTGAGTTTGAGGATCTACCTCACCCCCTCCAACGATTCCCCGGCTCCACGTTTGTTGGAGGAATGGGCAGCGAATTCGGCCAATAGCTCCAAGGTCATGTTGGAGATCCCAGTGAAATATGCATGTGCAGATAGAGAAAGCATCAAGGGAGAACTAGCGCAGATCAAAGATAAATTGACCGCAAGCTCAGAACAGGAAACAATGTCTAAGTTCTTGGGGGAAATAAAGAAGAGGCTGAGACAGGTGGAAGATGACATAAAAGCCAGAAAGCAACGCAAACTCCATCGTGTCTGTTGAGATTACGAATCCAAAAGGATACTTACCTACAGTCAGAATTATGACCATTTCTATGACACCACAAGAGGGAATATTACAACAACAGCAGTGACACAAGAGAACCAAGATGACGATGAAGCTAGCTCAAGCGACAGGAACACCAATTCCTCAGAAATATCTAGGACCTCTGAAAGCTCAGCTTCAGAAGGGGAAGGCTCAACACAACCAAATACTTTTTTAGACGAGTACCAGCTCCTGAGATGAGGCTGGCAAACGACACGAGCAACACTCAAAACAAACTACAAAGAGGTCATCCCGAGTGGAAGAGGAAGAGGAAGAGCAAGGGGTACCAGGTCAAGCGGTGGAAGAGGTGCCGGCAGAGGAGAGAAAAGAGGGAATGACTCAGAGCAAGTGGGATACAAACAAACACTCTCCAAGAAGCAACTATGATGGATGATGCCATGGTAAATCAGACCATCATTAACCTATCTCTCAGGCACATAAGTGATAAAGACTAAAGGATGCTTTGTCTAGGTCTGTCATTTTGCCTAGCAGAACCTATGAACTATGTAGACAGTAGGATAGATATGTTTAAGTTCTGTAGAAACTGCAGAAGTGGCACAATTAAAACCAGCTGAGAGCATGGAACACCATGGTGCTGAGAGTCAAACTGAGAATGATTAACTATAGGTGACCTGGACATCCTGGTGGCACTGCATGAACTGGAGGGTGAGTCATAAGTGTTGGGCACGGTTATGGATGCCGACCAAATTCTTGACAAGATGGAAATTAGACATGACATAGCAGCATGCACTAACTTTAAACCTAAGTTGACATTTTTACCACATATGGCCCATGATAACATTCCAGGAGCTGGTCGGGACTGAACTTTTAGAGTTCAGACAAAAGAATTTGGTGAAGAAAATGAAGAAATCCAAACATAACTTTACTTTTGCACAGAAAAAGGCCATGAGAGGCCTGGAAGCAGACAATAGTGTGATCATTAGACCTGCTGATAAAGGGGGAAACATTGTTATTCTAACTAAGGAATTGTATGTGGAGGAAGCTATGTGACATCTTAATAACACTAATGCCTATACCAATACCAATAACAGTATTACCGTCATTTGGGAGAAATTGGGAGATTGGAAAGACACAGGTCTTATTGAATGGAAGGAGTATTGCTTCCTCAAAAAACATCATCCAATACTTCCACTAATGTATCTATTGCCCAAGGTGTGCAAGAGTAAAACCAATCCCCCAGGCAGACCGATTGTCTCCTCCAGGGGGAGAACTTTGGAAAATATATCACGCTATGCTGACCATTTAATGAGGGACTTTGTGATTACACTGACCTCATATGTGAGGGACACCGAAGACTTTCTCAATAAAATCTACAAATTAGAGTGGCAGGCTGATTATCTCCTCATAACCATGGACGTAAACTCACTGTACACAGTGATTGACCATGACCGTGGGGTAGAAGCATATGCCATATACCTGAGACGTAGATACATCAGGTACTTGGGGCACACACAGATGATACTTGACATGATCAGGTTCTGTCTGTCAAATAATTTCTTCATGTTCAGGGATAAACTGTACAGACAGACCCTCGGAATTGTGATGGGCACATGCTTCGCCCCGAGTTTTTCCAACATGTTCATGGGAGCATGGGAGGAAGATATCAGGTAAAACACCAATCTATATCTTGACTTTGCCAAGGTTATCTTATGGCTCAGATATATAGACAACCTGTTTGTTGTGTGGCAAGGCAGCGGACAGGAGGCTCTGGAGTTTGTAGATAAACTTAACAAGAATTCCCACAACCTCATACTCACTAGTGCGATAAGCAAGAAAGCGGTAGCGTACTTAGATACCAAGGTACAAATAATGTCAAACCAAGTACACACTAGCCTGTTCAGGAAGTGCACAGAGGGGAATACTCTACTACACGCCATGAGCAGCCACCCTGACAACCTCAAATGGAGCATCCCTTATGGGGAATTGCTCAGAGCTAAGCGCAGTTGCAGCTCAGAGGAAAGATACATGAGGGAACAAACAACCATGATCAACAGATTGCAAGAAAGGGGCTACCCGCTTTGGGTCCTCAGTAGGGCTGTAGAGAGGATCAAAACAATGGTGAAGGAGACCATCCTCAAGAGTTGCAACACCAACAATGTAGAGAGCACTGACATCGGGGGGGGGACTCGTATCATCCTCACCTACGATGGGAATTCTGATAACATACGTAAAACCATCACACTTAACTGGAACATCTTCAAGGCGGATCCTACAATAGGCAATACTATCCCAGTCGGACCCAGTGTAACATACAGAAGGGGCCATAATCTTAGAGATCTGTTGGTACACAGTTAACTTACTGACACCGCTTTGGCCAGAGGGGATAGTTTACAGGGCTTCTTCTCATGCGGCCATTGCAAAGCCCGTGTCAACAGTCGCATGAAGAAGGAGGTCTTTAATGCCAGCACCAACAGGATGATACCCTCAAACGGATCTATGACGTTACAACGCAGGCTATTACAACACCTGCTGTTACAACGCATTTTTTACATCGCAGACCATTACAACGCATAGTGCTTTTAGGCGCTGGATAGTGAATTCTTTAATTTACTATTCCAACTCCAGTCCCCGTGGATAGTAGGGAAGGTGTTGGATAGTAAATTAAATATATTCCCTATCCTAGAGCGCCCCCCAGCGCAATGCGTTGTAATGGTGTGCGTTGTAATGGTTGCGATGTAATGGTAGTGCGTTGTAATGCTTGCGTTGTAAGTGATGTTTACCCCTCAAACAGTTCCTTATGTACGGTACCACTTTTGTGGTATATGTTCTTGAATGCCCATGTCAACTCAGATATTTAGGCAGCACGACTTATATAGCGAAAAAAGGAATCCTCAAGCATATGAGAGCAATCACGAACAGGGATCAACAATATTTGATTGCTCAGCATTTTGAGACAGACCACTACTCAGACAGCTCCAAACTATATTGTTATGCCATAGAACAGGTGGTGGGAAATAGTAGAGGAGTTAACTGCACCCTATGGCTCAGACAACCTGATTCTAGGTACATCATAGGGATGGGCACTCCCCTCCGAATGGACATAACGTGGATGAAGAAATGGCAATACATTTGCAGGAAGGTTAGGCCCCCAGTAGATTCAGGCTGGCAGAACGGTTAAACTGTCAAACCCAAGCTTACCCTGACCTGTATGTTCATGCGTGGGACTACTGAGTCACTAGTCAAGGCAATGCCGTTTGAATTTTAGTTTTTAATGTAATTTATTATCACCATTAATGTAGTTCATTTTGCAGTTGTTCCTGAAAATCACTTTACTGTATTTGTCTTGTAATGTTTTTTCAAATGGTTTTACATCTGTGAGTTTCTGACACTTTGCTCTCTTTTCACATCTTTTTCAGGAGGAAAGAAAGGGAACCATGTCTCGTGCTTGTGACAACGGGGTCCCTACCCTTTTCTTCGTGACACCATTGCACTACCACCCTGCTCGCAGATAAGACATCTTACACTGTTTATTTTGGTATTAGAATATATCACTGTGCACTTACAATAGGTGACATAGAGGGTGTTTGACTGTGTTTGTGTCTACATCAGGTCCTGGTAATGACAATGTTTATGATAATGTGCCACTTTGCGATTGCATTGCAACCAACATTATTAGACAGATGGGAATGACAGACATCAACCCAATTCCATTGAGCTTAGCACAACAGGGAGAACACTTTCCACTTGGAGAATACAGATAACAGACTAGTATGGGTAGCTCCCATCCCATACTGCAGTGTCTTATGGTGATCTATATGATCCTGATTCATATCTCAGCTGATGAGCCAGTACACTACCCAGTAATGAGAACAGATTACTGGCTGGTATACTGGGCTTAGCTCCCACTAGCAAGGGGAGGCCAGCGCATTACCAAGACATCACCATAGTGAAGGTAGCTCACGACGGGCATGGGCATGCTACATGTACCAGCATGCACCGCCACAGTTCACGATCTAGCCGGTATCAATGATGACTCGTGGTTACGGGGCTACATCAAACACTAATCTTTCATGTAGAAAAGGGGCATTCGTGACTCTACGGTTACGATGCCGGTTAAATTACTTGGCACAGTGCGCGCACTGCAAGATCATGAACCAATAGTACTTTGACTGAAGTCTCCCACCCATATTCTCATGCATTTTAGGGTTTACATTTGTGACTGTATTCCACGCGCAGCAACAGTACTTTTGTCTGCGTTACTCAATGCACCAGCAACATGCACTATATGTATATTTATCATTACAAGATGGCAAACAAACGTGAGGAAATGGCAACTCACATGGATGTGTAAGTCCTTTGTTAATCTTCACCCTTTTTCCAGGAAATGCATGTAAGACACAGAATGGTGTCCCTCCGTTGTGTGATCAGGACGTTTTGGGGTTGAAACGCATCACGGAGGGTTTATGCTGTAATAAACTCCCTTTTCCCTACACATTAAAGTGTTGGTTGGTTTTCGCATTACCCGAGAGCACGCTGGAATTACGTTCTCTGGATATATATGTATATATATATTTTAATATAGATATATATATATTTTTTTATCCAATAACCAGTCCCAAATTCAGTGTGCACTGTTACACAGCCGGTGCCGACGTCGAGGTCGGACTTAACCTCATAAAACACTCCTCAATAGAAACATTGCACTCCTCAAGTCTTCCTCCTTGGATTAAGTTTTATTCAGCACAATTATCACCATAGCTCACCACCATAGTTTTGACCAAGAAATGGTCTTGTTCACTGTCTCATGAGTCCACCTTCTATGTTCACTATATATAGTTCAGCCATGTTAGCCCGTTATGAGGCATTATGGGACTTGTAGTACTTGGTGCCTTGGAATGTTCACTTTTTTTTATATTTACAAGTCTTTCAAACTGGGATTGATGTCATGTTGATTTAAATGATTTAATTGTTATTCAACTATTTTTTACTTGTTTTTCAAATAGAGTCACACCCCTTTAGCAATATGTATTTTTACTTTTTATCATTGTAAGCTCTGTCCTTCTTGTAAAGGTTGGAGATAGATGATCTCTGTGGGGCATGCATTGTCCAGTTAGTCTGGGAATGTTGAGGATGGTTACCATTAGTACTATAGCTTTCGAGGTGTATTGAGTCGTCTCTCTTTCCAACCGTTTTGAGTTTAGTATTTTGTTACTCATGTCCCTGTTGAATCATCTGTACAAACTTTCTGCTGAAGATACATAAGACTCTTATTAATCCTCCAGGAAGGCCCATCATCTCCAGCCACAACTCCCTCTATGAAAGAACATCGATCTTTGTCGATCACTTCCTTGCACCGATGGTGATAAATTTAAATTACTATATAAAGGACTCAGGCGACTTCCTAAGAACACTAAACAACACTGGATGGCAGAAGGGTTTTCTCCTAGTCACGATTGACGTAGTGTCGCTATATACATCCATAAATCATGACTTAGGTATGAATGCTGTTGGCTACTTCTTAAGACAAAGAAACATTCAAGAGTTAAAGCACACGAAAATGCTCATAGAGATGATCGAAGTATGTGTAAAAAATTATGTTTTTCTCTTTAACCACAAGGTATATGCTAAAAAATGTGGAACTGCTATGGGGCTTTCATTTTTTCCCAGCTATGCCATCCTAACAATGGGGTGGTGGGAGAAATTCATAGCATGGAATGAGAAAAATGAGAAACACACCAGGAAGATAGAACTTTGGCTGAGATACATAGACGATCTCTTCTTGATATGGAATGGCAGCGTGGATGAGTTCCGAGAATACTTTGAGATGCTCAACAACAACTCCGTGGAGTTAAAATTTACATATAATGTAAGCAAAAAACAGATTACATTCTTGGATGTAACAGTATACATCAATAAAGACCAAATGCATACAAAAGTATACCAAAAGCCAACATCAACAAACAGCATACTAAATGGGACAAGCTTCCACCCTGATCAACTAAAGAGAAGCATCTCTTTCGGAGAATTTGTCAGGATGCCAAGAAACTGTTCAGAAGTAGTGGTGGTTGAAAAAACCTTTCAAAAGACAGCACAAAGATTTATCAAATTGAAATACAAATATAGAGATGTGAAACAGGGACAAGAAAGAGCAAGAAAGATGTCCCATGCTTCAACTCTAGTAAACAAAGAGAAGGATGGTGGAGCAGCCGAACAAGACGACAAAATCAGAATGATTATGACATATAGCAAGGAGAGCCAAAGGATCATGAACATCTTAAAGAAATTTTGGAGTGTCCTAGAGAAAGATCCGGATATTGGGAAAAAAATAGGAACAAGACTGATGGTAACCTACCGCAAAGTGCCTTCACTAAAAGACAGACTTGTGAGGAGTCACTTAACCAGTGAGAAACAAACAAACTGTCTAAATAAACAACAGACTGGCTTCACACATTGTTACAAATGTAAAACATGTAAATTTGGCCAGAATATAAATGAGATCAAGGATCCTAGAGGCAAAACATTTATCATCAACGAAAGAATAACATGCGAAACCCCATATGTGGTTTATATGATTGAATGCCAGTGTAGTCAGCGGTCTATCGACCGCACAATTTGCCCTCTATGCAAAAGAATCCTGGAACATCTGAGGGCAATCCAGAATTGTGTCATGAACTATGCTATATCAAAACACATACATATGAAACATACCATCACCTGGCGGAACATTAAGTACTCTGGTATGATGACAGTCCCAAAAACAAAAGGGGACGCAATAGAACTTTAAAGCTGAGAAGATTAGAATTGCAACTGATTGTAAGATTCAAAACAAAGTTTCCCTTTGGCCTGAACCGGGGTGAAGAGTTACATATTCATCTATAAAAAGCCACAGCAAGAATGAAATTAAATGGAAAGTGATATGACCAATGAGCACTTAGCTCAAAATAGTTCGTACAGATGATTCAACAGGGACATGAGTAACAGTACTAAACTGAAAACGGTTGGAAAGAGAGATGATTCAATACACCGCTAAAGCGATAGTACTGATAGAAACTATCATCAACATTACCAGACTAACTGGACAATGCATGCCCCACAGAGATCATCTATCTCCAACCTTCACAGGAAGGACAGAGCTTTCAATGATAAAAAGTACAAATACATATCACTAAAGAAGTGAGACTCTATTTGACTATATTTGAAGAAAAAAAAATAACAATGGAATAACTTAAATCAAAATGACATCAATCACAGTTTGACATACTTGTAAATATAAAAAGAATGAACATTCCAAGCCAACCAAGTACTACAATTCCCATAATGCCTCATAACAGGCTAACATGGCTGAACTGTATATTGTGAACATAGAAGGTGTACTCATGAGACCGTGAACAAGACCATTTCTTGGTCGAAACGGTGGTGGTGGGTTCTGGTCATAATTTTCTGAATACAACTTAATCCAAGGAGGAAGCCTTCAGGAGTGCAATGTTTCTATTGATGTAGCAAATATATATATATATATATATATATATATATATATATATATATATATATATATATATATATATATATATATATATTACCTACTGGCGGTCGCCAGTAGGTATATATAGTTAGGATTTTTTCCCTATGGGATTTCTGAAAATTCTATGCCTAATAACTTTTGCGTTTGTGGACGGAATTGGCTGAAATTTTCAGGAAAATGGCACATTTTGTTTCTGAGCAGCCCTTGAAAATTTGGGGGGGTTTTGTGGAGGGGGGGCCGAGAAAAAAGGGGGGTCCCAAAACGCCTTTTTCCCATGTTAATTTCCATAGGGCGGTTGGACTCACTTTTAGCCCGAACGGCTGAATGGATTTTCACGAAACTTGGCAAAATTGTAGGGACTGTTAGCCCGATGTGCCTTTGCTAGGTCTCAATATATGTGCTTCAGTGGATTTTGAGAAATTAACGTTTAAATCAAGATATATATCTGTAACAGCGCTCCGGGCAGCGATCCGGTTAGCGAACCTTTCGCGTATCGGAACTTTGCGATGCGAAGCTGATTGGCCCTCCGGTGTCTGTCAACATTCTAAACAGTCCGGAGCGGCCGCCATCTTGTCTCTCGGTAGGATCGAGAGACAAGAGGAGGCCAAAACAAAGGGGGAAATTACCATAAGGGGGCATAGTAGATCCTCGTTGACCCCCTAGGTTTTATGTGGAGGTTTTAAAAGGGCCTAGGAGGGTCCAAAAAAAAAAAAAAAAATTTTTTTTTTGCGTGGTAAGCGCCAAGTTCGCGAACCGGAAAGCGTTCTGGGCAGCGAACTTTATGGATAAAAGAATGAAAGACTTTTCTAAATACTGTATGTTAATTGTTTGTTGTTTTTCTTGTTTTTTTTGTTTTCTTTTTTTTAAAGTGTTTTTTTTATTTTGATTCTTTTTCATAATTTATTAAACTTTCTAACATTTCAGTGTCTGAAATGTCATTATTTTCTTGAAATATTGTTTGCAATCTGTGAGGTTGCAAAATGTCCTCATTTGCAAGGAGGACATCTACTGCTTGGACACATTGCAGCAGTTCATTATCCAAGCTTTCATCCATAAATTCCATGTCAATTTGTTCAATTAATTCCTGGCTGCTCTCTTGCAGGTCCATCTCAAAAGAAACTTGCTGCTCGCCTTCCATTTTGCCTGAAATTTGGATTAAAAAAATATATATTAGTAGAGATAGGGCACTGTTGGGATTAATTTTAGATAGGCAGTTTTTATCAGTGAATTTATCTTTTGGCAGTGTATAGTATGAGAGTGGAAATAGGACTATAAAAAAGTGTATGTGATTTAACCAAGACAAGCCTTACTCCATTCATAACTATAACAGAGAAGTCTATCTAAATACATTACTACTACAGAGGGATAGTGTATATCTAGCAGAAAAAGTCTACTATATTAAGTTATAGTGCACAATATATTAAATTATAACTTACCTTCACAAAGAAGTTGAAGTTTTTTGAAGCTATTGAAATAGGAGGTACAACAAGAAGTAGTAGTCAAAATGGCTGTGTTTCCTTCTCTCCCTTTATATATATACAGGTATATAACCAATCAAATGTCAGGTAATAAAAGTAGAAAATGAAAGTAACATTTTCATTGGTTGTCAATTCCAACAATTCAGATGTGTTTTGTGAAGTAATTTACCTCACGGTACTTGGAGAGGTCTACAGGCTAAATGAAATTTCAATGAAATTTGTGAGAATGGAAGGGATTGTTATGTAGTATGAGCTAATCTATATTTGGTGAGAGTGTCTCTAGTCGTTTTTCTGTAAATTACTTTCCCACCTTTTTTTTTGGACCGCTTTCCGGGAAGCGGCCCGGTTCGCGAACCTTAAGCGTCACGGGAGTCCACCATTTTGTGTTTCGGTCGCATTAAGATACAAGATGGAGGGCAAATAATGTTTAGAATGGGTAGAAGGGGTCATGGTAGACTTATCTTGACCCTCTAGGTTTTCTGAGGGTGGCTGAGGAGGCTTATATGTGCGGAAAAAAACATTTTTTTAAAAAATTCCGCGAGGTTAGCTTTCGGTTCGCGAACCGGGTAGCGCCCCGGGGAGCGAATTTTGTGGAAAATTAATGAAAAAAGTTAGAAAAAAATAATAATTGTGAGTGATCAGATGAAGGGTAGCTCTGAGAAGAGCTTTTGGGTTTATGGTACATTTAGGTACTTATAAGTAGGTACCAATGCACAGTCTTAAATTCAGAATGAAAATTCTGTTGCCCTCATCTGAGAAGTGAACTCCATCTCCTCTGTAGATATCTTGCATGTAGTAACGCAAGTTATTGTTGTACAGAGAGCCCATTCCATGGTCTCTCATGAAAGCTGAAACAGATTTGTTTACATGCTTCCTCGCTTTCTCAATTTGTGGACAAAATTGGTTGGACCACTTCCATTTCTGTCTTTGGCATATATTGGAATATACCAAGGCAGTTTGAGGAAAAAGTGCCATTAATTGCTCAAAGGTGTCCTTTAAAAGCATTTCCAGACCTACCCCTGTCAAAGTGCCCAAATCATTACCTCCACAGTGCACTATTAACAGGTCAGGTTTTGGCAAATGCATAAAGGTTTTCACCAATGGTATCAATTGGTGACATTTTAATCCTCTTTGGCCCAACCACTTAATTTCCACATCTTGTAAATTGAGGTTAGGTAAATTTCTGTTCTCAGCATACCTTTGAGCCCAGTGGATGTAACTATGTCCAACAATCCAGACCTTAAACATGGTGGGAGAAGGTTGTTCTGCAGTCAGATGAAGTGTGGTAATGAAAGGGCAGTTGAAACAGTAGGAGTTTCTAAAGAAAAAAAACTGTGGATTTACAATGCTAATGATTCATTAGCAGTGATTGGTGCATTTCCATTTCTGAAAACAGAAAGTTAGGGTGCATGGATGTGTTCTTTGAAACATGTAATTTGAATGGTCAAGGAAGAAACATTTAATGAAAGATTGCTCTGGATACGTAGGTGCACTGAGAGTTCAGAGTTCAATTGAAACATTGTTGTGTGAATTTGCAAACATGAGAGGTCTTCCAGGAGGTGGTTGCTATGGAAACAAGGCAGAGAGGGCAGAGGGGGGAAGGGTTTTGATTTGAAAAAAGTGAGGGAAGAGGTATGATTGGCTAATATGAGAGATATGTGAAATGAATATCTGTATTTCTGTGCTTTCAATAGCTGCAGCCTTTGGAGTGCATCCTTTTTCTTCTGCTGAAGACAATTTGGTGTATTTCTGAGACTGTTTTCAAAACTCAAAAAATATTTGCTAAGGTGAGAAAAGATTTATTTAATTTAGATAGAGAATAGTATGATTTAAGGAGAAAATGATGAAGAAAGCTGTGTTTTTAAAATGTGGTTTTGTCTCTAGTGATATACTAATAGAATTAGTTTCATAGAGAAATTGTAATTGCATATTTGGTGTAACATTCTGGCATGCAGTAACACAAGTTATTGTGGTACATGGAGCCCATTCCATGGTCTGTTATGTAAGCTGAAACAGATATGTTGTTTTTAAAAACGATTTAAGAAATCAATTACATTTCTGGATATGTACTGCTAGAGCTTCATAGGTTGTTTTGAGCCATATTTATAAGGTATTTGAGTGTCTAAGATGTTATGTTTTCCTTTTAAAATGTAAAGTGTTCCTCATGGGGCAAGTGTCTTGTAAATACGCTCCCACTTGTGCTTGGCAAATTTAGATTTTGATTATGGGAGTTACCTAGCCATGTTAATAGTGTCCCAAAAATGGTGCTAGGGCATTCCAGAAAACACTTTCATGTGTCTCAAGGACATTTTTAGTCATTTCTTCATGAATGCAGGTATACAATTGATTTATATGCTGTGTTTAAAAACGAATTTTGAAATCAATTACATTTCAGGATATGTACTGTTAGAGCTTCATAGGTTGTTTGGGGTCATATTTAGAAGGCATTTTAGTGTCTTTGATGTTATTTTTCCCTTTTTAAATGGAAAGCGTTCCTCATGGGGCCCTGAGCAGTTCTTAGCCATGTTATTTAATAGGAAGTGGATAACATGGCTAAGAGCATTTGCTGGAAAATGCATGAATATCGCTGACTTTTCTGCGATATTCATGCATTGCGGCCTTTTTTTTTCGCATTTGTGAGCAGTTCTTAGCCATGTTATCCAATGGGAGGTGGATAACATGGCTAAGAGCATTTGCTGGATAATGCATGAATATCGTTGACTTTTCAGCGATATTCATGCATTGCGGCTGTTTTTAATCGCATTTGTGATAAACAATTACATTTCTTGATATGTACTTTTAGAGCTTCATAGGTTGTTTGGGGTCATATTTAGAAGGCATTTTAGTGTCTTTGATGTTATGTTTACCTTTTTAAATGGAAAGCGTTCCTCTTGGGGCAAGTGTCTTGTAAATACGCTCCCACTTGCGCTTGGCAAATTTAGATTTTGATTATGGGAGTTACCTAGCCATGTTAATAGTGTCCCAAAAATTGGGTTAGGGCATTCCAGAAAACACTTTCATGTGTCTCAAGGACATTTTTAGTCATTTCTTCATGAATGCAGGTATACAATTGATTTATATGCTGTGTTTAAAAACGAATTTTGAAATCAATTAAATTTCAGGATATGTACTGTTAGAGCTTCATAGGTTGTTTGGGGTCATATTTAGAAGGCATTTTAGTGTCTTTGATGTTATTTTTCCCTTTATAAATGGAAAGCGTTCCTCATGGGGCCCTGAGCAGTTCTTAGCCATGTTATTTAATAGGAAGTGGATAACATGGCTAAGAGCATTTGCTGGAAAATGCATGAATGTCGCTGACTTTTCTGCGATATTCATGCATTGCGGCCGTTTTTTTTCGCATTTGCGAGCAGTTCTTAGCCATGTTATCCAATGGGAGGTGGATAACATGGCTAAGAGCATTTGCTGGATAATGCATGAATATCGTTGACTTTTCAGCGATATTCATGCATTGCGGCTGTTTTTAATCGCATTTGTGATAAACAATTACATTTCTTGATATGTACTTTTAGAGCTTCATAGGTTGTTTGGGGTCATATTTAGAAGGCATTTTAGTGTCTTTGATGTTATATATTTTTGGAAATGTTTGTTCTCTGTTTTACAGATTGAAAGTATGAAAAAATATTTTAAAAAGGTAACAAGAATTATAAGGTAAATGTTTTCTACTCTTTTTACCCGCAATGCACTGCTGATGATGTCACTGACACTATCTCTCATTTACTCTCTATAGCTGTCTTTCTTTTTACATTATTCTCTGTTTACTTCCCTTATACTAACTCTTCTTTTTTTTTAAAAAATATTTTTTTGGTTCGCTTCCAGTTCGCGAACCGGTCAGCAAACTTGAAGCGAACCAAAAGAAATAGAGCTTGCCAGAGTGATAAACATTCTAGCAATTTTATTTGAAAGGGGAGGTAGTTCTGAAAAGAACTTTTTTTTTTGTTTTTGTTGTTTTATTATTATTTTTTTTTTTTCTGAACATTTTTTGATTTTTTTGTATTTTTAGAACAGTTTTATGTTTTTTTGTGTTTTTTATGGAGGGGAAACAACAAAAAAACAGGCATTGAAAAGGGCTCAACAGGAGCAAAAAAAAAATTACTGCTTGGGTGCATTAGGGCACTTATGGTTTTCGAACACCATATTAATCAAGTTGACGCTCATGTTCCCATACGACAGCATAGCACCACAATATATACAGGTAAACTTCATATGTTTAAAATTTGGCTGAATGTTTGGCACAGTTTCCTGTGCCTCTCTTCCTGTCAAAGACATTGTTGAGGTAGATCTGGCCACAGGAGTTGTCGGGGGATTGTCTTGTAGGTCCCTTAACTCAGCCCGGCTGTAGTTTAAGGGATGCCACCTGGTCATATGTCGATGCATAGTATAGTTGCCCATACTATATTTTTTCTCTGTGCCTCTAGACAATCTGTAATCACAGATGAGGCAGGTGGCATATTTAGCATTCACCTTCTTCTCCCCTGGAGGGATGGAAAAAAACTGCCAGATGAAACTTGTTTTTCTCTTAGAAACACGGGGCAACTCCGGGATAAATTCTGGTTGATCTCTATCCTCTTCTTCTTCTTCCTCCTCTTCCTCCTCTCTGTTGGAGGTAAATTGACTTGGTGGTCCTCTCTTCTTATGAGGAGGTGGAGGTGGTGGTGGGGGTGCACCAGCTGCAGCAAGTATGGAAGCCATTGCTGAACTCCAGGAAAATGGTCTTTCTCTCACCAAGATGAAAGTCAGAGTGAGGAAAGAAGGAGGGGTTTACATGATTTGGGAAAAGCAAAAGTTCTGAACCAATGAAAAGTGTTATTTTTAGGTCACATGACCTAGTCATACATCATTTGGAAACCAAAAGTGAAATGAACCAATGAAAAGTTTGATAAACAAGTCACATGACCTGTTCCGCTTACGTTACGCGGTGCGCGCCGCGTCCCGGATCGTTTCCGGTTCGCGGTCCGGAGCACTTCCGGGAGCGCTAACGCAGCGCGTCATTAGACGCATTACGCGACAACGTGATACGTCGCGCTTCCGCGACGCGTCACAGTTCCGCTAACGTAACGTTGACCGGTTCGCGGACTAGGTCGCGGCATCAAGATGAGCTAACGGAAAGCTTCCCGGTTCGCGAACTAGAAGCGAAGAAAAAAAATATTAAAAAAAAAATTATTAATAAACATCTAAAATATATTTTAAGATTTAAAGAAGAATACATTTTACAGCTACAGATGTTAGCTTTTAAAAAACCAATGAAATTCACAGAAAAAACCATAGGTTATAGACCATATATAGTTAGGAATTTGCATTTACAAAACCTTGAAAATTCACTGAAAAAACCATAGGTTATAGACCATATATAGTTAGGGATTTGCATTTACAAAACCTTATTTTACTCGCATAAAACCATTGAAATTCCATATATAGTTAGTTGCGCTAACTATATATCGCGCACCCGCAATCCACTGCTGATGATGTCACATATTACATCATTCATGACATGGTCAGTGACATCACTGATGACATCACTGATGACATCTCAAATGACATCACTGATGACATCTCAAATGACATCACTGATGACATCACTGATGACATCTCATTTGACATTACTGATCACATCACTGATGATATCTTTCATGTGATAATACGATGAACCTCTTCAGACTCTAATATAACCTTAGATACAATCAGTGTAAACAGACACTCACAGACTGTCACTCATCCATGCAGTTACTCACACACCTAGTCAGTCATGCAAAGAATCAATCACACCTCCATTTCCTCAACTATACAGTTATACAAACTTTACTTATTCAAACATATACTAACACATATTTACTCTCTTATACAATCCCTGATACAAGTTCACAATGATCCATACAGCCACTCACACATTCACTGGCTCTTATGCACAGTTATTTATATATGTCAACTCTCACATGTACTGTGTTTTACATATGTACTGAGATATACATAGCACTGAGATATCCATTCACTCACCAATACACTCATGCACACAGTCAACCGCCCATACAGCTGTTTCCACATGCACTTTTGAAACCATACATCTAGTGAATCAACTGCTCACACATCTATGCACAGAGTCATACACCTCCCAGCCACCCACACACACACTCAGTCTCCCATACAAATACTTGGGCAACCCATATAGTTACTCATATAGCTACTTATCAACACATGCAACAGTTTACAGAACAACAGACATAATGATGCACAAATTAAGACAGTTTAGTCACTAACCCATGCACTCAGTGAGACACATTTAATCACTCACTCATACAGTCAGTCATGCACCTACTAAATCCTTCATCCAGACAATTATACATCCACTCATTCTTCAATATGTAAGACATATTTTAACTTTACAGAAACATACAGTCACTGGATGTTGTCATCAGTGATGTCATCAGTGATGTCATTTGAGATGTCATCAGTGATGTCATCAGTGATGTCACTGACCATGTCATGAATGATGTAATATGTGACATCATCAGCAGTGGATTGCGGGTGCGCGATATATAGTTAGCGCAACTAACTATATATGGAATTTCAATGGTTTTATGCGAGTAAAATAAGGTTTTGTAAATGCAAATCCCTAACTATATATGGTCTATAACCTATGGTTTTTTCAGTGAATTTTCAAGGTTTTGTAAATGCAAATTCCTAACTATATATGGTCTATAACCTATGGTTTTTTCTGTGAATATATATATATATATATATATATATATATATATATATATATATATATATATATATATATATATATATTACCTACTGGCGGTCGCCAGTAGGTATATATAGTTAGGATTTTTTCTCTATGGAACTTTTGAAAATTCTATGTCTAATAACTTTGGCGTTTGTGGACGGAATCGGCTGACATTTTCAGGAAAATGGCACATTTTGTTTCTGATCAGCCCCTGAAAATTTGGGGGGGTTTCGTCAAGGGGGGGCCGAGAAAAAAGGGGGGTCCCAAAACGCATTTTTCCCATTCATTTTTCCATAGGGCCTTTGGCCTCACTTTTAGCTCGAACGGCTGAATGGATTTACACGAAACTTGGCAAAATTATAGGGACTGTTAGCCCGATGTGCCTTTGCTGGGTCTCAATATATGTGCTCCAGTGGATTTTGAGAAATTAACGTTTAAAAAAACAGATATATCTGTGACAGCGTCCTAGATAGCGCACCAGATCGCGTACTTTTCGCGTAACGGAGCTTTGGGTAGCGAAGCTGATTGGCTCTCCGGTGTCTGTCAACATTCTAAACAGTCCGGTGCGGCCGCCATCTTGTCTCTCGGTAGGATCGAGAGACAAGAGGAGGAGAAAAACGAAGGGGGAATTTAATGAAAGGGGGCAAGGTAGACTCCTCTTGACCCCCTAGGAATGATGTTGGGGTTATTAAAGGGTCCCGTGGGGCAAATAAATAAAATTTGATTTTTCACGGTAGAAGCGCTTCTCGGTTCGCGAACTGGGCCGCAAACTGGTAGCGAATCGGGAATTCGCCATTTTGTGTTTCGATTTAATTAAATTACTAGGTATAAGGGGGTACGGGAGACGTATCCTGACCCCCTATGTTTTCTGAGGGTGGCTGAGGAGGCTCATATATGTTGATACATGTCTTCCAGCGGCTGCGTGTGAGCGTTTTTTTTTTTTTTGCTGCCATGTCATGAATGATGTAATATGTGACATCATCAGCAGTGGGTTGCGGGTGCGCAATATATAGTTATTGCATCTAACTATATATGCGAATTTCAATGGTTTTGTGCGAGTAAATTAAGGTTTTGTAAATGCTAATCCCTAACTATATATGGGCTAAAACCTATGGTTTTTTCAGTGAATATATATATATACACCCATGCACACAGTCAACAACCCATACAGTTGTTTCCACATGCAGTTTTGAATCCATACATCTAGTGAATCAACTGTTGACACATCTATGCACAGAGTCACACACCTCCCAGCCACCCCCCACACACACACTCTCCCATACAAATACTTGGGCAACCAATCAATAACCCATATAGTTACTCATATAGCTACTGATCAACACATGCAGCAGTTTACAGAACAACAGATATAATGATGCACAAATTAAGACAGTTTAGTCACTAACCCATGCACTCAGTGAGACTCATTTAATCACTCTCTCATACAGTCAGTCATGCACCTACTAAATCCTTCATCCAGACACTTATACATCCACTCATTCTTCAATATGTAAGACATATTTTAACTTTACAGAAACATACAGTCACTGGATGTTGTCATCAGTGATGTCATCAGTGATGTCATTTGAGATGTCATCAGTGATGTCATCAGTGATGTCACTGACCATGTCATGAATGATGTAATATGTGACATCATCAGCAGTGGATTGCGGGTGCGCGATATATAGTTAGTGCAACTAACTATATATGCGAATTTCAATGGTTTTGTGTGAGTAAAATATTTTTTTTTTATTCACTCATACAGAACCATTGAAATTGCTCCTATATAGTTAGTTGGACTAACTATATTTCGCGCACCCGCAATGCACTGCTGATGATGTCACATATTAGATCATTCATGACATGGTCAGTGACATCACTGATGACATCTCAAATGACATCACGGATGACATTTTAAAAGTTCTCATTGGATAAATCCAAGACTGCCTACGTTGTTGTTGCACCAATACTGTAATATTACCGGATAAATCCGCTTATTGTCATTTCAACCAATATGGCCTATGAGTCCTGCGTACATCACAACATGTACCTATTCTTATCTTAAATTTAAACCAATTTTCTTTGTATTTCTTTTTTATGCAGTGTAAACACAAGTGGGAGAAGGTCTGTGCAAAAGTGCAAATATAGATATAAAGTGCTAGTGTAGATAGTATAGATTTCGCAATCAATCAAATGCTAATTTAAGGCCAAACCATCTGTTCACAAAACATAGATGAATCTAATTTCTAAAATTCATACATAATTGATAACAGCCACCTTTATCCTAAAAACATTTGATTCTGTATATAATAAATACATTTTGAGAAATCAAAAAGAGAAAGAGGAAATATGATAAAATAATTTGTAAAATCAGAGAGTTAATATATCTACAAGGAGGAAGTACTTCATTGAACTATTTACATACAATTCCACTTGTGATTTGGAACCACCATATTGCAGCTAAAGGATGTTATTACAGAAAGCTGTGCATATCCTCTGTGGTATTCAAACCATTGGGCCATTTACAATCAAGCTCGATAATATATTTGGTTTCAAGTTGACGGAGTTGGCGCTCCCTATTGCCACCTCTTCTTTTCTTAGCCACAGCATCTATTACGAAACAAGACAAGCAATTGATATTGTTTGCATGTACCTTCTTAAAATGTCTTGCAACAGGATATGTTGCGTCACTGTGGAGAATGGCCCTTATATGCTGCAGGATCCTGACGTGCACCTGTAGCTTCGTGCTACCCACGTAGCTAAGCCCACAGGTGCACGTCAGGACATATACAGCATATTCGGTTTTGCAATTGTAGTTTCCCGATATCACAGTAGGAGTGGAACTGAAAGTTGTGGATTATGTTGACATGTTGCAACCAAATTTGCAAGCACGACATGACGTGCATTTTATGAAACCCTTCTTTGGTGCCAACCAAGTAGTGACTTTTTTGACCTCAGGTGATACTCGGTCCAGTACTGTGCCCATGGTGCTACTTCTTCTAAATGTAATAACAGGTTTAACTGCAATTTTATCTCGAAGAATATTATCTGTTAGCACTACTGGCTAATGCTTGTTCAATATAGTTCTAATCTGCCGTACTTCCCTGTTATAAGTAGAGATTAGTCTTGGAGTATTCATACTTGTGGAGATAACAGCAGTATTAGGGACTGATGAGGTGTCTATATCAGGAGCGAATAGGCTCATTCTAGATTTAGTTTTGGCCTTATCAATTGCATCCTGTAAGATTTTATGTGAATATCCCCTTACTTTAAGTCTGTCAACCAGCTCTTGTTGACATTTATTAAACTCTTCCTCATTGCTGCAAATACGTTTTATCAGTAGGATTTCTCCATACGGAATGCTAGCAATGAGGTGTTCCGGATGAGAGCTGGTTGCATGTAAGGTGATATTACCAGAAGTCACTTTTCTGTGAACAATACTTTCAAATTTTTCATTGTGGACAAAGACCTTAACATCAAGGAATTCTATTTCCTGTTTGTAAATGTGGGAGGTGAATTTAAGATTATAGATGTTATTATTAATCTTATTTATAAAGCGAACAGCTTCTTCTTCACTCCCCCGCCAAAGTACGAACACATCGTCTATGTACCGAAGGTATGATCTTATGTGTGTCTGATATTCCACCTGAAAGGCGGTTTTGAGGACCTGCTCCTCCCACCAGCCCACATGTAAACATGCGTAGCTGGGGGAGAAGCAGGCCCCCATCGCCACTCCTCTCACCTGTTTGTATATATCTTATATATATTAAAAGTGTTTTGGTACATTTTTATTGATTGTTGAATTATTTTGGTGATATTATTGTCATTGATATTCTGCGAATCGATATTTGTGACATAATATAGTTGTGTTAATATTATAGTTCAAAATCAATATTTTTAACAATATTTTTGTTCCAAATATGTGTGGTTTTAATAGCTAATTATAGGAAGTCAATATTTCTGTGATCGATATTTAATTTTCAATATTTTTGTGTTTAAATGGATCCATATTATGCTAGTGATCTGACTCAGCATGTCTGCTTCACCAAGTCATGACAAGGTATTGGGAAGCCAGCAGGCAACATGGAATCCTACCACCCATTCTCATTACAGAAATGTCTCTTGTACCATGGGGGCCTGACTAATGTTGCAGTACTCAAAGTTCTACATTTGACTGTCACTCTTCCCAGTCCCCACGGGGCTATTAAGGGAGTGTGCCATCACTTTCAGGAAAATTACATCCTCCTCTACAAAACATCAATACAAGACCAAGATTAATTATAAATAGTTGATTCTTATACTTACTGTGCCACAGGTGGAGCTCGAAATCTTAAAAATGTTTTTTATATTTTCGGCAATGGCCACTAATTCTTCATCTTCATAGTCAAACCGATCCCCAAGGAGAACAGAGCTGATGTTGTTGCAGACCGACCGGCTCAGGAAAAATTCTGGATTAAAGTGGGATGCTAGAGATGGGATAGACAAACACAATAAAATACAAAATGTGTAAAGGAGCTTGGTTTAGTCTGAAATTGCTAATACGTTTTAAATTGGAATCATACCATAAACATTGAATGGTTGTAGAGTGCAGAGAAAATTACTACTTTTTTTCTAGCAGTATGGGGTTTAACTCTGTTTTACCCATCCTAACGCTAATATAACTTAATTGATTAATAATTTTCAAGAAAAACATTCACTTGAACATTTAAACAGCAAGGAAAAACCTTTTGATATGGTTTTTGTCTGACTCAATTCTATTTATGCATGCACTATAGTCACAAAATACTGTGCGATCCCTGTACAGTGCAACAATGTTTTATATATAAAAATAAGGAACCTGTATGTTACAGCTTTTGGAAAGAAGCACCACAAACATTTTCAGGTGAAGACAACAGCTAGAAGGGTAAAGCAAAATAGGACTTTTGCTCCTTATAAAGCTATTTGGCGTAACTTGCGTCACAAAATGGTGCTCAAGTTAAGGTTTACAAAGCCTAACTTCTATATCTGGTAAGTTCCCATACTCTAAAAGGCAGGGGTGTGTGTTTCCCAGAGCTGGGCCTCAAATCTGCGCACTCTGTAAACCTCTATAAAGGCTCATTATTTCAGCGGTCCACCTTCTTTCCAATATTATAAGGCAAATTTCACCTCATATAAGTATGGCACTGATGGCGCAGCTGGGAACCTCCAGGGAAATCAGAAAGGGTATCTTTCTAATAAATACTTTTCCGAAATGATTTATTAATAATCTAACTTCTCCACTGAATTTGATTTTTTAGTAATCATTAGGAGTTGTAGTTGAACCATTTCTTTAGCTTATTTCAAACATGAGATAGCAAAATGAATACATTTATCAGCACTATAGTTTTCCTCCATAGGAGAGTTAGGGTCTTCCATTGTAAAAATAGCTTTTGGGATCTTATCACAGTGGGGACATGCCAATATTACATTTCTATATGTCCTACTTTTAAAAATTCAGCACAATACATTAAGGCAGGGCCAATGCAGTTATGCAGCAAGTGAGGCCGAAGTTACCTTTGATGTCCGTAGGATGCATTGGCACACAGACCTAGGAAGAGAATACTGGCATACCCACAGAAGGTGTCTCGCAACACGCTCTTCAAATATATCCAATTCAACTACACGCACAGGACATACTCAACACCGTGCAGAATCAGGGCCATCTAATGGGGTGAATCCAGACCTTGACCCGGTGCACATCACTAGATGCAGTCTCCAATCATATGACAGGGGAGTACACCCAGCTGCAGGTATACTGGATGAAGGTCCTGTCGAAGCTCAAGGTACTCTGAACAGCACTGTTGAGAATTATATAGCCTTTTAGGGGCCTTCCTAGACCCAAACCTAAAAGGGTCAGAAACAGGTTCCTTGACTTAGCATTAATATTACAGAAGAGACGAATAGCAATGGCTTGAAAGTTAGATGCGGGTCCTAAAGTGTAGACCTGGATCAGGAATGTGATGTTTTAGGCTCGAGCCCTACAGATGAAGAGACCCATGGGGCATGCAGGAGACCTATAGCAGACCTGTGGTCAGATGTGGTGGATGAGTGGGAGCAGTTCTCGATGCCGAGACCCAGACAGGTTACCCTTGGGACACTGTTAGGTGCGATGACCCCGCCCTGTTTGTGTAACTGAGACACCTCACTGAGAGGACATAGGAGAGGGGGATGACCAGACTGATGACCGCTGGGGGGGGAGGCGGGGGGGATACCCCGGTGGAATGCCACCAGGCAGGTGCCGGGTTATTACACAATGAAGAGTCGGCCAGACACAGGTGGGCCCAGATGGCCCCCCTCTCTCGACTGAGACAGAACTCACTGAGCTCCCAACAACAGAATAGGAGACATAAATTACCACATGACGGTGGTTTGAAAGTTATGGATTATCACATGGTATACCCGGTAATCCCAGACTAGCAAGCAATCAGAGGGGTGACACAGTCCCCCAGTTGACTCAAGTCCATGAGATAGTAGCGATACCTGGTGAGTAGGACCAAGGGCTGTCCTGGCTAGATCAATCTCACACTTAATTCATATGGTTGATGGGTAGACCTGGGGCACAATCGTAAGAGCTGCAGACATTCTGTGTTATTGGGGATGAAGTCACTGAATCGTAATCACAATGTGTGTAAAAAGCAATACTATCGTTATTTACTTCTTGTAAAATGATTGTCATGTATATTTGATAAATAGCAATAAAAAATAAGTGTTAAAAAAATTAGGCCCAAATTATGCGGCAGGGTTTACTAAATTATCTGGCGAGAAAATTCAAATTGTGCAGCAAAATTGGGAACATTTTGTGAGCAGTTCATTATTTTATTATTTATAAACATGTTAACACCGTCTGGACAAAGAATTCACCTTATTAGTACCAATTTAGCACCCAAATGCATCAATATGTAACTGAAAGGTGAACAGTCTACCTTTATAAAGGGCCTTCTGCAGAACACATTGCAGCCTTTTTTGTAGCTTTTAATCCAGGTGAGCTAAAAACAATTGTTTTGTTAAAATCTGAGCATTATGTTGTATATGAAGGATTATGTGGCACATGCAGCAAATCCAAAATTATGGGGAAAAAGCAGTGGCCGCAGATTGCATCATTTCGCAACCCTTAACGCAACGCTGAAGATTCCGGTCCGTGTTTTGCTGTCTGTTCAACCGTTCGAGAGACGAGACCAGAGGAGTCAGGCTGCGAGCAGGCGTGAGCGCTGAGCCTAGCACTGAGAGAACAATGCCGCCGCAAGCCGCAAGTCTGTTGCCCAGAGATTACCACCGCCAAGAAAAGCCGCGGAGAAGGGAAAATATTACCGCGTGGCTGGTAGCCGCTAAACTGCAAGCCGGGACTACTCGGACTTACCCGGTGAGTTGGAGAGCCGGGGCGGTCAGTAGGGCACGGTGCATAAGGTGCATACAGAGTCGGCTGGTGGGCGGGCGCACGAACTGAGTCCGGTACCTCGAGCCTGAGCCTAAACTCCGAGCCCCTGAGTGACTCACGAGAGAGGCTGCTGCAAGGCACCTGGGCACATGACCCCTGGCCCCCACAGGGGGGCACCACGTATGTATTTAGCCTACGACACCTACAGAACCTGGTGCATCGGAATTCTGCCCCTGTGAGAGGGGGGCTTGTGAGAGGGCACGCCCGCGGAGCAAGCGGAGGAGGAGTGAGCGTGGAACCAGACTTCCGTAGCCTTGACTCCTCTACACCACAACATCTTGAGACACAATCTCCGCCAGTGGTGAGCGGTGGGTGTGCTGCTTCCAGAGCTTTGTTTCTCGCACTTTTCTTGCACTTTCCTCACCCTACCGCCCCTTGCCAGGCACTGCAATCGAGAGGAACTGCCAACAAGGAAAGGCACTATCCAAACCTCAAACTACCTAGCAGGGATTAAGGAGTTGTGGGGGACGCGCCCTGCAGCTCCTGTAACCCAGAGGCTCGCATAGGGGTGAGCCGGGGGAGCTAGGAGTGGAGCTGCGCCCGCGTCTGCATCTGAGACAGTTTGGTCCAGACCCAGTGTGGACCCAGTTAGTGTAGACCCAGTGTCACTTGCGAGAGGAATAAGCAGAGTAAGCAGAAGGACCAAGGACTGAGGATTGGGAGGTAGGGCGAGACAGTTGTCAGGCGGCAGTCGCTGACCCTACCCGCCTCGGCTGGTGTCGGTTCTGCAGGCCCCAGCGCCCTTATTTACCTAAGTTGTGGCTCTGCAAGTTAAAATTCACCACTAGCAACCAGCTACTAGCCACCAGCTACCCAACTATCCAGCTAAACAGCTAAACTCGTCCTGGGCCAGCATGAGGTCCGGAAAAGTAAGAAGGTCCATTACAAAACCAGTATTAAAACGAAAAAAAGGGGCCACAAGAGACGTTGGAGCCACCCCACCACCAACAGAGAAAGATCTCTGTAAAATAAGTACCAATAAGGGAAAGGCCAATTCGATCGACACCAACTCTGTCAATGAAATCGGCGACGCCACGGGCTGCCCTTGGTTCAAGGGCACGGCGGCCATTCAGGACAATAATTTAGAAATCGCAACGGACCCACGGAGCGCAACAAAACCAAGAAAGCTAACAAAATGAGCGAAAAGAGAAAGAACCGAAGATCTCATAACCATTGATGGAGAACCAGCTAAAAAAACTTCATACTCATTTGCGTTTCTAAAACATCCAGGGGCTGCATTTTTCACATACAACGGAAACCTAGAAGGCCTACCAACTCCATTGGAGCCCGGAAAGATAGAATACCCACCGTTACATGATCAAAAAATACTGGAAACAGAGAAATCGCCAAAAACTACTGTAGTGGATATACACACCGCTAACATACATACGATATCAATTGAGAGCAGTATAAACAACGAAGAAGACAGAACACTATACTCATCAGTAGATATGCCAGTGGAGATCAACAATCAACCAGACACCGAATTGACAAACCCTCAAGGCATACAGACATAGCTCAGTAGGATGAAAACAGAAAGCTCCCCAGACAAGGCCACAACACTCAGCGGGCCAAGTACAGACAGAGCATTAGGTGCCTTCTCTACTCTAGAACAACACGACCCACAGGACTGGGGAGATCAACAAACAGCTCCGCCACCGCAAAAATCTCAGATTGCGCGGGACGCAAGGACACTAACAACACGACAAAACAGCATCCCTTCACCAACGCCGAAGAGTGTACAAGACGGCTCCCAAATGGCCCCAGACGAGCAGAGTGACACGGGCCGCCCTAACACACCAAAAAATCGGCAAGGGGAGATTCCACACCTTACAGATGGTGACATGTCTTTGCTTGCAACACAGGAGTAGCAAGATCTAGTGGCGGTATGCAATCTAAAACCCACTACAACCCCAAGTACCAGGAGTTCAGAGAGCATGAGCAAAAGCTCGTTAATTACCTTCTGGGCAAATCTAGTAAACACAATACAACTATCAGCAGCAGCCTTACAATATCAATCAGAGAAACTAGACATGCAGTTAACAGTACTGCAAACACTAGCTGAATTCACTTCAGGGATTGAGAAGAAACTAGGCGACTTAAACGGCTTAATAAAAAGGGGTCAGGAAGCAGCAGAATTCTCTGCTATAGCTAAACTTAAAATCCCGAGAGCAACGGATCTATTAGAGACAGCGATAGAACACCTTGGGCACGAGGACGTCACAAAGGCAAAATGCTTACACCAGCAGGAAAAACTCAAAACAGAGTCTGACTCATGTAGCATAACACGGAGCTACACTGACAGCTGGTCAAGGGCCACGCTACAAAACGTGAAACAGTCGGCCCTGGAGCAGGACATGGAACAAACTCAAACAAGGGCAACCTCAGCCACAATTGACAGCACCATTGACCAACCCCCCACCGGGGCAAACCATCTTGAACAAACCACAGCCGGAGTATCGAGAGACTCTTCAACAAACAAGACAGACACACTAATATTTGCCCCAGAGTACAAATCTAGGGGCAGAATGGACATCCTGAATAGAGGAAATATAATCAAATTAATCACATCTATCAAAGGTCTGGAAGTCATCACCACAACCGACTTACAAATTGAATTCCAACCTGTACTCGACCAGTTAAAACCAGAAACTTCAAAGAGAACATGGGCATCAACTGATCTGGTTGACCGGATTTTAGGAGAGCTTAACAAATCCTCTCAATGGGGAATAAGGCTGGAACCAGGTAGAAGGCAAGCCTACCCAACACCGTTCTTAAAGGAGAGTGAGAAAGAACACCCGCCCAAAGCCACATCTATTTTAAAAGGAGCCCTCAGCCAGTCACCAGGCTGCCAAGGGAGGTCCTTATACACCAAAACGGTAATAACGAAATGCATAGCTCCTAATCCAGACATAATACAGCGAATAATAACAAACAGAGGTGGGCAGTGACAAGGATCCCCAGCGCAGGCCTCGACATGCATAACATTGAACAACTTCAGAGTATGTATCTGGAATATCAATGGCTTGGCTGACAAACTGGATGATCAAGAAACATTAAAATATTTAAGAACATTTGACTTGATACTACTTCAAGAAACCTGGGAAGAAGCTGAGACAGCCCTCAAAGGCTATATGACACAATTTGTCCCAACCACTAGGACATCATCTTTTGGCCATAGCTCAGGTGGATTAATGATCTTTGCCTCAATACCCACAGTAGGAGCAATGGAGAAAATAACGATTAAAACTACTGCTCCTAACGTCATACAGGCGACTGAGATAATAATTAATACCAGAAAGCCATACCACCGCCTGGTAATAGTTAACTCCTACATACATCCGAAGCACAGACGGAAAGGTTCAAGAGAGCTGGTCAAAGAGACCGCTAGAATTATGGATGAGGGGGAAGCTGAACATGTAATCTTGGCAGGAGACTTTAACCTCTTTCTTTTTGGAACCGCAACGGATGATGACTTGGATCACGATCTTAACAGAGCCTGGGGAATACCAACTCAGGCTCAACCATCTCTAACCAAACAAACCACTTGCTCAAACCAACTGTTAAGAGGGCTAGAGCAACTAAACCTAAGGGCGCTAAACAGCCGGTACAAAGAAGACACCCCTCCAGCATCAACCTACCACTCGGCAGCAACTTCCTCCTATCTAGATTACAAATTTGCTACTCTCCCTCTATTTGACACTATCAAATCATTTAAGCTGGGTGTTAGTGACCAAAGTGACCATTTGCCACAAGAAATCGTTCTAAGGACAACCAGAGAAAACCCCACGGAAGTTAGGGCATGCGCTAGATCTGAATACACATCAGACTTCAAACGCATAAGATACAAACAACACAACATCGAAGAACTGTCTTCAAGCGCAAAGGAGCTTACTCACCAGTGCATTTTGGTTATAAACCCAATAGAGTCCTGGGAGCGGTATACAAAGACTCTGGGGACCAAATACGCTACAAAACTAAGGCCACTCAAAGGCAAAACTCCTAAGTGTGTATTGAGCAAGACAAACACGCTGGAGATAAAAAGAATTAAACGGAATATAAAGCAAACTCTGAACCAACTCCGTACACAGCCTGAAAAAGGGCCTTTGCAAGATGCTCTACGCAGCTTAAAAGCGAACCTAAGAAAGGCAACCTGGGAAATCAAAAGACAGGCGAACGACAAGCTCTGGGAAAAAATAAAGTACGATTCGAAACAAAAAACAGTGCTAAATTTTGGCAAACAATTCACAGCTTGCAGCGGCCGGGTCATCAAGGAATAAACTCCTACATATCAGAGGCAGTTTGTGCTAATTTCCTGCACAACCTCGTCAACGCAAGAAACAGCCAACAATCAGAAGGACAACGAAACAGGAAAGACTGAAAGAGGGTCCAGAAACCCTAAGGAAAACATAACGGGAAAATACGACCAAAAGAACCCTGATGAGGCAAAGAACAACAGCACACTAACAAGCACCACAGAGAACAAAATCAACTTAACAGTGGATTGGATAAAAACTCAAATAAAGAAGGGGAAAATGGAAGGAGCTCCAGGCCCAAACGGAATACCACCGATAATATTTAAATACAACATTGAATTCTGGACCAACACACTACTACCACTCTTTGCGGGCATACAGGAATTAGAAACCTGCCCCGAATCCTGGCAAGGATTGACCATAAGCCCAATTTACAAGCAAGGAGACAGGAGTGATCCTTGCAATTATCGGTTGATCGCTCTACTCGACATAGAAGCAAAGTATTATGCGGGCATTTTATTGCATGAATTGACATCTCGGGCAGCTTCAAAACACATAATCCCGGCAAATCAAACAGGGTTCTGCAGAGGACAAGGAACTACTACCAATGTCATGGCACTAACTCTGCGGCCAAAGTAGGAAAGAACTCCCTGTTTTTATGTTTTATCGACTACAGCCCAGCCTTCGACCATGTGGACCGGGGCAAACTCTAGCGAAAGCTTGACAAATGGGGAATACCGCAACCCCTCCTGAGGCAATTAATCCTACTCCACACTAACACCTGGGTTAAGATTAAGCTGGGAGACGGGACGCACCTCTCCAGGAGAATCAACACCTCTAAAGGACTAAAACAAGGGTGCGTCCTAGCCCCTACTTTGTTTAATCTTTTCGTGGCAGACCTACCAGGGGAACTGGACAGCATCAAATCACACGCCCCACGGTAGGGGGACATCACGCTGTCCAACCTCCTCTACGCTGACGACCTGGTTCTAATAAGTCGAACTCAGATTGCCTTCAGCAACTTTTAAACAATACCAGCACATTTTCACAGCTTAATGGATTAAAAATCAACCTAAAGAAAACAAAAACCATGGCTGTGAATTATAAGAAGGCCAGGAAAAACTGCTGGTAACTGGACGGACACAAATTGGACCATGTAGCGTGCTACAAATATCTGGGAGTCCTAGTAGACAGCAGAGGCTCGTCTAAACCGCAATTAGAGACGTTGCATCGAAAAGGCACAATGAGTTGCTTTGCGATGATCCCCTTGAAGAAAATATTGCCAGATTACACGCTTGACCCGCTTCTACAAGTATTGAGAGCTCGCCTACAACCGATGCTAACATATGGGAGTGAATCAACTCTCGGAAAAGATGCTCTTACCCTTGATAGAGTAATCAGCAAAACCTTCAGAACCATCTTTCGGCTACCCAGCTATGTATCTCCTGCCCAAATCCGTCTGGAGTTCGGGGTTCAAAAACAGACAGTGGAAAGAAGGACAGCTTCATAAAATGCTGGCATAAGATTAGAAATGCAGAGCAAGGCACCCTAAATGCCCACCTTTGGACTGAGCTGCAGCGAAGAGAATCTTCATACGCAAGGAAGTATCTGATGGAATCGTTAGAAGTACGTTAACTGTCTGACCTCTGGAACACCTCAGTAGATCACAAAAGCTTCAAAAAGCTAGTAACAAAGGTTACAAAAATAACATCGCTATTAGAGGACAAGGAAACTCTAGCAAAAAAGGCACATGGATGGACAGTCTTAAACAACTATAAAACACTAAAGACCCAAGCGTATACGGATCACGGATTCAAACAGAGGACTAAAGAGAAATTTTTAAAACTACGATTCGGTATACTACTAATTCTCCCTCACCTGGCCCCATGGAAAAGGAACTAGGAAGACAAAACTTGCCGTCTCTGCAGTGCAGGACCTGTAGATTTAATCCACATAATATGTTTCTGTCCAATCTTAATGGACAAAAGGAGATCCTTATTACGCATAATATGGAACCAGAAGGGCATCAGAACCTGCAGGCACGCAGTCATGTTATGTTTCAATCTGCAGGAGACCCAATTAAACTGCAGACTTACAAAAATACTTTGACGCAGTGACGGAGAGAATTAAGGAGACACAAAATGAGGAAACAGAGTAACATTAAGACACTGCCTCCGAGCACAACCATATGTCCGCAGCTCAAACGAATAATAACAAAAATGTAAACTGTTAATATGAACTGCATAATTTTAACTCCTGATAATTAATTTTACCTTTGACACGTATCTCTTTTAAAGCTGTGTACTTTAAATTGTGAGTTTTAATTAACTAGAGAAGTGTGGCTCACTGGTTAGAGGAGGCAGACCTGGAAGCAGAGGACAGCCCGGGACCAGGGTTCAATTCCCAGCTCGGCGGGGTCTTGAGTCCTAAAATGTCCACGGACTCGACAATTCTTGCTCCGGTGCCTACTCGATTCACGGGTTCACACTCTGCGACTCTGGGCAATAGCTTGCTTAATCTCCACAACGGCCCCTCGCGGCGGGATGCCTGGCTTTCACCTTGCGGATACCCTGCCGGGGTTATCTCACAGGGGAATACCAGGACGGGTTCCCTAAGCAAGCGCTTAGAAACCGCTCGGTGATTTGCACTATATAAATTCCTGTACATTTACATTTACAACTATGCAATAAACTTATCTTATCATTTCTGTGGTCCTACTTTTGGGATACACTGCCTATTTAGGTGTGACCTATTAATTTTTCAAAGGGAGGCTTTCTTCTTATCAAATTGGTTATTTTAACAGGTTGAACAGCAGGTTTAAACTTCAGCAGTCAGCCTACATTGGTGGACCTGAAATCATGTTTTCCTTTTCACACCATTGGATGGCACAATAAGGACTTCTGTTCGCAGGTGGCCTTTAGCTTACCATGACATGGACATAGTTTCTACAGCATATACTATAGCCTTACAGGACAGGTACTTATGCAAATTAGGGATCCGTCTATATGCTTTAAGAGCTACAGGACATTCATTGGGCACTGGACAGCAGTGCATTAGTATGCAGAGTCCAAAAACTAGCAATAAAATAAATCACAAAATGGGGCAACCATGGAAAAAAGCAATTTTCCTAAACCTAAATTTAGTTAAGATTCCCTGAGCATATTGTATATCTCTGTATTATACAATAAAGTTTCCAATCATAAATTCAAAAAAGGAGTTAAATAGCATTCAATATGAGTCTGTGGTTTTTTATTTTCTTATTTCTGTGATTTTCCACAAAGGCATATTCTCCACTTCCAGATAATGTAATCAATACATCCTTCCAGATAATGTAATCAATACAGCCAACACGTGTGTTTCGTCTATAAAGAATTGTCCAAAAGACTTCATCAGGGCTAGAGCAACTAATTTCTCGTGGCCTTCTCACTAATATTCACCGTTTTCAAAGAAACAAATATAATTCAATCCAATCTCCATTAATTCACGTAATCCAAAACTCAATTCTTGGCACATTGGCCGAGCATCCACCTCATATATCATTTATCCAGACTGTCAATCTCTGTATCTCAGAAGGAAGACTCCCTGCGTGTATAAATCTGAGCGATTGTGGAGCGCAGGGGCGAAAGCCCTGCAACCTTGATGTTCGGGACACCCATTACAACCAAAGTGTCTTAATGGACCAACAGAAGATCAATTAATGAGGAAGAAACCCATATAATAGAATATATTTGTGAAAGGAAAATAAAGGCCTATGCTGACCAGTGCCAACATGCAGAATATGTACTTTCACTAGAGGATATCGAATGCTTGTCTGTCAGTTTAGAAAATAACAATCTGATGCTCCCTTTGATGCTGAGCCATTTTATGTGATAAACACCAAAAGACACAAGGCGACTGCCCAGAGTCCTGGAAAAGTCTATTAAGTGAAATTCCTTTCATTTCTACATGTGGCTTATTATTCATCGGACACTGATGTCAATGTAGAGACTGGGTCCAAAAGGACAAGTGAAACCCCGACTGCTGTTCCTGCATTACAAAAACTGATTACGTACATTTCTACTGCCTGTCTCCAGGTTCTGAAGACACTGTCAAGACAAAGGGTCAGAGGACACTGAAGAATCATTGAAGAGCTATAATTGTGTATTTATTTGTAAAGAAATTATATATTTTTATTTAACATAGGGGAGATGTAGTGTTGTGCGAGTTAGCAATGACAGAACCCTATTGGCTCCTGATAGATTCCATAGAACCATGAAGTAAGGGTTAGAGCGTAATGAAGTGAATACAGGTTTAGAATGTTGAGTTCGCAGTTGAACATAAACAAATAAAGACCTGTAATTCTAAGTTTTGTGTGTAGCGTAGTCATTGGCAGGTACCCAGGCTGGGGAGGATGCTACATTAAGTAACAGCACTGAAATAGCTCTGTGTTTCTTGGGAGAACTGCAGCTATCTTGACCTTAACTGTGGCTTGCCATACATCCATCTTTCCAATACGACTACTGTGTGAAAATATTAAGTGGCTAATATAGAAACATATCCATTTAAGTGAAAGATACAATGATGTCACATTGAGGCGAAACTGGAATCTGTTCTTGTGGGAGAGATTTATATTCAGCATTGGAGGTATTTATAAACTGTTAGCTTTCGAGGATTGATAACATTGAGAAGAAATCATGACTAGAAAGATTAAGAGGAGGCTACTGTGGCGCAGCAAATGTTACACTAACTTCACTTGTTTAGTGTCAGGAAGTATGGGCAGCAAAGGCACCAGTGCCTTAGAGCTAAGCAAGAGAGGGACGAAGTATTAGAATTTTGCCTGTTTTCAAATTTTCCTAGGACATAATGGATCGTTCCACCACTGTTCTTACTGGAGGTAACAAGCCTATAATGTCTACCTCCCAGTGATCTATTTCAACCACCATGACACGCCCATCTTATTTTATTATATTTATGCTTTTATAGAGCATTGGTGCTACTCAGAGGTCACTTCACAACCTCTCAATAACTAAACAGCTGGATTTGCCCCCAGGTTTGTTAAGTTGTAGCTTTGCTTGATGCGGTTTCATGTCACAATAATCAAGAAGCAAAATATTAACCTGTAACTATATTGAGTCAGGATAACTACCACTAAATATTCAAGTTTTTTATAGACTAGTGTGGGTTTACAAGTCTTAACTTCATATCATCAAGGTATATAATTGTGTAAGTAAAACTATTAAATCCATATATTCCTGCATTGACAATATAGTGGTAGTTTTAATCCTGCACATGGTAATGTGCAAGAACACCCTTGATGAGTTAGTCAAACAAACATCTTATACACTAGATTTTGAATCACGTAATTTGCAATTATCTATCACTGCTTACTGGTAGTAGCTATGTTAACTACAGGTGAACTAACACATTTATGGAGAGGACCCATCAAAGACTACCCATCATCTCTCTTTTATAGTATACCGCGACTTGTCAACAGATATATACAATCATACAATAAATGCTATCTGCCTTCCAAAGCAAGTTCTCCCAATGTCTGAGAACCACAGGGACCATTTCTGTCTTTTCTTTTTGACCAACAGATACTAACATTTCGTCTCTTTAAACGTTTTGATCAAGCAGGAAACTTCCTCCTGGATTCTCTCCTCCAAACTCCTCTTTCCCATTCCAAAGGTTGTCAAGGCAAGGATAGCAAATTGGCGAAGCTCCTTCCACTTCTGTCCCTGGCTGAAGCCAATTCCTTGAAGATGGAAAATGGAAAGTTAGTTGTTTATTTAATTACAAATTACAAAAAAGTTATAACAGTTACAACTTAATGAACTCTGACCACTTTCTATTCATGCTAACAGTAATTCAAGTAACATATACAGCTTAGAAAGGTGGCAGAGATAAAGAGGATCATATTTAGTTTGGCATGCAGTCTACAAGCCTTCCACATCAGCAGAAGCTCCTTACATGGCAGACAGGCATATAGAAAAACAGTGATAGGGACTGCATTTTAAATAATACAGGAGTACACAAAATAATGGGGGATGCAATGCAATGCTTGACTTAATCTCAGCCAGAGCCAGCTTTAGGGAAGTGTGAACGGGGCCAGGACACCGGACTGGGCACCAAGCTCAGGGTGGCCATTGTGTTTTATAATATCTTATGAGTTTAAAAGCAACAGTTGTAGAGTTCCTTGTGTGGCCAGCAATGTTAGGCAACAACAAAAATGGCAAGATTTCTCTGGTAATGAATGTACCTGTTGGAGACAGATCAGAGTTTTGTCAAATGGCAGTTTCAACTCATTATAAAGCAGCGCAGAGGGTTAATATGCCTGCTGCAAGGAAGGTGTACCATGCGGATCACAGACTGTATTTTATGTTGCTAGCTCAGTGACTTACTGCTTTTGTCACAGAGACATCTTTTTGTTACTTGCAGTTCATCAGTGACAATCCTAATAGCACATTGAGCTAAACACTGTCATCAAAGAGTTGCATGCAAACTGCACTGTATAGGGTAGAATTTTGGTATTTCCCCCAGTTGTTTATTATCCCAATGTTGTTAAAAAAGGGTTAATTGAGTTAGAAATGTATTATATTAGTAAAGCCACCCACAGTATTATGTTTCAAATCCTTAGTTTGTCCTTCTCTAGACCAAGATCTCTTGAAATATACTACCTACAAGTATGAATGACATGTGACTCCTATACATTATAGTCCTCCCTGTCTTATGTAACATTTCCTAAACACTGTTATGTTATCAGGATCTGTAAAGCACAAATTTCACCTGCGCAGTATCCCAGTGCTGGAGCAGGTGTGAATGTCATCTGCTAGGTGTTAGTTAAAGAGCCCGGTCACCAGCTTATTGCTGAATTGCAGAAGTGAGGATAAGGCTCAAATGTTCAGATGGAGATTGTTCCAAGTTTTGGGTGTGAGATAGGAGATGGCTATGCCTACTGTTCTGCTTTTGTTGATGTAAGGGATGTGTGAGAGAGAGAGAGTGAGGCAGAGCATACATGATCTGGTGGAAGGGGAAGCGACTGTTGAAGCAGGCTGGCCAATGTTGTGCAGTGCCCAGTATGTGTTTGTGAGGAGTTTAAATTGGCAGTGTTTGGGTATCGTAAGCAAGTGGAGATCTCTGAGGTGATGCATAATGTGAGTGGAATGTGGAAAATACAGGGTGAGTCTAGTAACTGCGGTCTGCATGGTCTGAAGTTGGTGGAGGAGGTCGTTGGGAATTCCGGCATAGAGTGCACTGCCGTAGTCAAGTCTGCTAGTGACTAGGGCTTGAGTGATGGTACATCTGGTGCTCTTGAAAAAATCCATCTAAAGATTTGTGGGGAGGATGAGTAGTGTGTGGACGCACGAGGAGCTAACTGTGTTCACCAGTGCGAACATGTTGAGTTTGTCATCTAAGATTATTCCCAGGTTGTGGATGAGCTTTGAAGGCAATGGTATTGGACTGAGCTCTGATGGGCTGTATGACATCACCACGTGTTTCTTTACCACACACATTTTTATAATACAGAGTTTACAGTGCATTCCTCCAGCGATTCCCAAGGCCCTAGGCCTCTTCACTTTCCTCTAGGTATCTCTTATACCACTTTCTTAGTATATGGTTTAGGTGGCCCCTAGGGCTCATCCATATTGTGCAACTTTTGTGTATTTTAAACTGTCTTGTGATTTAACGCTTGTGCTTCTGTGCTCATAAAGAGTCCAGGGGATTTTATAGTTAATAAATCAATATATATTTTCAATATATATCTGTGTGGTGTCCCTTTCATTTGGTATTCAAGGGGGTTGTGTATGGTATAACAGCTGGCTTCACATGCCTTTCAGAGTTTAGCCTAAGACTGCTTTGTCCACGTTACCACTAGGATAACTGGTCTACAAGGTTGAATTACAACCATCATCATAAGGGTTGCTTGGCATGGTACAAAGTGATCACTAAGAATTAGTGAGCATTATATACCAGGCCAACTTCTCACAGGCTGTATGACATCACCACGTGTTTCTTTACCACACACATTTTTATAATACAGAGTTTACAGTGCATTCCACTATCACACATTTACATTCACTCGCATGTGAAATACCTTTACCACACAATTTATTACCATGTATACTTTTACCACGCTTACTGTTACAGAAAAAAACAGTCACAGTCTAGAACTGCTCCTATTTTAAAAAAATTATATAATACATCTTAATACGTTATTGTAAACAAAATATATATATTTAAACAAAATTACATTTATGTCAATTATAGGTTTACTTCTGTTTTTAAATTGTATATTTTTTGGGGTAGACCCCCAGCCACCCTTATTTAATGACACTTACAAATATATAAACTACTTACTACATACTCCTCAATACAAACATATGCATTGTAAAGACTTGTGTGGTAAAGACTAGGATGGTAAAAGTAATTGCAATGTAAAAGATGCATTGTAATTGCCTTTTTTAGTTAAAACTTCCCAGTAAAGTCTGTTCCCTGCTCGGATGGCCTCTAGGTGGTATCCCAGGGGGAGCTCTTGTTCCCGAAGATCATCATTTCTTATTTGGCTGCATTGAGTCTCAGGCAGTTGGTTCTAATCCATTTTGCTACAAGAATCATGCATTTGGTGAAGTTTGATCTGGTTGTGGGTGATATTGAGAGGATCAACTGGGTGTTATCATCATTTGAGATGATGGAGATGTAATGAGATCTGATGATGTCTGAGAATAGTGTCATATAAATCTTGAACAGGGTAGGGCTGAGGGACGAACCTTGAGGGACTCCACAGATCTGGTTCTTGGGCTTTGGTGTGTAGGGAGGAGTCTGAGTGACTGTATTCTCCTTGTGAGGAAGGAGCATATCCATTTGACGGATATAGTTTGGATGCCTGTAGCGTGAAATCTTTTGATGAGGCTGGACTGTGACATGGGGTTGAATGCTGCAGAGAGGTCCACCAATATGAGGGCATCGGTTTCTGCTCAGTCTAAAATGGTGCAGATCTCATCTGTGATGTTGTGTGCTGTCTCCACACTGCGATTGCTACAAAAGCCAGATTGGGAGTAGTCAGAAAGATTGTGGAGTTTCAAATGGTTAGTGAGTTTTTGGCGAATTGCTTTCTCTATCACCTTTGCTGGGGACGGTTGTAGGAGGATGGGTCAGAAGTTATGTTATGTTACGTTATGATGGGTTTTATAAAGGGCTTAGCTACTCAGGCAGAGTGTGCCCGGCGCTATCAGACCTAGCAGGCACAGAGCACAAATACTCGAAGAGATCATTGGCCTAAAAGCCAGGTTTTGAGATCTTTCCTAAAGGCAAGCAGATTCTCTGTCTTCCTCAAAGACAAAGGCAGTGCATTCCAGAGTTGGGGCGCCAGACGTCTAAAAGAGCGACCCCCTATGCGGGGTCGCCTAATTGACGGAACTGTGGCCAGCGCTAGCGATGCAGAACGTAATGATCTAGCAGGGTGGTGGAAGCCAATTCTATTCCTAAGGTAGCGAGCACCCGTACCATGGAGAGCTCTGAATGCCATGGTTAGAGTTTTAAAGGAAATACGTTTGCATACAGGCAGCCAGTGAAGAGATATAAGAAGTGCTGCAGTGTTGGATCTCCGGATGAGGCCGAAAATCGCTTGTGCAGCGCAATTTTGTACCATTTTCTGGCGCGAAAGAAGATATTCGGGGAGGCCCAAATATAGCACATTTGCGCAGTCCAGCCTGGAACCTATCAAGGACTGAACCGTGGTCCTCCTGTGGGCAAGGGACAAAAGTGGGAGAAATTTCCTCACCATTTTTAAAAAACCGAAACATTGTCCCACTAGGCCCAGGATCTGCGATTTAAAAGTAAGACACTTTTACTCCTAAATTCTTGGCCACTGAAGTGTCCACGGAGGGAGGAAACATTGCCGCCGGCCACCAGGACTTCCAGCAGGGATCCAGAGGACAACCGAAAAAGAGAACCTCCGATTTGTCTGAGTTACATTTCAGATGATTCAGTTGGAACCATGTGAAAACGGCCCCCAAACAGCTCTTAATCCTCTCTCCATCGAAGTCAGTGTTCTTTTCACTCGTGAAAAGAAGCTTTTTGTCGTCGGCGTACGATACAATCTGGGCACCATAGGACTCCGACAGTGCCGCCAAAGGGGACATGTAGATATTAAAAAGAGTGGGGCTCAGGATAGACCCCTGAGGAACTCCCACCTCCAATGGCGGCATTAAGGCAGAGTACGGAGGGGCCCAGATTGTTTGTTGGCGGTCGGATAGAAAGGACTCAAACCAACTGAAAGCCATCCCCCTTAAACCAATCTCATAGAGTCTTGAAAGGAGACGGTTATGGGGAACGGTATCAAAAGCTGCTGAAAGATCTAACATCACCAACATCGCCTTTCCTCCAACATCCAAGACCTCCTTGATGGCTTCCGTGACCTCCAACAGTGCTGTTTCTGTGCTCATGTTTGCACGGAACCCAGACTGGGTGTGGTGGAGGACATCATGTGTCTCTAAAAAATCCGAGAGGGAGGACTGCACATGCTTTTCCACAACCTTGGCAAATGCTGGGAGAAGGGAAATAGGTCTATAGTTGGCATGAATGCCGGGATCAAGGTTTGGCTTTTTTAGGAGAGGAAGGATAAGAGCATGTTTCCAGGCCTGAGGAACCACTCCAGTGTCAAGGGATTGATTTTAAATCGGGTTGATTATAGGGTTAATGACTTGTGCTAATTTAGCAAGGAATTTAGCAGGATACGGATCCAGCGGGGAGCCCAATTTTAGTTTGGATAAGAGATCTAACGAGGCTTTTGGCAAGAAGGTCGGAAAGTTCGAAAGTAAAGGCCTCTCAGAGGCGAAACAAGGTGAGAGAAGAGTAGAATTGGAGGCCTTGACCGAGGCTGATGGCGAAAAAGATGACTGAATGATTTTAATTTTATTGGCAAAAAAATCTGCCAGTTGAATAACCCACGGTTCAGAATGCGAACGTTTTGATGTTATGGATGAGGTTGACGTGAATTCCTTCACAATCGCAAAGATTTCCTTGCTGGTATTAGTGGCAGCATCAATTCTCCTGGCAAAATAAGACACTTTTTCCAAATTAATTTCATTATGATAGATCTTAGTGCACTTCCTATAGGCTTCCTTCAATAACCCATCATAGTTTTGACGCCAAGCTCTCTCGGCCTTCTTACAAAGCCTTTGACTAACATTGAGTGACGGTGTAAACCAGGGTGCTGAGGCTCGAGTGGTGTTTTTGTGAACCGCCTGAGGAGGTGCTAGCTCGTCAAGGCGCTTTGCGAGCCAAATCTGAAAGAGATCTAAGTCAGCCTCTAGATCACCGGTGAACAGGCAAGGATGTACCATCAGAGACTGTGCTAGCATGTCAGATGACACGCGGTGAAAAGCACGAGAGGCCAGGGACTGGCGACTCGAACCACTGTTTGTTGACCTGGTTATATGTAAGATGTCAAAATTCACAAGATAGTGGTCGGACCACAACACTGGTATAGGTGCAGCAACAACAATGGGAGTGGAAGAAAGAATTTGGTCCAGTGTGTGGCCTTTATTGTGAGTGGCGGTGGCAAGATACGGGATCAGGCCCAGTGGAGTGGTGGTATCCAGGATCTTGATGTTATCAGCAGCCTCTGCCACGTCCATGTGGATATTAAAATCACCCAAAAGTAAGCAATGCTTAAACTGCACACTTAAAGATGAGATAACCGTATAAAGGTCCTCATGGAATGAGCCAATTAGACCGGGGGGTCTATAAACCAACAGCCCGGCACAGGATTGATGTGGTGAGAGAGACAAGCAAAAACCCAAAGCTTCCGCCCCATGGATATCTTCCGTCGAGATGATGGAACACGTGAAGCACTTATCAACCACCAATGCAACCCCACTCCCTTGCCAGTAACCTGATCCTTCTTAGCAAAATATAGTTGGAGGGGAAGGCATTGGCAATATCCGGCCCTGATAGCTCACCAAGCCAGGTCTCAGTTAGAAAAAGACAAGCAGGCTTAGACTCAGATAATAAGTTAAAAAATGTCTAGAGCATGCTTACTTAAGGACCGGGTATTAAGCAGTAAACAGGTGACATTGTTTTTCAAATTCCCGCACCCGATATCGGATCAAGGTTGCTCAGTTTGTTGGGGTCCGCCAATGGTTTTTTAAAGAGGGCTGTAACTGCAGCATGCTTCCACTACTCGGGGCAGTTGTGGACTCAATGGAGGAGTTGATGATGTAAGTGAGGAATTTGCTGATCAAGGGTCCTCCTAGGTTGTAAATATGGTGTGAAAATGGGTTTTTGGTGACCCAAAGTGGATGGTCTTAGTGAGTAAGGTGGTGTCTTACTCAGAGAGTGTTCTCCAGTTGGTTAGGTGTCTGTCTTAGTGGTAGCTGTGAAGTTTGTTGATGGTGCCCTGAGGGTTCAGTTGTTTTTTGAAGTTATTGTAGATTTTCTTAATTTTGCGGTTTAAGTAGTTTGAAAGGTCATCAGAGAGTCTGTGGGAGGGGTGATGGAGTTGGTGAGGCATCCGGGGTGGTGAATTATTGAATACACTCCTTACACAAGTATGATTGATTGGCTCTGTTTAATGTGTTTCTGATGAAAAGTGCTTTGTCACCCTACACTGGTATAAGTAGTGCTATGAAACAAATTACATGCATCTGAGAGAGGGGCAATGGAGAAATGAGGGGCATTCTTGGTGGTTGATATTGAGGGAATCATTGGATATGGAGGTTATAGGGGGTGGCAACAAAGATTGATGCATCAGACACCACCAGTGCTAAAGCCAGCCCTGATCTCAGTCACTAGTAATTATTCAGGTCTAATATTATTTTGCACACTATGTCACCTGGGTTTGGACCCAGTCAAATGCCAATCAATCTTAAGCCTGCTTCAGTAGGAACAGTGCAGGCCAAACTGCCAGGCCAGGTCCTCCCTGAACCGGAACACAAGCAACCCAAGACCAGCTTCATTTCTATCAGGCTCATCATTCGGGTGTAGCACAGTATGCATAGGACCTATGCATGGGCATAACGGTCCCACTTAGGGTGACATACTGATGTATATAAAGAAGTGATAGATGGAATGCTCAAATTAATCTTAGCCAGTGGTTATTATTCAGGCCATACCCCGGCACATTGTTATTTTGCACACCATACTTCAGTTTGGACCCAGCCATATGCAAATCAGTCTTGAAGCTACTCCAATAGGAACAGTTCAGCCCAAACCTACGGCCAGGTCCTTTTTGAACTGGAACACAAGCAACCTATGACTCATTTTGCCGATATTAGAGCTAACCCGTTGAGTATAGCTTGGTATACCTGTCCCGTTTAGGGTATCACACTGAAGTATACAAAAGAGTGGTTAATGGAATGCTTCAATTAATGTCAGCCACCTCAGTTTGGACAGACCAGTTTCACCCTTATTAGGGCTTATCAGCCGAGAGTAGCTTGTTTCTAGTTGCACAATAATAACAATGGACTGGGATGCGGCCAAAGTAATAATCAGTGTCTAAGCTTAGTTCAAGAAATTCTATCCATCACTTTTTTATGTGCTTCACTCTATATAGGGCATGATGACTGTTACTTTGACCTAGCTACTCAGTGGCATACAACCCAGTGTTTTCTTCACTGTTAAAGGGGTGGGACAGCTGCAATGTGGTGGATGGGTCATCCACCTGTTTTTTGAAGGATGCCCTGCAACCAAGAATCTGTAAATGACCCTCAAAATATAAATCCAAGTTTGAATGTGTTGGTGCTAGCACAGGTCACAAAGTACACTATCCTAGGGAATTATGAGTATATTAAAGAAAACAATTGTCCTTTGCTGTGACATTTTGCTTATGCACCGCAGCTGTCATCAATGAAACATCGAAAAATCCCTCAGTTTTATTAAGCAGTTTGGCTAAATGATATCTTATTTGCATACAAAATGTACCAATCTGTAACAAAAACAGTGGTATCACGTCTAAGAGATATGCTGGTCAAAGATTGCTTCATAATATCCTGGAGAGATTTAAACATGTTTTTTTTACTCTCTAGTATTGGTGGCTATTATAAGGCACTAGGGGCCAGATGTATCAACCTTGCATTTTGCGATTACATAATTGCGAATCTTACAGATTCGCTATTATGAAATCACAAAATGCAATGCATGAAGGTTTTGAAAAAAAATGTGAGATTCCGACATATTACTTAATAGTGAATCGCAAATTGCGATTCTCTGTTAAGGAAACCCTTTCTATTCATTCCTATGGACCTCATAGGAATTAATGGGAAGACTTTTGCAATATGTGATTACCAAATTGGTAATTGGAAATTGTGAATGCAAATTCAAGGGTGATAGGGGGGCAAAAGGCCACCCTGCTGCACCCCCAAAAAAGGTAAGTGTGCACATGTGGTGCCACATGGCACTTAGAAAAATGCAAAAATGTGCATTTTTCTGAGGATTTGCAAATTACCACTAACTTCAAGTTGGTGGTAATTTGGAATTCCTTAAAGCTGGGTAGCAATTTTTGCTATCTTCATGTATTGCATTCAGGGAATAGCAAATTGCGATTCTCTAAATGCATTCGCAAAATAGGTAATCACAAAAATTGTGATTCTCTATTTTGCGATTACCTATTGGGATGACACATCCCAAAAGGATTTTTACAGCTCGCAAACAGGCCTATTCTGTGCCCGTTTGCGACCGGTAAAAAGCTTGATACATCTGGTGGCTGAGAGAAATATTTTTCCTTAAATCTAAAGACAGCCTAGAAAACAGACAAGCAGAAAAGATGATTGTTTCCATGTAAACACTGCTGATATCAAAAGAAATCTGAATAAATACAATCCACTTTTTGATTAAGTGATATTTCTCACTTTAACTGAAAAGTGAGCAAGGAAAGTGAAATACATATTTCGCTTCTGGAATGTCCATGGGAAGATAACTAAATGAAAGATACTAAATATATGCATAAAATGTGGCGAAACCCCGATGTTAGAGGCCCAAAAATTCACTCAAAGCATTTTAGGCATGTACAAGTGTGTATAGCATTTAGAAATGGTATGCGGAGAAATTCAGCACATCAGATTCGTTTAACAAATCAAAACATTCACCCCCAGTCAAAAGATCTGGGTTGAATCCATTATTCTTTTGCTCATCATGCCACCCCAGTTTAGACCTGGCCATATGCAAATCAGTCAAGACCCTGTACCTCATGGAACAGTCCAGCGACGGAATGCAAAACAAATCAAAACAGCCAGTGGAGGAGCGGGTGTGCATTTTAACTGAACCAACAGGAATTGTTTTTCAGAGCTGGTGCTAAATCCCCTTGGGTCTTTGCCATCTGACTACAAATGCATTTTTGTGATGAACTATCACACAAATAGTCTTAAAGAGAGCAGTAATCTTAGCACCCAGTACTCCCAATGACTTCTTCACATGTTTGGAGAATCACTGTATTTAATCTGTTAGGGAGCTGATCTTCAGACATGTTTTGTCAGTGTTCCCTGAATGGTGGTCAGTGAAGAGCTGTCCTGAAGGACCTTCCTTATATCAATCAGAATGTCATCCATCCTTGTTATATTTTAGGCATGTTTTTTCATGGCAGATAATTTTGGGCCTGATTACAACTATGGACTGCCGTAGCCACAATGGTGGTGGGGGTACCGCTGCACCGGTAGACCGACCGCCCTATTACAATTTGGGAGGTTGGACCGTCATTGCACTGCCCCAAACCACCAGGCATCAGAGATCCCTGGTGGTGGTGCAGTGGTATCAAAGCCGCCATATGCTTGGTGGGACCACTGGGGTCCCTCCTAGCAAGTTATGAGTTTCCTCTCTGCCATGGTTTTCTTGGCCGTTCCTACTCCATGAAAACTGTGGTGGAGATGAAACAAAGGGGGCTCCTCAGGGCCATGGGAGGTATGCTGGGAAGCACATATTGGGCCTCCCTCTGTGCATGCATACGAGTACCTGCGCGGCATGAGCATGGGCATTGTCTTGTTTCACTTGTTAGAGACCATCATCAGTTTGACAGTTGAAAATTCAGGGAATCATTTTTCCTACACAGCAGGGGAATTTAAATTACGCACATCAGATAAGTGAAGTGACTGACGTGTTCTATATACTGGTATTATGTACATTTGAGAAAAGGACCTTCATGCTCTGACACATTCTACAACTGTGCGTTCATTGACGGACAAACAGCTAAGTAGCGTCTGTATAATTTAGACTGATAAGGGCGTAGAATTTTACTCATGTCAGTCATGCCTTTCACAATTCACATTCCTATGGGCAACATATGCAGGATGTTTGGCATACCTCTTATATTGCATCTTACAAACTGTGTTGACAATAGGATTGTTGTTCCTGTGTAAGAGCTGAATGATACATTTGGAGAACACGTCCTGCATGTGTGATGATATACAATTGGATATGGACAGGAAGATAGCTTTATGCATGTACTTGCAATGTATCCCAGTTTAATCTTGTTGTAAAATGCATTGCTTTCCACAGGTAGACTTTTCAAGGTGTGTGGTGTCTTGGCTTTGAAATTCAGTCAAGTCAAGATTTGTATAGCGTACTACTCACCCAGAGGGTCTCAAGGCCCTTGAGAGGGGGGGGGGGGGTGTTCGCTACTTATCAAGTAGCCAGGTTTTTAGTTGTTTTCTGAAGGAGAGGTGGTTCTGTGTAAGGCAGAGGTGGGTGGGGAGAGAGTTCCAGGTCTTGGCCGCTAAGTAGGAGAAAGATCTTCCTCCCATGGCAGCTCTTCGGATGCGTGGAATCGCGGCGAGGGCTTGATTGGACGATCGGAGTTGGCGGGTGGGGGTGTAAAGGGTCAGGCGCGTGTTGAGGTATTTGGGTCCTAGGTCGTAGAGAGCTTTGTGTGCATGGGTGAGGAGACGGAATGTTATTCTCTTGTTTACGGGGAGCCAGTGGAGGTCTCTCAGGTGATCGGATATGTGATTGTGGCGGGGTATGTCTAGGATGAGTCGGGCGGAGGCGTTCTGAATTTGTTGGAGTTTTTTTTGTAATTTGGCTGTGGTTCCGGCATAGAGGGTGTTTCCGTAGTCCAGTTGGCTTGTGACAAGTGCTTGGGTGACTGTCTTTCTTGTTTTGGTGGGGATCCAGCGGAAGATCTTTCTGAGCATACGTAATATGTTAAAGCATGATGATGAGACAGCATTGACTTGTCTGGTCATTGAGAGGGAGGAGTCTAGGATGAATCCCAGGTTGCGAGCATGGTCCGTTGGTTTGGGTGCGCTGCCCAGTGCCGGTGGCCACCACGAGTCGTCCCATGCGGAGGGGGATGATCCTAGGATGAGGACTTCCGTCTTGTCAGAATTCAGTTTTAAGCGGCTGTTCTTCATCCATTCGGCTACGTCTTTCATCCCTTCGTGTAGGTTGGTTTTGGCGGTGTTTGGGTCTTTGGTGAGGGAGAGGATCAGCTGTGTGTCGTCAGCATAGGAGATGATGTTGAGGTTGTGCTGGCGTGCGATGAGTGCGAGGGGGCTCATGTAGACGTTGAAGAGGGTGGGGCTGAGTGAAGATCCTTGAGGAACGCCACATATGACTTCGGAGGCCTCTGATCTGAAATGGGGGAGGCGGACTCTCTGTGTTCTTCCGGCGAGGAACGAGATGATCCAATCCAATGCTTTTCCTTGTATCCCGGCGTTGATGAGGCGTTGTACTAGGGTGCTATGACAGACCGTGTCAAACGCTGCTGATAGGTCCAGGAGGATGAGGGCAGCTGTTTCCCCGTTGTCTAATAGTGTTCGGATGTCGTCTGTGGCTGCGATGAGGGCGGTCTCGGTGCTGTGTTTGGCTCGGAATCCGGACTGTGAGGGGTCAAGGGAGCCTTTGGACTCGAGGAAGGCGGTGAGCTGAGTGTTGACGGCCTTCTCTATGACTTTGGCAGGAAAAGGGAGGAGCGAGATGGGGCGGTAGTTCTTCAGTTCGGTGGGGTCTGCTGTAGGTTTCTTCAGGAGGGCACTAAGTTCGGCATGTTTCCAGCTTTCCCGGAAGGTGGCGGTGTTGAGAGAGCAGTTGATGATATCTCGGAGATGGGGTGCTATGATGGAGTCGGCCTTGTTGAAGATGTGGTGGGGGCATGGGTCGGTTGGTGATCCGGAGTGAATGGAGTTCATCAGGCGGATGGTGTCTTCGGTGCTGATCGGGTTCCAGGCGCAAAGGGTGGTGGTGGGGGGCTTTAGTTCGGTGGTAAGGGGGGTGGTCTGGTCACCGAAGCTGTTATGTATGTCAGCGATTTTTCTTGATTAGGGTCCGATGATTTGGCGGGAGGGTTTTCGTTTAGATATGTGGTGAGCTGGTCGGTGGTAATTTTGTTCCAGTTTCTGCGGGGGACTTGTTGTGGGTGGTGATGGGTCATGGTCTTTCTAAAGTTGAAGTGGACGCAGCTGTGGTCTGTCCAGTGGAGTCCTGTGGCGTGATTGAAGGAAACGTGCTTGCTGGAGGAGAAGATTGGGTCGAGCGTGTGTCCGGCGTGATGGGTGGGGGTGTTTACCAGTTGTTTGAGTCCGAGATTAGCGAGGTTGTCCAGAAGGGTGGTGGTGTTGCTGTCGTTGTTCTTCTCCAGGTGGAAGTTGAGGTCCCCTAGAAGAATGTAGTCCTCGGAGGGGAGGGCGTGTGGACTGATAAAGTCGGTGATGTCTTCGCTGAATTGTGTGCGGGGTCCTGGTGGTCTGTATATGAGAGTGCCTCTAAGTGTGGTCTTGGGGTCGGTGTGTATCTGGAAGTGAAGGTGTTCGGCGACTGTGAGGGTGTTGTCGGAGCTGGTCGTGATGCGGATGGTGTTCTTGTGGACGATGGCGATGCCTCCTCCTGTTTGGTTGATGCGGTCCTTTCGGATGATCTTGTACCCGTTCGGGATGGCAGAGACCAACTCAGGGGAAATTACAAGGGGCTACTCCTCCTCTCTGGCTCTCAGGCTCACCATCTGTTGTCATTGCAGCTTTTTGATTTTACTCTTAATTTGTCTTTGAAGGCCTGCTTCATATTATGTTACCATATTTTATATTCTACAAATTTCCTCCTGTTTGTGCCACCACATTAACCTTGCCATTTTCTTGAAAGGGAAAAGCGTGGCGGACACCCCTACATATGTCTCCCTGAATCTGACATTTCTCAGGTGTCCTGAAGGGTAGAGAGACAAAATATTGAAATTAAAATATCGATATACAATAATATCGATGTTTTAATTTCGAAGGTATAGAATATCGATGTGCAATAATATCGATAGACAGAATATCGATATTAAGATATGTATGTTACTAATATTGGAATTTTGTTTAGTGTTATGTATTTTAATATGTTGTTTATATGTTTGTTAAACATGTTTTTTAATGTATGTTTAGAAATTAGTAATTTTGTTTACATTTTGCGTTTTAGTATCAGAGCGGGTTGTGGGTTTATAGGGGAATAGGGTGGGAAGTAATTTAATTATAATTATTTAATTAATATTTTTTTCAAATATTTTTGATTAATAAATAACTATTGATTAATAATTGGTAATTAATTATTATTAATTAGTTAATTAAATTAATTAGAGTTAATGTCGTAATATTTATTATTTTTTGTTATTGTTAATTAATAATTAATTGTTAATTAATTATTATTAAGCGATTAAATGACAATTACATTTTTTATGTGATTTATTTATATGTATTGGCTTGTGTGTTTTTTAGGGGAATAGGGTGTGAAATAATTAAATCAAATTAATTAAAGAGATTGTATTTATTTATTGGTATTTATTGTTAAAATAATTGTTAATTAATTAATTGGTAATTTGTTTTTTTAAATTATTTCATAATATTAATTATAAATAATGTATTATTAAATATGGTTCATTCTTGTATAAATCTTGTTAATTAACTATTAATAGGTAATTAATTATTAATTGGTAATTAATATGTGTTAATTAGTTAATTTATAATTACATCAATGTAATAATATTAGTTGTTATTAATTGATTAATTGATATGTATATTAAATGTGTTTTTTTGTATGTGTAGTGTGTTGTGTGTTAAAGAGGGAGTAGTGTGGGAAGTAATTTTTACCCCCATGCTATCCAACGCTTTTCCTACTGTTGCATCCTCTGGAGTGGGAATAGTCATTTATACCCCTACGCTATCCAACACTTTCCCTACTGTTGCACCCTCTGGAGTGGGAATATTAATTTTTACCCCTACGCTATCCAACGCTTTCCCTACTGTTTCACCCTCTGGAGTGGGAATAGTAATTTTAACCCCTACGCTATCCAACGCTTTCCCTACTGTTGCTCCCTTTGGAGTGGGAATAGTAATTTTTACCCCTACGCTATCCAAGGCTTTCCCTACTGTTGCACCCTTTGGAATGGGAATAGTATTTTTTACCCCTACGCTATCCAAAGCTTTCCCTACTGTTGCACTCTCTGGAGTGGGAATAGTAATTTTTACCCCTACGCTATCCAACGCTTTCCCTACTGTTGCACCCTTTGGAGTGGGAATAGCAATTTTTACCCCTACGCTATCCAACGCTTTCACTACTGTTGCACCCTCTGGAGTGGGAATAGTAATTTTTACCCCTACGCTATCCAACGCTTTCCCTACTGTTGCACCCTTTGGAGTGGGAATAGTAATTTTTACCCCTACGCTATCCAACGCTTTCCCTACTGCTGCACTCTCTGGAGTGGGAATAGTAATTTTTACCCCTACGCTATCCAAGGCTTTCCCTAGTGTTGCACCCTCTGGTGTGGGAATAGTATTTTTTACCCCTACGCTATCCAGCGCTTTCCCTACTGTTGACCCTTTGGAGTGGGAATAGTAATTTTTACCCCTACTCTATCCAACGCTTTCCCTACTGTTGCACTCTCTGGAGTGGGAATAGTAATTTTTACGCCTACGCTATCCAACGCTTTCCCTACTGTTGCAATATGTGGAGTAAGTATATATATTAATTTATATGCAGAGTTTTTAATTTATTTTAAATGTATATGTATTAGTTATTATTTTTTAAATATGTTTTAATGTTTATATTTATAATTTGTTAAATTATATGTATTTTAAAATTATGTTTACATTATTATTAATATATTTAAAAAACGATATTTTTTACTTCGATATTTTTGTACTACGATATTTTTTCTCTCGATATTTTTGTACTTACCTTTATGTAGATAGAACTCCAATATTTTTGATGTCGATATTTTTGTATGTCTATATTCTGTCTGTCGATATTATGTCATTAATTCGTCCTGAAGATTTTCATACAAACACTTTAACTCCATTGTTCAAGCTACTTTGTCCTTCTTTATGTTGCATTTCGCCACTGCTCAGAAAAGTTATTATTTTCATCACACAAATGCATCCAAGTGCAGTTTCCCACCATCCATGCAGGTAATATCATCAGCACCGCATATCACAAAGTAAATTTGTTGCTCTGCAATTTTATTCCCATTCATGCAAAGTAGCACTGCAAGTTTCCATGCAGCACTGCATTGCGTGACTTAAAATGTTGTCTCTGTGTACTCTACAAAAGAGCACTACGTACCACATACGTTTTTTTGGGTCTATTTTTGCCTTTCCATCGGTCTTAACCTTAAAATTTCCAGAACAACATGCCTGAAACAATTGCATCATCTGCTGCATCCTTGGAAGTGGCCTTTGAGGAGGAGAGGTTAGAAACCTACAATGTGAAGGAATTGAAGGCGATCTGCGAAAACCTGAAAATCCCAATTAGGAGCCTTACCAGAAAAGAGGAGCTACAAAAGGCGCTAAGGGCCTGGGTAGCCGCCAGACATGCTAGTGAGCTTTCTGGGTATCTTGGCATGGAGGCAGAGGAGCCTATTCCAAGGATGGATGTGCTTTTGGGAGGGGGGGTGGCACCCTCTAAACCAGGCAGCAGTGCCTTGTCCTCAGAGAAGCTGGAGGACAGGCGGGAAGAAAGGAGAGTTTCTGTGCAGGGAGAGGGGTGCCCCCATGATAGAAGCCCTGGTAAGTGAGTATGGAGACCAGCCAGAAGAGTATGTGTTGAAGGACAGCAATAGTCAGACACTGTCTCACCAGTCTTGTGAGAATGATGCGGGGTACTTTTCTGAGGCACTGAATGGTTGGGTGAAGGGTAGTTTGGTTAACACCTGTCTGAGGCCGTGTAATTCAATTGTTGGAGAGCATATTTTAAGTCCCTGTTTTCCTGAGCTGTGCCACACCCCAGTGGAGTGTGAATTCTCTGACCCCAGGAGCTTGCACTGGAGGCAGACATTTTGCTGGATTCCAGAGGGTCTGGAGAAGCATCCTGAAGGAAGTGGCTTAGGTATTTCCCAACCGAGGGTGGTGGGTAAAGTTTGTGGTAGCCCAGATAGGTCCTGGTGTCATGAGAAGGGTGTAGGGACTCGCGTCCTGTCTCCACAGAGAAGGAGTAGGAATGGGCTGTGCCCCAAGGAGCCTGAAACCTGGTCCTAGGGCCTGGGTGGTTCCATGAGGGAACACCAGGTGGGGTGCCTAGGCTGTACTGGATGGCTATCCATTGAGTGGGATCCCTTAGAGTCTGGGGAACTGGGGAGACTGCTGTAAAGAGCACCCCACCAGTTCTGGTATCTGGCTGCACCACACCAGTTGGGAGGGTGCACGAGTCCTGAGAAAAGGGTGAGGGGCAGACTCTGTGCCACAGTGAAAGGACCAGTGGGTTAGGGGTTGCCAGCTATGAGGTCAGAGCACCCTAGGACTGACCCTGGTGAGGCCACTTCTGGCCTGGGGGGTCTTCATGCTCTGTTAGGTAGACAGGAGGCTGGAGAGCTGCTCCAGGCAGACTCTTGCACACCTCATGAGGAGTGTGTTTCCCTTGGGGGGGGGGGGGGGTTGGTGTAACCCATAAGTCCTGGGTTGGCAGGCACAGGTCCAGCCTAAGGGTACAGACCCTGGGTTGGAGGACCAGGTTCAGGGTGTCCCCCCTGACCTGGAGGAAGGGGCGACTGCTAACAGTGCCCCTAGCAGTTTGTCTTCTGGGGTTGCCTCTCCAGGTGGGAGGGTACAGAGCCCCAGGGAGGAGGACTGGTGTGGGGGAGTCCACCCCAGTCCCTTGTTCAGCCTCAGGGTACAGACCCAGGACTGGTGTACCAGTTGCAGGCTAGTAACCCTGAATTGGTGGGAACATTGTGCGGAACACCTGCCACAGGTGCCCTGACAGTTCTGGATCGGGATACTGCTCCATGTGGGAAGGTACAGAGCTCCTGGGTGGAGGACCGGGTGTTTGAGAGACCATTCCAGTTCTGTGTCAAGCCTCAGGGTACGGACCTTGGGCTGGTGGACCAGTTGTAGGGTAGCACCCCAGAACTGGTGGGAGAATTGTGCAGAACACCTGCCACAGGTGCCCTGACAATTCTGGAGTCAAGCGGGACTGCTCCCGGTGGGGTGGATGCAGAGGCCCGGGGAAGAGGACAGGGTGTGGGAGAGCCCACCAGGGTCTCCTGTCCAGCCGCAGGTTACAGACCCTGGGCTGGTGGTCCAGTGTCAGGATTTCATACCTGGCTTGGCCAGAAGGAGTGGAGGAAGGGTGCCAGGCACCTGGGGCTAATGCACCCCACTCTCTGATGCCACAGAGGTGAAACCGGCTTGAAAGGCATAAGGCCTGGCTCTCATCACTGACAGCTGTCAGTGACCCCTGTGGCTTGCTGTCCTGGTGGTCAGAGTTGCCCCTGGGAGGGGGACAGGAGTCACTCCCTGGGGATGGACTGGGCCACACCACTGTGTTGGCCATGTCAGTCCTAGTTACCTGTTGGGACACATCTGTGAGCAAAGTAAGTTTAGGCGCTGCACCAATGGGGTCCACAGGCGAGTAGAAGAGTTCCCCATGGGTCAGCTTAGAGGGCCCTGAGAGTATGGATAGACGGATTCAACTGTGTTCAGGCAGGCATAGAATGGGAATAGACCCCTGCTGTTGCAAGCCAGGTTCCATGTTCTATCGCCCCAAGCAGGGAATCCCATTCAGGTATTGATTGGTCTACCTTGCCTTTTGGCTGGAAGGGGGTTTTGTTGGAAATGGCCCTTTTTGCAAGGTTATTCCAAACTTTTTGCTTATTCCTCCTATTTTTTCCTGACCTGCTGTTGCTGGTTTTAGGACTCTGGGCATTTTACCACTGCTGATCAGTGCTAATGTGCATATGCTCTCTGTGTAAATTGTGTTATGGGTTGATGTTTCCATAATTGGCATATTTGATTTATGAGTCAGTCCCTAGTAAAGTGCACTGAGTGTGCCAGGGCCTGTAAATCAAATGCCGTTAGTGGGTTGCAACACTGGATTGTGCCACCCACATAAACAGTTTGTAAATGTAACTCTGGCCTGCCATTGCAGAGCCTATGTGCAGTCTGGGACTGCCATGTCGACTTGGCAAGTGTAACCTTGCCAGGCCTTAACCAGCCTTTTTCTTACATATTAGTCACCCCTAAGGTAGGCCCAAGGTACCCCTGTGGGCAAGGTGAAGTGTATGTGAAATGTAGGACATGCCCTGGTATGTGGGGCATGTCCTGATAGTGAATTACTGCCAATTTCATTTTTCACTATTGCAAGGCAACCTGTTCCCGTAGGACAGAATGGGGAGTTTGTTTATAACATCTTATAAACATAACTGGCCCTGGGAACAAGGTAGAGAAATACAGTTTAGTATTCCTGAACTTAGAATCTAAAGATGCATCTTAGTAATGGTGATTTTTACATTCTGTGTTTGAAAATACCACTTTTAGAAAGTAAGTATTTTTTTGCTCAGACATTCAGTTGGCCTCTGTTGGGTTTGTGGATTGACTGTCTGGTTTTGGAATGACAGGGGCTGGGGAGGAGCAGTGGCTACAGAGAGTCTAGGTGGGTCAGAAAAGTGCTGAATAAACCTGGTCTGCATTTAGAGAAGGGGGTGGAGATTTCATTTCACCTGAATGGGCATGGATGACAATGCCATCTCTACCTCCTGCCAGGAAGCTACACCAGAGAGGACAGAACTGGTTCTGGCTGGGCACAGACACTCTCTACCTGAAAGGACAAAGGATTATGGGCTATAGAAAGTGGAGTCCAAACTTCTGAACTTTAGAACACTTTTGGACCAAGAAGAGCTGGAGAAGCTGTAAGGAAGAACTACCACTTTGCTGAGTGCTTAGCTGTGTTGGCCTGCAGTGGCTGCTTCTGTCTTGGGCAGTGAAAGAACTGGATTGAACTTTCTACAACTTCTTTATTTGAGTATCTCCAAGGGCTTAAGGTAGAGCTTGCACCCTGTTCAAGAAGTCTCCGGAACAGCAAAGACCAAGTTGTTCTGCCCTCAGCACCGGGGACTGTGTATTTTGTGCTGCAACAGGAGTAAAAGCAATCCAATGCCGTCTACGACAACACTACCGACTCGCACCACAACCTGTGGACACCGCACTCCATGCTGCCTTGTTCACGAGGCCGCCTTGGTATCCCAGATTGCAACGTGGTTCGAGAGCACCGCACATAAAGTTACACGATGTACCGCCCTCATCCCACACCACAGCCTTGGCCTACCGAGGCCGACACCATCGACTCCAGTTCATCAGCCGACGACAGCACTTTCGCAATGACGATGCCGCTGCCTGCAGCAAGACCTGCCAGCACCACAATGAGCACTGCATCATTTCGCACACTGACCCTGGGCTCACCAACAATGCCATCTGACTCCTCGATTGAAACCACTGCTCACATTGCAACAAAAAGGGTATCGCAGGCCGCACCGCTGTACTTCACACCGCAGCACCCAACCCCCACCGGTACCAGCGCGACTTCAACCATGAGGAGTTCGATCTGCAACTGGTGTGACTATGAGGGCCTGACGACTGCTGCACCAGCCTCCGGACCCTGATGCCTGCGGACTCCGTGCTTTCGGAAGCTCAACGAGAAGGCGCCAACACCCTGCATTTATAAAGGTACTGTTTTGTGGGTCTCTCCAACACCGTAGCTGGCCTGCGACACCACGTTCAGCCAGAACTGTTTGGATTTATTTGCTTACGACGCCGTGATAGCCCCGGATAGAGCTATCAACTTCAAAGAACTTTATTTCCAGGTTATTTTGACAGCTGAAGATTTCTAAGTACTGTATTATGGATCTTTTTTGTTTTTGGTCTTGTCTTAAGTACATAAAAGTGTTGGATATGTTCCTAAACTGGTGTGGTGTCTTTTTGTAGTGCTTACACTGTAGTGCTTACACTGTATTTCTGTTGGTTATGTGCAAATGCTTTATGCACTGCCTCTAAGATAAGCCTGACTGCTCGTGCTAAGCTACCAAGGGTGTGAGCAGGGGTTATTTTTGAAGTGTTCTTCATAGAGACACAACCAACACGTGTTTCATCAGAAGTGATGTGTATACATCACTGACTTCATCAGGGCTATAAGTAAACAAACAACATGAGTCTAAGCTCCTTTTGGAATATCTTATAGGATTCTGTCACCAGAGTACCCTGGTGCAGCATTATCTTTAGTCAATTTTTAAAATTGTGAAAATCTTTAGCCACGTCATAAAAAAAATATGAAAGAGGGAAATTATAAGTACAAAACAGAAACCAAGAAGCTTCTGAAATGGAAGGTATTTTTTAATTAATCCTAGAAGTCTATTCACAATCTATGTGTATTTCGAAAATATATAGAGTGCAAAACAGATTAAACGTGAAATGCATGATAAACATAATCACCTATATAACCCAGTGAATAAATAAGACACTCAGTTCTATTGTTGATAACCAGGCTCATCTTTCAGAAAACGCACAAAGGTCCAAGCGTCAAAGTATTATCTTCTAAACAGTAAAGGAAGAGAAAAATATATACATGTATTGACCTGCTATGACACTGATCAGAGTAACAAACTATACCTTTTGTATAGATGTTTTGCATCTTACCCTAGATCCTCTCTGTCTTCTCATCCAACACAGTAGGAATCCGAATGTCTGCTATTTCACCTGCAAACAGTATGTGTACATTAGAGCGATACAAGAGCTCTGGCTTCCCAGACCATACTATTCACTCTACTATCCAAAGCTATATTAAAATATACACAACAAAGAGACTGCGGGCATCTCCATCTGTTGCTATCACCATGCAGTTCCATTATCTACAGTAAAACAGACCAATCCTCTATGTGCATTATACATCAAAATCAAATAACCCCTAACGTTACTCACTAAGACCTTTCTAAAATATCAATTTTCTCATTCTCGCAACAGCACACTGGCGTTACTCACTAAAGCGCTTCCAAAATGTCCAGTTACTCATTCTCACAACAACACATAGGCACAACTGTCACCATGTACCTGAGCAAGAGAAAATTGAGATTTTAGAAGGGTATTAGTGAGTAATGTCAGGGATTACTTGGTTTTGATGTATAATGCACCTTGCCCAAGATGGCCGCCGGGTGAAGAGCTCCGGCCGGGAGCTCCTCCGACTGGGAACTGACTCTGGCACTTGTCCCGGGTCTCCCTCCCCCTTCTGCCTCCTAACCTACAGTGGATCTCATGCCCGGACTCCGGTGCCTTCCTTTCCTCCTGGAATGATCCGGGTGGCCTGCTGCACAACCTTGGAGTTTCCGGAGGGAGCGCCTATCGAGCCTTTGCCATCATGGCCGCTGGCTCTGCAAAGATGCTTGTCTGCTGTGGGAATGTGAGCTAGCGGCTCGCCCCCTCTGACTGCCTCCCCTCTCCAGGACTCGACCTCTTGTTTTACTCACTGCGGACCGTTCCTGGAATGCCCCGCAACGCCTTCCAGATCTGCCCAACACCCACCATCAGGAATCGACCTTATGCTTCATCTACTGCGGACCCCCCAGATCATACTGCTACATCCGCTCTATCCGCCTTTAAGATCCGCTTTTGAGACACGCCAGTAGCAGTGTTGATTTCTACTTTCATTTCCACCGATGCTTCCTCGTTGAGCGCCGGTGGATGGCGAATTCCCGGTTTTGACTGACTGCGGTGCTTGCAGCCTGACTGAGCTCCAGTTTCCCTCCCAAGTGGCTGCTCCACTAAAAGAAGGCCTCTCAATGACTCTAAGGCCAACCTTTACTCAAGGTACCCTTTTTATTTCCTATCTTCAATAACCTAATTTCAACCATGGGAAAGTTGATCCCCTAACTTTGCCTTACCCTAAAATGGCGACTAACGCTCGCACATCTCCAGATTGTTTTTCATCTGTACCCACGCCTATGTGAGTTAACGCCTTGCCTCACTCATACCTAATCCGCAACTCACTGCTTGCCAGCTGCCCATGTGTTCTCTGGGTACAATTACAATCATCATTACTGAATCTGTTCTCCGAGCATATAAGATGGTGCCTGCTTGATGGCAGCTTCACATTCCACATCATAGGTGACTGTACACCCAGCAACCCTGCACTTCTGTCACAGATAGTACAGAAGGCTGCTTAACCTCTACCCATCGTAATGATGGTTTGATCTGAAGTACAGGATCTGCTGAGGGAGACATGGAACACGATAAGGCACGGTACCCCCACATTGCTGAGTTGACCTAACGCAGTGACCCAACTTGACTCTGAACTTAATGACTATGAGACCCTATCTAAGCGTAGGGCCTGTTTACTCTAACCTCTTGGGCCCCCACAAGATTTTTTACTCCCACTGCTGATCTATCAGATCTTATCCACATCCCAACCCCCTGTCCCCCCCTTCCCTCTTTCCTCTCCTGGGGATTTGTTTCTTCTGTATTGGACTTTGCAACCGTACCTATTGTAACCATGAAAAACTGTTTCTTTTCCCTGACTGCTGAGACCTGAGGACCATGGCTGATTCCCGGTGGTGCTGCTAGACCGCTATAGAGACAGATATACTAGACAGCTATAGAGGAGACAGCTATAGAGGAGATCCGCCCTGGCTCACCACCTTGGCAATCACCTACCCATCCACATTGGGCACAGTTCTTCCCATCTCTCCGCCATTAACTACTGTTTCCCCCTCCCTTCATCTAATTACTGTTACATTGATTTTCTGCCCATGTTCTGCTATGCTCTGGTGATGTATGTAATTTGTAATCTGTAACGTAACGATCCTCATGTAAAGCGCTCTGACACCTACGGGTCTAGCCAGAGCTATATAAAATTCAAATAAATAAAAAAAACTAAATAAATAAATACATGCACCTAGAGGATTGGTCTGATGTTTTAATGTAGATAATGGCACTGCGTGGTTATAGCAACCGATGGAGATGCCCGCAGTCTCTTTTGTTGTGCATAACTTAATATAGCTTTGGATGGTGGAGAGAAAAGTATGGTCTGGGCAAGCCAGAGCTTTTGTATCGCTCTAATGTACACATAATGTTTACAGGTGAAATAGCACACATGCAGATTCCTACTGTTTTGGATGAGAAGACTGAGAGGAACTGGGGTAAGATGCAAGACATCTATACAAGAGGTATAGTTTGTTACTCTGATTAGTGTCATAGCATGTCTATACATGTATATATTTTTCTCTTCCTTTACTGTTTAGAAGATAATACTTTGACGCTTGGACCCTTGTGAATTTTCTGAAAGGTGAGCCCAGTTATCAGCAATGGAACTGAGTGTCTTAATTATTCACTGGGTTATATTGGTGATTATGTTTATCATGCATTTCATGTTTAATCTGTTTTGCATGCTATATATTTTTGAAATACACATAGATTGTGAATAGACTTCTAGGATTAATTGAAGTATACCTTTGGTTCCAGATGCCTCTTGGTTTCTGTTTTGAACTTATAAATTCCCTCTTTCATATATATATTTATGACATGTGGCTAAAGATTTTCACAATTTGGAAAATTGACTAAAGAGAACCACGCACCAGGGTGCTCTGGTGATGGAGTCTTATCAGATATTCCAATAGGAGCTTATACTCATGTTGTTTGTTTACTTATCACCCATGTGATGTATACACATCAACTCTGATGAAACACGTGTTGGCTGTGACTATATGAAGAACACTTTGTGGTTTCTGAATACGAGAGACTGTGGTTTCTGAAGAAGTCCTGTTGAAAATAAACCAAATTGAATACAAGAAGAACTGGCTATACTTTCATTGCAGAATTTCTGGTGCTCAGGGTAACTTGTTGACTGTTTAGGACTGGATATTTCCAGTCCGTATGTGTGGGCAATAGTGGCAGCCCTCTTCCTTGGAGCACCAAATTAGAGACTTCTTCCATTTGACAGTGGGGGGAATAGTAAAAAAGTTTGTGCAAAAGGCCCGGACACATTTTTGTTTAATTCACTTATTTTAGGAGTGTAAGTCCCTTATCCTGACTAGAAGGAAGGGTCCCTACTTGGACATGGTGCAAACAATTGCCAACCGGAGACCCCCATTTCTAACAGCTCTACAAAGTAAGATTTCACAGTGTGCATCTAGCTGTAGAAGAAGACACCACTGGAAGTGGTAGTCAATGATATTTCCCATGCTTTTGAAGCACTGGATTTGTATGCGTTATTTATTAGGAAAGGTTTTGGATACATGCACCTATTTAGAGTGTGGTAGTCTATACTCTGTATTGCCAGGGTAGTAGAAGCATATCCTCCACTGTCCTGATAAAATACAGCATGCTATATTTAGAGTTCACCACCTGCCTGGTGGCAAACTCTGTTCCTTCAATCTTTTTTACATAGGAGCTCTGATAATAGCCTCTCTGATTATGCCAGGGGTTCATACTATAGTGGGTGTGGAACACTGGCAATTCCCTTATATTGCCACCTTTCTGCAGATATACAAAAAGCCAGCTGGAGGGAGCGGTAAACAATAGTTCCAAGGTTAGAAAGCCCTTTTGAGTCTGTGCAAACCTAGTAACTTCCATATTTTAGGGTTTTTCGCCAGCTCTTCTCTAATCTTTTCCCATAACGAGAAAGGTTTGAAATTTACTAGACAAGGACAGAAGAAAACTTCTTGCAGGGTAGGGAAAAAAGTGGTTTGAGGGAAAATGAACTTATGCTAAAATGCAATTCACAAATATTTTTTAGAAGTATGATTTCCTGGCCTACATGAAGGCTGCACTACTACAAGGACATATATCATGAGTGCCCTTTTGTGACTTTCTTTAAAACTTGGGCCCTAAGTAGGTCAGGCATTCACTAAACCTATTGTTTTTATTAAAATTCTATTTCTCTCTCTCTCTCTCTCTATTTATCTATCGTCTGGCTTCTCTGTGAGAGACAGTATTCTGCTCTTTCACATGGAACATATCAGCACACAAAGTAGTTTTGTTCATTGCCAGGTACTACTGCAGCAATGTCAATTTTTTTAGACCAAAAAATATTTTTGCTTTTTGCCAATGGTTGTTATAATGGGGAGGCCCAGCAGCTCCCAAAATAACAAAGTTTCCCTAGTACAAGCTGCTTCCGCTGCTGCTCTGCCAGATTGCCTCTATCTTGTGCCCTAAATCTGTGAGCTTTTCTTTTATCTTTTCTGCCCTATTACTGTCAGTTGTTCTGTATCTGTATCTTTATTGCCTTTATTGCCTTTTCTGCCTCCTGGTCTGTATCTGTATCTTTATTGTCTGTATTTCCTCTTCCGACTTTTCGCTGTGCCTCTTGGTCTGCATCTGTATCCTTATTCTGCGCTTTAATTTCTGTCTGCCCTCTTGTGTTTTGTTTCTACCTGACATTTTTCAAAACTACTCCCCACTGCAAGCCCTTCCCACGGCCTCCCAGCGCCCCTCCCAGGGCCGACTTAAGTGGGGCACGCAGTGAGTGCCTCACTGGTGCAATATAGGTGCACCAAAGGCAAACCCATCTGTGAGTGTCCACACCTGGACTGCCCCCACCGTACACTACTACACTGCTACAGACTTCCAAGCCCTTAATCCCGGGCATATCGACAACAACAACTGCTGGTGCACATCTCCAATCATCACCAAAGTACTGTTGCTTCACCTGCAACACTGAGGAAATCAACAATGTCGGAGACACCACAAACACGACTGCGTCCACCTATGCCAACCGAGACAGCCACAGCAAAACTACAGTGCATTCTGCTCAATGTACGATCGCTCAGCAAACAAGCCATGTAGTTCTGGGACATAATCTCATTTGTCACTGGAGATGTCATTTTCCTCGCAGAAACCTGGCTGAACCCTGCTTCCGGGCTGGACATCGTCATCACCACCCCCCGAAGGCTACAAGATAACACACCAGGACCAAACTAACAAACTCCGAAGTAGAATTGCCATCATCTACAAGGACACCATCCACTTCACAACCTCCTCAGATAACTTGACCCAGATAATGGAGCACCTCAACTTCCAACTCCACAGAGAAGGAAAAAGAACCATCAGAAGCACCCAAGCCGAAACACCACCAGGATCATGGCAGAGCATCTGCAACCCCATCCCTGATCTCATTGCTCTGATTGCCATTGAGTCTGAGCACTACACCTTCCTAGGGGATCTTAACTACCTCAACAACCCTAGCTACACCAACACAACTATCTCTTGGAAAGCATGAGGGACATCGACCTCAAGCAACCCATCAGCAACCCTACGCACATCGCAGGACAAATATGTGACCCCATTTTCACATCCAGCTACAGAGTCAAGTACAACCATGTTTTACACCTCACCTGGACCGACCACTAGAGCGTCCACTTCACTATCTCAGGGCCTACAATGCCACCCAGCTCCTTGCTCAGAAACTGGAAAAAGATATCAGAAGACCAGTGGAATAACACTCTCAACTCCCTTCTCCCAGAAACAACATCCAAACTACAACAGGCTGCGAAGAACTTGTCCCAGTGGATCACAGAAGGAGCCAACAAAATTGCCCCAACCAAGCCAGCCAAATCCAAAGGAACTGCCAGAAGAGCCATCTGGTTCACCGCATAGCCGAAATCCACCAAATGCAACTGCCAGAAACTAGAAAGTAAGTGTATTTTTTTGTATTTTTATTTCTGTTTATTTAGACCATTGTCTTTAAACACAAAGAAATCTCATACACACAATAAAACCATACATAAAAAGATCACCAAGAAACCAACTAATTCTTCAGAGTTAATTTAGCTTAATACTTTATAAAAAGAGACTGGTAACCACCTTCTCCCCTGGCGACATCAACATTTAAGTATTCTATATACAGTTAAATAATTAAAATAGCATAAAAATATTTAATCAGCGGTATCGTTCAACTCTTGTTAAAAGGGAATTTGTTGTCCTTTTTAGCAGCAGTTAATTAAAACCATTGGATCTATGACTGTTCCATAAGCTTCAATATTTATATACTCAGGATATGGGATTTTAGGAACAGAAACATTTCTAGCCTTGCTTAAATTTGTCCCATACAAAACGATTTAAGCCTTTCATGAAGCTTCCTAGTGCAAATGCAATGTCAAGATTTATCATTTCTGTCAGTAACACAATGGCTTGGGCTCGTGACCTTATTCCCTATTTTAAAAATACTGGGCGTAAAAATAATTTTCTAAATTCTAAAACTGCAAGGCAATCTTGCAAAATATGCTGGGTTTCAGATTTGGTTCCAAGGCCACATTTGCATGTTCCATCTGGGTGTAACATTTCTGCCTTTATTTTCCCATCCATTAACCACGGGTTAATACCAATCCATATCCTTAGGATTTCGCACCGAAGCCCATAGTTTGGTAAGGTTACTAGGTATGGATACCATGCATCATTTACCCAGGAGTTTATTATACAATGGGCTGATTTTTTCTTCCTCAGATATTCTAGGTCATTGTTCCTTGACTGCTCCATGCCTTGGTACCTAAGTGACGCCTTTGTAAATTCTACATCCAGGGGGTGCTGTGTTGAGCTCACATTTAAACTCACTGTTATTACCTGGATTTTCCTTCTCGCTTCCTTTGCCCATTTTAAGCTACTGTGCCGGATCTCCTCGCTACACCAGTGTGAGACTTTCTGCACTCCCCCAGGGTTCTGGCGTTTCCAGAATCTTACAAGAGACATTTAGACCTGGCTGTTCCATGCTATTATTCCTAACTCCATCCTAATTGCCAGGATCATTTCTGAGATTGGAAGGGACAGTAGCATTTTTAGGGCCTTACCCTCCCTCCTTTACCACTTAGAAGGAGGACTTCTGCCCCATACAATACTTGGGGTGGGATCATTGCTTCATAAGCTTTTAACAAAGGTTCATGCGACATGTCCCATAGTCTTTGTTGAATTTTTTCAACCCACAGATGGAAAAAAAAGCTTTTGTTTTTTGAGCTTCTAGGTGAGTACACCATTTTAGGGAGCTGTCGTACCAAAGACCTAGGTATTTATATTCTTTTAGTATTTCCAATTTTGTTTGTCCTAAATACCAGCTAGAATTTTTATCTTTCTTACCAAAACATAAAATCTTTGTTTTATCCATATTTACAACTAAAAACTTTGCATCACAGTATTCTTTATAAGCATTTAATTTCCTTTGGAGCCCAAGTTCCAAGGTAAAAGGGGAGGCGGGGTGGCTATTATTGTTAGAAACACATGGGAGTTGGTGTCTTCGGCTCCTTTCGTTGCTCAGGGCATTGAAGGTTTAAATTTTTGTTTGCAACCGACCCCCACGTCTGCGCTTGAGGGGATTCTTATTTACAGACCACTTGACTGTGCAGTGCCTGCTCTTCTCACGATGTGTAATTTAATTGTCCAAAAATCAATAATGTATACTAATTTTCGGGCCCTGGGAGATTTTAACTTGCATGTAAACGACTTGAGTTGCCAGCAGGCAATGCAGCTAATTACATCATTAGCTGGGGCTAATCTCAAACAATGGGTTTCCCATCCCACACATGTAGCGGGGAATACCCTGGACTTAGTCTTCTCCAACTGTACCACTATTGATATGGAGACCTCCGTTCCTCTGACAACGTCAGATCTTTATCTGGTCCCTTTTTAGGTCTCGGCTTAGAGACGCGCGAAGCGCGTTCTCGGCTGATAACTATAGCAATCGTTTCAGCCGACAAAGGGAGACAAGAGCTGGGCACTCACCCAGCATTCTGAATGGGAGAGGGAGCGACAAGAGCTGGGCACGTGCGGATTTGGTCACGCGCACGCTCACGGCGCCAGCATCTCCACCGCGCGCCGATGACTGCTCTCTTCCTGGCCGGCTTCACGGAAGGCAGCATGCTTGTTATCACTGCCCATGTCCACCACTTCACTTGCTATGAAATTGTGAAGGAGGAAAAATCATCGGTGAATGGAGTCGCCGGAGGTAAGCGGCAAGCTGAGGATCAGGGAGGTTTACAAGCCAGGCTGCTCTGTACAGGTTGCATTAGGGGGAATGGGCCCCTAACCTAAATCTGATCAGGCCCGCTAGATGGGAACGCATTGACCTGGCAACACCAGGGCCTGTAAATAAATCACAGAAGAGCTGCGCCTACGTGCCGCAGTGTGAAGGCCAAATTTTGGCTTTTTACGAGTAGAATGTAATCGACATAAAAACGACACTGCTTAACACCTCAAAGAGTGCACACTACAATTACTTTATAAGTGTGAACACCTCTACTGTTGGTCAGAAGGCCTCGGTGTGATTTTAACTGATGTGCATGGAAAATGCCACGGCCATAAACCTTACATGCAGATGAACAGAGTATCATAAAGAAAATTATTAAAATTGTTGTGGGAGTGGAGGGGCGTCTGGACTGACTCAACACACATGTTTAATAGATAGCATAAGTCACACTGCACATATGCATCTATAACATGTGCACCCACATCTGACATACAGAAAGTGCTATATGGTATATAGAGATAACTCTAATCACCAGTCTCTTCTTTGTGTGTCTTTACATCTTGTACATTTGCAATTTTTCCTGTTTGTATCTTTTATGTAACGCATGTAATCCTTAGTCCTTATGTTTTGCAACTGGTTCTTATGTAAAGAGCTCTGACACCTTCGGGTAAAGTTCGCGCTATATAAAATGACATTAAATAAATAAAAAAATAAAAAACAAGGAAGACGGCAGCCTGGATGTGCCTTTCTTTCACGGTCGAGGTATTGCACTTTCGTTTGTTGATCCCGTCGGTAACTTAATGCATGTTTAACTTTGTTAATCATTTTGTTGGTTTTGCATTCCCGCTCAAAATGATTTTTAATTTGTAATCGCTTCCATGCTTGTGATTACGAAGATGTCACTCCAGTTTGCAGCTGCTTCGTCCATTTTACGATTAACTAACACGTTACCAGTACTTTCCACTCGTAGATGACGCCCAGTATATGTTCAGCCGTATTATTGGTTATTATGCGACTTGGAAGTGTTAAAAATTATGGACCAATAACGTCCATTTGAAGATTAGCTATGGACGCCGGACATGAAACTGAACTTGCGGAGGGATCCTGTAAGTATATGACAGGTGGCCACTGCAGGCTCAAGACATGGTGGTTAATGTAACCAGGTGTGTGTCGCGGTGTGAGATGGCAGGTATGTTGATGTCAGAGATACAGGTTAGGGGAGTTGGGTCAGGTGGTTGATTGGTGCAGTGCTTGTTGTGTAGTTAACATTCATCGGGGAATGAAGGAAGGGGCAGTGAGTGGGTGGCAGCTGGGGGGAAATCTTCTATGGTTTGTAGTCGAAAAGTAGGTTGTAGATGACCAGAGACCAGTGGAAACGGATGACGGTAGGTGGCTTGGCCATCTGCATCGTACTAACGCAATTCTTTTTCCGCATAAATTAAATTTGATAAAATACATTAAATTAAAGTGAATTATTTTCTGAAGCATTTACCAGCAAAGAACTTGAAGTTCTGGTTAAAAATGTATTCTACTTTTTTTTCTGTTTTTCTGAATTATTCAACACCTTTCCTCGTTTAGAAATTTCCTCCATCGAACCGCGTTCTAATGTTTTAACTCATTTTAACAACTGCATTTTGAAATTCCATGTCTTCATAGCTTTTACGGTGGGGAAGATTTCTCGATTGAGACCTCCGAATTCTACACAGTAGTTCATTTACCTTCAAATTTGACAACTGAAGGCCGTGCCTGAGGTGCATTATCAGAGCTGTGTGAATAATAACTGTGTAAGCCCCTGCGTGAGATGCATCATCAGAGCTGTGTGAATAATACTAGCTGCGAGCCCGTGCCTGAGGTGCATCATCAGAGCTGTGTGAATAATAACAGCTGTGAGCCCGTGCCTGAGGTGCATCATCAGAGCTGTGTGAATAATAACTGCATCAGCCCCTTGCTCAGGTGCATCATCAGAGCTGTGTGAATAATAACAGCTGTGAGCCCGTGCCTGAGGAGCATCATCAGAGCTGTGTGAATACTAACTGCGTCAGCCCCGTGCGTGAGGTGCATAATCAGAGCTGTGTGAATAATACCAGCTGTGAGCCCGTGCCTGAGGTGCATCATTAGAGCTGTGTGAATAATAACTGCGTCAGCCCCGTGCGTGAGGTGCATCATCGGAGCTGTGTGAATAATACCAGCTGTGAGCAACAGCATACTCTTGCACACACTCTCACTGCTCACCAATTCAAAGTTTGCTAAAAATGTTATGCAACGCATTGTCATACACAATGCCATTAACTCAAACTTTAATGCTGCAAGACCTATTGCATTGTAAATGCTTGTTCTATTAGTCTACCTAATCTAGGGCAAGTAAAAGGAACGCGTCTCAGGCTTAAAAGAAATTGGAATCATTTTACCGAAACAGCTCTTAGCTCCATTTTGCAAGACAATCCCCCCACCTATCGGCTAATCCCGATGCTGATGCAATTTCGCGACACCACTGGATTGCTACAGCGGTGGAGTCAGTAGCACTGGGTAGAGTGGTGAAATCAATTAGATTATCCCCTACTGCCCCATGGTTCTCCAATGCCCTCAGGGAGAGCAAAAGTAGGTGCAAAAAGCTGGAACGTCAATGGAGGCTGAGTTACTGTGAGAGAATGAAGGCAAATTATAAAGAAGCTCTAAAAGTGTTTCATAAGGAGGTAAAAACAGCAAGACGAAATTATATTGCATTAAGTACCTGAAATACTAATAAGTCTAGTGGCGATGTCTTTAAGGTAGTTTAATCTTTTTTTTAAGCCCAGGGTATTGGAGACAGAAGTAACTTCATTTCCAGCCCTGTGCGATAAGATCGCGAACTATTTTGATGATAAAATTGTAAAGGTCTATGAGTCATTTCGGGCCCCAGAAGCCACTGCAAAAGGGGATAAATCTCCACTTATAGGGGAGTCACCAAGATTAAGTGAGTTTACTCCAATTTGGCCCCAGGATGCCCTAATTGAAATTCAGAGATGTCATTCAGGAGCCCCAGATGACCCATGCCCTCCCAAACTATGGAAGATGTTATCTTCCTCATTGGTGGATGGGTTATTACACATCTGGAACTCCTCTCTGGAAACAGGCATCTTCCCAGATAAATGGAAGCATGCAACACTTCTCCCGTTGAAAAAAAACTAAAATGGAGACCCGGGCGATTTTAAAAACCTGCGAGCTATTTCCTTATCACCTGCTCCAGGAAAAATGTTGGAAAAATTGGTCCAACGTCAATTGACTAGCTTCATTGAGCAGAATGGGGCTCTGCATGACACTCAATCAGGCTTTCGAGCAGGATTTAGTACAGAGCCTGCACTCCAGGAGGTGGCAGAGTCAATAAGGTGGTCTCAGGATTCAGGAGCACCAGCACTGTTTGTGCTCCTGGATCTGTCTGCGGCATTCAACACTGTTGACCACACTATCTTGGTTGAGCGCCTAAAAGAAGTGGGCTTTGAGGGTAAAGTACTCACATGGCTGACTTCCTATCTGAGCGGCCGTACTCAGAAAGTCACCCTCTCGCCATGCCATATGAATCCCAACCAAAACAGCTCTGGTGTGGGGTGCCTCAGGGCTCAGCACTGAGTCCTCTACTTTTTAACCTCTACCTAGCTCCTTTGTTTTCTTTGATTGCCAACTGGGGAGTGAAAGCGATTTCCTATGCCGACGACACACAGCTGGTTTTCTCCTTCAAAGAGCAGATGGTGGACAGTTTTAAAATTTTTAAGGGATGCCTACGCGATATAGCCATGTGGATGAATTCTAATAAATTCAAGTTAAACGTGGAAAAAACGGAGGTTCTGTTTTTTGGGCAGGGTAAGGTGCCAGAGTCTGCACTTTGGTGGCCATCAGAAATGGGTGCTCCTCCATCCCCGGTCACCTCTTTTCGTAACTTAGGAGTGAAATGGGAAGCAAATCTTACTTTCTCAGCTCAAATACAACAGGTATCTGCAACTTGCTTCAGTGAATTAAAAAATCTCTGGAAAGTTCTGCATTTACTACCGGAAGATTGCCGCAAAACAGTAGTACATGCCATAGTAACATCTAGGCTAGACTATACCAATGTGTTGTATCTCGGCCTCCCTAAATATGCAATCCATCGCCTTCAGATAATTCCAAATGCTGCTGCGAGACTGGTTTGCCGTATCCCATTCCAACAACATGTCTCTCCGCATTTACACAAACTCCACTGGCTCCCAGTGGAGAAAAGAATCATATTCAAGGCCATGACAATGGCCTATTGGGCTTTGAACGGAAACTGCCCATAGTACCTGAAGGAAAGACTATGCCCCTACAAGCAAAATCAGGTGTTGCACTCAAATTCTTTCAACTGGCTCCAGACCCCACGCTTTGAGAAATCCCGACTAGGGGGAGAGCTTTCGCGGTTAAAACAGCCGCTCTGTGGAACGCTCTTCCAGTTCCCTTAAGAAGTGCCAAGTCAGAATCCTGCTTTAAAAAAAACCCTGGAAGGAGCTACGCGAGCGTCCGAGATGGCCGCGTGAGCACAGAGCTCCCCGGACCCTCGCCCTTCTTTGCAATTCATCCTGACAACATCCTGAATTTGTGGACGGATTATTGAAGAGGAACCTTGGCTGATGTCAGAACTCTTTTACAATTTTGATTCAGACTTTGGGAACCGAAACTACGTCGATTTGAACTTTCGAGGCCCACCTGGCGGTAAGCCGGGGTCTTGGCAGCTTGTGAAGCCGGGACGAAGTTGAATAACAACGGCGGAGGGGTCTCCCCCAGTAGCCCTACTTCAATTTCGGTTTCACTTTTGGGTCCTGGCATTGTCGGACTGCGGGGCAGTTCCGATCGGTCGGAGATCTGTCCAGCCTCGGTTCAGTTCGACTGAGACTCTATCCTCTACGCAGTCAGGTCGAACTGTGTCTTTGCCTCGGCCACGCGAGCCTGTTTTTGTGGACTGTTGGTGCCTTGCCTGTAGTCGGCCATTTTCACTAGGTTTCACGGGCCCCTCCGGGGGGCATCTTCCAGCATGGCTGCCAGGACCGAAGCCGAGAAACGGAAGACTAAGACGCCCCTCCGCGGGGGACCGGTCCAAACCAACATTATGGACCGGTACACTCAATCTAAAGGATCCCCTGGTGGTGCTAGCCGTACCCCGGAAGACCCCAAGGAAGACTCAACCGCCCCTACTGATCCATCTCTTCATGACATCATGGGCGCCATCACCAACATGAAGGAGACCATCGGCCAACACTATGAGGCTCTTGCTCGTAAAATCGAAACGGTTGCCATCGATGTCACCCTGATCAGAGCTGACCTGTCCAAAACCAACGAGAAGGTGACATCGATGGATTTGAAGACGTCTAGCCTCACGGCCGATGTGTCTGAACTTCAAATCGAAATTGGTAACTTGAAATCAGCTAATGATCTCATGTGTCATCGGCTGGAGGATTTTGAGAACAGGGCAAGACGCAACAACATCCGCGTCATAGGTGTTCCGTAAAACCCCGAGGATCACTCGATGGATCTCCTGGTTGAGGATCTCGTCCTGAACCATCTTGCCCCTTCTGGACTGAGCAAGTTCTTTGCAGTGGAGCGTGCCCATCGTGTTCCGGGTGGAAAGACTAAACCGGGCGCCCCTCCGAGGTCTATCATCGCCAAGCTTTTTCACTTCAGGGACCGTGATGCTATCCTGCAGGCTTCGAGGGTTAGCGGCCCAGTAAAATTCGAGAACTCCACAGTCAACTTTTACCCGGACTTTACTCAGCTTGTCCAGAGGCAAAGGATGGGCTTTCAGGGTGTAAAGCGACGTCTCCGAGACTTAGGCCTGAAATACGCAATGCTTTTCCCTACCAGGCTTAGTGTGGAGTATGAGGAGCGGACATTTTTCTTTGACCGGCCAGAGACTGTGAGTGACTGGCTGGATTCTCTGCCTGCCTGGAGCGACCGCACTGAGCACCCTGGTGGTGCCGAGGGTGGTGAGCCTGCACAAAAATGATGACTCGGCCCCTGCTCAACGAATACTAGACACTGGTCACCTGGGTTCTATACTTTTCATACGCACGTGTTTCACTGATGTTCTCTCTAGAGTGGCGGGGGGATAGGCCTCTTTCCTCCTCCGGGGTCTTTTTGTAGATTGGGAAATGTTAGGGCGACAGGCACACTGCATGTTGGGGTGGCTATTTAGTCTGCTGCAGGGGTGCAGGGAGGGGGGAGTTGTAACGGGAGTTGGTTGGGGGGTGGGAAGGGGTGTTTGTGAGTTTGTTTTTCTTTCTCAAGGCGACGTATTGTTTTTTTTCAAGCTTCGAATGTTCTGCTCTTTGTGGGGTGACTCATGCATCACTTGTTGGGATGGGGGGTAGTGGGTTGAGGTTAATATCTTGGAATGTCAATGGATTGGGCGATCGCATAAAACAGGGGGTGGTACTGCAGTATCTGCGTCGCTTGTCTCCGGATGTGGTACTTTTGCAGGAGACGCATTTGGTGGGAAATATGTGTCATGCTATGAATAGGTGGGGTTATCATCTGGTCGCACACTCTGGGTTCACCTCTGGTTTTAGAGGGGTGGGTATTCTGGTTCGGTCTTTTCTCCCTTTGGAGATTGATGATGTAATCCTCGACGACAGAGGGCGTTACGCCGCCCTCACTGGTAGGTGGGAGGGTAAGACTCTAACACTGCTCACTGTATATGTTTCCCCGGGTCTCCAGACCTCCACCTTCTCAGATATTGGCCGTGTGCTGCTGGAGCTCCCTGATTGCATTCTCCTCATGGGTGGGGATTTTAATTCGGTACTTTCTGGCACTATGGATCGTCACCCCCCCAGGGATCTTCCTAATTCCCAGTCATGGCTTAGTGGGCTCTTGGACACCTTTGGTCTGGTAGACTGCTGGAGGCTGATACATCCGACACAGAGTCAGTACACCTTTCACTCTGGGGCCCATGGGAGTCTCTCCAGACTTGATTACATCCTTATGCCCGCTGTCCAGTCTTCTTCTGTTAGGGAGATCAGACACCTGGCCCGGGGCATTTCGAATCACTCTCCATTGTGGCTCTGCATGGACACTGGGGTGAACGCTGGAGGGCGGGTCGCCCCTATCAACCCCTGGCACTTGCGTAATCCCAAGACCCGTAACCGTTTGATAAAGTCCCTAGACCACTATTTCCTGGAGAACGAGGGGTCTGTTTCCTCCTCTGTGTCACTGTGGGAAGCTTTTAAGACTGTTATTCGTGGACAGGCCCTATCCTTAATTGCTGACACTAAGAAAGCTAGGAATCAGGAGGTGGTGAGTCTTGAGGCCGAAATATTGGAATTGGAGGCTGACCTAGAGTCCGGTGTTACCCATGACGGACTCCACGCCCTTGGTCTGAAATAGCTCGACTATAAATCCCTTGTTACTGATGCTGCCAAGACGATGTAGAGGGAGCAGCAGGGCAGACTGTACAATGTTGGGGATAAGGCGGGTAAATTGATTGCATGGCTTGACAAGAAGGAGAGAGCGAGTCGTGTGGTCCCTGTGATTCAGACTTTAGATGGTGTGAGTGTGACTCACCCGAGTGAGATAGTGGAGTGTTTTGCGGATTATTTTCGTGCTGTGTACTCCCCGGTGTCTGATAGAGATGAGGACGACTCCCATTTATTGCTGCGTGACATAGCGCTGCCCTGCCTTTCCGAGGAAGATCGAGAGTGCATGGAGGCTCCGTTGTCCGTAGACGAGATTGCGACCGTAATTCGTTCTCTCCATTCGGGCAAGGCTATGGGCCCGAACGGCTTGCCTATTGAGCTGTACAAACTGCGCCCTGATAAAGTCGCACCATATCTTCGTGATATGTTTATGGAGTCACGTGACCTAGGCACTCTCCCTTGTGACCAGCGTTTGGCAACGATCGTGGTGATTCCCAAGGAGGGCAAGCCTCGGGACCCCTGCGCATCGTACAGGCCCATCTCCCTGTTGAACGCTGAGCCTAAGGTTCTTGCCAAGGTTCTGGCCAATTGTCTGCTTTCAGTGATTTGTGACCTGATCCATCCGGATCAATCAGGTTTTATCCCGCATCGGAACACTGCTCTCAATTTGCGGCGCCTACATGGTCTCTGTCGGAGCCGGCCATCTTGGCTTCCTTGGACGCCACAATGGCCTTTGATACGATAGAATGGCCTTATCTCTGGGCCGCCCTCACGAAATTTGGTTTTGGTTCGGAATTTGTCGGGTGGGTGAAGCTCTTATATAGGGAACCGTTGGTGCAGGTGGTGGTCAACGGTCGATTATCCAAGCCCTTTGTCATCGGGAGGGGTACTAGACTGGGGTGCCCGCTGCCCCCCCTGCTCTTTGCTCTTGCTTTAGAGCCTCTTGCAGCCTGGCTCCGATGGGAGCCGTCGATGAAGGGCATCCAGTGGGCCCCCGATTTTGAGGATCGAGTCTCGTTGTATGCCGACGATATCCATTTGTACCTTACCTCCCCTCGTAAATCCCTTAACGTCTTGTTTGATGTTCTCACCTCGTTCGGCAAGAATTCAGGCTTGATTATAAATTGGTCTAAATCTTGTGTATATGCCATCTCGGGCGTCCTTCCCCCATTACCAAGTAGATTTCCCATTCAGATCTCTCAATCCGGCTTCAAATATTTTGGGATTTTTATATCGCTTGATCCGGCCGCACGCTATGAACATAATCTCCTTCCTCCTCTCCGAAGGTTGAGACTAGACATGGATTGGTGGCATAGATTGCCGTTGTCGCCGCTTGGCCGCGCCGCACTTTTTAAAATAATGTCTCTGCCTCGGTTTTTATACGCACTCCAGAATTCGTTCGATGTCATTGCGGCGAGCTACTTTTGGGAGGTGGAAGGCTTGCAAAGGCGGCTCGTTTGGGACGGCCGCGCACGAATTGCTCTTGCAAAGCTAACTCTTCCCTGGTATGACGGGGCATGGCGCTCCCGGATATCAGGCGGTACTATTGGGCCTCCCAGTTGTCCGCAATCAATCACGCAATGTATGCGCCCAGCCCAAATCCGGCTTTCGAGATGGACAAGCATCAGCTGCCGGGCGGTGACTACAACAGGGCACTCTACTCTCGGGCAGCGGGGAGGAATCTGACTGGGCCCACCAAGATTGCTGTGCGTGTGTGGAAGGATGCGAATGCGGCCATGGGATGGAACGATCGATTGACACGTGCGACCCCTTTTTATGCGTCGGAAAGATTGGGATGCCTCTTGACAACGAAAGGTTTTGAGAAGTGGGATATGATCGGTATAAGCAGAGTGGGTGACCTTTGGGTGAAAGGCGCGGTTAAGACCTTTGAGGTACTTCAGAATGAGTATGAGTTGAGTGATAGAGAGTTTTTCAGGTAAGCACAGGTTCGCCATGCCCAGAGGTCGGTCTTCGCTGCCGGCACTAATGTTCCCGAGTCCTCCCCACTTGAGGACCGTATGCTTGATGGTCACCTGCCCGATAGTACTATTTCGTTAATATATAAGAAGTTAATCAACATTCGGGCAGATCTCCTTGTGCGTCTTAAGGAGGCCTGGACTGGAGACGGGTTGGAGCTGGATGACGAAGATTGGCAGTCAGCACTGTCCTCCCCGAAAGAGGTTGCCATTCCTGCCCGTCTCCATCTCGTCCAACTTAAAATTCTTCATCAGGTGTATGTTACTGGTCCTTGTTTGGTGCCATGGGCTTCTCCTCGGATGGGTTATGCAAGCGCGGATGTGGTTTGAGTGCTACTTTCCTTCATATCATTTGGGAATGCCGGGAGGTGGCTGCGTATTGGACTCGTGTGCATGCTTTAATGGAGTGTGTCACCGGGGTCGCTCTGCTGCCTGAGGCTCAGAGATGTTTGTTGAATGTGTGGGAGCCGAATGACTACAACGTTGCTCAGGCCCGGTGGGCGGTCCTTGGGAACATGGTCGCAAAGAAGGATATTGCGCAGCTGTGGGGTTCCCAACGGCCCCCCACCGTGTCAGTATGGAAGGAGAGTATGGACTGTTGTATGTTTAGAGAGAAGACTGTGTACTTGGCTAGGGGCAAACCTAGGGTGTGAAATAGAATCTGGGGTCAATGGAACGCTTATCGAGGGAACATCTGTACACCCCCGTTTGAGGAAAATCCGGACATTTCTCTATCTCTTTGATCCGACATTCCTGGAAAAATCTACTCTTTTTCCTGATTCTCTGACTTCCCCACTGACTTCTCCCCCCGGCCATCTCCATCGCTTACCTGGTTATTTATCCTGTATCGAGGGTCCCCTCCGTCGGACCACGACTTTGTCTACAATGCTCTCCGCCTTCAGATTTATTTGTTTGTTTCTCTTTTTGTTCTTTTCTAAAAAATGAAAATACTTATATCCTGACTCCATCCTGTGTTGCAGAGAATTGTATCCTGTATTTTACCGGACCTCTAGGGTATCGGCCGCTGCTTTGTGATGTTCAATGACTGCTCTCTATGCTCTAGCGGCCGGCCCCTGTGGTTGTAGGCCCGTATTTGTAATATCTTTGCATTGCACAATAAAGTTTTAAGAAAAATAAAAGAAAAAAAAAACCCTGAAGACGTGGCTTTTCAGGGCAGCGGCAATGTAGGCTTGAAAATGCGTACTATTCCTTGGACATACTGTCACCTAGTGTTTCTAGCGGCGGGACACCCCTGTGTTGGGGGTAGCTGTCTCGCTTAATAAATCTCAGTATTATTATTAAGTTCAGTTTGGTCAATTATCACAAGGTCATCGGCATATAAAAGACTTGCTACTTTCCTACCGCTCATTCTAGGCCTAGCACTTCTTTCTACCTCCAGTACTGCAGGTAGGTTGGCTAGGAATATTGCAAAGAGCAGGGGGGCCAGGACACAGCCCTGTCTTAGCCCATTACCTATGGCTATTTTCTGTGTCAGTTACTTGGGCCCAGTTCCCTCTATGTAGTTCCTTTAGTATGGTCAGTAGGCTTTCCGGTATATCATATTTTATCAGGCACTCCCATAGGCTCTTAGATTGACTAGATCGAAGGCTGCCCGGAAGTCAACAAAACAACAATACGATTTCCATTTTTGTTCTATTGACTTCCGGGCTTGTGCCCAGAAGGCGAAACAGTGGGTTATGGTGGAATGACCTTCTTTGAATCCCCCCTGTTCAACCAGTACCAATATGTTCTGGTCCGCCCAAGCTTTTAGTTTACCTAGTACTATTTTTGAGAAAATCTTTTCCCCAATATCTATTAGATTAATTAATCTATAGTTTTTTGGAGCTTGCTGATCGCCTTTCTTGTGTATGGGCCTTATTATTGCACCCTTCCAATTGTTAGGGAACTTCCCTGTTTCTAAGAGAACTTGAAACATTTTAGCAAATAATTCTGCCCACCAGCCCAACTGGGTTTTAATTATCAGGGAAGGAAGGTTGTCAGGACCTGCTGCCCTTTTTAGATTCAAACCTTTTATCGTAATTTTCACTTCAGAGGCCGAAAAGTCGGGTTTTAAAACGGCTACCAGACCTCTCAAATATGGTTGCAAACCCTCTTCTGGTTCTCTTCCTGGGTTATATAGATCCATCAAATATTCCTCCTAAGCTGCTTCTTGTACCACACAGTTCATTGTGGCCGCAGGGCTATCCATTGCTGATTGAAGTAGTGTCCAAAACTGGTGTATATTCTTTGTTTCTATTGCCTCAAGCAGCTTTGAGCAACAATCTTCTTTATACTCTCTTTTTGCCCTCCTAATTAACATATTGTATTCTCTTTTTAATTTTGTGAGGGCATCGGCCTTACCCTGATCAAACTTTATACATAGACTACGTGCTGTTTTCCTCAATTCTCTTTTCTTTTTCAGACATTCCTTTGTAAACCACCTTCTTTGTCTCTCCTGCTTTCTTTGGCTCCTTTTATCCTTTATTTGATCTAAATTCTGTTGCAGTTTTACTAGCCAAGCTACATACTCTTCTGATAATTTTGTGGTGACCCGCCTAGGATATCCCACCTGTTGTTCGATAACTTTATTACAGGGGTTCAATTGTACATCTGGGAGCTCTAATTCTAAGAGGTTATGGTCACTCCCTTCTCTATTTGTAACCCTAAAATCTTTAATTAGTTGGAAACACCAGGGTGTCGTGAAAACATAATCTATTGGGCAGTTTTGCAAACCTAATTTAAATGTTTTCTTTGCTGGGCAGTCTAGGGTTGATCTTCCATTTAAGGCAAACGAGGCTTTTAGTCCCCAAATAATTTCCCAGCTGAGTATCATTGGATGTAGATACACAGTCGGGGAAGGTTGCTTGTATTTTATCATAAGCCTCCAGCAATTCTTGGAACCACCAATTTACTTTCTTTGGGTCCAGTTTATGGTTAAAGTCGCCCAATAGTATGATCAAATACCTGCCATATTTTTCACAGATTGTATCCATATCATCTTTAAAATAGCCAATTTCAACAATGTATTCCTCTCTATTACCCCATTGCATATACACATTTAGCAGCGTCATTGTACTCTTTTTGTCAGAGGTAGATAAAGTTACCCTACATGCAAGTAGCCATTTACATTTTACTGTTATTTTGATCACCTTTTTCACTATTTTGGTTGATAACAATGTCATTATTCCTCCTGCAGGGCACCCACATTTTTGCTTCTTTGCTAAGCAGTTAAATTGCCAGAAGCCTGCGAATGTCGGGGTCTTGCTGCATAGCCAAGTTTCCTGTATACAGATGATCTCTGTTTTTTTTCCTATTTCCCTTACATTTTCTTGTTTAGAATCATCTCTGAGACCATTTATGTTCCAGGAAGCAATTCTTATGCCATGCAGTGTGCCCTTTTCCTATTCGACGTCATCTAGGGATCCTTCCACCCCACGCCCCACAGTAGAAAATAAGTGGCGCACCAGCAAAGAAACAGGAAAACATATTACCTTCAAGAAAGCACTCAACTAGTACCACCGCCTAAGAAAGAAAGACGAATGCCCTAGCAGACCACATGGAAGCCAGCACAAACCACAGCAAGGAGATATTCACCATTGTGTAGCAGTTTTCTAACCACGCTGCTGCCGAGAACAACATCACACCCTCTCAAGAACAATGTGACACCCTGGCGTTCTTCTTCCATGACAAGATCTCAGTTATCTATGAAAACTTCAAACCTCCTGCCGACAGCATCAGCCTGCCCACACCTACAAACACAAACCCAAAACAATTGCTTACCCATTGGGACCCTCACACAACTCAAGCCACAATCTCCATCATAAAATCTGTGCACTTGGGAACACCACGGACCCCACTCCCCACCATGTCTTCAACCTCAGGAGCAAGATGATTAGTGTCATGCTCAAGAAGGTTCTGAACACCTCCATCACCTCAGCCTCCTACCTTGAGGACTGAAAACATACTGAAGTGAGGCCCCTCTTAAAGATTCCATGCACCAAGCCACCAGTACAGAAGAACTAACGGACCACCTCCCTGCTCTATTGTACAGTGAAGGTTCTCGGGAAGACAATCAACCAGCAACTCACCAAACACCTGGAACACAACATCCTCCTGGACCCCTCCCAATCTGGAGCCAATCACAGCACAGAGACAGCCTTGCTCGCAGCAACCGACAACATCAGTGCCATCCTGGACCAAGGCTAAATGGCAGCCCTCATCCTCCTGGACCTTGCAGCCACTTTCAATGCCATCTTCCACCACATCTTGATCAACAGACTCCTCCACATCAGATTCCATGGAAATGCACTCAAATGGATCACCTCATACCTCACTAGAAGAATCCAGATAATCCATCCCCCATCATTCACTTCAGAACCCTAAAAGATCATCTGCAGAGTACCACAGGGAATGATCCCGACCCTCTTCAACACATACATGACCCCCCTAGCCAACACCTACATATCCCATGGACTCAACATCATCTCCTACAAAGACGATGCCCAGTTCATACTCTCACTATGAGAAGACCCCTCCATCACCAGAGCCAACTTCCCCATATATATATATATATATTTTATTAACATCACCAACTGGATGAAGGACAACTCTCTCAATCTCAACAGAAGAAGAAACTCATCATCTTTGGGTTCAACACCTCGCCATGTAATGATGCATGGTTGCCTGCTGAACTCAGCACATCCCCCATAAATGCGGTCTCATCCACCTACTTCCACACCCTACGCACGCTCCTGCAAGATCTTCAGATGGTTTCCAGTCAACAGCAGAAGGACTATCACGCAGCACTCGTCACCAGCAGGCTGGACTACAGGAACACACTTTACTTAGGAATCATCGTGCATCTCCTAAAGAGACTACAGACAATGCTGAACTCAGTAGCAAGACTTATCTTCTACCTCCCAGGACAAACCTACATCAAACCCCACCTGAAGAAGCTACACTAGCTCCCAATCCAGAAGGGATGCCAGTTCAAGATGTTGACCCATGAATGCAAAGCCTTGCACAATGAAGGACCAGCATACATCAACAAATGCATGATGTTCCACCAACCAACCAGATACCTACGATCCGCCTACCTCTCCCTCGCAGAACCCCCTGGATCCACTGAGGCAGCAGTGGAGGAAGCTCATACCCATGCCTGATGGACAAAGGTTGGAACCACAATCCCCTGCACCTCAGGACCTTCTCATAACTCCGGCAATTTAGGGAAGGTCTAAAGACTTGGCTGTTCGACTAAACAGATGACCACAACACAGTTAGCATCTCCAGCATCTTGGGACTCTCATTGGTGATTTGTAGTGCTGTACAAATCCTTGATTGATAGAACGGTTTACAAAAACCCAGTCAAAACAAAACATGCATTAACAAAACCAAAAGGCTGGCCACCAGTCTCAGACCTATTGGCTCTGCCAATGCATGTTTATTTTCGTGTTTCCCATAATCTTGGTGAAATTGGATACACTGTTTTTCCATTTTTAATATCTTTGAAAAATAGTAGCATGTATCAACACATTTTACTAAGCGATGCTTCAAAGAAATGGCAACTAACATTTCACAGTAATTGAGCAAAACCTTTATTTCATAGTTGCATCTTTTAGAACATATTATTTTGAAAGCAAAGAATCCTCACTTTTCCTTTCAAGCTTCTGCAAATATTTTCATTTCATCTAATGAGAGAGCATTCTGGAAGGTTTATACGTAACCTCATGTTGTTAGACTTTGCAAATGTGTGTACACATTTGTATATTGGTTCAACTATCAGTAGTGCAGTCCGAGCCTACAAAGTTTCCTTACAGCGCTCAACCTGATGATATAGGCTTTGCATTAATGAACCTAAAATACAAGTTCGAACAGCATTAATGTGAGGACACAAATGTTGCCTTAACTGCAGACAATTCCCTTCCCTGGTTCATAATGTGTTACTGTAAACTGGTAGCCAAAGGGTTTGTACTGCTGGGGGTTGGTCCTACCTGTCCCACGGTCAAAAAAGACCCTCTTGGGCATCAGGCTACAGAAATTCAATACCCCTGTAAAAGCACTACAAATTTCATGAGTGGCCACCGTGTTTCATATTGTGGAAACCATCCTTTAGATTGATACCAAATGTTTTTCTTTTTAGGCCATCGCAAAGTTGACTGCAATATCTTTGTGTGTTACAGCACATCATATTTAGAAATAGCCCTGTTATGTGCTAGATATGGCAATCATTTCTATGGAAAATGACTGAGGCGAATACATTTCACCAGAGTTTGTCACGTACTCAAGACACAGGGGTAGCAACTAGTCACACCACGTCGGACCATGCAGATCATGGAGGTATCACGCAGTGTTGACCTTTCCTGATTGGCCTAGGATTCTATACTTGTGTAACTTGCTGAGGCTAGGCTACTGCAGTGTCATAATTCTGTACTTTTACTGAATATATTGCATGAATAGTGACGATTTTCCTCTGTGGTTAGTACCAATAAAAGCTGTCAGAAACGTCACCTCTTCATACACTCAGCGGCCATGCTGACTGTCTCTGTGCTGCACATATTTATATAATCTTGTCTTCTATGATAAATATCAGGACGTATCAACATTGCTAGGGGCACTAGGAAGGGGTGTCCGTGTTCGCCCCTGCTTTTTGCTTTATATATTAATCCCCTTATCTTAAAACTATTAGAAAGAAACATTATTAAGCCTGTTATTAGCTGTCATTTTGAAACTAAAGTATTGGCCTATGCCGATGATATCACGGTTACTACATCTGACCCGATTGAGGCTATTCGTGAAATAGAGAGAGTGACCACGGAATTTGGGAGCTGCTCGGGGTACTCTCTTAACAGAGGAAAGACGATTATTCTGTGCACCGATAATACCATTTGTCCGGATCAACGAAGAGCTGAAAAGGCTACGTATTTGGGAGTTGTTGTTTGTGCTAATACTAAGTTATTAGCAAAAGCTAATTTTGATCCACTAGTGGTTAAGATAAAGGATGACCTCGAAAGGGTTAATAGTCTCCATCTCTCCATTATAGGAAGAGCCAACTATTTAAAAATGTATATGTTACCCAGATGTCTCTATTTATTCCGGGCAATTCCGCTAGCCATAGATCAGAAAGTGTTAGTGCTGCTTAACTCGCTTATGTCTAAATTTATGTGGCAACATGGTAAGATTCGGAGATCGCTTACGCTATTATCACTCCCTTATGATAGAGGCGGCCTTACTACACCTAACATAATTCTTTATCACTGGGCGGCGTTTTTAAAACAATATTCTCTATCATATATGCTGATTGCTATTATTTCAATTAGGCTTCTACATTTGGTGAGAGAATGCGACTCCAGAATGCATGACTTCTGCTGTGGCAAGCTGTTGCCTTACCTTTCCAGCGGAGGTCTGAGGTCAGACCACGATGCTTCCCTGCCTTCGAAGTCTCTCTTTCTCCCTCCGCCTTATGCTGAATGCTGCTACTGGCCATGAGTAGTTGTCACATCTCTGAGCTGCTCTTGCTCCATGTTTCCCCGGGTTCTCTCGGCACATAATAATGGCTTTTGTGAGCCCGCATTGACGGCTGCTGTGCCTATTGCCATGTGCTCCTTCTGTTTCTGCCTCACCCTCCTCCTCATGGTTGGATTTTTGGCAATATCTGATCTCTGTGGTTGCTCTACTGGTGGGGGTCTTGGCCGCTCTCATTCTTTTCTTTACCTGATTGTTTCTCTGGTTCTGTCCAAGCTGTCAGTGATGGCTCTGTTGGTGACTGGGTCTCACTGGTGTGCACTTCTGGCCCCAGAAAAGGTGCTCCTAATGATACATTAGTTGCATACCCTTTAGGCACACTATTATAGGTTCCTAACAAATTAGGACTCCACTATTTCCATTGCGTTTTTGGATTTCTTTTTTTATTAGTATTGTTCGCAATTCTTCATGGTAATTCATAAATGAAATTCGTAAATCATTCCATTTCTTGTTTCCTTATTCATTCTTTCATGATGTCATAAGTTTATGCTTGGCTCCAATGCATTTCGGGCATTCTATAAGCCCTTCCTCAGGGAGCATCACTGTAAGTATGAATTATAAACGCAATCAGGGACTAACATATGAAATTGGACATAAACATAGGCATAAACAATAAACAATAAATATTATCACATCATGCAGTACATACTAGCAATGTGTGCTCTCGGAAAACTGAAAATATAAGTGTCATCAGTTGAAACCAGTGAGGTGTGCCCGTGAAAACGCCGAATGAGGGCACACCTCACTGTATTCCCCCCTTTTTCCATCTGCTGTGGTTGCCACTGGGTGACCGTTGGGTTATGGGCACCAGTAATTTTGTACTACTGGTACAGTTCTCTCTGTCTAGGCTGCCTGACCCTGTGTTTCCATATTTACTCAGGTGTGTTTAAATTTGGATTTTAGTTACTGAGCTGTCGCCTTCATTCCTGGGCAGTGGAGAGGGCAAACATTCTGCATTTTCCATACTAGCAGTGACTTTCTGATTCTAAGCAGCCCTTTGACTGACTGTGGGTCAGAGAGGATGAAGTACTGTAGTTCCCTGTCTTGCCAGCGGAGACTCATCATCCAGTGGCCAAAGACTTCAGCCTTGAGTAGCACAAGAGGCTGGTGTGCATTCCCGGACAGGATGTCACTAGGTGAGTGCTGGAGGAGGTTTACCCTCTTCATATTTTGGGTGTTAGAAGGTATTGTTTCACATCGTAGCAATAGCAGGTAGTGTGTCCCAGGTTGAGGGTTGATGCAGGAATTATTCCCTGGTTTGGCACTGGTATTGAGTGTATGACCCCTGGGTGTTGCAACAAGTACTTTGCGTTGGTTTTTGTGGCCACCCTGGTGTAGGAGCTGGTTGCCACACTATAGTGTAGCCGGCTCTGGTGCACTGTCTCCTGCTGGACACCTAGGGTGGTCTATAGATGCAAATAGGTGTCCACCTATTCACAACCAGGATTGGGTTGGTGGTGCATTATATGCATTCATTTAAATAACTGTTATTGTATTGCATGCATCTATTTGAAGTGCTTTTGTTTTTTGATATGCTGTCTTTGATTGTCACATAACGTTTTGTGATTCATTGAGATTCTTGGTATTTTGTGATTGACCTTTCATATGCTGTTCGATGTCAAATGACTGATTACCAGCTGCATTACTACAAATGTTTCTTTGAAATGTCACGTTGCTATGTTGATGCTATGTTATGTTGATACAGACTGACAAATTGACTAACAAACCTCCTGACATTTACTTTCTATTGGATGGATGACCCTCGACCGGTGTGATATTTCTTATCACACTTGAGGTCTCCATTATCCTCTTCCTGTTCTATTATTATTATTCTGGGACTAGGATAGTTATACATTATCTAGTCAGAGCACCCAGCACAATACATCCCTTGAGTGCAGGGCCTACAAATACTGCTTTTCATGTTTCATGTGTATGCCTGAACTACATGTAAAGTTCACAACGTCTGCTCTGTTTATGTGAATGCCTACCCCCAACGGCAATGCCCTAGGGATCTTCAGTTCTGTTCAGCTGCAACCTTCACCCTGTGGGGCATAACTGAGTAATGAAGGGGGACAGAACAACTATTACCTTTCTTTCTACCTTCCTGTCCCCTTTTTCTTCTGATCCAATAGTGTGTGTTACTGTTTGTCCTTTCTATTGTGTCACCTGGTATTACCCTAACAAGCCACCTTTTTTTGAAACTAGCTTTCTGCAAAGCTTATTAAAGGGACCGGGAGACATTGAGGGAGGTCACAGTCAAGCACAGCTACCAACAACAGATAATATCATTCTCAGTAATAATCTCAGGGCTGTCAAATGGGCATATATACTGGAAAGAGAGGACCTATTGGCTAATATTTACTGTACCTTTGTAAACACATTTGAATCATATTGTCCATTTAGATGTGAATCTGGAGAATTCATTAAATTACATAAATCCCTTTTTAATAAATTGTTAGATCTTCTTACAAAAAGACCAAAAAAAGGGACCGGCACAGTAAATGCAAAACCAGTAGGTAAACCGTGGTACACTAAGGAATGCCGTGTTGCTAAAACCATTTTGATTGATGCACTCAAAAGAAAAGGTCCTATAGAAATTAAAGATAAAAGGAAATCATATAACAAGATAATGGTAAAAGCAAAATCTTCCTGGGATGAGGAATTATGGTCCAGCATGCTATCAGCAGCCAAAACAAAGGACCAGAGGCAATTCTGGGAATTAGTGGCTAAGGGGAACAAACGAGAGAAAGGCTCTAGAGAGGTTTTCCTAGATGAGGCCACGTGGGTAAAACACTTTACAACGTTGTACGCAGCCCAAACCACTGAGGAAACTCCTCAGGAAGAACACATTCCTTTTCAGCCAGAGAAAGCACACCCACTGGTAGTCTTTGACCTGCAGGAAACTGAGTTAGCAATTGCTTCAGTTAAACAAGGGAAGGCGCCTGGACTTGATAACATTCCAGGCGATCTTTACAAGCATAATATTGATGTTTGGGTACCTTACTTAAATCATTTATTCAATGTTATTGCGGCTGGTGACCAAATCCCGGACACATGGGATGGTGCAGAAATTATTACAATTTTTAAAAAGGGGGATAGAAGCGATCCAGCTAACTATCGCCCCATTAGTCTTTTAGACATAACTCAAAAGATATATGCCAGGCACATATTAAACCGTATAAACACTTGGTTGGATGAAGAATCAGTTTTATCAAAATACGAGGCGGGTTTAGGGAAAAAACAGGGACCATAGATCAGGTATTAAGGTTATGCTGCTTGTATTGGAAATACGTCATCATTCGCAAGGGCCACTTGTATGTGACCTTTGTAGACCTACGAGCAGCATTCAACCTTATTCCCCGTGACCTACTTTGGAAATCTCTGGAAAGGCAGGGACTTCCTGGAGAACTATTAAATCTGGTGATGGGCCAGCACCAGGAGAACTATGCTAAGGTTAGGTGGGGCCCAAATGGGGAACTTACAGATCCAATCCCCATAAAAAGGGGAGTACGTCAGGGATGCGTACTGGCTCCCACACTTTTCTCCCTTTTTGTTAATGATATTGCAGCTTATATGGAGAATTGTGATAATGATTCGCCCCGATTGGGGGGGAACGAATACCGTCCCTCCTCTTCGCGGACGATACGATCCTCATTTCACAAACTCCCCGGGGCCTTCAGATCCTATTAGATAGGTTCCAGCAATATTGCACTTTAAAAGGGCTAGAAATGATTATAAAAAAAACAAAATATATGGCACTAAACCCGCACAAAAGTTTTAAAAGAAACCTAATGTTAAACGGTCACAAACTTGATTATGAACAGAGTTTCACATACTTAGGGGTATTACTAGATTCGTCACTGGGATGGAGACTCCAGCTAGAAAAATCAAAAATAGTGTTTAAACAAAACTGTCTTCCAATACTAAAAAGACACAATAAATGTGTGAATAAGGCAGTTACCCCAGCAATAGAGATTTTTAGGTATAAGGTCCAGTCAGCTGTTTTGTATGGGGCAGAATTATGGGGACCAGTATGTAGGAAGACCTTTGAAATACAGGAGAATAAGTTCATTAGGGGATTTTTAAAAGTACCCAATAACACTCCATTGTTACCACTATTTCTAGACTTAAACATTAAGCATACTGACCACCATGCAATGTTGAGACCATTAATATTATGGGTTAGATTATGGACAACCCCCGAACTGATTGAATATAAAAATGGGTTGAAAGAAGTATTGGACCTAGATAGTGGCAGCAAAATTTATTGGTTTAAGTACGTAAAAGCCTGGTTAACCAAATTAGGATTAGCCCACTTTTGGAGTGAGCCGGAGTTCTTAAGCATGGCCTCTAAGAAAATTGTTAAATTGTCCTTTTGGTCCTACGTGAGCCATAATTCTGCGTACATAAGAGGGCATGGCCCTTTAACTGAAAATTTTTTAAGGGTTAAAAATGTGGCCCATTTTGAAACGTTTCTCGATGAGGTTCACCCACCATTGGCCAAAACCCTGTATTTGAAATACAGATATGGAACATTGAGAACTAAGGCCACTGAGAAAAGCTGGGGGAAGACAAACAGTGATTACTGTACTTTATGTACTAACAATATAAGGGAAGACGTTTTACATATATTGTTTTTTTGTCCTAGTTATGGGAAAGCAAGGAAAAAATGAATAGTGCCACTACGTCATAATATTGGTTCTATTTCCCATAAGGAAGCTGGTAGAATTCTAAATACGGATACCAGCCAAGTAATTGTGTTTGGAATTAGTAGATCTCTTCTGGCTGTAAATTTTATTAGAATGAAAATGTCTCTTCCTTTTTAAACGATTCAGAAAAGGGGGTGGTGATGAACAGAATGTCTGAATTAAGCAGACCACTCTTACCCAGTCCAAAGATCAGGGCTTGATCCATCACCGTTTTTTAGCTCACTGCACCATCCCAGCTCAGAACCTGGCTACATGCAAATTAGTCTGTCCCTGGCCCAGTGCATCATGGGAACAGGGCAGACCAAACTACCAAGCCAATTCTTATACTGGGAAGTAAACAAGCTTCCGGGGACCGGTTTCTGGCATTTCAGCCGTCTTCGGCCCGGCTTGATTTTTAAACTGCATACTGGATCTGTTCAAATCACCAACCATGTTTTTTTTTTTTGTTTTTTAGCTGTTTTTTCTAATTTAAATTTCCCATGCCTTGACTGTTATAAATTCAACTTTTTAACTCTGTAATAATGCATTTTAATTCTTTTATATATATTTATTCTATATTTGTGATAATTCTAACCATAACAGTGTGACCCAAAACGATGATGTGTAGTATTGATTATTGATTTTTGGCATTGTACAAAGTACTTTTTACTGTATATCTTTTATGATGCAAAAGCAACGAAATAAAGATTATTGAAGATTGAAGATTACCAGCTGCATTAGTACAAATGTTTCTTTGAAATTTCACGTTGCTATGTTGATGCTATGTTATGTTGATACAGACTGACAAATTGACTAACAAACCTCCTGACATTTACTTTCTATTGGATGGATGACCCTCGACCGGTGTGATATTTCTTATCACACTTGAGGTCTCCATTATCCTCTTCCTGTTCTATTATTATTATTCTGGGACTAGGATAGTTATACATTATCTAGTCAGAGCACCCAGCACAATACAACCCTTGAGTGCAGGGCCTACAAATGCTGCTTTTCATGTTTCATGTGTATGCCTGAACTACATGTAAAGTGTCCAACTTCTGCTCTGTTTATGTGAATGCCTACCCCCAACGGCAATGCCCTAGGGATCTTCAGTTCTGTTCAGCTGCAACCTTCACCCTGTGGGGCATAACTGAGTAATGAAGGGGGACAGAACAACTATTACCTTTTTTTCTACCTTCCTGTCACCTTTTTCTTCTGATCCAATAGTGTGTGTTACTGTCGTCCTTCCTATTGTGTCACCTGGTATTACCCTAACAAGCCACCTTTTTTGTTTCTCCTTGTCCAGTATAACTGAACTGTTGGTAACGCAAGTAGGGACAGCGTTTTTTCACAAACAGTCAACAGGATACAAAAGGGAAGGACAGCTGACTCCATCCCACAATGATTTAGAATCAGTAATGATTGGGGTACAAATGCCTTAAAAGTAAAAGGCTGCATTACTGTTTTCTCTACTTTAAGGATTGTGGATGAAAAGAGGACAAAGGACTGAATAGTTCATTTTATGCATTACGATATCTTAGTTGTGACTGTGATTATTTTTCTTAGAAGGATTGAATAAATACGTGTAGGACTGAAAACATTGCTTAAAAAGAAGGGCAAAGCAGTAGAAAAGAAGGGAGGTAACACCGCACTGTACAATACACCATAGAAATGGAAAGCGCACCAAAACATGCTTCCTCGTCTGAGGCTGGTCAATGCTTCACATTAGCATCAAAACAAACAGAGCCAACAGCGGCAGAAAAAGAAAAAAACACACTGTATCGTCAGCATATAAATGAGGGGCTGATATACCAAAAACAGAACATGGCCATGGGCTGTGACAACGGGCTAAAAATATGTGAGGGAGGATCAGTAGATACTCCATGGTCAATACATCGGCCAGTACTTAGACCAGTAGGCCAACGCTGACAGGGAGGTAAGGATGAAAGTGGCGATGCTATATCACAGATGCATCCCATAGAGGCTAGATCAAAAGGCTTAACAGAGGAAAGTATATATGATTATAACAACAGTATAATACCATCTCTCATGCAGGACACCATCAGTTTTGCACGTGGACTCTTTGCTAAGGCAATGCAACTATTGGCCCGCTGGCAGGAATACCTGCAAGCAAATAATAGACAAGGTCATGACAGTTAGTCATAAGTGGGAGGAGGATGGTCAGGGATGAATAACATTGAATATAATTATAGACATGATAAAATAAGAAGGGACTGGCATACAGTGGAAAGTATGAGGGGTAGGGCCAAGAGTGGTGCAACTTGTTTCAAATGCCACCAACAAGGCCATTGAATTGCCACCTGTCCCCATCTTCGTTGGCAGAGGCACCACTTCAGTGGACCACCTCCACCTTATATCCAGCAGGTGAGGCGAGGGGTACACAGTATAACACATGCACAAGGTGAATGCATGGATAGGGAGTGAGGAGTTCCTAGAACAATGGTTAAAGAGGCGATTCCCACTTCTTTGTGAAGGGGATGGTAGCATAAAGGATAGGTATAATGAAAAAGAGTTAAGTGAATAAAAGAGGCACATGGAGGTGGAGAAAGAAGTAGTGGAGGGCCAGGCAGGTGAAGAAAATACAGCTTTAGGAAAGACCAGCACGCCCATCCACTGTAACACAACACAACGTAAGAATATCCATAAAGTAAGCAAGTCTGTAGAAAGTAACGAAGTATCGTTGTTGAAGGAATAAAACAGCATAACTCAGTTAGCATGTGAGATTATGAACAAAGAAAGGGGATTGGCAGATATTATGCATCTGAATGCAGGTAGGGAGCCCTTTGAGGACAGGTTAGAAAGTGCTGAAATAGGCATTTCCCTTCGTCCTCCAGTGCGCAGCGTAGAACCTAAAGAGGACAGACAGGAAGGGGACCAGATACAACAACAAGTGTTCACAGGGCAAACACGAGGTGTACTGAACAATGTCGCACTCACCACAACCGGAGCATTCCACACTGAGCTACAGGAGCACAGAGAGCAACTCAGCGGCTCTGGCGGTTGAGGAAGATGAACTAAAAGAAGTGGTGCTATGCAACAGGCAAAGACTTTGTGCATGGACACTACACCTAGATGTTCGTAAAGAATTTAATGATTTAGTGGAAGGGGAACTAGCAGAAAATAACTTCCACAACTTAAAAGATAGAGTAACATTATGTAAAATGTTCCATATTGCACACATACGCCTAGTCGATACAGGACAAGCTCTGCGTGATATCATCTGCAAGTTTTCACAAGAAGAGATAATAAAAATTTCCTGGCTTCAAAAATGTGGTAACCAAAACATCCTGCCTACACTAAATGTGTCAGTTCTTAATAGCCTCCTTATGCTGATGGCAACTAAAGTACGAAACTGGGAAATATAGAGGTATGGTTTGACATGAGTAATGAGTGAAAGGAGGAATGGTAAGGGGAGAGATGACCAGTATAGATTAAGTGAGCAGCAAAGGTTACTCACCAGCACTGATGTCATTGTTTGCTCAATGTTGTTTGACAAATTGACTGACCCCAAAAGTAAAGAGAGTGACTGGCCCCTACATGTCTGTTCAAAAGAGCAGTTGATTGAAATACTATACCTCCCACATGATGGTATGGAAAAGGACGCATGTTTATTGTTTGGCCTTTATGAGCAATACTGCAGAAGATCAGGCTCAGTGTCTGACTTTAGCATGTTACAAAACAATACGTATGATGCATGCGTGGAGAAGTGTGGCTCACTGGTTAGAGGAGGCATACCCTGAAGCAGAGGTCAGACCCGGGACCACGGTTCAATTCCAGACGCGGCAGGTTCTTGAGCCCAATTGTCCACGGACTCGATAATTCTCGCTTCGGTGCCCACTCTAATCACGGGTTCACACTATGCAGCTCTGGGCATTAAGCTTGCTTAATCTCCACAACGGCCCCCCGCGGCGGGATGCCTGGCCTTCACCTTGGGGATGCCCAGTACGGGTTATCTCACAGGGAAAATCCAGGACGGGTTCCCAATGCAAGCGCCGAGATGCCCTAGGGTAAGTCGAGCGCTATATAAGAACATACATACATACATACATACATACAACACAACTCAGGAAATGCTAAATAGGCTTGATCCTAATTGGGATTTGGTAAAAATATGAACATTTAGGATGTTTATACAAGGACTGAATTCCAAATGTATTTCAGTCACAAATACAAAAATTAACTTATCATGAGACACCAAGCACTACTGATGATGACGAAAGTCGGGAACAGAGTTTGCGGTATCTACTGGGCATGTTGCAAGAAATAAATAGTGAAGACGGGAGAGTAATGATGGAGGAACATGATTTGCAGACCAATAAGGCTCTAGGATATGGAGAAACTGAGAAATGTTCTGTCTAGCAAGGTCTATAATATGATGATAAACTGAAGGATTAAAAGAGAATATTTTGAGCTGCCTTTGAAATAATGGTTCTGGCTGGCCATAAACTCTGGGCATTGCACCTAGACCAAACCACACACTGCAACAGTTTCCTGTGATTAGGAATGGAACTAGAACACACAGTCAGTTTAAAAATGTATTCTTTGCAGCGAAGAATGGAATGGAATGCAAATACTTAAATGTATATTAATGAAATAGGATTAAATATTCTTTAATAATATTTAACGACAGTCAAAGAGAAGTGTTATTTAGTATATTTGTGCTTTAATGGGTGAGGTGCAACGGTTTGTTTCCTAATATTTTCAATTTCAGGTGCAGAATGTCAGTGAAGAGATGTTTGTTTTTTCTCGTATGTGTCTGTTTATGTCTGGTTTATGATATGACTGTTGTCAATTGACATTGTAAGGGCCAGAGCAATGGCATCCACAGGCCCCCCAACACCAGCTCTCTCTCCCACAGTACTGTACAACAGGAGACAATTGTTTCAAACAACAAGAGATCGCATTACATTGCGCTAAATAGCTACTTAATTAAAAAGTAGGGGGTACGTTTATAGGAAATATACATACCAACAGTGTGAAAGGCAAATTCCTTCACAGTGAAAGAGTAGCCCGGGAGCCGCATACAGCTATCCTGCCACTGTCATCCGAAACCCTGAACAGCAGAAGGGTGGTGTTTACTGCAACAACTATTTCTTATTATTACTTATTATTTGTAGAAAAAAGGAATGTTCTTTGCTTCTAACATAGTGTTTTTATTGTTATGCAGATTTTTAAATTGCTCTATTGTCCTGAAGTAGGTGGCAAAATACTTTATCAACGAAATGCCACGTCAACAGTTTGTTTTTCTTTTTTGTAAAATTTGTAAATTGACAAATGTTTTTTAATAATGTAAAAACAGTGTGCTCTAGCTAACCACTTACAGTGAATTTTGTTGTATCATTAAAACTTTTTAATAAATTCATTTTTATAAGCATTCCTTCTTAATATTATTTTAATATTGTCTGATTTTATATATTTATATTTGTTTCTCTTCACACATGATTTTGTACTTTAGTAACTTTGGAATGTATTGTTGTCCTTATACATTTAGATCACTGATTTATTTTATCTGATTCACTAGTCTTAGGGTCTTCTCTTCAAATTTGCTCTTATGTTGATATATACACATCCATTATCCGAGGATCAGGGTACCTCCCTTATATTGTGATAGATCCCTTCTGCGCACAGCAGAACAGGCCTCCAGATATAATATTTCCAAGGATCCCTACGCTTTCTTCAAGTGCTCAGTGACGTTATTTACCAGATATATCTGACGGTACAAGACAGGAGCACCAACCACTTTCTTTTGAAAATTATTGCTGGCATCTGCCTCAATATGATTGCAGGACCTGCTAGTTAGATACAAAGACAAACTTCATCGCCCAGAAACTTCAAAAAATGTAAACTCCAAGAACTTTTGGCAATGGCTCGGACAGTGGTGTAGAGAAAAAGTCCAGCTGTGCTGACAGCAATATTGTCCCCGGTTCCAGGAATAATAGTAACTGCAGTTATTATCATTCTTGCAAGGGACATTGCCCAGGATGCTAGCTTAGCCGCAAGTTTTTCAGCACATCATATTTAGAAATAACCCTGTTACGTGCTAGATATTGCAATCATTTCTATGGAAAATGACTAGGCAAATACATTTCATTAGAATGGAAAGTCCCAGAGTTTGTCACATACTCAAGACACATGTGTAGCAATAAGACCTGCATCAAAAAATAGGGGAAAGGTAGAGGTAAAGGCTCGGTTTATCCTCCTTGCAGATACGCTTATCACAAAAATTGAAAGATGCGAATAAAACCTGCCAGGGAATGGTGTGTGGGATACAGCAAAATTCCACTGTGATCGTTCAATAGGAAAAAAACTATTTTCCTAGAGACCCCTCATCCACCAAGGTTGCCCCTTGGTGGCATACTTCATCATTGGGGTTCATCCCAATCCTCTACAAATTGAGGCATGCTATGACTTAACAGTTACTCAGAAATGATAAGAAGAACATTTAAAAACATCGGCTCATTAGCCTTGGCTAATAAACACATGCTGTCAAAAGACATAAATATGAAACACCCTGTAGAGCGGGTGCTCAGTCAAACTAAAAACCAGTGATCACTCCTTATGTGACAAAATTGTAGTTGACACTCAGTGGCTGTGATAATGTGATAATGTCTCTCCCATGATAGGGAGGCATTGTGTAGCAAAACAAGACAAGACAACACATCCATTTTGGACGCTATGCTAATGCATCATGGTCTTTGCCAGGGAGGAGGAGCCTGTAGTTAAACCCTATTTTGTACAGAAAAATGGGATGCAGGATCGCAAGATACCCATGTGGAAATGAGGCAGAGTACTGTACCGCTGATCCCAGTCATTGCGAGGTGTGCCCTGTAATGCCTTCATTGTTACTTACTTCGTCAAGGCCATCCTTGGCTTACTTGCCTAATTAATTCTCTGGAGACCGCATCTTAGCCATGCCTGTCCCCAGTTCTTGATTTAAACTGAAGCAAAGCAGTGCTTGCGCATACATGCACGTACGCGGAGGAATACTAAACCGCTTGCTGTTTTTCAAAATGGCTGCTCACCGTGGGTCCCCATCATACCATAACAATATGACCAAATTGCATGGATAACTGCTGAAAACAAATGTGTGGCAGTAAGAATACGCGTGCAAATTCATGTTTAAAATATACTAGAAAGATCTTAATTTAGGCCCTAAATGTCCAATTAAAAGACCAAAGTAGTGATATCTGTTTTGCCCCAGTTAGGGAGAGAAAATGGAGATGGTAATATCGCGTGGATCACAGACGTAAGTGAAAAGGCTCTAAAAAGTGGATTTGTTGTTGGAAAGAATTTCAGAGCTATTATGTGACTCACAAGTTTATAATTTTCACGTTCACTGTGAGGAGTATGACATGGATGGGTAATAAGGCAACAGTGATTAGAGCGCTATGCGGAATTTTATCACATAGGCTAATAACAAAAGAGTGGATATAGGATCTTATGGGAGTATCTACAGAAAGATTGCTCTACAAAGAACGCTTTAAGTGCAGTACCAACAAGGGAATTTATTCGCAATGAACTTGAATGAATGTAGAGTTACTTGAAAAGTTAGTCCATCTGGAACAAACCCTAATGTGTCATTGGACAACTTCAACCGATAAATCTGATAAGTACAAACAACACGTAAAATCCTAATTCTTTGAAGGTACACACTTATTTATATAAAGCAATGTTTAAAAAGGAGTACAGACATATGAATTAAGTCAGCAAAAGATCATGAAAAGAAGTAAAATCAAATTATCCTAACAGTTCATGACTGACAACTATTCCACAACAATATGTAAAACAACAAATCTCCTAATGAAAATGTATGTCGCTAGAAATTGACACAGTTTCTTCGGAAAAGAAAGTGGAGTCGACGTTTCGGTCTCGTGGCTTCAGTCCTTCAGACCATCTTCAGGACAATAGTGTTTGCTAGAACAAAACTCTTGTATAAATAATGTAACGCCGCCAGAAACCATGAAACGGATCAATGGTCGCAAACATCAATATTGACACTGATGACTATGGTGCATATATATATTTTAAGGTCAGCTGAATCAATTGTGTGGAGCAGGAGAGCAATCTTCCATGCGTAGACAATCTTTGATATCTTTTAAGAAAGTAGATGGCGTGGCGAGATAACCAGCGTGCGTCCGGCAATCAAGACTGCAAGGTTGATTGCCGGACGCATGCTGGTTATCTCACCACGCCATCTACATCAACGCAGAGCTGTTGCTGCTGCTGCATCGCAAACCGACGCATCCCCAATCCTCACGCATCGCACTGGGATGCCAAGTCAACATCAACGCTGGGGCCACAGTAAAATACGCATCACCTCCCAGTGGGAGCTGGTGATATTTGACAGTGGTGAGGAATAAAATTTGTGTTGGAGTACACCTCAGCAAGTGAGTGTAGCTAGCGAGCCTGATTAACCTAAGGGGGAGTTTGGGGGGCTATTCTCCTGAGACCATTTTGAAATAGGAGTGGGCAAATGGTGCATTTTCAAGCAAATTTGAGAAAACAAGAAAGTTAATAAAGCAATTGTGAAAGTCAGTTATTACACCGATAAAGAGATGTCATACAACAACATAGGTACCATATTATTCAGTATAACCTCAGAGCTTTATAACAGACTTCAAGAGATTGAGGGTAACAGATAGCCATAGAGAGATAAGGGGAGAAGAACAAACAGAGTAACCGAGAGTGGGGAAGAGAAACATTTATGGGGGGGTGCAACGTGTGTGTACAGCAGTCATAGTCGTAATGGCCAGACTCTGTGAAAAATAAAGTAGCAACAAAAACAATTAAATGAATGCATGATTAGTTGGTTGACTAATAGTACAGTAACAGGCCACAAGGGGGACGTTCATTATTAATAGTCTGTCTAACTGTTATAACTGTAGTAAAAAAAATATTTTTGGGTAATTCTTTCTGACATGTCGCTTTCACTAGAAAGTAGAAATGCATATTCTACATGGTTACAGCCAGTTACAGGTCAGCCGGAGCTCCACTCTGCTGAGTGCGCCTCCTGACTTTCTATCTGCAGTGAATAAAGTCTGTGGCAGACACTCAAATTAATGTTTCTGAAGCGAGGTGTGAGGTAGGGCCTAGCCAGTGACTAGCAGAGCTAGATTCTGGTGCAGACAGCTAGGCCCGCCCTCCTGGAGCCTGGCTCCGTGCTGGCTGCAAATGAGAGTTTGCTAAAGTCTTGTGCCCGACCATCATTCATCCCCTATGAGGGCTCTTTAAACACACTTCGCTTATCACAGCAATTCAGTCTTTCCTTTCCACTCTGAACTAAAGGCACATCCACTTTTTTCCCTTATCAGCTTTTGCACTAAACCTTACTTTTAGCGTTTGTCAGATACGTGTTTAATCCCTCTTTATCTACTGCCCATTCCTGTTCAGGTCCTGCTCCTGCACCCCATCTTACGGAAGTGGTGCTCTTGTTTTCCACAAGATGACTTTAAGGCTGAAATGCAATGGTGCAGATTTTATATTGCCTGGATAAAGCTTTTATAGTAACACAGGAAGCATGGTATAACCCACCCATTTGTATGTACACTATTGAAACAAAGCCTCCCAGCAAATAACCTTTTGAAAAACAATTTTACTCCTTCAGGATGTGCAGCACTTTTATTTTTTTGCCTGGAGAAAGTGACATCTATTAACTGATGCAATCATTCTGTCCGGCATCAGAGCGACCATTAAGGGCGAATGACAGAAAGCATACGCTGATTGGGCCCCCTGCTAAGCAATGATAAATATATACAGTTTCCTCCTCCACCTGCAGTCAAGGCACAAATGCAAACATACTCATGCAGAACTACATTATACATACTTTCTTTCGAAGGCACTACCTCCCTTCCAGAGGATCCATGTTGCCTTTGGCTCAAGTGGTGAATGTTTCAGAGGTGCGCAGGTCCTAGCTAGGCCCGCACCTCTGAAGCATAACCAGCTGCATGCCAGGCTCCAGCGGGGTGGGCCAGGCTGTCTGTAGACTGGAGTGCACCAGACCAGTCAGTCTGCGTTCCTGGCGCTATATAAACATTAAGCGCTAAGCCCCTCCCGCCCTCCCACCCTTTACTAGATAAAAAACCTCAGAAACAACCATTCCCCCACTGATTGCTAGTGTGTAAGTTATGGTAAACTGAGCGCTTGTTATTTGTTTTAAAAACTGCTATTTGCACTAAACTGTTTTGCACTCGAGAAAATCGTTTTTTAATAATTATACTGTGTCGTGAGGCGGAAAGCTGGGACCTGTATTTAAACATTGTTTGCAATTTTAAAACTGATTACTAAGTTTTAAAGGAACTTGCACTCTGTTTCACCTGATCACAGCTGAGAAGAGGCTGATCGGGGCCGCCATTTTGGGTCAGGAAAGGGAGAAAGAGCTAGCATACTAGCGCTAAGCCCCTCCTGCCCTCCCGCCCTTTACTAGATAAAATGGCACCCTCATACAGGAGGCGCAGCGGACGGGCGCAGCGGGGGTGCCGGCGGGGCGCCGAAGGCGCGCCAAAGGCAAGCCCGTCTGCGCCCGTCCGCGACAGGCCGGGACCAGGGGCCATACCCCATGCCCAATTACTCACAAAAGATATTAACCACACTATCTCGTACTCCAGCGCGGAACTTAGGAGTCTGAACAACGTAGGGGTAAGAAATACCACACATTGTGCTCAACTGGGACCATATGATACTATGGGCCCTTTCTGTTGTCGGCACTGTCAATGGGGAAGTGACACAGGGACAGAAGTCTGCATAGAAAATACCCAAACTCTGGCCCTGAAATGCATCTATCTCAATACCAGATCTCTACCCATGCATGCGATTGAGCTGTGGGACCTATTGACCGAAACTAAGCCAGACTTGGTTTTTATAACTGAGACCTGGCTCGATACCCATAGCACCCCCAGACATTGCGACAGCCCTTCCAGCGGAATATAAAATACTCAATCTGAATAGAGTGAAGAAAAGAGGCGGAGGGGTAGCCCTGCTATTTAGGGAATCCCTCACCTGTAGACAAGAACCGATCACACAGTCCAACAGCCATGAAGCAATGGCATTCTCAGTATCCGTAAACACCAATATTTTATTTGGGGGAGTGATAGTTTATAACCCCCCTGCCAGCACTTTAGACTTTAGTGCCCAACTTTTTACCCAAATATTACCGATCTGTCTCAAGAACAAGAATATCCTTGCGATAGGAGATTTTAACGTACACTTTGATAGCAGCAGCAACCCATTAACCAAACAGCTAGTGGAGGACATGGATATTCTACAGCTGACACAAATAATTAATCAGCCAACACATAGGGCTGGACATATTTTAGATCTCATCTTCTCCAATATAGGAGCCATTGACATCAATGCGATTAAACCATTGATATGGACTGACCACTCTATGATTGTGTTCACTATTAAAGAACCTACCAAACACTCTAAATCCATGCCCCCAGCAACAGCATCAGCTAGGAGCTGGAAAAAAATTTCTGTGGAAAAATTCCAGAATCATTATACACATGCATCCATAGGAAACACCAATATTAAAAAGGAAATAGAAGAGCTCCAGAATAATATCAAGTGTGTGCTGGAACACTGCTCAGCTCCACTCTCTAAACATAAACGGAGAGGCACAGTCTCAGAGAAGTGGTATGGACCTGAATTAAAATCTTTAAAAAGGAAATGTACATCTTGCGAACACAATTGGAGGCTCAATAAAACCCTAGAAACGAGAGCCATATACAAAAGGGAACTTGCGCTTTACAATAAAGCTATTAGGAAAGCAAAGAAAGACTATTTCTCACGGAGGATAACAGAAAGCAAAAATTCTTCAAAAGAACTATTTAAAATAGTCAAAGAGCTATCAGTGGATCTTACCCCCTCGCAAGAAGGTTGCAATAAAATTAATGAATATTTCTGTGAAAAAATCGATACGATCTATGCCTCTTTTTCCAACATCAAATCAAAGCAACCACAACCTCGTGTAACATCCCCAGTTCTGGCTAGCTGTCCTAGATTCGGCCCTTTTTCTGAGGAGAAAGTGGGCAAAGCTATGTTGGAAGTAAAATCAGGCTCCCCACTGGACCCATGCCCGCATCATATTTTCTCACGACTAACACCAATAATTTGCCCAGCTGTAACCAAAGTCTTTAATCAATCATTGAATTCTGCTGAATTCCCGAAGTATTGGAAAAACCCCATAGTTACTCCCTTACTAAAAAAAGGAGGGTCTGATATTCATAACCCGGCAAACTATCGGCCTATTTCCCAACTTCCTTATTTGTCTAAGGTGATGGAGAAATTTGTCAACAGGCAGCTTTCAAAATTCTTAGAGACCAATGATCTACTGGACAGTTCCCAAACAGGGTTCCGGGCCAACAATTGCACCAAGACAACACTCCTGGCAGTGTCAGACAATATCAGAACCAAGGTAGATCAGGGAAAGACAGTCTCCTTGATTTTACTAGACCTCTCGGCGGCATTTGATACCGTCCCACACCACCGACTCCTGGAAATCGTAGCAGCCAAGGGTATCCGGGAAAAGGCATTAGGGTGGCTGCAGTCTTTCATGCAAGACAGAACACAGTCAGTACAGATGGGTGATTTTGTATCCCCTCCCGGGGAACATGAAGTATGGGGTCCCACAAGGGGCCTCATTGAGTCCAACCCTATTTAACGTGTTTGTCTCATCACTAGCCGAAATAGGGAGAAAGTGGGGTGTTGGGATCTGCTCTTACGCAGACGATACCCAACTAATGATTTCATTAGATGAAGAAGACGACCCTAAGGATAGGCTACTGAACTGCCTGACTGAACTAGCCAATTGGATGCACAACCATTTTCTTAAACTTAACGCAGACAAGTCAGAGATTCTGCTGTTTGGTAGACATACACACCTATGGGACAACAGCTGGTGGGCCACCACTCTGGGCACCGCTCCTATCCCAGCATCAATGGCCAAAAATGTAGGTGTGATCCTAGATAATACCTTGAGCATGAAAACCCATGTATCTACAATTTGTGGCAAAGGCTTCGCACTACTCAAGATGCTCCGGCGAGTTTTTCCATGGATCCCCACTGAGTGTAGGAAGATATTGGTCCAGTCTTTATTAATAAGCAGGCTGGATTACAGAAAATCCCTGTTTGTGGGAATGGCGGACTATCTGTTCACGAAACTACAAGTTGTACAGAACGCTGCAGCAAAGGCAATTTGCAATAAAAGAAAGTACGACCCGGCCAAAAGCTGCCTGTGTGAGCTTCACTGGCTACCAATGAGACAGAGAGCTATCTTCAAGCTAATGTGCATAACAAATAAAGCATTGCACAACACGGGCCCTCGCATCCTAAAAAATAAAATCAGATTCAATGCTCCCACGAGGAACCTGCGTTCCTTTACGGCTGCTAGAGCAAGCAACACTCGTGTGAAAACAGCTAGGATGGGTGGACGGGCGTTCTCCCACCTGGCGCCAAACAACTGGAACAAGCTGCAGCAGGAACTCAGACTAACAGACTGTTATTTGTCCTTCAGGAAGCAATTAACCCCTTCCATGCTGATGACGGAATCGCTCCGTCATCAGCTACAGTTGAGCTGTGCTGATGACGGAGCGGTTCCGTCATGGCCCGGCCGCCGCGCCTGCGCGGCGCTGATTTCGCGCCTGCGCGGGCGTTCTAAAGAGCGGGGCGGGTCATGACGGAACCGCTCCGTCACCAGCACAGCTCAACTGTAGCTGGTGACGGAGCGGTTCTGTCACCAGCATGCGGCGGCCGCGCGGCCGCCCCGCCCCTTTAGCGCTGCGGCGGAATAGCCGCCGCAGCGAAGGGGTTAAAAACATTTCTTTTCCCAAAATCTGACTAAATATAATCCTCACTCTGTTATCTGTTAACTACTCACTACTGTCAGGACAGCGCCGTGATATCCCATTGGGGATGATTGTTTGCACTCTATAAATACCATTGACATTAACAATGTTTAAGTGCAGAGTGAGGGGGGCGTGGCCAAGATGGTGGCGAGATAGGAAGTGTTTCCCTATCCCTTCAGCACCGGCTGCCATAAGCCTTGTTATATCTACCCTTCTACTGCCCATCCGTGCTTACCACCGAAGGTAGAGGGGCCCGCTATTGGCCTGACACCGGCGGGGAGTCTCTTTTTCAATTCTTTGGTGGCTCTTGTGGACCGCCCGGGCTGCCCGGCCCGCCCCTGCTGCGTACCGGTGTGCCTGGCGGAACTCTGCTACCGCTGTGGGACTCAACTTCGTGACGATCTCACTTGCCAAGAGAGGCGACCGGGAGCCTGATTGAAGCAGCTGTGAGGTCGGACGGCCGCCGGTGAAAGCTCAGAAGGGAGCCTGCACGGCGGCCGCCATTTTGCCAGGCCGGAGGAGGCAGCCTGCCTGCAGCGAGCCGGGACCCTGAAGGCAGTGGGGTTCGTTGTCGGAGGTTTACAGATGACCCTCCCTGCGGTCACAGGTGTTAGCGGACTCCATGCGAGCACCCTCACTCAACTCTGCCCTTGCTGCTTGGAACTGAAACAACTGAGTCCCAGGTGTATGGAGGTGAAGATCAGCAGAAGGGAGGCGGGCCGGCTCCCAGCCTTTGGTTGTTGTGGCTCGGCCTGCATATCGGCGGGAGATGCAGCGCTAGTGTCGGTTGTGGGGGGACCCTGCTCCATACATCTGGTGGGCAATCTTTGAGTCCGCGGACCCCCTCCTGCTGACTGAGGGATCTTGTGCCCTATGGTGGACCCAGGCTGGTGCTTGGGCTGCAGCGCGTGATGGCGGGGGAGAGACCTGAAATCTACAGAGTAGCTCCTGATATTGTGCTGGCTGGTGGGGGCTTGACCCGGCTGTAACCAATGCGCATAGCGATAGACTGGAGGTGGAATATGGGGGAGGCGGCAATGAGTGTGGGGACCCCTCTCCTTCTGTGTGTCCCCTTCGACGCCTCATCTCTGCTGTGGGGGTCTGGCGGTCTTGCTTTGCTGTGCGTTGAATTGCAGGAGGCCTGCCCTCGGCCCGTGGCTCCGAGGGTGGCAGTCCCCGTGTCTGCTGCTGTGCACTATCTCACAGCCCGGTGGGACTGCTGGCTCTTAGATATTGACCTGAGGGGACCCGCCACCCCACTGAAGATACCGTTGTGTGCCCTGCCGGTTGATGCCCGTGCACTCTGTCATCTCCCCATGTGGGCTAGGTGGCTTTCCATCTGGTGTTCAAGAGACAACTGTAAGCATTATCCCAGCACCAGTGTTTTGGCCGTGGCCCCTGGGGCTTGGAGTCTCCCCCCGGCGGCCCGCTCACCCTGTCTTGTGTACCGGTCCTCCATTGCTGGGCGGACTGTGCGAGAGAGGCTGAAAGCTTGCAGCCCACCGCCGATGGCCCGTGACCTTGTTCCTCCGCACTCGGCCCTGAACTGTGCTGCCCCATCAAATTTACCACTGTTGGCCCTCTTTCTTGCTCTCCAGCCCAGCTTGCCCTACCGGGAGATGGACTCTAAAATGCCTTTGACGCTACTTACTGCTGCCCCGCACCGAGCGCATCCAGCCGCGCACAGACCGCTGCTTGCAGCACCATGTCTACGTCCAGAGGTAGGAAGGACAAACCCTTTAAGGATCTACTGCAAAAAACGTCGGGCCACGCTGCCTCTCAGTCTGACACCAAGTCATCGCAAATCGACGAAGTTGATGCGCCAGCCATCAAGGATTTCATGGTCGAATTATTCACGGCTATAAAGGAAAATATAATGGAGCTGCGCTCCCAGCTTTCTTCAGACCTGAGAGAAGTTTGGCGTGATGTGGATGCGATAGGAGAGCGGGTGACGACCTTGGAGGAACACAACTTGGGGAGAGAAAACGATCTTCATCAGTGCCAGCAGGATATGATACGCCTTAAGGAACAGAATCTTGATCTTCAAGCCCACGCCGAGGACTTGGAAAAGCGCTCCAAACGTAATAACATCAGAATCCAAGTGGTCCCTTGGAAGGGAGAAGGAGATGACCTCCAAGCTTACGTCTGCGATCTCTTTCATCAGATTCTAGGGGAAGACGGGGAGCAGGAAATACAATTTGACCAAGTTCATCGTGTGGGTCTTCCGCAAGGTGCTAAAGCTCCCCCCAGACATACTTGTATGTGTGCACGATTTTCAACTTAAAGAAATAAATCCTTCGCACGGCCAGAGATCTCAACCCAGTGCAATTCCGGGGTCATCAACCCGTACTTTACCAAGACTTAGCGGCTTTCACACTGATCAAGCGCAGAGACTTTAAACCCATGACTAATCACCTTCATGAACAAGGCATCCCCTACTCTTGGGGCCACCCGTTTCACCTCCTCATCAAGCATCAGGGCAAACTTCTACAGATCCGCTCTTTGGAGGCTGCTTATGATATACTGGGATTGGATCAGCCTCCTTCCTCATCTGGGAATGACAGACCTTCTTCTCGTCGGGGCCGGCGCTCTTCCGAATGGAAGAGACTAGGGAGATCGTCCCTAACCTTAAAACAAGACACGTCCACTATAAAGCTGGGGAGAGAAGCGGCCCTTACATCAGTTTCACAGGTGATGGACAATGCAGATGTTCCTTGATGTTAGAATAGTTTGGTATCCAGTCGGGCTTTTTTGTTGGCGCAGGAGGAGGGGAGCGGTCTGGTGGTGAGCAGTGTCATTGCTCCCCATCATATAGAGGGATTGCTCTATACTCTGTTCTTGACTCGAATTGGGACCGTGCCATGTCCCCCTGAACATTTGCCCTATGAGACGAGCTTTGTCACTACGTTGGTTTTTTCGGTTTTTTCCCTTTGTTTTGTTATGCTATTTATTTAGCGACTGGGGGTTTTTGGGATTGTTTTTGGGGCTCTGCATCAGGTTCGGCAGGTACGTGAATCCAGGGAGATAACTCACATGGGTCATGGCTTTGTTGGGCTTAGGCAGCTAGATGTCCTTCTTTCCCCCCTTAGATGCGATGGGTAGAGACTTAAAAATTGTTAGCTTGAATGTAGAAGGGTTGAACAACCCAGTTAAGCCCTCTGCAATACTCTCTTTACTAGAAAATGCTGAAAGTGATTGTGAGTGAAATGTTTGCTTCAGGAAACCCATCTGTTATCCAAAGATATTAAGCGGATGAGAGATAAACGATTCCCACTGCAGCTATGTTCTTCGGGGGTTGGCCAAGAAAAATGGGGTTGCAATCCTTTTTAGTGCGCGTTCACAAAGCAAAGTAATCTCCACTTTGGCGGATGTCAAAGGCAGGTTTCTGTCACTCCGGGTACAATGGGACACACACATATGACAATAGGGTCCTTATATGCCCCGAATGAATGGCAAGAACCCTTCTTATGCCTTGCCCTATCTGAAGTTCTTGCCTCTCCGGATGCGGTGCTTCTAGTGGGGGAGACCTGAATGTAGTGATGGATCCAGGGATGGATAGGCCAGAGCAAAGATCACATCAAACAGGGGCACTGTCGCAGGGAAGGAAGCCATGGTTAATTGACTGTGGACTGAGTGATGTGTGGCGCATCCAGCACCTTAATGAGCTTGACTAGACTTACTACTCGGCTGCTCACAAACCTAAAGCACGATTGGATAATTGTTGTGCCTCCCCCTCTCTCCTTTCTAGTTTACACACAGCAGATATTACCCCCCTCTCTCTATCGGACCATGGCCTCATATCAGTACTACTCACATCACATGGCAAGCGTTCAACACTGCCGGACTGGTGCCTCTGTGACTCTCTTCTACACTCAGAGGAGGTCACCACTCGAATTCGGAATACTATAGTACACTACCTTACGGAGAATGGCCAAGTGGGCACCCCTCTCGCGGCGGTATGAGAAGCTTTGAAACTAGTTGTGGGGGGCAAATTTATTGCGATTGCAGCATCCTTTGGGCAGTTATGTAAAGAAAAGCATTTAGAATTGGAAAGGGAGGTGGGTGAACTAGAACACAAACGAACCAGAGCCCCGAGAGTTTGGAGGGAACTGGAAATGCGGAGACGCATGCTGAAACACATAGACTTGGATAGGGCTGAGCATGCCCTCCTAGGACTACTGCATGAATTCTATCTCAGTGTTGACAAGGGGGGGAGGTTGCTGACGCATAGATTGCGGGCCCCACCGCAGATGTAGCGATCCAATCTATTCGAGATATGAAAGCAGTGGAGCATAACACGGACGGACACCCTTTTGCTGACACCTTTCGTCAGTTTTATCAGTGCCTGTACACGAGAGGGAATGCTCACTCACATAACACAGAGAGCTACTTAAACTCTTGCGATATCACTCCTCTGCTTCAATCATCGGCTGTTATCTTGGATTCAGCCATTCGAACAGAGGAAGTAATCGCAGCAATAGCACAATTAAAAGTGGCTAAATCCCCGGACCCGGATGGCTTCCCAGAGCTGTTTTATAAAACTTTCTGCGCAGAGCTGGCTCCCCTTTTAAAAAGACTTTTTAACTTTTTCCTCGATACTGGAGAGGTGACGCCCAGTTCGGGCTGGACTGTTCCCATGAGGCACAGGCTCAAGACTGATTTGCATATGGCCATGTCTGAACTGGGTGGCGTGGTGAGCAAAATAACGATGGATTAAACCCAGATCTGTGACTGGGGATGAATGTTTTGCCAATGTGCAACATTCCGTCCATCATCTTGTGTGTTTTGCTCTTCGCCCTATGTGTGAAGGGTATGCCCCGACGTGGGCCTATGCTCACTACGCCACTGGAGTCAAGCTATCCTGGCTGATGACAGCTGATAGCCAGAAACCTGTCCTAGGATGCTTGATTCCGGTCCAGGGAAGACATGGCTTGGCAGTTCGGGCTGGACTGTTGCCATGAGGCACAGGGCCAAGACTAATTTGCATATGGCCATGTCTGAACTGGGTGGCGTGGTGAGCAAAATAACGATGGATTAAACCCAGATCTGTCACTGGGGGTGAATGTTTTGCCAATGTGCAACATTCCGTCCATCATCTTGTGTGTTTTGCTCTTCGCCCTATGTGCGAAGGGTATGCCCCGACGTTTGTCCTATGCTCACTACGCCACTGGAGTCAAGCTATCCTGGCTGATGACAGCTGATAGCCAGAAACCTGTCCTAGGATGCTTGATTCCGGTCCAGGGAAGACATGGCTTGGCAGTTCGGGCTGGACTGTTCCCAAGAGGCACAGGGTCAATACTGATTTGCATATGGCCATGCCTGAACTGTGGTGGCGTGGTGAGCAAAATGACGATGGATTAAACCCAGATCTGTGACTGGGGGTGAATGTTTTGCCAATGTGCAACATTCCGTCCATCATCTTGTGTGCTTTGTTCTTCATCCTATGTGGGAAGGGTATGTCCAGACGTGGGTCCAGTGCTCACTACGCCACTGGAGTCAAGCTATCCTGGCTGATGATGGCTGATAGCCAGAAACCGGTCTTAGGATGGTTGATTCTGGTCAAGGGAAGACATGGCTTGGCAGTTCAGGCAGGACTGTTCCCATGAGGCACAGGGTCAAGGATGATTTGCATATGCGCATATCTGAACTGGGTTGGCGTGGTGAGCAAAATAACGATGGCTTAAACCCAGATCTGTGACTGGGGGAGAATGTTTTGTCAATGTGCAACATTCTGTCCATCATCTTGTGTGTTTTGCTGTTTGCCCTATGTGGGAAGGGTATGCCCAGACTTGGGTCCCGTGCTCACTAGGCCACTGGAGTCAAATTATCCTCGCTGATGACGGCTGATAGCCAGAAACTGGTCTTAGGATGCCTGATTCCGGTCCAGGGAAGACATGGCTTGGCACTTCGGGCTGGACTGTTCCAATGAGGCCCAGGGTCAAGATTGATTTGCATATGGCCATGTCTGAACTGGGATGGCGTGGTGAGCACAATAACAATGGATTAAACCCAGATCTGTGACTGGGGGTGAATGTTTTGCCAATGTGCAACATTCCGTCCATCATCTTGTGTGTTTTGCTGTTCGCCCTATGTGGGAAGGTTATGCCCAGAAGTGGGTCCCGTGCTCACTACGCCACTGGAGTCAAGCTATCCTGGCTGATGACGGCTGATAGCCAGAAACCGGTGCTAGGATGCTTGATTCCGGTCCAGGGAAGACATGGCTTGGTAGTTCAGGGTGGACTGTTCCCATGAGGCACAGGGTCAAGACTGATTTGCATATGGCCATGTCTGAAATGGGGTGGCGTGGTGAGCAAAATAATGATGGATTAAACCCGGATCTGTGACTGGGGGTGAATGTTTTGCCTATGTGCAACATTCCGTCCATCATCTTGTGTGTTTTGCTGTTCACCCTATGTGGCAAGGGTATGCCCAGACGTGGGTCCCGTGCTTACTATGCCACTGGAGTCAAGCTATCCTGGCTGATGACGGCTGATAGCCAGAATCCTGTACTAGGAGGCTTGATTCCAGTCCAGGGAAGACATGGCTTGACAGTTCGAGCTGGGCTGTTCCCATGAGGCACAGGGTCAAGACTGATTTGCATATGGCCATGTCTGAACTGGGGTGGTGTGGTGAGAAAAATAACAATGGATTAAACCCAGGTCTGTGACTGGGGGTGAATGTTTTGCCAATGTGCAATATTCCGTCCATCATCTTGTGTGTTTTGCTGTTCGCCCTATGTGGGAAGAGTATGCCCAGACGGGGGTCCCGTGCTCACTACGCCACTGGAGTCAAGCTATCCTGGCTGATGACGGCTGATAGCCAGAAACCGGTCCTAGGATGCTTGATTCCGGTCCAGGGAAGACATGGCTTGGCAGTTCGGGTTGGACTGTTCCCATGTCGCACAGTGTCAAGACTGATTTGCATATGGCCATGTCTGAACTGGGGTGGCGTGGTGAGCAAAATAACGATGGATTAAGCCCAGATCTGTGACTGGGGGTGAATGTTTTGCCAATGTGCAATATTCCGTCCATCATCTTGTGTGTTTCACAATGTCAGATGGGGCAATTTCTGTTATTCTTAAACCTGTGAAAGACCCTAAGGAATGCGGGTCAATTTCACTCCTTAATATCGACGCGAAGCTATTCGCGATTATATCGGCCGCTCAAATTATTACTTTGATGGATGGCCTTATTGACCCGGACCAATCCGGCTTTATCCCAACACGGCAAGTAGGGTACCACCAAGCGGCTCCTCCACCTCATAGACTTAGTTCACTGTTCCTGCTCTCAGGCCTTCTTGCTTTCAATCGACGCGGAGAAGGCCATTGACCGCATAGACTGGGAATATTTATTCACAGTCTTGCGTGCATTCGGATTCGGCGATAACTTTGTCAGATGGGTCAGGTGCCTATACGCCTCCCCCAAGGCGGCAGTATGGGTGTGAATCGATTCCTTTCCCCATTGCTAGGGCAACGCGCAGGGTTGTCCCTTGTACCTGCTATTATTACCGCTCTATATGGAGCCTTTTGCCCAATGCATCCGAGCCAACCCTGACATTACAGGTCTCAAATTCGGTGCTGACACACACAAAATTAGTATGTATGCGGACAATGTCATCCTCTCTCTCACCCAACCTCAGTCAAAACTGCGTCATCTATCGAGAGAGCTTCTTGATTTAGGAGACGTCGCAGAGTTCAAAGTCATCTTTTCAAAATCGCAAATTCTTAACAACTCTATTCCTGAAGCCGAAGTACTGGACCTGCAGCAGTATTTCACCTTCCGTTGGGTATACACAGACATTAAGTACTTGGGTGTTCGGTTGACCTCATCTATCGCTAAGACAACTGCCCTCAACTACAAATTATTGTTGGAACAAACGATCAAGGAGTTATCCGACTGGTCCCGCCTCAACCTGGCATGGTACCGGAGGTTAGCGGCAGTGAAAATGACTGCGCCCCGCGCATCCTATACATCTTCCAAATTCTTGCTCCTCAAAAAGTTTTTGTGGGGTAATAAGAAGCCGCAGCTTGCATTACTGCTAGTCACCTCTCCGAAAGCTAGCGGTGGGCTTGGCTTCCCGCTAGTGAGTGCTTATTACCAGGCATCTTGCCTTCGCTACATCACAGAATGGAAAAGGCCCATGTCCAGTAAACACTGGAACTTTATGGACCAAACAGTGGCCGGTTGCAATATCAGGCGTGAGCTATGGCTTCCGCGCAGACACAGAGCCTGGGGCCTGTATTACTCTCCGGTTACATCGTTGACCCTCCAGGTTTGGGACCAGCTAGTCCACCAGAAGGGATGGACTACTTTCCCCTCCCCTATGACCCCTGTCGTGGACAACCCCGATTTCAAGCCGAGTTGCGTGTCTCCAGTCTTCCACCGCTGGGGGGAGGAGGGTTGTAAAAGAGTGGGATCGCTTTTTGTTTTAGATGGTTTGATTCCCTTTCCCCAACTGTGCAAAGATTATGATCTACCAGCATTGGACACCTTCCATTATTCACAGCTTGCACATTTGGTGGCACAGTCCTCAAACTTCGCTCTCATGTCCCTCCCCATGACACCTTTTGAAAAGTGGCTGGTCTGTAAAAAGGATGATCGCAAACTCATATCTGAACTTTACGCTATGATCATTGCACGCTCTAAGAAACAATGCACAAAAGCACAGGTCAGGTGGGAGACTGAAATAGGGAGGCCCTTAACACAAAAAGAATGGGAACACATCTTTTATCGGGCGCATCACACTGCTTCCAACTCAGCGGGTGCGCAGTCTGCCTATAAAGTTGTCACTTACTGGTACTATACCTCAGAGTGCATCAAATCGTGGGATATAACTAAGTCAGACCTCTGCTGGCGGGGTGTGGTCTTACTGGCATGTTGCTACCTTTACTGTGGCATTTCCCAAAACTGGTGCGGTATTGGAAAGCAATCCTCGATGACCTTGATACTGCATTTAAGATTATATTTCCATGAATACCTGAGCACACGATACTAGGACTTCCCCATCCAGGGTCCTTCCCTTTGAGATCACTGAGGGGTAAGCATATATCCCTGGCACTGCTTGCGGCAAAACAGGTACTGCTAGCACTTTGGGGGTCCTCGTTAGCTCCAGACCCTCAAGATTCAGTGGCTCTGGCATCTGTTAGCAATGGAGCATCTTTCGCTCAGTGTAGATGGGAAGGGCACAGAATATGCGAAAATATGGGCCCCATTCTTGCAACTTCTTACTAAAGACATGAGTGAAGTTACGTGTCCGAAATACCTGCAAATCCTACAACTCATACCACTAGAACCACCTGGTGCCTCTGATAATTAATCTGAAAGACACTAGCCGGGGATTGGCTGCTAGGTAGAGGTAGAAGTGATGGCCATGAACTGATGCAGAGTGGGGGTTGGGGGGTTAGGGTGGGGGGAGGTAGGGTTGTTTGTCTATTTCTCTGTTTCTTTTGTTCTGTAAAAGTGGTCTCTTAGCCAAGTGCCTTATCATTGCGCTGTGAATTGACACTTATCGCGATGTCGTCCCCTGGGATGTAGTAATGCCTTTAAGATTATGCTCTGCTGGCGCCCTGATGTATGCAGCTAAGCTGTGTATTAATGATCTGTCACCACGCAATAAAAACGATTGACTCTAAGTGCAGAGTGACTCAGCAGGAGTCACTCTGCACTTCAAAGAGTGTTCATGTTTATTGTGGGAACGCAGCGGTTCTAGAGCTACAGGCAGATGGCAGGCTTTGTCATCATGAGCGTCATTGGCAGTCCTGCGTGATGAGCGTGTGCCATGAGTCTATAATAATCGTACGAGTAAACAGGATGGGTCGAACCTGGTTCCCTCAGGTGAACCAGCCAGGTTCGAGTCTCTGCATCGATGGCTCAATATTTTATAGTGCAACTTAGTGTGCAGCAGGGTTAATTAATAGCCCATGAACCCTGCTGCACACTATGTTGCACGACAACATGTTGAACCATCTGAATCATGGTGGTATCGGTATGCTGGCCACAGTACAGCTGACTGAGCTGCTGACTTTGGAGGAGGTGTGCGTGCGACTTGAGTTATGTGCACTGCAGTCATGGACGTAATGGCCAGAGCAGAGCTGCCGACTTTTTGGAGGCACCAAAGTCAGCAACTCTGCTCTGATTACTACGGCCATGACTCTAAAACACACATTACCATGATATTATATATACACTATACAACAACAACAAAAAAACAACAACAAAAATAATACTAACAGTAACTCGCTTGTCGTCTCAGAGTAGGTCAGACTGAACTAAGTGCCTGCAGGGGGCTGCCAGACAGTGCAGCAGCCAATAATGTAGTAAATCACACATTACAGGGGTATGCGCAAGCCCGCCTCAGGTGGACCACATCAACGAGGTAAGACAGAGATCAGCTCTCCCGAGTGCGCCTCCTGACATTCTCTATTTTCACTAGTCCTCCGCTCCCTTCCGTGAGCAATCAGTAATGGGCATTTTTAAGATCACAGGAAGCATATTGAAGGTAGATACATTGATTTATTGAAGATGTAATCACAGCGACCCCCAGAGTCAACCTCCCAGCTCCACTGCCAACCTTATTTATTTATTACTTATTTATTTATTGCATTTATAAGGCGCACAGCTTCCCACAAAGGGTTTCCCGGCGCCAAGACATTATAGCTGAGCAAAAGGGATGGAAAGTGGAAGAGTGGACAAATCATTTCTCAAAAAGCCAGGTCTTAAGGTTTCTCCTGAATCTTGCATAGTTGTCCTCTTTACAGATGTGAGAAGGGAGTGAGTTCCATAGGGTGGGCCCTAGATGGGAGAAGGACCTCCCTCCCATTCTTGCCAGTTTAAATCTGGGCACCCCAAAGTTGGCTGCTGATAGGGAGCACAGATTGCGTGTAGGAAGGTAGGGACTGGCAAGCTCTTGCAAATATTTAGGTGCCGTGCCGGCTTTGATCCTAAACATGTAGCTCAGGGCTTTGAAACTGACCCGGTTCTCGACCCTGAGCCAGTGTAGTACCCTAAGGTATTTCGATACCCTGGCGGTTTTCGGGATTTTACACAGCAATCTTGCGGCACAATTTTTGACAAGTTGAAGCCATCTCAGGACCGCCTGATTTGAGCCCAGGTAAAGGATGTTGCCGTAGTCAAGCCGAGATGTAATAAGTGCATTGACTATGGTCTTCTGCGTAGCAGGGGGCAGCATCCACAAGATTTTACGCCATCATTTCATGATGGTAAAGCATAGGCCAACAACTTTGTTTGCTTGTTGCTTCATAGAATGTGCATTGTTGATGGTAACCCCCAAATTTCTAACGTGAGTGGCTGGTGTGGGGAGGTTGCCTAAAATAGGCGGCCAATGGGAAGAACTCCATAAATCTTTGTTTTTCCCTAAAAGGACAATCTCAGTTTTTTCCCCATTTAGCTTCAGCTGGTTGTTAGACATCCAGCAGAAGACCTCTTGGAGACCTTGTTTAAGCAGAGAAGGGGCAAGGGGATCGGACTTTGACAATGAAAAAACGATTTGCGAATCATCCGCATAAGTCATAAGGGTGAGTCCAGATCTTTCTGCTAAATCAGCTAATGGGCGAAGGTAAAGGTTAAAAAACAAAGGGCTCCAGATCGAGCCCTGGGGCACTCCAAGTGGGGCACTAAACGTATCAGAACAGGCAAGGGAAGAAGCGATCTGAAACGTGCGTTGTGAAAGGAAGGACCTGATCCATTCCAGTGCTGCACCACCGATACCATTTCTCCTGAGCGTGGCTAGTAGTTTATTGTGAGAAATGGTATCAAAGGCCGCACTCAGATCTAACAGAATGAGTGCGACCTTTTGGCCATCATCTAGGACATGGGTACTCACAAACTTTCTCTCGGGGGGCCAAATTTACAGTGTGGTTTGTGGCCGAGGGCCGCACTGTGGGGGCGGGGTCAGTGGGGGAGGGGCGGGTCTAGAGCAAAATAAAAACTGTGACCATGAGGTTGAACACAGGCCCCTGCAGCGGACACCTTCGTCCACTGAGCCACCAGACCCGGCACACACACACATTTATCTCTCTCTCTCACCCTCTGTCACCCTCACTCTGACTGTCTCTCTCTCTCTCTGTCTCACTCCCCCTCTCTCTCTCTCACCCTCTGCTACCCTCACTCTGTCTCTCTCTCTCCCTCTCCCTCCCTCCCTCTGTCTGTCACCCTCTTTCAACCTACCTCTGTCTCTCTCCCTGTCTCCCTCTCTCTGTCTCCTTCCCTCCCTCTGTCTCCCTCCCTCTGTCTCACTCTCCCTCACTCCCTCTGTCTCACTCTTTTTCCCTCTGTCTGCTTCCCTCTGTCACCCTCTTTCATCTCTCTCTGTCTCTCTTCCTCTGTCTCCCTCCCTCTGTCTCCCACCCTCTGTCTCCCTCTCCCTCGTCTCAGTCTGTCACCCTCCCTCTGTCTCCCTCCCTTCCTCCCTCTGTCTCCTTCTTTCCCTCTGTCTCCTTCCCTCCCTCTGTCTCCCTCCCTCCCTCTGTCTCCCTCCCTCCCTCCCTCCCTCCCTCTGTCTGACTCCCTCCCTCTGTCTCCCTCTCTCTGTCTTCCTCCCTCTCCCTCTCTCTCTGTCTCCCTCCCTCTGTCTGTCTCCCACCCTCTGTCTCCCTCTCCCTCGTCTCAGTCTGTCACCCTCCCTCTGTCTCCCTCCCTCTGTCTCCCTCCCTCTGTCTCCCTCCCTCCCTCTGTCTGTCTGTCTCCCTCCCTCCCTCTGTCTGTCTGTCTGTCTGTCTGTTTCCCTCCCTCCCTCTGTCTGTCTGCCTCCCTCTGTCTGTCTGTCTGTTTCCCTCCCTCCCTCTGTCTGTGTGTCTGTCTGTCTCCCTCCCTCTGTCTGTCTGTCTGTCTGTCTCCCTCCATCTGTCTGTCTCCCTCTGTCTCCCTCTCTGTCTCCCTCTCTGTCTCCCTCTCTCTGTCTCCCTCTCTCTGTCTCCCTCCCTCTGTCTCCCTCCCTCTCTGTCTCGCCCTCCCTCTCTGTCTCGCCCTCCCTCTGTCTCGCCCTCCCTCTCTGTCTCCCTCCCTCTCTGTCTCTCCCTCCCTCTGTCTCCCTCCCTCTCTGTCTCCCCCTCCCTCTCTGTCTCCCCCTCCATCTCCCCCTCCCTCCCTCTCCCCCTCCCTCTCCCCCTCCCCTTCCCTCTCTGTTTCCATTTACAGACTTCTGGCTAGTAAACCTTTATGTAAAGACAGTACACTTCTAAATGATAGCCCTTCAGGAAGTGATCCAGTATTGAAGGTGATAGGAGAGTGACTTCACGCCCACCAATGATTTAAATGAGGCATATTTTCACATTGCAGTGCATTCATTTCTCAGTTTTATCTTCTTTTTGTGGCAAGCGAACATATCCCCAATTTAGTCTTGCGGTGTGAAATAATGTCAACTACATGGGTATTTACAAATTGTTTGGTAGTGGTTGCGGCACATTTACATTGTGAAAGTGCCCATGTATATCATAAGTCCATAATTAGATGGCTGGTGTAAGAGAGCACAGCTCAAAAATGTCATTTACTGGCTCAAAAACTTTGCTACTCAATCTTGGATTTATTACCACGGTCAAAAAGTCACATCTGCATTCCTAGCAAATACCGAATTTTCTGGATGCAACTCTCAATTTAACTATGGAAAAGGTTTGAACTTAAATCCAGCGACTATGGTTGTTTCTACTTTACTACATGTCACAATCTCTAACAGTGAGAAAGTAAGAAACTTAATAGTAATGCTGGTGGCATGCATCGCATTGGCTCTAAATGCTCATTTTCAAATGAATTCCTTGCTGGAATCATTGGCACAGCAGAGGTTAGAAGCAACTGGAATCTAGAAAGACCTAGTTTTGTAGCACTGAGTAAGATACAGTCTAAAATGATTAAACAATAAGAATGCGATGCCGGGCAGAGTTTTGCAGACCCACATTCACTAGTAACTCTGTCTTCCTCCTTCTGACTCTCTTTCCTCCCCCCCCCCCTCTCCGTCTGTCACCTCACCTGGCGTGCGTGTGTGTCAGCCAGGGCTAAGGCAGCTTTCCGGCCGCACCCGAGTACTTCACAGGTCTTTAATAGACCACTGACTTGTTAATGAGGCTTTGTTGTATTTTGCATCTTTTTAGCGCCCCTGCATTCCCACTCTGACCTTCGCTGGAATAGCCCGGCCCGCATAGAGCGCTGCTGCAACTGCAGTGTCTGTGGACACTCTTTACATTAAAAAAAAAAACACATGGTGAAAGGGTCCGTCAATCCCCGCCCAGCACGAGGGCACTGCTCAGCAGAAAGAGGCCCTGGCACCGGTTGCTTTCAAAGGCTCCACAGAGAGGCCCTCAGCACCCTAGGAGGGGCTGCTGCCAGCCGAGGCTCAGAGCAAAACAAACACAGCTTTTGGAGGGCGACGCAAATTATTTAATGTGCACGCATTTCAACCCCTTGTGTGCCTTGCTCGCTTCTGTAACACTCACTGCAAGAACAGCCGCGAAGCTATGAATTGGGAATTACAGATGTCTGCATGGTCCGCGGGCCGCAGCGGAAGGCTTGCCGGGCCGCCGCTGGCCCGCGGGCCGTACTATGAGTACCCCTGATCTAGGAGCTTCCTAATCCTCTCAGTTACTCCAAGAAGAGCAGTTTCGGTGGAGTAACCTGCCCTGAAACTGGATTGAGAGGGGTGTAGGAGGGAATTGTCTTTAGTAAATGTGGCGAGGGCAGAATGTATGTGTCTTTCAAGGATTTTCGAGAAAACCGGGAGAAGGGATATGGGCCGATAGTTAGCTAAAATCTCGGGATTGGTAGTTGTTTTTTTTTAATAATGGGCTGACCATGGCATGTTTCCACAGCGAGTGGACCGTAGAGAGTTGGAGGGAAGAATTAGGCGTGTCGGCAATGATGTTTAAGGAAGAATTGTCCAGTTGATTCATGACACTAATGGGAATCGGATCACGAGGGGAGCCTGACTTGATGGATTTGAGGAGGGACCTCAGAGTCTCGAGGGTAATAGAAGGCCAGTGTTCTAACTTCTAACATGCACCCTTCCGTTATCACAGGAGTGGTATATTCTTCTTGTGGGTCATTGACTGGGATATTCTTATTAACGTCAGTAATGATTTTCTCAATTTTTTCTGTGAAAAAGGAGGCCAGATCTTGGCATTGTTGGGTGTTTAGTGGGCAGGCCGCTGCAATAGATTTTTCACCCGCCAATTCCTTAACGGTATTGAAAAGCATCCGGGCCATATTGGGAGCTGAGTTGATAGTATTTGCTACGTAGTGGGCTTTGGCCTTGATGCAGGTAGTGTGGTAAATATTCCTAGCCTTTCGGTATAACTCTTTCTTTATGGGGTCATAGTTTTTCCGCCATTGTCTTTTAAGCGCTTTACACTTAGATTTTTCCATAGTCAGAGACTCGTTAAACCACGGAGCTGGGGGGCCATAAATATTGCCTTTAAAGTGGGAAGGAGGCAGACAAACATCTGCTGCGTTCCCAGTCCGGCTAATGTGAGGTTAAAAAGAATTAGATGGTGATCAGACCAACAAATAGGGGTTGTGTTTAGCCATTTTAGCTCTTGCATGTTCGAAAAAAATTGGGTCTAAAAGATGGCCTGCTTTGTGTGTGGGGCCTGTATTAAGCAATGTCATATTCAGTGCTGTGAGGTCGTCTAAGAGGTTCACGCAGGAGACATTGGCTAGGTCGTCGAGGTGTAAATTAAAATCTCCTATCAATGAGAAGTTTTTAGAGGTGAGATGAAAAGGTGTAATATGGCTTGCTAAATTTGCGGCCCACGAGGTAGCGTTCCCCGGTGGCCGATAGATCAAAAGACCGGAGAATGTAAAATTGGGGCTAAGGGAGATTTTAAAAAACGCGGCTTCACAGTCAGGGATGTCAACCGATTCGAGGCTACACGTGAGATCCCTACAGTAAATGATTGCAATACCCCCGCCAACTTGCCCAAATCTGTGCTTTCTAACAATGGCATAGTTAGGAGGGAGAGCGGTAGCCACATCAGGCCCTGCGCCATCATGGAGCCAGGTTTCTGTCAAGAAGATTGCACTGGGTTTATTGTCCAGTAGTAAGTTGGAAATATCGAGTTTGTGTCGCGGTAAAGATCGGCAGTTTACACTGTAGAACGTAAACTCAAGCATTTTCAGTTTTGGGGGGTGGCCTTGTTTGATAGTACCGTCGCTGATCACTGGGTAGGGTTGGAAATCAGTGAGAGTAAGCGCGCATTTAGGACAGGAAAGGTTACCAGTGAGAGAAGGCATGAGTGTAGTGCATTCAACATTTTTCCTTGGACGAAGGGCCCTTAGCTGCTCCAAGGTCATCATACCTATATTTAATGGGGCTGATGTAGCATAGTTCCCTGCCCTGTGATCCGGACGGGCCCGGACGGGCCCAGACGGGCTGATCTTAGGCTGGTCTTCGGCGCGGGTTTGGCTGGGGCGCTGCTCGTACTCCCTGCGCGTCGTAGAGGGTATCTGGCTTATGTAGAGGACGGGCTAGTCATCAGCTCTGCCACTACACGCTCGCCCAATCAGTGCCTGCCCCGGCCTGGAAGCCGAAAGAAGGTCCCGCCCTGCACCCTCCACACAAACAAGCCTAGCGCTTGCCGTGGAAACGGGGATACAGGGGTGACGAGTGCCTCAATGTTGAGTGGGTACAAATATAATTAAAAGGCCAACACACAGTGCAATTTTAAAATCAATTGCTGCAGTGTATCTACAAAATATTTTCGCGCTCTAACATAGATCGTTATATGGCGCAGATCCAAACAGGTAGCATTAAGAGTCAGGGGCTAAGCAGTGCAATTATTATTCAGTCACACAGCAGAGATTCGTTTTACCACAAAGCGCTTCACCATACAATACAATTCGCGCTGCGAATGTCATCAGGGAGAGCAGGGAAGTTAATGGGCTTATGAAGAGGACGGGCTAGTCATCAGCTCCGCCTCTACACACTCGCCCAATCAGTGCCTGCCCCGCCCTGGAAGCCGGAAGAAGGTCCTGCCCTGCACCCTCCACACAAACAAGCCTAGCGCTTGCGGTGGAAACGGGGCTACAGGGGTGACGAGTGCCTCAATGGTGAGTGGGTACAAATATAATTAAAAGGCCAACACACAATGCAATTTTAAAATCACTTGCTGCAGTGTATCTAAAAATTATTTTCGTGCTCTTACATAGATCGTTATACGGCGCAGATCCAAACAGGTAGCATTAAGAGTCAGGGGCTAAGCAGTGCAATTATTATTCAGTCACACAGCAGAGATTTGTTTTACCACAAAGCGCTTCACCATACAATACAATTCGCGCAGCGAATGTCATCAGGGAGAGCAGGGAAGTTAACTGGGCTTATGAAGAGGACGGGCTAGTCATCAGCTCCGCCTCTACACGCTCGCCCAATCAGTGCCTGCCCCGGCCTGGAAGCCGGAAGAAGGTCCCGCCCTGCACCCTCCACACAAACAAGCCTAGCCCTTGCGGTGGAAACGGGGCTACAAGGGTGACGATTGCCTCAATTTGTGAGTGGGTACAAATATAATTAAAAGGCCAACACACAGTGGAATTTAAAAATCAATCGCCGCAGTGTATCTAAAAATTATTTTCGCGCTCTAACATAGATTGTTATACGGCGCAGATCCAAACAGGTAGCATTAGGAGTCAGGGGCTAAGCAGTGCAATTATTATTCAGTCACACAGCAGAGATTCGTTTTACCACAAAGCACTTCATCATACAATACAATTCGCGCAGCGAATGTCATCAGGGAGAGCAGGGAAGTAAATGGGCTTATGTAGAGGACGGGCTAGTCATCAGCTCCGCCTCTACACGCTCGCCCAATCAGTGCCTGCCCCGGCCTGGAAGCCGGAAGAAGGTCCCGCCCTGCACCCTCCACACAAACAAGCCTAGCACTTGCGATGGAAACGGGGATACAGGGGTGACGAGTGCCTCAATGGTGAGTGGGTACAAATATCATTAAAAGGCCAACACACAGTGCAATTTTAAAATCAATCGCCGCAGTGTATCTAAAAATTATTTTCGCGCTCTAACATAGATCGTTATACAACGCTGATCCAAACAGGTAGTATTAAGAGTCAGGGGCTAAGCAGTGCAATTATTATTCAGTCACACAGCAGAGATTCGTTTTACCACAAAGCGCTTCACCATACAATACAATTCGCGCAGCGAATGTCATCAGGGAGAGCAGGGAAGTTAATGTGCTTATGTAGAGGACGGGCTAGTCATCAGCTCCGCCTCTACACGCTCGCCCAATCAGTGCCTGCCCCGGCCTGGAAGCCGGAAGAAGGTCCCGCCCTGCACCCTCCACACAAACAAGCCTAGCGCTTGCAGTGGAAACGGGGCTACTGGGGTGACGAGTGCCTCAATGGTGAGTGGGTACAAATATAATTAGAAGGCCAACACACAGTGGAATTTTAAAATCAATTGCCGCAGTGTATCTAAAAATTATTTTCGCGCTCTAACATAGATCGTTATACGGCGCAGATCCAAACAGGTAGCATTAGGAGTCAGGGGCTAAGCAGTGCAATTATTATTCAGTCACACAGCAGAGATTCGTTTTACCACAAAGCGCTTCACCATACAATACAATTCGCGCAGCAAATGTCATCAGGGAGAGCAGGGAAGTTAATGGGCTTATGAAGAGGACGGGCTAGTCATCAGCTCCGCCTCTACACACTCGCCCAATCAGTGCCTGCCCCGGCCTGGAAGCCGGAAGAAGGTCCCGCCCTGCACCCTCCACACAAACAAGCCTAGCGCTTGCGGTGGAAACGGGGCTACAAGGGTGATGATTGCCTCAATTCGTGAGTGGGTACAAATATAATTAAAAGGCCAACACACAGTGCAATTTTAAAATGAATCGCCGCAGTGTTTCTAAAAATTATTTTCGTGCTCTAACATAGATTGTTATCTAACGCAGATCCAAACAGGTTGCATTAAGAGTCAGGGGCTAAGCAGTGCAATTAATATTCAGTCACACAGCAGAGATTCATTTTACCACAAAGCGCTTCACCATACAATACAATTCGCGCAGCGAATGTCATCAGGGAGAGCAGGGAAGTTAATGGGCTTATGTAGAGGATGGGCTAGTCATCAGCTCCGCCTCTACACGCTCGTCCAATCAGTGCCTGTCCCGGCCTGGAAGCTGGAAGAAGGTCCCGCCCTGCACCCTCCACACAAACAAGCCTAGCGCTTGCGGTGGAAACAGGGCTACAGGGGTGACGAGTGCCTCAATGGTAAGTGGGTACAAATATAATTAAAAGGCCAACACACAGTGCAATTTTAAAATCAATTGCTGCAGTGTATCTAAAAATTATTTTCGCTCTCTAACATAGATCGTTATACGGCGCAGATCCAAACAGGTAGCATTAAGAGTCAGGGGCTAAGCAGTGCAATTATTATTCAGTCACACAGCAGAGATTCGTTTTACCACAAAGCGCTTCACCATACAATACAATTCACGCAGCTTCTCTGCAGGACTCCACATTCAGGATTCCAACCGAAGAACCTTGTTGCTAGGATCTGGTAAACCAACAAGAATGTAAAACATAACACATCTCTTACCTTTACAAAATAATAATTAAGAACAAACATAATCGTCATATTTCTTATGTTTCATTCTATGGCGTGTGCTAGGAGATCTCTAATCATAAACAGAATTATCATTGTAATCCCTTTTACTGTCCTTAAACCAAAACTTTAGTTCATTATCATTACATTAAACAACTTTACAAATGTTCCACCACTTTCCGTCAATTGTTTTGATCAAATTACCATTGACTTCTGATACTTCTTTTGGATCTGATAACTTGGAATATGTATCAGGACGTACTCTGACAGAATCTCCTACAACAAACTTTCTCTTAATACTGCTGATCTTCTCATTATGTCTTAATCAGTATCCCTTTTGATATGTGAATATTTTGTCACGAATTTCAGCATCCTCCACTATTTTCTTTCCACTTCTTCCCATCCATGCTGGTACCACAGTTGTACAAGGAATTCTACCCTTAGGAAGACAAAATGGAGTTTCACCTGTAACAGCATTAGCAGTGGTTCTGTAGTTCCACAACATTTTCTTTATCTGGGTTCTCCAACACCTATTCATAGATGTGGCCAACTGTATATGTTCTACCAACACCTGGTTGAAGCACTCATCTAAACCGTTTCCCCTTGGGTGATATACCGGAGTCCTTAGATGCTTGATCCCCCTTTTTTTTTTAAACTCATCGAATTCACTAGAAATGAATTGTGGGCCATTGTCAGATAATATTTCCGCGGGACATCCTTCTCTACCAAAAATGTCTTCACAAAAAGCAATGCTACTGCTAGTCTTAATGTCTGCAACAAAATCTACCTCGGGCCACTTTGAATAATAATCCATCATTACAATTGCATATTCCTCAACTAAACCCAAACCTTCGAATGGACCACAAATATCTATAGCTAACCTTTCATACGCTCTTCCAGGTAAACTCATAGGAGAAATAGGAGAATTTCTTAACACATGAGATTTGTTGCTGCAAATGCATGAAATGCATTCTCTCACGAATCTCTCAATATCTCTGTCCATATTTGGCCACCAAAAGTCCACTCTAGCTTTCCTCTTTACTGCAGACATCCCCCATGTCCCTCATGTAATAAGCTCATCAACTTTGTTCTCAATGATAAGGGAACCACCAATTTCTCACTACGCCTCACAATGCCATCTACAACTGACAATTCATCCCACACATCCTTGTACATGACAATATCTCCATCCAATTTACCACCAAATAACACTGGCGATCCATTTATAACTTTAACTAATGATGTATCTGCATTAATAGCATCTCTCCACTCTTGTTCACCGATAGCTTGAAGACACTCTTCAACATTAGCAATTAACAAATCATCTTCACCATCGCTATCACTGCATGTGTTATCCACTGGCAAACGTGACAAACAATCAGCATTAATGTTCCTTACACCAGGAACATACTTTAATGCAAAAGAATACTCCTGCACTCTGTATAACCATTTAGCAATACGTCGGGTGGCCCTTCCTGCTCCTGAAGTAGTAAAAAGATCTAACAAGGGTCTATGATCGGTGCGAAGTTCAAACTTTGTGCTCCAAATGTAAACTCAAAAATGTTGTACTCCCCACCAACAAGCTAACGCTTCCTTTTTAATTGTAGAATATGATGGCTCAGCACCTTTCAAAGTGTGTGAAGCAAATGCTATTACATTTTCCTTACCATCTTTTTCCTGCATGAGCCAGCCCCTAATCCATACCCACTGGCATCAGTTACAATAATGGACTTTAACTGGGGATTGAACGACTTCATCGTGGTGGCATTAGCTACAGCTTTTTTAACTGTTTTGAATGCCTCTTGGCATTCATTTGACCATTTAAAATTAACCCCTTTTTTCATTATGTTACGTGATGGTTGTACAAAGTCAGAAAAATGATGGACAAATTTGGAATAGTACTTGGCTAAGCCAAGAAATGACCTCAATTGATCCTTATCAATTGGAGATGGAGCTTTCTCCAAATCTTCTACCAAATTCATTTTAGGTTTTATACCATGTTCTGGTAGAGTGTGTCCTAGATATTCAACATCTTGTTGACCAAACTCACATTTACTCAAACTTACAGTGAGACCAGCAATTTCGAGCTTCATCATTACATTTTCCAACACTTCATCATGGTGAAACTCATCCTTGCCCCAAACTAGCACATCATCCTGAAATACTAAGGCATTTTTGACATCTTTCAATATTTTCTGCATTATTCTTTGGAAAACGGCTGAAGCCGAGGCCAGTCCGAATGGCATCCTTTTAAATTGAAAAGCACCTTCAGGTGTAATAAAAGATGTTAGATGTTTCAAGTCTGCATGCAAACGTACCTGATGGTATGCACTTGATAAATCTAAAGTGGTAAAATACCTACCACCTTCAACACATGACAACATTTCAATTATTCGGGGGAAGGGGATATCTAACCACCCAGATGCAATCGTTTAAGGGCCAGATGTATCAAGATTCCGTTTTGCAAATCCTAAATAGCGATTTTTTGCGAATCGCTATTTAGAATTCGCAAAACGGTATGTATGTACAAAATCGCTATTTTTAAGCAATTCCTTATTATTCTTTATTTGCGAATTCGCAATTTGCGAATTCGCAAATAAAGAATAATTTCCAATGCATTCCTATGGGCCAGGTTTCCTTAAATGATATGGCAAAATAAGGAATCGCAAATTATTGCGATTCCTTAAATTCCGATTTTTTGATACATAAGAAAAAATGCAAAAAGGCCGTTTGCGAGTCGCAAAAGCCTTGATACATCTGGCCCTTAGTCTCTTAAATCTACACACATGCAGATTTTGCCGTTAGGTTTGTACGCGTTCACAATCGGATTTAACTAATCAGAAGCTTCTATGTGTTCTATTATATTCTCTTTACATAACCTTTTCAGTTCTTCCTTCAATTTTCCTCTCAAAGCCATGGGAACATTACGTACCTTGTGTACTTTTGGTGTAGCATCTTCCTTTACAATGATTCGGTGTTCAAATCCCTTTAAGCCCCCTAAATCCTTCTTTAATAAATTTGGATTTTTTTTTACTCATTTGTTATCATCTTCACCTTTTGTCAACAACACTTGTTGGAGATGATTAGGATTTAATGTAATTCCTAACCTTTTTTGTTCTCTCCACCCTAAAAAATTTCTGCCAGACTCAACTACATAGATCTTGCCAATGGTTGTGCATTTTTCAAATTGATTTTTAGCATTGAAAAATCCCACAACCGGTAATTTAACACTGCAATATGCTATTGGTTCAACATCTGTAGGAATCAATGCAATTGATCCTAAATGTTTCCAATTCTTCTTGGCTATTAGAGTGAAAGGGGAGCCTGAATCCGCCCACATATGTACCTCATAATTATTAATATATACCAGACATTTTGGAGGCTGATAAACATTTTCTGAATAATTCTGCAATGAATTCACACTTTCAATCACCATAAATTCAATATTACTCTCTTCTTCTCCATCTATTTCATCTCTCATATGAGATGTTTTAAATTGCCCTATATTGTTTAGTTTTTCTCCCCTCATACTTTTCCATAGATTTACACATACGAGAAAAATGGCCAATTCTTTTGCACTTATGAGAACGGCTCCTCGCAGCTGGACAATATATAGCATCAGCAGTGTGTCTATGATTGCCACACCTGTAGCAACTTTTCTTATGATTTACTTCTACCATCCTTTCCTCAGAATTATTCTCATCTTTATATGGTTTGACCATTTTCTTCGAATTGGAACCCAACGCACACACTTTTCCCGGATCAGCCTCAGATCTAGGACTATTTTCTGACTGTTATTTTACATATGTAGAAGTGTTCTGTATAAGTCTTGCAATTCCAATAGATTTATCTAATGATGGGTCTTTTAAATCTAATAACTTTTCTTGAATCTTCTTATTATTGGTCCTATTGATTAATTGATCCCTAACAATAATATCCCTTAAATCCTTAAACTCGCATGTTATAGATAACTCCGTCAATGCAGCCACATACTGTTCAATTTTTTTGCCTTGGTTTTGCGAGCGGGAGAAGAATTGATGCCTTTCTACCATTATGCTTATTTTTTCTCCCAAATTTTCAGCTGAAGCATTCAAGGCCATCTCATATACATCCTCTTCATCATATGAAGAATCCTCATCATTTACATTTTCAGCGTGGAAACTTGGTAAAGTTTTAAACACATTCCTCCCCTCAACACCTAAACACACTTTTAAAATTGCCAATTGTCTTTTAGAAATGAAAACAACACCACCAACAGCCTCTAGGTAAGTGGTAAACGCTTCCTTCCAATCTTCCCACTACATACATGGAGTACCGGGTTCAGGAAGAAATGTAGGTGGGGTTGGAATAGAAGATTGTGTGGCAATTGTTTATATAAATAATTATAAGGCTAAACTCCTGAAAATGTATTTGTAGCTAACCACAGCAACACGTTTTTCTTACACAGAATGCAATCTATTAGGACCCCAAATATATCTTCACATACCCTGTTATTTTTTTTCCTTTAAAATAAAAGAAATGTTATTGTATCATTTATACCTCAAAATAGTTGTAGATATGACAAAATAACGAAAGGTATTGAAGTTACAAACAAAATTTCATTCTCACACACTTCCTGCTGGCACCTTGAAAATGAATATTTTGATGTCAGATAGCTTGTACTTCCAGAAAAGTATGTTCATATATTCCGCTTTGCCCCAAAACTCATTTGTTTCAGCCGCATTTTTGTCCTCAGCGATATATTCCACCTTTAGTTCAGTTAGGCATATTCCTTCCTTCCTCCCTTGTTGCACATATGCTGTGTCTCTAGGCAACAAGAAACGTCACATGCACGTTTGCGTGTTAAGAAAGTTGGTGTATCCAGGTGACCAGCTTTGCGCCGCTTGACGACAAAGAATACGTTGGATGACGCGCACCTGACAACACCGTCTCCATGTATGCTCGTACAGGAATACGTCAGTCGGGCACTCGAGCTCTCTCCACCAGCTCACATCAATTCCACTGGTCTGCCAAAAATTTCAATGGATGCACTCCAAACCAGCTTCCAGCACTGCAACAAAACCCAAGTGAAATCACAAACCTTGGCTCCTTAGACCTCCATGAAGAAACATACACATTGTCTGGCATGCGTGGCACGCGCTATGTTCCCCTTCACTATCACCAGGTACAGTCACAGGTTCAAATCATAACAACTTCTTATAATTGTTGTTATATCGCAAATTTTACAAGTTTTGTTGCAAAAATCATTCACTAACCTTCCTGTTATCGGTGATCCCTCTGGGGGTCCCCTTTTAAAAAAATGTTGATGAATAGTCCAGTAATATTTTTTTTAAAAATCTCATGATAAATGCATGTTACACCTTCTTCAATAATTGGGATCCCATCCTCGTCGCCATTTTTAAGGTCACAGGAAGCAAATTGAAGGTAGATAAATTGATTTATTGAAGATATAATCACAGCGATCCCCAAAGCCAACCTCCCAGCTCCACTGCCAAGCTTCTCTGCAGGACTCGACATTCAGGATTCCAACAGAAGAACCTTGTTGCTAGGAGCTGTTAAACAAACAAGAATGTAAAACATAACAGGTATGGCATGCACGCACGGGGAGGGGGAGAGAACAGTCCAGAGAGATGCTGAGATAGGGGGTTAGCAAATGACCAATCACTGCATGGCTTTATAATAAAGCCATGCAGTAATTGGTGAATATGTCCACATGTTCCAAGCCAATGTCGAGTCGGCTTTACGTTCGTTGCCTAGAGACACAAACGCTGAAGCAGCTAATCCAGGTGCTGCTAAAGCAGAGCTTAGATTGGCCTTGGGCAGGACAACTCACCACTCCTTGGGAGACCGGGGGCGGCGGCTTTGATCCCCTCATCTCCTTCATTATACAGGCAAGGAATTCTACAATTGCACTTGTCAGGCTGGCCAGGTAAAGGCACTCAGCCAGCCCAACATGTGTATTGCTGCTGCCTCTCTTTGGCTTAGTCTGTCTCGGACTAACCCAACCCCATAAAACCTGCTGCGGTGGGCTAAGTGACGCATGCATGACAGTAAGTAGCTTGTGAGCAGTTGATTGGTTATTTTCCATGACAACTGCATGGGCCCTGGTCCTGGGGCAAAAATCAGTGGGGCAATAAGGAACCGACACATCACCTCCCTTGGAGTAAGGACCTTCCCTGCGGGTGTTTTTGTTTATGATTTTGACGCATATAAGGTACTTTGTGTTGAAAGTGTTGTATCTATAGTTTGCTATGTAGACAACTGTTTCCACCTTTCAAAAGTCATATTTGTATTACTGTATTGTGGATGTTTATCATTTTTGTCTTGTTTGGTTTAGATAAAGATTACTTATTTTACTAAACTGGTGTGGTGTCCATGTGAAGTGTTTTATCTGTATTACTGCATGTGTGCACAAATGCTTTACACACTGCCTCTGAGATACGCTGGTCATCCCGTGCCAAGCTACCAAGGGGGTGAGTAGGGGTTATTTTAGAAGTGTATCCCCCTTACCCTGACTAAAGAAGGGTCCCTATTTGGACAAAGGTGTAATCCATTGCAAACTAGAGACTCCCATTTCTAACACCTGCCATCTAACATTCCATACCACACCATTCTCAGATCAGTCATGCAGATGCACATGATTGCCCTTGGAGTGACCAGCTGATACTGCCATTTTTAGGTCAAATGCTTTGCTTCAGCTGTGGTTGGGAGTGTACAGAAGATTTGCTTTCAGAATGCCACAGAAAAAATTGGACATGATTGTATATTGGTAAGTGGTACCTCTAGGCAGCAACTTTTGTTTAATCTTGTCTTACTTGACAGTGGAAGGAATGATTTGGGGGACTGTGCTCAGCCATGAATTTGCCTGGGTGTTGCCTATAATACTAGGAGAATTTTCCTCCATGATATCAAAACTCTAGCTCTTCATTGAGAACCGAACGCAGAATGTTCAAGCACACTTTAGTACGTGCACCCACAACAGTGGGTCCATTTTGTATAAGGCTTTTTATAAGTTGATTTAATTATCACTTTGCCTGCTTCTGACCCACACCACTACTGAGTTAAGGACCACTCTGCCAGCCAGGCATTGCTTTTAATGCTGATCTTTGCATCTTCAGGGTAATTGTTGCTTGCACTCACACCCATATGCTGGGGGTAACTGATTCTGAAGTCAGCAACCCGATTGTCTAGTTTTTTTTTTTCTTGGAAACTGACATATTAGATTATTTCACCAACCAAGATGCCAGAAGGTATAATAGATACAACCATGTGCAAAATCGAAGCCATTGTAGAGTAAGGGGAAACTCTTGATATTAAATCTGTTTATTAATATAGTGCCATTTTCTAACAGTGAATGTGGGTGGCCAAGAAAGAAGTGGATTACCTTTCAAACTTACTAGACACCAACACTGACATCTGCCATCTACACAGGGGTAACATAGAATTGGAAGACTACTTTAGGAGAGACAATATCCTTTTCTATGGCATTCTGGAAGTATACGAAAAAAAGGCATGGTGCTCTTCTTGGCAATCCTCATGCCTTGGCTACTGGGAATTAACTTTTTAACACCCTTAGAATTTCAAAAAGCTCACTGTATTAGGGTGAGAGACCAAAGTAAATGTATGTTTACTTGTCCAGTGTATGCATGCTTCTTATGGGACCAATAAGCTAGAAAGACTCTATGGAGGACTTTGAAGAAGAGCCACTTCTGGGAAGAAGGAAAGTGTCTGTCGGAATCTAAAGGTGGATTCTTGGTGAAGAGTACCTGAAAGCAGAGGGGACAGAGTCTAGGTCACTCAGGAGTGGCCAGGGGCTCGGCAGACGAGTGCCCACCGATGTCGGGTGCTGCAGGTGCATTGAGGGGGTTCTTGACTCTGCAACCACCAAGACCAGGATAAGTTGAGGACAATCAGGAGCCAGATACGAGCTGTCCCACAAAAGACATAGAGTAATGAGGGATTGCTGGGCGGCTGGAGCACCATCAAGACTTGGCAACAGCAACCCACGCATAAGGTCAAAGAAGGTTATGGTTTTGACCAGCAAGGTCCTGGAGACTCACCAAACACAGGGGAGTCAGGGCAGACCTGAAACAACACGGGGAGCCCAAGAAAAGTAGTGTTGACTCTCAAGAAAACCCACAGGATGGAGGTACAGGAGGCACAAGGGTACGTCAAGCAGTTTGACAAAGCAACAGCCCACGGAGCACTCGGTGTGAGGAGGCTGGAGCTCTTTGGTGAAATTGGTGCCGGAGGTTGGGGCTACTCAGAGCCCAGTGCACTTGATTTGGAAACTCCAACATTCATATGCACTTGCAAAAGTATGCAGTGCACAGGGGTACAGGTATTGCCCTCCCACGAGTAATTCTGTCCTCAAACTTGGTGAGAAGGCAGCTAGTTGAGATCTTTGAAAACTTACCTCCTATGCTGCTGGAGTATTTGGAGTCCATAGGAGCTCAGGAGAAGCAGACCGGTCAGTTGAGATGTGGTGCCTGTAGTTGCAGAGGAATGACTCTTTCACTCCAAGGGTGATATCTTCAATTGTCCGTGATGCTCCACAGGTCCTACACAGAGCCTGTATGGTGCATTGGCACAGACGATGCTTTGGACGGAGAGGGGGATAAAGTCGGGCACAAATGAAGTCCAGCGAATTCCAGAGTGTCCACACAGTCGAAGGTCAGTACTTTCCTGATCAGAATCTTGTCCCCATCATATTTAGGGTCCAAAAGCCAAGTAAGCCCTTTTTTATCCATGGGAAAGGATAGGACAGATTCAGGGGACCCTCCCAGGTGAAGGTCTGGACAGTGGGAAGGTTACTCCCATGTCCTTTGTCCAGTTTCGCGCCAGAGCGGGAAACAATGGCTCCCAGGACTGGTTTGAACTGGACTATGCACAGGGACACCAAATGTGCCCCTTGTGCAGACTTTCGGTCCCTGACAAGCGAACGCACGAGGCTTAATACACCAAATTCTGTCTGGGAGGTGGTCATACCTCCCTGTGACAGGATGCCAATTTTTCTGCCTACTCCTTCTCGGGCTTGACTCAGTAGCAGAAGGGCAGAAATGTGTCTGTGGTCGGAAGCAACCATTTTGGGCTGCCCAGGACTAGAGGGACCTCGCAAAGCTCGTTTCAGAGGAGTGGAATCATACCTCCCACAACGGTTACCAGTGTGGGGGTATGATTCTACAATGTTTGACACCAAACACAATAGGGTTACTTTCAGCCGTTTTATAGTTGGTCATAACGTGGTCGCATAATGCCAATCTATATGTCATAAATGGCTGATGCACTGATAACCAGGGAAAATGGACTCCGTTGGCTGCGGGGGTGTCCTGCTCATGCAGTGGCACCCACTCACATAGAACCAAGCACCCTGCCTTCATGATTGTTAAGGACTGCTATAGGGGTGACTTACAGGTTTAAGTGCAGTGACCCTTGTAGTAAACCTATATTTCAAGTAAGTGGTGCATGCACCAACTTAAACAGGATGCAATGGCAGGCCTGTAGGTTCCATTTTGCATGGCCTCTGATGGGTGGCATAAAACATGCTTAAGACCATGGGAGGCCTCTGGGGTACCTATGCCCTGTGTTCATGTGTACCATAAACTAGGGACTGACAAGCGTACCCCAGTATCAAATCTGGAGTGTACCTAAGTTCATAACATAACCAATTTATGGAGAAAGCGGATAGACTGGGGTCCTGATTAGCAGGATCCCCGTCAGACTAGTCAAAAAACCAGCACAGCACCAGGCAAAAAGTCAGGGTAACTATGCAGAAATATCCTACCTTCCTACACATATAAAGTCCTGAATGCTGCCTTGATGGTCTGGAAGAATCAGCAAGTGTTCCTCCTCATACCCAGCAGACTTCAAATACTACCACCAAACCCTCCTTGCATCATTAAAACACTAAATTAGACTATTGTGCAAAAGACTGGCACATTTTAGGCATTACAAGAAAGATACACATCTAGAGTGTTTCAAAAGATAAAAACAAGTCTTGTTCACCATTGAAGGGCAAAGCCACAGGATCTTTACCTCCATTACAAAAAATGTCCATATCCCACTGTTGACGTAGTATGGGATGGTTTACCTTCAATAAGCAAGGTCACCACCCCATATCCCTGACCCATTTCTTTTGACAGCAGGATGCATGGCAGGACACCGTAGAACTTGATACATTTTCTAGTTCTTTTCTAGAAACACAGGGATAATCTTTCTATACCCCTGGCACTAAGGACTTAGGGCCATATGTATGAACACGTTTTCCCATAGACACAGAATGGGTAAAACCCTTTGATACATCTGGCCCTTAATCAATGTACCAACTTGAATCAGAAAGCTTGTTTTACTGCAACCATTCCACAACCCACGTAAGAATATTTGAGCAAGATGTGTTTCAGGTGAAGATCAATTGCATGCAACATTAAAGGGATATTCGGTGGAGCCCCTAATCCTTTTCCATTAGGGACTGAGGCACTCAAGAACATCAGAACATGCAAGATACTTTGTAAAGATTTAATTTAAATCAGAATCCTAGTCTAGTGCACACAATAAGATTTCACCCACAACAAAGACAAATAATAGGGAAGCAACTGCGTGTACTATGAGTCAGGCGACTCCTCCATTAGGGCGGAGGAGCGCTGCCCCACTGCTTTCTCGCCGTGCGAGAAGCAGAAAATAAAATGGTATTTTAAATACCATTTTATTTTTTGCTTCACTTGCTGCGAGAAAGTAGAAGGCAGGGGTATGCCTGGTTGGGGCAGGCGGGAGGATATGCCTGGTTGGGGGTGGGTGGATGTGCGGGTCAGGGAGGAGTGGTTGCACCCCTCTGAGTACCCTGACTGTTTGGACAGCCTAGGGGTCGACCAAAGCAGTCATGCGCACTCCACATTTTCTCTATGTAGGCTGCATGCAAGGCCATCGCAGAGTTGTAATTGGCTTACAGGGGGGGGGGGGGCATGCCTGTTCCTGTTCTGGAGCAGGAAAATGCAGGACCCGGCATAGGAGCAGGGGCGGCGCAGGACTGGTCCGGTAAGTTTTACTTTTATTTTAGCCTCTGTCCGCCGTACCCCCTGTGTTGCCCTCCCCCCCCCCACTCGTGAGAATTGCGAGTCATGACTGCTATGAGTGTGAACAGGATGAGCCATTAGAACATAGTTGCTACATTAAATGTGCAGCACATATGTCCTCAATCTCTTCTTCTAAGTGCTAACCTACCTCTAGCACAGGAGTAGATAAAACTTATTTCAAGTTTCAGATATGGCACAATCCAGCATATATGTTTTAACAATGGAACTTATGTTCAATGAAATAACAAGTTCTGCTATTGTCGTCTCACGAGGTCAGCTGCACTGATAAAATAATCAATCAAGGATAAGCGCCTCCCATCACCCAAGTAGCCTTCATCTGGGACGCTAGATAAGTTTATATACGGACTGTCCCAGTTTTGCCTGTAGGTAAGCCTCCCCTCTCTTCTTCAATCTCCGTATCTGACTTTTATTACTTATTCTCGCTATTGTCAAAAACTCTTAGCAAAAACATAGTGCCCCTATGACTATATTTGTTCTATGAGACTGCATTCTCTTAAACAACAACAATAAAAGAGATACACAGCTGTCCATCTTCTCAATACCCTCAGAATAAATAACAAGCAAATGTAAAATGAAGCAGTCACTGTTTAGATAAAATACGACCACTATATTAACGTAAGCTTGATTATCACATTGCAGAACATAATAATGTTAACTAAATGTGTGTCATATTAATCAAGCCTATTCGGCATTTTGCTAAACATGTTCATTTTTGATTACCAGGTACATATAACTCAAACGGAGTACCCAGAGCAGAAATGGCACACTAAGGGGCTTATTAGGATTGCAGATTTTCTGCATCCTCTGGGCCGGCGGAAGCCACTGCCGGCCCGGAGGATGTGGAAAATCCGCAGTGAACCCACCAAAAACCCACCGCCACATTAGGATGGCTGGTGGGTCCTGGTTTCCGTCCGCAGCTTTTCCGCCGCGGCTGGCTCACAACCGTGGCGGAAAAGCACTAATATGGTGACGGTGTCTTTCAGACACCGTCAGCCAGTTTAGGATGGGCTCTGATACATGCTTTTCCGTGGCGGCTTTTCCACTGTAGAAAAGCATGTGTAACTTCACTGTGGGGGCCTGTTGCGGGCCCCCTATGTGAAGGGGGTGGGGGGTGCACATGGGGGGTACCTATGGTACCCCTCTGCATTTGTATGCAGAAAGGGGCAGGCACCGCGCGGTGCCTGCCACTTTCTACATACAAATGCAATGCGTGCATTTTTAACATTGCTGCGGGTGCAGCTTGAAGCCTCACCCGCCGCAATGTTAAAAATAGAGGATGTGACCGCCAGGGTGGCGGTCACATCCTAATTGCACAGGAGGGAACTCCGCATGCCATGCGGAGGTTCCCTCCTACTCTGGGGTCGCGGACGGACGCAAGTCCGTCCGCGATCCTAATGGGCTCCTATGTATGACAAACCTGCACACACACTCACTCACTCTCTTTCGATAGGCGGTGATGCTCGCAGTCCGACATTACCCATACCGGCACTAGGACCAGCTTTTCTTGTAGCCACTACCTAGCACACAGACCCTTCACTGTCAGCATGTGTAGCCCTTGCTTCAGACATTTTACTTCAAGTTACTTATTGCACTCAGTCTCGTAGGACCTTTGAGTGCAAACGTTACAACCATTGCAGATACAGGACAAAGTGAGTGAATGTATGAAAGTAAAAGGGATTGAACAGGAGATAGAACTTGCGGAGTATGGGAGAAGTGAAGACACGTGCTCCAGGGCAGTAACAGTCAAGGTTTCGCCCGGATACCCCAGATTTTAATGAGGGCACCATTTGTGGCCTCCATAATTTCCCTGTGCCTTCAGTACTGATTTCCATCAGATTGGACATTTGCTGACTCCCGACATTATTCATGTATTAGCCTGCAGGCAGACTTTGGACGTAAAATATAAATGAAGTTCATGTATGCGACAATAAACATCTAAAAACAGAACCTTAATAGAATGGTAGACATTTTGTGGTAATAGATCTATAAACTAGGACTTAAACCGAAGAGGTTCTACTGTGCAATGAGACATGTTGCGGGCTTTTATAATTTTTATATTTTTCCCATGTGTAATCTACAGTGATTTTGATATTTTTAATAACATTTTGCATATATTGTACACTAAAACTGGCTTTAAATAGAACCTTTAAAAATAGCAGTGTGGGTTTCTTGTGTGTGCTCGCTCTGGGGGAAAGGGACCCAGCAACGCCCAACAAACGAATCAAACACTGGGTTAGTTTCTGACAAGTTTGTTAAATACCTAACACACATTTTCTCCAGTTAAGCTTGAAAGCGATTATTGTGTCACAGATTGTTCATTATTCCTGTTCAAACTGATAAAGATAAGAGGAGTAGTAACATTTAAATAGAAACACAATTCTAAATAGAGATGGACAAAGTAAAAATGTAACTGGAAAAATAATGAAGGGCTTAAAGCCGGGGAAATAGCTTCATCATAAAGATACTGAAAGACAGAAGAACTAGAGATACAGAAAGGCTAAGAGTGAGATACTGTAGAGTGAGATACTGTTTCTTGGGGAGACAAAGGAAGCAAAAGACAAATAAAGATGAAGACAGATAGCTAAAGAGAAACCCCCATGATAACAAAAAAGATATATATATATACATACAGAAGAAGAATGCATACTTTGAGAAAAGAGAAAGAGTCTGGGAGAGAAAGAGAGGGAGCAGTAAGGCTATCATAGAAAACACAAGGATAATGAGAAATATGAAAAGCGAGTATAGAAAAGAAAAGACAATCCGAGATACATTTAAGAATGTTACCCCAGTTATCTGTTGTTCAGGCAAATTCTGGGTTTTGAGCTATCTGAAGTATCATTTGAGACATGTGGAGCACGCAATTACGACACAGGATATTACCAGATGTCCTTAAACCTTAAATCCTTACCGTTGCCTTTGGTAAAATTGTAAAAGAGGGGATACTTTCCACGGCCACTGAATTCTTCACTTTTGTCAATTAAGGACTCCTTCAGAGTATTGTATCCACAGAGCACCACATATCGCTGAGATCCCAGGTACAATGTGTACATAGAGCCATATTTTTTGTGAAGCTGTGAAGAGAGAACAAACATTGGGGAGTATGCATACACGACCTATATCCATAGGATGAAAAACAGCCTACCAGTAAAGCTTATTAAAATTAGAGTTAGGAGGGGTGGGATTTCATACAGGGCACCAGGGCAGCTGTCTACTATGTCAAAGCTTCTAAACATTTTAGCAAGCCTTTTTCTTGAGCTGTACTGGTGTTTGCGAATACCACAAAAGATTAAAAAAATTAGTTGGTATACAAAGGCGGAGAAATTTAAAGTTTGATAGGACTATTCCCCTTCCCAAGGCAGGGGAATGGCATGCCTCTACCTTACCCAGAGGTAGAGTGTACTTTGCAGACCACACACCTTACTGACGAGAGTGGGGTATTTAGTATAGGAACAGATGCCCACTTAGATCTTGGGCACAGTAATGTTAAATGTTAAATGTCGTATACTTGTAAAGCGCACAGCTGCCCCAGCAAAGGGGCGTCCCGGTGCTGTATACCGCTGGGGAACCCATCCTGGCTTTCCCTGTGAGATGGACCCGCCTGGGTATCTCCATGGGGAAGACAAGCATTCCCGGCGCTGATGGGGCCTTTAGTAGAGATTAAGCAAGCTATTGCCCAGAGTTGCTGAGTGAGACCCATGGTTGGAGTAGGCACCGAGACGAGAATTATTGAGTCTGCTGACCATGGCCCAAGACCCTGCCGTGTCGGGAATCGAACCCTGGTCCCGGGTCGACCTCTGCTTCCGGGTCTGCCATAAATGGTTGTTCTACATCTATAGAATATTTGAAAGCAGTTTTATAACAATAATGGTTATCAGGTTATATAACAGGTTTATTTTCATAACAATAAATGGGTGAATGTTTTTTTTCAACTTGGAAATACACTTCATAGCTTGTTGGTCATGTATCCTGATATTTGACAGGAGCAGTGAGTTTTCCTATTGGGTTTGCTGCTTAAAAGATCTGATGTTGGAAGATATCACAACTTTGGGCCTCATTACAATGTCGGTTGGAGTTTCCTCCTCCTGACACCGTCTCTGAATCGAGACTGACAGACTCGCAGTCGGCAGTTCCGCCCAGCCGATTACGATGCTTCCATAAACCATTCGGAAGGACTCCCATTGACTTCAATGGGAGCCTGTGTTCCATCTGTAAATAGAGGCTCCTATGGGGAAAAGGGGTGTCTGTGGAAAACCGTTCACCCTGTCGCAGGCACCCCATGGTGCCTACCACACTGTCCATGGTTTTACAGCAGGCCCCTTGGGTACTCCGATGGACCCCAACCGGAGATCTCAGGATGAAGGGGGGCCTGCTAGGGGCCCCCAAAGTCAGTTTCCGTCAGCCTTTTCGTGTCAGACAGTCCGACACTGGAAGGGTGTCAGGATCCGACATCATAATTGGTGGGTCAGAAACGTTGTCTGTTGAGCTGTACGATTCGGCTCTGGCTGACTTAGATTCTCCGAATGCTGGTCGGAACCGATTCGGAATGACCAAATGGTTTCCCTTCCAACCAAGAGCATCATAATCGGTCGGTCGGAATTGTTTCTGACCGAGTCAGGCGGATGGGTTCCGACACGCTCTAGGGGAATCCGACTGTTGGTCGGAGGCTTTCGGACCAACATTGTAATGAGACCCTTTGTTTTTATTTTCGTTTTTCAATTTCTCAATAATGTAAAACAGAGTTGCATGACAGCAATGCCTGAACTATTTTCAACGATATCCTGTTTTCTGTTCCAGGTTTAGGGTGAGAAGAACGAGGAGTAGACCTGATGTTAACCAGTCACCACAACCTGTGAATTTCCTCTCTTTTTATGTTGTTGTCTTGTGCCATTATTACACTCAGTTAACCATTACTCTGCTGCAGCCCACGGTGATTATGAAGTGAGGTGGTGGGCCAATCTACAGTGTAAGCAGTCTTCTGTGTCACTCTCTGTGCCCACTAGCTGAATTACATAATATCCCTTACAATGATGTGCCGACAGGAAACTCAAACCAACTTCTTAATAAAAACTAAGAAATAAACTAAACTATGGAACATGACAGTACCAGACTTTTATTATTGGATCAAGAGGAAAACGTCATGTCTGGAAAGCATGAAATGCAATTTTCTACTAATTGGTGCATCTAAAGTAATAGAAGTCTAATTTGAAGTCCTCTTGCATGGGGACAGTCCCATCCCTTGACAAAAAAGTGAGAAATCAAGAAACGTTTTTCTGCCATGAGCTTACATTCATCCTCAAGGCACAGACTGCTAAAAGAAGGTCCCAACTTAATTTAAATAGATCATCAAATGAGCCAAATTAGTCAGAATGGCTCAAATAGAATATTGAAATGTGGTTATGTGGGCCTATTCAGGATTCATTATATGAGACGACAACCAATACAAAATCAAGAAGGAATGCTAGCCATTCACTTGACAAAGTGCAACAATATCAAACATGACCTTAAACCCCTCCATCTGCCTAGTGAAAGTGAGGATCTGATTCAACGTGCTATGCCCTATGCATCAGTGATTCTAAATATAAAGGAGTAGGATGCATGAAGAACTGGCTGTACCACCTGCTAAGGAAGTAGTTTAAAAAAGTTTTTATGTGAGAAGTTTAACCTGCTCTAAGGTGTGATGCACTCTTGAGTTTTTTATGGATGTTACAATTACTGAAGGAAATATTTTGTAAATTGGGTCATTTGTCCTAAGAATAATTATCTAATTAGCCATTGCACAGTCATTAGCCTGGCACTGTTCTACGAACGAAATGACTGGAACAGCACTGCATAGAAAACACCAAATTACATAAATAAATAAATGCAAACATACATGTTGATAATTAGCCCCACCCTTACTTCATTGACTCTAAAAATTACTCATGCATAGGTTGGCCCGGATGGTGAGGTCTTATTCCTGCCAACGTGGACATAGAAGGACTGTGAGTGAATGTCTGTGAGTTAATATCTTACCACTGACACAGTCATCTCTGCAAACCTTAATCTAAATTATCTGCGCTCAAACAATCCTATCAACCAAGTACTTTCACCACCACAAAGGGTTTAATTGAACCACCTGTGAAAGATTCAAACAAGCGCGAACACTTTATCAAACCCTTTCCCATCTTCTGTGTTTTAATGAAGTAACTCTATGTTGTGTTATTTATTATGAGATAAATTTGTCAGAGGCAGATATCCGCCTTCTGACTCCACTCGTACTTCACTTAAATACACATGTGTTTTTTTATCACTGCGTCATCAAAACAAATTCACAATCTGGGGACGTGGCTTTGACGCAACTCAAAATGGCCACTTGACGGTCATTTGATGCGTTTTTAGCACCTTTCAGCCTTCGGAAAATGGCTTTTCCTGCAGCAGAACCTAGGGGCATTATGAGGAGCTGCCCGGTGTAATGAAGCGAGCTGCACTTCTCTTTATTTTTCAGATTGTCAGGGTCACCTCACTCAACGGCCGCCATTTTGTTTCCGCACGCAAGTAAGTGCCTGTCATGCAGCACACTGGGAAACTTAATTCTGGCATCTTTTCTTTGATTTGTGCTGCACTATGGGAACCCCTGCAGCCTCAATCTTCACCTTAATTTGCGACTGGGTCTTTGTGCCTCAAGCCTGAATGTGTGTCTTTTACGGCTCTTTCTAAGGCTTATAAACTCTGAGAATATTTTTGCTCAATCCAGGAAATTAGAAAAATACCCTCTATTCAAAGGACATCAACCTTTCATAAATAAGGAATTTCTTTATTGGTTGTGGATGCTCAACTTTATTATGGTCATGTCCTAGAAGCTACAACATACTGACTGTCCTGACATTGGTGTTTACTGTGTTTCAGCTTAGCGCTATAAACTAATACTTCTCTGTGGGAGATTTAATGTCACGGATGCTGTGTATTACTTTGTGGTATTAATCTTGAGGAGCTAATACTGTTAGAAGTTTGCATCTGCCATTTCCATTCAGTTGTATGGTTCCCTTTTATGGGTAAATTGAGAAAACCACAATTTATATTTATTCCTAAAGGGCAATCTCTGATTAGATCTGTATCTCACTCATCAATAGTAGTACAATCACCTGTTGCTGAAGAAATGACTGGTGTAGCCTCTGCTCGAACTTCCTCATCAGAGGCTGTAGTAAATAAGACTTCTCTACCTTCTTTAGCGTCAAAAAGGTTGAAACATGATCCTCCCTCTCCTGACAAGCTGCCACCACCTATTTCTTTGGAGTTGCTGCTGGAGGAGATTCAAGCATTGCATCCTTTTGTAGAGGAAACAAATAGCAAAATGCAGCTTCTAGACGAAAGTGGTCTTCAATGAAAAGTAGAGTATCTGTAATGGAGCAGCAGCTTTTGGTAGTCCAAGGCGAGACTCAGAGAATTATTTCTTCGGAAAGGGAGGTCCACAGGCAAGAACAGCACACTGAAGATTTGGAAAACCGAAACAGGAGAAACAATCTACATATTTATGGTTTGCCTGAAGCTTTGGAAGGAGACGATCCTGTCTCCTTTTTTCTTCCTTGCTGCCAAAGTTGTAGGACATGCCCTCCTCAACCTCACCCAATGTCTTTTCAGTCATCCTTTATGGATATGTACTGTTTCCTCTTTTGGCTTTTCTATTTCCCTTTTTTGTATTTTACTTTTCTGTTTTTTGTTTCCTTTGACCCTTTCCCTTTCCCTTTCTGCTCTCCTTCTTGATTTTGCTATGCAGCTATTCTTTTCTTTCTTGTGGTAACAAGACACACTATTAAAAAAAATATATAGAATGGCCATAATATTGAAGTAAAAATACAGAATGGACAAAATATTGAATGGACACAATATAGTGGAATTGAAGGTAAGTAATATAATAGTGATTGTCAAAATATAGAAGTCAAAATAATCGAAGTATATAATATAGGCATAAAAATATTTTGGATTTTTAATAATACTGAATTTTTTAAAGTGTTTTGTATGTTAGTACATGTGTGAAAAGTGTATATTTTTTTTGTAATGTATGTTTAATTTATTTTAAGTAATGAATTTTATGTTATTTAATTTTTGCGTAATTTAATTCTGTAGCGGGTTGTGGGTTTATAGGGGAATAGGGTGGGAAGTAATTTAATTATATTAAATTAAATGCAAATTTTTAGCAATTATCAATGATTTTTAATTTAATTTTGCTTTTTAAATCTGTAGCGGGTTGTAGGTTTATAGGGGAATAGGGTGGGAGGTAATTTAATTGTAATTAATTAAATATTTTTATTTATTTATTGGTATTCAATTTGAATTTATTGTTAATTAATTTTCAATTGGTAATTAATTTTTATTAATTGATTAATTGATAAATATGTTAATATTCTTAATTTATTTTCCATAACGGATTGTGGGTTTATAGGGGAATAGGGTGGGAAGTCATTTAATTGTAATTAATTACATATTAAAAACCCTTTTTGTGTATTGATAATTAATGTACTGTTAATTATTAATTGGTATTATTTTTATTCTTAATTAGTTTTTGTTATTGAAAATTAATTAGTTGTTAATTCATTATGAATAGGTAATACATTTTTAACAACTAATATCTATTTGTATTTCTAGTTAATTTATTATTACAGAATATTAAATTGGAAATTATTTTTTAATTAATGTTTTATTGGTATTGATATATAATTTATTTTTACTAATATATTAAATCATTACTTTCCCTACTGTTGCACTCTTTGGAGTGGGACTAGTAATTTTTATCCGTACGTTATCCAACGCTTTCCCTACTGTTGCACTCTCTGGAGTGGGAATAGTAATCTTTACGCCTACGCTATCCAACGCTTTCCCTACTGTTGCACTCTCTCGAGTGGGAATAGTAATTTTTACACTCCCGCTATCCAACTCTTTCCCTACTGTTCCACTCTCTGGAGTAGGAATAGTCATTTTTACCTTCCCGCTATCTAGCGATTTCTTTAGTGTTGCACTCTCTGGAGTGGGAATAGTAATTTTTACCCTCCCGCTATCTAACGCTTTCCCTACTGTTGCACTTTCTCGCGTGGGAATAGTATTTTTACCTCTACGCTATCCAACGCTTTCCCTACTCTTGCACTCTCTGGAGTGGGAATAGAAATTTTTACCCCTAAGCTATCCAACGCTTTCCCTACTGTTGCACTCTCTGGAGTGGGAATAGTAATTTTTACCCCTACGCTATCCAACTCTTTCCCTACTGTTGCACTCTCTGGAGTGTGAATAGTAACTTTTACCCTCCCGCTATCCAACGCTTTCCCTACTGTTGCACTCACTGGAGTGGGAATAGTAATTTTTACCCCTACACTATCCAACGCTTTCCCTACAGTTGCACTCTCTGGAGTGGGAATAGTAATTTTTACACTCCCGCTATCCAACGCTTTCCCTACTGTTGCACTCAATGGAGTGGGAATAGTATTTTTACCCCTACGCTATCCAACGCTTTCTCTACTGTTGCACTCACTGGAGTGGTAATAGTAAATGTTACCCTCCCGCTATCCTACGCTAACAATATTGTATATTTTTTACTAATATTACGTTCAAATATATATGTATTAAAAAATAAAATTGTATGTTTCTTTTTTAACTAAAATTAATTATTTATCAATTTTAAGGTTAAGTATTTTTAAATATGTTTAGTTAATTATATTTATTATTTCATTAATTTTAAATTACTTTTAAGACATTTAAAAAAAATCGATATTTTGACTTACTTTATTTTTTACAACAATATTTTTTATTCAATATTTTTGTACTTACCTGTTTGTAGATAGGAATTCGATATTTTTGCATTATATATTTTGTCAACGATACTTTGGTAAGTTTATATTTTGGTATTCTATATTATGTCAGTGATCCCTTTCTTGTACATTATAATAAAATGTTCTGTTCTACTCTTCGCTTTTTTCTCTTAATATTCCTTTTTTCTCCTCTTTGTATGGCCTATTGCTCTTCCTATACTCCTTCACTACTGTCATTATTGATTTTGTTGCCAGGAAAAAGAAACACACTCACATTCAGTCTAAGGCTTTATTAACTAATATCAAGCACTTAAAACATAAATTTTATACTTCCTCATCTGACGCTAACCAGCAGGAGCTTGTTCGCGCTAAGCTAGAGTTTAACAAGATATCCACTGATAATGCTTCATCTATTTTACTTCATAGAGTGCTCAATATTATGGAGAAAGTTGGATCACTATTTGCTAATTACCTCAAATGTAGAAAAGAGAGGACATTGATAGATTCTATTCAGTCAGCAGATGGGAAGAATCTTTTTAAAGATCAAGAAATCCTTGATGCATTTACAACATGTTATAACAATCTATATACTCCAGAAGCGCCCGCATCTAATCCTCATATTGATTTCTATTTCAGCAATATTCCACCTCCTTCATCCACTGATCTTGATTTTGATTCCCTAGACTTGGGTATTTTGCACCAAGAAATTACCAGTTCTATTAACTCACTAAAGAAAAATAAATCCCCTAGCCCAGATGGTTTCTCAGTCGAATTTTACTTACACTTTTAAAATTGTCTACTCCCCAAACTCTTTATAATATTTCAATATATCTGTACCACTGGTAAGACAAGCAGTACTTTATTAGAAGCCTCCCTTTGTCTCATTCACAAAGAAGGTGAAGATCCCAAACTCTACAAAAATGATTGACTTATATCCTTAATAAATGTAGACTATAAAATTGTTGCTAAACTTTTGACATTAATTCTGAATCACTACTACCCCTTCTAATTGGTCCAGAACAATGTGATTTTGTAATTAACCTCTTATAACTCTCTGTTATTTTTCAATGTTCTAAATAAGGCATCTACTCTATCTCATTCCCTGGCTGCAATATCTATTGATGTAGAAAAGGCTGTTAATAGAGTTGAATGGTCCTTTTTATTTCAATCACTCCATTGGCATTGTTTTGGGTCTAAATTAATTTCCCTGGTTTCTTTACTTTATACGGCACCTACTGCTTCCACTATAGTTAATGGTCTTGTATCAAATAGATTCTCACTTCACCGTGGTGTCCGACAGGGTTGTCCTATATCTCCTCTCCTTTTTATTATTTCTCTTGAACCCTGTCTGGCTCACATCCGCTATGAAACTTTTATTTCTGTTTTTTTTACACGGAGATCAACATTTCACGCTTTCTGCCTACGTGGATTATATCTTACTCTTTATATCTAACCCAGAACTTTCTATCCCCTCATTATTGCATGAATTCTCAGACATTTCGTCAGTATTGAGTTAAAACATCAACTCAGATAAAACAGAGATTCTTCCCATGTACAAATTTTGTTCTCAACATCATTCCAACTGGGTTTCATTGGAATAGTTCAAAAATTAAATGCCTAGGGATTTGGTTCACCAGCTCTATTTCGGACTCGATTAAAATAAATATGAAATAAATTCTTGATCACATTTCCAAACTGCTCTCCTCTTGGAATCCTCTTTTTCTTTCCTAGATTCTATCAAAATGATGATCACCACTATTATGTTATATATTCTCTCAATGATTCCAGTTGATATTCTTTCTATCTATTTGAAGAAACTTAACTTCCTACTTTCCAAATTTTTGTGGAACAATAAAAAATCAAGAATCTCTTTATCCCACCTTAGAAAACTAAAATCCACCGGAGGGGTGAATTTTCGAAATTTGAGATTATATCATAAAGCATTTTGTCTTAAACAAGCCTCTGAGTGGCTCCAAGCGAATATTTCTCCTTTCACCCCTTTATGGGAAAATATTGAGTGCCGTCTCTGTTCCCCTTTCTCTTTCCTGTAAGTTCTGTCTTTCACGGCCAAGACCAGTCTCACATCTCTTCCATTATTTAAACATACTTGCTCACTGTTAAGACCTTGTTGTCAACCAAAGAAAATGTCTAGAAATATGTTCTTGCATTCACCTCTTTGGCATTATCATTTTCTCATCCCTAATAATAGACCTTCATTTCTGGAGCTCCTGGAGACCTAAAGGCATTATCTGTGTTCAAGATATATTTGATGGCACTTCTCCTTGCACTTCTCCTTGCTCTTTTCCCCAGATCCTAACTAATTTTAAATGTCCTCGCTCCTTTCAGCATAAGTTTTCATTACTTATTGAAGCACCATTTGAAGCCTTCTATTCCCTTTCTTCTGAAGATTCTTTGTCTACCCAGGATTGAGTTCCTAGAATCCTATCAGCACCCCAAAGACCTCTCTCATTTATAAATCTCTCAATTCCATTAACCCAGAGCGATCTAAGACTAAGATTGAGCTTGCCTAGGTGGCAGATTTTGGTTGTGAATGGAGTAATGACTTTTGGAGCAAGTTATAGACCACATCGTTAAAAATATCTAGATCTGCATCTACTACTCAATCTATGTTTTACTATATCACAGACTTTATTTCACTCCCATTTCCATTGCCCATTTTACACACTCTAACAATAAAACCTGTTGGTATTGTGATCATACCTTGGCTGACCTCCATCACCTCCTTTTTTCATGCTCTCCCGTAGCTTCTTTTTGGTTACAAATTTGGCCCCGGATATTGAATATTTTTTATCTAAATATTCCATTATTGGATACCCTCCTATTTATTCGAAGTTTATCAGAGTAACAACGGATATTATCTCATGAACGTGGGCTGTTTGACCTCATGTTAGCTTTAGCTTTTCAACAAATTACACTCAATTGGAAATGCCCAAATAAGCTTTCAGTCAAATCTTGGTGGAGCACTGTATGCCATAGATGGAACATAGCTTTTGCCTCCTGTTGTAACACACAGATAAATAAATCTTTTTTGGTTACCCCTAACTGTTTATTTAAATAAACTCTCTATTTTTCAGATTTCTAGTAACCGGTCAGAAAACTTTCAACCTCCAATGAGTTTCTTGCATTTCTTTTATTTCTTTGCCTTTTTTCTTCTGTTTAATATCAATTATATTGTAATATTTTTATGGAAAATATGTTATTTGTATCCTCTTTTATTCTAATGAGTATTTAAAGTGTTACTAAATGAACACCCAGCAGCTGAGTGTAACCGATAATATTCAATGGTAAACGGTGTGGCTGCACACGCACCAAATTTGTCTGTCCAAACATAAAAGCACATATGTGCAGGTTTAACTTACTGAAATGAAAACGTACACAAAGGTGAAAAGACATTGTGTGCACAAAAGTATCAACAAGCCTTCTATGAATGGAGTGTGCTCGACATGCAACGGACGCTGTTAGAATCAAACATGCTTAGAACTTTCTTGCAGGTGGACCGCCACGGCCACCTCTGAATGGGAATGCTGTACAAACCCGTCTGCACCCTGTATAGAAGATGTGCATATAAGTGGCTACCACTTAACAGGCAGAGTCACGCCATACTTCTCCTCCACAAGTGTTACTGATGGCGAATCATGCAGGATCATTGTATTTAGGTGAACATTTATACATACGGCATACGTAGCTTATTAGTGTGCCAGCTTAGCTATTCTTAAAGGTGTAGACCATGAAAAGTGAAAAACACAACTTTTAAAGAAACCCTGTGCACTAGTAAAGATGGAAACTGTAACTCAAATAAAATAGTAGTATAAAATATATATCAATTAACAGTAAAACTGCGCAACATGAACACTGAAACTAAAACATGAAGAATTAAAAATAATCATGTAAATTATGATGGTGGTCAATAGGCAAAACAGCTGAAGTTCCGAATTTAATGGCAAAAATACTAAACAAGAATCTCATAGGAAGCACGCATATTCCAATCTGTCATTCATCCCAAGTGGCTGCATAGAATTCAATTTTTTAATTCAGAAAAATTCCTATCTCGCAAGTTGTTTATAAGGATCCATGTCAGGTCTCAGTTTCATTACTTCTATGATGGTAAAACGTAGTTGCGCTATATTGTGCCCAGCTTGAAACCAATGCATTGCTACAGTCGAACTGTTGTTGTGGTTTGTGATATTGCTTTGGTTTTCAGTTATAACGTAACATGTGTACTTGTAAAGCGCACGTTCACCCAAGAGATGTTTATTGTTATTCAATTCAATGGTACTCATTGTATCGAACTCAAATAGATGAAAGGCTAAGTGGGCCTGCCGGGATTTGAACCTGTGACCAGGAGGTCAAACACAGGCACCTGCAGTGGATGCATTAGTCCACTGAGCCACCAGCCCCGGCTATCAAGGTATCTGGATTTTAGTTTTACGCTCAGTTTTGCCCACGTATATTTTATCAAAAGGACGTAACTCACATTTTCAGTGTCGCAAGTAGTTGAATGTTTTAGTTTTATTTTGATGCTGTTATTCACATTATTGTAATGGACGCAGTCTGCACATATTTGCATTCCTCCATGTTCAGCTTTGTCTGAGCTTTTCTTGCTTCACAGTAGTTCTTTCAAATTTCAAGTATGTTGAAAGGCAAAAATGGTATTTTTTTTGTTATAAATTCATTAGATCTGGCTCAGTTTGGATGATAGCCCAATGTCTATTGATGATGGATTTGACTGTGTGTGGTTTAGAGGAATGTTTTAGTACGCATACCATTGCATGGCCTTTTGATGGCTGGGTTTTGATCTACAATTGATGTCTGTCAAATTTAGAAACAGGATGAATAGCTTCTTCAATAAGATTGCGTGTATATTCTGTGTACACATAATTGAAAGTGTGACTGTTGTTCAGGAAAGGGACATTGTGAATCATGGATGAAATATTCTAAATCTTGAATTACCATATATTTACATGAATTACATCAGCCTATGGAGTAATTGGTATGAATAAATTTAACTAAATATGATTGAATTCCTGAGTAGACTATGCATTTTTTGACGACGCATTATAAAAAAAAACATATGTTTTTAAGTGAAGTTCGACTAGAGTCAGAAGGTGGATATCCGCCTCTGAAAAATGTGTCTCAGTTGTTTGTCATAGTGCAATACCAGACACTGCACTGTACACCGGTACACACACAGAAAAATACTGTGGAGTAACAGCAATACGATTGATTAGAAAGGAGGGCACAGAAGTAACATTGTACACGTGTTATTTATTATGTCGTATCATCCAACAAGATGTTATGGTATTGTAGGGCATGCTATAATAATGTTAAGCTAAAGCTTCTTTTGGAAAGCAACAGTCATCACTTAGGTCTGAGTGGGACACTGAGATACTAAAAGATCTTCTGCAAGGTGAGTTGATCTAAGAAGCCTCCTTGAATTCAGTGTGATCTGCAGGGCCATCCTGAGGTGTGGATCAATCGTTATGTAAAGACTTTTAACCTTGGTCCCCGAGTGTGGCAGACAATGAGTTGTGATGATGATGTCATCAGACAAGGCTTGAGTGAAATTCTACTAACACAGGTGTAATTAATGAAATCCCAGCATTTCATATTATGGAAAATGTATAAAAGTTCGTAAAATGTTTTTGTGGTGGGTGTGTACCTCTCCTAAATAAAGTATAGTGAGACAGAAACAAAAGAAGGGTTAAAGTTGAGGTTTAATTGAGAGACTTTTTTCCGGAAACCAGTCTCTGGGTTGTATCTTGCAAATTAATTTCAGGAACAAATTTGCATAAAAAATATAATGTGTGATACCGACAAAGCACATTTCATTATGAAAAGCTAATTTTAAAAGCTTGATCATTTCAAAAAGCTGGTGATCACTGAAGAAAATATCAGACACATTCTTCAGAGTGGCCTTTCGAGTATTAAAGAAATATATCACTTTTAATATCAATGAAGCTTGCCCAACCTTGGTCTAAGACAAGTCACTCATCTTAGGGCTCAGTTCACCCTGCGACTCTATATTAACACATTTCCATACTAATAAATCTGGTTCTCCGGATGCTGCTTGGCCCACTCAGGAGACTTCATCTTGTAATGGATCTTATAACTCCACACCTTATTTTACTTTGGAATGCTTTCTTTTCTCCGGCAGATCTACTGTGACATTGGAAAGAAAAGCTGGTTGTTTCACTGTTAAAAACTGCTCAAAGGCAGACCCATCCATACTTACTAACTAATGACCCATTGTTTTGCTTTCATTGCTTTCCAAGGGTTGTGACGTTCCGTGGCGCAGGAGCCTGCTCCATATTTAAGATGCAGCACAAAGCCACTAAATGATACCTCGTAAATACTGTTCCCTTCAAAACATTTTTATCATTTAAAGGGGTGTGCAAAGGGTTTTGATGGGGGCGTTCTCAGCAATATCCATGGCTTTTTGACATTGCCCCAGATTTACGAGAAATCGTAAATCTGAGGCAGCGACAAAAATGTACACCTCCCCAGGGGAGGCGTAAGCGAGCCCCAACTAGAAGAAATATCTTTATTTCATCTTGTTTTCCTTTTTCTATGTGTGCTGCATTCTGAGGCACACATATAAAGAGGAAAAAGCCTCTTGCGATTGTTTTTGTGCATGCAGTTTTCCCTTCCTGCACAAAAAAAATCATCCCCGCAATGCAGGCACCCTTGCACAATGGTGCAAAGGTGCCTGTAATGGCTCACGGCAGCCCATTGTGTGCTGTCACAGAGGAAAAGGACAGGAATGCACCGTATCTGATGGATGCGATGCATTCCTGCCCTTTTCTTTTGCAGTAGGGCAACGAAGCAGGAGTGCCTGCTTCACTTCCCGATGGCAAAACCTCACAAATGAAGCCCTGGGTTTTTAGTAAAAGTCAAAAACAGACTAAAAAGTCTTCATTGACACTTGCATGTTAAAGCTCTCTGAATTATTCATAGAGATTACTATAACCTTGCATCTGCTTTTATTTGATCTAGTTAAGTTTCACATTTGCAAAAAAACTCTTCGCTACGAGGATGCCTCTGTATTTGATATTCCTCGGATTTTCTGTACCCGATTGGGAAGATGAGCTTACTCCTACTCAGCATCTTGGTTGTAAAACACCCTCCCTAGTCACCTTTATTTAGGAAATGACCACATGGCTCCCCCATGTGGGTGGAGGAGCGTCGCCCCACTGCTTTCTCGCACTGGGAGAAGCTGAAACATAAAATGGTAAAAATACCATTTTATGGTTCTTCTTCGCACACTGCGAGAAAAGGGTTTGGTTTTGTGGAGGAGAGGCTAGCCCAATGTTGTAGGCGCTAACTGTTTGGTCAGTGCCAGGGCCAACCAAACCAGTCATGCACACTCTCCTGCTTTCTCCATGTAGGCTGCATAAAGCCTGCATGGAGTAAACAGCCTCCCCATAGACGCCTGTGCAGTTGACGTCCCAGCCCAGTCAATCACAACGCCGCCATTGCAGCCTTGTGATTAGATTAGGAGAGGGCGGCTGCCTGCGGCTGCCTGTGGCTACTTCCTGGCAGGATGACGCGACGTGGGATCTGACAGCCGAAGGTAGTTTTTTTTTTTTTTTTATTAAAATGATCCCCCTGTCCAACCCCCGCACCCCAACCCGCGAGTCATGCCGGCTACGACTACCTAAAGTTTCTTAAGGGCATTCTGCTAAATAAATAAATCTGAGTCAAACCCAGAGCCAGAACGCGCTCATGGTTAGCAGCAGGCACAAGTCTTGGGTATCCATGGGTGGACAGGGTCCAACAACTATTTTCACAGGGTGAACGCTTTCCACCCTGCCAAGAATTTTGGCCCCAATGAATAATGTGCTGATCTTGTCCAGGTGTAATTTCCAAACACCGGGACACTTTCAGCAGCACCTGCGCTTGGTCTGCTTTCCATCTGCAACAGGCACCAATATGCAGGCAGGGACGGGGCTTTCTTTTTATACACTCCTGCTGGGTCCATAAAATAGGTGGAATTCGAGGGGTTGTCAGGATTCCTTTTGTTCGTGTCTCCTGGCTGGGATAAGTCAGGAGCCTCACACCTGATGCAAATGAAGCGGAGGGGAAACAAAGGCTCACACCTTGTTAGCACTTCACACATACTTAAGAGAGGCAGCTTTTCACTTTGTTCAGTTCCTGTTTAGGAGATATGCATGCACTGTAAGAAGGTCAGATGTGTTGGTCTTTCCCAGTACTTACACAAAGCAAATGTCATTTATATAGCGCTTACTTCCCTGAGTTGAAATATTTTTTCTTGTATAGCCCTGCTCATGCCAATGCAGGGTGTCAGAGCGCTTTACATCAACACATGCATATTACATGTACAATAAATTATATAAGTTTGTTAATGAATGAACAGGATGTGTTATATAAAACTGGGCGAATGCAAGGTGTAGAAGTCACATATCATCTTCCATAGCTCAGTTTGCTATAATCATTGCAATGCGCTCAAATGTACACGTGATAGACCTGCTAAACATATATGTGAGGGCTTTAGACCTGATGTCACTTATTGTGATGCCACTTCCTGTAAAGTCGTGGCTTGTGATGCCACTTTCTATGATGTCGATTCCTGTGATGCCATGTGTGATGCCATGCGTGATGCCATGCGCCGTGATGTTGTGCGCCGAGATTTCACGCATTGTGATGTTGTGAGTCATGATGTCACCTGCATACTGCCTAACTAGGCTAAACCCCCACTTCTTTTTTAGGTCTTGAGCCCTGGGTAGCAGTCTTGCAGTTGCACTGGACAAAGGAACTTATTTGCTTGGAATTTTTTTTTTCCAAAATGATTACAAGGCATATAGGACTGTAAATAATTGTTAATTGGGGATTGTTTGTAGAAAGTCTAGGGTCCTTGTATTGAGCTGCCCCTTTTTCCTATCCTTGCACAAACATGAAGATCGGAAACATGATTTTTTGGCAATCGCTACATTCCAGCAATTTCTCGCAAATAAACCTGGTGAAATATACCAGGGGCAAATACTCAGTAAATACCATAACAGGCAGGTTTTTCTGTGATCTCGGTTACCACGTGCGATAAATCTTAACCCCCAATACAAGGCATTCGTAATTAGGTACTTAAAAATTATTGCTATACATATATTTTCTCAAAATCACAGACTTTACTTATCTGATGAGCAAGATCACTGGAGTGGGACGCCATTTTATAGTTTATGACTGATCCAGAAAGTGATTAGCCACACTTAACTGGGGTAATATTTTTTCATTTGCATTTACCATGCTAACCTAAGGTTTTGTAAACTGGAGCCACGCCCTCCATTTAATGTTAATTTCTCCGCTTATTTAGGGTTACCTTGCAAAGAGGAAGTGTTAGTTCGAACCCAAGACTGAGCAAAGTACAGAGCATGTGCATCCAATGGCATTGTGACATTTAATTGCATTACATTTGCAGAACAGAAGCACAGAAAGCACATTACCTTCATGAGTGAACTGACTAGGTCATTAATTTTGACTTGCAGTAAATTGCCTATGAAAGGCAGTGGCACCGGGCCAGGTGGAAACAGAGATTTCTTTGCCCACCATTTCCAATAAAAAAAGGCAAAATAGGTGAGGCATAATATTGAGAGAAGAATCAGTGCTTCCAACAACTCCATCCCGAACACCAGCAGAACACTTCACCTGGAAAACATGAAATATTACAATGAGAACTGCCACTGGCTTCTGGGATGGTTAGCATTGCATTAACACAGGAAGAGTCCAGGGTACCTAGACGTGGGGCATATTCTCAAGCCCCCATCGCCACCACAGCGTCACTTTCAGTGACGTTGTGTGGCGATAGGGGCTTAGCCCTATTCACAAGGCAGTGTTAAGCCACGTTAAGTGGCTTAACGCAGCTTAACGCTGCCTTGTGAAAAGAGCCTCCTTCACGCTGTTTTTAGCGTGAAGGGGGAGTGCAGTGGGTGTTGTGGTGGGCGTTCCAATGCAATGCCTACTGACTTTGACGCTACCTCCTATTCACAAGGGCAGCGGAAATAGGAGGTTGCGCCAAACTACCTCCTAAAGGTGGCGAAACGAGGAGAAATGCATTATTTCTCATCGCTTCTGCTTCTTCCATGTGTGCTGCCTTGTGCAGCACACATGGAAAAAGCAAAATTCCATGGTTTGTTTATGTACAGGAAGGTGTCCCTTACAGTACATAAACAAACCTTTTTTTTAAATGCCGTTTTGTAACTTATATGTGTGCTTCATGAAGCAGCACACATGTAAGTTACAAACTGGCATTTAAGTTTTATTTATGTGCAGGGAGGGAGACCTTCCTGCACGTTTTTGTTGCAAGGAGGATTTAAACAAAAAAATAGCACGAAATTGTGTGTGATGCGGTCAAGATCGCCTCGTGTTTATGTTCTTCACCATCATTAAATCTTTAATTTGGTAAGAATTACCATAAAAGACACAGAATGAGTTGCGTGTATGTCGTTATACATCAAAAGATGCGCTTCAATAATAAAAGTTGTACAACTTTAAAAGGTAGCATTAAATGTAAAAGCTTGCGAGGATAAAAATAGACATCAAATTAAACTACAGGAGGTATATACATCTTAATGTCCTCATAAATGCAAACCATCCCGATGCTAAAATATAGGCAGACTTGCAGATACATATTCTGTTTAAGCCAAGTTCTGGTGGAATGATGAATGTATCAAGGAGATTGACCAGTCATCTGTCTATGCAATACAAGCATTGAAATATTTTAAGCATTTGTTGCAAAACGGTAAAAAACTTAAAAGAATACTAAGCAATATTGCTTGCTCTTTCAAATTTGCTATCCGATATGGCAGCAATATTTTAATAGGAATTTCAGACACAAATGCTGGTCATAGGTTAGGCTGGTACGGATTCACCACCTTTCTTCTGATTGCCCATGCAATTCCCAGGTATTTTGCAATAGCACACACAAATAGAGGTCTTGCGTCAGATTTTAGTATACGCAGAGCCTCTCTGTGATCTCGAGTGCCAAGTTCTCTGAAAACTGGAGAGAGACATCTACTCCTGGCTTTAGTGTATGCTTTGCATGCAAAAAGGAAGTGAGCAATAGATTCTTGTGGAGAGGGACAGCAGGGACAGCTCGTTGATAATACTTTGTTAGACAGCCAAAGATTTGTAAATAAATTAATGGGCAGACTGCCGAATCTAAACGGAATATATAATTTTCTATTGGTCGGCACTTTAATAATATCGAGGTAACTTTCAAGGGTGGGGTTGCACTTAATATCCTTAAATTCCTCGGTCAGTTGCCTTCGATTGCCGGCTAAAACGGCACAGTGCTCAACCCCTTCACAATAAGGGATTTTTATCTGACTTTTAGTGAGGGGTGGTGGAGAGCCGATATTGTGTCCCTCTAAACCTATGTGTGACAAGAGGGTTTTAACGTGTTTTATCCAACCAATTTTATGCATGGAATCCAGGGTGCAAATGTCTTGGAAGGCAGCAGCATACAGTGATAATTGTGGGGTGGATACCAGCCGATACTAGAACAATAGATGTCGGAGCTTCACTAAGTCGCTTATGGGTTTGATACCCATATCTAGCAATAATGGGCATATAGGGGTACTCTGTGGGAGAGAAACCACATTTTTAAGGAACCTGTTCTCCAGGGATACCAAATTATTGGTTTTTGCCATCCCCCAAAGCTCAGCACCATAAAGGGTACTGCGCTCGGCCTTGCAACTGTACAATTTGAATGCTCGGGCAACAGGCTTAGTGTAGGAGAGGCGGTATTCTTTACGCAGGACCCCAGTCGCCTGGGAAGTTTTGAGTAAGGTTTTGTTAAGATGGTGGTTTCAGGCCATATCCGTTTTACTCCCAGATAGTCAAAGGAGCTGACTCTCTCCAGTGGGACGTCATTTAGAAAAAGATCACCCTTAAAAGATTTGTGAGGGTTTAGGAGCGTGATCCTAGTTTTTGCTGTCTTAATTTCAAGTCCCCTCGCATCGCAGAAGAGCTTGAAGTGTTCCTACGATAGAAATTTTACCTGAAAGAAGTATCAATTATTAGACATTCTGTAAGGACATAGGGGCCTATTAGCACGGCGGGCGGATTGCCCGCCAAAACCCCCCGTCGGACGTCCTTTTACCCCCTGCCACGTTAGGAAGGCGGGGGCTACCGCGGCGGACGTAAAGACCGTCCGCCGTTTTTCCGCCGGTAGGCAATCGTCATGATTACCTACCAGGCGGAAAAGGCCTATAATATGGTGGTGATGCCTTGCAGCCACCGCCATCCATATTATCAATCAATCAATCAATCACTTGTAAAGCGTGCTACTCACCCGTGAGGGTCTCAAGGCGCTGAGGGGGGGAGCACCTACTGATCGAACAGCCAGGTCTTGAGGAGTCTCCTGAAGGTCAGGAGGTCCTGGGTCTGTAGTAGGTGGGTGGGGAGGGTGTTCCATTTCTTAGCAGCGAGGTCGGAGAATGATCAGCCGCCAGCGGTCACTCTGCGGATGCGTGGGACGGTGGTGAGGGCGAGGTGAGCGGAGCTGAGCTGGCCGTTCGGGGTGTAGAAGTCGAGTCGGTCGTTGAGGTATGCTGGCCCAGTGTTGTGGAGTGCCTTTTGAGCGTAGGTGAGGAGCTTGAAGGTGATCCTCTTGTTGACGGGGAGCCAGTGCAGGTCCCTCAGGTGGGCGGTGATGTGGCTGTGGCGGGGGATGTTAAGGATGAGGCGTGCGGTGGCGTTCTGTGTGCATTGGAGTCTCTTCTGGAGTTTGGCCATGGTTCATGCGTAGAGGGCGTTGCCGTAGTCCAGCTTGCTGGTGACGAGGGCCTAGGTGACTGTTCTTCTAGTTCCGGTCGCGATCCATCTGTAGATCTTGCAAAGTATGCGTAGGGTGGTAAAACAGGAGGAACAGACGGCGTTGACTTGTTGGGTCATTGACAGAGAGGAGTCCAGGATGAACCCCAGGTTGCGTGCGTGGTCGGTGGGTGTCGGTGTAGTTCCCAGCGAGGCCTGCCACCAGGAGTCGTCCCAGGCGGAGGGGGTGGAGCCGAGGATGAGGACCCCTGTCTTGTCCGAGTTCAGTTTCAGGTGGCTGCTCTTCATCCACTCGGCGACGGCCTTCATCCCTTCGTGGAAGTTGGTTTTGGCGGTGGTGGGGGCTTTGGTGAGGGAGAGGATTAGCTGGGTGTCGCCGGCGTATGAAACTATGTTGACGTCGTTGATCGGACGATGTTGGCGAGTGGTGGTATGTAGACATTGATGAGGGTCGGGCTGAGGGATGATCCTTGGGGTACGATGCAGGTGATCTTGGTTGTTTCAGAACGGAATGGAGGGAGGCGGACTCTCTAGGTTCTGTCGGTGAGGAAGGAAGTGATCCAGTCCAGGGCTTTGTCGTGTAACTCTGCATTGTAGAGGCGTGTGCGAAGGGTGTGGGGGCAGACGGTGTCGAAGGCGGCTGAGAGGTCCAGGAAAATTAGGGCAGCAATTTCACCGCTGTCCATTAGGGCCCTGATGTCGTCGGTGGCGGCGATGAGGGCAGTTTTGGTGCTGTGGTTGCTGCGGAATCCGGATTGGGATGAGTCCAAGGTGTTGTTTTCTTTGAAGAATTGGGTCAGTTGTCTGTTGACTATCTTCTTGATAACTTTCGCCGAGAGCAGGGAGATGGGCCGGAAGTTCTTGAGGTCCTTTGGATCTGCCTTGGGTTTCTTGAGCAGGGCGTTGATCTCTGCATGTTTCCAGCTTTCTGGAAGGTGGCAGTCTTGAATGTGCTGTTGAAGATCTTATGGAGTTGGGGTGTGATGATGGAGCTCTCGTTGATGAAGATGTGGTGAGGGCAGGGGTCAGATGGTGAGCCAGAGTGGATGGTGTTCATGGTCATGATGGTGTCTTTGTTGTTTGTGTGGTTGCAGGAGGTCAGGCAGCCGGTGTGACTGGGGGGCGCTGGGTCTGGGTCGTCGTCGGCTGTTGGAGAGGTCTTGGAGTCAAAGCTGTCGTGGATGTCTGTGATCTTGCGATGGAAGAAGGTTGCCAGAGAGTCGCGGAGGTCTTGTGACGGCGGGATGTTGTTGGAGCTGGAGCTGGGGTTGGCGAGTTTCTTTACGATGTTGAAGAGCTCTTTGCTGTTGTGAGCATTGTTGTCAATGCGTTCCTTGAAAGAGGACCTTTTGGCCGTTCAGATGATTTGATGTTGCCTGCGGCTGGTGTTCTTGAGGGCTGCCTGGCTGTCCGGTATTTTCTCGTGGCGCCATTTCTTCTCTAGTCTTCTGCAAGTCTGCTTAGATATCTGGAGATCGGCGGTGAACCAGATGGCTCTTCTGACAGTTCATCTGTTTGAGGGGTTCTTGATTGGGGCGAGAGTGTTGGCACAATCGTTGATCCATTACCTGAGGTTGCGGGAGGCTGTGTCGGTGTCGGTGTGGTCGGATGGTGGGTTTTGGGCGAGGTTTGTGGTTAGCTGTCTCCGGTGGCCTTGTTCCAGTTGCGGTGGGGGATTCTTTGCTGGTGGTTGTGTGCAGTAGTTTTTATGAAGGAGAAGTGGGCGCAGTGATGGTTGGTCCAGTGGAGTTCGGTGGTGTGGCTGACAGAGACCTGGCTGCTGGCGGAGAAAATGGGGTCGAGCATGTGTCTGGCGGAGTGGGTTGGTGTTGTGATGAGCTGTTTGAGGCCGAGGTTGGCAAGGTTGCCCAGTAGTGTGGTGGAGGTGCTGTTATTGGTTTTCTCGAGGTGGAAGTTGAGGTCTCCGAGGAGGATGTAGTCTGTGGAGGCTAGGGTGTGAGAGCTGACGTTGTCTGTGATGTAGTCGATGAACTGTGCCACGGTCCGGGGGGTCTGTACACGAGGGTTCCTCTGAGGGTGGTTGGGATCGATGTGGATCTTGAAGTGCAGGTGTTCGGCGGTACTGATGGTGTCCTTTGTGTTGGTTGAGATTCTGTGGGTATTTCTGTGGACGATGGCGATTCCTCCTCCCAGTCTGTTGGTGCGGTCCCTGTGGGTGAACTTGTAGCCATCCGGGATGGCTATGGCAATGTCGGGTGCCAATGAGGTGTTCATCCAAGTCTCCGTCAGGAACGCGACGTCTGGGGAGGATGAGTTGAGCAGGTCCCAGAGTTTGATGGCGTGCCTGTGGATGGAGCGGGTGTTGAGCAGTATGCATTTCAGGTGGTTGTTGCCTGCCTTGGTGGGGGGGGGGGGGCAGGGTGTGCTTGTGTACGCTTGCTGGTGAAGCTGCAGTTTTGGCATGAGAATGGTCCGTGGGTGTGCTTTGGGGTGGCCTATTGTGATGTGGGAGGTGATATGCCTTTCCATGCCCGAAACTCCGCCATGGAAAGTCATGCAGTAATCGGTTTTTGGGGCCCGTTGGGGGCGCCCAGGGGTAGGGAGGTTGGGGGCTGCACTTGGGGGGTACCCATGGTACCCCCTACATTGACATGCACAAGGTGGCAGGCACCTCGCGGTGCCTGTCATGTTGTACATGCCAATGCACGCCATGCATTTTCTACATTTTCTACATTGGGGCGGGTGCTGCTCACAGCATTGCCCGCCGCAATGTTGAATATGCAGGATGCGGCCGCCATCCTGGCGGTCGCATCCTAATTGGTGATGCGGGACCGCCACACCACTGGTGGCCGGTCCCAGCACTGCTAGGGTGGCGGGCGGACTTAAGTGAGTGCAGCTTACTATGGGTGCATAGCCAAGTCATTACCTTTTTTCCAACTATCAGGTCTGCAGCAATGTTCCTTTTTTTGTCACAGGAAACAATCTTTATACTTTTTGTAGGAGAGTAGGGTCTGCAATCCTATGATCACCCAGATTTTTTGCTTTTGTTTCACTGGTTTACGACTTTCTCTGGCTGTGGGCTTGCTAATCAGACCCACAGCCTGGCTGTTCTCTTTCTAAATTACGATATGTACCCTAGGTGCATTTACCAATTGGTGCTGGGCCACCTTATCAGACCCCGTAACGCAGGGCATAGGTGTACCCAGGGCCGCCAGGGGCTGAAGCACGTATTATGCCACCCCTGGCTGGCCTCCTAAATTTGACACAACTGGCTGCACGACAGCTGGGGCGAAGACGTGTAACCACCCTTCGCTTTAGGTATAGTAGCTCTATATCTAACCCTACAATGGACACCCGAGTTCCTATCAGTCACTCCTATGGCAGGCCTTAACGATCCTGAAGGCAGAGTGCGTGGGCTCGTGTGAGCTAGGTTCAGGTCCGAGCCGAGCCCGGTTGCAGCTTGCGGAATCAAGACCCAATAGCTGTTCCATGATAACGCGTACCATGTCGGTAACTCCGGTGTCGCGTTATCAAGGCATGTCGAGTAAGGTGTCATACGAATCGGGGTGCTGCCCTCTCACCAATGCTGGCGATGAGGTTAGCATCCCACCCTTCTAGAGGGACACGACATGTGCGTAACTGTGAACCCCGGTTAAAGTTAACTGAAGCCTCAGCTCCACAAACTGGATGCTGCCACCACAGACACGAGTCTGACCTCCTGCTGCTGGGAGTCCTTCCAGCGAGGAGCACTTGGACAAAGGGTTTCCTGTCGAGGGCGGTGTTCGCACCGTCCCAGACAGGGTTTGTGTATTCTGGGTAGGTAGGGCTTTTGGCGAGAAGGTGACTGCGGAGTGGCACCCCGGTGCTCACTACGCATCTGCCGGTTAGAACCAGTTCCAGGGGCGACAGCCCTGGCCTGGGGAAAGTCCGGCAGGGGAGAGGGGCGTAACTACCCCCCTTCCTGGTCCCACCCTTAGGGCAGGACCTAGTCATGTACCCACCCCTTTCTTTAGAATAAAGACCGGAGCGGGGACCCTTCCAAATTAGATCATCTTTGATTCAAGAACTACTTTCTACGAAAGGACATTCAAGACGCTTCTCAAGATTTCTCCCTTGTGACTAAGGAGTAGTCACCCTGCATCAGCGGGCACCAACTAAGAACTCTGCGGTTTGCTGTAAGTCCTTCCTCAAGGAATCCGACGGCCCAGCTCGACGAGAACCGGCTTCCCTGGCACCTCTGACCTCTACCCACGTCATCAGCCCAGCTGTGATCTGTGGGTGCGACGAGACCTCGAGGGACCGGCCATCATCAGAACCTGCACGCTCTTAAAACCAGCACGACCATCGAGGTAACTCTCTGGTGAGTGCTCTGGGGTCCGAGAAGCCCCGACCCTGAGCCGCTCCAGCACCGAAGTGCAGTCTCCCAGCATCTCCACGATCTGCGTGGGGCCCTTCTGCTCGCTGCTCAGCACGTTGTCTGGTCACTAGCCGCTGGCTTGTGCCCTTCTGTGACGACATCCGACAATCAACACTGCTGGTCTGGTTGCTCCAGACTGGCCCTTGCTTCCACTTTGCGAGAAGCACCCCGGACCCTCCTGGTCCACTCAAGACGCCATCTTAGGCCCTCCACGTGGCCCTGAGGTCTGCCAAGGCTTGTTGCCCCATCCTGGGCCCAGCGACGCCGACAGCATCATCCTTCGTGGGACAGCTCGCACCTCCACCGTGGTCGCCGACAACGCCTCCTGGTCCGTGAGACTGCAGAGCCTAGCGTCGCCCACTCACCTGGTCGAGGTGACGGCCAACCGGTGCCTTCCTGGTACCCTCTGACTACTGGCTAGTAGTACGAACTTGGTCCCCTGTGCTTTCAGGTTTCATCAATCTCCGATCCAGGCTTGGATCTCTACGAACTATTCAGCACTGGTCGCCGGCCAGCAACTCCTTCTTTCCGGCTCCTGGCTCGTCAGCGGAGACCCCGACGCCTGTAAGACTTGTGCAGCCACAGCCCTCGTGGCTAGGTAACTCGGCATTTCGGTGCCTGCATAGCCTCCTTACTCTAGGGTCCTGAGTCCCTCGCTTCCGACTTGCCTTATCGGGTCCGCCCGAGACCTTAATCTTTCCGTGTCCTCGGACACTCGTTTTTAAATTGTGCACTTGAAGTATTTGCTAAAGAGATTTGGTTCGTGCTTAGTACCCTGTCCTCATAAAGAGTACAGGGCTGTTGTGATTCTTAATAAATATACTGTTTATTTTCATAACACTGGTGTGGTGTCCTTTCACTGGGTGTTCAAGGGGTACATGTGTGGTAAACAGCTGGCTTAACGCGCCCTCTCGAGTCTTTAGCCTTAGACTGCTCGTATCCACGCTACTAGGATAGCTGGTCTACAGGTTGACTTACAACCAAACACTATAAGGGTCGTTGGAACGATACATAGCTGTCGCTAGAATAGCGAACGTTGCATATCGGGCCAACTTCTCACATTGGTGAGCAGCGGTTGGGATTTGAGCTTGCTGTTGTTTTACCACACGTATCCTAAAGAATATCTTGTTGAAAGATCGCACAAGTACTGTTAGTACATATAACTAAAAGCTTAGAATACTCTGAGTTCTACTGAACCAGCTGTTGTAGCTCCTCAAGGCTTAGCACACCTTGGCTACAACTCTTAGCAAGGGTACAGTAGGTAAACACGTAGTGTAGGTAGGTGCATCACTTACACCACACTAGAAACAGTATGTCGGACAAAGGAGGAAACTCTGGGTCTCCCCTTGTGTCAGTTGACCCTCCACAGGTCATCCCTTCAGGATATACTGTGCTGAGCTTCAAGGAGTTAAGACGACTGTGTCACTCCAGGAAGATTCAGCAGGGGTCTAACCCCACGACGTCCTTTCTGATTGGTCTCTTGGAGACTTATGATGCCAGAAGAGCTGAGAAACTTCGTAGCTCTTCTAATCCAGAAGGAGACATGCCTCCCCTCGAGGGAACCCGAGACGATCCTGACCTCATCCACCTCGCCACTGAGAACGAAGATGTGGAGGAGGATGAGGATGAGGATCTCTCTGGGGATGAGGCAGATAAGGGACAGGTAGAAGTCGTCAGACTAAGCAGGTCCAACTTAAGCAAACATGATAGCGGGACTGGGGGACCCCTGGGGCCACTATCAGGTCAGCTTAACATTGGGAATGGACGAGCCCGATCTCTGTCAAGAGACTCTGGCAGATCCCTTCAAACCAATGGCTCTCACAACTCTTCTCGGAGAGGGATGACGTCCCCTCAGAGGAGAGTGTACGAAGCTAAGGAAAGGGCAGCCAATCTAAGGATTGAAAGGGAAGAACTTGCCCTGGCCAAAGAAAGGCTTGCCTTTGCTAGAGAGCAACAGTTAAGTGGGGCAGTCCCCACTGGTGGCAGCAATGTACCTAGTAATAGGGAAAAGAGTTTCGATACGAAACACCTTGGTAAGATAGTGCCCCCTTTAAACAAGGGGACGACATCCACAAATGGATTACTGCTTTGGAGAGGGCCTGCACTGTGCAGGGTGTTCCCCAGAGTCAGTGGGCAGCTATCTTGTGGCTCTCCTTTGAAGGAAAAGGAAGAGACAAGCTCCTCACCACAAGGGTGGAGGATGCTAACAATTACCACATCTTGAAAAATACACTCGTTGAAGGGTTCGGCCTAACCACTGAGCAGTACAGGGTGCTGTTCAGGGATACCCAGAAAACGCAGTCTCAAGATTGGTCTGATTTTGTCGATTGTGCCACTAAGGCTTTTGAGGGCTGGTTGCTGGGCAGTAAGGTTACTGATTATCAAGGATTGTATAATTTGATGATGAGAGAACAAATTTTAAACAATTGTCAGAACCAGTTGTTGCATCAGCATCTTGTCGACTCGGATCTGACCTCTCCCCAAGAATTGGGAAAGAAGGCAGACAGATGGGTTCGTACAAGAGTTAAACAGAACCAGGGCCAGAATCAAGGTGGTCAGAAGAAAACAGACCAGAAGGGTAAAGATTCTAAGGGGGAACAAAATGACCAGAAGTCTTCGACAGGTCCCCAACAACCCAAAGAGGGTGGGGGTCAGGCTCCCCAAAAGAAGAAAGAAGGCCAATCCAAAAGATGGTGCCAGTACTGTAAAAGTAAATCTCACTGGTTTAGTGAGTGCACCAAGAAAGGAGGAGGGCAGACTCCTGCCACTGCAGCCCCTAAGGCACCTGTGCCCCCTAGTACAGTCAGCAGTGGTAGTGCGCCTCCCAAGGGTTTAGTAGGGTTAACCCTGGGTTCTGAGGGGCGTGACAACTTAGTTGGCACACTCACTCAGGCTGTCCTTGTCAGTACAGGGGACGCGGACGTATCCCCTGATGTAAGCCCCAATACTTTGGGCAAATACCGACAGACGCCTTTCATAAATGGAAAGATGGCTCAGGCCTATAGGGACACTTGTGCCAGCGTCACCATGGTGACGCCTAACTTTGTGGACCCTGGACAGATCATGCCAGGTACAGAATTCCTGGTGACCAATGCAAGCAATGTCACTACCAATCACAGTATGGCAATTGTAGCTTTCTCCTGGGGAGGGGTAACTGGCCAAAAGAAGGTTGTAGTTAGTCCAGACCTCCCAGTGGATTGTTTGTTGGGCAATGATTTGGAGTCGTCACAATGGTCAGAAGTGGAGCACCGGACTCACATGGAAATGTTAGGTTTGCCAGCACATGTGTTCGCTGTGACTAGGTCACAGGTCAGGAAATGCCCCACTGAACAGGTGCTGGATCCTGGAACAACGGACCAGACACCTCCCAAGAAAAAGAGCAGTAGGGTTAAGGCTGCGCCTTCCCCCTTGCCCCAGGTCGAGGATCAAGTCTCAGAGGAGGCTGACCTACAGGAATTGAGGGAAACTGAGCCTAGGGAATTCGAACTTGATCAAGTTGAATTCTTGGGTTCAGGGGGACCCTCAAGGGAAGACCTGGGGAAGGACCAGTTAGACTGCCCTTCTCTTGAACCCCTCAGACAGCAGGCTGCTGCTGAGGCTGCTGGGAACGCCACAGGTACCCACAAGGTATACTGGGAAGATGGACTCCTGTACACTGAGTCAAGAGACCCCAAGCCTGGCATGACCAGGAGGCTGGTTGTACCCTTGTCGCAGCGTGGTTTCCTACTTACCTTGGCCCACGAGATTCCCTTAGCAGGTCACTTAGGCCAGACGAAAACGTGGGACAGGCTTGTCTCACACTTTCACTGGCCTCATATGAACGAAGATACCAAGGAGTTTTGCCACTCCTGTGTCACTTGCCAAGCCAGTGGTAAGTCAGGTGGCACGACAAAGGCCCCCCTTATACCAATGCCTGTGGTGGGGGTGCCCTTTGAACGGGTGGGGATCGACATCGTCGGTCCCATGGAACCACCTACAGCATCAGGGCACAAGTTTATACTGGTGGTAGTGGATCATGCCACCAGGTATCCTGAAGCTATTCCCCTTAGGACCACTACAGCACCTGTTGTGGCCAGAGCCCTAGTTGGAGTGTTCTCCAGAGTGGGCTTCCCTAAAGAGGTCGTCTCCGACAGAGGTGCAAACTTTATGTCGAGCTACTTAACTGCTATGTGGAAGGAATGTGGTGTTAACTACAAGTTCACTACACCCTATCATCCACAATGCAATGGGCTTGTTGAGAGATTCAACAGGACCCTAAAAGGGATGATTCATGGACTACCGGAAAAGCTTCGGCGTAGATGGGACGTCCTGATCCCCTGCCTCTTGTTCGCCTACAGAGAAGTCCCGCAGAAGGGGGTTGGTTACAGCCCTTTTGAACTTTTGTACGGGCATCCTGTAAGGGGACCCCTGTGTTTGGTGAAGGAAGGATGGGAGAAACCTCTCAAAAAGCCTGCAGCCAACATAGTGGACTATGTGCTTGGCCTCCGCTCGCGGATGGCTGAATACATGGAAAAGGCATCTGAAAACCTTAAGGCCAGCCAAGAACTCCAAAAAGCTTGGCATGACCAAAAGGCTGTCTTGACTGTTTACCAGCCCGGACAGAAGGTGTGGGTGTTGGAGCCAGTGGCCCCAGCAGCACTCAAGGACAAATGGTCCGGGCCCTACACCATCCTGGAGAAAAAGGGAGAGGTCACCTACCTGGTCGACCTGGGAACTCCCCGGAGCCCCCACAGGGTGCTTCATGTCAACAGGCTAAAAGCATATGTCGACAGGAAAGACATGAGTTTGCTCATGGCCCTAGATGAGGGACAGGAAGAGGAGAGTGACCCTCTCCCCGACCTGCTCACTCAGAACCCTGACGATGGCTCGGTAGATGGTGTTGTCTTTTGTGGCAGCCTCTCCGAACATCAACAGAGCGACTGTAAACAGGTTCTTCAGTCGTTCAGACATATGTTTTCTCTAACACCCAGTCAGACCGATTGGTGCACCCATGAGGTTGACACTGGTGACAGCTTGCCCGTCAAGAGTAAAATCTACAGGCAGCCTGATCACGTTAGAGACTGCATCAAGAGTGAAGTGCAGAAAATGTTGGAGCTGGGAGTCATTGAACCCTCGGATAGCCTTTGGGCTAGTCCCGTAGTTCTAGTGCCGAAACCTCACACCCAGGGTGGTAAGAGGGAGATGAGGTTTTGCGTAGACTACAGGGGTCTCAATGCAGTCACTAAGACTGACGCCCACCCAATACCAAGGGCAGACGAGCTTATCGATAGATTGGCTTCGGCCAACTACTTAAGTACGTTTGACCTGACAGCTGGGTATTGGCAAATCAGGTTAGCTGAGGACGCCAAGCCTAAAACCGCATTTTCAACCCCTGGTGGGCATTATCAGTTCGTGGTAATGCCCTTTGGTCTGAAAAATGCACCTGCCACCTTCCAACGGTTGGTGAATCAAGTCCTTACTGGGCTGGATGACTTCTGTGCGGCGTATCTCGTCGATATCGCTGTCTTTAGCTCCACCTGGGAGGATCACCTGGTCCACCTGCGGAAGACGTTAGAGGCACTGCAAGCAGCAGGTCTCACTATCAAGGCCACCAAGTGCCAGATAGGGCAGACACAGGTTGTATACCTGGGCCACCTTGTAGGTGGAGGTCAGGTTCAGCCACTGGAGAGCAAGATACAGTCAATCAGGGACTGGGCTCCTCCAACCACCCAGACTCAGGTTCGAGCTTTCTTGGGCCTGACTGGTTACTATAGGAAGTTTGTCAGGAACTATGGTTCCATTGTGACACCATTAAACGAACTGACAAGTAAGAAAATGCCAAAAAAGGTTCAGTGGACAGCGAGCTGTCAAAAAGCATTCGATGACCTAAAACAGGCCATGTGCACGGCGCCTATCCTCAAGAGTCCGGACTACTCCAAACCATTCATTGTCCAAACAGATGCTTCTGAGTTGGGTGTGGGAGCTGTTCTTTCTCAACTGAATTTTGATGGCCAAGACCAGCCCATTGCTTTTATAAGCAGAAGGCTGACCCCTAGAGAGAAGAATTGGTCAGCTATTGAGAGGGAGGCCTTTGCTGTGGTTTGGGCCCTGAAGAAGCTGAGGCCATACTTGTTTGGCACCCACTTCAAGATTCAGACCGACCATAAGCCCCTCTTGTGGCTAAATCAGATGAAGGGTGAAAACCCCAAACTGCTTAGGTGGTCCATTTCCCTACAGGGGATGGACTTTACAGTGGAACATAGACCTGGTACTGATCATGGCAATGCCGATGGGCTCTCCAGATATTTCCACTTAGAACAAGAAGACTCACCTGGTCAAGGTTAGCTTAGTGTTCCGACGTTTGGGGGGGGGTCATGTAGGAGAGTAGGGTCTGCAATCCTATGATCACCCAGATTTTTTGCTTTTGTTTCACTGGTTTACGACTTTCTCTGGATGTGGGCCTGCTAATCAGACCCACAGCCTGGCTGTTCTCTTTCTAAATTACGATATGTACCCTAGGTGCATTTACCAATTGGTGCTGGGCCACCTTATCAGACCCCGTAACGCAGGGCATAGGTGTACCCAGGGCCGCCAGGGGCTGAAGCACGTATTATGCCACCCCTGGCTGGCCTCCTAAATTTGACACAACTGGCTGCACGACAGCTGGGGCGAAGACGTGTAACCACCCTTCGCTTTAGGTATAGTAGCTCTATATCTAACCCTACAATGGACACCCGAGTTCCTATCAGTCACTCCTATGGCAGGCCTTAACGATCCTGAAGGCAGAGTGCGTGGGCTCGTGTGAGCTAGGTTCAGGTCCGAGCCGAGCCCGGTTGCAGCTTGCGGAATCAAGACCCAATAGCTGTTCCATGATAACGCGTACCATGTCGGTAACTCCGGTGTCGCGTTATCAAGGCATGTCGAGTAAGGTGTCATACGAATCGGGGTGCTGCCCTCTCACCAATGCTGGCGATGAGGTTAGCATCCCACCCTTCTAGAGGGACACGACATGTGCGTAACTGTGAACCCCGGTTAAAGTTAACTGAAGCCTCAGCTCCACAAACTGGATGCTGCCACCACAGACACGAGTCTGACCTCCTGCTGCTGGGAGTCCTTCCAGCGAGGAGCACTTGGACAAAGGGTTTCCTGTCGAGGGCGGTGTTCGCACCGTCCCAGACAGGGTTTGTGTATTCTGGGTAGGTAGGGCTTTTGGCGAGAAGGTGACTGCGGAGTGGCACCCCGGTGCTCACTACGCATCTGCCGGTTAGAACCAGTTCCAGGGGCGACAGCCCTGGCCTGGGGAAAGTCCGGCAGGGGAGAGGGGCGTAACTACCCCCCTTCCTGGTCCCACCCTTAGGGCAGGACCTAGTCATGTACCCACCCCTTTCTTTAGAATAAAGACCGGAGCGGGGACCCTTCCAAATTAGATCATCTTTGATTCAAGAACTACTTTCTACGAAAGGACATTCAAGACGCTTCTCAAGATTTCTCCCTTGTGACTAAGGAGTAGTCACCCTGCATCAGCGGGCACCAACTAAGAACTCTGCGGTTTGCTGTAAGTCCTTCCTCAAGGAATCCGACGGCCCAGCTCGACGAGAACCGGCTTCCCTGGCACCTCTGACCTCTACCCACGTCATCAGCCCAGCTGTGATCTGTGGGTGCGACGAGACCTCGAGGGACCGGCCATCATCAGAACCTGCACGCTCTTAAAACCAGCACGACCATCGAGGTAACTCTCTGGTGAGTGCTCTGGGGTCCGAGAAGCCCCGACCCTGAGCCGCTCCAGCACCGAAGTGCAGTCTCCCAGCATCTCCACGATCTGCGTGGGGCCCTTCTGCTCGCTGCTCAGCACGTTGTCTGGTCACTAGCCGCTGGCTTGTGCCCTTCTGTGACGACATCCGACAATCAACACTGCTGGTCTGGTTGCTCCAGACTGGCCCTTGCTTCCACTTTGCGAGAAGCACCCCGGACCCTCCTGGTCCACTCAAGACGCCATCTTAGGCCCTCCACGTGGCCCTGAGGTCTGCCAAGGCTTGTTGCCCCATCCTGGGCCCAGCGACGCCGACAGCATCATCCTTCGTGGGACAGCTCGCACCTCCACCGTGGTCGCCGACAACGCCTCCTGGTCCGTGAGACTGCAGAGCCTAGCGTCGCCCACTCACCTGGTCGAGGTGACGGCCAACCGGTGCCTTCCTGGTACCCTCTGACTACTGGCTAGTAGTACGAACTTGGTCCCCTCTGCTTTCAGGTTTCATCAATCTCCGATCCAGGCTTGGATCTCTACGAACTATTCAGCACTGGTCGCCGGCCAGCAACTCCTTCTTTCCGGCTCCTGGCTCGTCAGCGGAGACCCCGACGCCTGTAAGACTTGTGCAGCCACAGCCCTCGTGGCTAGGTAACTCGGCATTTCGGTGCCTGCATAGCCTCCTTACTCTAGGGTCCTGAGTCCCTCGCTTCCGACTTGCCTTATCGGGTCCGCCCGAGACCTTAATCTTTCCGTGTCCTCGGACACTCGTTTTTAAATTGTGCACTTGAAGTATTTGCTAAAGAGATTTGGTTCGTGCTTAGTACCCTGTCCTCATAAAGAGTACAGGGCTGTTGTGATTCTTAATAAATATACTGTTTATTTTCATAACACTGGTGTGGTGTCCTTTCACTGGGTGTTCAAGGGGTACATGTGTGGTAAACAGCTGGCTTAACGCGCCCTCTCGAGTCTTTAGCCTTAGACTGCTCGTATCCACGCTACTAGGATAGCTGGTCTACAGGTTGACTTACAACCAAACACTATAAGGGTCGTTGGAACGATACATAGCGGTCGCTAGAATAGCGAACGTTGCATATCGGGCCAACTTCTCACACTTTTTACAATTGTTCACAGCACATAAGATGAACAACAGAAAATAAAGAGGAAGAGAAATATTCACATCGTATACAATGTAATACATGCGAAGAATCAATACATATCCCTTTAAGAAACATAGGAGCAGAAAAGAAAAGGAAGGGAGACCTATCTATCATATGATTCAAGAAAATCTGTCCCATATGCAATCAAATTTCTATAATGAGAAACACTTCTAGTTCTAGCCAACGCCCTTTCCCTCTCACAAATCTCTTTCATAGTTGACCACCATTCTGCTGCTGCGGGGAGTTTTGGCAAGATCCATGCCCTTGCGATACAAAGTCAAGCCGCAACTAAAATAATAGAATAATAGAAAAGAAAGACTTCAAACCAAAGTTGGCTTCTGCCTTAAAACCTAACATGATGTATTTTTCTGTGTGAGAAAAATCCAACCCTAAGTGACTACTGGTAATTTGTGTAACTTCATTCCAGAATATATCAAGCTTGGGGCAGGTTCAAAACATATGCATAATATTTGCTGCCATCATTCCGCATTTTGATTTGATTTGATTGGCATATTTGTAGAGCGTATTGAATGCCTGAGGGTATCTTGGTGCTAGAAACGGAAGATCTGAGTGGTGTTGGTGAGAATACAAGATGGATCAGTTGTTAAAGAGCTAGGTTTTTAGCGCCTTTCTGAAGGATAAGAGGGAAGAGCACTCTTTTTGGAAATGGGCAGCTGGTTGCAGATCTTCACTGTTCCCAGCAGGAAGCTTCTTCCACCCCAACGCGCCTTCTTAAACTTGGGTGTCTGCAGAAGTTTTGTATGGGTAGATCTTAAACTGCTGTCCGGCATATACCATTTCAGGTGCGTCCTCAAGAAGTCCATTCGCAGCTTTTCCGCCGGTCGGCAATCGTTACGATTGCCGGCCGGGCTGAACTGGGGCACATATATGGTGGCGGTGCCTAGAAGGCACTGCCATCCATATTATGATGCTGGATTTACAAGGCAGTTCCATGGCGGCAAAGCCACCATGGAAAGGATGGCGGAGATTTGCTTTGGGGACCCATTGCGGGACCTCAGGTGGGTGGGAGCTGCACTTGGGGGGTACCTATAATGCCCCCCTACATTGTCATGCACAAGGTGACAGGCACCGTGTGGTGCCTGCCACGTTGTGCATGGCAATTCAGAACATAGTATTTTACCATTGCGAATGGTTCTGCAGCCAGCAGCACCCACTGCAATGTTAAAATGCCTGATGCGACCGCCGCTGTGGTGCTCCCATCATAATTGGGGTAGCGACACCGCCGCATGGCAGGCGGGTGGTCCCATTACCGCTAGGATGGTGGGCGGACTTAAGTCTGCCCGCCATCCTAATGACCCCCATAATCTTTGGCTAATTCCAAAGCAAAGGCAATGTCGCTGATCCAAAGAATTGTTGAACAATACATTGACCACTAGGTTCACCTCTTCTATAGCTCTGGCCAACACCCTAGGTGGACAAGGTTCCACAGGAGAACCTGCTTTACAGTCACTACTCACTTTTTTCTGTTTTGAGCTAGGCTGATTTCTTAAAATTTGATGTGGTGGTATTCTTTTTAGACACCGCATTAGACGGGAGAGTCCACTCCTGATATTCTTGATTACCCATATAAAAACCATCTTGCAGATTTCTTATTTTTCTTCAGAGTATTCTGGTAAATTCTTGAAAACTTCTAGTGAGGGTTTAAACTCTGTAATGCAGGCTTTTGGCTGCTAAAGAGATAAGTGAATCAAAAAATCTTGTGTGGCTCGTTTTTGAATTACTGGCCTTCAGAGTAAAACAAATTAGCTTGAGAAGGAAATTTTAATAGCTTTCCTATAGGATTTAAGTGCACGTTTATATTTAGTTTTTTCTTCTGCCCTATAATTCCTTCTCCATTTCTGTTTTAAACATTCATATTTTTTCTCTTCTAATGTTAGCTCCAGAGAAAGCCATAATTATGTCTTCTGTTTATGAGAAGTCAGAAATACTATGGGGGACTAGCATGGTTTTGTCCAGCCATTGAAAAACACCTTTTGAATCAGCTTCAAGGCCACCCAATAAAGTTGGTTGAGAAGCCTGTAAACATTCTATTAATCTCTAATCATTGATTTGATTCCACTTCTGAACAAAATAGCCATCAGTAGAATTTGCTTGTTTTTGAACTCTAACATCCTCCTTGCTGAAATGGATTACTCAGTGGTTTGTCCAAGTTAATTCAGATATATTTTCCATTTTCAAAGTAGGTTGGTTTGTGGAAATCAAATCTAATATTTGCGAGCTAAGTGTATGGGTGCCAGGACCAGTTTATTCAAACAAAGGACCACATTACGATGGCGGAGGGCCGACACCGCCAGCCAGTCGGTGGCAGGCCCTCCGCCATTGTAATGCTGTTTTCCCCCGCCATATTATGATGGCGGGGGAATCACTGGTGATGAGTGGCGGTCAAAAAGTCCACCTGCCACTGTTCCGACAGGCGGTCCTTTTCAGCCCGCCTGTCTGAACTAAACCATTGGCTGACATTGCAGCAGTGCCTGCAGGATTATGATATCCCTTTCCTCAGTCCGTTTTCCGGCAGACAAACAGCAGCAAAACGAATGGCAAAAAAGGGCTGGGGGGGGGCCCATAGTGGGCCCCCCTTAATCCCTGGTGCAGGCATATGTACCCTGGGTGCTCCTTTGGTGCCCTCCTACATATCCCTGCCTCATGTGGTAGGCGCCGCAAGGTGCCTGCCACGTGTGCTGAGACGTGTGTTAACCCTCTATTTTGCATTGTGGCGGGGGCTGCTGATCCCTTCCCCGCCACAATGCAAAATATAGGTGATGTGACCGCCATGATAGCGGTTGCATCGTGATTCAGATTGTGGGGAGGCCCCCTCATCCGCAGCCAGTCCCAAATCCATATCGATAGCAGCTGGACTAAAGTCCGTCTGCCATCGTAAGGAGGCCCTAAGTGCCTGATTACAAGTTTAGCGGTCTTACCGCTGTACCGTCAGTGTGGTGGTCCCAAGAGGACCGCTACAGCAGCAGTCTCCTGACCACTGCATTACTATGTCACCAATGGGCCAGAGGAAGTGTTTCTGACCGCGGAGAATAGTTTGTCATATGTCCAGCGAATGGATAATAGTGTCTCTAAATGATTGTAGGCACTAGTTGTTGGTTCATTTCCTTGCAATCATTTAGAGACACTATTATCCATTCACTATTAATATTTTGGTCATTTTCCTTCTTCCTTGTTATTGTATGAGAAACCTATTTGTATGTAATTTATATATGTTGTCTATTTAATGTTTTTGGTTTCACATGTACACTTGGGACACTGTGCACAATTTTTCTATTTTTCTCTTTGTGTTCACATGATTATGTGACAAGCTGCATAGAATTGTACAATCCTGTGATCTGTGATTTGGTTTATAAACAGTTTTTGAGTACTCTCTCAAATTGATGGTGCGGCCTTTTTTGACATCCCTGCTAGCCATTGTCCATTTGAATTGCTATTTAGCCATAGTTAAAAGATATATTTGTAGTACTAGTCCACGGGAGCCGTTGTTTTTTGATATAAATTCCGTCACAAAAAGGCAGTAAAAAACTGCCATCGTACTCCCTCGGCCGTAAAGAGGCGACCGGGGGAGTACAGAAGGAATTCTGGATGGCAGACGGGCTCTCCGAGCCCGTCGTAGGCCATCCGGAAATCCAAGTCAGATTGGAATGGAATCCGTCCTGCTCTGACCGGAGCCCTTTCGACCGAAATCCGAATCGGCCCCACAGTAACACACTATTACACTCACTGTCACTCTCCCTCATTTACATTCATTCTCACACATACTTGTTCTTACTGTCACTCATAGTCATTTACAATTACTGTCACTTTCTCACTTACTCTGACTTATTACTTCACTGACTCTTTGTCACTTTAACTTACACACATAGTTACACAGACATGTTCAGAGTGCTGGGATTTCACCCACCATGAACAATCTCTCTGATGGCTGGCTCAGAAAGCACCTTTATGCACCTGTGTCAGCAATCAGACAATGTCACTGGGTGCATCAGTTTATTGCTGGACCCAAAGAGGGTCTGCATTTTATTTTTATTATATCACTCTGATTTAATAAAAATGGACCAGAAAACAAAGAGGGTGTAGTGTAGCTGTGGAGCTTATAAAGGAGAGCTGCCGCTGGTCTAGGGGCACCGATGCATCAAATTATTGAGAATGATAATTATTGCCTACTCTGAGTTATACCCTGAGAAATTGGGCATAAGATGCAGATTTTTATACTTTTGAACTAAACTAGGGCAGTCAGATTATGACTTTTTCTAAAATCACAAACAATAGAAGGGAGAGTGTGGTGTTTGTGTGTGTGTGGGGGGGGTGTAAGTGGATGTGTGTGTGTGCAGAAAGTTGAGGGATGTTTTTTTAAGACTCAACCAAACGATCTCATTTGAGTGAGTCCGTGTAGTAACACTCTCTACCCACCTCTACAGGGTACGATGAAATAGGCCTTATTGGACAGCATAAACTGCCTGGAAACAGAATAAAAAATCTGTTGTCCTCAAACTTGAGAGCCAAAAAGACAACGTTTTGATAAATTTATTTTCGCAAGGTCACTCGCTGGTTTTTTAACTTGCCACCACCTGTACTGAGGTTGTCAGACAGATCTCTAATTGCACAGGATCAAACTGTCACTAGGGCAAGAGCTGGTAATTAAGGGGGCCCCCACTGGAGCTTTTCATTCATTAGCCTGGGGCTTGAGGAGTCCATGGGTTAGCTCTAGGATGCTCTGTTACAAGTGGTACAGCTTGTTAGCCAGTAGCAAAGAGAGGAGTGATAGGCACTGAAGCACTGCCATTGGCAACAGTCCATCAGAGATGGTGTACCGAAATGAGCAAGCAAGAAACAGAAGTGGGGCTGTAGAAGGTTTGAGCAGGAAGATCAGGCAGAACAGGGCACTCTTTGTCTGCACAACAATGGTACTGAAGAAATCCATTTGCTGGATAGGGAAAACAGATGTTGCCTGTTGCCAATAGACTGTCCCCAGGAAAGAGTCCAGGACAGGAGAGAGGGTGCAGTTGTTTCATCTTTCTGCAGTCCACTGCAAAGCAAATGTCCTTTACATGATAAATCAGTGTGCCCATGTTTCCGGGAATCTTGGTGAATACACAATATACTAGCGCTGACTCCTTTTCAGGGATTGACAAAGCCTACCTGGACCTACTATCATCTACTAAGTCTTGACTGGAAGTTAGTGAGCCTGAGGAGCTGCATTGAATGTAAGATGGTGCAGATTTCGATGATAGATAAGGCTAAAATTTACATTTGTGATTCACATGTGTGAAGGTTCTTCATGACACCTAACTCACCTTCATTATTTTGCTTGTTTCTTGCTTAGTATTTTTTTGGTTTTATATCTTGGATACTCACACTGGTTGTATTACCAACATCCTTGTTCTTTTGTACCGGTTGAATGCAGCCAGTGATTGGTTTGCTTTATTTTCGATTGTCGTATGAATGATAATCTTGAGTGGTTTATGTCAGAACAATAGAACATTTATAAAACGTGGCACAGCACAAAATTGTGTTTTATTTTGTGGAGCGCTGGCATTAAAGCAATGAACATTGTGTGATAGGATGCAAAATGTGTTGTGTAGTTTCCACCCTACGGTAGGAACTGCGCGTTTGCGGACACTAAAACCACTGGGATGGTGCAAGACTGATTCTATGCACCCACTCAGGATATGTTGTCCTATAGGCTAGTTAGCTCACAGTGCCGCCATAAGCACCCTAAACCTAGACAGGTTAAAAATGGTTCTGGGAACCACTGAACATGACAGCCTTAATTCCCAGGAATCATGGTAACAGATCTAGAACCCAGGGCCGGACTGGGAACCACAACCGCCGCTGGCAAAGTGCTCGGCAGGCCCCCTCCTCCCCACTAGGGGGGGGTTGGAGGTGCCGCGGAGCTCTTTGCAGGCGCCGGTTTTCGGCCGATTTTGGTACAGGGACGACTTTGCAGCTATGCTTCAAAAACGGGCCTTTAACAAAAACGGCCCCCAGGGGCCCAAAACGGCCCCCATCCATGCGGCGTACCGGGGGATTGCCCGGTGCCCGCTACGGCCAGTCTGGCCCTGCTAGAACCCTTTCACTCAGTCACTCATGCTGTCTTATTGTCAGAGAGATATACATGGAATACAAAGCAATGTTTTCAATGTTTATTGAACCAACATGATTCTAGTATAAAATATATGTGTTGTGATGATCAATTGACAGAAGCAGATGAAAGTTATTAGAGGTGCAAAGACAGTGAGCAGAATAAAAAGTTCCACTATCATGCTATATAATGTATCTACAGGCATATAAAACAATCCAGAAATCTGGCTTACTCCTACTATGCAGACCCTAACCTAAGTATTTAGGGTGCGTGTATTCTGCCAAGTATCCCCGTACTGGATGGTCCAACCCAGGTTACCTGAAGGGAAAGAATGCAAGTCCACATCTTGGTCACAAGCTGCACACCTTCGCAGAGATATCAGCACGCATTTGGGCTGATGCTTCAACATGTAGAGACCTCATTAATGACAGCAAACTGCTCCTCTAACTAAACCCGGAAATACATGTTTATTTATAATAAAGAGCATCCTTCCGAGTCCTGGGCCAGCCAACATTGTTATGGTTTATAGATAGCCATGTCATCTCGTGGCTGAGGAATAGAACGACATTTGCATAACGCTTATTAACTCCATGCGCGCTAGCGGAATTAAGCTCCTGCGCTGAGTTTTCGTAAATCGCACTTTACGTGACGAGCTGGGCTCGTCATCAGCGTGCGAGGAGGCTACGCCATGACGAGCCCAGCTCGTCATCAGCGTCGAAGGGGTTAAGGCCTTCTACATGATGTTCAAGGAGTCATGATAATGGTCTCGTGAAGTAGAATCTGTAAGCAAAGCAGTTTCAGAGACACTAATCCAGTATTGGCAAGCATGGAAATGTGTGGAAAAGGTTATTGTGTAAAGGGGAAAGGCAATGTGAGACACGCAGTATTCCTTTATGTGTCACACTAAGACACATGCTCCTTCTAGCATGACTTGCTGCTCTACGCTGCACCACATGACTTCTTCATAAAGTAGGCCCTAAACGCCTAATCAAGATGTAGGTAGGCTTTTACCGGTCGGTAACAGCCGAAATCGGCCGTTACCGACTGGTAAAAGCACTTCCCTATGTAGGTGGCTATTTTACCGATTCGGTAAATAACGAATTGGTATTTACCGATTCGGTATTTACCGAATCATCATTTACTGATTCTGTATTTACCGAATCGGTAAATGATATGTAGTGAGCACTGTAAACAGTGCTTCTGGGCTTTAAGAATTTGTTATTTACCACCAACTATTAGTTGGTGGTAAATACGGAATTCCTATGTAAATGCATAAATGTACATTTACACCTGTGCCATGTGACAGACATACAGGCCCTTAGAGCATGTATGTATGCCACATGTGCACACCAGCACTAATCAGGGGTGCAACAGGGTGTGAAAGTGACACCCTGCCACCCTTGACTTCTACACAATTTTACCGAATCAGTAATTACCGATTCAGTAATTGACATTCATTCCTATGGGCCTTCAGGCCCATAGGAATGAATGGCAAATACCGAATCAGTAAATACCGATTCAGTAAATACCGAATCTTACTGATTCAATATTTTTTACCGAAATATTATCTACATTGCAATTACCGATTCGAAAATACCAAATCTGTAAAGTTCGGTATTTTCGAATCGGTAATTCTAAATTACCTACATCTAGCTCCAAGTTTCCGCTCTAGGAATGGCTCTTTTATGAGCAAAATACAGAAGCTTCACTGCTCACACACCTCTTAATCCACTAGTGTAATTGTTGTAAGCATCTGGTTCCTTCTTTCTCTTTGGCCACTGCTGCAGTAAATGAGTGAAGTCAAGGATCACCCTGAAGGGACAGGATCAGCTTCATAGTTTTGTATTACAAAATTAAACAAAATCCAGCTGGCACTTGTGCAGTTGGACAACTGCAAAGTACATTACAGGTCACCCAAGAGATTCATCACACTGTCTTGGAGCAGTAATGTCTTTGCAGCTGCGGCAGGACAACGCCCCTTGCACCCATTAACACCAGTCTGTCTCCAATGCTACTAACAAAACTAATGTTAGAAGACAACCACAAAGGTGAGTGTAGTCAATATAGACTTGGCAAAGGATTTGGAACTTTATTAGCATGAAGGCGGACATCTTGTGACTTTTCATGGTGTGACCACAACTCCTGAACAATAAAGATTCAGCAACAAAACTAGAGAGTTCAACGACCCAAAAGACCAAAGGTACCTATGTAGAGATGCATAATATGAATGTGCCTGCATGTGTAAGGTGATGGTGACGATTGTTCATACATGTGTTTGCATACCTAAAACAAGGGAACGATTCTAAAAAAGAACATAAAAAAATAAACCTCCAATACAGTGAGACTACATCACAGCTCAGTGTGCCCCCCTTCTGAAAAGCCAGTTGTTTGCAGGTAGTCAATGACTAAGGGGCAGATTTATCAATGTTTCAAGCAGGGCAAGGCAGCAAGGGACCTTGCTGTGCTGCGTTAAACTGCAGAATGCGCTGTATTTATCATCATACGGTGCATTCCTATCCTTTCATTGTTCTGGTGCACTTTTGACTGCCTAACACCAAACAGAAACCCTTACATTATAGTTCAAAGGTACCTGCACTGTAAACAGGATTGTTATTGTATAAGAAGGTACACATTGCTGCACAAAATCAATCCTTACAGGCATTTTTCTCTTCCTACGTGTGCTGCAGCACATGTACAAAGAGCTCAAAAAACGAGAAATATAAATATTTCTCCTCATTACCCCTCCCCTGGGGAGACATAACTTTTTGAAGTATTCTAAGGTCTACCACTAAAGTTAAATCCGGGAATGGGCCAAAATCCATAGCTGAATGTGTGGGTACACCCATGCTCACCTGCCTCTCTGGGGCAGCATAACTCAAAGCAGCAGTTTGCACTGCCCTACATTACTCCAGATTCATCTAGCCATGCAGGTGTACGCAAAGTGGCATTCCGTGGCTTGATAAATCTGACTTTAGTGTTGCGACGCACTTGCGTCCCCTTTCATGGTGCAAGGGTGACCCGACACTATGATAAATTGGGCCCTACATTCTTACGAAGAGATTTACACATGGTACTATAACCCTAAGAAAGGGGTAGTTCTCATTAACCCTATTTTTTCCTGAATTTAAGGTATGACAGTGATATTCGAGGGAACACAGTCATGCTACCCAACAACAGGACCCTCTTTCCTGGGTCCTATCTGTCTTCCTTGTACTTCTTGAAATCACAAGTAAGGTGGTAGGGTTTAAGTAAGTAGTCGGTCCATATATTCTCTTCAGAGCCACTTCAAGGGCTAGACGAGCCCTGACAGGCAGATCTTTGGCACACAAGTAGCAGGTCCAAACAGCTGCCATTCTTTTCTTCCCAGATCTGTGACTTGGGGTGAGTGTCTGAAAAGTTTCAATGCTCTGTTCATCATCTCCCTGTATTTGCTTTATTCGTTCTAAGTTGGCAGGGAATGCCCAGACGTTGGTCCCTTGCTCACTTTGCCACTAGATTCAAGCTAACCTGGCGGATGATGGGTGTTACCCCGAAACCGGGCCCACAATGCTTGTTTCCAGTCCAGACAAGACCTGGCTCGGCAGTTCGGGCTGGACTGTTCCCATGAGGCAGAGGGTCAAGACTGATTTGCATATATCTGGGTCTGAACTGGGTTGGTGAAGTGAGCTAAAGAACAATGATGGATTCAACTCACATCTGTGGCTGGGGGTGAGTGTCTGAAAAGTTTCAGCGCTCTGTTCATCTCCCCCCTGTGTTTGCTTTGTTCGCCCTAAGTTGGCAGGGTATGGCCAGACTTGGGTCCCTTGCTCCCTCGGCCACTGGATTCAAGCTAGCCTGGTTGATGAGGGTTTTACCCTGAAACCGGCCCCAGGATGCTTGTCTACGGTCCAGGGAAGACCTGGCTTGGCAGTTTGGGTTGGGCTGTTACCATGAGGCACAGGGTAAGACTGAATAGCATATGGCTGGGTCTGTACTTGGGTGGTGTATTCAACCCAGACCTGTGACTGGGGGTAAGTATCTGAAAAGTTTCAGAGCTCCGTACATCTCCTTGTGTTTGCCCTAAGTTGGCAGGGTATGCCTAGACGTGGGTCCCTTGCTCACTTTGCCACTGGATTCAAGCTAGCGTGGCTGATGAGGGGTGTTACCCCGAAACCAGACCCAGGAGGCTTGTTTCCGGTGCAGGAAAGACCAGGCTTGGCAGTTCTGGCTGGACTATTCCCATGAGGCACAGGGTCAAGACTGATTTCCATATAGCTGGGTCTGAACTTGGGTGGCGAAGTGACCTAAAGAATGATGATGGATTCAACCCAGATCTGTGACTGGGGGTGAGTGTCTGATTCCATCACCTCCTTGTGTTTGCTTTATTATTTTAAAGGGTGCACATACCAGCATCCCTCTAAGCACTGATGCGCTGACTGTCTAAAAAAATACGGCTTGAAATGTTCCATAGAATTGTAAAAGGGCCTGCCAGAGACGGGGCTGCTGTCTGCAGCATGAACAATTTCCAATTCCTAAAGTGCTGGTGCAATACAATATTAAAACATTTCCCAGCGTCATGAATAACTCGAATACAGATTCAAGGTGAGACTGCATAACTATAATTCATCAATTAAAAAAACGATTGAAGAACCAAAACATAAAGTTAAAAAGCAGCCCCTTTAAACTTCCAACAAAAAATCCGCAATTCTTTTAAACATTCTGTTTTAAAGAATCTTAGATTAGAATAAAAGGAGATAATCATGTCTTGCTCTGCCTTCAGACATTAAATTATTGGAATTCTGAAGCGATACGGCAACAGCAGAAGGCAGAGAAAGACCATGGCTTGTTTAGAGAGTGGTCGACAGAATATGAATATTTTGAGCAGTGGCTGCTGATGAACTTTGGTAGTTATGAGGTCAAATGACAGCCTCAAATGTGCCTTTCTAGTGAGAGAGAAGCAGAAGAGCCTGCCTTCTATTGGAAGAGTGAGTGCGTGGTGGTGAGGAACTCTTCTCTCCCACTCCGACTGAGATTTTTTTTTAAATACAGGGACAAACTGCGTTTTACTGCACATTTTTTTTGCATAAATGACCTATAATACACAACCATTAACTTTAGTCCCAAATTGTAGCCACGCTAGTGTGAACCGTCAAGACACCGTCCCCCCCTACACCCCCCCCCCCCCAAACACACACACATCACACACAGACAAGTGTTGGGTGCTGGATGCTCACGTGGCGATATTGCTTCCACATGTGCTTTCCATCCAGCGGTTTTTCTGAGGACCGAGTCCTCATGAGGGGGGCGGTGAGCGAGGGGGCTCAATTTCGTGTTTTCCACTTCAGTTTCCAACACTCAGCACGTACAGTGGGATTTATAGCACAAACCACCATTGCTGGACAATTTGTTTGAGAACACTCTGTGAAAGCAAGCTCAGAAATGTTCATTTTGGGGCTTTAGAAGATTATATTCACATTATGCAGCACAATGTCACAATAACACGATGGAGTAGTTACACTCAGTTTAGGAAAAAAACACACTGATGTAAATGTTTAATCGTATTCGCACTGCTTTCGAATTCTGTTTTAGGGTAGAGCTTGAACAATGGGGGGGGGGGGGGGGGGAAATCGGCTACATCTGAAAGTACGTGAACCCGTAGAGAAGGCGAGTATGATATAGATAGAAGCAAAAAACGTAAAATGAATAGAAAGCAAAGTCACCAAAATAAAAACTGTATGATAGGCGTTAACTAATAGGACAACAAGACACTATTAATCTGCAAGGCATTTTGAACACAGAAAAAGCAAAGCGGTACACACAGATCCTAAAAGGAAACCTTAACGTACCGGGATCACATATTAACACATTTGTCCTCCCTCTTGACCCTCCTTCCTGACATACACACAGCTTACCTTACGATTCTTCTCAAGCACTGAGGGGTTTGACGAAATACAGCACTTGCTCCTGTCCGCTTGTTAATGGATATGAATGTCCTAAGAGCATTTAGAACGCTTAAGGCAGCGATCGTAAAAGACCCCCAGAGCTCAGGCAGAGACGGTACTAGAATCCAAAAAGTTTCATAGTTAATAGTTGCATGCAATAAACAATTTCGCAATTGCTTGGCATCGTCTCCTGTTTCATTCTAATTCCAGGAATGTTTGGAAATTGTTCGGCACACAGGATTTTGGACCATGGCTTAGCTGGCTTGGTTTGTCCTGAAGTGCCAGCCAAGTCTGCTAAATGGGAGCATGCATGCTGCATTCCAAAGAAAACCCTGGAAAGTGACGTACCGGTAGCACAAGGGGCTTGTAAATAAGCCCCTAAGTTGGGTGTGGTCTGGTGTGTATCTAGGGCAGGATTTGTTCTGACTCTGAAGTTATTTAAGGTCAGGCATCAGATGCGTATTCAGTAGTTTTTTATTATTTGAGTTCTGTTCTTTGTTATATGTTTACTTATCAGAAATGAAACATTACTAGTTACAAAATGCAAAGGAGAACAAGCATTTACAATGCAATGGTCTCGCCATTGCAAAAGTTAGAGCTATTGGCATTGTAAATGACATTTTTTTTATTTTTGAATATTTCTTTTTATTAATATAAGGCATCCAAAAAAGTGCATAGAACATAGGGAGGACCTTTCCACATATCATTACAACAAATCATATATACTTGTGGGGACATGAAGGGGAAGGAGGGTAGGGGGGTGAGATATCGTTACAAACAGAGTTCACGGGGATGCGGGCATATCCAAAGGAGGGTCAAATGGTGGTACACAAATCTCACCCCTGTATTGATTCCACTGCCCTCAAACAGTCACCCACTTACGGGGTTGGCCTCTGGCCAGGAATACGGTCTTTTCACGGAACATACACCAATCCATGCTTTCTTTCCATTCCTCAAGCGTAGGTAGTCTCCCGGAACCCCATTTCTGTGCTATATTCCTTTTCGCTATCATTGCCCCGAGAGTGGCTCACTTGGTCTGTGCTGTATTTAGGTCTGTGGGTTCCCAAATATTAAGGATACATCTCCTCGCCTCTGGCAACAATGGCACCCCCAGCACCTCTCGCATAACATCATGTATTGCACTCCAGTAATCCACCATATAGCGACATTCCCAGATGATATGAAGGAAGGTGCCCACCTGCCCACATCCACGCCTGCACAAATCGTCATCTGAAAGCCCCATCCGGACCAAACGCGGGCCTGTGACATATACTCTATGTAATATCTTCAATTGGACAAGCCTCAAACGCGCCGGAATTGCTACCTCTTTCGGGGATGACACGGCTGTTTGCCAGTCTTCATCGTTCAGTTCAATACCATCTCCCATCCATTTGTTCCTCAACTCTACAAGGAGATCTGCTCTGTGATTGATCAATTTTTTATAGATGAGGGAGATAGTTCTATCGGGCAAATGCCCATCCAATATCCTATCTCCTAACGGCGAGGACTCGGGCAGTTCCTCTCCTGTCGATACCGCCGCCTGCAGCGCATGCCGGACTTGCGCATAGTAGAAACACTCCGCTCCACTCAACTCGAACTCAGTTTGTAATTCGGCGAACGTCTTAATCCTGCCCTTAACCCAAACATCTCCAATTGTAGTGATTCCAATCAGGTCCCATCTGTCAAAGCCTTTTGTGTTCCAAAGCTTCCCTAGTTTGTCCGAGTCAAATAGTGGAGTAGCAAGCGTTAAGCGGTCTCTCCACCCCAAGGAACCAGTGGCGTCATGCCATATCTGCACCGCCACCTTGGTAGGACCCGTCAAACTTTTCCCTGCCGATTTGGCATATAAAGCTCTACTATAATTTCCACCCGGAAGTAGCCATCTGTCATGGCGTAACCAGGGTCCAAGCCCGGCCCATAAGTACAGTGGTTTATAGCTGCCAGCTGAGAAGCCCAGTAATACCGTCTGATGTTGGGGAGGGCAATACCACCATCATACCACGGCAACGTCAATTTGGCAAAGGCAATACGAGGCCTACCTTCCCACAGTAAATTACGTTGTATCCCCTCCACCTCTCGGAAATAGCAGGCAGGGACCAGGTCTAAGGTGTTCTGAAGGGCGTAAAGGAAGCGGGGTAGGGACATCATTTTAAAAAGGGCAGCCCTCCCTAACAGGGAAAGAGGAAGGTTCCTCCAACTATTCGCATCACTTCTCAACCTAACCAAAGGGGGGAGGAGGTTTCTCTTGCATTTGACTGCAGGATCTAATGAAATAAAGATTCCCAGATATGTAAACCCATCCGCGACGATCTGAATCGGGCAGTTTCGTGGAGGGATCGGGGCATCACCACTCAGCACAAACAAATGGGATTTCTTCCAGTTTATAGAGAGCCCCGAATTTTTACCGTAGGAGGCCAGGACATCACAGACAACATTCAGAGATTTTCTGGGTGAAGTCAAATAGAGCAGAATTATGCAGATCAAAAGAGAGAGAGAGGACTAGGTAGACTAGCCCGTATCCCCTGGGTTATATGTCAAGATCAATGTGGACTAGCTAGTTTTGGGGGGGGGGGGTTTAAAGTGACTCAGGTACGTCAGACAATAAAAAGGAAAAAAGCAATGTTTTCCTTATGAAAGCCCTCACCCACCGACCTAGTCGGTGGCATGCTTCATCATCGGGCCCTCCACAGTGGCACCGAATGTGCCCCGGGTGTGCTGCAACGCCAGGAGACTGCGGAGCTGGTATATTGCTGCGTGTGCAGTGAAGGGGTGAGAGAAGTGAAAATTAAAAAGCTATACAAAAGGTCCCAGCACCCGAGGGTTAGCAAATTTTAATGAACTGGGCCTCTGTTAGCAGGTTAAAAAGGCAAAAGGACAATAAGGAGTGTTATGATGACCTCCAGTGTCCAGTGTGGTCTACATGTTTCAGCCAGTGCCTTTTGTATTCTAAGCTGGCTTTCCTCAGGAACAAAGAGATAAGTGATAAGGTGCAGATTAAATTATAAACTTAAATTAAGTGTTTGTGTCGTTTTTGGCTATGTGTAGCGCTCGCTAAGCGCTCGCTAAGGCGCTGTAACTGTTAGAGGGGGATTCCCTCAAGCTTTTTCTGTTATTTCTTTGTAATATCGGGCGCCGCAGAAGGACGAATAGGTCCAAGGAGGAACCAGACCGAACTACTCGGTCTCTTTCTCTGCCAGGCGACCCATGAGGCTTTTTACAAAGAAATAACAGAAAAAGCTTGAGGGAATCCCCCTCTAACAGTTACAGCGCCTTAGCGAGCGCTACACATAGCCAAAAACGACACAAACACTTAATTTAAGTTTATAATTTAATCTGCACCTTATCACTTATCTCTTTGGTCCTGAGGAAAGCCAGCTTAGAATACAAAAGGCACTGGCTGAAACATGTAGACCACACTGGACACTGGAGGTCATCATAACACTCCTTATTGTCCTTTTGCCTTTTTAACCTGCTAACAGAGGCCCAGTTCATTAAAATTTGCTAACCCTCGGGTGCTGGGACCTTTTGTATAGCTTTTTAATTTTCACTTCTCTCACCCCTTCACTGCACACGCAGCAATATACCAGCTCCGCAGTCTCCTGGCGTTGCAGCACACCCGGGGCACATTCGGTGCCACTGTGGTGGGCCCGATGATGAAGCATGCCACCGACTAGGTCGGTGGGTGAGGGCTTTCATAAGGAAAACATTGCTTTTTTCCTTTTTATTGTCTGACGTACCTGAGTCACTTTAAACCCCCCCCCCAAAACTAGCTAGTCCACATTGATCTTGACAAATAGAGCAGAATGTCATCCGCATATAAAGAGATCCTGTCCTCCACCTGAGGGGACCACCGAATACCTCGAATAGACGGCTCCCAGTGGATCCACGCCGCCAATGGTTCCAGCGCCAATGAAAACAAAAGGGGGGAGAGCAGACGTCCTTGTCGGGTGCCTGGCTCCAGAGTAAACACAGCCGAAACCCTGTTATGCACTACCACCTGCGCAAGAGGGTCGGTATATAAGAGACGCACCCATCCAATAAACTCCGATCCAATCCAAATTTAGTCAGAACTGCCTACAAATATGACCATTCCAACGTGTCAAAGGCCATTGTTGCATTGAGCGATGCTATTACAGCCTGTTCCATCAGAGTGTGAGCTCTGGCCAACACCCGGTGCAGTCTGCAAAGATTTAAGGCAGTATTTCTATGGGGAATGAAGCCCGATTGATCAGGGTGTACCAGCCCGCTAATAACTTTGATCAGCCTATTGGCTAAGAGTTTAGCAAGGATCTTAGGCTCCGCATTCAATAAAGAAATAGGCCTATAAGAGGTACAATTGGTCTTAGACATTCCCTCCTTATAAATTGTCGCGATCGCTCTCGCCACCACGGCGAGAAGAAGAAAATGTAGAATAGCGCGAACTCTCCAAACGGACTACATGTCCCAGAAGGCAAAGCGGCTCTGGAAAGCAGGAAAGAAGGCTAAGCCTATATAAGCTCCTCCCCTGCAGCATGTAGGTGCTTGACAATTGTTATAGTGGTTTAGGTATTGGCGGATGGTGTTGTCCCCGCCGGATGTATACCCTAGAAACCCAGCGCAGACGAAGAGCCTGCGAGGTCAGAGAACATTCAAGCCCACGCCGATGAAAAGCCTGCGAGGTCAACGGATTCAAGTCTACGCCGAGGAAAAGCCTGCGAGGTCAGAAAAGTGGAGAAAACTTCCGACAAGTCGCAAGTATACCAAAAGAAGAACAGGCTCGTTCTTCTATCCAAGTCTTTTTCTTTCTTTCAAGTATTCCGCGTGTTAAGCGTTCTGATTTCATTTGTCCACCAGAAGTTCCCAAGTTCCGTGAGACAGAGTTCTTACTTGAGTTCATTGTTATTGACCCCTTTGACAACAAGTTTGTTCCCAAGAGTTATTGAGAACAAAGAGCCTATAAAGAAAAATACTTTTCTGTATCCGAGGGTAGAAGAGCCTCATTGGGAAATACGCCATTGGAGAAAGTGACGATAACTTTCTCTTCACCTATCCGGTTATCTCGGATTGAGGAACTCCTGTTTTCGTTTTACGACGAGAGAGCTTTATCTCTGTACGTCCCTAAACCGAGTTCTCGTGGATCACCCTGACCGGACCCAGACGGCAACATCCCAAACTCCGGCTCTCCTACACCTTCTCCCTCCCGGCTTCTCGCAATACTCACTCAGAAGGTGATTAACACATCACCACTGGGTGTTGTGTTTAGACAAGTCGGGGGGATTTTCATCCCATCGTTCCTGCTGGCCAGATCCATCAGGTTAGTGGCGCGCGACTGTTCTTGCGCTGCTTACAATCCCGACAGATTGTCAAGCCCAAGAATACTAACCAGCCCGGACGATGGAAGTCGATGCTACTCTCGCTTCCCTGCTGGAAAGTTTCTCAGAACTCCGACAGAAGGTCCTTACTTCTCGTGCCGAGAACCAATCTTTATACCAGGAAGTTACACAGATGCGCAAAGAGTTGTCTGACTTGGCACTTAAGGAACCAGTGGTGAGACCTATACTCAAACCAGCCACGTTACCCCCACCTGCGTCATTCCGGACCGGGGGTTATTTTTTGCCTTTATCTACTCCCTCTACGACCACGGATGCCTTACCTACTGTTCAAATTATGCAGAACACAGGGATACCTCTTGCTCCACCGGAGAGGTTTTACGGGGATACTCGAAAGTTCGAGACATTTCTAAATCAGTGCCGTCTTCATTTCTTGTGTAAACCCGCAGTCTTTCAGGAGGAAGCGGCTAAAACGGCATTTATGATGTCCTACATGGGAGGGAATGCGTCAAGTTGGCCCATACCCTTGTTGGAACGTAACGACCCTGTGTTACATAACTTTTCTGATTTTTGTCTCGAGTTGAGAAAACTATTCGACAGAAAATCTCACATGCTAACCCTTGACCGGGAAATAATGACACTGAGACAGGGTTCACAAGATCTATTGTCGTACATTACCACCTTCAATCGTCTTTTAGTGGAAACGGATTGGCCGGTGGAAAAACGGATTACCCTCTTTTATCAGGGTTTAAGAGGCGAATTAAAAGATATGTTAGCCCAAGTGGTGCAATTACCGACAACGGTATCAGAACTTATTGATCTGACCGTCCAGATAGATCACCGTCTGCTAGAGCGAAAAGGAGAAAGACCCAGAGGAGACAATCGATTCTACTATCCTCTTACCCGACCAAGAACAGGAGGAGAGGAGAAAACTAAGGTATCAGAAGAGTCTGAACCAATGCAGATCGGAGGGATCAGAGGCCCCCTTACTCTAGAAGAAAAGGATAAAAGGAGACGTCTTAAACTTTGTCTTTATTGTGGGAAAGGAGGACATTTTATCAAGGAATGCCGAGCCCGGAATCACGTTCCAGGACGCTCTACCCTTCCCCGAGTCCAAGCTACTATGAAGAACGCAGAACCGTCGGAAAACTGAAGATCTCAAATCAGACGGAGGTCTCTGACTTGAGATGCCAGCTTTCCATGATCTCCCCCGTTCTTGCTAACACCCTTCATCCTGCAGTGGCCCACATGAACGTGAGTGTGTCTCTCTGGATTTCCTCTCGAAACAAACTACAGATTGATGCCCTGCTTGACTCTGGGGCCACCGGTAATTACATCGACCAAGATTTTGCGTTACGAATGGGCATACCGTGCGAAAAGAAGCCTCGACCCGAAACAGTAAAAGCAGTGGACGGCACCATCCTTTCATCAGGTCCGGTGGTTTATAACACCCTTTCACTATTGATGGAGTTTGGGGTGGACCATCAAGAACATATCCAATTTGACCTAATTGATGCCCCGCAGTTTCGTCTCATCCTGGGTATGCCATGGCTTACACTGCACGATCCTTTTGTGAGTTGGCCATCCCCTACGGCCAATATGACCTCTCCCTATTGTAAGGAACATTGTACGAATCATGAGCTCCTGCCTTCACTCACGGCACCCTCACCTGCCACCTATTTGGCGAATGCCTGCACCTTTGAGAAATTCTGTTGTGCCACGGTGCTTCCCGTTGAATACCAGGAGTATAAGGACTTGTTTGACAAACAACAGGCAGCCCAGTTACCACCCCATCGGGTCTATGACTGTCGTGTTGACCTGGTACCGGGGGCGGATATCCCCTGCAGCAGGGTATATGCTTTGACGGAAAAAGAAACCCAATACTTGAAAACATATATTGAGGATAACCTAGCAACCGGGTTTATCAGACACTCAACCTCCCCTGCGTCGTCGCCGATGTTTTTTATTGCCAAGAAGGACTGTGATGAGCTAAGACCCTGCATAGATTACCGTGCCATTAACAAGGTAACGATAAAGAACCGCTATCCCCTTCCCCTGATTCCGGTCTTGATGGATCAATTGAAGGGAGCACGATATTTCACAAAGCTCGATCTTCGGGGAGCCTACCACCTTGTGCGAGTGCAAAAAGGGGACGAGTGGAAGACGGCTTTCAGGACCAAATTCGGTTTATTCGAATACCGGGTGATGCCGTTTGGTCTTTGTAACGCCCCCGCAGCCTTCCAATTCTTCATGGACGAGGTGCTGAGAGGATGTCTGGAATCATACTGCGTGGTCTACATCGACGATATTTTGATTTATTCAACAACAATGTCTGAGCATTTCGTCCATGTAAAGACAGTCTTGCGGAAGCTACAACAAAATTCGTTGTACGCTAAGTTGGAGAAGTGCCTTTTCCATGTTCAGGAAGTAGCCTTCTTGGGGTACATTATAGACGCTCAAGGGTTCCGGATGGATATGAGAAAAGTTGAGGTGATCCTTAACTGGAAAACTCCACAGAATGTTAAGGCTGTACAAAGTTTTCTTGGCTTTGCCAACTATTATCGGCGCTTTATTCGGGACTTTTCAAAAACCATACACCCCATCACATCCCTCCTCCGAAAGAACGTACCGTTTGTATGGGGAACAGAAGCAGAATTATCCTTTCAACTTCTTAAAGACAGGTTTACCCAGGCCCCGATTCTCAGACATCCGGATCCTCAACTGCCGTATATCCTAGAGACTGACGCCTCCCAATAGGCCCTCGGAGGAATCTTGTCCCAAAGACATCCCACCACGGGGCAGTTGCACCCAGTGGCCTACTATTCAAGGAAACTTACACCCTGTGAGATAACCTACACCATCACGGATAAAGAACTCCTTGCCATTAAAAGGGCTTGTGAAGAGTGGCGACATTATCTCTTAGGTGCTTTACACACTGTTGAGATCATCACGGATCATCGGAACCTGTTGTTCCTCAAAACGGCTAAAGCTTTGACTCCGAGACAGCTGAGATGGACTTTGTTTTTTACGACTATGATTTCGTAATCAAATACAGACCTGGGTCGCGCAATGGGAAAGCGGATGCCTTATCCCGTCTAGGAGAAGAAGAAACGGTGGAACCTGAGGAACCCCCCTATATCCTTCAAGAAACAGACTGTTCCATAAACTCGCTTGCCCTGGTCACATCCGAGGACTTTTTGGAAGATGTAAAAGTGGCCCTCGCCACTCTTGATATTGCCTCTTGGATACAGGAGGAGCCAGAACACCGACATACGGAAGACGACCTAGCATACCATTTCCATGCGTTGTATATACCCCAGATAACGTTGCAACAACAGGTGTTGAAATGGGCGCATGATTCTGTATTGAGCGGGCACATGAGCATATACAAGACCACAGCCAACATGGAACGTTCCTTTTGGTGGAAGGATGTTCGTGCTGATGTAAAAGAATATGTAAAGACCTGTGCGATTTGTGCCCAGGGCAAATCTGTCCATACTAAACCATCAGGCTTACTCCATCCTTTGCCCATTCCACCTAAACCCTGGCATACCTTATCCATGGATTTTATTGTAGAAATGCCTCCCTGCGTCAATCAGACTGTTATCCTGGTGGTAGTAGACCATCTCACAAAAATGGGTCACTTTATTTCTTTACCAGGTCTACCTTCGTCTGTGGAGTTGGCTAAGGTATTCCTCCAACACATTGTGCGGGCGCATGGATTGCCTAGTGTGCTGATAACTGATCGTGGCACGCACTTTACGTCGCATTTTTGGAAGGTTCTCTGTGCCATCTTGCAACTTGATGCAAGATTATCATCTAGCTACCATCCCCAGACAGATGGTAAAACCGAACGTCTAAATCAGACACTGGAGCAGTACCTCCGCTGTTTTACCATGCAGAATGCCACGGATTGGACCACACTTTTGTGGTTGGCTGAGTTCGCATACAACAATGCTGTTCATACCACCTTGGGGTGTTCTCCCTTCTTCTGCCTTTACGGTTTCCATCCGAACATGCTTCCGTTCGACTGGCCTGCGGAATCCTTGGTTCCCACCATACATGAACATCATGCTCATTTGAGGGCCATCCTCATCGATGCTCGGAACTGTTTGGAGACGGCACAAGCGGCTCATAAACTGTTTGCTGACCGGAGGAGGTCCGAGGAGCCAGCGTATAAGGTGGGGGACAAGGTGTGGCTTTCCACACGTAACATACATCTGAACGGGGTAAATAAACTTAAGCCTAAGTTTGTCGGACAGTATGGGATCTGTGAGGTTGTGAATCCTGTGGCCATGAAACTGTCCCTGCCTGTTTCTTGGTCTATCCATCCGGTGTTCCATGTGTCCCTCCTCCGGCCCTGTCCATTGAGTATGCGATTGCCGGAGCGTCCCCCAGCTCTGGAGGTGGAAGGCCAGGTGGAATATGAGGTACAACGGGTTCTGGACTCTCGTATGGTATGTGGCAGGGTCCAGTATCTGGTCGATTGGAAAGGGTACGGGCCCAAGGACAGGACATGGGAACCTGTTGACCATCTGCATTGCCCGGATCTGGTTGCTGAATTTCACGAGCGTTTCCCTGGTAAGCCGGGCCGTCCGCCGGGACGGCTGTCCTCGAGAGGGGGTTCTGTTGCGATCGCTCTCGCCACCACGATGAGAAGAAGAAAATGTAGAATAGCGCAAACTCTCCAAACGGACTACATGTCCCAGAAGGCAAAGCGGCTCTGGAAAGCAGGAAATAAGGCTGAGCCTATATAAGCTCCTCCCCTGCAGCATGTAGGTGCTTGACAATTGTTATAGTGGTTTAGGTATTGGCGGATGGTGTTGTCCCCGCCGGATGTATACCCTAGAAACCCAGCGCAGACGAAGAGCCTGCGAGGTCAGAGAACATTCAAGCCCACGCCGATGAAAAGCCTGCGAGGTCAACGGATTCAAGTCTATGCCGAGGAAAAGCCTGCGAGGTCATAACTCAAGCCCACGCCGACGAAAAGCCTGCGAGGTCAGAGGAGTGGAGAAAACTTCCGACAAGTCGCAAGTATACCAAAAGAAGAACGGGCTCGTTCTTCTATCCAAGTCTTTTTCTGTCTTTCAAGTATTCCGCGTGTTACGCGTTCTGATTTCATTTGTCCACCAGAAGTTCCCAAGTTCCGTGAGACAGAGTTCTTACTTGAGTTCATTGTTATTGACCCCTTTGACAACAAGTTTGTTCCCAAGAGTTATTGAGAACAAAGAGCCTATAAAGAAAAATACTTTTCTGTATCCGAGGGTAGAAGAGCCTCATTGGGAAATACGCCATTGGAGAAAGTGACGATAACTTTCTCTTCACCTATCCGGTTATCTCGGATTGAGGAACTCCTGTTTTCGTTTTACGACGAGAGAGCTTTATCTCTGTACGTCCCTCAACCGAGTTCTCGTGGATCACCCTGACCGGACCCAGACGGCAACATCCCAAACTCCGGCTCTCCTACACCTTCTCCCTCCCGGCTTCTCGCAATACTCACTCAGAAGGTGATTAACACATCACCACTGGGTGTTGTATTTAGACAAGTCGGGGGGATTTTCATCCCATCGTTCCTGCTGGCCAGATCCATCAGGTTAGTGGCGCGCGACTGTTCTTGCGCTGCTTACAATCCCGACATAAATAGTCACAATAGATGCCACTCTTTGATCATACGGCAGCACTCCCCTCTCTCGGGCCTCCAGAAACATACCCCGAAGATAAGGGGCAATCCTATCGGGTCTAAGTTTATACAGCTCAATAGGGAGCCCATTAGGACCCAGTGCTTTACCAAAATTCAAGGAGCGCACTGCAAGGGCCAACTCATCAACGGTTAGCACACTGTCGATGAAGTCATGATCTTCCTTAGCTAGGCTTGGAAGGTGGATATCCCGCAACAATAAGCGAGAGTCCTCTTCAGGCAGTCCTGTGACTGAGGTATATGCTATACGAAAATATTCCGCAAAACTATCAACAATGCCTTGGGCATCCGTTATACGCTTTCCATCAGCCGCCTCCAATTTTGGGACGACCCGTTCAGCCCTGTCTTTCTTATCTAACCATGCAATGAGTTTCCCAGCCTTATCACCGACATCATATAAGCGACCTTGCTGCTCTCTACTCAGCGCCCTGGCACTTTCAGTAACTAGGGCTCTATATTCAAGCTGCTTGAGATTCAGGGCATGCACCTTGCCACAATATACCTCTTGCTCCAAGTCCGCCTCAATACGGGCTATATCAGATTGTATTGTCACAATTTCTGCATTCCGATCCCTCTTCGCTCCTGCAATCAATGACAAGGCCTGGCCTCTTATAACCACCTTAAAAGCCTCCCATAGCGAAATTGAGGATGACACTGATCCCTCATTCTCCCAAAAATAGTGGTCCAACGCCTTCAGCAACTCTTTACGGATTTTAGGATTGCGTATATACCAAGGATTAATGGGGGCTATTCTACCATTGGACTCCAAGGACACATCCAGCCTAACCAAAAGCGGCGAATGATCCGAAATACCTCTCGCTAGGTGCGTAGCTTCTGTGATGTGATATGCGTGGGCCGCAGGCACTAAACAGTAATCAATGCGCGATAGACTACCATGCGCACCAGAGTGAAAAGCGAACTGTTGTTGATCCGGATGAAGCAATCTCCAACTATCAATCAAGCCCACAGCATCCATGAACTCAGGAAGCCATCTCTGCGCCCTCCCCATATCTCTAGGGGGATGCCTATCTATAGTACCAGAGACCACAGCATTGAAGTCACCTCTCAAAATCAGAAGACCTCTCAGGAGGTTCAGTAGGAGTTTCCCCAAATCCACAAACGTGGTTGCTTGCATACCCGGGGGGACGTACATTGACACTACGGAGAGGGTATGCCCCTCCCAGCGACCGGACACACTAACATATCTGCCTCTATCATCTTTGATAACAGAGTCAATCACCATCGGGAGTGTCTTCTTAAACAGAATCCCCACCCCCCTGGATCCTGATGTGAACCCCGCATGCGCCACCAAACGGTAACCCAGTCTGTGCATTGCTTTACAAGAGTTTCCCACTAAGTGCGTTTCCTGCAGTAATACCACATCCGGGGCCCGACGTCTAAGGAACTGAAGAACCACACTGCGCTTGATTTTGTTCCCCAACCCATTTACATTCCAACTTAAAAACGTTAGCCCCCTACCTCCCATCATGAAACATGTAGTGAATCAGTCTCCCCCCCAGTTCCTGCATCATAGGTACGTCACAGCCCTGGAAAAAGCCTTGAAATACGAAGCGTACAAGCAACAATACAAACAAATACAATACATTACCCCCCAAACAAACCGCGTGCACCTCCCCCCTCCCTGCACCCCTGCTTACGGTGTTCTACCGCCCCAACTTGCAGTGTGCCTGTCGCCCCATACTCAAACTACTAAACTACCGAAAAGTAACCCTGAGGAGGAGTACGACCCCCGATTTCCCCGCTAGTCCCCATATTTTCTGTCAGACCGTGAGACAAAGTGTGTTTGACTGACTTATCTGCGTATTCTGTTCATATCGTCCCCATCTATCAATTTAGTTAGACATCATAAGCAATGGTGTTAGTTCTTATTCTTGCTCTTGTGCACCATCCTCTTCATCTCCACTCATTCGCCGCTGATCGTTCTGAGAGGAGATGGTTTCCAGCCAGTCCGAGGCAATTTCGGGATTGTCAAAGAACATTGCCTTGCCAGCATGCTCAACTCTCAACTTGGCGGGATACAGCATGGCATATTTGAGTCCTTTATCACGAAGTTTCCGCTTGATGCCCATGAAGGCCTGCCTCTGTCTCTGCACCGCCTGTGTAAAGTCCGGATAAAAATTTAGGGTGGAGTTTTCATATTGGAGAGGGCCTCCGGTCCTTGAGGCTTGCAGGATAACGTCTCTGTCCCTAAAATTCAGCACCCTCACGATCATCGGCCGGGGAGGCGCACCAGGTCGCGGCCTTCACCCTGGTATCCTATGTGCTCTTTTGATCACAAAGAAGCGTCCCAGGCCCTTGGGTTTTAAGTGGTTTAGAATTATGTTTTCAACGAAAAGGTCAGCCGCCTGTCCCTCCGCCTTTTCATGCACTCCAATGATACGCATATTGTTTCTACGGGCCCTCCCTTCATATTCATCCAACTTACGATTGGCAACCTCACTGGACGTTTTAAGCTCACGAAGTTCCTGTTGTAAAAGAGTCACATCATCTGTAAGACGAGTGGTCTTGATGTCTAACGATTTAACTTTTTCGCTAGTCTTCGTGAGGTCCGCTCGAAGCAAATTAACTTCTATAGTTACCGTATCAAGTTTATGATCTAGGGATTCCATCTTACTACCGAGGGAGGTTTGCACCCTGTTTATTGCTGCCATCACATCTTGCAGCGTGGGCTTTGCCACAGTGGCCGAGTCCCCAACATGTCCGTCCTGCGACTTCCCAGGCCCTGGTGGCAATCCTCTGGGTTGCGTGAGGCGATCCAACTTGTTAGTTTGGGTGTACCTAGCTCCCCTGAGCGCCTTGGGCTGCGTCTTTTCAGCTTCGGGTTTAGTCGCCATTATGCGGACCAGGGAAGAGGAGGGAAACAGTTATGACAGCGGTCCCACGACAATGCACTAATCACTGCTTGCAGCCACACCAACCACCTTATCTTGTTTGTTGCGAACAATTTCTCAAATGCAGCTCAAACTCAGCATCCGGGGGAGAGAGGGTTGATAACCATATCAATCTCATCATCCATTTAACTCAGATACACCGCCGTGGTTTGTAGGGCACAGAACAAGAATAACTTCACGGGGCACACTCTCTTCCTGGAGACCTCACATTGGGTAGATGAGGACTTCGAAGTAGGGTATTTAAAACTGTCCTAGGCCTGGTCACAGCCACAGTGCAGCCCCAGCCTGCTGCATTTCAGGTTAGGCTGTCAGTCCGCTCCTTTGGCATCAGGCCCTCTTAGTTGTAAGTAGTTCTGCCACCGGAGGTCCTGGGCAATAACCTTCTATTCTGCTGCAACGCTCATATCAGGGCAAGTCAATTGAGCCCACTATCAGGGGGCAGCTGCCTTTAGAGCCTCAGTGCGGGCCCCGCCGCTCCAATGACCCCAAAACACCCCAGGTGGGCGCTCTCTTACCTCCGTCCGTTCCGCTCTGCAGCCCTACGGGGCCAGTGAGGGGGGCGTGGGGACAAGCGCTGGTAGCGCACTCGTGGCTTCCACGGGGCCCAACCGGGGATCCTTGGCATGGACCCCGCTGTTGACGCACTGTGGCCTGGATATGGTCATTACCAGAGGGCCCGGCTTTTGGGCCTACTGGTCGCAATTTTCGAAGTCCCTTTTTCTCCACTTCTGGCAGGCAGAAACAGACGCGGCTTGCAGCATCCAGCGTCGCTTGATTTCCGGTGCCAATTTCGCCGGTCTTTAGGCAGGATTATGGACAGGATATGTCCCGGGGCGTCGGGGGTCTCGGGAGCCCGGGACACAGGCGGCCATTTTGGTCGCCCTCGTAGCTCCTCCCAATGACAACATTTTTATATATGTGTTGGTTTTGAAAACAGATAAATAAATGGCATTGTCATTTACAATGCCAATAGCTTAATCTTTTTCAAATGCGAGACCTATTGCATTTGCAATGCAATAGGTCGCGTATTTACACGAGTTTGAGGTTTTGACATTGCAAATAACAATGCGTTTTATTTATGTTTCCAAAAATAAAACATAATTAAAATGTCTCTCACACTGCTGTCTCTCCCACACAGTAGCAGAGAGTAGTAGTGAGTGAGGAGTAAAGAGTTAGAAAAGTGTACTAGAGAGTGAGTAATCAAGAGTATTAGAGTGAGTAGTAATGAGTGAGTAGTAGAGAGTAGTATAGAGTGAGTAGTAGAGAATGAGTAATAGAGTAGTAGAGAGTAGTAGAGACGGGGTGGGGGGTGGGTGTGTGTGTGTGAGAGAGAATGAGAAAGGCAATGTCTGTGAGAGATTGACCTTCTAAATGCGGTAAAAGTGATGTCGCTCAGCCGCCTCCGGCCCTCCGCTCCGACTCCTCCTCACCTCTGCCGCTACCAACATCTGCAAGTCCAACATCTGCGGGCCTCTCGTCTGAGTAGCTTCTTTTTGGCCTGTGGGAAAGCCTTTTGAGAATGTCGCAGTATGTGACTGAACCTGTCTGAACACTGTGGCCGACGGACGGAGCGGCAGCTGAGGCCTTCGCTGACACTGCGCCATTCTTCCCGCTCGGCCCTCCTATCACGGCTGATGTGCTGAGAGGAAGGGGGGTTTGGGAGGCAGCCGAGCCACGAGGTCTGCCCCCGGGCGGTTTGGGAGGGGGAGGGGACAAGATGGCGACGGCCATTTTGTAGGTTTGGGCTGCCTTGGGAGTAGCCCAAAGGCAGCCCAATTTAAAATTACAGCCCAAGGTTATTTCAGGGGTCCCTGCGCTTGCCCAGCCACCATTTTAGGTTTTGGTGACCTGGTGGCTGGGAGCACAGTTAATTAGGTTTTTTGGGCAGGCTTTCTGTGGTTGTTGTGGTGTTTTTTTCCAGGTTTGGTTGCGGTTATAGACTGGCTGGATTTATGGCTGCGGAAGACTATTGGGTTTTGGAGGCCATCCGCCTGCTGAGCGAGGCAGGGCAGATGGACCTACTGATGGATCCCCAGGGAGGGGCGCGCCCTGTGCGGAGCGCGTCGGCTGGGGTGGCGGCAGCCGTGCTGGCCTGCTCGCCGCCCCAGAAATCGGCTCGAATACAGGTGAGGGTGCAGGGCCGCGCGGAGGGTATGACCACGGCCCTCCCTGGTGAGGGGGAAGGTGCGGGGGCCGCAGGGGGCTGCAGGAGGAAGCTGGGGAGAGGGGGCGCCAGGGTTGTCTCCCAGCAGGCGCCCGTGATCTGTGCTGATGGCCCCACTGCTTCGGGGCGGTCGCAAGGGTGCTGGCGGTGGGGCCCGGGGCGGGGCCATTGCAGGACGGGCGCGAGGCGGCAGGAAGCCCGGGACGAGTTGGCAAGGGCCAGTAGCGGGGAGGCGCGAAGAGTGCTTCCCCCACTGTGAGTCAAGTGCAGTCTGTTGTGGCGGGGAGCCGGGGGCATGGTCTGGGGACGCGAGGCGGGGAGGCGCAAAGCGCTCCCCCCGCGGGGCTACAGGAGGCGTCGGGGGCGTCCGGAGGGCCGGGGAAGAAGGCTGTTAGCTCGCGGCGGGGAGGCATGACGATCACTCCCCCCGCGGCGTGCAGGAAACGTCTGGTGGGGCAGGGGGTCGGGGGCAAGGTCGGCAGGCAAGCGGCGGGGGAGCAGCAAGAGCGCTTCCCTGGCGGATTCACGGAGGGCGGCTGGAGCGGGTGGGGGCCGTGGGATGCTGGTGAGTAGTCAACGGGGGGGCGGAGAGCAGTTCACCCCCGGGAGTGCGTTGAGCGAGCGGGCACCTCTGCGACAGGGGTGGTGCAGGGCGTGGGGGGGGCGCGCTGCAGAGAGGGAGGGGCCAGCAGGGGGGCCCCAGGGTGCACAGGCCGGAAGAAAGAGAAGCCGGAAAGGGGGCATGGAGTGCCCCCTCCTGCCAGGGGTAGGGAAAAATTTGGGACCCAGACGCTTTTTGGTTCTGCCAATTATTTTATTTAAGGCAGATTTTTCACCCTATTGTATTTAATCAATGGGTGTTTTTAGTTTTTCCAAAATTAACAATTATTTCATTTATACTGTGTTTGTTGTAGTCTTAGGACTTTTTTTGTCATACACAGTCTAATTATCATTATATACACCTTATCAAATTTAACACAAAGAAAAAACCATTAATGATGCCACTGTAAATAAACATTACATTGAACAAAATCACATTACATTAAACAATGTGCAGATTGTACCCTCCTAACGGGTTTTATCGTCAGACCTGTCTTCAAGTGTCTTTGGTATGTTTAAGGTCTGATATTGCAAGAGGAACGAATTTTTTGTAAACAAATTGTTGTTCTGTTAAATATACAAGTCACTTCCTAATTTGCACCCTTTGCATTAGATCAATTCGTCAACTGGAGTGGACAAAGATGGTTGTTGAGCATTAGTGCTCAACTTTAATGATGAAAAAGGAGAGGGTCCCGAAATAAGGTTTTTTGTGTATTCTTCTGTGTTTGACAATGTTTCCTCCTCAGACATAATTTTTAATAGGCTGGACTGCAGCCTATTGGTGAGAGAAATTATCTCTTCACGGTGGAATAATGGTAGCAATGATTCAACTGCTGGACCCCGCGGAGTGATTACCGCTCTAAATCAGTTAGAGAAAAAAGGGGTTGTGTCCGATTACAGCGCTGGGTAGGACACGACAATACGTAGGGAAAAATTTGGGACCCAGACGCTTTTTGATTCTGCCAATTATTTTATTTAAGGCAGATTTTTCACCCTATTGTATTTAATCAATGGGTGTTTTTAGTTTTTCCAAAATTAACAATTATTTCATTTATACTGTGTTTGTTGTAGTCTGAGGACTTTTTTTGTCATACACAGTCTAATTATCATTATATACAACTTATTAAATTTAACACAAAGAAAAAACCATTTATGATGCCACTGTACATAAACATTACATTGAACAAAATCACATTACATTAAACAATGTGCAGATTGTACTCTCCTAACGGGTTTTATCGTCAGACCTGTCTTCAAGTGTCTTTGGTATGTTTAAGGCCTGAAATTGCAAGGGAAACGAATTTTTTGTAAACAAATTGTTGTTCTGTTAACTATACAAGTCACTTCCTAATTTGCACCCTTTGCATTAGATCAATTCGTCAACTGGAGTGGACAAAGATGGTTGTTGAGCATTAGTGCTCAACTTTAATGATGAAAAAGGATGGATTTATGGCTGCCGAAGACTATTGGGTTTTGGAGGCCATCCGCCTGCTGAGCGAGGCAGGGCAGATGGACCTACTGGTGGGCCCCCAGGGAGGGGCGGGCGCGCGCTGTGCGGAGTGCGTCGGCTGGGGTGGCGGCAGCTGTTCTGGCCTGCTCGCCGCCCCAGAAATCGGCTCGAATGCAGGTGAGGGTGCAGGGCCACGCGGAGGGTATGAGCATGGCCCTGCCTGGTGAGGGGGAAGGTGCGGGGGCCGCAGGGGGCTGCAGGAGGAAGCTGGGGAGAGGGTGCGCCGGGGTTGTCTCCCAGCGGGCGCCCGTGATCTGTGCTGACCGCCCCACTGCTTCGGGGCGGTCACAAGGGTGCTGGCGGTGGGGCCCAGGGTGGGGCCATTGCAGGACGGGCGCGAGGTGGCGGGAGGCCCGGGACGAGTTGGCAAGGGCCAGTGGCGGGGAGGCGCGAAGAGTGCTTCCCCCACTGTGAGTCGAGTGCAGTCTGTTGTGGCGGGGAGCCGGGGGCAAGGTCTGGGGACACGAGGCGGGGAGACGCAAAACGCTCCCCCGGCGGGGCTACAGGAGGCGTCGGGGGCGGCAGGGGGGCCGGGGAAGAAGGCTGTTAGCTCGCATGACGATCACTCCCCCCGCGGTGTGCGGGAAACGTCTGGTGGGGCAGGGGCTCGGGGGCAAGGTCGGCAGGCAAGCTGTGGGGGAGCAGCAAGAGCGCTTCCCTGGCGGATTCACGAAGGGCGGCTGGAGCGGGTGGGGGCCGTGGGATGCTGGTGAGTAGTCAAAGGGGGCGGGGAGCAGTTCACCCCCGGGAGTGCATTGAGCGAGCGGGCACCTCCGTGACAGGGGTGGTGCAGGGCGTGGGGGGGGCGTGCTGCAGAGAGGGAGGGGCCAGCAGGGGGTCCTTGTTTAAATACATGGACGTCATCCCGAAGGCCCAAATCACTGGAGGTGGCTTCGCATGGGCTCAGTATGATGAGGAGTTCAGGGCGCCAATGGCCTGGGATCCGGAGGTGAAATGAGGCGAGTTAGACACCGATCTCTGGCAGCACACGATGGGGCTGGCGGGTCTGGAAAGACCATTTTTACAGCAAGCGGGCTGCCTATAATCTACCAGCCCTTTCAGAGACGCCCCAACTGGGGAGGGGTGGGGGCAGGGGCCAAAAACCAGTTCAGTGTTGCAGTTGCCTGTTGGGATTACAACAAAGGTTTGTGCACGCGGGAGCATTGCAGTTTCCGCCATGACTGTTCCGGCTGCGGGAAATATAGTCATCTCCTGGTCAGGTGCTGTGGGGCGACGGGTCAATCAACAGGGGACCAACATGATACGACCGGTGGTCCACGGGTGGGGGCACAGCCCTCAGCGGGGGCAGGCAGAAGTGATAAGGGGCCTGGGTCCAAGGGCTCATACTCCGGTTAAGGTGGACCGGTTGGTGGCGGCTCTGCGCGATTACCCCAATGTGAGGGCCACCGAAGATTTGAGGCTGGGTTTTTTGGAGGGGTTTCATCTGGGATATGAGGGGCCCAGGCAGCGGAGGTGGGCCGATAATTTGAAGTCCGCCAGGGAGCACCCAGAGGTGGTGCGAAGCCAGCTGGAAAAGGAGGTGTGCGAGGCCCGCATGGTGGGTCCTTTAGACGAATGGCCGTTGAAGGAGCTTATTGTATCTCCGATTGGGGTCGTTCCAAAAAAGGAAAAGGGGCAGTTTCACCTCATCCAGCACCTGGCATGGCCAGAAGGGGGCTCCGTCAATGACTACATTGACGAACGGGAGACCACTGTGTCCTATTCCTCCGTTGATGCGGCCATGGCCTTGGTAGTGTGGAAGGGTATGCTCAGACATGAGTCCCTTGCTCACTGCACCATCAGGATTCAAGCAAGCCGGGCCGAAGACGGCTGTAATGCCAGAAACCGGTCCCCGGAAGCTTGTTTCCTTTCCAGTAAAAGAATTGGCTTGGTAGTTTGGTCTGCCCTGTTCCCATGATGCACTGGGCCAGGGACAGACTAATTTGCATGTAGCCAGGTTCTGAGCTGGGATGGTGCAGTGAGCTAAAAAACGGTGATGGATCAAACCCTGATCTTTTGACTGGGTACGAGTGTTCTGTTTAATTCAGATACTCTGTCCATCACCACCCCCTTTTCTGAATCGTTTTGTCCACCATAAGCGTGGAAGAGTATGCTCAGACATGAGTCCCTTGCTCACTGCACCATCAGGACTCAAGCAAGCCGGGCCGAAGACGGCTGTAATGCCAGAAACCGGTCCCTGGAAGCTTTTTTCCTTTCCAGTAAAAGAATTGGCTTGGTAGTTTGGTCTGCCCTGTTCCCATGATGCACTGGGCCAGGGACAGACTAATTTGCATGTAGCCAGGTTCTGAGCTGGGATGGTGCAGTGAGCTAAAAAAACGGTGATGGATCAAGCCCTGATCTTTTGACTGGGTACGAGTGTTCTGTTTAATTCAGATACTCTGTCCAATACCACCCCCTTTTCTGAATCATGGCCTTGGTAGTGGCAGTGGGCACAACGGCAAGTCCACCCAGACGATTGGGGCCTACTGGGAATTCAGTTTGATGGCCGCTGGTATGTGGCCAAAGTATTGCCGATGGGCTGCTCGATGTCATTAGTACGTTCCTACAATGGTTATTCATGGAACGGACGGGTCACCAAGGTGTCACGCACTACCTGGATGACTTCTTTTTGGTCAGCTCCCCAGGCTCAGCGGACTGCCAGGAGGCGCTGGACAGGTTTCAAGAGCTCATGGAGGAGTTGGGGGTGCCACTGGCACTGGAGAAGACAGTGGGGCCGGGAACGGCACTGTCATTTCTGGGGATTGAACTGGACTCGGTGGCTATGGAGGCCGTTTACCAGTGGAGAAAAAGCACCATATGATGGAGCTGCTGGATGTGATGTTGGCACGACCCATGGTTACAGTTTTGGAGATACAGGTACTGTTGGGCCACCTCAAATTTGCTTGTAGAGTGGTGTGTGTGGGGAGGACTTTTGCAGGAGACTGGCCAGGGCTTTGGCGGGGAGTCGACCGCCACATCACCACGTACGGCTGTCCGCGGAAGTAAAGGAGGATTTGCGGATGTGGCGTTTCTTCATGCAGCATTTGAACGGCATCCCCATTGAGAGGGGGAAGCCCTGGTCTGGGACGTTCATATCTTCTCGGACGCGGCAGGAAGTGACGGCTTCGGCTTGTACTGGCAGGGAAGGTGGTGCCCGGAGAAGTGGCCCCCAGAAAGGGCGGGAGGCGGCAGGAGTATTGCCTTTCTCAAGCTGTTCCCTCTAGGGGTGGCAGTCTCACTATGGGGAGAGCTTCTGGCCCACAAGAGAGTGACTTTTCACGTGGACAACATGGCTTTGGTAGAGGTGGTCAATCGGCAGTCAGCCAGGGATGCACAGGTGCTGAAGCTGCTGCGGGTTTTTGTGTTAGGCTGCTTGCGCTATGGTATTGCATTTTGCGCGGTGCATGTGCCTGGGGTCAACGATAAAATAGCGGATGCTTTGTCTCGTTTGCAGTGGGGGAGATTCCGTTGCTTAGCCAAGGACGTGGATCGGGACCCGACCAGCATCCCGCACCAGATATGGTACGTAGGCAACAAAGGATGTTGCAGCTGGTTCTAGGGTCCTTGGCGATGTCGACAAAGGCGACGTACATGACAGCTTGGGAGGACTTCTTGGCGACTGGGGCGGAGTGGCGGGCCCCGGGGAGGGAGAGACGAGAGGATGTAATTCAGTTCATCCTGGGTTTAATCGACAAGGGACTCACAAGGGTGACGATAGCGGGCAAATTGGCCGGAATCGTGTTTATGGAGAAACTCCTGTGGGGTTACGTGCCATCGGCGGGGGAGCTCGGCTCTCCCATGTTTGGTGGGCACGTGAGTGCTGGAGGGGGTGCAGGGCCCGACAGCCTTTGTCGCCGGAGTTCCTGGGTCAGGTCCTAGAGGTTTTGCCAGGGGTATGTTTTGATGAAGGGGAAGCTTGTTTGTTTGCCACCCTGATTGTTTGGATGTTTGCTGGAGCCTTTTGGGTATCCGAGTTTTGGGAGTGATGGGGAAGCGGAGTACTGTGGTCTGAGGTCTCTTTCATGGAGTCTGAAGTGCGTGTGTCGCTGCTGAAAACAAAGATGGATCAGAGGGGGGTGGGTCGCTGGGTGCCTCTGCAGGCGGTTGCGTCAGGCGGGATGTGCCCCGTGAGATGGGGATTGAGACTGAGGGCTGCGGCACGCTCGCGGATTTTGAGGATTTTCTGCAATTTCGCGATCCGCGAATCTCGCGAAATTGATGAAAAATTCGCAAATCCGCTCGCCAGCGGATTTTGGGCAGGTGAGTAGAGGTATCGCACAACCGGTGGTGTCTTCTTGGATAAATATGAAGGGCAGGGTTCATTCTGGCACGATGCTCCTGTCACAAAAATTAAACCTTAACAGGAAGCACTTACAGATATAAATAAAGCAGGTGCCCGAGTTGAAGCTCAAGTTCAGTAACGCATTCATCAGCCCAAAAACAATCGTGAGCTTCGTCGAGGCTGGGAAGGTGTGCTTTATCCCCATATTTACCGTCGAAAATGAGCTGTGATGCTGGATGGAGGCCTTTGCATCCTTCACTTTCACAAGCGCAATCCCCATGCAGTTGCTGTGACCAGAGGCTTCTTTCTCCTCATCTGCTGCTCTGATCAGTCTCTGACCTTTTATACACACATGAGGCATGTGAACTCGCATAGAAGCCCTGCCCGTTTGGCCCCGCCCACACACTCGCGGTGTGCACCGTCTTCCCGCCATTTACCCACTATGATGGACAGCTCACTCAAGTGACCCCTGCGCCCTTCGGCGTGATGGCATAGTAACACACATATGGTCACTGGAGACAACTCTTCTGGCACTTTACGCAGCTAGTGTAGGAAAAGCACTATACATTTTCCCAACAAGGTAGCACTTACTGATTAGCAAGTAGACAGTGGGAAACAGGCTATTTGTGCAAATCCACGAATTTTTTTGCGAACTCGTAGATTATTTTAAAATTTCGCACGAATTTGCGGACCGCAAATTCGCAAAATTCGCCCATACTTACTTGTAACAATAAAAGTAAAGCACGGGTGCCGCGATTATACCAAAAGTAAAGAAAGAGATGTTTGTTTCTATTTTTTTACTTTTGGTATAATCGCTGCAACCGCGCTTTACTGTTAATGTTACGAATAAAACGGGGGTGCCGCGATTATACCAAAAGTAAAGAAATAGAAACAAACATCTATTTCTTTACTTTTGGTATAATCGCGGCACCCGCGCTTTACTTGTAACATTAAGAGTAAAGCGCGGATGCCGCCATTATAGCCAAAGTAGCACACCACGACGTGCTGTTTTCTCTTTTAGAGCCCGACTTACTGGTGGCGTAAAAGGTTCCTTAACTTCTTTATAGGGCCATCTGTTTTGCCCTATAAAGAAGATAAGAAACCTTTTACGCCACCAGTAAGTCAAGTAAGCCAGTCTGAAAAGGACGGGGCTTAGAGAGAAAGAAGAACGTCACTAGGACCTCTAACCAATGGCTGGCCACCGTTTAGGAGGCCAGCCAATGGAAAAGAGGGGCAGGCTTAACCTCTCTAGTGAAACTCTCTCTACATCATTAAATCTCGCCAGCTGGACTGTGCATGTGCGCAGTCTTTCGCAGGCCGAGACCTAAACACTAATGTATGAGCTGCTCGTACAAAGAACAGGACAAGTCAAGGTCACAGGTCTGTTAGAAGTTATTGAGGGGCCAGGTTAAAAAATGACACACGAGGCCAGCCTTCTTCCATTTATGTGAGGTAACATGGGCACAAGGCACGGCTACCTGATTCAAAGTATAAACAAGCACTGGCAAAGTCAATAGCTGTGATGCTGGCAGACAGCTTTTTGGTTTTGCAAATGCTTGTTTAGTTTTATCCTGGTTTTATAAAACGTTATTGGTGGGAGTTGTTGGCCACAAGCCAATATAAAAAAAACATTGACTAAAATAAAAAACATGGTGCTGAGGAGGGTGGAGGATCTGGATATGTTTAAAAACTCTGCATATCTGAGCTCTATCTACAGGACCACTCCCCTCTCCTGGTCACATTGCTTTCTGGGTGGCTTAGGCCCAGAACCCCGCATTGGAGATTCCTTCTGGGGGTGTTTAAAAACAGAGAATTCCCAGAGCATGTGAAGGAGTTCACCACACACTTCTTTCCTGTGAACTCGCCCACTGCTAACAGGGTGACTGAATAGGAAGCTTACAAGGTAGCACAGAGGTTTTAATGTATGGGTTACATGTATGGGGTGCAGGTGCAACTGGACTGCCAGCTCATACACTTGGAAAGTAAGCAGGCAAACTCGGATAGCCGCACCGATTGGGTCCCTAACGCCTGTAAGCAGCAGGACAAGCTTAAGCGCCAAATGGGACACTTAGTTCTGTCTCGAGAAATACGGAGGCCACTGGCAGCTGCAGATGTATTGTAATAGCACCTCACGGGTAGTGGCACTGCCCAGATTGAGCAAGGAGCATCAAACTTTCCTGGAACCCCTTTAATGTTGGAGGAACAAATGAATGAATAAATCAAAACCATAACAATATTTCGATAAAACCAAACAAGTTGTAAAAAGTATAATATACATGTTAAAATCATTGGTTGGCGGTAGCATATTTACGGTTGTGAAAGTCATGTCAGGACAATTTTATCGCCAGTGTAATATACATGTTAAAAACTAATGATCAGCAAAAAAAACATTTACTGGTAGACGAGACAATATTTTAACAAGTTTCTCAAAAATGTTTTTCTTTTTTCCTTTTTTTGTTTGATAAAGTGCTATTGAACTAGTTAGGATAGTAGTTAAAATTAATTTCTCGTAAAAGATTAAAAATGTTATCAGATTACAGTTAAGGTGCGGGTCGTTTGGGTCAAGACACTTTAGTATGGCAGATCTGCAGGTGCGAATGTCCTTAACTGTAAAAGGATTTTTTAACAATAAAAGCTGATTTGATTTTAAAACGGGACTTATGCAGAACAAAGTCCTGCTTTAGTGCACCGCATAGAGTGCAAGACGGCGGGCCATTATATTTCCAGGTTGGTTGATCGGCAAAAGTTGGTATTGACCCAAGGCGTATTGCTAGCAGTTTCCTTTTTAAGTGTATGGAGTATGTTATACTCAGGTATGCCGCAGGTTGTAAAATCAAATATGATTGCAGTACCATCCACGCATGAGAGCGCTTACTGAATATAGTTTTCTCTTCCATTAACAAATGCCTTTTTCCTGCTTTATTCAGTGTTTGTCGAAATGCTGTATACAGTAAGTTCATTTGCTAAAGGTCCGTCACCTTCGTTGTCTTTATTGGCAGCTGCAGGTATTTGTTATAAGTTGTCTACAAGGAAATGATGGCAGTGGATTTACAGCAATGGCCAGCATCTCTGTTGTGTTCGCACATAAGTTAACTTAACTGCAGTTTCTTTTTTTTGTGTGTTTTTTTCCACGGCGTGCTCTATGTCTATGCACCATGCCACCCACAGTGCTAATACCTATATACATAAGCCTCCATATATATGAACAATAAAAAACAAAGACAGAGCACAACACAATACCTGACTATCCAAAGTCAGAAAAAGTTATTTAATACATAGAGCATAGGAACACTGTATCCAGCAAATGATCTTCACCACTGTGGTCAGATTTTTTTACAGCAATGGTACTGCCGACACGTGTTTCGTCGCCATTCTCGACTTTTTCAAGGCTTCTACGTAAAGGGGTGTCTCTTGTTAAGAACCACGATAAATCACCATGTGGGATAAGGATAACAATTGTCCAAATCCCTAATGCGACGTCCTATCGTAGACCGGCATCAATGTTTATGCCAGCCTGAAAACACAAGTGGATGTAGATAAAGTTGGCAACTAGCGCGGAGCCTACTTTGCGACGTCTTCGTATTGCCAGAATCAGTAAATGCAGCCAAAAACAATCCGCTACACTCAGTAGATTTTTAAGCAAATCTTCAAAATGAGTAAGTACGGCAGGGATCAGCCACCGCTAGCACGCTTGTTGTCCATGCATTGGAAGAGTGCGATGGCTCCTATAAACAAACGTTAGCCTTCAGCAAGTACCAGGTGTGTTATAAGTTGATCGAGGATCATTTTCCTGTGCTTTCCAGATAGCACTATTAACAGGGCTTTAAGTGGAATGAAAAAACTGGTGGGTCTCTCAAAGGGGCGTGGCCACTATTTAGGGGCGTGGCTTTTAAACACTTGCGCTAAAAATCTTTGTTTAGTGTAGTGTGCCACCCAACTTGTATTTTTCTGTTTCCGTCATTGCATCCAGATATGTGATACAATAAGTAACATCATACCTACAACAAATAAGGACTATTGGCTTTGTCAACGGTTATTAGTTGCATAAGATAAATAAGCTGCAACTATATCTTGTTACATATAATATTGAAAAAGCTTCCATTTAAAGCCCTGGTGACCCTACCACAATGTTGCTGCTCTTGCGTTTCAGAAAGGGAAGGGAAATCCATCGGAGAAAATGACTCTCTTTAAAGGATTTCCCTTCCCCCACAAAGCTCACCTGGCATGACGTCATGCCGTAACTTCTCCATTAGTGAGAAGTGAGCACTGTGGGCAGCGCACATCTGTGTGCTTGTCTCGAAACGGGTCTCTATCTGGCTGTTTTGTGCCCTGGCACTTTTTTTCCGGACTGCAGTGACAGTTAACTGCTGTCTCTGCAGTCTGGAAAAAAACGGACCGCCTGTGCCAGGGCTCAAAGCAGAGCCCGATAGAGACCCGTTTCGAGGCCTCTTTTAAAAACTCCCGGTGCTCAGGCCCCTTGAGACCCGGCCCACTTAAAGCCCTGACTATTAAGCGGGTTCTGACAGTTTGACAATGTTGGAGGAGGTACAGGAAGTGCTAGCGGACATTAAGCGGGGTACTGAGGGCTTTCTGGCAGGATTATACCAGCCACTGCCGTCGGTTGCCCTAGAAAAATTACTTGAAGTGTACGTGATGAATAGAAAGACTGGAGAGTTGCCCCAGAGTATGACTTAGGTGACGATAATATTGCTACTTAAGGACAGCAAAGACCCTGCTGAGCGCAAATCATGTAGGCCCCTCCCCATGCTTAACAAAGGTCTTTAAAATACCCTGCAAGCATTGGCTGCCAGACTTTTACAAGTGCCTAGACATTGATACACTCAGTCCAGATTTACTTTATCCCAGGAAGGAGCACAATGTCTAACCTGTGTCGCCTGAACCATATTATGCACATGTTTGCTTCCTCTACGAACAGCTATGCGGTGGCAACCCTATATTTTGAGGTCTTTCTATACAGTGGGGTGGCAGTTTATGTGGACTGGCCCACAAGATATGGAATTTGGCTCCAACTTCATACAATCGGTGTGGCTCTTATACATATACGAAGGGGTCCACCTTGCTGGTACCCCACACGTGGTGTATGCTGATGATGCCTTGGTCTACCTGCAGAAACCGGAATGGTCGGTTCCGGTGCTAATGTGGGAGCTGAGTAGCTTGGCGGACGATGCAGGACTGTGTATGAACAAGGCAAAGTCTAAGTTCTTATCTCTGGCGGGGCTGGGGCAGGAGGGCTTGGAGCTCCTGCAGGTCCTGTGGATGCTTTCCAAAACCTTGAGATCTGGTTCACACAGGACCCGGAGGCCAACTATGCACTCAATGTGGGGAAGATGTTGTGGGGGGGTTGGCTTGGTCTCTCAAGTTCTGTATGATGCTCCCACTGTCTGGCAAAAATCCTCTTCCTACCGTGATGCCTCTACAGTACAGAATGCAACGTGCCAGGTCCCCCTCCTCCACGTTAGTGCAGCTGAATAATCTGCTGGCAAGCTTGGTTTGGGGCAAGTTGGAGTCAAGTCAAGCTTGACACACTTAATATCCCTTGATGGAACAGAGGCCTTGGGTTACCTGATTACTTTTTGTATTATGCAACGTCACAACTGCAGCATATGGTGCAGTGGCTAGATAAGGACCTGACCTGGGAAAAAGCCCTCCTAGCTGTAACATTCGACCCATAAACACTTCTGGGGGTCTTAGTGATGAGGAGAGCAGTCCCTGACTCCCTTTTCTATTTCATGCAAAAGATGGGCCGAGTTTGCAACAGGGTAGTGGCGGTGGTTCTGTGTAAGGAGCCTTATCAGTAAGGTTTATCCCTCTATGCCCGTAGACTGTATTCTGTCCTTTTTACGGTATATGTCCTTTGCAAGGTGGTAATGGGGCTGCAGGACTGCAGGGGACCTCTGTATCAACAAATGGTTCATCATTTTTTTACCAAACCCAAGAGTGGTCACTAACCACTAGTTAGGGGTTGTCCTGGGACAGTTTTTACAGTATACTAGTTGGGGCACACAGCTCAAGGGGTCTTCCGCATGTTGACACCAACCTTAATTAACAGTGATCTAAACAAACAATGTACCCAAATATACAAAAAAGACAACAGGGAGTAGTTTAACAAAAACGAGTTCCCATCAGTCCATCATCGAGACCGCCCTTCATCATCTGGGATCTCTTGTACATATATATATATATCGCATTCAGGAGTCAAACACCTGTGCTGGCAGATGATACACCATGCGCAGGAGCAACCACAATATTGATGCAGATGTGAAAAGAATGGCGTGTCTAATGGGGAACTGAGTAGCAGTGCTTTGAAAAAAGTGTATTGTGAAAAGAAAGAGAAGAAGGCTCTAAAATTAGGTCGTGATCAGGGAAAACAATATTTAATATACACCCTCACACTCCTAAATTAATAAAAACAGTGCAAGTTAGTGGTATAACAAATGACCACTAAAAAGAGATGTAAGGTCGACATGTTTCTGCAGACAGACGGAGTCTAAAGATCTCCTGCTGCTTCCTCAGGACCATTAGTGCTACTGCTAAATTTTAAAAAAAACATAAACCATATCACCTGAAAAGTGTATGTATAATCATCTTCTCATCCTAAACATAGGAGGAGAAAAATATATATAAGGGTACAGTGTCGAAAATTACATTAAAATAACATAACATGCACAGTGTGCCATCATTATTGTTATGTAGTATGTGCTAGTCATGAACAATTAATGACCAACATCAAGACCGTCAAATTCGGTCACAAATCACCAATTAGTAAGTTTGCAAGTTTGAATTCACTCACCCACGTGATGGGAAGGAACAGCCCCACCTCACCTGGCACGAGCTCAGGTAGTGGATGCACCGCACTATGAAGAAAAACAACAAATAAATAGATGTATCTACACCTATATACATTCCTAGTCTGACCAGTCTCAACATGCGCCACACCGGGCGCCACATGCCTGCCAATGTCAGGAAAACATCACCTGATCCTATTAGCTGCCTATGGAGAAGTATGGCCAATTGTTATCGGTTTTCTAACTCAGAAATCAATCAATAGCCGACCCACAAGGCCCACACATTAGCCGACCAACGGCCGACCACGAGACATACACATACACATACACGTCTTCAACAAGGCCGACGCTGTCATCGCACCCCACCTGCGAGACATCATCAACACATCCTTCGACACCGCCACCTTCCCTGAGAGCTGGAAGCACGCCGAACTCAGCGCTCTACTCAAGAAACCCACAGCGGACCCCACCGAACTCAAGAATTACCGCCCCATCTCGCTCCTCCCGTTTCCAGCCAAAGTCATCAAGAAGACCGTCAACAAGCAGCTGGCTGCCTTCCTGGAGACTAATGGATCCCTCGACCCCTCACAGTCTGGCTTCCGAGCCAACCACAGCACCGAGACCACCCTCATCGCCGCCACCGATGACATCCGAGCCCTGATGGACAACGGAGAAACAGCGGCCCTCATCCTCCTAGACCTCTCCGCGGCATTCGACACTGTCTGCCACCGCACCCTAGTACAGCGCCTCAGCAACGTCGGAATCCAGGAGAAGGCCCTGGAATGGATCATCTCCTTCCTCGACGGAAGAACACAGAGAGTCCGCCTACCACCGTACAAGTCAGAGGCCACCGAAGTCATCTGCGGCGTCCCTCAAGGATCCTCGCTGAGCCCCACCCTCTTCAACGTCTACATGAGCCCCCTCGCGGCCATCGCACGCCAACACAACCTCAGCATAATCTCCTACGCCGACGACACCCAGCTGATCCTCTCCCTGACCAACGACCCCGCCGCCGCCAGAGCCAACCTGCACGAAGGGATGAAAGAGGTAGCCGAGTGGATGACGACCAGCCGCCTGAAACTAAACTCAGACAAGACGGAAGTCCTCATCCTGGGCTCTTCCCCCTCCGCCTGGGATGACTCCTGGTGGCCTCCCGCCCTGGGCACCGCACCCAAACCGACAGACCACGCACGCAACCTGGGCTTCATCCTGGACTCCTCCCTCTCCATGACCAGGCAAGTCAACAACGTCTCCTCGGCGTGCTTCAACATCCTACGCATGCTACGGAAGATCTTCTGGTGGATCCCCATCAAGACCAGGAAGACCGTCACCCAGGCCCTCGTCACCAGTCGACTGGACTACGGCAACGCCCTCTACGCCGGTACCACCGCCAAGCTCCAGAAGAGACTCCAGCGGATCCAGAACGCCTCAGCCAGACTCATCCTCGACATCCCACAAACCAGCCACATCTCCGGACATCTGGGAGACCTGCATTGGCTCCCCGTCAACAAAAGAATCACCTTCCGCCTCCTCACCCACGCACACAAAGCCCTTCACGACCAAGGCCCGAGCTACCTAAACAACCGAATCAACTTCTACGCTCCCAAACGCCACCTCCGATCAGCCAACCACGCCCTCGCCGGCGTCCCCCGCATCCGAAGAGCGACTACAGGAGGAAGGTCCTTCTCCTACCTGGCCGCCAAGACCTGGAACTCCCTCCCGACCGACCTGCGCCTGACCCAAGACCACTTTTCCTTCAGGAAGAAGCTGAAGACCTGGCTGTTCGAGCAGTAGTGGCACCCCGCCTCCCCCCAGCGCCTTGAGACCCTACGGGTAAGTAGTGCGCTCTACAAATGTCTTTGATTGATTGATTGATTGATATCCCGATTCTCGGTGGTTCTGAATGGAACTCACCTCTCCGTCGGTGCACCGGTCGTCCCTCTAAGCTCTCTCGTAGGGAGGAACCGACTCGGTGCACCGGAGGGACATAAATGCCTGTCTTGCTTCCGCCTAGAGCGTCGGGCGTGTCCAGACGTGCCCGGCGCGTGATGACGTCAAACGCGCTGTTTCTGTCGGGCGCGCTGTTACTGTAGGGAAATGTAGTTCCTAATGGACGTTGCATCCCGTTTTGGCGGTTCGAATCCCCGAAGGGGGCTGTAAATATACATAGTCGGGAAATTATCGCCAATTCTGAATAGTTGACAATTATATCGCTTGAAATTATATATTAATCATTATTGCTCATGACTATGATAGGAACAGTAACAATCCATGTTCAGACTCTTATACCACACATGGAAGTGACCGAGTGGGCTAAGATTAAGCCATGTTCTTGCTCCTTCAATGAACTTAAAATGGATAATTATGACATTATCAATATTAACATTCAGGCCACTTATTACGCACATATCGTGTGATATCTAAGAGACAGAGTTGGAGAAATGTAATATTGAAAAATGACTAGCCTTTAAAGGGACATCCATGGGATTTCTTCGTTCAACCCACATGTATCACTCCGAAGTCTGTAGACCCATTTTTGTTCACATTTGAACAGGAATTTAGAGTTGTCAGTTACAGAAGGAGGAATCCATGGTTGGTCTAATACCGTCCAAGAAATATCAAAAGGTTGGTGACCCACTTGCAAAAAGTGATTCGTCAGTTTCGTGGCTTGTTTACAGCAAGGAATCGAACTTTTGTGCTCAGAAATTCTTAGCTTGATTTTTCTGGTGGTCATCCCCACGTAGTTCAGTTTGCAGGGGCATGTTATCAAATAGATCAGGTTCGAGCTGTTACAGTTAGTGAACCGTCTAAGTTGCCAAGGACTATTGGTACCTATGTCTATAGTGAGTGTTTTGGTCGTTTGGGGACAAGCCGCACAGCTACCACAAGGATGGTGTCCAGTAACTGCGGGCATGTCCCATAGAGTACCAATCGCACGTGGGATCATGGTTTTAGGTCTGGTATGGACCAGCTGATCTCTCAAACTTTGGCCTCTCTTAAAGGCAAACAAAGGAGGAGGTATTGAATCAGTACCTGTATTAAGGATCTTCCAATGTTTTTTAACAATTTTTTGAACTTTATTGGAGAGCGTGCTGTAAGTATTTACACAGGTAATTCTCTCTTGTTGAGTTTTCGGAGGTGCCGGTTCTAACAGACATTCCCTGTTGTTATTGGCAGCCCGTTTCTTTGATTGCTTGATAAGATGTTTCGGATATTTTTTGTCTTGTAGATTTCTTTCCAGGGCTTGGGAGTGTGTACTGAAGGCCATTTTAGTGGAACAATTCCTCTGGATGTGGAGGAATTGCCCAAAAGGTAGGTTATCCCTTAATGCTTTAGGATGGAAACTGTCATAGCTTAGCAAGGAATTAATTGCCATTGGTTTCCGGTACAACTCAGACTGTAGACCCCCTCCTGAGGCAGAAATTAACAAATCCAGAAATGCTAATTGATGTTTATCAAACTCGACGGTGAATTTCAGAAAAGGATTTCTTTCATTCAACCAGGTATGAAAATGGCGAAGTTCATCTTCAGTTCCTCGCCATACGACCAAGATGTCGTCTATATACCTTCTCCATACTCGCAGACGCTGAAGATGGGGGTTAGTGTCTGCGAGTACATGTGTATGTTCGAAGGTATGAACATACAAGTTAGCGAGACTAGGAGCAAAAACACTTCCCATGCTCGTCCCGCTAACTTGTAAGTAGATCGATTCCTCATACTGAAAGAAATTCTCAGTCATGGCGATTGTCGCCAAAGTCATAATAAAACTGACCGGGGTGATCGAATTAAGATCTCTGTTAGTCAAAAGGGCTTCAATGGCCTCTAATGTCTCGGTTTGTGGAATTGAGGTATATAAACTCTCCACATCAAAGGACACTAAAAGGTCAAGATCTTCATTGAATTCAATATCAGGCAAAATCCTTAGGACATCCTTAGTGTCCTTAAGGAAAGTGGGCATCTCCCGCACTATTGGCTGCAAGAAAACATCTACAAATGTAGATAAAGGTTCCAACAGTGAACCAATCCCGATATGATGGGTCTACCGGGTGGGGGGCGTTGTGTCTTATGTACTTTTGGAAGCGTATAAAAGTACGGCATTTTGGGATTGACAGTGCATAGGTATTGGGATTCCTTTTGTGTAATCCATCCTTCCGCGAGGCCTTCCTCAACAATGTGGCCGATGACCACGGTCAGCCTGTCAGTAGGGTCACTGTCCAGTTTGCGGTACGCCCTAGTATTATTTAATTGGCGCATACATTCTTCACGATATGTATCAACGTCCATTAGTACAGTTGCCCCACCCTTATCGGCTGGTTTGATTACCACCGATGTCAAATTTGCCAGTGTCGTCACTGCCTCCTGTTCAACTTTGGACAGATTGACAAAACAATTTTGAGGTTGGAGGTACAGCTGTCTCAGGTCGTAATCCACGGCCTCTTCAAATGTCTGTACTTTAGCTGCTAACCCCGCTGTGCTGGGGTTAAAAGTAGAGGGTCTCTTGAGACCTGTGTTCTCTGTGTCACCTCCCTGTGTAGCAATTGTTTTATTAGCAAACAGATAATGAAGTCTGATTTTACGGAAGAATTTTCCCATTTCTGTTTGTATAAGAAACGGGTCACCCTTATTGGTTTTCACAAAGCCTAGTCCTTTATTCAGGACCAGTTCTTCAGTGTCAGTCAGAACATGTTTGCTTAAATTTATCACGAGGCTGATGTTCCTGCTTGTTCCCTCGGGATCTTCTTGCCGTCTCTCAAGTCCATAGTTGCTGGAACAAGGTTCCAACGTACTTGGCCTTGTTGTTGACTTCTCCGTCTGCCTCTCGGACGTCCAAAACCCTGTCCTAAAAAAGGCTGCTGGTTAAAGTCTGGGTATGGTTGTTGTGGTCCAAAGGGACCTGGCGGGTGGAAAGATGGTGGGCCCCAAGGTGATGGTTGCCACCACAGTGGAATAGGAGGTTGGGTGTAATAAGGATTATAACCCCTTCGGTTTCTCCTGTTGTTACCTCGCCCTCTCAAGCCCCCTTTAGCATTACCTTGGTTGGAGGAATCAGAGTCAGTCGATGTGTCATCTGAATTTGACGTGCCATATGTAGATCCTAACCGGCCTTTATTGTTAAAAACCGCCGGTACATAGTTGTCCCCCATATATGGATATACGGTCTCAGCAGAAAACTTGGCCAAATCTTTTTTAAATTTCTCAAGTTCCTGCACCAAGATAGAGTCCCTCAGTTCTTTACTGGTTTTATTACCTTCTTCCTGTCCTTTATTAAACACCTTACTAGACAAAGTTGTCCTGATCTGGCCCTCTAAAGTTTGAATATCGACCAGTATTTCATCGGCTCTCTTTTTGGCAGTTTTGATAATCAAAACTAGCCAATCTCGCGTACACTTCCACGCGATGAGATACCAGTCCCTGCAAAAATCCTTATTATCCAGGAACAAGCGGGGAGCATTGTTAACAATTAACCCACTAGGAGCACAATTACCCCTGAGGTATTCTGCCATGATGATGCCATGGACACAGACCCTTGCCTGGTTCTTTTTAAGTACAAGGACTTTAGCCCATCCATCATCACTGGTTATTTGGACAGATGGTATAGTATCCAATATACTCGGATTTTCCGCCAGAATAGAATCAATTTCACCGTCATCAAAAGCTAAACCAGGATTAGTGGCCATGATCACCGCAGCAGGACACCAGTAGCTGGCACACGCCTAACCAATATGAACTAGGAATGCTTGTATAACGAGTGTATTATGTTACAGTGCAAAATAATGATAAGGACCTGCAACCAGAGCTGCACATGAACTACGAAACACAAAGAAAAGGTCCCAGAGGTAAGTTTAAAGACCCTGCCTGTTAAGCCCCCTGAACAGAATTGACACCAACCTTAATTAACAGTGAGTCTAAACAAACAATGTACCCAAATATACAAACAAGCATTGGAAATGCAATAGGTCTCGCACCATTAGAGTTAGTGTTTTTAGAATTGTTTATGGGTTTTTTTTGTAAATGTTTAACATTTTTGTTTCCTGTAGCCAATGCTAAAGAATTACAAATAAAAAAAGCCATAAACATTTCTAAAAGCTCTAACTGAAATGGTCTGAGACCTATTGCACTGTGTGAGGGTGAGGGGTTGAGGGTGAGTGAGGGTGAGGGTGAGGGTGGGTGAGGGTGAGTGAGGGTGAGTGAGGGGTTGAGGGTGAGTGAGGGTGAGGGTGAGTGAGGATGAGTGATAGTGAGGATGAGTGAGAGTGAGGGTGAGTGAGAGTGAGGGTGAGTGAGGGGTTGAGGGTGAGGCGTTGAGGGTGAGTGAGGGTGAGGGGTTGAGGGTGAGTGAGGGTGAGTTAGGGTGAGGGGTTGAGGGTGAGTGAGGGTGAGGGGTTGAGGGTGAGTGAGGATGAGTGAGAGTGAGGGTGAGTGAGGGGGGGAGGGGTTGAGGGTGAGTGAGGGTGAGGGGTTGAGGGTGAGTGAGGATGAGGGTGAGTGAGGGTGAGGGGATGAGGGTGAGTGAGGGTGAGTGAGGGTGAGGGGTTGAGGGTGGTGAGGGTGAGTGAGGGTGAGTGAGGGTGAGGTGTTGAGGGTGAGTGAGGGTGAGTGGTTGAGGGTGAGTGAGGGTGAGGGTGAGTGAGGTGTTGTGTCTTAACTTTGGTCCCAGCACCACGAAACAGGAGTCTCTGAACTTTTTCAGGGCACAACAATAGAGGGGAATTCAATTAAATAAAACATCATCAAACAACAAACCATTATTTTTTAATAATTCAACCATCATTCCAGTTATAAATTCTTCCAAGAGCCTTCCGTCAGAATGTTACAGAATGAGATCCTCCAAACAAAGGGACTGAGTAGAAAAAGTGTGTGTCATTATTAATTTGTGATGTTACTTTGTGTAGTTGCACAGCTGTGATGATAGTTCCATTGACTTTTTGGAACATCTTATCATGCTCAATAGCAGCAACCTAGTAGTATTGGAATGGGCCCTAATGTAAGCAAGAGTATATCCACCCTCTGTCTGATTGGCTGGTAAAAGACATCCCTACTTGGAGTTTAGTGAGACCCACACACCTCCACGTCCGGGTGCGCCTTCTGCTCTATTGCTACCACGTCCGCTGACGTCATGTCGTTAGATAAAACGCTAACGCGTAAGGCAGGGGCAGGAGAGCTTCAACGCTTGAATAGCTTGTGTGACACGAAACGCACGTATTAGGTGACTGGTCACAAGGGTGGGTTCTTGTGACTTGGGAATTCGTTCGACTTCAGTTCTCAGGTTTTACGATGTTACAGAGCATTGCATCAGCGTTACAGATGTGGGGCACGCACAATTGCCTCGGCTGCCCCCAACTGCCGCCGTTTCAGGCTCAAGTAAGCAAAAAAAGCATATTTATTATATTAACGTATCACATTTACCTAAAAAAAGAGGCAATTCGTGAAAAATGAACGCGGCATGGCCCGTTGCTGTGGAGGGTCACATACAGCACGTACGCTTGCGGAAACATGGAGGCTTGCCTGCTCGTCTTCTCTGCCGGCGGGAGGAGCGGCAGGAAGCGGTCGCTCTCAATCCGTGTGAGCTGAGGCAGAGGTGACTCACGCGAGCTGCCTTTTATCTCAGCCGCACAGTCCCGGTAGTCTGCTGTTCAGTCAGCGTCTGAATAACATTATTACTGTAGTCTGAAAGCCACAGAGAAAAAGAGCCTTTCTCACCAGGGCATAGGGCAATGCTATTTAGTTGGGTATGGAGGACTGGAACTGACCCAGGAGGGGGGAGGGGGGAGGGGAAATGCGTCTCGGCCGGAGCAGGGGGCGGAGCAGGGAGAGCGGGCTTTTAAAATGTACTTCACACGGCCGGCCGGTCGTGAAACTGAAAGCATGGCCGGCCGGCCGTGAAAGCCTTTGATGCCGCAGGGGGTGGAGCGGCACCAGCTGGGAGAGTAGGCAAGGCAGGCAGCTGGGGGCATGTGCACGCGCTTTTAAGCTCAATGCGCATGCGCATTGAGCTTAAATTTCTCGTGCACTGCAAGGAATCGCCACGATTCCTTGCAAGTTGGATAAAGAGTGGATAAGCCACCATAGTCTTGCTTGCTCGATGCGCATGCGCATCGACAGGCGAGACCTAAAAAGACAACAGGGAGTAGTTTAACAAAAACGAGTTCCCATCAGTCCATCATCGAGACCGCCCTTCATCATCTGGGATCTCTTGTACATATATATATAACGCATTTGATATTTCTTGGACGGTATTAGACCAACCATGGATTCCTCCTTCTGTAACTGACACCTCTAAATTCCTGTTCAAATGTGAACAAAAATGGGTCTACAGACTTCGGAGTGATACACGTGGGTTGAACGAAGAAATCCCATGGATGTCCCTTTAAAGGCTAGTCATTTTTCAATATTACATTTCTCCAACTCTGTCTCTTAGATATCACACGATATGTGCGTAATAAGTGGCCTGAAAGTTAATATTGATAATGTCATAGTTATCCATTTTAAGTTCATTGAAGGAGCAAGAACATGGCTTAATCTTAGCCCACTCGGTCACTTCCATGTGTGGTATAAGAGTCTGAACATGGATTGTTACTGTTCCTATCATAGTCATGAGCAATAATGATTAATATATAATTTCAAGCGATATAATTGTCAACTATTCAGAATTGGCGATAATTTCCCGACTATGTATATCTACAGCCCCCTTCGGGGATTCGAACCGCCAAAACGGGATGCAACGTCCATTAGGAACTACATTTCCCGCCAGTAACAGCGCGCCTGACAGCAACAGCGCGTTTGACGTCATCACGCGCCGGGCACGTCTGGACACGCCCGACGCTCTAAGCGGAAGCAAGACAGGCATTTATGTCCCTCTGGTGCACCGAGTCAGTTCCTCCCTACGAGAGAGCTTAGAGGGACGACCGGTGCACCGACGGAGAGGTGAGTTCCATTCAGAACCACCGAGAATCGGGATATGTGTATGTCTCGTGGTCGGCCGTTGGTCGGCTAATGTGTGGGCCTTGTGGGTCGGCTATTGATTGATTTCTGAGTTAGAAAACCGATAACAATTGGCAATACTTCTCCATAGGCAGCTAATAGGATCAGGTGATGTTTTCCTGACATTGGCAGGCATGTGGCGCCCGGTGTGGCGCATGTTGAGACTGGTCAGACTAGGAATGTATATAGGTGTAGATACATCTATTTATTTGTTGTTTTTCTTCATAGTGCGGTGCATCCACTACCTGAGCTCGTGCCAGGTGAGGTGGGGCTGTTCCTTCCCATCACGTGGGTGAGTGAATTCAAACTTGCAAACTTACTAATTGGTGATTTGTGACCGAATTTGACGGTCTTGATGTTGGTCATTAATTGTTCATGACTAGCACATACTACATAACAATAATGATGGCACACTGTGCATGTTATGTTATTTTAATGTAATTTTCGACACTGTACCCTTATATATATTTTTCTCCTCCTATGTTTAGGATGAGAAGATGATTATACATACACTTTTCAGGTGATATGGTTTATGTTTTTTTAAATTTAGCAGTAGCACTAATGGTCCTGAGGAAGCAGCAGGAGATCTTTAGACTCCGTCTGTCTGCAGAAACATGTCGACCTTACATCTCTTTTTAGTGGTCATTTGTTATACCACTAACTTGCACTGTTTTTATTAATTTAGGAGTGTGAGGGTGTATATTAAATATTGTTTTCCCTGATCACGACCTAATTTTAGAGCCTTCTTCTCTTTCTTTTCACAATACACTTTTTTCTAAGCACTGCTACTCAGTTCCCCATTAGACACGCCATTCTTTTCACATCTGCATCAATATTGTGGTTGCTCCTGCGCATGGTGTATCATATGCCAGCACAGGTGTTTGACTCCTGAATGCGATATATATATATGTACAAGAGATCCCAGATGATGAAGGGCGGTCTCGATGATGGACTGATGGGAACTCGTTTTTGTTAAACTACTCCCTGTTGTCTTTTTTGTATATTTGGGTACATTGTTTGTTTAGACTCACTGTTAATTAAGGTTGGTGTCAATTCTGTTCAGGGGGCTTAACAGGCAGGGTCTTAAAACTTACCTCTGGGACCTTTTCTTTGTGTTTCGTCTTCAGCATGTTTCCAGACGAACCACAGGAGCATGCTGTACTGCGGCTTCTGGGGGGCTTGACAGGTTGCAGATGACTCATTTAATACCTACATGCAGCCCTATTCCCAAAAAAAGGAGGGGGGGAAATGTGAGTTAAAGAGAGGTGGAGCGTAGACTGTGGGGAAGAACTGACTGACGCTGAAAGGCGGAGAGCCTGCAAGCAGGTCTGACTCAGGAAACTTAATGCCTTCTTTAAGCTCGTACATTTAACTTCTTGCTCCAAATCTACAAGACCCCCCATCCAAAAAAATAATACTCTCTAAAATATACCCTGGACTTACTTCCAGATTTCCACTACATGATAATGGGTGACCCAAAAACATCTGAAGGACCTGGGTAAAGTGAAATTAAAAACAACAGTCATCCTAACGGACATCAAGGATTTTATTGGAAAAATATTGGGTCTTGTCTGTAAATTACTTTGGATTCATTAAATATTGAATCAGCATAGTTTAATTGTTTTGGTTTACTCTTCCTTCCAAATGTGGGAGATAGGGCCAGCCTTTGTCGGGCTTCTCGCACTTTACTTAGCCCTGCCGGTGATTGATAAGCTGGACTGTATTGGTTGGTGCAATTTTACACATAATTGGAGTCATCCTACCCAAGACGGGGAAATTCTGGGGCATATTCACAACGAAGTGGCAGAGCGTTGCGTTAAGCCGAGGACCACTGTTTGGAAGAGGTGCTTCCGCAGCAGGGAAGATCCCGGAAAATGCCAGCCCGAATGCGGGTGCTGTCAGAGGTATTAGCGAGTCTCCAGATTGCTATTGGCTGGCGGGCGCCACAGGTGCTGGAGGACTCTGCTTGGAGACGGGATCTGTAGAGTGGGCGCTGGCAGATGAGAACACACTAAACGTATGTGCACAGACGAAAATGCAGCAGGTGACTTGGCGAGCTGGGGAAAACATATCTTGAAAATTGTCGGCTAGGCCACATCAGCAGGGCACACAGGTATTGGATTAATAAATTGTCGAAAAATTGGTAAGTTGCCTGTCTTGTTTTGCTGTCTGACAAAAACGCTTATAATCAAACCTTTAACAAAATAACTATCTTTAGTCAAGGAACCATTCTTCGATACGTTGCTCAACAGTAACCATTTCATCCAATAATCCTGGTGGACAAGAATTTTAACTTTTCCTAAAATGACTGGCATACCGCCACGCGTAGACTTAACAGAATCGCATATACGATCATAATGAAAAATCAGCAAGGACTGAAAAGCTGTAGCAGTGGAAGAACACAATACAAATTCAGATTTGTTCACGTGTTGCCACTGACAGTCGATGTTCTCTTGCTGTGTGTAAAACCTGTGCCAAAATGGAGTCTGGATTCATCACAACACAAGCCACAAAGTAGCTGCAACATATGTGACTGACAGGATAATTTCAGCTAGATCAGACTTAATCAAAGGGTACAGAGAAAGAAAGGAATGTGGGACAAAGTGAACTCACTTGGTGCTCCCATGGATATTTTTGCAATCTTCTCTTTAATCACGTTCGCAGGTTTCAATCTAAGGTCACGGTACATAGAGGCTACTATGTAGGGATGTTTGCAAATCACTACAAATTTAAAATTTTTGAGCCACCAGGTGCACAGTATATGCTTCAGGCCAAATTTCATGAGGTGTAATTAATTTAGTTACATTCTTTTATGATTCTTGTCATATAGTAAGCAGAGTTTGAAAATTAAACGCTGCAGGTTAATGGATGTATGGCTTAGAGAGACTGTTTTGTCGGCAGAAAAAAAAGTGTCTTAGGCAAGCTAAACAGACATGTGCACTTAGGTTTCTCCAACCCAGTTGTGTTGCACAGCCGGGTTGGAGAACCGTCACAGGCTCCTAGGCACTGTTTGAGCGGCAAAGCACACCTCTCAGACCAATCCTGGTGCTGCTCTCATGCTAGGTATAGAGTGACAGCGTGCGGGGAATGGTTGAGGAATCGGTGCCCCAGTGCATGCTGGGAGTAGAGCCGGAGAATAGAAGCGAGGTGGCCCCATCATCAGGAACGTTTTTAAAAAATCATTACTCCCCCTAATTCCCTGTCCCACCCCCTCACTTTAGTATTGCGGCAGCTACCTCTGGACATGAAGATTAACAACTTTGGAAATATATCTGTTAACTAACCACTAATACACTATTGAATTCGCCTATGAAGTTGTTAAACAGCAAGGTAGCATGTAAGCATTCATAGATAACCCCCATTCATGGTAATCAGTGTGAGTTCAAGTCAGATCATGAAATACCTCCATGCTTCAAAATACAGATATAGGGCAGTGGACTTCTGTGGACTCCGACTGAGTCATTACTGGAATCCAGGGGACCCCCACTGAGTTATTAATGGAAGCCTGTGACAATTGCCAGAACAATTTCTATAGTTTGAACCACAAAACAATACTAAAAATTACAGAGACATGTATACATCAAGAAAATTCACAAATCATTAAATGTTTAATTTATAAACAAATATCGGAAAATCAAACCCTTTAATTTTAATGGGAAGTTTGACACTTCTCTAAATTAAGTTTTTATTTCTAAAATATGAAGCAATAAGGACACATTGTAGCACATCACTTTGCCTTTTTTGCTCCTAACACATGTTCTCTATTTGGCAGCACACAAGAACATGGGGTTTGGGGCTACACACAGTTGCACCTATCCTTTAGTGATTCCTTTATTTCAAACTTTAGGTGCAGCGGACTGGAGATTCAGAACCCCTAAACATCCTAAAACAACCATGTCTTATTCTCAAAGGCAACTATCAATTAGTCCAGCACTCTACACAATAATTACAATCTATGTAGCAATAAACATTTCAATTATAGACACATCGTCTTCAATGCAAATGATGAATCTTCAGTGGAGTTGTTGTTTGTAGTGTATTCTTTAATCAAGTTTTTCTTCAATAAAAACAGACCATAGCCGTGGCCAACGCGTTTCGTCCTACAAGGACTTCTTCAGGGCGAAGAGTATATTTTTCCTTAGTTCCTTATAGGTAGAATGTGTTTCCTCTTAAATGTGTCCAAATTAGCACCAAGTTAAACCTCTTTTTGTTATTTAGATAGTTGTTCATCTATATCATGAGGCTGGGTGAATCATTCATTCATTAGTCAGTCCAAGTAAACTGTTCTTTACTAGGTTGCCGTGCTAGTTGTTGCGAGGCAGGGCCGGCTCACGCGGCGCTGAAGCGCATATATTGAGACGGTGACCCTACGCGCTAGCGTACGCGTTTGCGGACGCGCCATACCGCGCCAAAGGAGCGCCTAAGGAGAGCCCGTCTGTGCCCGTCCGTGCCAGGACGGGCTAGGACTGGGCCAGGGGCTATACCCATGGATCCTACCCCTCATACGCGCGTAAGTTACAGTGGAGAACTTCTCAGATCATTTAGAGGAAGGGCTAGGGATATTTGCCCTGGGGATATACTTCTAGAGGAGGTAGCGGTCCCATGTCCCTACTGCAAGCCTCTTAACCCCAGGAGCTGCAATATAGATAGTTTTTCACTCGCCCTGATTAATTGTCGCTCTCTTCCAAGGCATACCACTGAAATCAACTTGCTCCTGGACGAACGAGATTTTGACGTTCTATTTTTAACTGAGACATGGCTGACTGATGACTCAGACCCACACTTAGTGCAAGCGCTACCACCCAAGTACTCCATTGCTAGACAGGACCGTTTGTCCGGTCGAGGAGGAGGTGTGGCGATTATTTATAAAAACAACTTCAGATGTAGAACCTCGGAGAGTCCACTTATGGACTGTGAGAGTATTGGATTTTCTATATCCTTCTCACCCACCTGTACCTTTTCTGGGATCCTGGTTTATAGACCCCCAGGCGATTCCCATGATTTCTGCAACAATCTTTTAGATAAGATCTCTCTCGTCATCAGTAGTACCCCTAATTTTACCATCTTGGGCGACCTTAATGTTCACCTGGATGAAGTCAATGCCATGCCATCGCAATGCTTGTTGGATACCCTGAGAGTGGTGCACCTGGAACAAATCGTGGACAGTCCCACTCATATAGGTGGGCACCTATTAGACCACTTCTTTACCAATCTTGGAAATATAGTATGCGCTCAGCCCAGTTTTGTACCATGGTCAGACCACGCACTACTGTCCTTCATGTGGTCTCCAGTAACACAGACCCACAAGGCCTCCATTCTAAAGAAGGTTAGTCGAGTATGGTCTAGATTACCAACTGAAGAATGGGAGGCAGCCCTGAAAAGCTGTCCGCCCGCCCCCCATGAGGACCCGGTTGTAGCTAATGAAGCCTTTGATCAGTGGATCAACTCCACACTAGATCCTATTCTGCCAAAAAAATAGCTACGGCATAGAGAGGGTCCCAATAAACAACCATGGTATTCCAGGGAACTTAAGGAATACAAACAACTGTGTAAACGTGCGGAAAGGAAGTGGAGAAAGAACTACGCAGTTGCTGCGAAAAATGAATATAGGTCATCTCTGAGATCCTACAAAAAGCTGATAAAAACCACACAAGCCGCATACTATCAGAGCAAAATTGCGGAAGCAGCTAACGCCCCCAGGGAAATTTTTAAATCTTTCAATCCCTGGCAACCACACCCAGGACTATCAGTCCTGTCCTGAATCCACAGAAACACTGTGATGAGTTAGCTACCTTTTTCGCATCTAAGGTGTCTAACATCTATTCCGGCTTTGCACCAGTGACAGATACCCCAGACCATTGGAAGAGTGGAAAAAAGGGGGACCTGGACATAGATTCTAACCCATCTGTAGATCTCAAAGCCTTCCCTCCATTGGATCTGGCTGGAGTGGATAGTCTCCTTAGTAATCTTAAATCTGGCTCCACGTTAGATGCTGCTCCCCCGGCAGTTCTTAAACAGGTATCAGGGACAGTATGCCCTGTGATAACGCAGGTCATTAACGCGTCTCTGGCCTCCGGTGTAGTGCCCCCCAAGTGGAAGAAGGCTAAGGTCAGAGCTTTGCTCAAGAAACCTAGCTTAGACCCGGAAGACTTGGCCAACTATAGGCCCATCTCACTATTACCAACTATCAGCAAAATAGCTAAAAAATATGTGAATCAGGTCCTATCTTCCTTTATTGAATCCACGGAAGGATTACACCCCACCCAGACCGGGTTCAGAGCAAAACAAGGAACAGAGACAGCCCTGGTAGCAGTAGTGGAGGCAGTTAGGGGTATTGTGGATGCAGGAGGCTGTGCTGCGGTGGTCCTGTTGGACCTCAGCGCAGCCTTCGATACAGTAAACCACTCTCTCTTGCTGCATCGGCTGCATCTTACAGGAGTCTCGGGAGTGGCTATCAAATGGCTCCATTCTTTCTTATCAGACAGAAGCTTCTCTGTCTTTGAGGGAGAGGTGTCATCCAGCCAGCTGCAACTGAATCACGGCGTTCCCCAGGGCTCTTCCCTCAGCCCAACTCTGTTTAATATCTATATGAGACCTTTGGCTGAGGTGGTTCTTCCCTGGGGAATCCAACTCGTTACCTACGCCGATGACACGCAGCTGGTGGTTTCCTTGGTGAGGAACGATGTTGTAAATCAGGGGATCAACAATCTGACCCCGTGTCTCACCAAGGTTCTGGAATGGATGACCTCCTCCTTTTTAAAGCTAAATGGGGCCAAAACGGACATCATGCTCCTGGGTTACAAAACCCCAATTAATCTTGACCCTTGGTGGCCTCACTGCCTAGGACCCCCCCCCAGCACCTAAGACTCATATAAAAAGCCTGGGGATCTGGTTAGATTCCTCCCTAGGATTTCACTACCGGGCAAAAAAGGTAGCCGCAACCTGTTACGGGCTGCTGAGAGTCTTAAAAAAAGTGTTAGACCTTCTGCCATTCGAAGCCAGAAGACTGCTAGTCCAGTCACTGATTATGTCACGGCTGGATTATGCAAACGCCGTCTATATGGGGGCCCCAGTCGGCACCATAAAAATTCTGCAATCTGTACAGAATTGTGCTGCTCGACTGCTCATGAAAGTCCCTAAAAGATGTTCAGCGAAAGCCGCACTTCAATCCCTGCACTGGCTATCCATCTAGGCATGGGCGGAAAATCCGTTCCGCTCGCGGATTTTGCGGATTTTCGGGAAATCCGCAATCCGCGAGATTTGCGAATTTCCTGCAAAATCCGCAAATCCGCGAGCAGCGGATTTTGCTCGCACTGCTCGCACTGTTCGCGTGAGTTCGCGCCCCGCGAATAAGTGCGAAATTGCAGAAATACGATCTAAGCAAAACTGAAAGTAACTACTTACCAGGTTCAAAAGTTCAGGCACATCATTAGTAGCCATTTCCTGTAGTGCTTCCTGAGGGGCCCCTCCAGAGTTCAGTTGCCAGTTGAAACTATTATGTGACCCTGCTCTGAACCTCAGAATAGTTACACATATGCCACAAAGGTCATGAATTACAGCTAAGGGAGACAAGCAGGAGCCAGGCTGGAAGTTAAAATCCATTAATCAGCCCCTAATTCATTATTGTCAGTTGGGGCAGGGCAGGTGTTGTAACTAATTTTGCAACAATGAAAGCACTTAGCAAGTGCAAAAGATCACTAATCAGGGCGCACTAAGGAAGCAGGTGCCAGCTAAAAAAATATTCTGTGACACATTAATCAGCCCCAAATTAATTCAGGTCACTTGAGGCAGGGAAGGTGTGCTTTGCTTTGCCGAAAATAATGTACACTGGACAACCAGAGGGTGTGGTGATGAAACAGAGGGTGGCATGGGTGGGCCAGAGGGTGGCATGAGTAGTCAGAGAGTGGCAGTGGTGACAGAGAGTGGCAGTGATGAAGAAGAGTGTCCCAAACAGGTTGGACACGTAGAAACAACAAGTTCGCAAAACTTGCGACCCGACAGGTAAGTTCGCAAATTGCGAAATTGTAAAAACCCTCGCGAACTGGCAGAAACACGGGCGAACACAAAAAAAAAAAAAAATCCGCAAATTCGCGGGAATTCGCGGATTTTGCGGATTGCGAGTTCGCAAATCCGCAAATTCGCGGATTGCCAATCCGCAAAATCCGCTCATGCCTATATCCATCAAGGGAAGGATTACATTTAAGACCATGTGCCTGGCGCATAAGTCCATCCATGGTGCTGGCCCGCCTATTCTGGATCACCTCTTTCGTCGCCACCAATCAGTGAGATCTTTGAGATCCAACCAGCGGAACTTGCTGGTAGTTCCCAGGATGAAGCTGGCCCGGATGGGTGGCCGTCGGCTTTCTGTGCATGCAGCTAAAGAATGGAACGCACTCCCAGATGTCATCAGGCATGAGTCAAACCACCTTGCTTTCAGGAAGCGCTTAAAGACACACCTTTTCCAATAGTGTCTTTATTTTCCTTTGTCTTACAGCGCTGGGATGCTCAAGAGTAGCCATGCGCTATAGAAGAAGGTATTCATTCATTCATTCATTCATTCAATTTGTATTTTCAAGGTCTCAGCCAGCTCCGTGGCATGGCATCCATCGCAGTTGGCGACTGCGATGGATGCCATGCCACGGAGCCGGCTGAGACCTTGAAAATACAAATTGGCGATAAGAACAGTTTACTTGGACTGACTTGTAGGACGAAATGCGTTAGCTATGGCTATGGTCTGCTTTTATTGAAGAAAAACTTGAGGAAATAAATAAAGAATACACTACAAACAACAATTCCACTGAAGATTCATCATTTGCATTGAACACGATGTGTCTACAATTGAAATGTTTATTGTTACATAGATTGTAATTATTGTGTAGCGTGCTGGACTAATTGATATATGCTCTCTATTTGGCACCGCTTCAACTGAATCCATTTATCATCCATACTACAGTCTGTTTGCTGTAATTAAACTGTTCCCACGCATCCAGCTAAGTACCAATTTAAGTAGCAGTCTTCAGTTTCAAATTCCTTCACATTTACAGAACGTTATACATTTTTTATTTTACATGTTGCTTCTTAATTACATTCATTGTATTAATCTGCTTACCGTATCTAATTTCATGGACACCCTGAGAAGTTGTGGACCCCCAGGGGTCCACAGACCATATTTGACCAGGGACTATCCTTTGCGTTTGAGCAGCCTTTGAAGTGATATATGCAAAAATGTGAGGTCCAGAGTTCCTGGAGACTGCTTTCTTTCCGGGGTGAAAAAATCCACGATAAAAAAACTTCAGAGTGTGCAATACGCAGCAGCAAGATTGGTACTTAAATTACCCAGAAGATCCTCGGCTACCACTGCGCTTCAGATCTTACACTGGCTGCCGCTACATAAGAGAATCTTATTTAAGATCTTGTTGACCTCTTTTAGAGCTTTAAATAAGACAGGTCCAAAGTATCTCGCAAGATGTTTTGCTCGCTATAACCCTTCAAGATGCCTGAGGTCGGCAGGCGGCAATCTAATTAACATCCCTAGATTCAATTATAAAACCAAGGGAGGTAAGACCCTTACCGTACTGGCCTCCAAGGCATGGAATGCCATGCCGAAAGACCTTAGACTTCTGGTTCAGGAGAATGCCTTCAGGAAACAATTAAAAACTTGGATCTACAGTTTGTCGGACGGTTTTGTAATGGCTGCCATTTAGGTTTTACTATTGTATTGTACACTGTTTCAGGGCCAAGATGCTCCTTTCTGAGCGACAGTTAGCGCTCTACAAATACCATATACAAATACAAATACAAATAAGTCACTGTAGTAAAGTGCTTCTTTTGATATGGTTAGTCCCCACATTTTTCTTGATGCCTAATGTGATTTCAAACTGTAAGTACACTGGGTCCCTGCTAACCAGGTTCCTAGTGCCGGATCTCTTTCCAAAACTGTACCATGACTGTTGCAACTTTAGCCACTGTTGTAATTCCCTAGTAAAAGATACCCCTGGTACCTATGACATGGGTATTGAAAAGTGTCTACTGGGGCTGCAGCATGAATTGTGCCACCCCAGGGACCCCTCACTAAGACCATGCAAACTGCCATTGCAGGCTGCCTGTCTTGGTGTAGGAAAATTCGAAAAGACTATATGGCACACAGCACTGTGCACCAGGCCCTCCTACACTGCATGTGATGTTGGTAAATCACCCCTTCTGCAAGCCTTACAGCCCTAAGGCAGGGTGCACTATATCCCATGTGAGGACAAGTTCCCTAGCTCCATGCTGGCTTCACTGTACCTAAGATTTTTTAAAACAAACATCTTGTTTTAATAAATCCTCTCTGATTCCAGTGTGGGATTTATTAATAAATGCACACAGGAGACCCTTTAGACGGTCCCCTGGACACCTACCAAGCACTGGTTTAGCCCCTAACAATTCATAGCCAACCTGACAACCCCAGACATGTTTCTGACCTCATGGAGTAAGAAACTGTGCTCTAAGAGGCCAGAAGGAAAGTCTGGTATGGGAATATTTGCTTCACACCTCCTCCAGGCAGGACTGGCCTTCCAGAGAGGGAAACCTCAAAGGTGTTGTTACCTTTGACGTTCACCCCAGGTATCCCCAGATAGTGGTAAATGCCAATCCTGCTATCCTGCTCCACAGGTGGGAACATTTGTTATATGAGGAGGATTATCCACATTAAGCCAGCACCACCCTTAAGGTGTGGCAAGGGATGTGAGCCCCTCTCCCAAAAATCCACCATCTTGAGATGGGGGAAAACAACCTATCAGGGCTAGGTAGCGCCCCTTCCCACAGGAAGGGGTTGCTTAGAGGGTGTATACACCGTAAAGGTAGGTAGCCCATTGGCTACTACCTGTCACTCCCTTTAACACCCCTAAATCTAGTATTTAGGTGGCATCACTAGACCTGGAATTTTATATTCGATGGACAAGAAGAAGAAAAGGACAAAAAAGACCTGCTGCCCGAGAATTGAAGTGAAGGTATTGCTCCTGAACACCACAGGCACCGGTCCCACTGAGTCTGGTTTGTTGGTGTGTTGCTCCCCTATACCTTTGACACAGCACCTGCTGCACCAAGAGAGGCACAACATCTCCAGGGGGTCATATCTGTCTCCCCACCAGGTTTGGAAACATCAGGATTTTAGAAATTTAGAAAAACAGACCAATTGAAAAAAATACAACTAGACTAAAGCACATTTTTAGATTTACTCATGTGGTCACCTAGCAACAAAGTGGTTCCAGCAAATGCAAAGTATTCTATCCTACCGCTGCCACCATTGTAGGAGCTGGCTCTCTATATAGTGTACTAAAATGAAGTACACTGTGCAGAGAGTCCAGTGGATCCCTTAGTGGTACACAAAGGTTAAAGTAGATAATACTCATGCTCTTTTTGTGGTAGTGGGGGTGAGCAGTTTGGCTTATCAGAGGGTAGTGCTAAGCATTTGTTGTACTCACAAAGGCAATAAATGAGACACAGACCTAAGAACAAATCCAAGACAAATTTATAAAAAATAATATTGATTTTCTTTGTTTGGTTGGATATGGCTCTCTTTGCGCAGGGGGTAGCTTCTGTCCCGGAGTTCAGCCACAAATTGCTACCTTGTTGGACTCTTTTGTGCCCTGCCATCCAGCGGGGCTGGGCTGCGAGCGCCGTGTTTGTTTGCTACCCCCTTTGGTAGGCCAACTCACCCACCCATGAGGCTTCCCAAAGTACGTGGTCCTACGCACCGCCCTTAGGCCAACTCCCCCAGCCGTGAGGCATCTCAAGTTGAGTGGTCTATTCCAGCACACAGCCCTCCGGTGTGCCTCCCTATCAACCATTGTCCTCTTAGCTCATCACCACGCCGCCAGGGAGGCTCAAGTCTTCCTCAGGCTCCTCCACGCTCAGCTCGCCTCTCTCTTATCTGCAACATGCTAGGCCCATGGCGCCCCACAAGTTGTCCCAGAACACTGGCATGCCTTCCTCTGACAGGTGCACTCCATCCTTTGTGTAGAATTCGGGGCGACCCGTGTGGATGAGCCCATGCCTGATAGTTTCAAATCCGTTGGTCCGGCAGAATTTGCTCGCCGTGAGGTTCAACTTTTTCCTTGAGTTCTAAACTGCTTTTTGTGATTCTGCCCCGCACCATTCGCATCTGCTGATCAGCTCCGACCAGATGATGGTGGTGCTCCCGAAGGCCCTGGCCGCTTCTGCGAGATCTCTCTGTATATCATGGAGGAGTGCTTTCCTCCCCCGTTGGGCCAAATCGTTCCCCCCAAATGGATGATCAGGATGTCCGGATGCGATGCCGCCTCTGCCAGTATGCCCACGAGCGTCGCTGGCAGCTGTCCCCATGTCATCCCTGATTGGCTGAACCACATTATGCAAGTGCCCACTGGTTGTCCTTCCCGTCCGTGTCCCCCTTGCCGCCACCATGACTGCATCCGTGTTATGAAAGAATGGCCCACCACCCACACCAGGCGTGGTCTCCTCCCTGTTGAGGCAAAGATAAAATTGTCAGACTGCTGCCTGCCTCCGGGGAAGGTGCCTCGTCCTCCCTCAGCATCCCCAGTGGTTCTATACCAAGTGTGGCCTCACGTAGGTTCGGTATGCCTGTGACCACCATCTCCCCAGTGCCTGTATCCCCACCTCGGTCATTTTGTGTTGTGCGGCTGTTGTGGCTGCCCCAATCCTGGATGAATGTGAACCAAAACCCATCGGTGGCAGCCCTGCTTTGCTGAGGGCGAGGCGCAAGATTACAGTGAACTGGAATTTGCTCAGATGTGTGCCGTCTCCGTGCTTGAACAGGGGCCCTTCGCTAGCATGCAGCACAGCGCACAGCAGTTCTGATCCTTGATGCATTGTAGCTTCAATAATACCCCTTTGCCAGTTTGTTCTGTCTTTGACCTTCTCAGTAATATCTCTATTTCCCTCATTCTGTGTGTCACATCACTGGCCTGTAAGCAGTGTTTGGCTGATACCACCCTTGCTGCTGCTACTACTTCACTGAGGCGGAAAGCCCCATAGAACGCAGTGGAAAATGCTGCCTTAAACAGTAGGTGCTCGAAGGTATCCTTTGTTACCTCCCACAGTGTTCCTAACAGCACGCCCAGCTTTGTGTAGTCTATTGGGTGCCTGTTATCCTTCCTTGTTCCCTCTGCCTGTTTCCAACCTTTCATTGCCGCCTTGATATAGTCCGAGGCCGCGGGGTCCTGCCCTGTCTCCAGCTGCACGTGATGTGCTACAGCAGACAGGTGGACTTGTGCCCATGACCTGGATTTCTAGCAGTTGTATGCTCACTGGATGAATCGCTCAACTGCCCTACGTGTGGCCCCTATATCGCCCAGGGTCAGAATGCCCCCTTCCCACATCACAGTCCCAAAAATACTTTTTATATCTCTTTACGGCGTCCGGGCGAGGGCTTGGTTGACCAGTTCTGGTAGGTCTATCCCACTAGTCCCCACAGATGTGCCGGGAAGGGGGTCATGTTCTGCTCCGCCCCAGGCGCCAGTTCCCTGAATCTGTCCATCCGCGCTCTTGAGAGGGCGTCTGCTACCTCGTTCTCCACCCCAGGTATGTGGCACACTCTCAGGTCTGTGTTCCCCTCCAACTGTAATTTAATCAGTCAGCGCAATAATCGCCGTGTGTCTGGGCACCTGGCTGATCCTCTGTTAATCACCTGCCCTACGCCCTTGTTATCTGACCATAGTGTCAGCTTTATGCTGTGTAATTCCTGCTTCCAAACTGTTAGCGCTACTATGATAGGGGATAGTTCTAGAAATGTGATATTGCTGGTTATGCCCTGCCTGCGCCATTTGCTCGGCCATTGGCCTGCGCACCATGTCCTGCCCAGTATTGCCCCAAACCCTGTGCTGCCGGCAGCATCTGTGAACAATGGAATCTGTTTGCTAGTGACCGATCCTTCCCTCCAGATCAACAACCCGTTGAAATCAGCCAGAAAAGTATCCCACATCAAAAGGTCGCGCTTGACTTCTGCCCCGAGTCTGACGTGGTGATGTTTGTGGGTATGTCCACAGGTTTATTGGGTTTGCTGTCTAGCGAACACCCTCCCCGCTGGTATAACCCTGGCTGCAAAATTGAGTTTATACTCTGGAGATCCCTCAGTGTTGCCTTCTCGCGCCCGCACAGTCACCTGATCTCGTCCTTGAAATCTTCCACCTTCTCTGCAGGGAGCCTAGACGTCCCTGCCACTGAGTCTAATTCTATCCCCAGGAAGAGATTTTTGTCTCTGGGCCCACCGTTTTCTCTGTTGACATCCCTAGTTCTTCTGCTAATTTCAAGAATGCTGCCAGGGTGTCGCCGCACTCGGTCGACGCCTCTGGGCCTGTGAAAAGGAAATCATCCAAGTAATGGAGTTTCCCACCCCGGGGGTGCTGGGCATGCAGAGCCCATTCTAGGAAGGTGCTGAAAATGTCAAAATAGGCACAGGATACTGAGCACCCCAGAGGCATGGCCTTATCAAAGTAGAGGTCTCCTTCCCACTGAAACCCTAACAGGTGGAAGCTTGAGGGGTGAACCGGGAGAAAGCAAAAGGCAGACTCAATGTCTGCTTACGCCATGAGGGCCCCATGGCCTGCCGCCCTGACATTGGTCGATAGCATCCTCAACCGTGGCGTAATCCACTGAGCAGGCTTCCGTACTGATCCCATCACTTACCAATGACATTTACCGAGCACACTGCTCGTACGGGGCTGCAATGGGCGCCGTGACTCGACGTCCCCAGCTGATTCCATCCACGAGGGGGTGAGAAAACCAGGGTGGGCACCCGGACGTCTCCTCCTTCCTCTGCAGCACGGTGGTCGCTCAGGAGGGATTGTTCTTCACCAGCAAGACTCCAATCCAAGTTGCCCCGAACAGGGGTTCGCCTCCTCGAACAAAAGTTCATCAGCGCCACTGCTGCTCCCCCACTCAACGAGGATTGGAGCTTACCTGGGGGAGCAGAGCTTATATCCCCCCAAGAGTTTTCCCGCCCTGGTGGTGGGTTCCCCCCATTGAGGGATTTGTAACCCGCTCTGGCCCCCATTGGCTGGGGGAACCAGCGCATTTCTGGCGGCCGCCGCGGGTCGCGCAGGTGATTTTCGCGCTTTTGGGCGTCTCCTTCTCCCAGCACAAACCAGTTTGCTCCAGGGCTCGGTGTTGATTATGGCGTCGAGGCCCCCTTTGGAGGTAGCCTCTGCAAGACACGTTGTATTGGTTGTCTCCCCTTTTTTGGTGTGACGATGCATCGTCCAAACTCGTTTGTAAAGATAACAGGTCTGTATTAGATGCAAAAGGCAAGATAGATACACTTTGCCAATGCAACTGTCAATCCTTATTTCATCCTCTGGTAGCAGATGCTTCTGGGACAGAAGCAGCATGCATATTGCTATTCCAAAACAGAATCAAGCCACGTTTGTCACAAGTGAACCCCAATCAATGAGATAAGTAAATCAATGAGATAAGTAAAAAGTAAATTGTTTCGGAAGAGAGCGCACGACGCGGCAAGCAAAATGGCCGCTCCCTCTTGAGCTCCGCGACTTTCGGCGGCGCTTCATGAAGAAGGATTCGTTCCTTGCCGGCATTTCACTTCCAAATCGGCGGATTCAGCAATCGGAAATGCCACTCCCCAGCATGGTATGCCTTTTGGGGTTTCTTATGCATTTTTTCATCTAAAAAACTGTGAAAATGCTCCTTGCTCGACAGCAGCTGCCATTTTGTTTTTTTTATCACTCGTTTTTGTTTCTCAAAATGACTTTTTCTCACTCCAGACCTTCCAGCTCCTTTATTGCTCATCTAATGCTGCATTTCTTGACTAATTCTTCCAAATGACTGATTTCATGTTGTTTCTTGGATCTATTATTGCCTCAGCACCACTCCTCTGAATGTGCGTCACTGGCATCTGTGGTATTTCCACCGGCCCTTACACCAGCGCTACCATTTTTTAAAAAATTTGCCATATTTTTTGGAGCTTAACTTCTTTTGTTTGCTTTCCATATGGCTGTTCTTGTTCTTTGAGTCAGCGTTTTACCTATGTGCACTGGTGATCCATTTTTCTCTCTACACTTATAATTGGTACTCTCAGAGTTGGCTATAATGGAGCACGCACACAATTCCAAAGCTTCTAATACTGCTTCTTCTACACGTAAGGACCCTACTTCTTCTGGTAAATGCCTTAAAAAGGATCCTCCCTTACCTTCTAAGTCTCCACTTCCTGTCACCTTAGAAGATATTATGGAGGAGCTACGCCTCATACGCCCTTTCATTGCTGATACCACCACTACCCTACATAGACTGGACGATAAGTGGTCCAACCTGGATAAGAGGGTATCTGATGTTGAACAGCAGGTCAGTGATGCCCAGGATGTTGTTGCTAAGGTGGCTTATCTTACAAAAGAAGTTGATATGCTCCAGAAAACCTCTGTGGATTTGGAAAATCACAATCTGCGCAATAATCTGCGCATTTATGGTATTCCGGAGAATTCAGAGGGGTCTGACATCATCCAATTTCTAAAGACTCAAGTCTTACCGATTACTGGCCTACCCAAGCATCTGGATGTTAATATTCAAAGAGCGCATCGTCTTGGACCGAAAAACTCTTCTGTATCTTTTAAACCTAGAGGCATCATCGCCTATTTTCTTCTCTACTCTGACCTTATGACTATTCTTCACTCTGCCAAGCAGCACAAGCAGTTACTACATTCTGGACACAAGCTTTTTCTCACTCAGGATCTTTCTAAACTGAAGCAAGGAGTTTCTGGACTTACGACCTACTCTACGATCCATGAATGCCAGATACGGCCTCATTCACACCTGCTTTTTCAAAGTGACCTATAAAGAAAGAACTTTCAGCTTCGACGATCCAGCGGACCTTCGGAAGTTCATCAACTCTCATAAAGAGGATTCCATGGAGCACAGTAGTTCTTAAAGTTTCTGTGCTTTTGCTTGTTGTTTTATAACTTATTGTTATATTTTTTTTCCTTTCTTTTTTTCCTCATGGTAATGTGTTCTTGTTCTTCTCACATTGTTTTTTAGGTCTCCTCTCCAATGTCTTAGTTTTATCTTCCCCTCGTTGTGCAGTTCCGTTGTCTTTTCTATTCATCCTATTACGCTGCCTTCCTTCCCCAATTGTTTGGTAAGTCTCCTTCATTTGTTTTATATTGTCTTGTTTGGTCTCCTCATCCAAATGTATTTTTTCTTCCCTTCTTGTACCCAATGTTTGGCCATTCATTTGACGCTCTATTTTGCTGTGCGGTTGGTTGTCCTTTGCTGCTCCCGCTCTCACCTTATTGTCCTTAGTGCTTTCGACCTGCATGGCTAAAGCCATTTGACTTTTCGCCATTTTTGTTTCTCTATTTTCTCTCAGGGGAGTTTTGATCTCCCATTCCTCTCTTTCTTCTTCTTTCTTTTTTCTCCCTCTCTATCCTTCCTCATGGCATTTCTCATTCATTTCTGCTCTCCTTTTTCTATTTCCCTTTGTCACCCATACTCACATTCTGCTTAATTCTTTCAATTTTTTTTCACAATTCATGTATTCTCTTTTTCTATATTGTGGTAGTGGTGTATTATATCTTCTGGCTCATCTCTCTCATTTTTACAGTCTTTCCTTCCTTTACCAAAATGTATATCTTTTGCTTATTTCTATTCAGCTCTCTTCACTTTTTCTATCTTTAAGCATAGCTTTCTATCTTCTTCTCAAATGAATGGTCTTCGTATAATATCTAGGAATGTTAAAAGTCTTAGTTCTTAGGCCCACCTGTCATGATAAGAGGCTATCTTTCTCTACTATCCAATAATTTATTTATTCAGTAATCAGTGTTTTAAATTCATAATCCCTTATTTCCCTTGCGCACTCACACAGGCGAAGTCTTCCTCGCATTAAACCCTTCCTCTCAGCGCTACCGAGCACTATTAGAGGAATATACCTTGGCAACGCTTGCGCACCTTCCCCGCGTCGCCAAGGCTCCTTTCTCTGCTTTTCCAAGTGTCTTGGTAACAGCTGATCGCGCTCGAACACATTATCAGGGGCTCATCGCGCAGATCGGCTGTTTACCCCCTTTGGCAGATTTTAACTCAACGCCCATTTTATAAAAAGAGGTTTAACCCTCTATATTTTCCTGCTGCTCACTCTACAGTGTTTTGTATTACAGAGTATTTCTTGTCCTACTGGACCCTCTCCATATAGCCCTCCCCTTTTTTCAACCCCCCTTTTCTCATTACCTACCCTCATTTAACAAAATAAAAAAGGGTTATATCTGATATATTGAAAATTCAAAAAAAATAAAAAAATAAAAAAGGATAAAAAAAGAAAAGAAAAGGGAATATTCATTACAGTTTGTGTGACGCAGATCAGGCTAGCGCCGCTGAATCTGGTTTTAATAACGAGGCAATTAAAAATCTAATTCCTAAGGAAATGAGAGCCTGCATGTTCTCAACACTTTCCCAGGTAATGGCTTCAAACAGATCATTCCCTTCTGAAGAGGATGACCGCCCCCGAATTTGACCCAACAGAAGAGAACGGTCTCACTGAAACAAGGAGTAAGAAATCAGTCCAGCCCGAACTGCCCAGCCATGTCTTCCCTGGACCGGAAACAAGCTTCCGAGGACCGGTTTCTGGCATTCCAGCTGTATTCAGCCCGGCTTGCTTGAATCCAGTGGCAAAGTGAGCAAGTGACTCACGTCTGAGCATACCCTGCCACACTTATGGCGGCCAAAAGCGGTACAAAAGGAGGTGGTGATGGACGAAGCATCTGAATCAATCAAACACTCACACCCGGTCCTCGGAAGCTTGTTTCCAGTCCAGGGAAGACATGGCTTGGCAATTCGGGCTGGACTGTTCCCATGAGGCACAGGGTCAGACTGATTTGCTTATGGCCATGTCTGAACTGGGGTGGCTTGGTGAGCAAAATAACGATGGATTAAACCCAGATCTGTGACTGGGGGTGAATGTTTTGCCATTGTGCAACATTCCGTCTATCATCTTGTTTGTTTTTCTGTTCACCCTATGTGGGAAGGGTATGCCCAGACGTGGGTCCCGTGCTCCCTAGGCCACTGGAGTCAAGATATCCTGGCTGAAGACGGCTGATAGCCAGAAACCGGTCCTAGGATGCTTGATTCCGGTCCAGGGTAGACATGGCTTGGCATCTGCTTTGAACTAAAAATGGGAATGCCTATGGTGCCAATAACAAATTAATAGCACCTGATCTTTATTTTATTTAACTATGCTGTAATTTTCTTTTAACCTACCTAACTTGTAATTAAAAAAAAATATTGACAAAGACTGTCCTAATAACATTGTGGTACCTACGTTAACTGTTCAGCTTGCCAGGAATGAAAACTTGGGCAATGAATGGCAACAAAATGATTTTAATCTAACAAGCCAATACATACTTAGGCATCTTAAACTAAAACTGCTATAATGTGGGCTATGAACATTGTTCGACCTGATATCCTTGGTGTCGTTCCCCTCATGTTTTGCCTGCTGAGCGACCACCAGTTTTGCTCACTTTATTTTTGCTGGCTTTATGATTGTGGGCACTTTACACTGCTTACCAGTTCTAGAGTGCACATGCTCTGTACTCTAAACATGGTAAGATTGGCTTAACCACAATTGGCTCATTTAACTTACTTGTGAGTCCCTAGTAAAGTGCACTGTATGTGTCCAGGGCTATAAATTAAATGCTACTAGCAGGCCTGCAGCACTGACTGCGCTGCCTACTTCAGTAGCCCTTTAAACATATCTCAGGCCTGCCATTGCAGAGCCTGTGTCTGCAGTTTTAAACTGTCATTTTGACCTGGCAAGTTAACCCTCGAAGGTAGGTTCTAGGGCATGGTGCAGTGTATTTAAAAAGTTGGACATGCACCTTTAAGTTTTACATACACTGGTAGTGAAAAACTCCTGAATTTGTTTTTCACTACTGCAGGACCTATCCCTCCTATAGGTTAACACTTGGACTGCCTTATAAAATTTTATAAGTGTAGCTTTCCTTTGGGGCAAGATAGAAAAATCAAATTTGGTGTCTCTAGACTCGCAATTTTAAAACAGAAATTATGTTGAAGTTGGTTTTTAAATTGCAATTCTGAAAAAGCCACTTTTAGGGAGTCAAAGAGACACAACTGGATCAAGCACAACCAAAAAGATTCATTCTGACTGCGGGGAGTTTATCACACGAAGGCTCTCTGCTTTTGGCTCGTTTGTAGGTTGTTTTTTAGCCAGTGTGGCCCCCCTCTCTGGCTCTAAATCTTGGGGAATCCGAAGTACCATATTCATCTCCCATGCAGCTGCGCTCACCCATTGCTGACCTCTCAGGCCTCAGCCTTTGGCTCTTTTGCTTCTGGACCTACAACAGCATTTTTGGGAGTGTCCGCAGGGATGATCTCCAACCCCGCCTCACTGATTCCTTCCTTCACCCTCTCTGGAATCCTCTTGCAATAGCAGTGAGTAACGGCTTTCCTGTCGTGTGTAAGGCTGCTGCTGCTCTTTGCCAGTGGAGGAGGGGTCGCCACGCCCTGCTTCCATGCAGATGGCTTGCAGGTAGAACTTGGGATCAGGTCGGCACAGCACGCCAATCCACTCACCTCACAGGGGGGCACACAGCCACGCCCTCAACTCCACGTCAGCCGGAGCCATCAGGGCCGGACTGGGAACCAGAACCGGCCCTGGCAAAGTGCTCGGCCGGCCCCCCTCCACCCCCCCTCCAGGGGGAGAGGGGAGGGGGAAGAGGTGTGACCGTGCTCTGTGACAGGGCCGGTTTTCGGCCGTTTTTGTTACAGGGCCGTTTATGCAGCATAACGGACCTGTAACAAAAACGGCCCCCAGAGGCCCAAAATCGGCCCCCAACCATGCGGCCCACCGGGGGATTGCCCGGTTCCCTCAACGGCCAGCCCGGGCCTGGGAGCCATCCACAAATGGGGGTGACCCTGCTGCTGCATGCCTCACGAGACATGCGCACCATCCAACTCCTCACTCTGGAGCTCGCAGTTTTTTTGTGTTTTTGTCCTCCAGTTGATGGGTGTAGTGACCTGCTGGTCACTGTTCTAGTTTTTCGGTGGCTAGCCACTCCCCGAGGACTGGCTTACACCCCACCCCACATCCATCCAACACAGGTGTCAAAGGACATGTGACTCTGGCATTAAAAGGGTTGGGCGCACATGCCCTAGGCCAGTTCTCACACTACCTAACCATGTCTGTGTTCCTATTTATGCATGGGGGCATAGGGCCCCACAATATTACATTGGCGATGAGCGGGCCCTGCCAGCATGTGCAGCCACCTTGTTCGGTGGTTGAGGGGGGAGAGTGCTGCCCATGTCAAGGGCACCCCTTGGGAGCAGGTGCAGGATGCACCTAATGGCCAGCAGGAAATGTGAAGTGCCCTGGCAGAGAAGGAGGTGATCGGGAGCCCACCCCACACATGAAGTGCCCACAAGCGTATGGGGGCACCCAACAGAAGGATCATGTGGTGAGTCTAGGAGCCGGTGGCATGCCCCTACCACCATCCTGTTGAGGCCCAACGGAAGGGAGGAGCAGGTGCCCACCCCGCATGAATGCCCAGTTGTCAGGCATATCGAGTGCCCCAGTGACGGAAGAGGAGCGATGTGTAGGGGTTCAGTCTGCTGAGAAGCCGGTCTCCACCACAGATCAGCTATCGGGCAGAAGGTGAGCCTGTGAGGTGGCATTGGTGATGGGAGGCTGTGGCGCAACATCCACAAAGAGAGCCTGATGGGGGAAAGAAGAGAGAGTAGTAGCTCCCCCTTCTCCCCACCTCCGTAAAGAGGAACTTTACCTCGTAGACTAGCTTCAGGTCCCGGCGAGGGTTTCCCAGAAAGACGAGGTGGAGCACCAGAGTCTCCATTTGACACTCCAGCCGCCCCCCCCCCCCCCGGGTGCAGCTCGTGAGGTGAGAGGCTGCTGCAGAGGAGTGAAACAAAGAAGGGACAGAGTGTGGTTCGTGTCTGCTGGAAAAGGGGAGGCAAATGAGCGAGTAGTGCCCACCCAGGGACACAGCTTATGCCTGTTATGCCCTTCTACGCAGCCCAGAGAAGGCACATACTGAAGTATTGAGTCAGGAGCGACCGCCAGATGAATGCAGCAGTGAAGCGAGGTCTGCCCTGTGGGTAAAGCTGCTGAGTCCGATCCTGGCACCGAAGATGGGAATGCATCCCAATCTGCATTCATTGAAGCGGACTGGAGGAACGGTGCATCTCCCCTCTCAGCAGGTAAACTTAGCACTAGAGACCCATAGAGTGAGACATTAAAGACGAGGGAGGTGGAGCCGATACACTACATGAGACACCGAGGAAGCCTGTGAATCTCACCCCTCCCCGCCTGCATTGTGAAAAAAAAAGAGACAGTGAAGCGCCTACCTTGGTGAGAGCGGCTGTGGCCCTCAATGCATAAAGTGACCCATGGCATCAAGGGAGCTGCCAAGGTCACGAGCCATCCATGCCAAAGAGTGGGGCAGGCCGCCTCAGCCTGAAATGAAGAGGGGGCAGCCCGGGTCGGACACAGTTATCGGCCGGTGAAGGTGAGACCGGCACAGGAAGGAGTGGAGAGCAAGGAGGCCCACAGCAAGTAGGAAGCTACTGGGGCCTAGAAATAAAGCAACACTACCACCTACTGGCCTAATGGTGTCATCGCGCCCAAGGTCGGTGCATTAAGGGACAATAGCAGTTTGATGAAGATTGCTACCGTCAAAATGCCAAGAGTTGCAAGTGACGGCGTGCCGATGTGATAGAAATGGGTAACACAATGACACTACAGTAAAGCCTGCAAGGACGGGGGGCGTGGCTAGCGCCCAACTGAGATGGCGGATTGTCTGTGACGCTCCGGGAACCGCAGAGATGAATTTGGCCCGACGGTGAGAATTCGCCTAGGCTTCATCTAAAAAACGAGGGAAGATACACCGGAAGTGCCCGGCTTCATGTTGCTTGGCACGCTGCTGTAGGCGCGACGGTGAAATACTCTCTTTGGCATCTGCACCGGTGACAGAGCACTCCTGAGACTGCGCCCGGCATTTTATGCCTCGTCGCGAAACGGAGCACAATTATGGCATAAGGAAGCTCCTTTGGCATTTTCGTCACAGCGCTGGGTAAACACTGTCGTATGAGTACCCTCTCTGCTTTCCCGAATCTATTCTTTAATTCTGGCATATTTTCATTCAACAAATGTGATGCAGTAGTTTTTTTCAAGATATGTCCGCCATTTTGGATATCTGAGGAATGCATTAAACAAGGAGTGCTGACTGACTCTTTGCATATTTTTGTATCTTGTGACTGAAAAATACTCCTGCAGTTTCCTTAATTAATTTCTGGCTGCTTTCACTTGCTCCTTCAACTGGTACAATATAAACTGAGTTTTCTACAGGAATGCTGCGTATTGTGACCTCAACATTTTATCACATTAAGAGTCATCTATCCCACAGTATATATTATGTATGAACAATGTCATTTTATTTGAATGGTTTGAGCTCTCTTTCCTAGCAATTTCTATTGATGTATAAAAGTGTGACCTTTTAGGATATCTTTCTTTGTTTTTTTTCTTTGTTTCTTGAAGATACATTTTAAGGCGTGTTTATCATTCCTTTCACAATGGTCTATCGCCTCTTTATTTACATATTCATAATACCACGCTCATGCAGGATTTTTAACCTGTCTGCTTGTTTTTCTGTTATATTGTGGAGATCAATATTTAAACTTTTTATTTCACAGGGGTATTGTTATTGATTTTTCACAGTAGCTTTTCGCTCCTTCATGAGAAAACACTTTAAAGAGACAATTCAACCTAAATCTACATTTCTCCTTCCGACTAGTTCACGCTACCAGTGTTTAGTTATGGATGATCCAGTTAATTCATCGCCAAAAACGATGTCATCTGCAGGGACAAATGCAGCTTCTGGTGGTACTAAAGCTTCATCTAAAAGATTGAAGAAGGATCTTCCTTCTCCTCCTAATTCTCTTCAGTTACCATGGACTTATTGCTAGAGGAAATCGGGGCTTTAAGCCCATTTGTTGAGGAAACTACTTCTACACTCCAAGAGACTACTTCCACACTCCAAGAATGATCTAATGAGTGGTCTTGTATAGAAAATCGAGTCACTCCTCTAGAACAGAATGTTGAATCTTTGACTGCTTCTTCTTCTAAGATTGAGACCTTATGCTCTCAGGTATCTCTCCTACACAAACAAGTGGAGAATTTAGAAAACAGAAACAGACGTAATAATCTCCGTATTTATGGTCTGCCGGAGGGGACAGAAGGGTCCGACTCAATCGCTTTCTTCAAGCTTCTCAAGCTTCAGGAAAGCACCAATTTAAATATTCAAAGAGCTCATCGATTGGGATCCTTGTCACACTTGGCATCTGCGGCTTCAAGAAGTAAACCAAGAGGAGTGATACTATACTTCCTTGAATATACTGATCTATTGAAAGTTCTCTCTGCTGCCAGAGCTTTGAATAAAATCACTTGGTCAGGGAATATGTTATTCTTCACCCAGGATTACGCTAAATCAACTGCAGATCGCTGTAAGGAATTCTTGGCAATGAGATCCCAAGTGCGCTCGATGGGAGCGAGATTTTGTCTCTTTCATCCGTGCCTATTAAAAGTAACTATCAGCAATAAAACTACTACCTACAAGGATCCATTAAAGCTTAAAAGCTTCCTCTACTCTTTTCCGACTGAATCAATGGATACCTCTTCATCATCACACCTGACATAGTGTATTGTGACTCTGTTTTGCCTCTCCTTTTTTGCACAAGTTTCAATTTCCTTATGGTATAGTCGCAAGTTTACCCATGATGTCTCTCCTGAGATAGGTTTCATTGTGTTGTTGTTTCAAGTTTACCATTATTATGTATTTCCTTATTTCCCAGTTTCTGACTCATATCAATTTCATTTTCATCCTTCTTTTTATTGTTTTTATCTTATGCTTAACCTCTTTTTTCCTTTACAGGTTCACAGGTTCACCCTTCATGTCTTCCTTCTCTCCTCATGTTTTGCTACACTCCGTTGGTACCGTTTTCCTTTCCTGCCCTCCCTCGTGAGTTTCGGACACGTCATTGTTCCGTGTGGCCTTCCACCCTCCCACCCCTAGTATGGTCTGGAATTTTTGTAATTTTCTCTCCTTATTTCCTCTTCTTAGTTTTTGTACTGTTATCCTTCTTTTTTCTTCCTTTTCTACTCTTTTTTTTCTTTCATATTACTTACCTTCACTTTTATTCTCTCTTTTTTCTACTACTTTTCTTTTCTTTCTCTCTTTTTCTCGTTGCTATATCTGCCCATGCATCCATTTCATTTTCTCTCTCCATTCTTCTTCAGGGATCATTTTTCAACCTCTTTCTTTTCTCTTCTTGCTAATACTTTTTTACTTCTTTTTTTCACTTCCTATTCAGTTGGTTGGATGTTCATTATATTCTAATCGGTTTAAGATGTTTTACTCATTGGAATTTTTTATATTGTTGTAACTTTTTTCTATGCCCTTAAAAATTGTTTCGTGGAATGTCAGAGGTTTACATTCGCCCATTAAGCGCCAGAGGGTTTTGACTAAATTGGACACAGATATCGCATGCATACAAGAATCTTATTTATCAGATGAGGAATCTGCTAAATTAAAGAGAGGGTGGGTGGGAGAGGTTCTCTTCTCCTCGGGTGATGGTAAACGTAATGGAGTTGTTATTCTTTTTCGCAAATCCCTGTCTAATAAAATATTATCACATTGTCATGATCAAATAGGTAGATGGGTGTTTGTTAATTTTATGTTAGATAATATTCCAGTTTCTCTATTGAATATTTATGCTTCTACAATTGGTGACCCTTCCTTTCGGACCTCTCTATCCCAAAAAATCACACATTGTTATGACGATAATTTTATTCTTACAGGTGACTGTAATGATACCTTTGACCCCTTTTTAGATCGAAACTCCTTGAGCCCCTTTATACCCCACAGGTCTCATGAATCATTCGTACAAACCATAAAGCAACACAAACTTATTGATGCCTGAAGACTTTGTAATCCCATGTTAAGGGAATATTCCTTTTATTCACCAGTACATCACACTCAGTCCCGCTTGGATTACATTTTTGTTTCTCATAACATTTCTCAATCATTGGTTAGGTCGGATATTGGCTCCATTTTGATTTCCGATCACGCTCCTGTTGCCATACACCTTGATGTTTTGCATAAACCTATTTCTCCTCGTAAATGGCGTTTTAATAAGGCTCTCCTTTTGGACCCTGTCTTTTCTTCCTCTTTCACTTCCTTTTTTAAAGAATATTTCACTCTTAATCAAACGGATGATTTGTCCTACCATACAATTTGGGACGTATTTAAAGCCTCAGCCAGAGACTTTATTATTAGTTTTGTTTACAATAAACGTAAATAAGCGCGCCAAAAAACCAATGCTCTTCTTACCAAAATTAAAAAACTGAAACACTCCTATTACTCCAGTCGAGCGCGAAATTATATGGCGGTCAACATAAAGCTGGGAAATTATTGGCCAACTATTTAAAAACCAAACAAAATAAAATTACTATAGAATCGGTTTTTGGCTCTGATAATTCATTACAATTTAAAGATGATGATATTTTTAATGAATTTCTTCAATTTTACAAAACATTGTATACATCTAAAACCTTATCATCTCTCACTTCCTTTCTAAAATTCACTTTCCACCTGAATCACATCCGGATCCCTCCTCTTTAGAACTTGATATTACCCAGAAAGAACTTCATGCTGCTCTTAAAATTCTGAAAAAAGATAAAGCTCTGGGACGGGAAGGTTTTAATGTAGAATGTTTTTATTCATTTTGCTCCTTATTGATTCCCAAATTGCATACCCTTATTCTTTCCTTTTTACAATCTGGAGGATCTACTGTTTTTTTTTCTGATGCCCTTATTTGTCTCATTTCCAAGGATGGCAAGTATTCTCAACATTGCAAAAATTACAGACCTATCTCTCTGGTTAACATAGATTAAAAGATTTTCTCAAAGGCTTTGGCGCTGCGACTAGAATCTCAGTTACCCGAGCTGTTAGGTAACTTCGTTAAAGGTTGACTTATTACAGACAACACTCGTTTATTTTTTGATATTCTTTTCAAAGCTTCACATATACTTCACCCTTTGGCTGCCATCACCTTGCTTCAGAAAAAGCATTCGATAGAGTTGAATGGCCTTATCTCTTTCATACACTTAAATGGTTTGGCTTTGGGCCCAAAATTATTGCTTTAATATCTATCCTGTACTCCAACCAGAGGGCCGCTGTCACTGCGAATGGGAGTATCTCTTCTTATTTTAATCTCGCACGGGGAGTTAGGCAAGGTTGTCCTCTTTCCCCATTTCTTTTTAATATTGCTTTGGAGCCTTTCTTACTTAGAATTCAACAAAACGCAGAAATTCATGGCTTCACCTTCCAGAACTCCAAAATTAAAATGGCAGCTTACGCTGATGACGTTCTTTTATTTCTATCAAATCCTCAAACTTCCTTACCTGCTTTTCTGGATGAGGTGGAATCATTTGCATTGATATCTGGCTACAAGTTAAATAAAGATAAATGTGAAATTTTACCCCTGCCGAAGTGTACTTTTAGTGCTGATTTTACTGCCTCAGGGTTTTCAGAGAGTCCCCAATCCATAAAATATTTAGGTATACATTTTAACCCTTCTACTGCAGGAACAGTGTATTGATAGATTATCCTCCTTGACAGCAAAGTGGCACCCTTTGTATTTATCCTGGTTGGGTTGTTTGGATACCATTAAAATGATGCTTACCCCCATAGTCTTATACACAATCTCTAACATCCCGTTACCAATTCCCCTCAAATACTTAAAAAAATAATTCTATTTTATCTGCTTTTCTATGGGGAAACAAGAAGTTACTTATGTCTATTCGCAAACTGACTCGTCCTAAATCAGATGTGGGGACAAACTTTCCTGACTTTCCTCTCTACCATAAATCTTTTATACTAGCCCAATCCTCACGTTGGCTTTCATATCCTTCTACAAGTTGTCCTCTCAGGACAAAACTCGAACGGTCTTTTATTTCCCTTTTTTCCTTTCACGAATACTTATCCTTCACACGCAGGTCGCAATTTGTTTTTACTCCTATCCTTAAGCATACCTCGAAAATGATTCCTGCTCCTTCTCTTATATCTTTTCTTGACTTTCCCATCTGGCATAATACACACATTTTATTAAATAATAAACCTTTCTTTAGGAAATCTTGGCATTGTCGAAGGATAATATGTGTTCATCAATTATATTGTCAGAATTTAATGATGCCCTTTACACAGGCGAGTGTTGCTTTAGGTCTCCCTTCCTCCTTTCGCACCAAATATTCCCTTTTAGCACAGGATATTCAATCTGCCCACATGCATTATACAACGTCCCCTTCAGATGCATTTCCTGCTCTCACTCATGTGATCAAATCTACGCACTTTGTTACTTCGTGGTTCTATAGCTTCTAACATTTAAATGTTTTCACACTCCCCACCTATTCCACGAGACAAAACTAAAATAGAACTATCCTGGGAGAAAGTTCTGGTTATTTCCTTGACTGTGCACTTTTGGAATAAAATATGGCTTAAGCTTAAGAAGTTGTCTAGAGCTGCAAACATGACACCAACTCTCTTTTTTATATATAACAGACTCCTACTCACTCCCTCCACCCTTAATGCATATTGCTCCGACACTTCACATGCATGTTAGTCTTGCTCGTTACCACATTCTGATTTTGCTTCATATGCTGTTTACATGCAAATTTGATGGAGATTTTTGGGAGAAGGTTTGGTCACAGGTCAATTCGATTTTTCACTCCAAACACTCCTTCTCTATCCTACGTATCTTTTTGGGTAACTTATCTCCTATTTGGGAGCACAATCACATAAACATAAGAATCATTGATCTATTGTTACCAATAGCCTTGCAACAAATCACTATTAATTGGAAAGATTTCACCAAACTTTCATATCAAGCTTGGTGGTATGCTGTCTGTTATAATTATAGATTTTGTTTATGCACAACACTTAGCACCCAAACGTTTAGATTTGTGGGAACCGGTTATACTTTTCATAGACACTAGAGCCAGGCGCCTCTCCTCTTCTACTCCTCTGCAGCAAGAAATAGCTAAACCTCCCTGACTTCCTCTTTGTTATTATATTGCTTTCTTTATATTTCTCATACATTGTAATCTTTACCAACTTTGTAATATTTTCTTTCCCATTTTTGATGTGATTCCTGATAAAGTTGTCTCACTGTTTAGATAATATCAGACTACTTTTTTATTCCTTGTATGCTTTTCAATCCAACTGATATATTATGTATACTCTTATTATTTTTATTGTTTTTACACTATTGTATATCATTGTATTCTTTTATCTTAATAAAAATCTTTTTGAACTGAAAAAAAAGTCTGCAAAGACATACACAGACTGCACCAGGAGAGGCAGCTCCATGTTTTCTTTTTAGAAGTAAGAAAAAAAACACAACAGTGAAAGGGAAAGGCACAGAAACACAGAACCAGCTGTGGCAGGTCAACGTGGTGAAAAAATAAGGGCAACAGCATGCAGAGAAGTGCCAGACACCCCCCTGCCCCAAGACTGTCATGTGTGGGGTGAAGAAAGGACTACTGCCTCAGTCAGCAAGTGAGCACTGAAGATGGTGTAGGCGGAAAGGCTGCATGAGCCTGAGAAGGAGAGATGGGCTGATGACTAGTGGCCACAGGTGGTCACAGCCGCAAGAAGTACACTGGAAGTTTTGCAACCAGGAGAGAAGGCAGCAAGTCCCTGAACTGCAGAGGAAAAGGAGCTGCATGCGAACCCAGTGGCGAAAGGACGCCACCACAAGTGGATGAGGAAGGAGCGCAAGGAGAACAGTTGCACCAAAGATGTACCCCAGTCATGGACGTTACAGACTGGAGCGCAAGAGTCAGCGCCCTGCAAGGAAGAGGGCCCAGGTGGTCACACGGCGTGACTCATCCTGTGAAGCCGGCCCGAGAGGCGGCTGCAATGACAAAGCCACGTTTGTGTGGTATTGAGATTCCTGGCGCGCGCCCTCAAGAGACATGACCTGCAAGAGGTCAGAGGTAGATGACCTGCAAGAGGTCGGCTAAACAGTGACCTGAGAAAAGGTCGCTGAAGCAGTGACCAGAGAAGAGGTCAGAGTGACGATGACCCAGAAGAGGTCAGAGAAGAAAGACCTGGAACAAAAGAATGAAGACCGAGAATGAGAATTGACAAGAAGGTTGCGATGATAGTTCTGGTCACCGACGGAAGACAATGCACTGTCCTAGGGGTAGGACAGGACCAGGCATGGTCAGTAAAGATGAGCAAGAAGATGGAAGTAGACCACGTCGCAAAGTGAAAGAATAAGAAGGAGGAAATTGTGTGGCATGACGCCACCGCGAAGAAATCTCAAGAAGAAGAGAGGAGTGTGTGATCCGCCAACTCTCACACCGGAAGGCAAAGGTGACAAGTGCAAGAACATCTGACATGGAGCACAGTACCTGGAGAACATTGGTGGCACTTGTAGAGAAACTATCTATCCATGAGTCTTTTTTTTTTTCCTCATTCTACAATAGAGTGTATCTGAAATTGTCGGGGACCTGCTTCTCCGCTGTCCGGACCTTCACCACCCCTGATGCAGGGGAGTCTCACTATGTGTACTTGCAAAGTCGGGTCCCCTTACATTCATGACACTTTCAATACTTTTATTTCGAAGTGGGGGAGCTGACCACCTTGGCCACTCTCACAAGCATCATGCTTGTGTACATATTGCCATTGCATAATCATTGGAAATGAATAGGGCTTAGCATGACGGTATGTTCAATATCCCAATTAGTTCGCAAACTGTGAGTCCTCCCAGATCTCCCAATAGTTATATTTCCTACTGGGTTTCCCTTTCCTATCCCACTTATTTACTCTATTTATGGAAGCCACCCATTCTAAGCGAGTAGGGGAAACTGGTCTTATCCACTTAATGCAGAGTTCCCTTCGCGCAAGCAGAATCAACATAAACAACAAGTTCTCTTCTTTCCTTGTTAAGGGTGTTACTCCCTCTTGCCGGCAGACCCCAAAAATAACAAGATCCATACTTACTATGAGTGGTCTTCTCAGTACAGCTTCTAGGATTTTACTCACTTCCTGCCAGAAACCACCGAGCTGGGGGCACTGCCAGAACATGTGCACATCGTCCGCCCTTGGTAGGCCACATTTGGGACAGGATTTTGTGTTACTGCCACTGAATTTGGATAGACGCTTTGGCGTCCAGTATGCTCTGTGGGAAGTAAATAGGTGGTTTCGCCTTAGAGTAGCAGATTTCACAATGGACCAACATTTGCTCATAGATACTTGCCACAAATGTTGAAGGTCCAACGATGGTAGATCTTTTCCCCAGGTATTCTCCGGAATCGACAAGTCCTCTTCCTTGGCTCCAATCAGTGCCCAATACCATAATGCAATTTCTTTTCTCTTTGGGGAATTCTGCAACATTGAAGCTTCTAGGATTTTATTTCCACTGCACTTCTCCTTCAGAGTTTTTGCCCAACCAGAAAGTTGATAAAACTTGAATTTTGAGAGGGATGCATTTGTGCGTGTACATAGAGACTCCCAATCTATTAGAGTGTTCTTAACCAGTACTTGGCCCCATACTTCATAACCTGATGATTTTAGTGGTTTTGCCAAACTGTCTTTAAGGCACTCCGGAGTTCCTGGAGAGTCCCATATAGGTGCAAACTCACTATAATAAGGAATATCCAGAGTACTCCTGATCCGATACCACAGTTTCGCAGCTGATTCCAAAGTCTCTATCCATGAGTCTTAGCAATACCTGGTGATTGCAGAGGCGAGCAGGCTGGACCATTCTGACATCCACCTTGGCGGTCACACGGGAGACTGGACGGTGAGACTGCTCTGACGTTCTGAAGAATAGGATCCGACCACTCCACACCAGACCGTTACGACCCAGGGGCAAAGGCCTCGGGGATGACAGTGAGTGCAGGTCCCACCATGAGAGATGAGTCTACAGCCTCCCTTCCACAAGTCCCAGGAAGATGAAGATCATGTGATAAGTGGCAGGAGTAAACAACAATCCTTCAGATGGAGCTAAGAACTTGAAGGTGGGACTCGTAGCGCTTCCTCCACACACCTCGAGGGTGGCGTTGGAGCGACTCAGCGAAGTGCACCCAGTGCAGTGGAGCCTGTTGAAGAGGGCCTCCGGGACATTCCATGAGAGGGGAACACCTGCAAGAGGGGTATCCTGGGGAGAGGGATGTTTTGCAACTACTCCACCATTCTGTAGAGAAGCATTGAGCACTTGTGTGGATGCCACAACAGCCAGGCCTGATGAGTGATTCACAGCCACTCCACCTGCACCTGCACCGTCACAAAGAACTGGACATAGAAAGAAATTGGTGTCAACTTCCATGCCTGGAGTCTAAGGAGTACTGGACCCGCAGGGCAACACTGAACTGTGCCAGGCAGAACTGGTGATCCTGGCTGCAGTTGTACCATCGTCTTGTTTCTGCCAGCAGCTGAACAGACTCAGTGGAAGTTCCCATTTATTGTTTTATTCTCTCCCACAGGTTGAATTCTATTGTTTCATTTTGAGTAAAATTTGGGATGGATGTAGTGACCTGCTGGTCACTGTTCTAGTTGTTCTGTTGCCAGCCACTCCCCAAAGTCTGGCTCACACCACACCCCACACTCATCCAACACAGGCGTCACAGGACATGTGACCCTGGCAATAAAAGGGTCCTGGCACATGTACCCTGGGCCAGTTCTACACACTACCTAAGCGTTCCTATTTATGCATGGGGGCCTAGGGCCCCACAATATTACAATCGGCAGGCACCAGCAGCCACACCACGCAAAGGTGCATGGCCCCCTCGTCACCAATGTGGTGACCCAAACAGCAGGATGCCAAGGCCTCTAAGGTACGGCACTGGAATGCACGCCATACGTTAATTGTTAGTTATGGGCTTTAACAATGAGCAGTCTTCCTCCCCTTTATTTAAACCCTTTTGCCAGGCCTGATCCTCGGGAAGATAGTGTGTAACAATTTAGTGTAGGGGCCGGATGGCTCACTGCAACGGGCAAACTCTGTAAAGAGGCACAAATGAGTATGGGTGTGAATAAAATCAACCTGCCAACTTTTTGCGGTCACTTTGTTTTGTTTGAGCATCTTGTTCCTTACTTTTGGCTCTATGTCCCGAGGCAGTACTTTGGAAGAGAAAAATATCTGAACCCGAGGATATTTTCTGCAATGTTTTTTTTGGATCCAGTTCATAGGGGAGTGAATGAAGGAAAGGAGAGGAAAAAGAGGGTATGAGGAGTTTCTTGTTGTCAGGGTTTTTAGCAGGTGAGGAGGAACAAGATAGGGACAGCATGAAGGGGCAAGAGCGAGAGAGGAGAAGGAGAGAGAGGAGAGATCAAAAGAGGGGAAAGAACAGACAAAAAGTAAGCAAGCAGCGAGGCACACTTTTAATGTTTGCTCCAGTACATATTTAATCTACCACGGTTCCTGCCGGGTTCAAACCTCTGCCTCTGGCCTCTTTTTCAGAATGAGCAGGCAAATTCTCCATACAGATATAGCAGCGGCGGCTGGCACAGGTAAGTGCAGTGGGGCGGTGAGGCTGGGCACGGCTGGGGGGACCAACAGACGACGGTATAGGTGTTATTGATTTATTTAATTATACCTATTCCGTCGGATGTTGACTTCCCCCTGCTCCCACTCCGCTCTGCTCCACTGCGTTTACCCGTGCCAGCTGCTGCTCTAAAGCACAGTCTGTCAGGTCTGAGGTCCCTCTGTAAATATGCACGCATCTTAAAACTAGAGCTGCAGAGGCTGCTGCCTGTCAGGTTTGAGGAGCATTGATTTGGCAGTGCTGTATGCCTTGGTCCCAAAGCTGTTGAAAGAAAGACGAGAAAATGAAAGTAGCGCTTCACTGGCAAACTCTGCAAAGTGGCGCTAATGGGTTTGGGTGAGCCTAAAATCAATTTAGCCACTTTGTGGCCACTTTGTCTTGCTTGGACATTTTTTTCTTCCTTTTGTTTCCCTGTCCCGAGGCAACATTTTCAGCAATGTGTTTTAAAAAAAATCCATTTCACAGGGGAACGAGTGAAGGAAAGGTAAGGAAAAAGAGGGAAAGTGCTGTTTCATGAGGTCATGGATTTCAGCGGGTGAGGAGGAGCGAGATAGAGACTGAATGGGGGGAGATGGCGAGGGGGAGAAAAAGAGAGAGAGAGAGAGAGAGAGAGAAGGATAAGGAGAGAGAGGAGAGAGAGAAAGAGAGAGAGAGAGAGAGAGAGAGAGAGTGAGAGAGAGAGAGAGAGAGAGAGAGAGAGAAAATGAGAGAGGGGGAGGGGGAAAGAGAGCGAGAAAGAACTGCCAGCGGTCTCGGTGCCAAAAGCAAAATTACGAGTACAATTTTTCCGCCCCTCAAGCTCTGTCAGAGAGGCTTTTGTGAACATAACATGGGGCAAGGGGCCAATTTCAGTCTATCTGAAGCAGCTGGAAGGATTCAGATAGCTAGACCTCTTGTAAGAATGCGACAGAACTGAGTCAAGGAAGGTACACAGTGAGGGGGTTTAACAGGAAGGAAGCTATGAAACTGAATCTGATCGCATACCCGTAATTTAAATGTATTAATGAATTGGAATACATTCACTCATGAAGCTTTGAGTGCTGATTTCTCACTGGAGTTGCAGATTCCACAGCGCGCTTACTGCCGTTGACTAACTGTTTTGAGGTTTGGGTGTAGGTTGCGGCAATGGCTGGCAGACCGTGTTGTGTATTTTTTTTCTTTAGTGGTTGAAGATTAGCAGTCAATAAAATGCTTGAGCACAGCCTTAGAATGGAGTCCTTGGGGCGAGAATAAGCGACTGGAAGCAACAATGGAACATGTCTGCAAAATGCTAAAGTGAAGCCACAGAGACATTGTGTGATCTTGGCTAAGAAACCATAACAAACTCAGGGGCATATTATCAAGGACGGCGTTAAAATTATCGCCGGTTGAGCGGCAAAAAATTGCCGCTAAAGTGGCGAAAATAGGCTTGATAATATGCCATTGAGAATTCCAATAGAAGTCCATGTTCTGGTGTGAACATGGGCTTCTAATGGAATTCTCAAGGGCATATTATCAAGCCCATTATCACCAATTTAGCAGCAGTTTTCTGCCGCTAAACCGACGATAATTTTACGCCATTCTTGATAATATGCCCCAAAATCAGGAAGAGTAGGGCAGTGCACTGTGCATGTGCGCAATCAGAGCCAAAAAAAACGAGGGCAAGAACATAAGTGAAATGGAAGAAGGACTATTAACAAGAAGTCACTTTAAACTGAAATATCATGCCTTCGTTCTGTGACTTAAAAACACCAGTTGGCAGGAAATCAGTACAATATTGAGCTTGTTAGTACACCCAATAAAAGAAATCTGTCAAGAAACATATGTGTGTAAGAAGGCCAGTAAAAACTGAGTTGTAGCGCAAAATACAAAAAGAGGCTTAAGGTCAACCAGCATCGACAAGCAGGGACCGATGATTGGGGATGAAGATTAAAGGGAGGGAGCACTATGAAGGGCTGGCTGAAGATATAACACTTGACAGGGGTCACTATAACACAGCCCCCCTATTCTACATCATTATGCACAACCATTTTAATAACCCTGTGACTCTGGACTGCACACCCTCCTCTGATGCTAGAAATCTAGTTGTTATTTTATGCACAACGGTCAGCACTTCCCCCCAGTGGACAACAACTGATGCTGTTGATGGAGCGGGTTAGTGAACAATATTTTGTTCAGGCTTGTGAAGTCAGTCTTCCATAATGTTTTAATAAAACTAATATGTTTGCTGCATGTTATTAAATCAACCTAGAATAAACTGTGCAACATGAACATATGGGATTAACATTATGCTTATTTGTGCAAAATGCAAAAGGAATAATACAATAATTGTTGTCTATTGTCTTTGTCATATACTAACTGCTGCTGTCAAAAAATAATAGCATGTGCTTTTTAAATGTGCTTCTGTCTTGTCTTTTCTGTGACAAATGCAGTTCCAGATCGTATTGGTACATCAAAGGTAATATATGCTGCTTAAATGTGCTTATGCTAGGTAACATAATTAATGGGTTAACATTTAGCAAAAGGGGTGGGTAACAGAACAAATGTCTATTCTTTAATTAATTGATGTTTTGTGTTTGTTTAAATAATAGTTTTCTGAAAAAGTGACGCAAGCTAAAAGTGGCGCAGTGACGCAAGCTAAAAGTGGCGCGGTGATGCAAGCAAAAGTGGCGCAGAAAATTGACGCTTTCTGAAAGAGGCCTACTGATGTAAAGTCACAAGAGAAAACTTATTTTGAAAAGATGAGAAGCCTATAAACTTTTATTGTGAAAAGTTTTTGAAAAGAACTGCAAAAGGCGACTCTGTGGAGAAGTTTGCTAATGTGCCACGAGAAGCTCAGAACGGACAGGCTCAAGACCAGGATGTGAGTCGTGGCATTTTTGTGCACTACATGTAGTAAATAGCTTTATTTCGACATAATTAATGTCATAAAAAGCAAAAACATCTACATTAAAAACAATAAAAACAACATTGGTATACTTTAAGCAACAATTTACATGAATTCCAATAATATACATTCTAGAATAATCTTAAACGAGGTGGGAGAATCTGTTGAATCTGATACGCCAAGCCCAGCCTAAAAATTTAGCCATTCCAGTAGCAAACAATAGCCGGGGTCCATTTTTAAGATTCTTAGGGCCTCCTTGTGGGATCTAGTTCTGAGTTCTCTGCACAGTGGTTTCAGCCATGTTCTAAGAGGGACTGCATAGGCCGGACATTCAAACAATAAATGTGGGACTGTCTCTACTTTTCCACACAACAGGGGCAAAAAGGGGTTGTCCTACTGGAAGGACCCCTACCCTAAATTTAAAATAATGTGCCTTGTCCCACGGGGCTCGAATAAAGTCCAGATAAGGCTCACGGAAATGCACCTCCTTGACCAGGAGAAATTCAGCCAATGACCTACACAAGTTGGCATTACTCTTTCTGCCCTCAATCACCCATGCCCAATATAGCTGTTTCAAGGTTGATTTGGGCGGGGCAGATCTGGTGGTCCAGGCGTCCTCGAGGCCCATATCTATTAGAAGGCGCTTAACTTCCCTTAGCCACTGAATCTTAGCCCAGCTAGGCATTAGGAGAATCTCTTTTAGCCCCTCTGCGTAGCTGGAGAGTTCAGGAACTCTCCAGATACGAGCCCATAATAGAAGTGGGCGCAACCTCGCCTGGTCACTGATGGGACAAGTACCCATATCAAGAAGAAGAGGAAGGGTTGGGGTGCTGTAAGGGAGGGCCATTAAATCTTTGTGAAATTTGTTTTCGGAATGGGTTAGCTGGTCCACGTTCTGCACACCCCATAATTCTGCCCCGTAAAGAGCTGAACTGACACCTCGTGCCCTATAAATATCAAGAACCGGTGCAATTGGTTTGAGAGAGGAGCCCCGATGTTCCTTAAGAAGGGCTCCCGTCACCCTCTTGTGTGTCAACAGCATCTTGTGATGGTGGGATTTCCAACTCATAGAGTCGCAGAGACGGATGCCAAGATAATCAAACTCTTTGACCCTCTTGAGTTGGACTAAGTCAAGGGTAGCTGGTTTGACTGATTTCTTCGGGGGGTTTAAGACCAGAAACTTCATCTTCCCCGTGTTGATGACTAATCCCCTTGCATCGCAGAAGGTCTTAAAGTTGTTTAAGAGACACTGCAGGCCCACTGGTAACTTGGAGATCAGGAGGGTATCATCTGCAAATAGAAGTGTAGATATTCTCTTACCCCCCAGGGATGGTCCGTCTGCTGGGTGTTGTAGCAGGTGCTCCACCACTCCATTGACATATAATGAAAATAGAGTGGGAGCTAGCACACAACCCTGGTGGACACCTCTATATACAGGTATTCGTGATGTTCTCTGACCCTGGTAACCCCACCTGATCTGAGCAAAGTTGTTTGCGTGGAATCATATCAGCATATCCAGTAGGTATGGGGGAATGCCTAACGCATCGAGAACACCCCAGAGGTGATTGCGTGGGACCAAGTCAAAGGCAGTCCTTAGATCTATAAATGCAAGGTACAGACTGCCTTTGCCCAGTACAACCACTTTCCAAAAGAGCATCATCAACCGGAATGCTTGCTCGATCGTTCCCATGCCAGATCTAAATCCGGCTTGGAAAACTGATAAGATATTGTTCTCTTCAACCCACTGCAAAACCCTTCCCAGGACCACTTTGCCTGCCACCTTCTGCGAGGAATCTAGGAGGCTTATGGGACGGTAATTGGCGGGGTCATCCCGACTCCCTCTCTTAAAGATAGGGACGACCTCTGCGCCCCTCCATGAATCCGGTAGGGCCACACCAGCCAAGCCAGCATTCAATACGGAGGCAATAAGTCTCCCCCAATCACCTACATTGACACGGAGCAAATCCCCCGGAAGGCCATCAGGACCTGCTGCCTTATTGGGAACCAGGCACTTAATCGCCCCTTCTACTTCTTTATGAGTGAATAAAACTTCATCACTGGGCTCGATGTTACCCGGGGAATACTGTCCCACCTCAGTTACCCTCGGGTCCGCGGCCACTGTATAAATCTTGGAAAAATGATCAAACCATACTCCCTCAGTTATGTTGCATGTTATGAGAGAGTCCGTTGGTTTGTCCCTTGTTCTTATTAGGTCCCAAAAGCCCTTGGAGTCCTTCCTCGAGCTAGCCACCAATAAATCTTGCCAAAACTGATTCTCATGCTCGGCCTTCGCCTTTGCTAGGGTCTTTCTATAGATACGCCTAGCAAAGCTAATCTGGGCCCCATCCTTAGCTTTCACCGCCCTGACCAGCTCCCTCTTGGCAACACTGCAGGCCTGGGAGAACCAGCCCGCATTACGCATGTGCTTACAATTAGGCTTACCCCTAGAACCTGAGGAGTGAACCACAAACAGATCCCCTAACGCTTTTGTTGTTTCAGAGAACAACTTGGAGACCTCAAAATGGGTGGCTCCCAGGGAGTCTAACCGCAACGAGGTATTAGACATAATAGATTTGGCACCCCGGATCTTGACTTCATTAGCCGCGAAGGTATTCCATTTTAGGCGCCTACCGCAATTAGTAGGAATTACTTCATGCGTTGTTTTCCAAACATGAGGGGTTTGGACTGAAGAGGTACCCGTCCATAGTGCGGACAGGGACAGGCATAAAGGATTGTGATCACTAACAGAAGTCTGAAGGACCTCCATATCTATTAGGTGGGCCCAAAGGCTATAGTTCAATAGGATAAAGTCAATACGTGAGGAGTGACCTACTCTATTGAACGTGTGAGCTCCTGCCGAATCGGAAACCGATCTACCATTGGTGGCCCTAAGGCCATGTTCCAGACAGAGGGCATTAAGCTCAATGGCAGTATGAGACCAGCTTCTGATGGGGGCCAGTGAGAGGGAAGGAATGCCTCTCCTGGCGTCATCCTCCCTAGTACCCAATATATCCTCCCTAGCAAAGGGTTCAAATGTGCAGTTGAAGTCCCCAGCTAGTATAACAAGGGAGTCGGGTGCACAGGAACTAAGGCCCTCCTCTATGCCCGTGAGAGAGAGTGTGGAGGACCCACCCCTTGAACCTCTGATTTAAATGTTAAAGATTTCAAGCCTCCTCCCCCCACGTGGCCCTCTAACTGTGATTCTTTGTAAGTCAGGCGATTTGTTGACTATAGGCCTACAAGAGAAACCCAGGGAGATGCTGGCCCACATTAATAGGCCGCCAGAAGGACGGCCTTTCCCTCCAGGTGCTTGGATCGCAGGAACAAAATAGGTGGTAAAACCCACCTTATGGTGTGGTTCCAGGGTCCAAGTTTCCTGGAAAAGACACAACCCGAAGGATTCAACAAATGAATTCCAATAGGGTAAGTCAATATTCCGTGCAAGGCCAGCTATGTTCCAGCTAAGCACCTTCAGTCCTTCACCACCTGCTCCCTCTGGGCCCAGCACGCGATGATTAGTAGAGGGAACAGAGATAATACTAGGGGCATTGGCCGGGGTCAAGGATAGCGGTTCCCTCCCAGAAACCTCCACAAAGGGCTGGGCAAGCTCCCCTCCCCTAAGCAACGGCGGCAGCACAATATGGCTGCTAGCCGGAGATCTCTCACCACGGGTGGCTAGTTCAAGTGAAGGTGACTCTGGACAGGTCAATTCTTCTGTCGGCAACAAGCATATTCCAATTGACTCCCTAAGAAGGGGGTTACCCTTAATGTTATGCCCAACTGAGATTACATAACCAATTTTATCATTTAGGGGCTCAGGGTGGGACTATATCACCAAGTTGACATTCAGCAACATCCCCCTCTGTGTACAAAGCCCTTTTTACAGCTAAATTGCAATTTTCAGGGATGGATGGGGATAGCACGGGGGCAGGGCGGGATAAGGGGCAACATAGGTCAACAGGGCAAGGTGTGCAAGGAGCCATACAGGTAAGTCAATCAACATCCTCAAGGCACCCAAACCTATTATAGGTGGGTGCCCCATTCCACCTGGCCTGTGTATCCTGCCAACAATCGGCTGACCCACCCAGTACACGATTTCTGGCCGGAATCCAATTCCAGTTCCCCCCGGTGTTAGGGCATGGGAGCGGGGGATAGAAATAGGTTAAAGGTCTAGGTATTATAGGCGGGTTTCCCCCATAATTGTTCCATGAGTATATGTGATGTGCAGTATTAGGGTCTTCAAAAGAAACGATAACGCAATCACCCGAGATAGATTTGTGCAAGGTGCCTATCCAAGGTACCCGTCGCACCATACGAATTTTACTTCTCAGGTGATTGGGTAACGGCCTATTTACATTAAGCAAATGTGTTACCTTGTTTTTCAGTGACCCGAAGTTTTCCTGCTGGTGATATGCAATTTCTGGAACACCTGTTAGCACAACTACGTAGGGCCTTACATCTGGGGGGAGATCAATGTAGCCCCTGCGTTGGTTTTTATTAAATTTTGCCCTCTGCGGGATGGGGTGATGAGTGTTATGTTCTTTGGCCCTCAGGACTGCCGTGACTTTCGGGGCAGGAGCAGGTTGAACAGACAATTGATTTGCACCCTCCACTACTGTTTAATGGTATTGTTTGGGATAGCCTTATGCCGGGGTTTAGGAATGGGTTTAGTCACAGGCATTGTTGGTGGAGTATCAACAGGTACTGGTAAGGTATGAATAGCGCCTAGTGCGCTAATCGGCTTGTTTTCGACTATACTTAGGGTTGCTAAAGTCAGGATACTTTTTTCTGTCTCAAGCAGCTGATTTTCTATACGCGATAGTCTGACTTCCAGGGAGGTTAAGAGTTTTTTTTGCATTTCCCAGACAATCGTTAGAAATTCCACATCCTATCCTTCTATCACACAGAATGGTACCCCGCCATTCTCACCTTCTATTACTAGGTTATCATGTTCCCCCACCGATTTTGCCAGGCTAGTTTCTAGTGCAGTAGGGCTGTTAATTTCAGTAGAAGGGGCTACATGAGGGGGTAACTGAAGTGGTGTGCCAAATAAACTTAACCCCCATGAAAAACTGGGCCTTTGCTACCTTCGCCTTTTTCCTAGAATAGGCAGATGTGTTATTGCGCTTTCGTTTATGGATGGCACCCTTTTGGGAGGTATAGGAAATCCTCCCACTTGTCCCCTTAGCATGAGGGTCCATCACCGATGGGGCCCCCTCAGCCCCAGCTGCCCCACCCAAGGATGGACTAAGGGTGGGAGGGGATGAACGGGATTGCCCCGCCATCGGGGCTGGGGCTGGGTAGAGGGAGTCTGATGACTGATGAATAACTGCCTGCGTCAGAATAGGTGCAGGACCTAGCATACGCTCAGGGGTTTTGACAGAAGCAAAATGACCTAAGGATGATTTTTTGGCCATAGTCAGCTCCTGGGATAGCCTTCTAGCTGCATCAAGTTCTATGGAGACTCTGTGCTGCATTTTGTTAATCTCCATATCTATGGCAGTGTTAGTCCTGGTAATGAAGTCATCAAGGGTCCCATTTTGCAGCTTCCCTTTAGCTGCCCTATTTCTGTATTCACGCTTGGACATTAGTCCATAGGTTCAGCAAGCGATTAATGGAGCAGAAATTGAGATGACAAGGAAAAGCCCAAGGGGGGTGGCCCGGTCCGGCTCCACCGTTTTCCAACGGCCTCAAACGGCCCACCCTTTGCCCGGGCTTAGCTCCGTGCTTTGCCCCGCCTGCGTCCCGCTTGCACGTCAGGTACTTTCTGCTTATAACAGGAGGTGGGGGGGAAGAAGACCAGCTGCGACGAGTCAGCAGGCGCAACGCCCGCTGGTCCTCGCAGTCCCGCAAGGGCAGAAAGCGTCTCCAGGCAGCTCCTCCCGATGACGGATACTCCCCAGTGATGATGACCTCGAGCGGCTCCCGCGCAGCGGGGGCCGCGAGGAGTGGGCTGCGGATGCTGGAACAGATGCAGGAACGGAATGCCTAATTGGAAGGAGGCAGGAAAGCACGTCGACCCTCTCTCAGCGACAAGCACTACATGAAAAATAAAATCTTTGCTACAAAATGTAGCAGCCTAAGGAAGTGCCGCCAGGACTCTGTGCATGAACAATGGCTTTGTGTAAAAGCCCGGACCTGAGGTGGAAGATGTCACAATTTACTGTGGCGTGCGGTGGTTCAGCCAATGGAGAGCCAGAATTCAGCTGTTGGAATGTGAAATTAGTTAGTTTAGCCTTAGTTTTAGGGTATAAGAATTGGCTCAAGGAGCTGACTTTGGTCTACGCTTCTTGATTCCAGAGGGACGTGTTCTGCTGTCCGATGAATACACGTAAGGAAAGGAGATTTTTAAAAGACTTTGTTTTTAAGCGATGAGAGTAGAGACAGAGAATTAGTTAGGGTTTGGAAATGCTCTTTTTCACTTATTCCTGTTAATGATTAATATTTTCTTGAATTAAGCTCTCTTTATAAATGCTGAATAAAAATCTATTTATGACTTTTTCTACATGCTTGCTTAATAAAGTTCCAAAGCCTAGGTTTTCATGAATATGTTTGAATAAACTTACTTAAAATGACAAGCTGGTCTTGTTTATTGTAGATAGTTTAAACACCATATTAGATTCATTCGCCTCATGATTCAGCTGCTCTGTTATTTTTATGGGCCTGGTATTGAATGGTAAGTATAGTGGTAGATGATGACATCATTTATGCAGAATTTTAGTAGAAGCGCTGGGTCAATTTATGGTAGCATTCGTACGGTTATATGTTGTTTTTGACATACATGCTATATACATGTTACATACATGTCAGTATAAGTCATAGGATTAATGTTTAACATATGTTGAGTTTTTGATTTTGTCATACTGTTATATGTAGTTGTAAGGGTTTTTTCCAGCAGTGAGAAAAATTCCTGGTTTGCTATGGCAAGAGTAGTGTGACCCTGTTATCAGGACGCTGGTTTCACGTTACACAGTTCATTTGTTCTGCTTCAAAAGGTGATATCGCTGCATATCACTGTGTTGTGGACGTACAACACAAGTTTAGGGTTCTAGGTGTGTTGAGTAAATTATATGTATGATAGTGAGGATTGTCTATGAAATCGTAGCATTGAGCATAGGGACTTGGTGCCTGTTTTAAAACTCTCTGTGAAAAGAGTAAAAGGTATAGCTGAGCATGCGTGAAGGGTAGGTGTTGTTTCTTTTCTAAGGTTAGAGTCCTAAGGAAGATATAAGCGTTGTTTTCTTACTGGCGAAAGAGGTTTACTTCTAAGGTTAGAGTCCTGAAGAAGAAACAAGAATGCATGGATAGGGTTTTCCTTTGTATGAATGTATGTGTAAATGTGGTAAAAAATATTCTAGTGAAGTAGCGTCGTCTATTTCAAGTGAATGAGTGAAAATCTGTGTGTCTGAAAAACTACTGTCCTTTTTAGGGAAGCAGGCAAATTGTTCGTTTCTGAGTAAGTCACTAAATTGTCCCAAAAGTAATTGTAAAGCGTTTTGGAGCCTTCAGGGTAAAGCCCGTGCTATTTAAAGCATTGTAAAGTGTTTCCCGCTATTTAAATATATTTAAGAGTATTCAGCGCTATTTTAAAGGCCTTACGAGGTGTCCGATCGAAAATTGTAAGGGAGGGGCTGTTTTGAGAGCGAGAGCTTGTGGGGAGAGCTTTGAGCTGCAGTGGCTGTGTACGTCATAGCCGCCGCGCTCTGATTGGCTAAGGTGTCGCGCAAAGCAGCGCTGTGATTCGCTGACAGCATTTCCTGTGTTTAGAGTGGTTGCGCTCCAATTGGCTAATGCGCGTCACCACTGCCTGCCGAGATTTGTAATATTAAGCAAGTGTCCCCAAGTTAATTCTATATTAAGAGTACGTCCTAGTCGATCGGCTGTCTGCATGGGCTGATCTGCGGTACATAAACACACTTGAGCATAGAAGCCCCCGCTTTGATTTCCCTCGCTACAGCCGTGGTGTTGTTGGACTGGAGGCGTGTCGCAGCTGATACGTGTGACAAGCGATTGCGCGCTGTGTCGAAATTACATTTTCCAAAGCAGAGGCCTGAGCGCGAGGGGAGAGAGACTGCAGCAGCAGCAGGACACGTCACAGCAAAATCCGCGCTGTGATTGGTTGGGCGTCGCAAAAACCAGCACTGTGATTGGTTGACGCGAAACGCTCTGATTGGCTGGAGCATTTGCAGCCGCCATGCTGTGATTGGACGAGGCATCGCTGCAAATGGCTGATGCACGTTGTTTGTTTACTTTTGCTCTAGCGCTAGTGCCTATTTAGTGAATGTCTCGTCCCTGACGTAGCGTTCGCGTCTTATCTTTGCCAGTGCAGACCTTGTCTGCCGTTTATGCCTGGTATCTGCTGTTTTTTTTACAAGTGGGTGTGCAAGATTGGGCACAGTTTTAAAGGACACATTCTGAGAGCCTAGTGCATTTTACTCTCCTTTCCTGCAGTCCTCTCATAGTTTCCAATCCGCGTGGGAACCGGGCAGTGTCTGGTTCAGCGAGACGAGTGTTCCAAGATGCTCTGTCAGTGAAGCGCATGTCAATAAAATATCAGTGATAATCTGTTAAGGTACACGCTCGTAGTGTGCTTCACAAAAGAACGCCTTTAGGAGATGTTAAACTCTTTCCTGTGCCAGAGAGTCTCTGTGTGTGCTTACTGTTTAATTGATGGATGAGGGCAGCTGTCAAACACCTCAGTGTGAAAAAAATGTGTTCATGTTGAGTAATCATTGGCTCTGTCTAGAAGCTCAGTGTGTTTCCAAGCAGTTTTGGTTCTGTGCATTGACATTAAAATTAGCTCAAGGAGACATTTCTACCTAATTAACAGGGATCATAACAAAAGCAACAGCTGTGATCTTAAAGCTGGTTGAATGGGGGATTGTGCAGCATAATGAAATAAATAAATATTGCTGAGCATTTTTGCTGGCTGCTGTATTAATAATTGGTGTGATTATAGTGTCCCACAAAGCTGCATATAATTTATTGACAGTAGACAACACACAGTGCCCAAACCACAATTATTCAAAACATTTTTTGATGAAGGGTAAGAAACCAATTTATTGTCGCTTCCCTTGACAACTATTATTTTGTGTCAATGTTCCGCTCCGTGTACGTAATCAGCGATGATTACGTACACTGAGCTGAACATTAATCCATGTCTCTTTCACTAATAATCAAAATTTCCCACTAATGGGACTACATGTCCTAAAATGCACGGACCCAGAATCCCTTATATAATAAACAGGAAATAGTGGCGGCCATCTTTACTGAGAGAAAGACGAATCCATTAGCACCGAGAAGCGGCCCAAGGAGCAGGTAATTGTCCATTTGACATCATGCGCTTGTTGCACTCGCGCTCAACTAATTTCATTACATTTCACTAAGGCCAACTTGTGCTTTTCTTTAGAACGGTGATAGCAACAACCCGTTTTATGCGCAAATAAGAAAACGCCATAAGGTAGGCTATTTACATTGTCCTGATTTTCCCAGCAAGTGCAATCTATTGTTTATACGGCGCTACGCACTTATGATGCCTATCTCTCTTGCATCTTAGAACCGAGTCTGACTTGTGTTCTTCCTCTGAACGGTGACAGTAACAACCCGTTTCATGCGCAAATAAGAAAACGCTACAAGGTAGGCAATTTAGACTGCCCATTCCTTTCTAACAAGTGTGACATAATGGCTGAACGCCGCTAAGCTCTTTGATCCCTATTTCCTTTGCATCATAGAACCGATTCCGATGGTCACGCCGCTTCAAATTGAACCTGCCATAACATGGCATCATTTAAAGAATAAGGTACGCTTTCACCTTTCCAACTTGCTTCGGTCATTAGCATAATGAATCGACCAACAAATGCAACTTTTACAAACATTCACAAAATATTCATAAAATCTTTTCAGGCACCCCAGGTTGGCCACGGCATTTTATCCAAAAGGACCTCCTCAAGACCTTTTCTGAAACCCCTTTTTGCTAACAAGCTTGGTATGTAGCACAGAACGTTTCTATAGCTACTTGATGTTAAAAAGGAGCCCACATGCTAGTTTAAAGATAAATAATGTTTTTGTATCTTACAGATACAAGATATATACAGCCCTGATGACAGACCAGTAACTTCATGCCTGGTCTTGAAACGCGTCGGCAGTGCTGGTTGGGAGATATAAACTATCATTGTCTAACAAATATTAGGACCGGCTGGTCCAGTATTCAAATATATACAAGTCATTGACCGACTTATATATTTTCTTCCCAATCCTCAGTTTCTCTCATTGATTGTTTGCTATATTTGTTGTCTGTGATAAAATTTGCTTTACCATTTTTGTAATAATTTTTTTGTCTAATGTTTGATGCGAGAACATTTCCTAATGTGTGATAATGGTTTCTAATGTGTAAATAATGTTTGCCTTTAACGTTTGTAATTTAGTCTTGTAAATAATTAAATGTAATGTCTTTTTTTCTGCTATGAATTTTTTGGAAAATACAAAAATCTAAAATGATTGACACAAAATAATAGTTGTCTAGGGAAGCGCCAATAAATTGGTTTCTTACCCTTCATCAAAAAATGTTTTGAATAATTGTGGTTTGGGCACTGTGTGTTGTCTACTATTGATATAGGGTCTAGTCCTCACCACGTAAAGGACCTAACCCCTTTTTGTTCCCAATAAATAGAGCGGGTGCACACCCGCGAGGGTCTTTTGGACTCAATACAGTCCTCCTAACATATCACATCCATTTGATCGGAGGGACTCCTGTCTCTCCTTATTATGGCAGAAAATGATACTTTGTCTTTCACTGAGACGCATATCCAAAATCTGATAGCTTCATCTCCTTTTTCTTCAGTAGCTTTGAGTTCTAACGCAAAAGAGCAAAACGAAACTGATAAGCTGATTCTACTACGTAAAAAACACGTGAGAACAGAACTACACAGCTATTTTCTCCTGAGGCACCTCAAGGGTGGCACTATCCCTTGGGGCCTTCAGGTGAAAAACGTACCGGTCATTTTTACAGAAGATACAGAGTATAAAAAAGGATTCAGCTACATCAATACCAAATGTAGCCGGGACCTTATGGTCCACACCATTGAGACGGCACAACGCCTATGCAATAAGGAAGCGCCAGAAATAGAGGAATTGACCAAGACCATTGAGACCATCCAGGTGGTCACCGATGCTAAGTCCCTTCTGGATAAAAAAGAAAAAGATATCCAGACTTTTAGGGACAACACTATAATCGAAAAAAACAACAGATACGAGCGCGACGTCAAGGCATTCAAAACAGAACAAGTATACCCGTTTCTACGAGAGGACTATTACTCACAATCAGACTCTCGTCAGGCCTTATCAACCTACCAGGGTAGATCCAGAAACAGATTCAGTACCTTCTCAAGTACTTCTTCCTCTGATTCAACGGGGTCCGATAACAGAAATCAAAAGAAGGAGTGTCTTTTTTAGACAAGGGCAAACAAACCAAACCCAGATACAAGATACCATGGGAAATGCGAACCCGGAGCAGCAACTACAAGTCATAGGTAATAGCACAACTGTAGTCAACTTGTCATCTAGAGTCTTGACTATGGAGGAGGAAACAGTACTCAACCTTGGCCTCAAATTTGTACCCAGTAGGAATACCGATTTCACCAAATTGAAAATAGAGGCAATAGAGTTTTGCCGTAAGGTTAGATTGAAGGCTTTTTTTGCCAATGTTCCATTAAGCCCAAGTGTAGAAACAACTGGTCTGAGGAACAAATCCACCTTTGTTCCTTACACCAATATTCCAAAACAGGTCCAAGCCTTCGAACAAGTACTACTGTCCTCCATTACCAAGATGGAGAAAACTAAGAGCTTTACCAAACAAAATATGAGTAAACACCAGAGAGACATAATTGGTTCGCTTAAGAATGACACCTCAATAGTGATCAAACCGGCCGACAAGGGCGGGGCTATAGTCATTTGGCCTCGTCCGATGTACCTTATAGAGGGTGAAAAGCAAGTGAACAATACCACCTGGTACCGCGCACTAACAGAGGACCCCACAAAAGATATTCGGGGACAAATTGCGAGAGTCTTGGACTCCGGCAAAGAAGGTGGTTTCCTGGGCAACAAGGAGTATGATTATCTCTTAAAGAAGTGCCCCAGGATTCCTGTCCTCTATCTTCTTCCGAAGATACATAAGAGTCTGACGGAGCCCCCCGAACGTCCCATCGTGTCGGGCTGTGATTCCTGTCTAGAGCCAATGGCGCAATATGTTGATTTCTTTCTAAAGCCGTTCCTTTGTCAGGTCAAATCTTACCTGCGTGATACAACCAATTTTTTAAATAAAGTTGAAGGTACCAGCTTTGATCCACTATCGCAAATCATGGTTACAATGGACGTTACGTCCTTATATACCCAAATCCCCCAGGAAGAAGCCTTAGAGGTCATGCAGCTATATCTGGACATGAGAGAAAGACCACATCGGGTTCCGACTGCCTTCATTCTAGAATTGGCAGCCATAGCACTGAAGAGAAACTATTTCACCTTCAATGGCCAGTTCTACATTCAAGTGAAGGGCACCGCCTTGGGGTGTCCTTATGCCCCAGAAATGGTGGTGCTCTTCATGGCGCAGTATGAAGAAAGGTTTGTGGACATGAACAACCCATTTAAACACCAAATACTACAGTGGTACAGGTACATAGACGATGTCTGGCTCCTGTGGCAGGGGAGCCAGACTGAGCTATTGGCCTTTCATGGATGGTTAAATACGAGGCACAGTGATATAAAATTCTCGATCAAAAATAGCCCCAGTCGAATGACTTTTCTAGACATTGAAATAAGGTGTGCGGACGGACGGTTGGTCACATCATTGTTCAAAAAAGACACCAACAGAAACACGATTTTACAACACAGGAGTGCACACCCCTGTAGTCTAAAAGCTAATCTACCCTACGGGCAACTATTAAGAATAAGACGAAACTTCTCTGAATTGCAAGAATATGAGCGGCATGCTCAAGTGTTTTGCAGTGATATGCAAGATCGTGGTTATCCACGCAAGCTTCTTAAACACTCTCTCAAGCGCTCTAAATATACGCCCAGAGAATGTTTGCTACAAACTAAACAGCGCACACCTTTGGAGAAACTTGTGTGCGTCACAACCTTCTACCCAGACACACACAAATTACGACAGGCTATATTAAAAAACTGGCATCTTTTGGAGGGGTTGAACTGTCCGTTCCCTAAACCCATTTTTGCCTACTGAAAAAATCGTAGCATCGGCCAAGAACTTATCCGGGCTGATGTGGATATTTCAAAGCCCAAAAGTGACCTATTGGCGCAATGGAACCTCAAGCCAATCGAGGGCCACTGTAAGTGTGGCAACTGTGTCCCCTGCTCAAGCAGTATGGAAGGTGGTGAGTTTGTCCACCAGGGGATTAAGTGGAAGCACAAAGAATTTTCTAATTGCAGAACTAAGAAAGTTGTGTACATGATTCTATGCCCGTGCCCACTTATCTATATTGGTAAAACCAGCCAGCAAGTTAACCAAAGGATTAGCCAGCACCGATCAAGAATTAAGAAAAAAGTTATGTCAGCTCCAATGGTGGAGCATTTCTGTGAAAAGTCTCACAGTGAACAAGAATTCAAATGGTCTGTACTTTATAGCGTGAATTCCAGATCCAAATGCCATGACGTTGAACGCGCTCTGTTACAAAAAGAAGCGTATCTGAATTTAAAATTCAACAGCGCACAGACTGGTTTGAACAGTCTGTCTGAGATAGCGCACATTTAATCACATCTAATGTTAGCCCCGTTGGCACCGGTTTGACATCCCTGGTTTGCCCGTTGGTCTTGGTCATCCATTTAAAGAGACTGATAACAAACACGGTCCCTGGCTCTGTGATGCCGTCCTAACTTATCTTCATTCCGGGAGAGTCACTTTTTACTCCACTATATATATCTAATTCAGAATACCTGGTAAAGAAATACCACTCATTTCTGAACTAATTCATTAGTTCATCGCTGATTACGTACACGGAGCGGAACATTAATCCATGTCTCTTTCACTAATAATCAAAAGTTCCCACTAATGGGACTACATGTCCCACAATGCACGGACCCAGAATCCCTTATATAATAAACAGGAAATAGTGGCGGCCATCTTTACTGAGAGAAAGACAAATCCATTAGCACCGAGAAGCGGCCCAAGGAGCAGGTAATTGTCCATTTGACATCATGCGCTTGTCTTGCACTCGCGCTCAACTAATTTCATAAAATTTCACTAAGGCCAACTTGTGCTTTTCTTTACAATGGTGATAGCAACAACCCGTTTTATGCGCAAATAAGAAAACGCCATAAGGTAGGCTATTTACATTGTCCCGATTTTCCCAGCAAGTGCGATCTATTGTTTACACGGCGCTAAGCACTTATGATGCCTATCTCTCTTGCATCTTAGAACCGAGTCTGACTTGTGTTCTTCCTCTGAACGGTGACAGTAACAACCCAATTCATGCGCAAATAAGAAAACGCTACAAGGTAGGCAAATTAGACTGCCCTTTCCTTTCTAACAAGTGTGACATAATGGCTGAACGCCGCTAAGCTCTTTGATGCCTATTTCCTTTGCATCATAGAACCGATTCCGATGGTCACGCCGCTTCAAATTGAACCTGCCATAACATGGCATCATTTAAAGAATAAGGTACGCTTTCACCTTTCCAACTTGCTTCGGTCATTAGCAAAATGACTCCACCAACAAATGCAACTTTTACAAACATTCACAAAATATTCATAAAATCTTTTCAGGCACCCCAGGTTGGCCACGGCATCTTATCCAAAAGGACCTCCTCAAGACCTTTTCTGAAACCCCTTTTTGCTAACAAGCTTGGTATGTAGCACAGAACGTTTCTATAGCTACTTGATGTTAAAAAGGAGCCCACACGCTAGTTTAAAGATAAATAATGTTTTTGTATCTTACAGATACAAGATATATACAGCCCTGATGACAGACCAGTAACTTCATGCCTGGTCTTGAAACGCGTCGGCAGTGCTGGTTGGGAGATATAAACTATCATTGTCTAACAAATACTAGGACCGGCTGGTCCAGTATTCAAATATATACAAGTCATTGACCGATTTATATATTTTCTTCCCAATCCTCAGTTTCTCTCATTGATTGTTTGCTATATTTGTTGTCTGTGATAAAATTTGCTTTACCATTTTTGTAATAATTTTTTTGTCTAATGTTTGATGCGAAAACATTTCCTAATGTGTGATAATGGTTTCTAATGTGTAAATAATGTTTGCCTTTAACGTTTGTAATTTAGTCTTGTAAATAATTAAATGTAATGTCTTTTATTCTGCTATGAATTTTTGGGAAAATACAAAAATCTAAAATGATTGACGCAAAATAATAGTTGTCGAGGGAAGCGACAATAAATTGGTTTCTTACCCTTCATCAAAAAATGTTTTGAATAATTGTGGTTTGGGCACTGTGTGTTGTCTATTATTGATATAGGGTCTAGCCCTCACCACGTGAAGGACCTAACCCCTTTTTGTTCCCTATAATTTATTGACAGCAGAGTAGCAGCAAATCATTAATAAAATAGACAAAGTGCATTAGGGAGATTGCGCTGTGTTCAAGTTGATTGCGCACACAGAAGTATAATTTAAAAAAAAAGGTATACATAGTCCTTGTTCTGTTTTCATCTGTTTTCTCCTTCATCTCCAATTGAAGGAGTTATTCCTGTTATTGAAAAATTCGTTAAGCAGGGTGTCCTAAAAGAGATTGAGAACAGTCCTTGTAACTCACCAATTATGGGTATTAGAAAGCCAGATGAAACGTACAGAATAGTACAGGACCTGAGAAAGGTTAACGAGATAGTTATTCCTTGTTGTCCTATTGTGCCCAAACCAGCAGAGATCTTTTGTCAGATACCACATGATGCTAAGTGGTATTGGGTCCCAATGCACCCAGAGAATCAAAGAATTTTTGCTTTCAGGTTCCAAGAGAGAATTCCCAGACAGGTAACTAATGTGAGAATTAAAATGATTCAGGCAATGGAACACCCAAAGACACAAAGACAGGTAAGAATGCTCCTAGGCATGGTTGGATCCTCTTGCCAATGGATTAGTGCTTTCTCAGTAATTGCGAAGCCATTGCAAAGATTGACAAAAGCAGATGTAAAAGACTCAATTGTCCTGACAGAAATTAAGCTTGAGGCCTTAGAGCAATTTAAAAAGAGTTTGAGTGAAGCTCCTGTTCAGGGCATGCCAGACTTTGATAAAGAATTTGAGCTTCTTGACCAAATAGCAGTGATAAAATATGCTGCAAATGGAGAGAAAAATGATTATGTCTCAAAAGGCAATGAGTACACAGGTACCATTGTTAGGTTCTGTGCTCAGGAGAGGGTTGCAATCAATCGGGAAAAAATTTATGAACATGTTTCAAGATTTCTCATGTTAATCTTTGCAATTCAGACATGGCAAGAACTAAAACAATTTCAAGATGAGGCAACTGATGAGGAGAAAAACACATGGATCAAAGAAGGTTGCAGACAGCGAGAAGAAGATGAAATTTGGATTTACAAAGATGGCAGACCTGTTATGCCCAATTGCATAATTGCTGATATGGCATGGATGTATCATGGTCCAGGTCATTTAGAAAGAGACACAATGATTCAACTGTTCAGGGAAACATGGTACAATCCAAAGTTCAGATTAGTTGCGGAGTCACTTTGTCAAAGATGTCTGACATGCCAGAAAGACAATCCAGGTCAAAAGACAATTGAGAGTTTGGGAACCATAGGCCGGGAGGGTGGTTCATTTACAAGTATTCAAATAGATTTCTTTGAAATGCCCCAACATTACAAATTGAGATATGTCCTAGTCATCATTTGTTTATTTTCAAAATGGGTAGAAGCTCATGATCTATTGCCAGGAGACTTGGTCAGGACAAAGGTTCATCGGAGAAAGAACTGTTTGGTACCCAGGTGGCAGAAGGCAAGGCAAGTGATTTTAATCACAACAAATGCTGTAAAGTGCAGGGGTCTAAAAAGGTGGGTGCATATAAATCATACCCTTTGTGTACCTGCACCTGATAACGCAGATGAAGATAGTGAAGTCACTGCTACTGATTCAGACTCAGAAAAAAGTTCTGAAGAAAATCCAGATCTTGAAGATCGACAAGATGGTCGACATCTGGATGATGATGTCAATGTGAATGAAACATTGAATGAAAAAGATATAGAGATTGTGATTCTAGATTCAGAAAATGATGAAGATCTGCTGGAAAAAGAAGCAGAAAAAGAGTCAGAGACTAAAGAGATTCAAGATCAGGAGAGTATTGAAAAGCAGACTGGAAGCTCTGAAAGCAGGAACGGAAATTCTGGAACTGGGAAGCTAGAAGCAAGTCCGGAAGAGGAGGACGAATTGCCAAGTACCAGCTACAGAGATGTTGTTCCTAACGGAGTGAAGCTGCCGAGTAAAAAAGTTCCTAGATACAGTATTGAAATCTCTGAAACTGACTCAGATGACAGTGATGAAGAGTCTGAAATAAGAAAATTCAGAAGAAGGGCTTGGAAAGTTGAATATAATGAAATAGAGTCTAAGAAGAAACTCTTGAGAAATGGTGATGTCTGGCCAAAAGAAGACTTGAAGTTCAAGTTGATGAACAGATCGAAAGAGCAAATTCATGAGAGTGAATCAGATAAAAAAGAACAAGTTGGAAAGAAAATTGAAGTGATTAGCAGAAAGAGCAAAAGATCATTGAAGCTAAAACACAAGTACAAATCTTTGGAGTGGGCCTGTATCTTGATTCCACCAGTAGTTGAGGTTAGCAGTAGCAGTCAAGAAAACGGTGACAATGACTAGGTTTAGCTTTCTTTCAGTTGAGGTTTATTTTTGGCATAAGGCTGAAGAAATTGTGTTACGGACACAAGGTCGAAGAAATTGTGTTAGCTGAAAAAACTTTTATGTAAGACCCAAGGTCGAAGAAAACATGTTTTAGAAAAAAAAAAAAAAAAAAGAGGGGGTATATACTATATATATATAAATTCCTTTATTCGGTTTTTGTCAATTATAAAACCATAAAAGCAGCAATATGAAATTTACAGCATTAAAACAATTAATACAAAAAAACGATTTATTTTTAAAGATTCCTTCGATGTCTAATAATGCATTTTAAAAAGTTCAATACATGATAGCAAGTGCGCTCAGAGTCTAACATCTGCAAAAGGATCATGGCCGGACGGCATTGTCTAAGGCCCCAGTCTTTTAGTAATGGAAATAGCCATGTTCTCCTGTGGGGATGGTAGTATTTACAAAACAGTATCGTATGCATACATGTTTGAACAGAAGTCTCATCACAGGGGCATACTGACAGTTTTGATTCCCAAGTATTCATTTGCGGGAAAGCGACAAGTCTGTGAAACAGATTGAGTCTGAGTCTAGTTAAGAGCATCCTTTCATAAGAGTTAATTTCCAGTGCAAGATAAGGCTGGATTTGTAGCGATAACTGTACCATGTTCGCGTGTTGTACAGATTGTTTGTTTGAGAGCAGGGAGATTCTGAGTGACTCAAGATGGCTCATTGCCTTCAGTTTCAGCTCTTTCTTGCTTATCTCGGTCAGAGATTGTGGACTGAAGTAGAATCTTTCTAAACCCATGTCCGTAAAAAATCGCTTCACGTAGGTAAGCCAGGCTATTCTGTGCACATTATCAAGGGCCATTGAATCCTCTATAATGGCTTTGGTCAACATGTTCTTGTCAGAGAGCCATATGCGCCTCCAGAGTAGCAATGGCTGTATTTTATTAGGTCCTCAATGTAGGGGATTCCCAGTTCCATGTGGCATGCGTATGTGGTTGAACACTTGGGGGCGGATAAGAGGAATCTGTTGAATGAGTTCTCAGCTGTTTGTAGAGATGCGGCGTCGACATGTCCCCAAACGCCGGCCCCATATAGGGCAGTGGATACGCATTTTGCGGAATAGATTTGCAACATCTCCACTGGGGATCTCCTTCCGAGTCTTTGTGAAAAACTAATCAAGGCAGTGTTGGCTCTTCTAAAAAGGTGCCTTCTCGACTCAATGGCAGCTTTCCATTTTAGTTTCTCATCGATCATTATGCCCAGGTAGGGATATTGTGGCGTTCTCTCAAGATTTTGATTGTTGAGGGTGATGTTCTTTATCCGTTTACTCCCTCCACCGGCCACCATTACAAACGTTTTTTTCACGTTTATATGTAAGTCCAGCGCGCCCATGAAATCAGCATATTTGTTTAAGGATTTCTGAAGTTCTATGGGGGTGCGAGCCAGAATTACTGCGTCATCCGCGTAGAGCAATGCCGGGATCATGCGTTGTTTTATTCTTGGGAGGTCCTGTGCCCCTCTCAACATCCTCTCTTCCAACCCGTTTGTATACAGGGAGAAGAGGAAAGGGGCCAGGACGCACCCCTGCATGACTCCTCGCTCTACCTTAAATGACGGAGTTAGCTCACCCTTTGTCCCGTAGCGCACTCTCGCAGTGGCATTCATGTATAGTTCCCTTAGGAAGTCCAATAGTGGGGGATCCACCCCCATGATTCGCAGGAGAGTCCATAGCTTTGAGTGTGATACGCAGTCAAAAGCAGAGGACAAGTCCACGTACACCATGTACATTGTCCCCTGCTTTGCGTGGATGTACTTGGAGACAATTAGACTTAGGTTAAGGGCCTGTTCGACGGTTCCGAACCCTTCTCTGAAGCCAAATTGAAGGTCCGATAAGATCTTACTGTCGTCAGCCCATTGTTGCAGTTGTTCCAGGATTACTCTGCCGACTACTTTTCCTGCAGAATCTAATAGAGAGATCGGTCGGTAACATTTAACATCTTGCCGGTCCCCCTTTTTAAAGATGGGAACCATAATGGAGTTGGACCAAGACTCCATTAAACCCAATCTCGCTGTTGCAGAACATACTCTAGTGAGTATAGGAGCCCACAGATCCGGATGCTGTTTGAAGAGATCCACAGGGACCCCGTCAGGTCCTGGAGCTTTGCCCCCTTTACTGAGATTTAGTGCTTGCATTACCTCAAGGATATCAAACTGAATGTTTATTGGAAAGTCGACAGGAGGATGAGAATGAGTTGTTTCTTCGTTGGGAGATGTTAATTTAAATATATGGGAGAAATGTTGTACCCATGTTTCTTCTTCTATCGCTACATCAATTTGAGGTCTACTGGAGTCAGAAAGAAAAGGGGTTTTCACTGTCCGCCAAAAAGACTCACTGTTTTTTGTGAGTGAGCTTTTATGTAGTTCATTCCATAAGGATTGTTTTAGCTCCTGTTTTCTTTGTTTCCTGGCAATTTTGTACTGGTGTCTTAGATGTTTGATCAGTTGTATGTCTCTTTTTGGTTGCCTTAGGGCCTCTTTTAATTTGGTTAGGGAGCTCGTACAGTCGTGATTGAACCAGCCTGGGATTGTTGGATTATTTGGGTTATTTGACTTATTTTCCCTGGTCAGCATTAATTTGGTTTTATCCAAAATGATCTTCAAGTTTTGGAGGATGACGTTGTCATCAGATTCCAGGTCTAAGCAGTTTATTATGTTAGGGTATAGCGTCTTTATTATACTACTGCTTAGTTGGGTTGGATCCGTCTTGCCCCATTTCACTGTGAAACCATTTGGTCTGCCCACTTCTATCTGATTTTGAGAAAGAGTGTGTGCAATTAGGGTAGTCTGTGATGGGTGATCTAGAAGATCCAGATCCACTCTAAGCGCAGAATGATCGCTTAAGTTGTTTGCCAATAGGGTAAAGTCCGTAGTTAACTGTCTCAGCCCATCCGTTGTTAGGACATAATCTACAGTAGTCTTGTGTCCCCGCCCTAGATATGTGGGGTAGAGAGTATTATCATCCAGATTTTGCTTGTTTGTTAGTGACAATTCCAGGTCTGTGAGGAGATTGTTCATCGCTTCCCCTTTTCCATCGTGTGAAAAATGGGCAAGGGGGTTATCGTGCTCGTCTACTATCCCACAGTTAAGATTGTTCAGATGTGGGCAGGGATGGATATTAAAGTCTCCTCCCCATAGTAAGTGAACAGTTGCCTTTTTACTATATGTCTTGGTATATCTAGCGATTTTTTCCTGGATTGTCTGGAGAGTTTTGATGAAGTTTTCTTCTTCTAAGTTGTTGCTATATACTATATAGTTTTCAAAAATTAATTTTTGATTTTTGTTTTGTTTTATAATGCTCAGATTGATATTTGGTTTGTTGGTGCAATTCAAAATGTAGATACCTATAAATTCATTGGGGGTTGGGGATTAGCATTTTGTAGGACTCATTATGAGAGTTGCATAAATATAGATGAAATTAAGTTTAAATACTAATCCTGAGTAAGCCTGAAACATGTTCAATAGATAGAATTTTAAGTAAAATTTGGGGATTTGTTTGGTGATTTTAAAATCACCAGATGAGGGAGTTGATGGAGCGGGTTAATGAACAATATTTTGTTCAGGCTTGTGAAGTCAGTCTTCCATAATGTTTTAATAAAACTAATATGTTTGCTGCATGTTATTAAATCAACCTAGAATAAACTGTGCAACATGAACATATGGGATTAACATTATGCTTATTTGTGCAAAATTCAAAAGGAATAATACAATAATTGTTGTCTATTGTCTTTGTCATATACTAACTGCTGCTGTCAAAAAATAATAGCATGTGCTTTTTAAATTTGCTACTGTCTTGTCTTTTCTGTGACAAATGCAGTTCCAGATCGGATTGGTACATCAAAGGTAATATATGCTGCTTAAATGTGCTTATGCTAGGTAACATAATTAATGGGTTAACATTAAGCAAAAGGGGTGGGTAACAGAACAAATGTCAATTCTTTAATTAATTGATGTTTTGTGTTTGTTTGAATAATAGTTTTCTGAAAAAGTGACGCAAGCGAAAAGTGGCGCAGTGACGCAAGCTAAAAGTGGCGCAGTGACGCAAGCAAAAGTGGTGCAGAAAATTGACGCTTTCTGAAAGAGGCCTACTAATGTAAAGTCACAAGAGAAAACTTATTTGGAAACGATGAGAAGCCTATAAGCTTTTATTGTGAAAAGTTTTTGAAAAGAACTGCAAAAGGCGACTCTGTGGAGAAGTTTGCTAATGTGCCACGAGAAGCTCAGAACGGACAGGCTCAAGGCCAGGATGTGAGTCGTGGCATTTTTGTGCACTACATGAACAAGCTTTGCTACAAAATGTAGCAGCCTAAGGAAGTACCACCAGGACTCTGTGCATGAACAATGGCTTTGTGTAAAAGCCCGGACCTGAGATGGAAGATGTAGGAAGGGGGAGGCTCTAGTTGGCGCAGTGCAACACTAGCGACAAGCAGGGACTCTCTCTTCCTCGTCAGGGCTGAGGGTTACCTTCCAGACAACCTCTGCTTACCCTCTAGGTAGTGTGGCTTAAGCAGTCGTAGGCTAATCTTTGGGGCACATAGGGTTAAACACTTGCAATAGTACACCTTCACAACCAACCCACCACACAACGAGACCAGACTGTATTCTTGTAAAAATATATCTCTTTATATAGACTTTACTCAGGCTTGTGAATACAGTCAATAACTTTATGGATACGGTTGCAGGATATTAGCTTTAGGTTACCACAGTTCTTATCGTAGTTCTGGTGAGGCCCGTAGGCCGGCGTTAAACAAAGTTCTTTGGGGAGCCAGCGGCTTCCAGGGGATCTGTCCCACGTCGCGTTGCCTTCCCGGTGTCGCTGATCGTTGCGGCTCTTCGGCCGAGCAGGTCACTGGTCGTCCGGGGCAGCGGTGCTCTGTGGCGGCACGGTCCTCTCTTCGTCGTCTGCTCCGACCTTGGAGACGGCGGCTGTGCGGCGGTGACAAGTGGCAGTACGGTCCCCAAGTGCAGGACGTACCCAGCCAAATGTCGATGCAGCTGTGGGCTCACAGCTGGGCTGTCGGGCAGGCTACCGACCTCGTGGATTCTCGTAGGGCAATGGTCTGTCCTTGCAGGTGAGGGACGGCTCGCTATGCGGTCGCCTCGATAGCTCGGACCGGACGGACCCTCCTTTGCTTTGCTCTCGGGCTCCCAGCGCAGTTGTGGTCACGATGTTCGGGCCAGCGGCGGCTGGTCCTCACTGTGCTTCCGCTGTTGCTTTGGGCCCCGGTCACGGTGGTCGGGAGGGTGTGGATGCCTTAGAGGAGCTTCCTCTTTGTCGGTGCTGCGGCGATGGTCAGCACCCGCAGTCGCTTTCTTCCAAGGGGGTTAGCGTCCACTGGTCCTGGGACGCTGGTCAGGGGGCAAGTTCAATTCCAAGCCCTTGGAGATCTCTTCGCAGAGTTTGGCACAAGTAGCACAAAAGTCTTTTCGTAGTCTTTTTGTCTTCCTCTCCTTCAGCAGCAAGGCACCAGACACAGGCAAGAGTCAGCACCCTTCCTTGTCTTCTCGCGGTCCTTCTCGTAGGGCAGAGTCGTTCTGTGGCCCAAACTGGATCTAATTTTCAAGGAGCAGGGCTCCGTCTTTTATAGGCCAATTCCTTTGTTCTCGCAGGCCAGGGGGGCCTTTGCATAGCCACTCTCAGTTCTGGAGTACCCCGGCGGGTGTGCTCCGGCTCCTGCTTTCAGTGTGAGGGGCAGGCGCATCAGACGCCCCACAGGAGGTGGAGCCAGCATTGTCCTGACAGGGGTGGCCAGAGTACCTTGTTGATGGGGGCTTCGCCCTTCCTGGGCCAGGTGCCGGCAGAGTCATCCGCCGCTCCCCAGGAGGGTGGAGCCAGCATTGTGGTGGCCGAGCACAGTGACAGTTCGAGTCAAGAGGCACTCCTACCTCCCACTAAGGTGTAATCTGCGCATTCACCACCTGTCATCCCTCCAGCCCTGTCACTCACACATCCCAGACAGGCGGATACACATACTGGCAGAGGCAACTGCAATGGTTAGGCAAGCAAATGCTAACTTTCTAAAAGTAGCATTTGCAAACCCAGGATATTGAAATAAATTTGTCTACAAGAAATATCTCATCATCCTGAGTTCAGGCATACTAAACATGACTCACTACCATGCTCCTTGAGCCTGCGGGGATTATAGGTCGTAATAATCCTCGCAGCTCAGTCTGGCCTAATGGAGCAGGTAGCCTTCAGTAGTGAAGTACGGTCTTCGTTGTAAGTCACTACCAGGACATGCCACGCACATCAGGGCTTGTCCTACCTTACACCTACAATGCACCCTGCCCGCAGGCCTACCATAGGGGTGTCTAATATGCAGTCAAGGGAAGGGTCGGTGCGGGCAAGTGGGGACACTTGCCCAGCTAGCGTGGCAGTACGAGACCGCACGCGGGTTCTGCGGTCGCAGTTCCCAGACACATCTTTTACGGCTGCCTTGGTGGGTGGCGCAACCAGCGCTACAGGCCCACCAGCAGTATTGGCATCTACAAGCCCCGGCACTCTCTCGTGCGCTTTACTAGGGACTAACAGTAAATCCAATGCACCAATCATGGATACCAATCGTATGTACAGGTTACAGTAGGGAGCACTTGCACTGCGGCACGGATCAGCCGTGGCGCAGTGCCCTGGGTATCGGAAAACCAGCAAAACATCGGAGGCACATCAGCAAAAAGTGGAAGGGAGACTCACGCCAAGGTGCCAGGTCTAACATGTGTCCCCTCCAGCTGAAATGTGGGGGGAACTACCCTTCCCCAGGGAGTTCCACATCACTAAGGCGGAAAAATCTGGACAGACCGTCAGCGTTGGCGTGATCGGTGCCAGGGCGGTGTTCCACCGTAAAGTCCATACTCTGTAGAGAAATGGACCACCTCAACAGTTTCGGGTTCTCACCCCTCATTTGCATCAACCATCTGAGGGGCCTGTGGTCCGTCTGAACTCGGAAGTGAGACCCAAACAAGTAGGGTCTTAGCTTCTTCAGCGCCCAGACCACAGCAAATGCTTCACGCTCTATTGCACTCCACCTACTTTCCCGTGGAAGTAACCTCCGACTTATGAAGGCTACGGGTTGGTCAAAGCCCTCCTCAGTCATCTGTGAAAGAACAGCCCCTACACCATGCTCTGAAGCGTCTGTTTGCACAATGAACTCTTTGGAGAAATCAGGGGCCAGGAGCACGGGCGCCGTGCACATGGCAGTCTTCAGGGTGTCGAAAGCTTTCTGACAGGTGTCAGTCCAAATCACATTCCTGGGCTGCTTCTTCGAAGTCAGCTCTGTCAAGGGGGTCACGATCGTGCCATAGCCCTTGACAAACCTCCTGTAATACCCAGTGAGCCCCAGGAAGGCTCTCACTGCAGTCTGGGTCTTGGGGGGTTCCCAAGCCAGGATGGTTTCGATTTTGGGCTGCAAGGGGGCTACCTTGCCACTCCCAACTTGGTGTCCCAAGTACACCACTGAACCCTGCCCAATCTGGCACTTGCTTGCCTTGATTGTGAGGCCTGCTCTGCGCAGGGCCATCAACACTTCCCAGAGGTGTCGCAGGTGTTCGGGCCAGGTGCCGCTGAACACCGCGATGTCATCCAGGTAGGCGGCACTGAACTCGTCCAGTCCAGCCAACACCTGGTTGACCAATCTCTGAAAGGTGGCAGGGGCATTCTTCATTCCAAATGGCATAACCCGGAACTGGAAATGCCCATCTGGTGTAGAGAATGCCGACCTCTCCTCTGCCCCATCGGTCAAGGCGATCTGCCAGTACACAGACGTCAAATCAAACGTGCTGAGAAACCGGGCAGCCCCTAGCCGATCAATGAGCTCGTCAGCTCGGGGGATGGGGTGCGCGTCAGTCTTCGTGACTGAATTGAGTCCTCTGTAGTCCACACAGAACCGGAGTTCGGGTGTGGCTCCCAGCGCAGCAGCCTTCGGAACCAAGACCACGGGGCTGGACCAAGGACTGCTGGAAGACTCGACCACCCCGAGGGCAAGCATCTTGGAGACCTCCTCCTTGATGCAGGCCCGTACCCTGTCAGTCACCCGGTAAGCCTTATGCTTCACCGGTAAGCTGTCTCCAGTGTCCACATCATGGACGCACCAATCTGTGACACTCGGAACCAGGGAAAACAGGTCTGGAAACTGCCCCAGCAACTGGCGGCAATCCTCCTGTTGTTCGGCGGTCAGGGAGGGTGAGAGGTTGACTCCATCCACTGACCCATCCTTTTCACAGGCCACCAAGAGGTCCGGTAGAGGCTCTGACTCCTCCTCCATTCCGTCATCGGTTGCCAACAACATGCCCACTTCGGACCTTCGCAAGTGGGGCTTGAGGCGGTTGACATGTAGGACCCGCAAAGGGTTCCTGGGCGTCTTCATGTCCACCAAGTATGTCACGGGGCTCTTCCGCTCCACAACCTCAAATGGACCTGTCCACTTATCTTGAAGGGCACAGGGCTCCACTGGGGCTAAGACATACACCTCTTGTCCAGGCTGAAGCTCGACCAGAGTGGCATTCTGATCGTACCACCGCTTCATTTCTTCCTGGCTCGCTTCCAGATTTGCCTCGGCAAGTTGTCTGAAGCGCCTGGTCTGGTTTCTGAAGGCCAGCATGTAGCTATATACATTCTGGGGAGGTTTCCTGGGAGATTGCTCCCAGCCTTCCTTTACCAAACTCAGTGGTCCTCTCACGGGGTGACCGTACAGCAGTTCAAAGGGGCTGAATCCTAGGGACTTCTGTGGTACCTCGCGATATGCAAACAGCAGGCATGGTAAGAGGACGTCCCACTTACGCCTCATCGGACCTTCCAGGCCCATGATCATGCCTTTGAGGGTTCGGTTGAATCTTTCAACCAACCCGTTACCTTGGGGATGGTAGGGTGTGGTGAACTTGTACGTTACGCCACACTCTTGCCAAAGGGACTTCATATACTTCGATATGAAATTGGTCCCCCTGTCGCTCACTACCTCTAGAGGGAATCCTACTCGTGAGAAAATTCCCATCAGTGCACGTCCCACCACGGGAGCCGTCACTGTCCTCAGAGGTATGGCTTCAGGGTACCGGGTGGCATGGTCCACCAAGACCAGGATGAACCTGTTGCCCATGGCTGTCTTGGGGTCCAGAGGCCCAACGATGTCAATACCCACTCGCTGGAATGGCGTACCGACCACAGGGAAGGGTTGGAGGGGAGCCTTGTTCTTCCCTCCCGTCTTCCCACTTGCCTGGCAAGTTGGACAGGTTCTGCAATACGTATCGGAACTCTTGTGCATCTGGGGCCAGTAAAAGTGGGTGACAAGCCTGTCATAGGTCTTGTCCATCCCCAAATGTCCTGCTAAAGGCACATCATGAGCCAGACCCAGTAGGAAGGCTCTGAACTTCTGGGGTACCACCAGCACACGGGCTGACCCAGGTTCAGCAGCCTTAGGCTCCGAATACAGGAGGTCGTTCTCCCAGTACACGTAATGTGTTTTGGCCTGAACACCATTGGCCTGGTCTGCAGCCTGCTGCCGCATACCTACGAGAGAAGGGCATTCTTTCTGCTCCCTGCAGAATTCCTCCCTGGAGGGTCCTCCTTCTTGCTGCCAATGGGTCAGCTCAGGCAGGTCCCCCAGTTCAGCGATCTGTTCCCCTGTAGGCTCCAGGGCATCCCCCTCAAGGTCTGCCTCCTCCTGGACCGTAGGAACTTCCGGGGCCGGTTTCCCGCGCCCCCTGCGCCTTCTCCCTAAGGCCGGTTCCTGGGCCTCTCCATCAGGCCCCAGGACCTCTCGATCACCCTTACTGGCTGCCATCGACCGTGTGGTCACGCACGCCCAGTCAGGCAGACCCACCATCCGCAGGTGAGTCGTTTTCTCCACCTTTTCCCAAGGGGAGTGCTCCAAGTCGTTCCCTAGCAAACAGTCAACAGGCATGGTTTTTCTCACACAGACCTGCAGAGTACCAGAGACCCCCCCCCACTCGAAGGGAACTTGAGCCATCGGACACTGGCTCTCGGAATTATCAGCATTGATAACCCTACAGTAGGCATGGGGTACAACCTGCTCTTGAGACACCAGGTGCTGCCTCACTGCAGTCACACTGGCTCCTGTGTCTCTAAGAGCCTCGGCTTCCTTACCATTGATGATCACCACCTGCCCATATTTTTTAGTGTTAGAGGGCAGGTAGTTCGTAGGGATCATCTCGCTGTCTCCTAACGAGACCAGGGTCATGTGAACGGGAACTCCACCCCCCGGGACCATCATTTCTTCTCCCAGGTGAACGCTAGTCACCTGTCGGGGCGGAGCACCAGTGGGTGCGGGTTTTCCAAATAGGCGACACTTGGGGTCACTGGATATGTGCCCAGGCTCGCCACATTTGAAACAATTGAAGGGCCCCTTCGGAACAGGTTTACCTGTCGGGGCCCCATTCTGCTTTGGGGGTGGGGGAGGCTGAGAACCCTGCTGCGGATTCCCTTGGGAACTACTTTGGGGGCCTTTTTGGAACCCTTTCTGTTTTCCCCCCTTGTCCCCCCCACTCTTCTGCTGGGGACCCTGCCCACTCTTGGCGGAGTCTCCCACGGGACCCTTGTGGACCCTGGTGCTGAGCCAGCGGTCCGCCTCCTCAGCAAGCTTCCTCGGGTTGGACAGCTTGCTATCGATCAGGTGTTGGCGTAACTCAGGAAAACAGTGATCAGACAAGTGCTCCCATGCAATTAAATCAAAGAGACCTTGAAAATCATTCACTTTGTTACCTTTCACCCAACCATCCAGTGCTCTGCAAAAGTAAGTCACATACTCCACATACGTATTCCCAGGCCGCTTAGTACATCCCCTAAACTTTTGTCTATACATTTCAGGGGTAAGCCCGTACCTGTTTAATAAAGCTTCTTTCATGTGGGCATAGGATCTCTGATTCTCAACGGGCAAATCTAGCAAGGTATCTCTCCCTTCGCTAAGGAACCTTCCCCACAACCCCGCTCCCCAATCCTTGTCAGGGACCCGGTGGGAGGACATGGCTACCTCGTATGCCCTAAACCACTGTCCTATGTCATCCCCCTTAAAGAACTCCTTAACTACGTCCTTCGGGATGTGCACTCTTGACTCTACCTGCACTGGCGATGTGCTGCCACCAGAGGGAGGCCGATCCAAGTCTCTCTCCTTGAGACTTATCTCCCTCATCTTTATTTCGTAATCCATCTGGTGCTTTCGCTCTTCCAGCGCCATTCTTTTGGTTTCCAGCTCCAGCTGGATTTTCAATTCTGCCAACTTTCTCTCGTGATTCCGGGTTTCCTTCCTGTCCGCCAGCTCCTCTGGCGACAGGCCTTTACCAAAGCTGTGCTCGCTGTCTTGTCGCTCGAGATCGATCAGATCCCCAAGTGCATTCTGCTCCTCCGTTGCATTCTGCTCCTCCGTTGCATTCTGCTCGGCGAGGACGTCTTGCTCTTCCGGGGTCTTTCTGGACTCCACCCAGGCTTTCAGGGCCTTGTAGAGCTCCGGCTTGTTTTTGCAACCAGCGTGCGGAACCTTTAGTTTCCTGCAAAAAAACTTCAGCTCCATCTTTGAGTATTTGTCCAGCTTCGCGGCGTCCCATTCTATCTCCAAGACCTCGGAGGTCGTGGACTCCGCTCCATCCAGGCTCTTTGTGCCCGGCATGGTTTCGGCACTCGGAATCTTCTTTCAAAAGGCAAAGTCTGTGGTTTAGTAACTGTACCGTAATCCTTGTGTAGCGGTCAGAAGCTCAGGTATAACTATCGCAAGTGTAAATTCGAAAATCCTCACCGCTGCGTCCAATGTAGGAAGGGGGAGGCTCTAGTTGGCGCAGTGCAACACTAGCGACAAGCAGGGACTCTCTCTTCCTCGTCAGGGCTGAGGGTTACCTTCCAGACAACCTCTGCTTACCCTCTAGGTAGTGTGGCTTAAGCAGTCGTAGGCTAATCTTTGGGGCACATAGGGTTAAACACTTGCAACAGTACACCTTCACAACCAACCCACCACACAACGAGACCAGACTGTATTCTTGTAAAAATATATCTCTTTATATAGACTTTACTCAGGCTTGTGAATACAGTCAATAACTTTATGGATACGGTTGCAGGATATTAGCTTTAGGTTACCACAGTTCTTATCGTAGTTCTGGTGAGGCCCGTAGGCCGGCGTTAAACAAAGTTCTTTGGGGAGCCAGCGGCTTCCAGGGGATCTGTCCCACGTCGCGTTGCCTTCCCGGTGTCGCTGATCGTTGCGGCTCTTCGGCCGAGCAGGTCACTGGTCGTCCGGGGCAGCGGTGCTCTGTGGCGGCACGGTCCTCTCTTCGTCGTCTGCTCCGACCTTGGAGACGGCAGCTGTGCGGCGGTGACAAGTGGCAGTACGGTCCCCAAGTGCAGGACGTACCCAGCCAAATGTCGATGCAGCTGTGGGCTCACAGCTGGGCTGTCGGGCAGGCTACCGACCTCGTGGATTCTCGTAGGGCAATGGTCTGTCCTTGCAGGTGAGGGACGGCTCGCTATGCGGTCGCCTCGATAGCTCGGACCGGACGGACCCTCCTTTGCTTTGCTCTCGGGCTCCCAGCGCAGTTGTGGTCACGATGTTCGGGCCAGCGGCGGCTGGTCCTCACTGTGCTTCCGCTGTTGCTTTGGGCCCCGGTCACGGTGGTCGGGAGGGTGTGGATGCCTTAGAGGAGCTTCCTCTTTGTCGGTGCTGCGGCGATGGTCAGCACCCGCAGTCGCTTTCTTCCAAGGGGGTTAGCGTCCACTGGTCCTGGGACGCTGGTCAGGGGGAAAGTTCAATTCCAAGCCCTTGGAGATCTCTTCGCAGAGTTTGGCACAAGTAGCACAAAAGTCTTTTCGTAGTCTTTTTGTCTTCCTCTCCTTCAGCAGCAAGGCACCAGACACAGGCAAGAGTCAGCACCCTTCCTTGTCTTCTCGCGGTCCTTCTCGTAGGGCAGAGTCGTTCTGTGGCCCAAACTGGATCTAATTTTCAAGGAGCAGGGCTCCGTCTTTTATAGGCCAATTCCTTTGTTCTCGCAGGCCAGGGGGGCCTTTGCATAGCCACTCTCAGTTCTGGAGTACCCCGGCGGGTGTGCTCCGGCTCCTGCTTTCAGTGTGAGGGGCAGGCGCATCAGACGCCCCACAGGAGGTGGAGCCAGCATTGTCCTGACAGGGGTGGCCAGAGTACCTTGTTGATGGGGGCTTCGCCCTTCCTGGGCCAGGTGCCGGCAGAGTCATCCGCCGCTCCCCAGGAGGGTGGAGCCAGCATTGTGGTGGCCGAGCACAGTGACAGTTCGAGTCAAGAGGCACTCCTACCTCCCACTAAGGTGTAATCTGCGCATTCACCACCTGTCATCCCTCCAGCCCTGTCACTCACACATCCCAGACAGGCGCATACACATACTGGCAGAGGCAACTGCAATGGTTAGGCAAGCAAATGCTAACTTTCTAAAAGTAGCATTTGCAAACCCAGGATATTGAAATAAACTTGTCTACAAGAAATATCTCATCATCCTGAGTTCAGGCATACTAAACATGACTCACTACCATGCTCCTTGAGCCTGCGGGGATTATAGGTCGTAATAATCCTCGCAGCTCAGTCTGGCCTAATGGAGCAGGTAGCCTTCAGTAGTGAAGTACGGTCTTCGTTGTAAGTCACTACCAGGACATGCCACGCACATCAGGGCTTGTCCTACCTTACACCTACAATGCACCCTGCCCGCAGGCCTACCATAGGGGTGTCTAATATGCAGTCAAGGGAAGGGTCGGTGCGGGCAAGTGGGGACACTTGCCCAGCTAGCGTGGCAGTACGAGACCGCACGCGGGTTCTGCGGTCGCAGTTCCCAGACACATCTTTTACGGCTGCCTTGGTGGGTGGCGCAACCAGCGCTGCAGGCCCACCAGCAGTATTGGCATCTACAAGCCCCGGCACTCTCTCGTGCGCTTTACTAGGGACTAACAGTAAATCCAATGCACCAATCATGGATACCAATCGTATGTACAGGTTACAGTAGGGAGCACTTGCACTGCGGCACGGATCAGCCGTGGCGCAGTGCCCTGGGTATCGGAAAACCAGCAAAACATCGGAGGCACATCAGCAAAAAGTGAAAGGGAGACTCACGCCAAGGTGCCAGGTCTAACAGAAGATGTCACAATTTACTGTGGAGTGAGGTGGTTCAGCCAATGGAGAGCCAGAATTCAGCTGTTGGAATGTGAAATTAGTTAGTTTAGCCTTAGTTTTAGGGTATAAGAATTGGCTCAAGGAGCAGACTTTGGCCTACACTTCTTGATTCCAGAAGAACGTGTTCTGCTGTCCGATGAATACACGTAAGGAAAGGAGATTTTTAAAAGACTAAGGGGCCGATTATGATTGCGGTTTTTCCGCATCCTCGGGACCGGAGGAAGCCACCGCCGGCCCCGAGGATGCGGAAAAACCGCAGCGGACTGACCAAGGACCCACCGCCACATTAGGATGGCTGGTGGGTCCTGGTTTCTGTCCGCAGCTTTTCCGCCGCGGTCGGCTTACAACCGCGGCGGAAAAGCTCTGATATGGTGACGGTGTCTCTCAGACACCGTCCGCCATATCAGGATGGGCTTTTAAAAGTGCTTTTCCGCGGCGGGTTTTCCGCCGTTCAAAAGCATACGGATCTTCACTGCGGGGGCCCGTTGCGGGCCCCCTAGGTGAAGGGGGGTCGGGGGGTGCACATGGGGGGTACCTATGGTACCCCCCTGCATTTGCATGCAGAAAGCGGCAGGCACCGCGCGGTGCCTGCCTCTTTCTGCATGCAAATGCAATGCGTGCATTTTTAACATTGCCACGGGTGCAGCTTGATGTTAAAAATAGAGGATGTGACCGCCAGGGTGGCGGTCACATCCTAATTGCACAGGAGGGAACTCCGCATGCCATGCGGAGGTTCCCTCCTGCTCTGGGGTCGCGGACGGACGCAAGTCCGTCCGCGATCCTAATCGACCCCTTTGTTTTTAAGCAATGAGAGTAGAGACAGAGAATTAGTTAGGGTTTGGAAATGCTCTTTTTCACTTATTCCTGTTAATGATTAATATTTTCTTGAATAAAGCTCTCTTTATAAATGCTGAATAAAACTCTATTTATGACTTTTTCTACATGCTTGCTTAATAAAGTTCCAAAGCCTAAGTTTTCATTAATATGTTTGAATAAACTTACTTAAAATGACAAGCTGGTCTTGTTTATTGTAGATAGTTTAAACAACATATTAGATTCATTCGCCTCATGATTCAGCTGCTCTGTTATTTTTATGGGCCTGGTATTGAATGGTAAGTATGGTGGTAGATTATGACATCATTTATGTAGAATTTTAGTAGGAGCGCTGGATCACTGTCATAGGGCATATCTACCAGGGCACTCCTGAGGAACATTTCTCAGTGACCCTACACTAAATGCTCCCGTGAGATGAATCCCTGGTGCTCGTTGCCCTGTGTGCATGTAAGCTTTTATGTTAGCTGAGCTTCATTAAAATGGATGCTGCTGGCCTCTGTTATGATCGATCTGTGCAATTGTACTTTGTTGTGTACCTCTTCATGCATTTTTTATACAAGACCTATACCTAGTTGCTTTGTCAATGACTGCATTGCTAAGCAATCACAATTTTCCTCAACCCATCTGGTTACTGCTAGAAATAGAGGTCTCACGTTGTCAGTGGTATACACCCTGTTCAAGTAGGGACCCTTCCTTCTAGTCAGGATAAGGGGATTAAACACTCAAGATAATCCCTGCTTTTTGGTAGCTTGGCATGAGCAGTCAGGCCTAACTCAGAGACAATGTGTAAAACGTTTGTACATAACCAACACAGTAACACAGTTAAAACACTACAAATGGACATCACACCAGTTTCGAAAAATAAAGTATGTTTATCTGAACCAAACAAGACCCAAACGATAAAGATCCAAAATCCAGAACTCAAATTATGACTTTTTAAAGGGTTCAAGCAATTCTGCCACTTGAACTGTATGGATGCATTGAGTTTACACAAAATACCTTTGATGCAGCAAAATCCACACAAAAAACAGCTGCAGAGGAGGGAAGCATCAGGAAAAACAGCAATGCGTCTGTTCCTGAGTTCCTGTGGAGGAGAAGAGTCAGTTCAGTTGCAAGCATGAGAAGTGTTGCGTTGAATCCAGACTGTAAGGGGAAGTGATGTTTGGAATTCCAAAATGGTTCTGGTGAGTGGGTGATGCATTGGAAACTTGGCACACAGGTGCGATAAGTGGAAATCTGAACACACTGGAGTTCGATGCGGTGGTGGAAAACAGGCGCTGTGTAGATTTCTTCAAAAAGAACAATTGATAGACAGAATGCAGAAAAATGTCATACATTCAACCCAGTACAAAGATCTGGGCCTAAATCCATCGTTTTTTTGCTCACCATGCCATTCCAGTTTGGACCCAGCCATATGCAAATCAGTCTTGACCCTGTGCCCCATGGGAACAGTCCAGCCCAAACTGCCAGGCCGGGTCCTCCCTGGACTGGTTTCGGGCTTTCAGCCATCATCAGCCAGGATAGCTTGATTCCAGAGGCATGGAGAGCACGGGACCCACGTCTGAGCATACCCGTCCCACTCAGTGTGACAAATGCAAAAAGAACAATTGATAGACAGAATGCAACACAATGTCATACATTCACCCCAGTACAGAGATCTGGGTCTAAATCCATAGGGCCTCATTTATGAGGCCCCTTGCGCCATCGGAACTTCACTTTTCATGAAGTTCCGTGGCGCAGAAGCCAGCGTGGTATTTATCAGGCAGCAGTACGCCAGTTTTTGTGGCGTACTGCTGCCTGATAAATATCAGTCCCTTGCTGAGGGCGTTCCCAGCAACATCCATGGCCTTTTGACACTGCCCCAGATTTACGAGAAATCGTAACTCTGAAGCAGTGCCAAAAGCTTACGCCTCCCCAGGGGAGGCGTAAGGGAGGCGCAACAGGGAGAAATGTCTTTATTTCTCCTCGTATTTTCCTTTTTCTATGTGTGCTGCATTCTACAGCACACATAGAAAGAGGAAAAGCCTCTAGTGATTATTTTTGTACAGAAAGGTTTCCCTTCCTGTACAAAAATAATCTTCCCCGCAACGCAGGCACCCTTGCACCATTGTGCAAGGGATGCCTGCGCTGGCAGCCCATTGTGCGCCGGCGGAGGGGAAAAGGACAGGAATGCGCCGTATCTTATAGATACGGCGCATTTCTGCCCTTTTCTTTTGCCGTAGGGAAGCACAGCAGGAAGGCCTGCTGCGCTTCCCTACGGCAAAAAGTAATAAATGAGGCCCATAGTTTTTTTGCTCACCATGACATTCCAGTTTGGACCCATATGCAAATCAGTCTTGACCCTGTGCCCCATGGGAACAGTCCAGCCCAAACTGCCAGGCCAGGTCCTCCCTGGACTGGAAACAAGCATCCTAGGACCGGGTTCGTGCTTTCAGCCGTCATCAGCCAGGATAGCTTGATTCCAGTGGCATGGAGAGCACGGGACCCACGTCTGTGCATACCCGTCCCACTCGGGGTGACAAATGCAAAAAGAACAATTGATGGACAGAATGCAGAACGGAGTGAGCTAAAGAATGATGATGGATTAAACCCAGATCAGTTGACTGGGGGTGAGTTCTTGCAATGTTCAACACTCCGTCCATCATCCCCTTTGGTTTTGCTAATTTCGCCCTAAGTTGGCAGGGTAAGCCCAGACATGGGTCCCTTGCTCACTTGGCCACTGGATTCAAGATAGCCTGGCTGATGAGGGTTATAAACCCGAAACCGGTCCCAGGTGCTTGTTTCCGGTCAGGGAAGACATGGCTTGGCAGTTCGGGCTGGACTGTTCCCATGAGGCAAATCTATGCCACAATATCCTGGGGTGCCTGACTTTAGTATTAAATCTTTTTATTGAAAAAAAGAAAGGCTCTTTCACAAAGAAGAAAAGTCTCGTTGTACAAAGCATGTAAAAGTCTGTCAACTTCCGTAGCGATACCAACGAAACACAGCCTTAGGGTACACCCACACAGTCCAATAAACTCCGGCAAGTGCGAGGCCATCAGTCGGAGCAGGCCCATTGTCCATAGAGCCACTACAGGAAACAACCCCACCCACATCCCACCCCTCCCAGAACTACCCCCCGGCCTACCCACCCCCCACCCTTGTTCCAGATCCAAAGTCTCGCACCAAGCATACAACCAGACATACCTACGCAATTCACTCATCCGTGTGCGATAAACGAAGTAATCGTAGATACCGGGGGCAAGTCACCTCTCTAAATTCAGTGGCCAACAGGGACAGGAAGGGTTGCCACAGTTCCGCGTATTTAGCCCCCTCCCCCGCCTTCACCAGGGATAGTTTTTCCACACCCAGGACAGACCAGAGCCGACTCAACCAACTTTGGAGAGTAGGGACCTGCGTGGTGCGCCACAAAGCCAAAAGAGTCTGAACAGCAGAACCCAGTGCTATCGCAATCAGTCAGCCCCTGCACGCTGTCAAGGGGAAGGTAATGGTATTGGGAAGCCCCAAAAGGACATAGGGCGGTAATCGCGGGATTTCGGTATCATAGTGTGCGTCTACCTCGTCAAGGATCGCTTTCCAATAGCCCTGGATGTGCGTACAATCCCACAGGAGGTGTGTCAACGTGCCCCTCTCCCCGCAACCCCGCCAGCAGGAAGCATCCCTAGTGCGATCCATCTCATGCAGCCGTTCAGGCGTATAGTACCAGTAGGTAACCAGCTTAGTAAAGGTGTCCGTCAACCCCATGTGGTAAGCCGAATGTCGGGCGCGAGAGCAAATGTCGTCCCATTCCTTATTACTCAAATTCCGCCCCAGCTCTCTCTCCCACCTCACCCGTCCTGCGTTATAAACGTGTTAGTACCTGTCCAAAAGCAGCCGATAGATGTCCGAAATGAGCCGTTTGTCTGCATATCGTGTGATAAGCCAATGTTCGTATTGACTAAGCTTGCAGTCCGCCTCCCCACGGACCAGGGGATGGAGCACCCAGTGTCGCATCTGTAAATAATGAAGGCGCTCCGTTTCCGGTAAACTATAGACCCTCCGTAGATCCTCGAAGGGTGTCACCCCCTCACCCGAATAGATATGGAAAAGACACCTACAGCCCACAGGGCGCCAGAGTGCGAACGGTCGAACGTCTCTACCCGGGCCAAAATCAGGATTCTCTTGCAAGGGCATGAGGGGGGAAAGAAACGTTGTCAAGCCGTGTTGGGTACAAGTCTGATCCCACACCTCAAGCGTGACCCGTGTGATAAAAGAAGCGTACAGGTTGGGGGTTCGGTGGTGTCGACAGAGGAAGGGCACCTCCTGCAGTGGACGCCCCGCCACCGCCTGATCCTGGAAAAGCCAGTGCCGTTCCGATTTCCATTTGCTCCATTCCACAAGGGTCCGGAGTTGAGTCGCCTGATAATAGAGCTGTAAGTCCGGCAATCCCAAGCCACCCCTCTCCGGGGGAAGCATTGCCAACCTCAGCTTCATCCTGGCACGTTTCCCATTCCAGACAAACTGCGCCAGTTCCGACTGCGTTCCACGGATCCAGCCCTCAGGTGGGGCGGAGCGGGATAGCCCGAAAGATGTACAAGATCTGTGGGAGGACTGTCATCTTCACTGCTGCCACCCGCCCCAGCCAGGAAAGCGGGAGATGTCGCCACTGTCCCAATTCCGTGCGGATGATGCGACGGAGGTTAGCATAGTTAATACGCACCGTGTCATGCAGAGTTGCCGCCAGCTGTATACCCAAGTACGGGACTGCACTGTCCGCCCAGCGGAAGGGAAATCGCGCCTCCAATGAAGGACGTGTCTGTGTCTCCAGGGAAAGGTCAAGGGCCAACGATTTTGCCATATTAACTTTAAAGCCGGAAGCCTTTGCAAACGCCTCCAGGACCGCAACGCTGGCCAGCAACGAAGCTGCAGGGGAGGCTAAGGAGAGGAGGACATCATCAGCGTATAAGCTGATTGAGTGAACATACGCCCCGAATTTGATCCCTCGCACCTTTGAGTCTGTTCACATAGCCTGTGCCAGAGGTTCCATACACAGCACGAAGAGCAAGGGGGAGAGCGGACACCCCTGCCGGGTTCCGCGCTCGATGGGAAAGGTGGACGACAAACAGCCGTTAACGCGCACCAACGCCGTAGGGAAGGTGTAGCAATTCAGAACCCCCAACCCTGCCCTAATAGGCACTTGTTCCAAGTATGGCCAGTGAACACGGTCAAACGCCTTCTCTGCGTCTATTACCAACATCATGTATTTACCTGGCAGTCTCGTTGTCCGCTCGACCAGATGGAGTGCCCTTTTCGTGTTATCGACGGTCTGTCGCTCCAGGATAAAGCCAGCCTGATCCGGGTCGACCAATCCCTGCATGAATGGACCCCATGCGCCACCAGAATACTAGTATAGAGTTTGAGATCCACATTAAGGAGTGATATAGGCCGGTAGGCTCCACATTGCGGTCGATCCTTCCCAGGTTTAGGGTTGACCAATATCGTGGCGCCCATCAGATCCTTCGGGATAGCACCAGTGTCGGAAAAGGAATTAAAAAGGGCGTTCAATAAGGGGGCTATCTGGGAGCAGAAAGTCTTGTAAAAGATGGCGGTAAAACCGCCCGGGCTCAGCGCCTTAGCAAGTTTGAGGCGTGAAATTGCCGATATAACCTCTTCAGGATGGATCACCCTCTCTAACAACTCCAATTGGTCTGACGATAAGGACGGGAGAGACACCGACTCCAGAAATGCTGCGCTGTCCGCGGGATCAAGCAGAGCCCCCGCACATAACGAGGTGTAAAAGTCGCTAAAGACTTTTGCTATGGCTCCATCTTCGGTCACTCTGTCCCCTCCCTGTGTGTGGATCTCCTGCACCGTGTGTCGCTGATGTAGTTCACGGAGGGCTCGCCCTAATAGGCGCCCGCACCTGTCACCCCCTGTATAATACATGGGCCGCACTCGCAGCGCCGCATATTCTGCTCGGTCTTGATCCAGAGCTGCCAGTTGCTGTCGTGCCAGGCGCATCTGTCTCCAGACGTGTGGTGCCCCTGTCCGTTGATGTATCTGTTCTAATTCCCTCGTGTGGGATATAAGCTCCTCCCTCTTGTGCGCCCGTTCCGCGTTCTCTGCCGCCGAGAGCGCTATGAACTCGCCCCGTGGGACCGTCTTGAGAGCTGCCCAGTGCGTCACAAAGGAGGTGTCCGACGGACGATTGTGCGCTAAGTAGTCGGATTATAGCTCCTTTAATTTTGGCCACTGCGTCCTTCCTATGTAAGAGTGTATCGCGCAACCTCCAGCAACGCGCACCGCGCTGGAGGTGTGGAAAGGATAACACTACAGAGAGTAGTGCATGGTCAGAGAGCGCTGCAGCCCCTATTTCTATGCTTGACGCCAGCGCCTGAAGCGAGGTAGATGCTAGGAAATAATCTAGGTGCGCATGGGTCTTGTGAGCGTTGGAATAGTATTTATAGTCCCTGACGCCCGGGTGAAAGCTCCGCCAAAGGTCAACCATCCCCAGTTCTTCCAGTCTGCTCTGCCCACCTTCTGAGAGAGTGCCCACCTGCGTGGACCGCTGAGCTGATCTGTCAAGTAGGTTGTCAAATACTAGATTGAGGTCTCCCCCCATTAAAATGTGTCTACCAGACGCAGAGGCCGCCTCACTGAGCGCTTGGTGGAAAAACTTCTCTTGTCCTTCAATCGGCGCATATAGTGAGATAACCGTGAAGGTGTCTGTTCCTAGTGAGAATCTGCAGGACAGTATCCGCCCTTTAAGCTCGGTTCCCTTGTGTAGAACTCTTCCCCTAACCGTTGGGACATTAGGATTGCCACCCCCGCCGTCTTCGTGTTTGCGGACGAAAAGAATTGTATTGGGAAATGACTGGATTTTAGCCTGTGACAATCTTTGGGTAGCAAATGTGTCTCCTGGAGAACACAGTATCTGCTTTGGAATTCTCCAGGAGGGACAATACAGCCCGGCGCTTCACCGGGTTGTTGAGCCCGCGTATATTCAGAGTGAGGAGACGCAGCTCAGTCGCAGGCTTAGGTAATCACCCCCCCCCCGCTCTAACACATAGCCCGACGGCCCACTCGCAGGCTGCGTCACTCTCAGCAGTCGTTTAGGCCACCAGTACCCTCTTCTCCCCAGCCCCTCGCCAACATCCCAGACACCAGCACACTCACACATCCCCAACCGTCGTACTCGGATATGAAACCCCCCCCATCCCACCAAAACTACCCACCCAACCATAGAAGAAAACAATTACAACTACCCCCCAACCCAAGAATCCATAGTCAATGTCCATCATCCAAGGATGAATGGTAAAGTGTCACCTCAGGAAAGATCGACTGCACCACTCTTACGATTCCCCGGTCTCCCGCCGACAGCGGGGGCCATCACCACCGAACCGGCCCAATCAATGTGGGGCACGGTCCGGCTCCCAACTGGGTTGGGCTACCTCCGGGCTGGAGGACACCGCTGCCACCGCGGCACGCTGCCCCTCCACGATCGCAGCCGCTGGAGGTTTGTTGAACCGGCGTCTTCTGCGTTGCTGCTGCCATTGGGGCCTCCCGTCGTCGCGGTTTTGTGTGGGACTCGCCGCTCCATCCGTCTCCTCCGGTGGGTCAATTTCCAGCAATCAGCAGGCCTCTGTCAGGGATCTCAACTGAAACAACTTGTTGTCCTTCTTGAACATCAGGCGAAAGGAATGACCCCAGCTATAGGGGATTTTGTGCTGTTGCAGGAAAGCCATGACCGGCTTGAAGAGTCGCCGCTTCTGCAATGTATTGGCAGACAGGTCTTGATACAGGACTGGGGCCTGTCCCCTGTAGGAAAGAGGGTGCAGATGTCGAGCCTTTTGTAGGATCTCCTACTTGGTGCGGAAGTCCTGTACACATGCCAGTATATCAGGCGGGGGTGCCAAGGGAGAGTGCGGCAGGCCCACTCTATGAATTCGGACAATGCGTATCTCGTCCTCCGGCGGGCAACCCACAATGTGATTGAAGAGACCATTAGTAAAGCCCAGGAGATCCTTGGTGTCATCTGCCATGGTCAATCCCCTAATGCGGACATTATGGCGCCGGGAGCGATTCTCAAGGTCTGCCATGTGGGCCTGCAAATCCGCATGTTGGTCATGAAGGCGGACCACTTCTTGGCACAGCCCCTCTATCTCCAAGTTCCTGGAGTCGCTTTTAGTTTCGAGATAAGCAACCCTTTCCCCAATACCGTCCATGTCTCTACGAACCTCCTTAATCTTGTCCGTGAACTCCTTCTTCAGGGATTGGATGTCTTTACGTAAGGCGGAGAAGAGGGATTCTAGGAAGGCCTTTGTTATCAAGTCTTTTGCTTCCGTTGTCTCCGCCGCGGATTGTGGGGCCTTGGTCGCCATATCCTTGGCCTGGGCTGACGCGAAAAGGTCTTTGACCATCTTCTCCTTCCGCACTCTACCTGTGGACATCTTAGGCCCTATAAGGTCCTCTCCGACCGCCATTCCATGCAGGCCTTCGAGCTCTATTCGCCTCTCCAATCTCCTGTCGAGCGACAGCCCTCCACCGGGCAGTCCACGCACCTGAGGTGTGCTTCAGGGTTCGACCAGTAGGCCAGTCCCCAAAAGTCCCGGGGCAGAGCCAGACGACGGCGCAACACACCTCTTCCGCTGCCCTGACCAAACTGGGGCCCCACCACAGTCACCTGGCCGGCCTCCTGTCCCGATGCTCCCTCGGCTCCCCCCAGCCGGGCCAAAATGGCCTCACAAGGCCCAGTCTCCGTGTCAACCACTGCGTGCTTGAGGGTGCGGTACCGGTTAACTCCGTTCTCTACTAGGGACACTCTTCTGCGGTCGCGGCGCGGGTGGTCCCCCCCCGATGTCCCTGCTGTCGTCCCCTGCGATGCGTCTCACTGGGGATACACTGCTGCCAAGGGCACAGGCCTATCCACAAGATGGCAGCTCACTCTGTCTTCCTCGCTAGGCGGCCGGGGGCTCACCTCAGTCCACTGCTGGCCCCGGCCGTCCATTCCTCAGCCGCACCGCCTGTGGTCCTGCCACCTCTGTCGCCGGGACGCTCTCCACCCGGCACCCGTATGGACTCCTGCTGACTGCCGCCGACAATCCTCCACAAAATGGCTGGCCGCTGGAGCACTGTCCCTGTTTCATTGCTCTCCGCTCTTCCAATCACTCCCCTGCGGCCACACAGCACCTCCGGTGACCCCAAGGGGAGGCCGCATTGACAGGGGCCGGACCGTGCGTTCCCCCAGGTGCAGTGGCCTCACCGCTCTCCGCTCCGGCGGCCGTCACGCAGCCTCAGTCCACTGCAAGGAAGTCCGGATTGGTCGCTGGTCACTCCCGGTGTCCACAGGGGTCAGGGGCGCCACCGCCGGACACCGACTGAAGCTATGTCGGCCGTGGGCCCGTGCTGATTTTGGCTGTCGGCGGGAGCTCCGGGAGGGCACGTCTGATCACGCTGCCATCTTGGCCACGCCTCTTGGGTGCCTGACTTTAAAGCATCTCTTTGAGGTCTCCCTACTTTTTAGGCCAAATTGTGTATAAGTTCTGGACCTCTGACACCATGCTTATAGAATTGTGCTGGAATCAAGGACATTCTGTCAGGAAGAAGAGCTGCTGTACTGTAGGGGGGACTGCCACTCTGCTAACAGATTTCCTGTGTTGACCTGCCAGCTGCTGATTAATGTGCTTTAGGAGGTACTGCCACTTTGCAACCTGTTTGTCTGTGTTGCCTGCTGCCTATTGCTTCTTGACTGAGAGTGAGAAGGACTGGATCTGCCCTCTACATCCTTTCACCCACGTTTCTCTAAGATCTTGTTGGGCTTCCCCCTGTTTTGATGTCTCAGGGCCATCAAATACTTCCTCTCACTGTTTCAGCTGCTGGACTCTGCCAACTATGAGTCTTGCCTTTGCAAGAGGTGACAATTGAGCTACAGATCTGCAAAAGCCAACACTTTGATGACTTTGGGCCGATCGAAACCAACGCAGTGCCCTTCAAAATCAACGCAGATGTCGATGATGCAGCGCCTGTATTGTGAGGGGTCGAAAATGCAGTGCCTGCATAGTGAGTGGTCGATGATGACACTGGATACAATTGCTAGGCTTGATGATGATGCATTGGTCCAACTGCCTGAATTGGAACCGATTAATTGATTCTCCGACGCTTACTCCATCCAATGTACTCTTTCAGCGGGCCCTGTGTGGGTCCGGTAGCTGGGATGCCCTCCATCACGGAAGACTTGTAACCTCAGATTTACCCTGGTTAAGCGCAACCTCAAGTAACCCCTAAGCACTATTGAATGCTTAAGCACTATATTGCAGTGAAGTAGTGTGGCTCACTGGTTAGAGGCGGCAGACCCGAGAGCAGAGGACGGCCCGGGACCAGGGTTCGATTCCCGGCGCGGCAGGTTTCTGGACCAGGGTCAGCGGACTTGATAATTCTCTCGCCTCGGTGCCCACTCTGATCAGCGATCACACTCGGCAACTCTGGGCATTAGCTTGCCTCATCTTCACTAACGGCCCCACCAGACCGCCGGGGATGCCTGGTCTCACCCCGGAGATACCCATTAAGGGACCATCTCTCAGGGAAGCCAGGAAGGGTTTCGCAGCGGTCGAAGCACCTTGGGACCCTACGGGTAAGTAGTGCGCTATATAAATGCCAATACATACAGTTTCTTTAAAAAAAGTCATATTTCAAATCCTACTTATTAGATTTTTGTCTTTCTGGTCTTGTTTTACTCAGATAAATATTCTCTGGATTTCTAAACTGGCGTTGAGTCTTTTTGTGGTGTTTGCACTGTGTTACTGTAATTTAAGTGTTGCACAAATACTTTACGCATTGCCTCATAAGTTAAGCTTTACTGCTCCTTATCAAGCTACTAGAGGGTGAGCACAGGTTAATTTAGAATTTGTATCTGATTTACCCTTATTAGGATTGCGGTCTCTACTTGGACATGGTGTAAACCTCTGCCAACTAGAGACCCAATTTGTAACAAACATATATATGTGTATTCCTTTTGCAGGCTTGAGAACATGACTGTTTAGTGAAACACTTGTGGGGAGTGCCTTGTTTTCAAAAATGTAATGGATTCTGAAAATTGGCGATCAGAGTAGGTTTAACTAGAGCAATGCGAGCAGGTGCACTCCTATCAGAAAGTTCATTTTACGTCCGACTTAAATAGAGCGGTTGGCCTACGAATTTGGAGGACAGAGTACTTTGTCACACAGCACCCTGTTCCCCAAACTCTAAATCAGGCCCTTAACACCTTAGCTGCGGCGCAATTCCCTCCCCAGTGCTGCGCTGTCCATTCGAACTAGTGCTGAATGAACGTTCAATAGACGTGCGCAGCACTGGGGAGGTAGTGCTGCCGTCGGCCAACGCCCTGACGCAGCACTTAAGGGGTTAATCTTATACAGTGCCCATATCAGAATTTAACATTCATAAAACGTACTAAGTGATCTCCCCAATTGAAAAAGTAAACCATGCCCATTGTACTCCATCTTCTTTTGAGGGTTTGTTATCTGATTGCCAGAGTAAGATATGTAAAACAAGTCCCTCCTGTAATTCCAGCTCATGCCTTTCATCAGGTGCATGTCATAGCAAACACCATACCCCTCATTCTGCTTGGGTCCATATAAAGCATGTGTGACCCGCATATTCAGAGAAAGGACCCTAGTACCTTTTCAACACATTGCAGTTTGTCACTTGGTCAATGCCAGTCCACTTCTACATATTTCATACTTTCTTTACATTCTCTCAGTGAAGCATTTGGTTAAGAATGTATAGGGTAGGTTTATTCAAGATGCCATACCAGGCATTTCTGATGTTAAATGCTAATCAAGTACCTGTCAGGAAATTGACATTGATCATGCCCCTTAGTTTACCGAAATACATAAATCTCATCAGTCTGCCAGATTTATGTATGTACCCCAGTGTTAGCAGGACTCTACTTTTCCCAGGTTCTACTATACAAGGTTTGTTTGGGTATGGCACCATGCGCTAAATAACAAGCTATGAGATATAAATATGTATCCACGACATTTGGTTTATAGTAGTCACATGGGTACTGCTCAGTTACATGATGTTGTCTAATGAGAATGGCATTTTGCAAGATTCATTATTTCAAGCAATACTTCATGAGCATCCTTGCTCACTTGGGGTTATGTTCATTCTTGTCATTCAGTATTTGGTTTGCAATTGCCAATGCTTGTTGCTCATGTGTCATTCAGTATTTGGTTTGCAATTGCCTATGCTTGTTGCTCATGTACTGACTTTGCAATTGGCAATGCTTGTTCGTGTGATGACTAAGTACCATGTGGAACTCGTGGCAACAGTTTAAATCAAGACACATGCAGCCAGCCGTTCAACTGTCACGGTTAGAAACGTGCACTTCCTCGTTAGCCTGATGATGAACGTGCCCCCATGTAAAGTATTTCAAACATGTGCCATCTAATTTGCTTTTTATAATTGCTCCTTCTCAACCTGTGGCTCAACTGACATGAAAATGCATATACATCTCTGTCTATATAAAGCTGCACTGTGATTCTAGTTATTCCTTAGCTGACTTCTACTCACCACTCCAGCTAAGCTGTCCTTCCTTCCGGATCCCCGGGCCCCTGCAGTTGAGCCTCAGCTGCTCTATTCAGCATTTCTGGAATTCCCTGTAGTTCCTGGAAAAGAAGAGCATAACATAACGGTGAACTCCTATTTCTGACTCTTCCAAAATCTACAAAAGACAAGGTAAATAGCGATTCTAGGTAACAGCACCACCTTCTGGAAAATCTTTGAAGTTCAGACATAAAAATGACAATTGTGACAAACTACAAACTATTTAAATTGACTCAATGCAGTGCATCATTATTCAGTAGAGAAAGACATATTTCTTTTAAAAAAGACTAGAGACTCGCACTGCCAAGAACAGTTCTAGTATGATCTTCAATGGAGTCATCTGTAAAGCAATTATAGCATGTAAATACGTTGTTGGTTGTTTGTGCACAGTGAGCAGCAGTTATAAGCAGGATATAAGAGTCAACTGAAGGTTTTAGGAAATGTACTGCTGTTATACATATTGATTGTTCATGAATAATTCTTGATATCACAGTATGTTAATGAGATATTCTCTTATTGCTACTTCATGTGAATTGTCTAATAATGTCCAGAAACCCCCCTTTCCTCTTGGGAACTTGCGAGGTAGCAGTGTTTCAACTCATTGCTGCAACGTCAAGTCTCACCAGGATCTGGGGAACAATGTCACCCCACCAGAACATCCTGGATTTCAGGTGAGGGGCTCGCAACATGTAGCTGCTGCCACAAAGCAAACATCATGGAAGCATGCAATGTGAGTGCTAACTTCTTGCCCTAGGTCTTTGTCAAGTCTTATCACTGTATCTGGGTCTGTCTCTCTAGCTACAGTACTGTGATGTTGCTGCAGCATAGCACTCTTCAAAAATCTGGCACCATCATCCATCCCTGATCTCATTGTATTCTCAATATTTTTACCACCACACGTGCCATTACCTCACAATAAATCTTGCAGCTACAAGTCCAACTTCTTAAAGCAACAAAGTGGAAACAATCATATGTACTCTATTAGGAAGCACCAGAATCAATACGATCAGGTAAGTACGTTTTGCACGACAAATACTTTTACGTTTAATAAGTAAACTGTGCATTTTTCAGAAGCTGCAATGTTTTCCTATGGGAGTAAAAACAAGTACAGCATTCAGGTACAGTACGACAGCTTAGGAGACCAATCTACTGGACTTAAGGTGAGTATGGAGCATGGTCCAAGGCAACCCCAGCATGTCACCTGCAGCGTCATGAGGGCGGCCGGGTGCAGTGGTGTGATACAGCATGTGCCCAATGTTAGTCTATAGGGATCAGTCTTTGTGAAAAGAGGCTGCAGGTACTGACTGGGAGGCCATTCGGGTTGAACCAGACAAAGGGCTCAAATTTTGTGATGCCAGGGGATGTGGGGACACCATTGGACCTCTACTCTGTGGGCCAAGGTGGCTGGCTGCAGAGCATCTTTGGGGTGTCGGGTTTCTTTGTCGGTGAGCACTCACAGTGGAGGGGGCATGCAAACAGAGGCTGCAGATGATGTCGGAGAGTTCCCAAGGGGTGAAAGCAAGGTGGACTCTGTCTCTGGATGGCTTTGGAACCACACTGACACCAGTGGCTCATGTTGGCTCGGGTGCAGTAGTGCTTGGCGGTGTTGGGTTTTTGAAGTTCTGGAGTCATCACATTTCTTCTTGGGGTGCCCGTAGGATGCAGGGGCCGTTCCACTGCTCTGATGGAGTTCTTGAGTCTTTATTGGAGGAGGGCAGACCTCACAGGCTTTGGAAGCACAACAGCTGCAGGACAAGACATCCTTTGGCACAGTTTCGACGGGGAACAGCAGACAAGCTGGCAGGGCTGGTGCCAAATCAGTTTCTCTTACTTCATCTTCTGATTTCAGAGCTGTTTAGTGTCCTTCTTCTTAGTAGGTCATCGGGATCTGATTTTCTTATGCCAGGGATCCCCTAAATACTGGGCATAAGGGTATTAGGGAGGTGTAGGGTAGTAGCCAATGGGCTACATATCCCTAAGGGTCACTACAAACTCTATATGACCACTTCCTTTGAGAAGTAGGCATAACCCTGTCCCAGAGTTCCTAAGTTTGCCATCACTAAAATGGCTAACTCTCAAAAGTCACCTAAGCGTAAGGTAGCCCACCTTAGGGGTGGTACTGGCCTGAAGGTGGGCTCACCTATCTGACTAGCCAACTTTCCCGCCCACCTTTCCCGCCTGTCCAGGTGTCAAAGAGCTCTGGACAAAGTGGGTCAACCTCCCCTCTTGTGAGTGAAGCCAGATATGCATACCAAAGGTGTTGGACTCTTTGAAACTCATCTGCCTTGTAATTCTAATTTGCAGGTCATTCTGTGGGAAGGCCTGTTAGCTGCCTCTTCCTGAGCAGTCCCTGAGTCTGGCCTCCGGAGAGCAAAGGCCCTCACCCTTTTGGCAGGCTGGCGAAAACCAGCCAGCACACCAGTAGTTGGTAGATTTTCAAGGGGCACTTCAAAAGGGCCCTTTCTGTGAATGTGTTAATAAATCCAACGCTGGCATCAGTGTGGGTGTATGCTGTGGTTGATACCAAACATCCATACTTTCAGTGAAGCCATCATGTAGCTGGGGAACTCATTTTTACCATTATCCGACACATGTACTTAAAATGGCTTCCTTGTTCACTTGTACTGACAGCAATGGAACTGGCCAGCACAGGGGCATATCTTCTCATGCAGTTGTGCCATCATAGGTTGTATAGTGCACCCTGCCTTAGGGCTGTAACTCTGGTTACAGGGGCGACTTGCCTAGACTGCATGCAATGTCTGCAGGCATGGCACACAGGCATGTGTGCCATGTCGTGTTTTCCCTTTTATCAGCACCAAGACATGCAGCCTGCAGTGGTAGTCTGTTTGTGCTTGGTGAGGATGGCACAATTTGTGGGGCAGCCCTTAAGGGCCATCTTCAGCCTCTTTGCCTTAGGCACCTGGGGTACCACTTACTAGGAACTTACTGGGAGTACCAAAGGTATTATCACTTCAGGAAACAATTGTGCAGTTTTTGGAAAGAGATCTGGCAATGGAGACCTGGTTAGCAGGAACCTGGTGCATTTCCAGTTGAAATCACATCAGATACCAGGCAAAAAGTGGGGGTGGCCATGTCCAACACAAGCTTTACTTATTTTCTAATTCAATGATGTTCCCCATGCCTCCTTGCTTGCTGTTTGACCATGTGGCTGGTGGCCATTTTGCGTAGGCAGACATCCAGTGTGTGTTTGCCATAGGCTTGAATGAGTTGTTCTTCTATCATTTTGCGGCCATGCCTCCTTGCTTGCTGGTTCACCATGTGGTCAGTCTGTGGCAAATTTGGGTAGGTAGCCAGTGTGCTTTTGCCATAGGCCTCAATTTCTTCTTCTCTTTGTTTCCATTCCCAATGCCTATTTGCTCTGTGTTGTTGTTGATGACCATGTGGAAATTGCAGGCAGCCATTTTGTGTGTCCAGACAGAGTGGCCCTTTGCCATATGCTTGCATGGATGGTTGAGCAATGAGATATAAGTTTCATAAATAAAAATGAATGATATGTTTGAGGACAAAATCACTTATTTATAATTTATTTATGTACATTTTTTTCAATCTTTTTAAACTTCTTTTATTTTTTGCCATTTTCATAACATCTGGTATCAATTAATCAGCACCACACTGATTTGTTGAAAAGGGGTCAAAGGGCAAGTTTAATGACCCAAACCTAGATACACGCCACCACTAATATCATCAACAACAACAAGTATCTAGGGGTCAAGAAAAAAACAAAAGAACTCAACATACAACTTGATCCTCGAAAAACCCAATAATTATTGGTAACACATGAAACACCCAGGTGCTCTATTGTGCGTGGCTCAATACACGTGGGCAAAACAACTCCAAGGGAAGATGAATTATTCCCATCAGTCACCAATCAGTACCGCCCTTATTGCATCATCTTGGGTTCTCCTTAACCAGGAGAAAGAGTGTCCACAGTCTAAAGTTGTGAAAGGCTGTGACAACCCAGTGGTTACTTTAATCAACAAATAGGTGGTGCAGATGCTGAATAGATGTTAATAGGCAACTGAAAAAGCAGTGCAAATAGTGTGAGTGGTGATAAGATAAAATTGGATAGGGCTGAGTAGAGGTTTAGACTTTAATATTTTCTCTCAGCTCCTCCAGATTAAACATCAAGTGAAAAAAGAAACAGATTTAACAAATTATCTGTTCCGCAATGGAGGTCAACATGTTTCTGCATTGATGGCTTTTACGCCTATGCTTTCGTCAGGACCTAGAATGTTGCTACTGCTGTATAGTGAAAAAGTGAAAGAAAAAGGGAACTTATATCACCTGAAATCACAGGCTAGATAATCCACCACATTCATGTTGTAGCATCATGGTCGAGGTAGTAAGTGAGGAGAAATAAAACACATTAGAAACATATCACAAAACATTTCGGTGTGATAGAAAAAACCATTCCCAGTTAAGTCAAATGGTCATTACAAATAGTTTAAGTAAACACTCACCAAGCATTTGTGGAAATGGCGCTTCACCCCACCTGGCTGCAGCTCAGGTATAGAGGAGCACCCCTCTATTCAGAAGAAATATACAGACATTCAATATTCCATTGAGTTCACTAAGGAGGCTTTAGAATAACCCTTGATGAATTTATAGCTATATTAGATGTGAAAGTGTGCTAATTCACAAAGTTGCCCCATACCGATTCTTTAAATAGTTGTAAAAAACGTGCTGCGATTCAGGTAGGAACAGTCAATCGCAGTAAGGGCTCACAACTTTATTAAGCTAGTTAACAGGTTCTATTGTGAAACCTCTCAGTGAGTCTGTTCTCGAGAGACGGCGTTACGCCCAATGTTGTGTGCCGTGTTTGATGTGCATTAGAAAACACTCCTTCATACTTAGTTTAAGCATGCTCAAGGGTACATATCTTAAATACTTCAGTCCGCGCTATAACTATACACAGCCCAAAATGTAGCAAACTATGTTTAAAAGCCCGTGTCTCGAGCAAGCCAAAACCCAAACGCGTGTCTCCGTGCATTTGTTCTCAAGAAACACCGTTATACTCGATGCAATGTGCCTTACTCGATGTACATTAAAAGTACTTCTTCATACTTGTTTAGAATCTTAAACATGCTCAGGCGTTCTTATCTTAAATACTTCGGTCCGCGCTATGACCATACACAGCCCATGACATAGAACACCGTGTTTAAAAGCGCGTGTCTCGAGCAAGCTAAAAAAAACAAATGCGTGTCATGGATCATTAGATATCAAACAGCGGCTGCCATTCATACCTGTCCATCGGTGTCTCCCAGCGTCCCTCTGCGCTGACTGGGGAGGCACCCACCGGTTTGCAAGAGGCATGTTTGTACACAACACTTCCGGACACGTGGGGCAATCAGGCAGGCTTGGGAGTTGTAGTTCAAAAGCGTTCTGATGCGATATCAAACGGCAAAGGCATCGTATCCAGTAGATCATTCATATGGATGAAACCGTGTCTCGATAAGAATGCAGGCATTTGGTAGTGCATTCCCGAGATGACTATCTCTATTAGCACCAATTATCACGTTTATTTTGCAGCGTGATATCAAGGCACATAGGAGCTGTACAGCAATCAGGCATTATTAGGCGGTGTCGTCCCGATCGATTCCGATATTATAATATGCGCGAGTCGCATTGTTGTGTTGATTCATATAACATCAGAACAGATTATCTAATCAACATAGGTGCAGCGTTGTATAATAGTAAAGCCCCAAACACAGTGAGCAGCATGGGAAAAGTGGTTCTAGACCGAAAAAACTGTCATTAGCAAGAAATCACTTGTCAAATGTTTGTCAAATTTTTACACAAAACTAAGGCTTCTACAGAAACACAAGCACTACTTTACACATCTAGGTCTCTAAGAAGTTTCTTGCGATGTAGATGTCACGCTACATTCGAGTTTGCGGGCGATTTAGCGAACCCACAAGAATGTTAACTTTTGTTATCCAAGTTTATAAAATGGAAGGCTGTCTAGTTCCTCACGTTGGTCATGTGCGACTCAATCGCACCAACTGTGTACTAAATGGAAACAAAGTAAAAAGTAAGAAAACCCATTGTTGTCATGTAAATGATTATAATCTTGTCACTGATGGGTCTCAATCAATGGGCCACATTGCATGCCTACATCGAGGTGGCAAAATATCCCCAAGAAACAAATACTCATACCAAGCTAGGATGCCAAGTCATCATTATCAGATAATCCCTTAAAAACAAAGGGACCCAGCCTTGGAGTGAGTGAGTAGAATACAGTAACACATGGGACAACCCATTGATTACCAGAATCTGACGCTTCCATTTCCAGCATGGACTATTTTGTGTCCACCACCCAAGGTTTTATTAGGGGTAGTCCATTTACACAACTTTCATTGGTAATATGATGACATATTGTCATACTAGGAAAGGAATGGTCATAAATACTATAGCGCCATCCATGGTATTGGTTCATTCAAACCGTCTTTGTCGCTATTCAACTTATAAACCCACTTCTGTTCGATCTTAAATAGGAATTTGCTTACATCAGAACACAGATCTGGAATAGTGGGCTGTTCTGAGAGGTTACACGATAGAACCTGTTAACTAGCTTAATAAAGTTGTGAGCCCTTACTGCTATTGACTGTTCCTACCTGAATCGCAGCACGTTTTTTACAACTATTTAAAGAATTGGTATGGGGCAACTTCTTGAATTAGCACACTTTCACATCAAATATAGCTATAAATTCATCAAGGGTAATTCTAAAGCCTCCTTTGTGAACTCAATGGAGCACTGAATGTCTGTATGTTTCTTCTGAATAAAGGGGTGCTCCTCTATTCCTGAGCTGCAGCCAGGTGGGGTGAAGCGCCATTTCCACAAACACTTGGTCAGTGTTTACTTAAACTATTTGTAATGACCATTTGACTTAACTGGCAATGGTTTTTTTCTATCACACCGAAATGTTTTGTGATATGTTTCTAATGTGTTTTATTTCTCCTCACTTACTACCTCGACCATGACGCTACAACAGGATTGTGGTGGATTATCTAGCCTGTTATTTCAGGTGATATAAGTTCCCTTTTTCTTTCACTTTTTCACTATACAGCAGTAGCAACATTCTAGGTCCTGACGAAAGCATAGGCGTAAAAGCCATCAATGCAGAAACATGTTGACCTCCATTGCTGAACAGATAACTTGTTAAATCTGTTTCATTTTTCACTTGACTTTTTAATCTGGAGGAGCTGAGAGAAAATATTAAAGTCTAAACCTCTACTCAGCCCTATCCAATTTTATCTTATCACCACTCACACTATTTGCACTGCTTTTTCAGTTGCCTATTTACATCTATTCAGCATCTGCACCACCAGCCTTTCACAACTTTAGACTGTGGACACTCTTTCTCCTGGGTAAGGAGAACCCCAGATGATGCAATAAGGGCGGTACAGATTGGTGACTGATGGGAATAATTCATCTACCCTTGGAGTTGTTTTGCCCACGTGTATTTAACCACGCACAATAGAGCACCTGGGTGTTTCATGTGTTACCAATAATTATTGGGTTTTTCGAGGATCAAGTTGTGAGTTGAGTTCTTTTGTTTTTTTCTTGACCCCTAGATACTTGTTGTTGTTGATCAATGAATCAACCCCATGTCTGCTATGGGTGCACAACAGAAAGACTTTGACTTATGGAGGGGGATGAAGAGGAGGATGACAATGTCGCATTGGTGGTAGGTGACACAGAGGAATCTGACATTGCTATTCAAAATTGCTGAACTTGGTCACGGTGGTGGGGAAAGCCGGGGGACATCAACTACAAGACCAATCCAGGTGGAAGGCGTTTATGAGGAAGAAGGGTGATATCTTCATGCAAAGCAGCCCTGTCCCCAGCAGTGCATCAACAGAATCACCCACCTCAGCAACTTTAAAATTGCACAAGAAGACTCAGAGTGGGACAATGGAGAAACCGTGGCATACAGTGACTGCTCCACCACCACGACGCATATGTACCACTAGCATCTACTTTTCAAAAGACGCCTGTGTCAGTGCCCCAAGAAAAGAAGAAAATCCAGGCTACTAGTATGTGTATGTTTAGGCAGGAGGGGCCATACGAGTGAAATAACCTAACTGCATGTTTATACAATGGGAAGCTGGTAAAAATGTTAGTGCTGGACCTCCTCCCTTTTTCCTTTGTGGAAAGAGTAGGATTTTTAGAATTTGTGGCAGCCATCTGCCCAAAATGGAAGGTACCAAGTCAGAATTATTTTGCCAGAGTGGCTGTTCCAGCACTGCATCAAGATGTGCTGCAGTTGGTTGGACAAGCTTTGCAGCAAAGAGATGTTGACATCGTCCTCCTGACAACAGACTGGTGGGTCTGTTGTCAGGCGACTGGTAACATGTGCATCACTGCACACTGGATCTCTTTGCTGGGGTAAAGCAAAAGATGTCTTAAGGTCTTGGCCCTGAAGGACGTTTTAAGAGCACTCAGCAAACATGCAATAGTGGCCATGTTCACCATGGAGAAATCACATACAGCTGTAAACATCTTGGAGAAATTTAATAGCAAGGCGTGTGAATGACTGCAACCCAGAGGTCCTAGAAATGGATTTGTTGCCACAGACAATGGCTGTAACATAGTCAAGGCCATGTCAGACAGAGGCTACTTAAGGGTCCTGTGTATGGCCCATTGCATCATCCTGGTGGTGCAAGACTTCCTCAAAAAGGAAGACAAAATCAACAACAAACTGACCACCTGCAGAAAAATCTGCACTCATTTCAGCCATTCTTTTAAAGCCTGTAAACAGCAGCAGAATATTCAGCTTAATAATAGAGCATCAGTTAAAGCCCAGAAGGTGCCAACACATTGTAACTCCACCTTATACACGCTTCAGCGTCTGTTTGAGCAGTACAAACAGATCAATGACTATGTCATTCTAAAAGGAGGGGATGTAGTTGGGAAAGCTATGACCATGGATGCGGACAAATGGGGCCTAAGCATATGCCTGACACAGATGCTACTCCCTTTTGAGGTTTTCACGTCGGAAGTTAGCAAGGAGGACATTACAATGGGACAAACTATCCCATTGACCGTCCAATCTGACCGTCACCTCCCTCGCTGGCCTCCTGCTGGAGGAGTCAGACAACCTTGTGATGAAAATCACCACTCCTGACTCGACAATCGCGTGTGTTCTACTGTACAGACCCCCAACCCCAATGCCTACATTTCCTATGAATCTGGCCGACCAACTTGCTAATCTAGCACTCGAACACCCTAAAATCTTTTTGATTGGAGACCTAAACTATTGGTACAAAGACCCCCTAGAGGGCCCCCACTCAGCCGAACTGTCGGACCTCCTATCCAACTTAAATCTTACCCAACTAGTCTCCTCTGCCACTCACTGTAAGGGCCACATCCTCGATCAGTTGTGGTCTAACACCACTTGTACCACTGCCCCAACCATATCACCATGCATCTGGTCTGATCATGCCCTCTTGCAATTTAACCTTTGCATCTCCCCTGTGACCACTGCCACACCTGTCGGTGGTGGGTCAGCCAGGAATTGGAACTCAATCAACAAACCAGCTTTTTTATAGTCACTAGCCAACACCATCCCATCTACTCATGACGAGATCAATTCCTCGGTCTCCTCGCTCACCAGCTGGCTCAATACGGCCAGGGACTCTCATGCCCCTCTTAAAAAAATCAAACGGGCAAGACGCGCTGATGCCAACCGGTGGTTCTCCACCGACTTAAAAGCAAGGAAATTGACCTTACGACAATTAGAACGCCAATGGCGTAGGAAGTAAGACCCTGACTTAAAAAAAACCTTTATGGAAGCTAGGAAAGAATACATGACAGCCATCCGGACGGCCAAAGCATCCTACTTTTCCTCTAAAATTTTGGAATCCACAAATAAGTCTAAAGACATCTTTTCCATCCTCAACGAACTTACAAACCTTGATACAGTCCGACCCAAGATCATCCCTACCCAGTCGTTATGTGATTCACTTAACGTATACTTCATCGACAAAATACTGGACATCAAAGCCAGCATTCCTCGACCAGTGTCCCCCCTCACTTCTGGCATGTCAATCAAGCCGAACCATTACACCTTGAGCAGGTTCCCACCCATCACCCAGGACCATTTTTGGGAATTACTATCTAGAGTAAAATCTGGAGCTCCTTCAGATAGCTGCCCGCCCCACATCCTAAAAGAGTGTTTCCTGACCCACCCTGCCCCTGCCCTTACTATTTTGAACAAATCCTTGACTCTTGGCCTAGTCCCCACAGCTTTTAAAGAAGCCATAGTCATCCCGCTCCTAAAAAAACCGGGGGCAGACCCAGCCTGCAAGGCCAACTTTCGGCCGATCTCACTGCTGCCCTATTTGGCAAAAGTTCTTGAGGCACATGTGGCCAAATGTTTATCTAATTTCCTTGAGGAATCCTCCTGCTTCGACCCTCATCAGGCAGGCTTTCGGCCTGCTCATTCTACCGAAGCAGTAGTCGCGACAGTTCTGGACACCTTGCGAGACTGTGCTGACAGACACTCTCCGCAAGCCCTGGTGCTCTTGGACCTCTCGGCCGCCTTTGACATGGTCGACCACAACATCTTGGTCGACCGTGTCGAACAAGCCGGCGTCAGGGAACTAGCAGCCGGCTGGCTGAGATCCTTCCTGACTGACCGTAACCAAACTCTGCGTCTAGGTGACTTAATGGGCATCAAACAGGCCATCACCTGCGGAGTGCCACAGGGCTCCTCCCTGTCTCCTCACCTATTTAATCTGTACATTCTCCCTCTGATCCAGACCTTAAGAGATAATCAGGTGAGAGTCTTCAACTACGCAGACGACTTACAGCTGCTATTCACCATCGATAACACCGAAGACTCCATACGGCACTTCCAGTCCACCATGAGTTTCAACAAAACTTGGATAGACCAGAATCAGCTCAAATTAAATCCAGGCAAAACGGAACTAGTCCTGACTGGCGATAGCAGCAAGTACTGGGGCCCGCACTACTGGCCTTCTGAACTAGGCCAAGCCCCAACACCCTCCCTGTCAGCTAAAACACTAGGAGTCACTGTGGACCGGGACTTATCTCTTAAAACTCAAGTTGGTCAAGTGGTCTCCAAGTGTTTCTTCCAACTGAAGAAAATTCGGAAGGTACGCCGCCTGCTCACACCCGAGGCACTCACCCAGGTGGTGATGGCTACTGTATTATCCCATCTGGATTACGCAAACTCCATCTACCTAGGTCTTCCCAACTACCTAGTTAAGCGACTCCAGATGGCACAGAACCATGCCGCAAGGTTAATTCTGAACCAACCTAGGCGCCAGGCAGCCACCCCCCTCCTTAGGAAACTACACTGGCTCCCGGTGGCCCAACGATGTGCCTTCAAAACTGGCTGCATAATTTTCAAGTCCTTATACTGTAAAAGCCCACTATTCATCAACAATCTGATTTCCAAATACACCCCGTCCCGCAATCTACGCTCACGCCATCAGAACCTCCTGCAGTCGCCTACCTTCAACTTAAAGCGTGCAGGAGGTCGTAGGTTTGCCACCCTCGCTCCCTGCTTGTGGAACTCTCTCCCGATGGAGTCCCGGAATTGTCAAGACCTCCTCTCTTTCCGGAAAGCCTTGAAGACCTGGCTTTTCAGACAAGCATTTTCATAACTCCCTTCCCTCTATATTCATGTTATCGCTGATCAAAGCGCCAAGCAACCAATCGGTGATAGTGCGCTCTAAAAGTACTTTAATAACATAACATAACATAACATTGCTGCATCTCCAACAAAACCAGGTAAAGAAGGTGTCTGAAAGGTTTACCCCTGCAGGTGTGAATGAAAACACAGAAGTACATGCCTTAGTTGAGAGCTTAGTCCTGAGCTTGGCTTTTAATATATGGCTGCAACATGACATCATCGAGTCCAAAGAGTACATATGTGCCACACTACTTGATCCACAGTACAAAAAAATGTTAATGCCCACTTTCATCCCATTTTCTATAGGATATGTTTTAAAATACAAAAGGCGGATTGCAGAGCAAGCTGGAGACTTGGAAGAAGAATGGCTGGAACTTCGAGTCCCACCTCACAGGTCTGGGGTAGTGCCTTCAGCTTCCAGAGAGGCAGTCTTGTCTGACAGCGCCAAGAACACCATCAACCGGAACACCGGCAATAACAGCAAAAGAAGGACCAAACCCAACCTCTGCATTGTATTGGTTTCAATTGGCAGGGCTCAAGTCTAGTGCAGCGGCGAAGGCAAAACAGGTAGAGCAAGTGGCAGCACCAATGACCATCCACAGGATGTTTCAGGAGTATCTGGAGGATCCAAAAGAGGTCTATGTGGATCACAATCCATTGATGTATTGGTGTGGGAAGATGCGCCAAAGGCCAGAGCTCAGCAGGCTGTCAATAAAGTATCTGGCTTGTCCGGTCGTCGGTGTGTCTGCTAAACATGTGTTGAATTAAGCTGGTGCAGTCATCACAGTAAGAAGGACCAGTCTCTTGCCTCAAAATGTGAAGAAATGAACTGACATTTACACAATTACACTGTTCTTAAAACAGCAGCACAGGAGGAGGAAGAGGGTGATTTTCCAAAATTGAATCACATGTGTTAGTTAACCAACTTCTGGGTGAACCACCTGAGTTTGAGGATGAACTCTAGTTTCCGGAATAAGTATGCCAGTTCCCCCATAGAACTTTTAAAATGTTCTTGTTGAACTTAGTTCTTTCTTTATAAATGATTTTCTTTTAATTAGCTAGAGGAACATTATTATTTTTGTGTCAGATTTATGTTGCACACCTTTTTTTATTAGTCACATATATATTGCCGGATTGCAGTTGGACCAGAGTGCATTGATGAAGCCTCCACAATTCCTTCATGACATTGGGCACAATGCCTGCCCCACTCGCATGCCTTTTGCCTAATGCCTATCCCTTTTTGCATCACTCAGTACTAGAACGGCTGCACCATAAAATCATTTATTATGTACAGGACTGCCTGCCAATACCAAATTCCAATGTGTTGCCTGCATCAAAGATGATTGAATACTCAATACCTGAACTACCCGTGCTTGCCTTAGATTAGATGCGGTAACTTCAACTATTGCAACAGTGAGTGACTGATTGCATGAGTGAGGATTTAAGTTGATTGATGATTCATGTGATGTCAGACATTCAGGGGGGGCGCAGAACTGTAATATGGGAAATTTCTTAAGATGATGATTGATTTGCATTGTTTGGTACTTGACTTATGGGCGCTCTTTTTTTCACACTAATTCAAAAAAGAGGAGCACTCCTTAGGTTCAACAAAATTATACTAGCTGTGTGAATTCTATAAATTCAGCATGCCACAGAGGCAGACATGCTGTCTAATTATGCCTTCAGAAACCACACCCTACTTCAAGTACAACTACTTGACCTCTGTGAACTGTGTCTAGTGTGCTCTTGCTACACAAAATTCTCTATAAAATACACTTTATCTCATTTTAACAATGTAATGATTTAAAAAGGAAGAATTAACATGAAATATATCTAATTGAGAAACCATCATTTAATCTGTTGTTGCCACAGAAAATGTTGCTCAGAACATAGATGATATTCCATTGCTTGCTTGTGCCCAATGCATTTTGGGCCCTTGTGGCCCTTCTTCAGGGGATGCAATACATATATAATACAATATATAAACAATCAAACATTTTTATAATATAACATGATATCAATTGGTAGGGATGTGTTAACAAAAAATATTCTGTAACTGAATATGTACTTGAAATCTGTACCCAACATGAAACTTAAAAACAAAGGAGAAACGAAACGAAAAAAGTGATAGAAAAGATAAAGATGTTCCCCTGTAACCCAATGTGAACCGTGATTCTAATGACATGCTCTCATGAAACAATACAATACCAGACAACACCCACGCTTAGGTTTCAATGATATCCAAAATGTGGCGATGTTCTCTATGCCTGGCATCGGTAGGCGTCTACACCATTTGCAGTTTTGGCAGCAAGGCGACAGCGTTCGGTTTAGTAGTTAAAAGAGGTGAGTGAAAGGGACAGAAGTGGCGATGTCATGGATACAAGAGCAGGTAGTGGTTGACCTGTGAAACCCACACCAAATGTTTCATGTTTTACAGGACCTCGTTTATCACCGTCTTCCTTCCGGGTTAGCCGACATTAAGCAAGGTTAGTAACGGTTGTGTGTATTAATGCTTGGCCAGGTAGCGACTTCTGAAAGTCTTGGGCACATTCTTTACTCATTTATTTTAGATATCTGAGAAAGTCATGAATTTTGGAGACATTAGAGAACATCGCTGCATTTTGGATATCATTAAAACCTAATCATGTGTGTTGTCTTGTATTGTATTGTTGCATGAGAGCATGTCATTAGAATAATGGTTCAAATTGAGTAACAGGGGAACATCTTTATCTTTTTTATCGCTTTTCTCGTTTGGTTTCTTCTTTGTTTTTAAGTTTCATGTTGGGTACAGATTTCAAGTGCATATTCAGTTACAGAATATTTTTTATTAACAGATCCCTGCCCATTGATATCATGTTATACTATGCAAATGTTTGTATTGTTTATAGTTTCCAGCCCCCGAAGAAGGGCCACAGGGCCCTAAATGATTTGGGCACAAGCAAGCAATGGAATATCATCTATGTTTTGAACAACATTTTCTGTGGCAACAACATATTAAATGATATTTTCTCCATGAGATATATTTCATGTTAATTCTTCCTTTTTAAATTATTACATTGTTAAAATGTGATATGCATGTACGTTTTTTTTTAATTTGTATTTTATAGAGAATATTGTTTAGCAAGAGCACACTAGACACAGTGCACAGAGGTAAAGTAGTTGTACTTGAAGTAGGGTGCGCTCTTTTTTTTACCCTGTAGGTGATGATCAGCTCTTTCACACTTAGCCATATTTATTTAATTGCAGGGGTGTTCTCCTTTTTGTCTGGTTCCGCAGACACTAGAACAGCCACTTTAGTTATCAAATAAAAACCTATGCAAAATACTGCAATTCTGTTTCATTCTTTACTTGTTCTCCATGTCTATCTTGCTCAGGTCCTCGCAATTCATGATGATGAATGATGATGACTGGTCTGGTGCAGGGTTGCTCGGAGTTACTCAGGACTGGAGGAGTATCATGAAAGAACTCGGGGTGAGACTGGGAGCTGCAGGACTACCCCATCAACAACAAGATGCAAGAAGTTATTGAGTATCCACTTCAGTTCAAAGGTGCACAAAGAGTCTGAGGCTTAACACTACTCAGCTATTTGGAATAGAGACAGAGGTACATTTGGGAAATGCTGATCTATGTGTGCTTTGGACTTGTAGTAAAAGTGGAACTCTAAGTCTCCCTTTTGTTATTTTGCTCTGCCTTGGAGTCTTCAAATCTTGATACAATCCTCATGAAGCTTACCTTCCTTCTATCCTTCTCCTTGACTCTAAAATACATTTACTCTTTTACAATCCAAAGGCCTTCTTATAGTCTTCTTCACAAACCAAAGGCAAAAGTTAGCTGAGCTCACAACATTCCGGCTTACCTACTGGACCAGTGCAGAGACGCCAGAAAGAGTGGACATTCCTGAGGAGAATGCAGACTCACCACCCAATTTTGCAACACAGTATCATTTTTCTTTTAACAATCTTATTAACTAGGAGAAGTGGGTGGGTGGGTTCTCTCCCTAACCTACAAGACAGAACATTTAGATATATGGTAAATTGGGACTCAGGGGCAGATGGACAGCTTGGAATGCATGCAGCTGTACTCTGTCATACTCATTCCTTTGTTTCCCTGTAACATCAGATTGATGGTGAATCATGTGCTGCTGCTTATTGCCCAGATGAATGTTGGCCTTGTGTTATAGTGTTTGTCTTTGTCAAACCTTTCCCCAAATCCCATTACCCATCCATCTATTAAACCCCTAACCCTCTTCCCCCAAGCTGTGTGATTTATTGAGGTGTGGCTTAAATGATACCATCAATGGATCACACACTTGGCTGATGTGGTGAAAACCACAACAAATTACTGTAGAATCTTCAAAGCAATAGCCCACACCAGCCCATTACCAACCCATGCATTAAAAATGATCCATAGTTTTTAGGTCTTGCCTAGGCAGCGTGCAAGTGCTGCTCTAGGAGAGCCTTTAGCCATCGGTCTTCACTTTTCAAGCACTAAACTCGTGCTTGTGGCGGCATCCACCTTGCAGGAGCGAGCAACGGCGTGACAAGTGGCGACATCCACCTTGCAGGAGTGAGCAGTGGCGTGCCACAAGCACGAGTACAGTGCTTGAAAAGTGAAGACTGCTCTCCCAAGCACGCGTGTGCACACCACTCGGGCGCTCACCTCCTGCTCCCCCCCTCTCTCATAACTTCTTCCTCATCCTAAATCACTCCCTCCTCCGGGCACCTGACTTATTTCTCTGTTTGCCGCGCTTGTTATCTTCTGGCACGCGCTGTTCTGGCTCCAGCTCTCTCTCTCACACACATTAACTCACACATGCACACTTTCGCTCACACAGACACTCTCACTCACACATTCTCTCTCACTCAAACGCTATCTCACGTCTAAATTGTGCCACCACTGTTGCAGCTTAAGAGGTTGGAAACCACTTAAACGTCCATTTATTTGGTCAACGGTTGCATATATTTAAAAAATACCAGTTCACGATCGCACCAAAATGCGTGTGAGCCACTTAAAGCACAAATAAACTTAAAATGTGGTTTATGTTACAAAAGGATGCGCTATCATCTTTGCTTCTTTTCCAGTCAGATCGCTTCGTTCCTGATTTGAGCATCCTCAAAGGGAGCCATGCCACCTAGCGTTCAAACAGCAGAAGTGTAGTTGTGCTGTGACTAAGCTTGCAGAGGTGTACCACCATAAGTGTCTAGCATCCCCAGCTTCCACTGTTGATGTGTTGGCCGCAGTGCTGGCGGATTTGCCCTATCCCTGCCGTCAGTATCGCTGCTGTCACCCCGGCTGCCCATGCGTGTCTCTGCCTAGACTGTCAACTGTCTATGATTTTACACATCTTTAAAATGGTACTGGTCCCCATTCCAAATACATTACTGGTTTCGGCTCCAAGTGGATGGCGCTGTAATGCTGGAATAGATACAGGGTTGATTTGGCAGAACAGGGATCTGCTACAAGAGAAGCAGTGTGTATGGTGTAGGTTGCAATTGAGGCACATAACAGTCCTTTTTGGTCTGTGGGTGCCCTTCCGCCAGGCCATCATTTCAGCAGTAACTCTGATTGGGTCAGGATTTGTATGTGGTTAAAAGAACCTCTGCATTAATCTCCCTTCATCCGCTCATGATAAAATCTCACATAAGGCATTGAAATGTCATACATAAGGGCAGAGGAAATATAAAATTGTCACACAAATTGAATTCTTAGCAACGATCTTTGTTTGATCTTGGTTGCAACGTTGCTGCAAGTTTTGATAAAAAATTCAAATCACTTGATTATAAAAATCCTGCTATCAGCATGTCACGTAACGTTACAGGATTTCATTATTGCTGCCAATTATCTGCTTGTTATTATGAACTTATACGGTCCCAAAGGCGAGACCTATTGGCTATGCCAATGCTTGTTTAATATGGAAAGAAGAACATCAATCGTCAGCATCCTCATTAATAAGGCCTTGTGTTGCCTAACCGTAAATGCCTAACCTAAGCTTGTCGACTCCAGACTTTGAGTCAATTTTTCATAACTTGTGAATTTCACAAATAATATTGCTAGCTCCACAATAGCCAAAACTTACTTGTATTGCTATTTTTTTCTATTTTAGTACAATTGGGCAGTATCATTGTGTTATCATCATCATGTAGTCCTCAAGTAGTGTTAATTGTTTGTACATCTTTGATAAATATGTAACCCACTTACTCAGTATTTCTACTTCCAGTTAGTTGCTGTCAGGAATCAACGCTCATTAGCAGGTTTCTCATCCTGTGTGATTTACTGTTATGCACAGGACAAGTACATCAACCATGTACGTCTTGTACACTAGATTAAACTTATGGATGTTTTAGCCCTGCTGCTGTAATTTATTCATGTAGTAATTTTCCTGTCTCACAATATGTTTTTATCCCTCTTAATTTTTTAATCGTAATTACTTGTGCCATGATATCTTTTAGTGCACGCACTGGTTGGTGGCAGTTTAACACGGGTTTCATTCAATTAATATTGACACGCACTTCTTAACGCGGCCAACGCCCCTGCCTCAACTATAAATAGATGCTCATCCTTTCCTCCGCGCTTGACTTTGTTTTCCTTCAACTGGGATTAGTTTTTTTCCCAGCAACAAATCAAGACGCCTTCATGAAGACCTCCGAGCCCGCTCCAACGTGGGACACGGACGTTTCAAGTTCAAGGAGATAAATCCTTTTCATTTCAAGGCTTTTTTCTTTTGCTTGTGTTAATGACTATGAGAAAAGCCTTCAAGACGCTGTCAGGACGCTTTCAAAAGAATATTATCTTTGAACTATAGTTCCTGTGAAAAGAGTCAAGACTTTCATGTTTAAATCTTGTGACCTATAAAAAACCCTGCTTGCTGAAAGGTAGCTTTATTTTCATGTTAGTAGAATCATTTGAAAGGCACTGTTTATTGTGAATTAAGTGATCCATTAAACAAATGTCACCATTTAGTGATATGTAAAAAACAAAGCTGAAGCATGTGTGTTTAGTCATTTGTTGATGAGCACCAGATTCGTGTTAATTAAGAAAACATCTCCAAGGGCAGAAAAGACAAAGTCAAGGTAAGAATCAAACTAGTCATTATTTATATTTACTTTTAGCCACATGTGGTAATGCTTTTGCATTAGCGCTCTAGTGTTCCGCTAGGCGGAACAGGAAGGGGAGCAGCGGAACCGGAAGGCGGCCATCTTATGGCATTGGCGCCGACCATTCCAGTGTAAGCGGTTGTGTTTTCCCGGCGCTCCGTCCAATAAAGATAGTTAAATACATCACGCGTCCTCATTACTTTGAACTCCACAATGGCGACGAGGCTTCAGGCGTGACGCCGACCCACGAACAGCGTGCCGCGCTGGTTGAGCAGATCCTGAAGCGGCTGCATTTTTAAACGGACCGACGCAATCGACAGTTCGAGAACACGACGGAGCGTGGCAGAGGGCCTCAACGAGCAGTACACAGCGCGCCCCTCAGTCTGCAGAGCACAGAGGAAGCAGACGGTGGAGGTAGGCCTGCAGGCACCCCAGTCACCGCGCATCACGGGGCCATCAACCCCAGTCACAAGCCCATTGGCCTCCACGCCAGCGAGCATAGCGATAGTGCCCGAGCAGAGGGGAGGCAGGCCGAGGGCAGAGGGGAGCACCGGCCTCGGTGAGGAGTAACCTGGCCTGGCAAGCTGGCGGAACTGGGAGAGGGCAGAGGGGAGTCATCCAACGCTCGCCCAGGAGGGGTAGCAGGCCCACAGGCGGAGGAAGTGGAAGAAACACATACAATACCTGCTCCCGAACACGCAGTACAAGCAGAAGACAGAGACAGTGACCTTGAGGCAAGGGACCCGGCTGAGCAAAACGCGCCAGGTAGCCCTCCCGGGAGGACTGTCCCCATCCAGCCCACCAGACGTAGAGCGGACAACGAGGCGGTACCATCGTCGTCCCTCACACAACTCGTGCCTTTCCTAACCAATCCAGGGGAACCAGATAGGCTATGGGAGGACTGGAAGAGATATTTCCTCAACTACCTCGACGCTTTGGAGGAGGAGGCAGGCGCGCCATACTCCAGCAAAAGAAGAAAAAAAATCTTGCTACACAACCTGGGCCCGGAAGGGATCAGAGTCTACGACACCATCGTAAAAGTAGAAAGAGATGCTGCGGACACTGATGTATTCGGCCACGCCATCGCTGACCTAGACGCACATTTCAGGCCAGTGGTATGTGTTGCCATTGACCGTTATCATTTTTTCCAAAGGAAACAAAAGAGTAATGAGACTGTAGATGAATACGTGGTTGCCCTGCAAAAACTGGCGCTCACATGCAAGTTTGGGACACTACATGATGACCTAATCAGGGACCAGATTATCATGCATACATCGAGCATCCATGTCCAGGAGAAGCTATGGGACATTGGAGATGCCCCCCTCAAAGAAATTTGGGCGATGGTAAAGAAGGTCGAGCTATCCAAACGCTGCGCCCAAGCCGCCAAAAAGGAAACGGGAGGCACACAGACCGTGTGCAAGATAACGACACAAGTAAGAGGAGAGCGTCCCAAGCCAAGAGAGCCCCAGAGAAACCAGGACAGCAGACGCCCAAAATCCAACAATTCGACAGATCAAAGGGCGATCAAAGGAGGACGTCAGAGCTGCTACAGGTGCGTGAGTGCTACGCACCTTGGAAACGATAAAGTGTGCCCAGCGTTCCGGGCGAAATGTTCATATTGCGGAATATTTGGCCACTACGAAAAAGTGTGCCGCCGAAAACCGAAAGGAACAGCAGTCAAATACGTGGACCAAGAACAGCAGGGCGAAACCACTGAATCAGAGGAGACAGAAGAACTGGAAGAAATACTGTACATAGACGTCCAGGTACTGGAAATGGAAGGGTCAGGAATCGACAAGCCCCGTTTGGACATGCACATTGGGGGAATACCATTGGAAATGATAGCGGACAGCGGTGCTCCAATCTCCATAATTCAAAGGAAGGTGTGGGAGGACAAGTTTGTGTCAAAGCACGGTGAGAACCTACACCCCATGGACTTGCGTCCCGTCACATACACGGGACAGAAAATCCCAATGTTGGGGTATTGTCCTTTATCATTTGAGTTCAGAGGCCGCCAAGCCATATGCAAACTATACATAGCAGAGAAAGGCCCATCGGTGTTAAGTTGGAGAGACCAGGGTGCCTTAGGGATTCAACTCAACCCGGGAGGAATCGAGAAAATCCTCCTTATGGACATGGACAGAAGAGATGACATCGACTCGTGGAAACGAGCGTACCCAAGAGTATTCAATGGCCAAATAGGGGAGCTAACCAGATACAAGCACCTTATCAAGTTGAAAGAAGGAGCGACTCCGGTGGTGCATAAAGTGAGAAATATCCCATTCCGGAGCAGAGAAGCGGTACAACAGGAACTGGACAGACTCGAAAAGGAAGGGGTCATCAGAGCCATAGAAAGTGCAGAATGGCTTTCTCCGTTAGTGGTGGCTCAGAAACCGAATGGCAAAGTCCGGCTGTGCGTGGACCTGAGAGAGTTAAATAAAAATATAATCATCGACAAGTTTCCCCTACCACGCATCAACGAAATGCTGTCAAAGACCAAGAACATCAAGTGTTTCTCAACAGTGGACCTATCATCGGCCTATCACCAAGTAAAGTTACACCCCTCGTGCACCTACCTCACGTCGTTCATCACTCCATTCGGCTGTTATGAATTCGTGAGAATGCCGTTCGGCCTAGCGTCTGCGGCCACGGTTTTCCAGAAGATGATGCACAAGTTGCTGAAGGGCGTGGACGACGTCCAGTTCTTTCAAGATGATATCTTGGTGATGGGAAAGTCCATGCACGACCACAATGAAAAGCTTCATAAGGTACTCAATATCCTGCAGGACAACGGGTTGACGGCGGAATGGTTGAAGTGCAAATTGGGAGTAAAATCAGTCACGTATCTGGGCCACGAAGTAAGGGAAGAAGGGATCCAACCCAAAACTGCAAACATGAAGGCTATTCAAGATGCCCCCACCCCGAGCAAGAAGGAAGATGTTCGGTCATTCTTGGGAATGGCCGAATACTATAGTAAGTTTGTGCCTCACTTTGCATCCAAGACGCACCACCTACGTCAGTTGCTCAAGGAGAAGAACAAATTCCTATGGGGTCAGGAGGAACAAGCGGAGTTCGAGTCACTGAAGAAAGAGATGAGTGCCACCATTCCCCTAAAAGGATTCGATCCCAGTGCAGAGTCTATACTCACGACGGACGCCAGTGACCGGGGCCTAGGGGCAGTCTTAATGCAGCGGTCAGAGACGGGTGAAATGCAAACTGTCAGCTTCGCCTCCAGATCACTAGCCCCCAATGAAGAAAAGTTTAGCGTGGTCGAGAAGGAGATGCTGGCCGTCGTGTGGGCTATGGAGCGATTCCGCCAATACCTGTGGGGAGCAAAGTTCCTAGTAAAGACGGACCACAAGCCTTTGGTCAGAGTGTTAACTTCGAGCGGCCATGCACACGCCACACCCAGGATAGCAAAGATGACACTTCGCCTCTTGGACTTCGTGTACGACGTGGAGCACATCCCTGGACCACAGAACAAGGTGGCTGATTTTCTCAGCAGAGCGGCAGCCATGGAAGATGCGAACGGCCACGAAGAACAGAAGTGGGAAGGTTATGTTGTTGCCACGATCCAAGAAGCTGAAAAGGTGATAAGCATGCAAGAGTGGGAGGAAGCATACAAGGAGGATGTGGATCTAGAGGCTATCAAGGGATACGTCATCCATGGATGGCCAGAGAAGAGGCATCTAAAGGAGGAACTCTGAAGATATTGGGAAGTGAGAGAGGAACTATTGTTGGCCGAGAATCCCATCTTCCTGTTGAGAGGGGACAAAGTAGTATCACCCCAAGGCATATTAGAACATCTAATGGCTGTGCTGCACGAAGGGCATCAGGGCATCACCAAAACCAAGGCCCTTGCCAGACAAGCCTACTGGTGGCCGGCCATCGACATGCAGGTCGAGAGACATGTGAGGCAGTGCGAATCATGCGCCAGGGCGGACAAGTCGCAAAGCCTAATCAGACCCCCTCTGGGAAAATTCCCAATACCAGATGGGCCCTGGGAAATGCTGTCTGTGGACATTTTGGGACCAGTCCTAAATAGAGCAGGGACACAGAAGTATGTAGTGGCCCTAGTAGACAAATTCTCCAAATGGCCTGAAATTGAGGTAAGAGAAATCATGGACACGGAAGCAGTGGTGAACTTCCTACAATCCACCTTCATAAGAGAAGGAATCCCGAAAGTCATCATCAGCGACAATAGACCTCAATTCACCTCGGCAAAATGGATGGCCTTCACAGAGAGAAATGGCATCGAGGTGAAGCACCCGCCAATATATCATCCCTCAGGAAACGGCCAAGTGGAGCGGTTTAATCGCGTGATCATGGGAACCATCCAAGCAGCCATCAACAATGGTTTAGACTGGGAGAAGGAACTGGAAATAATGATTTGGGCATACAGGATCACACCAGGAAGTACCGGGTACAGCCCCTTTAAGGTCTTGAGAGGGAGAGAAGCATTCACCAAGGATAACCAGGCGTGGAGGAAGCTGGTGATACAGAGCAAGTGGTCTCCAGCAGTGGTGAAGAGAAACCTGGAGAGAGCCCAAGAGATCTACACGACACACTTCAACAGAAATCATAATGTGAAGAGAACAGAACTAAAGAAGGGGGACTGGGTGAGAGTCAAACTAGCGGTCCTCAAGAAGAAAGGCGAAAGCAAGTTCTCACCACCTTTACAAGTTCTAGAGCCGTATGCCCGATCGGCCTTGCTTAGCGATGGAAAGGTATGGTCACAAGACAGGGTGGCCAAATGCAGCAAGATCATCAAATGGGAAAGCGAAGAGGAAGAAGGATCAGAGAATGTTGTGGAAGATGGAGAAGATGGAAGTAGCAGAAGGAGAAGTGAGGACGTAGAAGAGGGTATGCAGAAAGTAGAAGAGGGCGAAGATGGAGCAGGCGAGAGAGGAGAGCAGAGGATTATATGCAATGAAGAGAGGAGCGAGGAGGTGATAGACAAAGATGGTGAAAGAGAGGTAGAGCATGCAGCAAGAAGGGAACAGGAATGCAATGAGAGAATGACGAAGTTGAGAACCAGAGCTGGGAGAGAGGTGAAGACGCCAGAAAGATTTAAGGACTTTAACATGGACTGGAAGTAAGAACTTGTATTGTTGAATTGCAATGATTAAAGGGGGAGATATGTGGTAATGCTTTTGCATTAGCGCTCTAGGGTTCCGCTAGGCGGAACAGGAAGGGGAGCAGCGGAACCGGAAGGCGGCCATCTTATGGCATTGGCGCCGACCGTTCCAGTGTAAGCGGTTGTGTTTTCCCGGCGCTCCGTCCAATAAAGATAGTTAAATACATCACGCGTCCTCATTACTTTGAATTCCACACCACACTATCTCAAAAAGAGCTGTTTATGAGTAAATGTTGTTTTCTGCCTGTTGTAGATTCCTTCCAACTTAAGAGTGCAAAACAATTCTATTTCTGGAAAAAGAACAATAAGACCTATTCAATAAAAAGGTTGAGACGTCTTGATACTTCAGGCGATTTTGTTTACATCATAGTGATTAAACCTTCTGCATAATTTATAGGATTATTATTACAGCTCATTTGTATTTGTGTCTAGGCAACATAGAAGTAGAAGATTCTGCGGTTAAGAACCCGGCTGGTCCTGGTAGCAGAGTCTGCAGTGTCTTTTTATTCTTGTTGTTCGGTGTCCCAAAACACCTTCCCTCTTGGAGTATCTGCCAGCATCACGGTTTACTGAAAGTGAGGCTGAGAGATAGTCTAAGAGGGCCGGAGTACTTTCATTGCTCCTGCTGACAACCTGAATTTCAGGTGAGTGGTAAGACAACCATAACAGAAAGTCTAGCCACAACATTTCAGGTCATCCTGAGCCATGGATACCTCAAATCAAGCATCAGGACAAGATTCTCTCACCATGCAGGAGTTAACAAAGTTACTTATCGAATTACAACAAGAAGTTGTTACTTTGAAACAAGAAAACACTGTCTTAAGAACCGACTTACAACGTTATAAACCACGTACTAACCCATGGGACGAGTGAGTAAAACCCAAGGTAGTGGTTCAACCCCCTAGGTTTAATTTTAATGCTACTAATACTGAAACCCACGCAGTTCAACCTATAAACGTCTCTGTTAGTACTCCGACACTGGTTCCTCTGGCCCCTCCTGAACGATTCTTTGGAGACCATAGTAAATATAACATATTCATGAACCAGTGCCAATTGCATTTTTTGTGCCGACCAGTAGCTTTTTCCCTCTGATGCAGCTAACGTGGCTTTTGTCTTGTCATATTTGGGTGGAGTAGCCGCAACGTGGTCAATTCCTTTTGTTGAAAGAGACGATCCTTCATTACATGTTTTTTGGGGATTTAAAAGAGAAATATAAAAATTGTTTGCCAGACATCAGTTTGTTCAGGCTAGTGATAATGAGCTCTTGACCTTATGACAGGGCTCAAAAGATTTATTAACAAATATTACATCTTTTAATCGTCTTATTGCCGAGACAGAATGGCCTGTTGAAAAAAGAACATCCTTATTTTATCAAGGCCTTAGAGACGAGATCAAAGATGTTCTTACTCAAATCGTAGACCTTCCTACAACTGTTCAGAATTTATTGATTTAGTGGTCCGCTTGGACCATCAATTGGGAGAACGCAAAGGAGGAAAGAACTGTAGTGACATGCCTAAAGTACTTGTATTTAAACAAGAGAAAAAGGAAGCTGTCCATTCTCTATCTGATGGTACTGAACCTATGCAAATAGGAACTATCAGAGTCCCGTTGTCCCAAGATAAAAAGGATAGAAGACATAAATTGAAGTTGTGTTTATATTGTGGAAAACTCGGACATTTTGCTCGGGATTGTTCCTCAAAACCAAGTACTTCACATAAAGCCGTTGGTTGTGTTGATTCATCTCGAGCACTTGGAAAACTTATCTCCCCGGTAAGGAAGGAGACCTCCTTATCGAGCGTATTAGAAACTAGGGTCTCTTCTCATCATCTGGCTAATACAGTATCTGCTGTTCCCCGACACCTCAAACTTATCGTTACCTTGCTTTTGGCTTTCCAGACCAGAAAAGTGATTCCAATTCTCCTAGATTCAGGGGCCACTGGCAATATTTTGGATATTGGGTTAGCCAACACCTTAAATATTGCTACAGAAAGAAATATCATTCCTGAGCCAGTTCGAGCTGTTGACGGTTCTGAACTGACCTCTAGTTTGATTTAATTCCAAACAAAACCTTTAACCATGATTTACGCAGAGGGTCATTCCGAACAAATACAATTCCATTTAATCGATATCCCTGTATTTGGAGCCATTTTAGGTATACCTTGGCTTCAGGTACACAATCCTAAATTCGAATGGATAAAGAGAACTGTTACTCTAGATTCTACTTACTGTTCCAAAAAGTGTTATCAACAAGGACAACAACAAATCACACATCTACATTGCGCCTCAGTTGTTGTTAATGTTGAGACACAAGAGATCGAGTTACCACAAATCTATCAAGACTTCCATGATGTGTTTTCGGAGGTTCAGGCTACTAACTGCCCTCACATCGATCATATGATTGTCGAATTGATCTTATTCCTGGAGCTACCCTGCCTTGTAGTAGAGTGAATGCCTTGTCTGATCCAGAGACCCGTTACCTAAGAGAATATCTAGAGGATCTATTAATGAAGGGGTTTATTCATCAGTCGACCTCCCCTGTAAGTTCTCCTTCGTTTTTCGTTCCAAAGATAAATAAAGATCTTTGCGCTTGCATCAACTATCGCGCTGTCAATAAAGTCACAGTAAAAAACAGGTACCCTCTTCCACTCATACCTGTTTTATTGGATCAAGTTTGTAATTCCACCATCTTCACAAAGTTACATCTAAGGGGTGCTTACCACCTTATCAGGTTCAAAGAGGGGGATGAGTGGAAGACGGCATTTCTGACTAAATTTGGTCCCTTTGTGTATACTGTAATGCCGTTTGGACTTTGTAACGCTCTAGCAGCATTTCAGTTTTTTATCAACAAAGTCCTACAGGAATTCCTAGAGGTTTGCGTAATCTATTATATCGATGACATCTTGATTTACTCCTCTTCCACAGATGAACATGTTGGGCACGTACGGTCTGTCTTGCAACGTCTTCGAGAACACCAGCTTTCTGTAAAAGTAGACAAATGCGTTTTCCATGCCACTACTGTGGATTTCTTAGGCTATGTCCTTTCCCCACGTGGTATTGCTATGGATCAATCTAAAGTACAGGCCATTTTACATTGGAGTACTCCAGGAACTATCAAAGACATTCAGAGGTTCTAGGGGTTTGCAAATTTCTACCGAGGATTTATTCCAAATTTCTCTGCTTTAGTAAGCCTTCTTACCCATTTATTGAAGAAAGGAATCCGCTTTCACTGGTCTGACGAAGCAGAAAATGCTTTCCTAAGTCTCAAAAAAGATTTCACTGAATCACCAATCTTACGCCATCCTGATCCAACACAACCATCCTTTGTTGAAGCAGATGCTTCTCTGGTAGCTGTGGGAGCTATCCTGTCCCAAAGAGATCCTGATACAGGTCACCTTCATCCTGTGGCATACTTTTCAAAAAGTTTACTACCTGCCAAGCAGAATTACACTGAGGCAGAACGTGAGTTGTTAGCTATAAAATTAGCCTTTCAAGAATGACGTCAGCACCTATTGGGGGCTCGTCACACCGTAACTATTTATTCTGATCATCGCAACTTGCAGTTCAATCAGAGTGTAAAGGCCCTAACACTGCGCCAACTCCTTAGGCTCCTTTTTTTAATGAGTATGATTTTGTCATTACCTACAGGCCTGGCAAAGAACAACAGAAAGCAGACGCTCTGTCTCGTCTCAATTACCATGGTTCAGAGATGGCTGCAGAACAAGTAAAGCCAATTATCCCAGAAAATAAAGTAGTTGCCCTCTGTGGTCCACAAGTTTTTAATTCATGTACGAAAAGCACAAAGCCAGGTCCCAGTATTACCTGATTTGAACAAAAAAGGGGGCTTATTGTATTTGTCATAGGTGATCTCCTCGAGCGCAACCGCACACCGATACACAAGCTTCAGTACAAAGAAAGGCTCTATACTGGTCCCAAACTACGATTCCCAGAAGGCCTGGTATCCTGCAGTGACAAGCCGGTCCCGCCCATAAGACCATGTGAGCAACCAGGAAGAGCATTGGATATTCTTCCTACCGGATCCTTGTTGCTGAGATCTGTTCTGTGGTTACCTTCTTCGTAGGTAAGCCCGCATCCTGGTTTCTGAAGTTGCGTTTGCTGAGAGGGAAGCCATTTTCTTTCAGCAATTCTTCTTGGTTCCTGCTCCTTATTTGCGCGTCCTCCGTTGGTGAGCCTTCTGTTCAGGAGCTCGTGCGGAGGACGCTCCTTGACTCCTGTCGGCATTTTCAGCTGCCGCATTTTGCACCTTGTTTTCCCCTGGCTTGTGTCCTCCGTTGGAAGAGCTGCTTCCGTGGCGCTCCTGCGGAGGACGTTACCCGACATCAGGCGGCATTGCTTGCCACCACATTGTGCCCTTCGGTTATTTTGGCTATTGTGTCCTCCGTTGGGAGAGCTGCTGTTGAGGCGCTCGTACGGAGGATGTTTACTGATCTTGGACGGCATTGTCGGCCGCCACTTAGCACGGGGTCCTCTGTTGGCAAACTCTGGGCTCAGAGTTCATGCAGAGGACGGTTCATACAGTACAAGAGTATAAGAGATACTGTTCTCACTAAGTACTCTCAGGTATCATCTGATTCCAGTAGAACACTAGATCTTCATTCAGGTACTCACATGATTGTGCCTACATTATTTTGTGTTCATTTGACTTAATTACGGATTTAGATTTTTGCTAACAGTGGATTCTGATTAGCTTATCTTGGATGCAGATTACCATGGTTTTGTTATTGGCAAGACTGATGGCAACAATGGGTATGTAGTGTAATCTGCATGACATTATTTTACCCCTGGAAATCAGCGATCTTGTGGTTAATGGTCCCTTGTTGATTCCTTATTTCTTTTCATCTACAGTATATCGTCCTCATCCAATGCATCCAGAGGGTACAGCAATCCAACCTGCTAGTATATTATATGGTCCATGTTCTTTTTCTTTACAGGTATTGCCACAGGGTATAATATTGCCACAGTACTATTGTTCAGGGGATGTGTCCAAGGTAGTGATCTCTGTGCTTTGTCGTTTCAGATCTCCCTCCTCGCTGTTCCCTTCCTTTCCCTCCCTCACTTGATCCTCCTAGATACCTGTACCATAACGGCATTCAGGCTGTGGTAGATCAAGAGGTGGAACCCTTTTGTGCATCAACCGATCCTGAGGACTTGCGAAGTAGCAGTATTACAATGATCGTTTGTATGTACCAACTCAGGAATTGCAACAGACAGTTTTGTCTTGGACTCATGCTATCAAACACAGAAATGTCTGCCCCCTCTGGTTTATACAAATGGCTCAAGCTGAGTCTAAAGTTTGTAATTAGCAGAACTGAGCTCACTAGGATGCACCACCAAACCACATAATCAACAGAACAACATAATGAAAAGATATAAGGATTTTTTATTCATTAAGTTCATCACAAGTAAATAATTTCATGATCGAAAGGCAAATAATAAAATCACCAAATCAAAACTTAAATCATTCAAACAAACGTCGCCAAAGGTCGCGAATGATTAACAGAATTCCGTAAGAAATACAACGAGCAGATGATTTTCAAACTCAGCAGAATTTCAAACGTCGACCATATGCGAGTCTGCTAAGTGGTCAACTGCCACTAACGTTGTGCAAAGAGATCAGGGCGTGCCGAATACATGCACTTAGGCAATTTTGAATGATTTCGAGCCTCTAAGTGCCAGCTGCTGCAGCATTGGAGTTTGCATCGTGAATAGTGGTTTGAATCCTCATCTAACGGGGATGTCTTTCTAATGCGACGGCTGTGTCGCTATTAAATTGTCTGCTGTTCTGATATTATCCTGCCCACCCATTACCCACTTTTGAATGCCCTGATGAAGGTGTGGCCATAGATCTGGCACGGCACCGAAACACGAGTTGGCGTTGTTCTATCCTGTCCTGCAATTACGCTATCTGGTCCCCAGTTGTCTACTGGGAAAACGCTGCAGGACAGTTAAAGTGTGCTCCATCTGAAATCTTGATATGGATGAGTGAGGAATTGTTTTGATGGATATATGGGTTTGTTTGTTGGTATGTTTTTTGAGAGGAAGAAGAGAATGTATTTAAGTGTTTTAGAGTGAATGAAAGATTTTTGGGTTGTGTCGGGCCTTTAAGTTTTGATTTGGTGATTTTATTATTTGTCTTTCGATCATGAAATTATTTACTTGTGATGAACTTAATGAATAAAAAATCCTTATATCTTTTCATTATGTTGTTCTGTTGATTATGTGGTTTGGTGGTGCATCCAAGTGAGCTCAATTCTGCTAATTACAAACTTTGGACTCTTCTTGAGACATTTTTTATAAACCAGAGGGGGCAGACATTTCTGTGTTTGATAGCATTTGTTTTTTCCCCTCCGGTCTGCCCCTGATTAGTTCTCAGGAGGCCCCTACTTATTATTGGTTGTCTTGGACTCATGAATCGCCTCTTGCTGGACGCCCTGGTATCAAAAAGAACATTGAATTATGTCAAAGGCAGTTTTTGTGGCCTTCGCTCATTGATGACGTCAAGACCTATGCCCAAACCTGTCCTGTATGTGTAGTCTAAAACCCCTCATGTTGCTCCAGCTAGTTATTTACAATCCATGCCTATACCTCCAGCACCGTGGCATACATTAAGCAGTGATTTTGTCACCGATCTCCCTGTGTCTAATGGTTACCATATCATCTGGGTAGTTGTTGACTATTTAACCAAGATGATTCACTTGGTCCCACTTAAACACATGCCTTCTGCCAAAGAACTCACAGACCTTTTTGTACAACATATAATGAGGTTACACGGATTGCCAAGTGCCACTGTTTCCGACCGTGATCCCCAATTTATCTCCAGGTTCTGGCGTCGTTTTTGTTCATCAATGGGTATAGATGTCCGTTTGTCCTCTGCTTACCACCCACAAACAGATGGACAGACAGAACATCTTAATCAAACCATGGAACAACTCTTACGTTGTTTTTCCTCAATGTGGACCACGGAATGGGATAAGTCCCTACCCTTAGTTAAGTTTGTCTACAATAATTCTGTTCATTCAGCAACAGGAGTCTCTCCCTTTTACTGTTTATTGGGATATTATCCTCAAATGTTACCTGTTCCTCAAATTGATCTTTTACAAACTGTTCCAGCTGTTTCTACCCATTGAAGAACCAGGAGGTCTTCGAAGTAGACCACCCATCGGTGCAGGGAACACCCAAGTCCACAGCTTCCTTCAAGTACGTTAATAAATGGGAGACCAAAACCCTGGGAGTGAAGAAACACAGGTTTATTAATCTCACACAGGAATTTCTAGAGATGGAAAAGTGTCTGTGACCCACTGGAGGAAGGTAATGAGAGGAACGCAGAAAGTCCATACAGCTTGTGGGGATGGAGATACAGATCTCCTGCCCTTTGTCACGGAGCTTGGTGCAGGAATGGGGCAGTCTAAGCCTTATGCACATCACCTGCCTCTTGCCGAGTAGTTTGAACAGGAATGGAACCCCCGAGTAAGGTCATCTGCCATCTCAACATTCCTGGAACATTTTAGCATGGGTGCGGGGAAAGGTCAGCTCGAGATGCAGGTCGACATGTACGTGGTCAGTGAAACGGAGGTGAAATGGACGCTGTAGTCGCAAAGATGGTGGGGCACATGGCAATTTAACAGATTCAGGTTTCACAGTCCCTCCTTTTGCCATGGGCAACACCACTGTCAGGCTTCAGCCCCGTACCTCACATGCGGCACGGAACTATATTTCCCAAGATGCTTATGAATAGACAGGAAGTGATATAACCTGCCTTGGTGCGCGATTGGTTGCGCGTAATTCTTCCTGTTTTCCGCCTTCGTTGGTTTGACGAAGGGATTTCCTGGTATTGCTGTACGAGCACGGAGCCTTCGCATTGCGGTGACTGCTGAGCCTGCGGAGTCCGTGAGTAATTACGGAGCGGTGGCAGCTCATTACACCGTTCCCTTATCTATTGCCGTTTTCTGTTAGCGGGCGGACGCCGCTTGACAGATCATTGTTCCCGACAGCGGGTTACTGCGGGCTGTGGCCGCGTAACTCCGTGTGTAAGGGTTTTCATTTTGTTTTGGCTTGGACATTACAGCGGGTTACTGCGTGTTGTGGAAAACAGCGTAACGCCGTCTGTTCTCTGTGTTTTGGATTTCAGTTCGTGGACATTACAGTCGGTTACAGCGGGCAGCTGCAGCGTAACACCGTCTGTAGATTGGGAATAGAGCAAGCAGGCGTTATGTGCGGAGCTTGGCGGTGGTTGCAACCGCAAGTTACCGTATAGGAGGATTTTCCATTTGTTTGATTCTTCTTGCCATGGCTGTGTGATTAACAGCGTTTATGATTTACTTTGTTATTGTCATAGGTAGGGGATTCAAGTGCCTACTTCAAAGAAAGGTTTTTTCATTCATTCGCTGGCTGGGTCTTTCTAACCTTGTTCTGGTCTGCCTCCAATTTTCGATATTTCCTTGGAGGTATCATAGTCCTGTGAAGCTCATCGGAGTTCCCAGCAGGGTAGGGGTTCAGAGAAAATACATGAGTGATAACCTGTTTGTCAATGAATATTCGCTAATGCTTGATTTTGCTTTCCTCATCAGATGGTGTTACAGGGTGTCATATGGTGTGCAGTTAAATACATATGCAGAAGGCAAACAGGTATTATAGTCCCAGGTGAATTAGCGAGACTTTATGAGTGTAGATTGTTGACATTATCTTATTATTGTGTTTATGTCTTTTCAGAGCCTTTGTCCCTGCTGACCCCTACCCTACCTGGTGTCCCTCGCTTGACAACTCGAAGACCCTGGGGGGTAACCCCACGTCAAGGTACTTGGTGATGTCAGGAGATGGTCCTTTATTCTACTGCAGCTGAATCCTGCGAAGCTATACCTGACAACCTCAGTCAATATCGATCCGCATAAGCAAGTCTACAGCTTGTTGATACAGTATTTTACTATCTTTGGTGCGTTGAAGCATGGTAGGTGATGTACATCTGACAGCACAGACAGAACAGAGTGCGGGACCGCAACGGATGCACAGAAAGTAGAAGAACAGAAGGGCTAGTGGAATCAGTAAGACCATTATCATTTTCCAACCCCAGGAGACGAGTAGTTGCCGGAATCCAGAGCTCCAAGACCAGGGAGCTCCAGTTTCTTGGTGGATTTCGGAGGCAATTCGGTGAAGCTCAGATATAGCATCATATACTGACGGTGACGAATCAGGAATATACACACAACAGATTGTGCCAATGATGTGGCAGGCTCCTCCCCTATCCGCTAAGATGACATCTAGCACCATATGATTTTGGAGGGCAACCATACGGGTGGCATCAAGTTCGGCGGAGTAGTTGGTCAGTATTCCTGCAGTCACCTTAATTGATAGTATGGGCGATTTTTGCGGATCTGCGGTCTGCGAATTTGCGCAAAATCGCAAAAAAATCAGCGAATTTGCCGATTTTCCAGTGAAATCGCAGATTTATTTGCGATTTGCCCTATACTCAACTGGAGTACTTTCTACTGGCTAATCAGCTACCTCGTTGGGTAAATGTACAGTGCTTTTCCTACACTGCAGCTGCGTAAAGGGCCAGAAGATTTGTCTACACTGTGTGTGCCTGTAACTTTGCCACCGCGCCAAAAGGCCGCTAGTGTGTGGTGTGAGGCTTCTATGCGTGTCAATGCCTCTTGTGTATAAAGGGTCAGAAAGTGAGCAGGGCAGAAGGTGAGGAGAAAGCAGCCTCCTGGCCACAGGAACTACTCGGGGATCACGCTCAAGAAATTCATGGATGCGAAGACCTCTCTTGAGTATTACAGCTAATTTTTGACGGCAGATATGGGGTTAAGGCACACTTGCCCAGCATCGACCGTGCTCACTAATGTTTTGGGCTGATTAAAAACGTTACTGAATTTGAACTTCAACTCGGGCATCTACTATATCTGTAAGTGCTTCCTTTTGAGGTTTAATTTTTGTGACAGGAGCCTTGTGCCAGAATGAATCCTGCCCTGCATAGTTATCCACGAAGATGCCACCGTTTTGTGCAATATCTCTACTCAACTGGAGTACTGGCTAATCAGTAAGTGCTATCTCGTTGGGTAAATGTAAAGTGATTTTCCTACACTGCAGCTACGTAAACGGCCGGAAGATTTTCCTCCAGTGGCCCTGTGTGCCTGTAACTTTGCCACCGCGCCAAAAGGCGCAGAGGTCCCTTGAGTGAGCTGTCCATCATAGTTGGGAAAGAGCGGAAAGACGTCTGATACCGCTAGTGTGTGGTGCGAGGCTTTTATGCGTGTCAATGCCTCTTGTGTATAAAGGGTCAGAGAGCTAGCAGGGCAGTAGGTGAGGAGAAAGCAGCCTCCTGGCCACATGAACTACATGGGGATCACGTTCGAGAAACTCATGGATGCAAAGACCTCCCTTGAGTATTACAGCTAATTTTTGATGGCTGATATGGGGTTAATAGCAAAACAGGTGATGGACCGTATGTGGATCAATGTCACACATTCATCCCAGTCAAAAGATCTGGGCCCAAATCCATCGTTTGTTTGCACTCCACACCACCCTGGGTTAGACAATGGCGATATGCAAATCAGCTCTGACCCTGTGCCCCATGGGAACAGTCCAGTCCGAACTACAAAAGCCATGTCCTTCCCAGAACGGAATCAAGCATCCGAGGACCGGACCGGTTTCGAGGTAACACCTCTCATCAGCCCGGCTAGCTTGACTCCAGTGGTGTGGAGTGCCTGGGACCCACGTCTGAGCATCCCCAGCGCACTTATGGCGGTATTGCAAACAAAACAGGTGATGGACCGTATGTGGATCAATGTCACACATTCATCCCAGTCAAAAGATCTGGGCGCAAATCCATCGTTTTTTTGCACTCCACACCACCCTGGGTTAGACAATGGCGATATGCAAATCAGCTCTGACCCTGTGCCCCATGGGAACAGTCCAGTCCGAACTACAAAAGCCATGTCCTTCCCAGAATGTTTGTTGTTTTTTGTTTTTTGCAATTTTCTCCCTGAGTGTACTGGGGTACCTCAGACGTGGGTCCCAGAGCCTCCACACCACTGGAGTCAAGCTAGCCGGGCTGATGAGAGGTGTTTAGGCATGAGCGAATTTTGCGGATCTCGCGTTCGCGAATTTTGCGGATTTGCGGATTCGCAATCCGCAAAATCCGCGAATTCCCGCGAATTTGCGGATTTTTTTTTTTTTGTGTTCGCCCGTGTTTCTGCCAGTTCGCGAGGGTTTTGTACACTTTCGCAAATTGCGAACTTACCTGTCGGGTCGCAAGTTTCGCGAACTTGTTGTTTCTACGTGTCCAGCCTGTTTGGGACACTCTTCTTCATCACTGCCACTCTCTGTCACCACTGCCACTCTCTGACTACTCATGCCACCCTCTGGCCCACCCATGCCACCCTCTGTTTCATCACCACACCCTCTGGTTGTCCAGTGTACATTATTTTCGGCAAAGCAAAGCACACCTTCCCTGCCTCAAGTGACCTGAATTAATTTGGGGCTGATTAATGTGTCACAGAATATTTTTTTAGCTGGCACCTGCTTCCTTAGTGCGCCCTGATTAGTGATCTTTTGCACTTGCTAAGTGCTTTCATTGTTGCAAAATTAGTTACAACACCTGCCCTGCCCCAACTGACAATAATGAATTAGGGGCTGATTAATGGATTTTAACTTCCAGCCTGGCTCCTGCTTGTCTCCCTTAGCTGTAATTCAGGACCTTTGTGGCATATGTGTAACTATTCTGAGGTTCAGAGCAGGGTCACATAATAGTTTCAACTGGCAACTGAACTCTGGAGGGGCCCCTCAGGAAGCACTACAGGAAATGGCTACTAATGATGAGCCTGAACTTTTGAACCTGGTAAGTAGTTACTTTCAGTTTTGCTAAGATCGTATTTCTGCAATTTTGCACTTATTCGCGGGGCGCGAACTCACGCGAACTCACGCGAACAGTGCGAGCAGTGCGAGCAAAATCCGCTGCTCGCGGATTTGCGGATTTTGCGGGAGATTCGCAAATCTCGTGGATTGCGGATTTCCCGAAAATCCGCAAAATCCGCGAGCGGAACGGATTTTCCGCCCACCCCTAGAGGTGTTACCTCGAAACCGGTCCGGTCCTCGGATGCTTGATTCCGGTCTGGGAAAGATATGGCTGTGTAGTTCGGACTGGACTGTTCCCATGGGGCACAGGGTCAGAGCTGATTTGCATAAAGCCATTATCTAACCCAGGGTGGTGTGGAGTGCAAAAAACGATGGATTTAGGCCCGGATCCTTGTACTGGGGTGAATGTAAGACATTGATCTACATTCTGTCCATCAAATTGTTTTTTGTAATTTTCTCCCTGAGTGTACTGGGGTAGCTCAGACGTGGGTCCCAGAGCCTCCACACCACTGGAGTCAAGCTAGCCGGGCTGATGAGAGGTGTTACCTCAAAACCAGTCCGGTCCTCGGATGCTTGATTCCGGTCTGGGAAAGATATGGCTGAGCAGTTCGGACTGGACTGTTCCCATGGGGCACAGGGTCAGAGCTGATTTGCATAAAGCCATTATCTAACCCAGGGTGGTGTGGAGTGCAAAAAACGATGGATTTAGGCCCAGATCCTTGTACTGGGGTGAATGTAAGACATTGATCTACATTGGTCCATCAAATTGATTTTTGTAATTTTCCCCCTGAGTGTACTGGGGTAGCTCAGACGTGGGTCCCAGAGCCTCCACACCACTGGAGTCAAGCTAGCCGGGCTGATGAGAGGTGTTACCTCGAAACCGGTCCGGTCCTCGGATGCTTGATTCCGGTCTGGGAAAGATATGGCTGTGTAGTTCGGACTGGACTGTTCCCATGGGGCACAGGGTCAGAGCTGATTTGCATAAAGCCATTATCTAACCCAGGGTGGTGTGGAGTGCAAAAAACGATGGATTTAGGCCCAGATCCTTGTACTGGGGTGAATGTAAGACATTGACCTACATTCTGTCCATCAAATTGTTTTTTGTAATTTTCTCCCTGAGTGTACAGGGGTAGCTCAGACGTGGGTCCCAGAGCCTCCACACCACTGGAGTCAAGCTAGCCGGGCTGATGAGAGGTGTTACCTCGAAACCGGTCCGGTCCTCGGATGCTTGATTCCGGTCTGGGAAAGATATGGCTGTGTAGTTCGGACTGGACTGTTCCCATGGGGCACAGGGTCAGAGCTGATTTGCATAAAGCGATTATCTAACCCAGGGTGGTGTGGAGTGCAAAAAACGATGGATTTAGGCCCAGATCCTTGTACTGGGGTGAATGTAAGACATTGATCTACATTCTGCCCATCAAATTGTTTTTTGTAATTTTCTTCCTGATATGGGGTTAAAGCACACTTGGCCAGCCTCGACCGCGCTCACTAATGTTTTGGGCTGATTAAAACGTTACTGAATTTGAGCTTCAACTCGGGCACCTGTTTTATTTATATCTGTAAGTGCTTCCTGTTGAGGTTTAATTTTTGTGACAGGAGCCTCGTGCCATACTTGTAACTATTCTCTGACCCTGCTTCGAGGGTCAGAGCAGGGTCAGAGAATAGTTGCAAGTAGGCAACGAACTCTGGAGGCACCGCTCAGGAAGCACTTACAGGGCTACAGCAGGTGCCCAAGTTGAAGTTAATTTCTTTGTAACCATTTTGTAAATGGTAACAAAGAAATTAGCTTCAACTTGGGCACCTGCTGTAACCCTGTAAGTGCTTCATGGAAAAAATGTGTCCCGCTCGCGGATTCGCGGATTTTCTGCAATTTCGCGAGATTCGCGGCTCGTGAAATTGCCGAAAATCCGCAAATTCCGCGAGCTGAACGAATTTTCGGCCCACACTTAATTTTTGTTGCTTCAAGGACTCTGGTTAATCTTCTGATATGGAGGCTGTTGGACATAGGACCCCAGTACAGCAACATTCCTTTCTGGTGTGACAGAAATGGCAACTGTTTTAGCTCAAATGGTAATGGAAGTGTAACCCCATGTACTTTGCATAGGGGTGGACATGATGGTACGCATTGGTGCTGAGTCAGAGGCATTACAAATGGTATTGTTGTTGGCATGGAATGTCCAAAGAAAGGGCTGGAATGTGGTAAGGTTGCCAGGGTCGCCACATGAAGGAAAGACGTTTGTCAAGTTGTTCATTAGAGCACAAGTATAAGCAGATGAGGCAGGGAACACTAAGAACTGGATGGTGTGTTGAGTTGCATGAGGTAGAAGTCCACAAACATAACAGTCAGTTGCACCGGCAACTTGATTAAACTGGTGCAGCATTTGGATGAAAGTATTATTACTGAATTCAGAATGTCTGTTGAAGTGAGAATCAGGCCACGGGACATACAAATGTTCAGGGACTTCAGATGGTTGTGGGGTGTGAGGCAGGACAGTCTGATGGGCTGAAGCTGTTTCTTCAATAATCCAGAACACTACACTGAACAGAACAGCTAATGTAGTCAGGACAATCAGTACTATTGTCTGGGTACTGTAAACTCTCATTTTAGCTTTCTTCACGTGGGGGTAGTATTACGGGTGCATGTGACCTCTGGATCCATACAGTTCCCATGTTGTTGACTGTTTTCCTCAATGAGGGGAACATTGGCAGACCTGGATGATGGCCCTTGTTGGTGATCATTGTTCAAGTTAGTGCGTAGTCTTTGATACTCATGAATAGGACGGATCGTGACATATCTGGGTTTTGGGGAGATTGGTCCCACAACATCATAACCTTCAGGCATAATAGCTCTACAAGTGTCCTGAGAGTACTGCAATGTCCCCAATAGCCATCGATAGTTGTTGGTTGCTTCACTGACCAATACCTGCCCCGGTAACCCACTACTAGGGGTGGGTACCCAGGACCCTCAGTCAGGTTTTACTACCGCCCTGCAGCAATGGACAATGGAGTACTAACGGCCCTTGGAGCTGGGCTTGTTTTTCAGCTTAGCCTTGGCTCGGAGGTAGTATCCATCTGTTCTTTCGTCACAAAGTTCTAGTTCAGGTTCAGAATCCGAGTCACAGTCTATTGGTTTGTTATGGGTCAGAACTTCTTTGTGTACTTTCAAGTTGTCTTCAGTTATGGGATCCACTTTTCTGCAGTGGGAGGCATTAACCCAGGATTTCTTTCCCTCTACTCGCAAGGCCGTTCTGGTCACCGGCAGCACCTGCAAGGGACCCTTCCAGTGAGGCTGCAGAGACTGGGTGCGTGCAAAGTTCTTCACCAAAACAAAGTCTCCGGGTTTGATATAGTGGCCAGGGCCCTGAGATCTGTCTGTAACAGAGGCTCGGACCTGTTCATGGAGTAAAGACAATGTTTTAGTGAGTTTGTACAGATAATCAGTCAACATTTCCTGGGGAAGGTCAGTCAGGGATTTCTGAGATGGGGCATTCCAAATATTGATAGGTCTACCAAAAACTGTCTCATAGGGTGTAAGGTGTGACTTAGAATGTGGGACTGATCTTATATACAGCATTGCTAGAGGTAGAGCATTTACCCAATTCAATCCTGTCTCGGTTGTTACCTTAGCTAATTTCTCCTTCAGGATTCCATTATAACGTTCCACTAATCCTGCTGCCTGGGGGTTAAATGCAGCGTGGAATTTTTGCTTGACTCCCAGTCCCTCTAAGATATGTTTGACTGTCTGGCCGATGAAATGTGATCCTCGATCACTTTGCATCAATCTACAAAGGCCATACCTGGGAAAGAATTCCTTCAGGAGTACTTTAGCTGTAGTAATGGCAGTATTATCCTTGGTGGGGTATGCTTCCACCCATTTACTGAATGCGCAGACCACCACCAAGACATACATGTAGCTGTTAACTCTGTTCATTTGGATATAATCCCTCTGGAGGACTTCGAAAGGGGCAGAGTGCAGTGCAAATCCTGCTGTCGGAACCTTTGTTCCCTTTCCCACATTGTATCTTAAACAGGTCAGACAGTGCTTGACAAATCGTTCAGCCAGGGGTGTCAATTTGGGATGGTCCCATACTTCCTTGAGCATAGCATGGCTTGGGACCCAATGTGTGCAGGTAAGTGTGTCATTGTAAGTAAGGGAATAACATATGCTGTTGTTAGTTTCCACCTAAGAGTATCCTGAGATCTCCAACATCCCTCCTCATCTAACATACCATCTGTTTTCCACTGTTCTTTTTCTTCTATGGCAGCAGATTCTTGACAAGGGTGAAGGGCTCTATCAGTGGCCGGCCCGAACCTATGGAATGATCTCCCTATTGAGATCAGACTATGCAAAGAACATCTTCCCTTTAGGAACAAATTAAAAACTTTCCTCTTCCACTACTAAGCTAACTGACTAGGGAGTTAGGATAAATGACTGAGCCCCTTTTTGCTCTCAGATGATGCCAAAGGCGCGGAGATACTCCTCAGGGAGTCGATTCCTAGCGCGGTACAAGTTTGCAAATAAATAAATAAATAAAATATGTCAATAATCCATTGTCTGGCATCATGCCATTTCTCAGCTTGTGATTTTAGGACGTGCATTGGTGCAGGTATTATTCCTAAGGCTGTGTTCCTGGCTGTGCTGTCTGCCAGAGTGTTTCCCTGTCCTACTTCGTCAATAACTTTCTTGTGTGCCGTGCATTTGATCACTGCTAACTTAGCAGGGAGAGTGATGGCTTCCAAAAGGGCATTAACCAATTCACCATGTTGTATAGGCGTCCCATGAGAAGTGAGAGACCCTCTTTCTTTCCACAGTAGTGCAAAATTATGTAATACCCCGAAGGCATACTGGCTGTCGGTGTAGATGTTTACAGTCATGCCTGTACTGAGGATGCAAGCGCGCGTAAGTGCTGTGATCTCTGCCGCTTGGGCTGATTTCTGTACTATTAGGGCAGTCTCAACTACTGTAAGTGCCGTTGTAACAGAATAGGCTGAAGATGTGGTGCCATTCAGGAGTTTCAGGCAAGAACCGTCTACACACAGGTGGCATTCTGCATCTTGTAAGGCTGTGCCTCTAAGATCCACCCTTCCCTTGGTTTCTGCTTCTGTTCGGAATACGCAATCATGATGGTGTGGCTGAGTGAGGGGGTCGGTATCAGGTAGGGGTAAGAGTGTAGCAGGATTCAGAGTGGTACAGCGTTGAATAGTTATGTGCACATTTAACAGGGTAAGTTTGTATCCATACAGTCGGGCACTTGTAAGGTGTTGGTTTTTGGTTTTATTCAACAGAATATCAACGGCATGTGGTACCAGAGCTGTTAATGTGGACCCTAGAACTATTCCCTCTGTCTGGCGCACTGCCACAGCAGCGGCTGCAACAGCACGCAGACAGGTAGGCAAAGCTTGGGCAATTGGATCCAAAACAGCAGAAAAATAGGCAAAGGGTTGTTTGTGTGTACCATGCATTTGACAGAGAAGTGAGAGGGCACAACCTAATCTTTCATGTAAAAAAGAGAAAAAATGGCTTTTGATAATCAGGTGTACCTAAGACTGGGGCTGAACACAGAGCCTGTCGTAGGGTCTTGAATGCTTCTGCATGCTGTGATGTGCAGGGAATAAGATCAGAAACATCTTTAGTCATCAGGGAAAGAAGTGGCTTGATAATGAGTGAAAAATCTGGGACCCATTGTCTACAGAAGGAGGTGAGACCTATTAGTGCTCTCGCGTCTCTTTGGGTGGTTGGAGTAGGGAAGTTCAAAATAGTCTGAATCCTGTCTGGTGTAAGAGTGCGTCCCTCCTTAGACAACAGGTGACCTAAGTAAGTCACCTGTTTTCTACAATACTGCAATTTGTCTTTGGATACCTTGTGGCCATGTTCTGCAAGGAATTTGAAGGTCAGTAATGATGCCTGTCGAGCCAATTGGGTAGTATCTGCTGATAACAAAATGTTGTCTACATATTGAATAAGAGCCACTTCCTCTGGGAGATGGACCTGGTCAAGTTGTTTTTTCAATGCTTGGCTGTAAATGCTCAGGCTTTCTGTATAGCCCTGAGCGGCGCAACAGTTTCTATACGATCTGTTCATTAGGGTGAAGCCAAAAAGAAAACGTGAGTCTTCATGAATGGGGATGGAAAAGAATGCGTTTTTCAAATCTATCACTGTAAAGGCTTTAGCTGTAGGTGGAATCATGGTGAGGATAGTAGTTATGTCTGAAACTACCGGAAGTGGTTCTACTATCTTGGTGGTACTACTATCTTATTAATGGCCCGCAAGTCAATCACAAATCTGTACACCTTTTGATGTGTAGCCGATCGTTATAATACTGGCAAATGGGGCTGTTGCAGACGTTGGAAGGAACCTGTTCCACCACGCCAGCCTGAATGAGGTCGGTTATAATTTTTTGTAGTGCGAGCTCTCCCTCTTTAGATATTTTATACTGTGGTAATCTAGGCAAGTCTGCGCCTTCCCTGACAGTGATGTGAACTGGTGGCATCTGGATAGTACCAACATCAGTATCAGAAGTTGCCCATAAGGTGTTTGGGATGGTAGCTAAATCTTCCTGAATGTCAGAAAGTTGGAGTAGCTGTACAGACAGTTGGCACGGGGAAACATTGTCATACAGAATGACTCTAACATTATCTGGGGAACATCTGATAGTGGCACGGTAATGTTTTAACAGATGCGATCCCATGAGATTTTCAGGTCAATCTGGTGATAGTAAGAATGTTGCAGAAGTGTTAGCACCGTTGAAAGAGAATGGCATAGGTTTGGAGAAGGGGTTCACAGAGGGCTTACCATCGAACCCAGTCAATGTAATTATTTTGCCGGATGGAGAAGCCCTCGGAATCAGTGGGGTGGTCAAGGTGCTGCGGGATACTCCTGTATCCACAAGGAAACATCCTTTAGCGCCAGCCACCGATGCTGTAACATAGGGTCCCTGTTGATGTACAGGTACCTCCACTGGTTCCGTCCCCCATCCTTGACCTCCCTAGGCTGACCAATATATGGGCTCATCTCAATATCGTCTTCGGCATAGTCCTGAAGGGTAGCCTGGCGTTCTGAATTATTTTCAAACCTGTTGCCTCTATATTGATATTGGGGTCGGGAGGGGGTGTTGAACTGTCGCGGTTGCATTTTGCCTATGGCAATGTTATCAGCTAATATCAGGCAATCCTTCTTCCAATGTCCCGGTTTCTTGCAATAGGCACAAATATCAGTAGACTGGGGACCAGATCGATATGATTTCTGGTCCTGTACTGGAGTGTTTTGTGTTTTCAGGGTGAACCTGGCATTTTGCTGACGGACATTATTTGTGTCGCGAGGGCGATTACGGGTGTCTAACTGGCTAAGCAACACTTGTTCTTTTATTTTCTTCTTTTTAGTCTCCTTTTCTTCTTCTGCATTTTTGTACTGAGCCTAGTAATATTGTGCCATTGTCAATATAGTGGCGGGCGTTGCCGCTGGCCAGCTACTTTCACTGGCCATAAGCCTGTTCCCCACTGCTGGTAAGAGCCCTTTAACAAAAGTCTGAATAAGCAGGTGGCGACCAGTTTCAGTCGCGACATCCTGACCACTAAAATCGGTATATGCCTTTCCTAGTCTAGTAAAATAATCAGAGACTGATTCATCAGTATTATGTTTGCAAGCATTGAGAAGGGTCCACTCTACCTTTCTCTCTGGAGCAAGAGTTTTTAGTTTGGTTAACAGTCTTTTTGGCAGTGCTAATATATCTTCTTGTGGCTTTTCACCAGGCTTTCGCACTTTTTCCCTTGTTTCCTTGTTGGTCTTCCCATGCACCATGGAAAGCTGCCTGATCGTTAACATATCTGAGCGGTTTCCAAAGCTCAGCTGGCAATATAAGACCAAAAAATTGAGTGATGTCAATTAGGGTCAAGCTATAAGTGTTCAGTATCTGCTGGAAACTCTCATAGAATCCCGTAGGATTCTTTCTTTTTTTTAGTTCAGTAAGATTTTATTGAATTTTAAGAAAGGAACAGTACACAAAGACATACAAAAAAGTGAAGAAATTCATTAAAATACAAAGAAGCGAAAAAAGAATAATCATAAAGAAACAGTCATCAATAAAATTCATCGTAATATAATAAAATTTGTCATTCAAAGGAAAACAGAAGAAGGGTAAAGGAGGGGAAGGGAGGGGAAGGGAGAAGGGAAAGGGAAATATACAATTCATAGCATAAATACTTAAATAAGTAGAGTTACCAATACTACATGAGCAATACAACAACAATAATTATAACTGTACATATGAATCTATAGGAGACCAGAAAGATTGAAAAGTCGAAGGATAATGATGAACACCTTGTAATGATAATTGTGCACCTCTTCTTGTAAAGATAATCCAGGACCACCAAGCATGGACTGAAAGAGAAGAAGCATCCTTCCAACAAAAAGTGATGGATTTTAACGCAGCTGATACTAGAAAATTAAATAATTTTGCTTCAATATCATCAAGGGGTACACTTAAAGCAACAGATTTACATATAACTAAATTATAAGAGGGTAAATCAGAAATAGGCAACATTTTCTGTATCACGTTCCATACTTCAGACCAAAATTTCAAAATAGTCGGACAATCAAATAACATATGACTTAAGGAACCAGGATGTAAATTGCAATGCCAGCATATATTAGATGGTAATAAGTGAGCTTTAAATAAACGCAATGGTGTCCATAAGGAATTAAATAAAATATAAGCATTAGTTTGATAAATAGATACTGGTAAACATACAGAAACAGAAAGGGACCATATTAATGACCAGGAATCATTTGGCAATGATAAAGATAACTCATTATTCCAGAAGGTAGAAATGGTATCAACATTGGAACCTAAGGATACAGTGAGTTTTTTATAGAATACAGACACCGCTTTAGAGGATAAAGAAACAATATTAACATAAAGCAGAAAATCAGCTGTCATTTTTGAAGGGATGCCATTGGGGAAGGAATCTAAAATAGAATTACAGAGATATTGATATTTTGACAGATCGGAAAAAGGCAGGTTATATTTCGTTTGGAGTTGAATAAATGGAATAAACTCATCATCTTTGAAAGCATCTCCAAGATAAAAAAATACCTTTAGCAATCCAGGAAGACCAAAAGGAAATATTTCTATTTAATTTGAGCAAGGCACTATGCCACAAGGACAAATGTACTGTAGAAAGTAAGGGGGATTCAAAATTGGAATCTAAATCATTAAAAATTAATCTCTATGATTTAATTATGGAAGAAGAATGTACAATTTTAGATACGGGGGACATGGTTAACAGGGATAATAAAGGAAAAGGTTTGACAAGGGAAGTCTCAATATGAAACCAGATAGGGGGAGTAAGCATAGGAGATATATTAAACCATAACGAACTCTGTTTAAGAATAAACGCTTTATGATACAAAAGAAAATCAGGTAGGGCAAAACCAATATGACACTTGGGGATTTTAAATTTTTTATAAGCAATACGTGGAGGTTTATTATTCCATAAAAATTTCGATAAAAGTCTGTCAACATCTTTATAAAATTTGAGTGGAAATTGAGTCGGGATCATTGCAAGAGAATAAAATATTTTAGGGGCAATAGTCATTTTAATAGATTCCATTCTCCCCCACCAAGTAAGATGAAGGGAGGACCATTTGGATGTTTTTTGTTTAATATATTCTATAAGGAAATCATAATTTAATTTTAAAGTAGCATGAAGGGATGATGAAAATAATATTCCAAGGTATTTCAGTTTGTTCTTTTGCCAAACTATATCTGGCGAGGGTAGCATATCAGGAGTACATAACATATTTAGTGGAAAAAATTCAGTTTTAGTAACATTTAACTTATAACCTGACACAATAGAATACTTAGAAATAATATCAAGCAAAAAAGGAATAGAGGAAACAGGATTACTAAACCAGGCAGCCAAACTGGTATGCAACAAAGGCAAACGAGATTCAGCATCAGCATGCCTGAAAAAACTCCACTGGCTACCAATGCGTCAGCGAGCCACCTTCAAGCTACTTTGTCACGCGTGCAGAGCCCTCCACAAAACAGGCCCTACAATCCTGCAAGGGAAAATCGAATTTTATATTCCAAATAGGAACATAAGATCCAACAACTCAGCCCTAGCAAAACCCAAGCGCATCTACAAAACGAGGACAGGTGGACGAGCCTTTTCACACCTGGCGGCCAAACGATGGAACGAGTTACCTATGGATCTTAGACACACTACAAACCTCCTTCAATTCCGGCAAAAACTCAAAACCCACCTTTTCCCAAAAAACTAACTCCCCCTGAATAATCTCAGTAGTCCCCTTTTTCTTTCAGCGCCGTGATATCCTATGGTATGAGTGTCGCACTCTATAAATACCAGAAATAAATAAATAATAACACATCATCAGCATATGCTAAAGTTTTAACAGTAATATCATTGATATTAATTCCTTGAATGTTATCACATTTTCGAATGTAATTAAGAAATGGTTCTATACCAAGTAAAAACAAAAGAGGGGAGAGGGGACAACCCTGACGAGTTCCTCTGAAAAGAGAAAATTGGTTAGTAATCTGGCCATTAATAAATAATCTAGCTGTGGGAGCATAGTATAAAGCAGAAATCATACGAATAAAGGAGGGGCCAAAATTAAAAGATAACAAAGTTTTAAATAGAAATTGCCAAAGGATTTTATCAAAAGCTTTTTCAGCATCTAATGCCATAACACCAGCAGGGCGAAGGATAGTGGGGCTTTGCTCAATAACATGTATTAAGTTCTCGTGTTATTAGCAGAGTATCGATTTTTCATAAAACCAGACTGGTCAGGGTGAATAATTGAGTGAAGGATAGGTGCTAACCTTGAAGCGATGATTTTAGCATATAGTTTACAATCTTGATTAATCAATGAAATGGGCCGATAATTAGCAACAAGGGTAGGGTCTTTATCAGGTTTGGGAAGTACAACAATTAAGGCCTCAGAGAAAGAACCTGAAATGGTACCTGATGAAGAAAAATGAGAAAAAATCTGGTTCAAAAAAGGTAAAAGAGGATGTTGAAACTCTTTACAAAATTCGGCAGGGATACCATCAGGACCAGGGGATTTTTTCTTAGGAAGTGATTTAATGGCTGAGAGAATTTCTTCATTAGTAATGGGTAAATCTAACTTAGTTTTATCAGAGGAAGAAATATGAGGTAAATCAGAATGTTGTAAAAAGGACTCAATTAAAGAATCATCACAATAATCTGGTTTATTATATAAAGTGGAATAAAAATTCAAGAATTCATTAGCAATCTCGTTATGGGAAAAAGCAATTTTACCCTGAGGGCATTTAATGGAAGTGATCTGAGTTTTATCTCGTTTAATACGTAAATAATTAGCTAAATGTCTACCAGACTTATATGGCTGAGATACCCGCCACCCCCTCTCAACACAATCCCCAAGGATGGGAAACCGGAAACGGTTCTGCACTTTTGGAAGGCGGGAGGGAGTGACCCTCCCGGCCGTATTTATTAAAATATGAAACAAAATCAAAACATTAAAATAACAGTTTCATATTATGTACAATTTCATTTCCACATTACGATGTTTGGCTAACCTTAACAGATCTCTAATACAAAGGTTCTCCTAGCCGAACTAACATCCTACAAAACATTTGACTTGAAATTGTACATCCTAACGTTAAGGGCCAACGGCAAGGTCGTAACCGGTGTCAGATCCCTAAACCAGAAATACCCCCCCTCACTTGGGAGGGGAGCGACCGCACAGAGGCGTACCTCAAGTGCATCTACCAATTTCCCTTGGACTTGACGGGGGCCCCAATGAACTCGACGCCATTTAACGGTCGTCCGAGGACTCGTGTGAGGTGTCTAAAAGGTAGCGTAAACCCCCTCCCGAACCCCACACAACTTACCCCATCTGCCGTCGCAGATGTCCTGGCCCCGGGAAATTCCCCAGGAGGGGCCGTAGCCCCTCCTATCCAGGAAGGGGCCTTGACCACCTTTCCTTTCCTTCCGGCGGCCTATCCTTAGAAGGGACCGCCTCCCCGTTGAGGGGCCAATGGCCACCTCCCCCGAGCGCTCCCATCCGTAATGGGTGACGCCCCCCCATAGGGATCTTCCAATTACTGCTCACCGATCATGACCTTACCGCCCGACCAAAATAAATACGACAATTTACCTAAATTACTAAATTACCAAACAACCATAAGCATTACAAGCATGATTACTGATCAACACTAGTGCAGAATTACTTTATTTGGAAAAGCATACTGAAAAATGACCATTCTTTATTGCATACTCAAAATATCACGACAATCATCACAACCTGCAAGAAATAGAGTTACCACATCAACTTTATTCAAAACAACTAGCTGTCCTCAGGGGCTGGTGGGTGGGTCAAAATTGGCTCTTCGTTCCGTCTCGAGCTCACGTGCAGCGGGGAGGTGCAGCTTCAGAGCACAGGAACAAGAGGATGCTTTCTTGGCTTGTTGCTCCTTTTATCCATCTTCGGGCGGGCGTAAACCCGCCCCCGCCTGCCTCCGAGGGCGTGGCCGGCCGCATCAGTGTCTAGGACAACCCACTCCAGGGCGGGACAAGGCGCGCCCCGGCTACGCCGCTTCGGGCATACCAGCCGAGACTCGCCTCCCGCCAAAATGGCTTCCCGGGGGGATCGTGGTACTCCACCATACGTTCAGGGGGACCGAATGGTCGCCCCTTTCCATATGGCTGAGATACCCGCCACCCCCTCTCAACACAATCCCCAAGGATGGGAAACCGGAAACGGTTCTGCACTTTTGGAAGGCGGGAGGGAGTGACCCTCCCGGCCGTATTTATTAAAATATGAAACAAAATCAAAACATTAAAATAACAGTTTCATATTATGTACAATTTCATTTCCACATTACGATGTTTGGCTAACCTTAACAGATCTCTAATACAAAGGTTCTCCTAGCCGAACTAACATCCTACAAAACATTTGACTTGAAATTGTACATCCTAACGTTAAAGGCCAACGGCAAGGTCGTAACCGGTGTCAGATCCCTAAACCAGAAATACCCCCCCTCACTTGTGAGGGGAGCGACCGCACAGAGGCGTACCTCAAGTGCATCTACCAATTTCCCTTGGACTTGACGGGGGCCCCTATGAACTCAACGCCATTTAACGGTCGTCCGAGGACTCGTGTGAGGTGTCTAAAAGGTAGCGTAAACCCCCTCCCGAACCCCACACAACTTACCCCATCTGCCGTCGCAGATGTCCTGGCCCCGGGAAATTCCCCAGGAGGGGCCGTAGCCCCTCCTATCCAGGAAGGGGCCTTGACCACCTTTCCTTTCCTTCCAGCGGCCTATCCTTAGAAGGGACCGCCTCCCCGTTGAGGGGCCAATGGCCACCTCCCCCGATCGCTCCCATCCGTAATGGGTGACGCCCCCCCATAGGGATCTTCCAATTACTGCTCACCGATCATGACCTTACCGCCACAGGCCGGATAGTTGACCGGCTATCCGGACCCCCCACAACAACTCCTTCCTAAAGGTCATGTTTTAAACTCTTCAGCCAAGCTATGAGGTCTCCTATGAGTAACTCATTCCCCACCCGGGACAAATGAACCCCATCCCCCACATACAGACTGTCCCCTTTGATACAACCATGCGAAACAGAATGCAGTGTACTTGAATGAAACAATCTACTCAATTTGTTATTTATTTTCTTTACTGAATGATTCAGAGCAGAAACCGAAATAGCCCCCCGCCACACTTTCCGTGGGATCATATGGGACCATGCAATTGTGCACCCTGGAACTCTTCTTGCCAACCAACTTACTGTGGAAAGCATTGCCTCAAGAAGAAGTCGTCTACCAGTGGCCACCAAATCGTTGCCCCCAAGATGGACTATGATTATAGACGGCGGTGACCTTGTCCGCCCTAACAAACCCTCGAAAAAGGATTGAAACTGGTCAATACAGAGCCCGCCCTTTCCGTAGAAGGACACCCTGTACCCGTATTCCCCAGCCACGTGAATCATGTCACCTGCTTTGAATACGTCCGCGGCACGCCTCACGTATGAGTGGCCCACGACCCACACCTCTTGTTTCGCAGCCGGTGATGTCTGACCGCTGGTCCCCAGGTGTCGGGTCGACTGCACAGTCCGCCCCGCCTCGTAAGCTTGCGCAACTGAAAACCAAACAAAAACAAGAAGCGTGAGTACATTATTACAGCTTCACAACATGTGCAACCGCACATACCTTTTATAACAATTCGAGGACCAACGCCCCACACGTTTTGCTTCCTCTACACTCAGACCCCTGGCTGTAGCCTCAGTAGCAGCCCCTATCCGAAAGGAATGGGTCCCGAACTCGCCGGGGTTCAAGCCCGCGGCCGAAATCGACATCGCAAGCACCCGCTGGAACTGAAACCTCGTCAGTGGGGTGGCGTCGGCGTGTCTCAACAAGGTCCCCCCCCATGATGCCACCCTCTGCGCTAAATATTCCTCTACGCACACCACAGGGCACATGGAAGACCCGGGGATCCTCTGAATGATTATGCAGTCCCCACTTGCACCCTGATCGGTTTTGGACCTAACAAACGAGACTGTCATCGTCTCCCCCCTGACCTGAATGTGCTCCCGGCACAGTCCCCCCATCGTATCCTGCTTGTTCTTCGCCACTAATTCGCTTACCCGCATAGCCCCATGGAATGCTAGCGCAAATGCAGCTCGGAATAACACTGCTTCGTACTGGGATGAACACGTTGCCGGGAGTACGGACAATAACAGGGTCAACCTATCCAGACCTATCGGGCGCCTATCATCTACTCTGCGACCCTCAAGGCGTTGCCACCCACGTAGCGCTTTCTGCACCACAAAAGACGCTGTCGGGTCCTGGATCCCATGAGCCCTTGCCATAAAGGAAATGGCGGCCCGATGCCTCTGGGCCGTAGCTACTGATTTGCCTGCCTGATGTAAATACAGCAGAAATTTTACGACAAGCTCTTCCTGTCCCCAAAGCTCCCCCCCAGCAGAACCCAAAAAGGACAAATAGGAACGGAACGCCCCTTCATATGCCTTCCTTGTCCTGGGTGCTAAACTCTCTCCCATGAGGTTTTGTAGTTCGGGGCACCGAGAGACCAGAGAGATTCGGAAAAGGGTGCTGCCACCAGGTCCGCTGTGGGCAGAAAACCCCAGAAGGCCTGCATTCGGAAACGAGAAAGTGCATCAGCCGCTTGGTTCAGTACCCCCGGGACATGTCTTGCCCTAAAGAGCACATTCAACTGCATACATAATAACACAATTTCTTTGAGCAGTCTCAGAATCCATTTGCAACGTGCTGCCTGACTATTGATACACTCGACCACAGTCATGTTATCAGACCAGAACACCACAGAATGATCCCGAAACCCCTCCGACCATGTTTTCAAGGCCACCAAAATAGGGAAGAGTTCAAGGAAAGCAATGTTACTCGTCAGCCCGCACTCGTGCCACCATGACGGCCATTTTTGAGCCGACCATTGTGTACCAAATATGGCGCCAAAACCTACACTCCCCGCCGAATCTGTCCAAAGCCCCAGCTCCTCGGAGGACACCGCCGGTTTGTTCCAGACAATTCGACCATTGAAATCCGCCAGAAATGCCAACCAAATGCGCATGTCCTGGCGAACCTCTGCCGAGAGCCTCGTGCGGTGATGTCCTTCCTTCAGGCCGACCATGGCTTGTGCAATCGAGCGGGAAAAGGGGCGTGCCATTGGCATTACTCTCAGGGCAAAATTCAACTGACCCACCACCTGTTGCAATTGATGCAGGTTTACTTTTGTCGCACGAATACATGATTCAAGGGATGTCCTGAATTTTAACACTTTTTCCCTGGGTAATCTAAAACAACCTTCTTCCGAGTCGAGCTCGATCCCCAGAAACTCGAGCAAAGTTGAGGGACCCACTGTCTTACCTGACGCCAATGGCACACCGAATTGATTCATTAAGACACAAAATTCATGTAAGGCCTGTCCACACTCAGGATCCCCGGCTGCCCCCAAAAACAGAAAGTCATCGAGATAATGCATAACATGCTGAAAACCCGTCTTCCTTGTGAATACCCATTGCAGAAAACAACTGAACTTTTCAAAATAGGCACAGGATATCGAGCACCCCATTGGCATACATCTATCCATGTAATAGCGCCCCTGAAACATAAAACCAAGGAGACGCTGATTGTCTGGGTGCACCGGGAGCAACCGGAACGCTGACTCAATGTCTGATTTTGCCATCAGCGCCCCGGGCCCCAGGCGATTCAACATGGCAACGGCCTCATCGAAAGATTCGTACCGCACCGAACACACTCCCGGGTCTATCGCTTCATTCACGGAAAGACCACGTGGGGCTGACAAGTTATGTATCAGCCGAAACTCACCCGGGTCCTTCTTGGGGACCACCCCTAGAGGGGAACAAACAAAGTTAGCAACCGGTGGCAAATCAAATGGACCGGCGACACGACCTCGAGTCACCTCCTTCCCAATTTTTACCTGTACCACCGCCGTATGCTGCAGGACCGACAGTTGATTCTTACAGTGTGCTACACCCTGAAAATCCCCCACTGGGATGCGGAAACCATATGAAAACCCGTCCCGCAACACCCCAGCGGAAGCATGATCCGGGTATTCGTTGAGCCAAGGAATCATTGCCAAGGTATCAATCGGAGTAGGTAAAGGCGCCCCTCGGACTATTTCAGACCTGTTTGGCGCTTCCCCTACCACCGTTATCACCCGTTTTGGCTCTGCACATGGACTCAGGATGGGATGGCTGCCCACACCCCCCACATTCGTGTTTGAACTTGCATGACCCCTGGGGCCTCGTACATTTCCCCCTGTTAAAATTCCAACAAATCCCCCTTTTACCTGCGTTGCCACTCGGCTTCGAGTGGTACTCGTTACCTGCACCCGTCCGAAAGGGTGTCCCAGAGGATTGGCAGGAAGATTGACCCCCGTTACTCCCTGACAATGGCACTTTTAACATTCCTGAACTCTCCATTTTTTGCCATGAAACGGAGTCGTAACAATCCCAAGTCAGAACTGGGTCGTGCTCCTTAGCTTTTCTAAAAATATTGTCATAACAGAACCACTGATTGCCCCCGTATGATACGGCATACTCCATGATACGTGACTGATAAATAGGCAACTCGGTCAGCAACTCGGGCCTGCGCTCGCCCATGATGGAGGTAAAAATGCCCCACGCTCTGCCCCAAGTACCTATGTTCTCATCAACCTTAAAGGCGGCCATTTTTGCGCGCCAAACACCCGGATGCATGAGCTCCTTTTGACTCTTAACATGCTCCATCTCGTAATGGTCGGTAAGCAAAGAAAAAATGTTCACATACTTATTCGCCCAAATCTTTTCCTTAATTTCCAGTGGAACATGCTGAGCGACCTTCTCCCTTCGTGAAGGTACAGACCCCTCCCCCGCAATCGGCAATGGCCGCTTACCTGAACCAGATGCTGCATTTGCCGCCGAACTTGGGCCTGTTGCATTTTCCGCCGCCGGAAATGGCGGGGTAACAGAAGATGGTGCCTTCGCAGCCTCTCTAGATTCCCCCAGTTGTCTCATTACAGCCCGGGCGTCGTCAGCCGTGGTGCCCTCACTCTCTTTTCCCAACCACGCTGCTAATTGTGCCGCTAACTCGGGAGGCATATCTTCCCCGGTCACAGGGATCGGATGCCCCTCCTTCGGAACCGGGGTTGGCTCCTCAAGTGGGGTATCGGGAACCGGGGTTTCCCCCCCAAGTGCCCCCCTTTTGGACCTCTTGCCTCTCCCACCAGGGACTACCCCTGGCAAAGCTGGTCCGATGACTCGCTTCGGTCCTCCCTCCCCGTTCTTAGCCGCCATCTGCTTCTTCAAATCGGCTACCTCCTTTATGAGCATGCGGAGCATCTGATCGGTACCGACCCGCTTTCCGACCTTCTTGCCTGGCATTCTCAAACGAAGATATCTGTAAAACAAAAAGAAAGATTACAACGCTCAAAATTGGCTCTTCGTTCCGTCTCGAGCTCACGTGCAGCGGGGAGGTGCAGCTTCAGAGCACAGGAACAAGAGGATGCTTTCTTGGCTTGTTGCTCCTTTTATCCATCTTCGGGCGGGCGTAAACCCGCCCCCGCCTGCCTCCGAGGGCGTGGCCGGCCGCGTCAGTGTCTAGGACAACCCACTCCAGGGCGGGACAAGGCGCGCCCCGGCTACGCCGCTTCGGGCATACCAGCCGAGACTCGCCTCCCGCCCAAGATGGCTTCCCGGGGGGATCGTGGTACTCCACCATACGTTCGGGGGGACCGAATGGTCGCCCCTTTCCATTAGCGTTAAAAGGAAATTTAGCATTGGATTTAGAGAGTTGTATCCCTGCTCTAGTGCTGAGAATAGCATTGAATTCATACCTCAGCTTTTGTAATTTTACTTTATATTGGGGATCATTAGATGTAATAAATAAACGTTCAAAATGAGCTATTTGCTTCTCTACGGATTTAACCTGTGAATTAAATTTCTTATTTTCATGAGCCATGATAGAAATAGTGGTCCCTCTAATATAGGATTTAAATGCATCCCATCGAGTGATGATAGAGGTAGACCCTTCTGGATTGAAAGTAAAATAATCCTGAATAGCCTGAAGTATTTTGGGTTTATGAGTATCATTAAGGATAATGTCGGAATTCATACGCCATCTGGACTGTTTAGTAAATGAAGAGGATACATTTAAAACAAAAGAAATCATAGCGTGGTCTGAAATGTCGATGGTACCAATGGTAGGGTCATTTGCAAATTGAATAAGGGAAGGGGAAAGGAAAAAATAGTCTATTCTGGAATGGGAATTATGAGGATTGGAGAAAAATGAAAATTCTTTACCAGTTGGGTGGTGTAATCGCCAAATGTCAGCTAACTTGGTGGTTTGAAGAAAAGTCTTAAAGGCATGAAAAGTCTTGGAAGGTCGAAATCGAGATGTAGACAGTCTATCCAATAAGGGATCCACAAAAATATTGAAATCACCCCCAAAAATCAATGGAGCATTTCCCAACTTTAAAACTTCAGACGTAACAGTGGACCAGAAAACAGGATCCTCTGACGTAGGGCCATAAACATTAATCAAAAAGAAAACAGAGTCATGAATCTTAACTTTAGCTATAATATATCTTCCATCAGAGTCTGAGATCTTATGCAAGACCTGACAATGCAACCTTTTGGCAAAGAAAACAGCGACCCCGTTCTTTTTACCTGCAGCAGGTGAGGAGACAATAGAGTCCACCCATTTTTTGTTCATATAACTCAAAACTTTATCATCAACATGTGACTCTTGGACAAAACAGATGTCTGCCTTAGAATTACCTAAATAATCCAAAATTTTTAAACGTTTTACTGGATGTCTTAAACCTTTTACATTATGAGAAACAATTTTAATATTATGAACATTAGCCATTAGGATAGAAGAGAAAGAAAAGAAAGAAATGAGAATAAGAAGAAGGTGGGATAAGACAGGTTAAGAGAGTAACTCTGATTGAAAAATAGGAAAGGGAGAAACAAAAAAGAGAGAGTAAAGCACAAACATACAACATAAATAAAGACACGGAAACGCACACCCGTTCCTCAAGCATGGCCAGTTACCGTTGGAGCCCATAAAGAAATTTAGTTAGAAACCTGCAACAAGAATTCAGCGAGATGCAGTCAAGAATTAGGGTCTTGTGTATCCATTGATGGAGGAACCTGCTGTTCGAGGAAAAGACGAAGATCTTCTGGGCGCTGAAAAGATTTAGAGACATTGTCTTTCCAGACTCGCATTGTAGAGGGATCAAATAGTCCATATATGAAGCCAAGGCTCCTCAGTTGTGGACGAAGAGAAGAGAACTCTTTACGAATAGCCACAGTTTCTTTAGCAAAATCCTGATGGATGAAGATTTTGGTTCCATTCACCAGCAATGATGGTATTTCACGAACAGCTTTCCGAATAAGAACCAGATGATGGTGACGTAGGACCTTAAATATCATCTGCCTTGGTTTTGAATGACGAGGATTACGATGTGACGGAACTCTATGAGCCTTATCAACTTCAAATTTTTCTGCGAACCTAATATTCAAGAGACCAGGCAAAAGAGATTCAAGATAAAGCTGACAATTGGTCCCTTCGATTTCTTCAGGCAAATTAAAGATGCGCAGATTGTATTGCCTATTGCGATTCTCTAAGTCCAGCAGCTGAGAATACATTGGAATAATTCTGGCCATTAAAGGTGTAAAAGCATCCAACTTATTCTTATTATCTTGGATTTTAATGGTATTATCTGACACCTTCATGGACATAGAAGCCATATCTTTACGAACATTTTTAACTTCTGAGGCAATGGAGTCAGTATTTAAACGCAAGGCTTTAATTTCCTCCAAAATCAGAGCCAAAGAAGGTTCCGAGGATTCCACCACTTTAGATTTTGTTGGAGGAGGGGAAACCTGCTGCTTCCTTTTTATTTGTGGGAGCATTTTTCGAATCCATTTTGAGGAGAAAAAATGTTCCTTAATATGAATAAAATACATTGAGACAAAATTATCTCAAAATGTGATGAAAATTGTTGTAAATATGGACCAATGCAGTAGAAAACACTGAAAAAACCCAGGTGCAGCAGCTAAACACAGCTGTAGGCGGAGCTAGGCCCAAGCCAGCCTCTGTCTTAATTAACTCTCCGACCCCAGGCTCACAATCTCGGCAGGAACTCAAGGAGCAGTATGGAGCAGAAGCATGGGATGTGAGGAGAAAAGTCCCATCGATTAAAATCGCCGGAAAAAGAACTCACAGGTGAGGAGAGGCTTCAGCAGGCAAGCGCTGGTGATTTCGCTGTGTTTAATGCAGGAATTCGTCGTTTATTTGAGCTAAAAGCTCCTGGAAATTACGGAGCTCCGGTGGCGGCGGCCATCAAGGTTGACGCGCTCGCGCGTCTCTCCCGTAGGATTCTTTCTGATGTCAGGTATATCTTTTTGTAACTGTAACATCTCAGCCTTTGTCCAAGGAGTATATACAAAGCTAAACATTAATCTGGTTGAGCATTCGGGTCATCTGGGTTATTCAGCACTGTTCCAGTACCCCGCGGAGGGACATAGATGGGGGCAGCCTCTTTGACTGGCATCTGAACAATAATCTCAGTCTGACTATTGGAATGCAGAGTATTTTTTATCATTGAAAGTAATGCATCTCTGTCATTTTCCGTAGATTCACTATCGTGCAAGCGCCTATATATTTTCCGGAAATCAAGCAGTACTTCCACCCTTTAATCCTCCTGTTTCGCCATAAGGTGGTAAGCCATTCTTTCTAAAAAATAGCTCTTTCTTGTCAAATGTACCTGGCCCTCTGCTGTGGCGTGGATGTCTGAAGGGGAGGCACAGTCGCTAATTAGTTTGTAAGCTATGCGATCTATTTTTTTCTTTTCCTCGCCCCTGAGTCTAGGAGAATGTGACCTTTTATACTCGCCTGGGTTAGAATCATAACTGCTATCTGAATCTCTAACCTCCTTTCGGAGTCCCTTTTTGTCATACTTTTTCACAATTTTAGGAATAACTACAGGGGCAAGGGTTTCAGTCTCTGGGTTATGTACCTCCACCTGAGCCGGTGGGGTTGGGGTGTCAGTTCTTGGTAGGTGCTGGCTGCGGCTGTATCAATTGCTGTGTCTCATGATAAGCGGGAGGTCTAAAAAGCAACATAGCATCATCAATTTTTGGGGGCAGTAAGGGGTACTGTCCTGTTGTGGTAAGTCGGTGTTCCCTATCGCACCCTTCGATATTTTGCTCTATTTCTCGCCCTCTAAGGGCAGCCATTTCCTGTTGAGCAATTTTTCTGAGTGTCCTATTCTCTTTAGCTTGAGCTCTTCCCTTTCTTCAATAATTTCTTTCCGCCATAGACCAAAGGAATCAAACATACTCGTTCGCACCTTATGTCTATGCAACTGCTCTTCCAAATATGTAAGTTTAGGGACCTCAAAAGAACCAAGTTCTGGCCACTGTAACTCAGCATTATTTTTTTGTGTATTTCCGCCATAATTTAGTATAAATTATACCGGAAATACCATATTTGATGTACATCTCTTTATTAGGGGTCCCCTCTGAGGGGCTGGCTGACTTTCATCTAACACATCCTGACTGTTCGAGCAACAACAGAGTTTACAAAACTTACTAGAAACAGGCTTGTTCACTGTACTTAAATAATATTTCTCTCAGAAACCTGACAGTTCCCAATCAGGAACACATTACCTGTCCTTCGGTCTTTGCAAAGATCGCATCAGAAACCATCAATCAAAACAGAAAACCAGACACATGCATGCGTAACTGAATCAGTATATAAAGATTATTTTTATGTCGCTTAAAGTGACCATACCAGAATACCCGATGTGTTTCTCCGCTCCCGGTTGGTCCTTCTCCTTTTTTCCAGACAGACTAGACGGACCAGAAAGGGATTTCAGTCAGGACTGGGGCCACTGTAGTCAAAGTCACCGTCGAGGGAAGAAGATTCAGATGACGTTGGCTGCGGAGACTCAAGTCTGCTTTCCGCAGGTGCACACCTCAGTTAACGATCTTCCCCTCCTCTCCTGGTCATTAAGCTGAGACCACCGAGTCTCTGATGGAGCCCGGCGTTGGTGCGCCAATTGAAGAACCAGGGGGTCTTTGAAGTAGACCACCCAGCGGTGCAGGAAACATCTAAGTCCACAGCTTCCTCCAAGTACGTTCAAAAATGGGAGACCACACCACTGGGAGTGAAGAAACATAGGTTTATTAATCTCACACATGAATCTCTAGAGATGGAAAATTGTCTGTGACCCACTGGAGGTAGGTAATGGGAGACTGTTCGACTTGCAAGGAGCACACAGCATCCTTTATAGGATGTGGGCACTCCCCTCACAAGAGAAGGAATGCAGAAAGTCCATATAGCTTGCGGGGATGGAGATCCAGATAACCTGCCCTTTGTCACGGAGCTTGGTGCAGGAATGGGGCAGTCTAAGCCTTAGGCACATCACCTGCCTCTTGCCGAGTAGTTTGAACAGGAATGGAACCCCCGGGCGAGGTCATCTGTCATCTCAACATTCCTGGAACATTTTAGCATGGGTGCGGGGAAAGGTCAGCTTGAGGTGCAGGTCGACATGTACCTGGTCTGTGAAACAGAGGTGAAATGGTGCAGAACAAGATTCCTGGGAACCAACCTCCTCAATTCAGGCTCCTCGATTGATTAGACAATTTCACCTACAACATCCCTCTAAACCACGCCCTGTACCAGGGGTCTTGAGGGGGAGGTCTGTCAGGAATCAACGCTCATTAACAGGTTTCTCATCCTGCGTGATTTGCTGTTATGCACAGGAAAAGTACATCAACCATGTACGTCATGTACACTAGATTAAACTTATGAATGTCTTAGCCCTGCTCCTGTAATTTATTCATGTAGTAATTTTCCTGTCTCACAATATGTTTTTACCCCTCTTATTTTTTAATCGTAATTGCTTTTGCCATGATATCTTTTGGTGCATGCACTGGTTGGTGGCAGTTTAACACGGGTTTCATTCAATTAATATTGACACGCACTTGTTAACGCGGCCAACGCCCCTGCCTCAACTATAAATAGATGCTCATCCTTTGCTCCGCATTTGACTTCGTTATCCTTGAACTGGGATTAGTGTCTTTTCCCAGCAACAAATCAAGACACCTTCCTGAAGACCTCCGATCTGGCTCCAATGTGAGACAAGGACCTTTCAAGTTCAAGGAGATAAGTCCTTTTCCTCACAAGGCTTTTTTCTTTCGTGTGTGTTAATGACTATGAGAACAGCCTTCAAGACGCTGTCAGGACGCGTTCAAAAGAATATTATCTTTGAACTATAGTTCCTGTGAAAAGAGTCAAGACTTTCATGTTGAAATCTTATGACCTATAAAAAATCCTACTTATCGAAAGGTTGCTTTATTTTCATGTTAGTAGATCATTTGAACGGCACTGTTCATTGTGAATTACGGAATGCTGAAAGGTCGCTTTATTTTTCATGTTAGTAGAAGCATTTGAAAGGCACAGTTTATTGTGAATTAAGGAATCCATGAAAGGTCGCTTTATTTTCATGTTAGTAAAATCAGTTGAAAGCCACAGTTTATTGTGAATTAAGGAATACATTAAACAAAAATGGCACCCTTTAGTGATATGTAAAAACAAAGCTGAAGCATTTGTCTTTAGTCATTTGTTGATGAGCACCAGATTCGTGTTAATTAAGAAAATATCTCTAAGGGCAGAAAAGACAAAGTCAAGGTTAGAATCAAACTAGTCATTATTTATATTTACATTTAGCCACACTATCTAAAAAAGAGCTGTTTATGAGTAAATGTTGTTTTCTACCTGTTGTATATTCCTTCCAACTTAAGAGTGCAAAACAATTCTATTTCTGGAAAGAGAACAATAAGGCCTAGTCAATAAAAAGGTTGAGAAGTCTTGATAATTCAGATGATTTTGTTTACATCATAGTGATTAAACCTGCATAATTGATAGGATTATTATTACAGTTTATTTGTATTTGTGTCTAGGCAACATAGAAGTAGACGATTCTGCGGTTAAGAACCTGGCTGGTCCTGGTAGCACAGTCTGCAGTGTCTTTTTATTCTTGTTGTTTGTCGTCCCAAAAGCCCTTCCCTCTTGGAGTATCTGCCAGCATCACGGTTTACTAAAAGTGAGAATGAGAGATAGTCTAGGAGGGCTGGAGTACTTTCATTGCTCCTGCTGACAACCTGCATTTCAGGTGAGTGGTAAGACAACCATAACAGTTGCCTACCATGGATGATCATCAATCAATTATTCAGAACAATCCTACAGTTGGAGCTCACCTGGGTGGAGTTGGAAGTGGGGCCTGGCTTGTGAAGTTGTGATGCCTTTCCAGTTTTTGTTGCACGTATATTCAGGTAAGACAACTAGTATGGATGTAATTTAACTTAGTAAGAAATAAATTAACAGCTACTGTTTTTTACCTAGATAGCTCAGACCCTCCACATAATGTAGCCTAGGTCATCGCATCATGGAAGCATTCCCCATAATGGTCAAGATAGTTAGAGAAGTATAAGCCAAGACTGTCTAACTAAGTACTATGCTATATCTAGTCTTAAGTTACAGCACATAAACAGGCTGTATAAAACTACTTGAAGACATCAGTGCAAAGTCAAAGTAAAATAAATGACTTCAGGCATAAATTTAGATTATAAAAAATAGTTTCAACCTATAATTATTTACAAAGCAACCTACTCTCTCCACCAAAACAACATACGCACCCCTCTCCCAAATAAATCTGACCAAGCCCCAAAACTCAAAATGTTCAAGAAAGTTTCTTGAGTCCCATTCCCAACTTCCTTCCTACCCTCTCCACCGAGCCCAACAAACAACAAATCCCTCCCACTAAAACAAAATATTCAAAAAGAGTTATTCAAGGGCATTATTGATGCTGCTCCATATTCTGCTCCATCGAGGTGAGCCGGCACTCGATAGTGTCCAGCCACTGAAGAATGCAGCGCAGCAGTGACCTGATGCCAATCTCGTGGGGGTGGAAGCAGTTCACGCCGGTGATGGGATGGAAAGGGGGATGGAGACTGAGGGGGACCGGTTGCACTGGGGCCTGGTAGCTGTGCAATGATTTTCTCCTCCGCCTCTTTCAGGACCACCAGCCACCGGTATTCCTGCTGGATACGCTCCAGCCTTTGCCGCCGCAAATGGACCGCTCTCTCCTCACAGGTCGGATGGCCCGGCTGGACCAGCAGGAGCAGCTATATTGAAAAAAATAAAAAAGACAAATTGTAAAATATGCTATATGCAAACAATTGTTTTAAATAACAACGTGGCACAGTAGCAGTACATTGCTGGACCCCTAGGGCCATTGGAATTTATTTGTTGTGATGATTATGGTTAGGAGAATACAAGGGCAATTTTATATATACATTTTTTTTACCCACACATGTTGCCAAACATAAAAAAGCAGTGACTGTGTGGCAGAAAAGTAACAGGCAGACTGGCAAAGAATTACATAACAGGATTAAAAAATAATGGTGATTGGATAATTTCTTTCTTCTAAAGGATTTTCAAGTAACTATAAACAGAGTCAGACACTTTGAGTTGAAAAATATATGACTTCTCATTGATGAGTATGGCATTATGCACTATTATGTAGTACACGTTGTTTGTGATGCTAAAATAATGAAGCCATTCTTATTGCTAGTCAGCGCCTCTGCTAGTCTGCTACTGGCTGCAACTGTAATTGACAAATTATCTAATTCCAATGGCCCTGCTCTTCGCCAAATGCATTTCTCTTTCTACCCTGTCTCCAAAGAGGCTGATGAATAATAAGTAAGATACTACATCAGACATAAACCTCATGTATGAAATGCGGATATTAATAAAATATTATCCTGTCTGCCGTAGTGTAGATGTTGAAGAAAATCAATCTAATGGTCTGCACTACAGATAAAGGAATAGATTACATAGATTTTATTTGACAAATCTGTCACTGTGTATCCCATATGCTAACCTTGATATTAAATCATGCACTTACTCCTACTTTACTCTGTGGCCTCGCCTGCCACCACGTTTTCCAACAAATTCACTTTCTGGCAAGAACTAAGGAAAGGACGCTTGATTTTCTCTACTGCAGGGGATAGGGTAGAGGGGTTAGACAGGTAGGATAGAGCTTTCTTATATATATAATTGAGTGGCCACTACACTGATCATCGATTTATCATCTTTGGCTTATTCATCCATGGTTCAATTTACAAGGGAGAATCTAAACAAGTGTAAATTATTCTATTATGGGACACCATGATTAATGTTCTGAAATCACTTCACAATGGTATTGCATGATTAAAAATGTGGCACATGCCAAGAATGGCCCACCCACCCTTTCACTCAAATACCATTCCCTTTCTTTTAAGTTACCTTCTGTTCTTTCACGTCTCCCTCAAGCCATCAAAGCTCATTTTCTGAGATTTTGCTGCATTGTAGATAGAAGAGTCCATAATAACTCAACCACTGCTGTGGCTGGTAAAGCTGGGAGGGTTCACCTCACAGTCATTTTTGATGACGACGAGCGACGCCATGACAATAGCTAGTGAGCATAGTAATTGCAAGAAATATGTGACTTACCAGTGCCCGCCCCTGCTGCCACTTCTCCCTCTGCAACTGAGCCATCACCGTCTCCTCCTGCAGCGGCACTGGAACCAGCATCACAAATGTTCTGTGTGGCTAGAATATAAAACATTATCCATAACTTAGATCCCAGATACACAACCCCAAATAAAACAGCAATGCAGCACCACAGCTCAGTTAGCATGTATCTTCCAAATATCACTCTGGGCATTTGATTGGTTGGTTCACAAAGTTAGACAAGCCAGGCTTGGAATAACGCTCAATGAAAAACCTTTGGTATTGGGTTGTAAATGTAATGCGATTGGGACCTCAATCTTTTAACTCCAGCATTGCTGCACTGTCATTAGAAACTGGTGGTGTACTATAACTATAAATGAACGCTACACTGGTGGGTGTGTGGTCCATAATGAAAATGACCATTGCCTCGTAAACTGCACTGTGTGAGAGCTAGTCATAGGCAGGAAATGGAAAGCCTTCTGGACAAAAATACATGTTGATTTTTTTATTTAAAATACTATCTTACTTGTGCTCGCTATCTGAATCTTCATGAATCACGATAGATAGCACAAACATTACAATAGACAGAAAATACCCCCAAGATTCTACAATTCTACCCTAAGAAGTCCACAACAATCATAACAGGACTTACTGGGATCTGCAGAGCCTTCAGCAGCAGCTCTGAAGGTTGGCACTGGCTGACCACTTGCCCCGAACCCTTGGAATCATCCCTCTTGTTACCCTTGGGGGCTGATGAAAGAAATTAAGAAGATAAATAAACATAGATTGTGAAATCCACAAAATGTTTTATGAAAAGCAAATGTATTTGCTAAAACAGATCACCTATAGTACTATTAGTTTCTTTGAACTCGAGTCTGCAGACTGTTGTTAAATCCATATTCCAAATATTGCTAACAAAGGCTACATTTGGAACTAATGTAATCCAGTTAATAATCTTTAATTTTATACTATTCACATTTCTCAACACCCTTGATGATCCAACTCAGTCTCCCTTTTTGCAATAGATAGATGCATACTTCACATCATCACTGTGAATTCAATTAAATAACCTGGAACGAGTTACATAAACAAAGTCACAGAGAGAACGCCCTACTCAGTGATTCACTATAGTGACAGAAGAAACAGTCTGTAATGGCTTAATAATTAATCAGCCAAAGCGAGTGCCTGATGAATGTAATTAAGAGCAGCACCTGCCAATCAGAAACTAGAATCTGAATCACACAATAATATACCAGCGTAAACTTTACTAAACATAACTTACCTCAGAGCATGAGCAGCATGCCATTTGAATTTTTTTTAGTATTGTCCAACACAAACACAACAAAGTATTAATACTCACGAGCCCCGGCTTCTCGATGCCCAGCAGGTCAAGCAGCTCCTGTTCCCAGTTGAGAATGTCGGTCCAGCGGTGCCTCAGCTGCTGGGGGGTGCGCCGCACCTCGCTAGTGTGCTGCACGCACCAGCGCACCATCTCCCAGTGCAGCCGATACTCTGGCAAGGGATAGCCGCTACCGGGCCTTCCACCTGCTGCCAGCTTAGAGGGGAGATGGCGCTGCACAATAAAAACTAATCCTGCCACCTCCTCCTCTCCAAAGATCGTCCAGAGCTGCACACCTTGACAGCGGCACCGCCCGCATGAAAGACGCCCCTCTGCCATGGCACTGGGTGGGAAAATAAACTAAGAAGGGAAAGGAAGAGAAAGCAAAGAAGAAATAAAGGAGGAAAAAAGGGGAAATAAACCGAATAAAGTCACAAAAACACAACAAAATGCAAACAAAATCGTAAAATACACAAACACAAAGACGCACATTATTGTAAAAAGTAAAAATTAAGGCTAGAAAAGTAATAAAGGAGGAGGATGACAAAGATTAACAAGAGTATCAACATTAGGCCCAGCACCATAACAGAGAGCAGAAAAACAAGATGGCCGCACCCATGCAGACCGTGTGGTGCTGTTCTTGCGTGATTTAGAACACAAGCACACTTCAGGACTGTGTAGTGCTTTTATGTAGTGTGTGGGTGCAGTCCGGGTCCCAACACAACGCGAACAGGTACGCGGGCAAACTCCACCCGAAGGCAGAACTTTGCCCACCACTAATCTAGATATGTTCACTACTTTGTATAAATGTGTGTAATAATGTTTATAAATATGTAGATATTTGTTAGGTCTGATTAAATTGTACATATTACCTATTGTTATATTATTCTATGTTTAACTAGTATTTAGGTCACTGCCTAAATAAGTACATTTTTATCATAATTATTTATCTACAATTGTTTCACTATTAAATTATTAAAATACAAAAAAATATAAAAACAAATAAATTAGCTTAAAGTACAGCAACACTTGAAAGTCTGAGTTTATTTAATACAACTTAAATCTAGAAATATTACCTTCCTTATACTTATATACCTTCCATGTACTTTTGTATCTTTATATTTATTTCTTTACTCCTACCTCTTCATCTCCAATGCACTACTCAATATCTCACCCTCTACCTCACTGAGTATATCCTCTACTTATTTACCTTCCATGGACTTTTGTATCTTTATATTTATTACTTTACTGTTCTGCATCTTCAATGCACTAACCTATATCTCACCCTATACCTCTGTCAATATATCCTGTACCTCCAATCTCTGACTCATCCCAAACCTCATTCTACTACTTTCTCAAATCCACTATCCAATTTCTCACCCTATACCTCTCTCAATATATATCCTACCTCCCCACTCTGACTCATCCTAAACCCCATTCTACTGCTATGATCCCCCCTAATTAACCCTTGCTAGGCTGTTCCCTCCTCTACTGTTCCTTGCATATTCTCAAACCTCTTTTACTATTCAGAGCTCCCAAACAAGCCTTTCTAAACCCTTCCTTCATGTATCCCTCCTAGACACATCCGATACCTCATCTTTCTCCATAATCCACTTCTAGAGACTTGTCCCCCATCTCTCTTTTACACATATTCCAAACCTCCTCCTACTGCTCTTATTTCCAAATAAACACTTTCTAGACCCTTCCCTCTTTTATCCCTCCACTATCCTTTTCAATTCAACTAACAGAATCACATGTCCACGACTCAAATGAATTTCATATTTCCCTATACTAACTCACCACTAATCCTTTTTGGGTTCTAGAGTAGTGTGCTACTCGACACAAAGCGATTTGATGCCTCTCTGGGGCAGTAAGTGCTATATAAATTCAATTGCAATTACAATAGGCCTATTTCACACTAAATAAGGCACTGTTATGTCATCACCATCTTGCAGAGGGCGGTCCCTATCCCTTAGAAACACTAATATTTTTAGGCATCTCTTAAATGTCTCCTCTAGCCTAAGATGCATTTATTCCATTGTTTCAATAAACTGCTCTCAGGTCTTGACAATGTGGATGCCCAGATATTGGAAAGCTTCAGCGGCATCCATAAGAGGCATGCCCTTTAATGTGGACAGATTCACGTTTTGCTTTGGGCATAATATTGATTCGGTCATGTTCAATATAAATACTGAATATTTCTCCAACCCCCTCATGGTATTACACATCTACTATATGACTGTGCCTGGCTTCCTGACATATAGCAGCACGTCATCTACATACATTGGCACAACATGTCTTACCACCGGCCTTTATACTTCTTTTCCTATACCTGTGCCCCAACAGACTACAGAGTTTGAATGCTAAAGCAAAGATCAACAGGTATAGTGGACTTTCCTGCCATGTACATCTCTGCATTGGCCATGGCTATGGAACAAGACCATTCATTTGGACTCTCATCACCATTCCATTATATAACAGTGACACTTATTGTATAACTGCCTGTCCCAATTCCTATTGGCACAGTATTTCAAGCATGCATTCCACTGTGTCAAATGCTTTGTGAATGCCTAAGCTAGCCAGTACATGGGGGTAAGAGTACCCCATACATGTTCGAGTAGTAGAAAAACCTTTCTGATATTATATGAGAAGTGATCCGGCCTCAATGCAACTTTTTTCATCTTGCCCTAGAGGACTGCCCATAACTTTGGACAGTTTGCCAGCCAGGACCTTTCTGAAGACTTTATTGTATACCTCAATCATAGAAATAGTTGATAGGAGACACTCCAATGATTCCTTTCTCAACTTAAACAGAATCATTATTGTCATTGTATAAGGATGCATTGAATGTACATGCTTTAATGAACAAATAATGGCATCACCAGTAGCTTAGCATACAATTTATAAAATTCCACTGCTGAACCATGGCCTCTTGGTATCCGACCCTTGTTCAATAGTGTCATGGCCCATTTAATTCCCCTATTTATCAATACATTTATTGAGTTTCCTAGGAGTGCTCAGAGTGGCAAATTCTATGGCGGCCATTAAAATATCTGCATTACTTAACATAGCTACGTAATGTAGATATTTTGATCCACAATATTTTTGTGGTTGATATTCTTGTGCTTTAAATGTTAGATACGTAAATTCGAAATTCTTGTAGTCGATATTCTGCCATACAACCAAGTTTAACATTTCCTGATTTAGTCAGATGTGTTTCTTGAAGCATCACTACTTTTATGCATCTTCTGTCCAACTGACACCGTTTCGATGTGGGAACCGATCGACCGTAGGTCAGCTGTTCCGAACACCCTATTAAGATGAGACCTCACATGGTGCAGTTGCAAACTACCATTTCTCTATGGGATCTTCTGCTGCAGGTGGTTTCCACCCACAGTACAAGCTCCCATAAAAAAATGGGAATTAGTTTAAATCCCTGCACTGTGTGGCAGGGATTTACAGGGGCCAGATCCCCAGTCGGTGGCTGCAGAGGGATGAGGGCCTTCCGAGGCTCCTCTAAGTCGCTTTTTGACAAGATTTCCATGTCAGAAAGCCCAACATGGAAAGCCTGTCTGAAACCCACATCATAATCCATACGACGAAAATGCTGTATGTAAGGGATTATTTGACAGTTTCTGACTGGCCGACGGGCTTGAAGGACTGGGCTCTTTAAGACCCAGCGGTGCCAGGGCACAACACCTGAAACCTTCGTGGGTAACCTGCTCCGGCGTACGAATGACAGAGACACGGGACACTTCCTTCGGCGTCAAAGATTCAAGGTTTATTTACTGCAGGGAACACAGAAGTCACGACAAGTACAACACGTGCAACTTGGGGAGACTGCTTCAAATTGGTTCTGTGGATCGCTCCTTTTATACAGAATTACCCATAGGACAACATGATACACAAAGGTTTACAACCCGGTTCCCACAATTATCCCCCAGAGGGGTCGCTTTGGTCACTTTGATACACACAAGGTCCGGAACATAAGTGCGGAAACATTTGGCGGTTCCCAACTGTAAAAACCCATCTTCCCAACATTAGTGCATTCCAATCGGCAGTAAAACAGATCGAAATAGGAACAAAGACAGGTGCAGAGGAAGATGGAGACAGTGGGGAGATCGGAAAGGGTGTAAAAGGGGAGGTATAGGGAAACACGAGATACAGGCATCAAAGGGACGTGCCTAATGAGATGCACGGCTGAGACAATAAACCGGCACGGCAAGATGAGCCTCGAGCGGGGCCATCTGCCTTACAGTATCATCCCCCTCGTCATAAAGACACTTACAAAGAACATGTGTCTTCCGCAAATATCTTGGGAGTCCCAGGGTCGCGAAGCGGACAGCGTCCGTTCGCTGGCTACTTGAGGGCAAGAGACAAAATGGATGCCGTATCTAAGATGGAACCCGTGGGTACAGATAAAAAACCCACATAACAAACGAACGGTTTAAGTTAGCACAGCGAAACTGCGCACACTTACTAAACTCGTCATTTGCGGTTCGTAGATACCAGACTCGACCATATTCGTGCGAGTCGAAAACACCGCTTACAATTGTCACGGAACCTCAGACGCTCCTTTTGCCCTCATGTAGGCAAGCACTAGTCGGAATCATACTCGATATTCATCAGACCATCTAGATGTTGCTGTAGCATAGCTCTGTCCAACCGAGTCCCCTTGGTAACAGGTGGCTGTCTCATACACGTTGTAGCACAGAGGCCACATAAGGCAGGACCGCACTGCACACAAAGGCAACACGTGAACAGGAACGCTACAACGACTCCGATGATCATCAGAATCTTCCAACCCCAAGTCGACATCAGGCCCCAAAACCATCCAAGTAGCGTCCAATCCCCTACATCCACGTGTATGGATTCGGAGATCTTATGCAACTTCGAGATGGCTTGATAGACAGTCGGAGCGTTATCAGGAATGAAAATACAGCAGCTCGAATGGATCACCTTACATACCCCACCTCGATCTGCTAAGATCACGTCTAAAACCATACGGTTTTGTAACGTCATAAGTCTATCCGCCTGAAGTTCAGTGGTGATATTACCAAGGGCACTGGCAGTAATATTAGCTGTCGATTCTACCACTCGAGTCAACTGTCTCAGGTTCCTACTATTAACCATAGGTCCCCAAAACGGGAGGAAACCCTTGAAAAAGTCTCCTGCCTCTTGACCGGCAGTATCCTCTTCGCTAATTACGCCTCTCACAACTCTAGTCTTGTGATAATCTGCATCTACAGTAAACGTCGGAGGCAACAAGTTTGCGATAAAACATGAGCCCATGAAGTCAGAGGGCAACCATGCATACGCACGATCATGACAGATAAAGTATGTACCCTTGGCAGCCAGGAACACAGGGGACGAGACCATCGGCAGAATGTAATTTTCAGTGCAAGCACTCTCTCCAAGTCGGGCTTTCGATCTTCGGCCACGACCTATTAGACAAAAATTACCAATGTGGGGTACGACCCATATCGGAGGCGAGCTTTTAAGCTGTTTTTCACTAGTGAACACACTATACTCGCCTCTACTCAGGACCCTGTAGGCTTGTACCTCTTCTTCTGGAATAAGCGAGGGATCATAGATATCGCTATCTAAATCCTCTATTGCTATAGACAAAGGTTTTTGATACGAGGTAGGACCAGAGTAGGCGGAACGTGGTTCTCGAATGGGGTGGAAACCTAGTGCGCTTCGAAACATTGTTTGAAATGCTCGAGCGGACCCTTGGGAACTATACGGTAACACCAGATATGGAATTCCCTTATCCGTAGTATGTGGCATCAACCCACACACCCAACAATTAGTAGTGTTAACCACTAACTGATGCTGGTGAAGGAGCTGAATAAAGGAATTATTGCGGAATTCTGCACGTCTAGCCTGCTCGTGTTCAGGTAAGATATGAAAAGAATGAGGAGAAGCAGTGGAGGTGAGTTTAAGGTCAGGGGTAGGAGTAGGTATGGCAGAAGGTAAGAAGTAAGACATCGTGTAATACACCCCACCCGCCAATAATGCAGAAACAGTCACAAACAATACGAATATTTGGAACATAAAACATTTGGTATGACTGAGTTGCTGCAGCTTGAATCTTTGCGCTTGAGCTCCTTCCAAGTCCATCAGCTTCGAAAATGCCATCCCCTACAACCGTCCGCAACGTTTCTTGACGCACTTCGTTCTGTGTAGCAGTAGTCAATCCCTAGGAGTTCCCAGGAACCGACGGTCTTTAACCTAGTGTCAAGACCTACTAACCAGAAGGAAGTACACGCGCGGCCCTACGGCCTTTATTCACAATTATATATATGCGAAAACAATGTTTCTCAGCTGTGGAAGCAAAAAGTGTAAGGAATGGAACTCAATGAATATATACAAAAATAATTATAATGATACGAGTGTTCAAACTGATCGTGGAAAACGGGATAATGCAGTTGTCAAGGGACAGAACAGGATTTTTTATTAGTCTCTGGTGCTAGATCGCAAAAAGTATCGGGTTTTCCCAGGACGTGTCTGTTCGTCAAACAAAGGATCCGTCGAAGGGACAGCGTCCTGTTGATCAGCTGAATGTTCTGGTCTTGAGTCTTTTGATGACAAATGTTCAACAGTGTCTTTTTGCTGCACTGAGGATTCTCTGACAGGTTGTGCGTCACTGAAAGGTACAAACGCCGGCAATCCTTCAGTTTCAGTTGATGCAATGCCTTTCCTCACCCATGAGTCTGCCGGCAACGGAATAGGGACCTTTTTGGTGTGGGTGGCGTGCACCCAATTCTTCCGTCCCTCAAGACGAACTGCAGTTCTCGTGGCAAGGAGGACCTGGTAGGGTCCAGTGAACCTGGGATCCAAATTGTTCTTGCGCGAAAAGTTTCGCGTTACCACCCAATCTCCGGGCTGGAGCTGGTGGCCTGGACCCTCCGTCTGCGTCGGCAATGCTTCGTGAACCTGTTGGTGAATTAACCTCAGTTTAGCAGTCAAGTCATGAAGATAATCGATCAACATTGGATACTATTTTAATGAATGGCTCCAGACTGGAACAGGTCAATGTAATGACTTATCTCGGTGTTACTTTGGATTTCAGGTTAAAATGGAAAGAGCAAATAGACGCACTTTGTTTGAAATTTGCCCGCTTGACTGGTTGCCTAGTAAAAGAGCAACGGCGCTCGCTGACTAAAAGAGTGCTGCCTGCGCTTAAAATCTACAGTGCTAAAATCAGTTCAGCGATATTGTATGGGGCAGATATTTGGGGTTGTGTGGACCTGGCTGTCCTGGATAGGATACAGAATAAATTTCTCCGCAACCTAGTTAGTCTCCCCCCATCAACACCAGTCCTTCCACTTTTGATGGACATGGGCATGCATACCATTAAACATCAGGCACAGTACAGGATGGTGGCTCTATGGAGACGCATATGGTCAACCCCGGAACTGGCCATGTTTGCCCGTGAACTTCAAGATGTGAGATTGCAACAGGGGGCTGGCAGTATACCATGGCTAAAGCAAATTAAGAACACTCTCATTGAAATGGGCCTACCTTTGCTATGGTCAGAACCGGGTTCCCATACCTTTCCTACTAAGGATGAATTTAAAACTCTTTTCTGGTCCATGGTAAAAACGGAACATGTTGCACTTTCTGAGAAAGTGAACCTGACAGGCCAGTTTCTGCTCCACAAAGTAATTCCTAATAAAGAAGTATACTGGGATGTTATCCTTAAAACATTAGATAGGAAACTATATCACCAGTTCCGTGTGGGCACGCTGCCAGTGAGGGCCTTTACCAGCGGCTGGCAGAGGCTTGAGTCAAGCCTCTGTCCTTGTTGTGCCGTTTGCGAAGAAACAGTAGGCCATTTCTTATTTGTCTGTACTGCCTATTGTAAACCTCGTAATAAGTGGTTGAAACCTGTATGTATTAGACTAAATACCCGAGTGAGCAGTGAAGCATTGCACATCTTGAAAATGAACACTTCCGAATGGCTAACCATAGGATTGGCGAAATTCCTCGGGTGGGCTTGGCTGATAAGATCTAGGTCAATTAGCTCATAAATCAAGATCTAAACAACCTGTATTCCACGTTTTCTGATTGTTTTATGGTCCATGAATTTGATAGTATTGATGACCTGCTAATTTTAAACATGTCTAAATGATTTTTACTAGTTCTTTGGACGTCTTTATACGTATGTTTAATTGAGATCTTAACTTCACTTGTTCTTTTTTTAATGATTTTGTCTTGTTCTTCATTTTCTCTGTTTTGGTTCTTATATGTATTTAAATATCTTTATTATTATTGATATGACTTTGTTGTATTAATTGTAGATAATGTATTTTTTTTTTTTTTTTTGTTTTGTTTTGTTTTGTATATATGTGTCTTTTATGATGAATAATCGAAATAAAGACGTTAAAAACTGAAACTGAAACTGATACTCAAGATCACAGAAGACACCCGGTCTAGGGACCCCCCAAACATTGGCAGGACGACCGAACACTATTTCATAGGGACTGAGCCCTACTCGGGAGTGTACAGTTGCCCTTGTTGACAGTAATGCTAAGGGTAAAGCGTCAGGCCACGAGAGACCAGTCGTAGCCTGAATCTTTGCTAGTTTTAGTTTTAGGGTGCCATTATACCCTTCAACCAAACCAGCTGACTGGGGATGATTGGCGCTATGGAATTTCTGATTAATTCCAAGGCCCTTACACACACTCTTCATCACACTCCCCACGAACTCACTTCCGTTATCTGACCACACAACTCTAGGCATTCCGTACCGAGGAAAGTATTCCTTCAGTAGGATTTTCGCAGTTGACAATGCAGTGTTGTCCTTAAGAGGGTAGGCTTCGATCCATCGGGAGAACGCGCAAACCACAACTAAAACGTATTTCAGGTTATTGCATCTCTCCATATGGATGAAGTCCAATTGGATCACCTCAAAGGGACATGAAGGGGGAGCAAAACTACCAAGAGGAGTTGGGGTTCCCTTACCAGGATTGTACAACATGCACACCATACAGTTCTTAACCAGGCGTTCAGCACATTTCGTGATACCATCATTCTTCCACACAGGAGACAACAACTTGCAAATACCTTTCGCGCTAATATGTGCTAACCCATGCGCCATAGTCACAACAGCTAGCACATACGCATCAGGCAACATCCATCTTTTCTGATCCGATAAATCAATCCAACAACCATTCGCATCCAACTTTCCCTTACTTTCTTGCCACTTCGTCTTTTCAGTCTCGGTGGCCTCGTTCTGAATTGCTTTCACACTCTCGATAGTGTCCTCACACATACTCGATTCTGTAGGCCGCCTAACCGAACTCGTCACATACATTCGAGTGCTAAGGTTCCGTGCAGTCTCCTTAGCAGTCTCATCAGCAAAAGCATTACCACGACCAACATCATCCGTCACCTTACGATGCGCACTACATTTGACAATCGACACTTGCTTAGGCAACGTAAGTGCATCCAAAAGATCATTCACAAGCTGGCCATGCTGAATCTTCGTACCATGCGATGTTAGAAAACCTCTCTCTCTCCACAACCGTCCAAAACTATGTGCGACGCCAAAGGCATATTGGCTGTCGGTAAACACATTCACACGTTTCCCTTTCGCTAACACACACGCTCTAGTGAGAGCGATCAGCTCTGCGGCTTGGGCAGAATTCTGATTTAATCTCGCAGTCTCAACAACAGTATTCCATGTTACAACAGCATAAGCAGTAGTCACATCGCCATTCGGCAACTTGAAACATGAACCATCCACATACAATGTTCCATCTGGGTCTTCCAATGGGGTGTTTTTAAGGTCCACTCGACCTTTTGTTTCCTCCTCTGTCCTCAAATAACAATCGTGTTCTGTTATTTCATCTGACTCTGAGCTAATTGGTAACAAAGTTGCCGGGTTCAGAACATTGCAACGTTTTATTTGAATGTGGCTTGCCAACAGCGTCAACTCGTACCCAGACAACCTCGCACTCGTCAAGTGCTGAGTTTTCGTACGATTCAAAAGAGTGTCGACTGCATGCGGAACCATCACCGTAAGCATATTATCCATGACCAATCCTGCTGATTGTCGGATGGAGACCGCAGCTGCCGCTGTTGCTCTCAAACAACTCGGCAATGCTCTAGCTACCGGGTCCAAGGTCGAGGAAAAATATGCACATGGACGTTGCTTACCACCAAAAGGTTGCGTTAAGACGCTCAAAGCACAACCTTCTCTCTCGTGAACATATAATGTAAACGGCTTGCTATAGTCAGGAGTACCTAACACAGGAGCCGAACACAATGAATCACGCAGTTCAGAAAAACTTTTCTGACATTCTTCCGTCCATGGTAAAGGAGTTGAAACATCCTTGCACGTAAAAGCTACTAATGGTTTCGCCAGCAATGAAAAATTAGGAATCCATTGCCTGCAGTACGACGTAATACCTAAAAAGGCACGCACATCTCTTTGGGTTGTTGGCACAGCCATTCGCGCAATTGCTGCAATTCTCTCTGGGGTCAACCGCCTTCCCTCCTTTGACAATAAGTGACCTAGATAGGTTACTTCTTGACAACAATATTGGAGTTTAGAAGGTGACACCTTGTGATTTAACTCGCAGAGATGTTGCAGCAGCGACACCGTAGCAATTTTGCAAATGTCCTGAGTATCTGCAGCCACCAATAGGTCGTCGACGTACTGGATTAAGGCCGCACCAGCCGGCAACTTAAACGCATCCAGTTGACCCTTCAAGGCTTGACTGTAAATCGATGGACTTTAACAGTAGCCCTGAGGAGCGCGTTTAAACCGGAAGCTGCGTCCACCAAGAGAGAAACCGAAGAGGTCTCTACTCTCCTCTGCAATGGGAATGCTGAAGAACGCATTCTTCAAGTCAATCACCGAAAACCACGATGCAGAAGCTGGAATCAGAGTCAATAGTGCCGTGATGTCAGGCACAACGGGGAACTGAGGAATCACAATTTCATTCACCTCCCGTAAATCGATAACAAAACGATAAACAGGTGGTTTCGAAGGATCAGTACGTTTTAGAATGGGCAGTACAGGGCTGTTGCACACGTTTCCCCGTGTTTCCTCAATAACGTCTTTCTCGATCAAATCATAGATGATCGTTAACAATGCTCGTTCACCATCAAGAGAGATACGATACTGGGGAATACGTGGCAATCGCACATTAGATTTCACTTGAACAACATAAGGGGAGATGTCAAGCAGGCCCACATCATTGGGACCTGTTGCCCACAAAGATGCAGGAAGAGAACTCAATTCCGGTGGAAGCTTATCGAGAGACAAGTACATAGGAGAGACAACCCTCTCTCCCAGCGTAAGCTTTACACCCGCAGGAGAACAATACAGAGTTGCATACAAACGTTTAAGCAAATCCAGGCCCAAAAGATTTTCACCACAACCAGTAGTCAAAATCAACGGAGCTTCTAGTTCACGAGGCCCAATTGTAAGGGGCAAAGGGCGCGAAACTGGATTGCTAACGGGGGCGCCAGAAAATCCAACGGAAACATTTGTGAAGCCAGACAAAGGTGCGCCAGGGAGTTTCGAATGCTTAATGGAACTTTTCGCTGCACCAGTGTCCAACAGAAAAGGCTCAACGACGCCCGATGTAGCAACTGCGACGTAAGGCCCTCTCTGATCAACCGGAACGGATACCACTCCCTCTCCTTGTCTATGGCTGTCCTAGTAATTACTGTCGTCAGTTCCCTGATCGGCGTAATAATCGTCTACATTGTACTGCGCAGATCGTCCTTGCGATGATCCACGTTGATCAAAACAATTATCAGAATTTGATGAGTTATCTGAACGATCATTCTGAGCACCACGACCTCTACCACGTGGTGCCTGCTGCGAACCACCACGACCTCCTCTAGATGAGTTACCACTATTACGTTCGTTTAGAACAGGACAATTGAATTTGATATGACCCTCCTGTCTACAATAGGCACATTGATTGTACCCTAACGAGGATCTTTGGGAAGAGGAGTCATTGCGAGATTGTGATCTGTTCGATTGCGGCTGTGATCTATTTTGTTGCGAAGCATTCTGATTCGAACGTGGAGGATAGGCCTGCTGTAACAACACTTTAGTTTTAAGCTCTTTCGTCTTTTTATCAGCGCGGTCGTTCTCTTCTTTCTCTCTATTCTCATAATATTGTGCCGTGGCCAATATCTGAGCTGAAGTAGAAACGGCCCACGCACTTTCTGAATTCTTCAATTTATTGCTCAAATCGGGCAATAAGTTCGAAACAAATTTATCCACGAACAACCTTTGACCACCCTCAGTGCTCAAATCCTGACCACTATGATCAATGAATGCCTCCTCAAACCTCGTAAAGAAGTCGGAGACACTCTCGTCCTTCTTCTGTTTACAAGCTGACAATTTGTCCCAATTCACTGTCATAGCTGGCATAAGAGTTTTCATTAACGTTATTATTCTTTGAGGGAGAGCAGTAATGAGTTGTTCAGGCTTAGCCCCACCAACTTGTCGCGTATCGGCCGCAATAAGAGCAGCCCAATCGCCACCTAATTCATTTGGATGATTCTCCTGACGAATTTTAGCCCATACCGGTTGCGGTACGACATTGCCAAACAGCATGTCAATATCGGCAAGATTCATTACCGTAGCGTCTACGAGCTGCGATAATTCCTTATAATACCCTGCAGGATTTTTGCGAGGGTCAGGCAAAGATTGCTTTACCTGTAACACTTCCGAGCGTTTCCATGGGAGATGTATCCATATTCTCTGGAAATGTGGCAAGATCGGAGGTTGAGCATTAGCGTCGCCTGGCATCCACACTGGTGGAACTTCTCGCATAGGGAACTGACCAGACTCATCTGGTTGTATTTCGACATCCTCAACAAACAAGGCTTGAGGTATAGGAGTGGGACGAAAAGATAGCAACCTTTCAACAGCACGTCGAACATTGGTATCCACTATCAGTCCATTCGAGAACTGAAGCTGTAGATCAGACAAAGCGGTCAGCACCTCGTCAGGTGCGTCGGCCGATATTTGATCGCGAAGGACCTTACATATTTCCTCGAACACAAATCTCTGGGTTGGTATATTAAATTGACAAAATGTGTCGAGTACAATACGGGGTGGATTTCGAAGGGGATGTGTCATCCAACCCATCGCCATATTGTATAGTGAAGCGCGTTCCCTGTTACCAGGAAGCTGACTACGTCTCTGAGGACCATCTGAACCAGCGGACCCAAGAACAGGTCCGAGCGAATGAAAGAAACTAGCCGCAAGAGGAGAATTACGACTACGAGTAGAGGGAGAAGTATAAGACACAGAACTAACAAGTGAAGGAGTAGAAACAGAAACAACAGCAGGAGTTAACAGAGCAGGAGCAGTAGCGGGAGCAGGAGTATGTGGAAGCGGAGGAGCAGTAGGGATAGCAACAGGCAAAGGAGCAGGAACAGTCGGAAGAACGGGTGCAGGTTGAGGAACAGGCAAAGGGAGAATAGGTACAGGAACAGGTACAGGGGGAATCACAGGCGCTGCGACACCCTGTACATACGGAGGTGGCGATTTCATAAGATAAGACATTAAAGGATCCTCAACTGCTTCTTCCTTCCTATCCGACTCCGTAGGCAAGGCGGGATAACATTTATCTATAGTCATACGCTGTAATCTATCAAACACTTCCTTTTCCTTAACCTCCTTATCATGCTGAAATTGCTCCGCTTTCTTCACAATGGCAGCAACACTATCTCTCTGATTTCGTTTAGTCTGTCTGATTTCTTTCTGTCGGGCTTCTTTACGCCACAACCGAAAGGCATCAAACATGGCCGGCCTTGACTTTTTCTCGAACAATTTCGCCTCTAGGTTATCTAAAATCGGGGTCTCAAAGCTACCATGAGGTGGCCAACTAAGGACACCATCCTTCTTTGTATAGCGAATCCAATAATCATTAAAGGTAATCGGGCCTAGCCCATGTTTACTGTACAGTTCATAAGTCGGAGTTCCAACCGGAGGTATCGGACACGAGTCCTCCAGTCGGGAATCCGCACCACAAGGTCTGAAACAACTAAACAAAGTACTACGACCAGGCATCTTGCACACTAGCCGAGTTTCACAAACTTCAAGGGTTACGGGATTTACCAAGTCCCAGCAAAGAGCAAAAACCCTCGGTTTTTGGCGGCTGCAGTCGTCAAATAACACAACAAAGTACGCTAGCAAAGTGTCACCGACAAAAACACTCACACAGCGTCAACAACAAAAACACTCGCTAAAGTGTCAACAACCAAGGACTCTGGGAGCGACCCACAAATACTTAACTCAAAGATCGATGGCGTCACCAGGAAGGCCCGTCAGTCGTCTCGCTCTACCAAGGTCTACGCCAGGCGCCAAAACAGGTCTACAGTCAGGGCAGCAGTCCGTCGCAGCCGTCAGGAGGCGGGAATCTTCGCGGGAAAAGTCTTCGGGCCACTTATTTCGACAACAGGATCGATGAAGCGGAGTGCACCTTCCCTCGGAGATTTCACACGAAGTTCCTCACGATCGTCGGGCTTGGACCGGTACCACTGATGCAGCCCCACGTTGGGCGCCAACTGAAGGACTGGGCTCTTTAAGACCCAGCGGTGCCAGGGCACAACACCTGAAACCTTTGTGGGTAACCTGCTCCGGCGTACGAATGACAGAGACACGGGACACTTCCTTCGGCGTCAAAGATTCAAGGTTTATTTACTGCAGGGAACACAGAAGTCACGACAAGTACAACACGTGCAACTTGGGGAGACTGCTTCAAATTGGTTCTGTGGATCGCTCCTTTTATACAGAATTTACCCATAGGACAACATGATACACAAAGGTTTACAACCCGGTTCCCACAATTATCCCCCAGAGGGGTCGCTTTGGTCACTTTGATACACACAAGGTCCGGAACATAAGTGTGGAAACATTTGGAGGTTCCCAACTGTAAAAACCCATCTTCCCAACATTAGTGCATTCCAATCGGCAGTAAAACAGATCGAAATAGGAACAAAGACAGGTGCAGAGGAAGATGGAGACAGTGGGGAGATCGGAAGGGTGTAAAAGGGGAGGTATAGGGAAACACGAGATACAGGCATCAAAGGGACGTGCCTAATGAGATGCACGGCTGAGACAATAAACCGGCACGGCAAGATGAGCCTCGAGCGGGGCCATCTGCCTTACAGTATCATCCCCCTCGTCATAAAGACACTTACAAAGAACATGTGTCTTCCGCAAATATCTTGGGAGTCCCAGGGTCGCGAAGCGGACAACGTCCGTTCGCTGGCTACTTGAGGGCAAGAGACAAAATGGATGCCGTATCTAAGATGGAACCCGTGGGTACAGATGAAAAACCCACATAACAAACGAACGGTTTAAGTTAGCACAGCGAAACTGCGCACACTTACTAAACTCGTCATTTGCGGTTCGTAGATACCAGACTCGACCATATTCGTGCGAGTCGAAAACACCGCTTACAATTGTCACGGAACCTCAGGCTCCTTGAACCCTTCAGAAGCCAACCGGAATGACCTGCTGGTTTAAACTCCAACCGCCTTTATTGTAATTACGTGGTCGGACTTTAAACCATAAATGTAAGTCAGAAAGCCTCCAACCTGCTGTCGGAGGCTTTCCAACCAACATCCTAATGAGCCACAGTGTAGTTTTTCCACCTCACATATACCTCTGGCATTCCAAGACATTAATCAATGATCAGCCATCGCAATTCAACTCTATATAAAAAAGCATATCATCACTATTCACATCCCCAGGTAAATTTGCGAGTGTATCTTGCCAGGGTTTGAAGTTTCACCTTATCTATGTATTTTTGCAACCTTATCAACACTATTCTCTGTTGTGTATAGGGCAGTTGTCTTTGAGTGGGGTACTGTGTGTCCTGCCTACTTGGAGATCACCAAGTCAATCTTGGTCAGGGAAGTGCTTTGGTAGGAAACCTTTGAGAGCAGTTTCCTTGGGTTGAGAGTCTCTCCCCTCTGGGAGCCCATATGCGCATGTAGTTCAGCCTTGAGTGATTTTCCAAATATGTGAGCTTCTCCTCCTATTTCTTTACAATTGCCTCAGCTAATCCGCGCATTGTGAGTGTTTGGTGCTGGCCTCACCCAGGGGTGATATCCAGTGCTCTGCATAAGTGATGCAGTCGTGAAATGTTTCCACATCATGTCTCATCAGTGTGAAATTGATGCCCATGTTACCTGTGTGTTCAGAAACCTGTTTATTGTCAATGGAGAATGAGTTGCTTCAACTTCAGAATGAAGTAAGTCTGCACCTGTGCAGAGTTCTCCTGTGTCTTCCTCAATGGCCCCAGATAACATTTGAACCATTCAAGACAATCCCTTTTTATAACGCTGCTAGATCGTGTCTGCTGCTGCACCTATTTCCTTCATCTACTGGGCATCAGAGAGCGATTCCTCCCAAGCTACTGTGAAGTAAGACTTCAATATCACTGTGCTGTACCTCAGACTCCCTCTTGCATACAGCTTCATGCACAGAGCCTGACTATATGTTGCTGTGGCAAGTTCGAAGCATACTTTCTGGTTGTCATGCACAACACTAAACCTATTTAACATAGTTGACACTTCAACTAACATCCTCTTCCATGCAGTGGAAGATTAAGTTCTATCTAGTTACCCACCTGGAAAGTAGTTTGAGGACTTGAAAAGTAGGACAGAAAGCATTCAAGCAAGCAGTGTCCACAACATGATGTCATGGATGATGTAATTGGCGATTTCATTTGTGATATCATAAAAAATGACATCAGTGACATCATATGAGATGTCATCCGTGATTATCAATGATGTTATTTGAGATGTCATCAGTAATGTCATGAGTGAGATCATGAGCACTCATCTTTGCGTAAGTAATGGTTTAACTAGCTAATAATATTTGCAACTTTTAGAGGTTTTTATATTTTCTTTTATTCCCATAGCTTCACTTTAACTGTGGTATTTTCGGGGAGTTTGTAAATTATTTTTGAACAAATGTATTACCATATAATAATCAAAAGAAGCCATAATCTATCCTTAACATAGATGTTTCGAATTTTTGATGGCATAGTACATATAACTCAAAGTTGTTTATTCAGTTTTTCCTAACACTCTGGGGTCTATTAGGATGGTGGTCGGATGACTGCCCCTGGGCTGCCGGTGGCTACCGCCTGGCCGGCGGCAGTCATCTGCCCACGATCGCAATCCGAAAACCGCTGGTCCCATTAGCATGGCGGTGATGACCGCAGCGGTGAGATTTTCTACTCGCCACTTTCCCGCCGATAGCAGTCCGCACACTTGCCTGGTGGGTGGAGCTGGACCACTAAAATGGGGCTGCTGCCGGGCCAGGCTCCACCGGCATGATTATGATGCCGGCAGTAGCCAGCCTTTCGGCGGTGGTGGAACCACCATGGAAAGGAACGCAGAGAATGTCACCGGGGGCCCATTGCGGGCCCCCGATATGTTTGGGGGTGTGTGGGTACACTGAGGGGGCAGCCATAGTACCCCCCTACATGTACCTGTACTAGGTGGCAGGCACTGTGCAGTGCCTGCCACGCAGTGCAGGGATGTGCCGGACATGCTTTTTGGGACATTGCGGCGGTGCTGCTTGTAGCAGCAACCGCCGCAATGTTAAATGCTGCGATCCGACCGCCGCGATCAGATTTCAACTGCGGAGCATACTACTTGGACCGGCGGTCATGCTGCTGTCCTAGTGGGCAGTGTTTTCCTGCTACCATGGCGGTCAGAGTGATTTTCCGACCGCCATCATAATAGAGCGCTTTGTGTTTTTTCTAACACTACAATGCATGAGTTTGTCCCTGCACAGTGGGTTTGGCTGCAATCTCTGGGTCACACCTCCTGTGGAGCCACTTTGGCTTCTTCGAAGTTGGCCAAATGGCGTGGCCATTGACCCCATACCAAACTGGTTACTGGTGAAGTTAGCTGTAACCTCAGCAAAGTCAATATGTCTCACCTGTGTGAGAGCTATTGAATTTGCCAATGTTTTCTTTAGCTATGTTGTAGAGCAGTGTGGGTGCTGTGCAGCATGTCAAAAAGTTGTTTATGCCCACTTAATTTAGGCATACTGTTTAATATACCACCTTTTAATGCTACTTTTCACGTTTGCCTTGGACCTTTTTGGCCACTCAGAAACCATTGTTTTCCTAAATATAAAAGGTACTTAAAGTAGTGCTTTGAAGCTGGAATGCAAAAAACGAGTGCTGATAGTGCGTTTTTGTTTTTGTTTTATAACTGGCTAAAAGACATTGGCAAAGTCAATAGCTCTCACATAGGCAAGACCTATTGGAATTGCCAATTCTTGCTTTTCCTGCTTTCCTTGTTGTCCCTCTCCTTTCCTCTTTTTTTCTCACTGGCACTTTACATGGGCTGATTAGTTTGTATGAGTGAATATGTCCAATGTGCAAGGTTCAACTACAACTATTGGTATCTCTGTTTGCTGACAGTCTGGTGGGAGTGAGATCAAACGGATTGTTTCTGCTTGTCTGATGATTAGTGTACAGTAGACTATTGTCTAATTGGCAGATTTAAAAGTGCAAATGGACAATAGATTAATCTATGTCAAATCAGTCTCAAGAAACATTATCATGTAACATTTAAGCACTATCTCGAGGAATAAAAAGAAACCTACTTTTCGACTTAACGTAAACTGCAAAACTATTCTGCTTGTAGGCTAATAGAAGCATTTTTTTAGAAGACTTAGAAGAGCACTAATAAAGAACGGATAGATTTAACTATAAACACAAAAAATCCAAAAGATGCAGAAAGCATGGGCCATCAGAATCCCGATAGGAATATGCAGCAGTATGGCAAGTGCCTGAAAAGGTCCTGCCTAGACTGCACTTTTATAACACATAACGTGGACAAATGTAAGTTTAAATAGAAAGCACTGGCTCTACCTTGAGTAGCAGAAGTTTTACTAAAAAATAATATTCGTTCCATTTGGTTTCATTAACATCCAGCAGATTTTGCATTATATTTGATGAGTCCACAATTTTTTGCAATCAAAACACATCCAGTAGACGGCAAAGTGAAGCTCTCAACATGTGCAAGGTGCCCACAATTTTTTGATTTTGCTGTTGTCATTGTTCAACTCACAACACATCTGTTAATGCATTTTGACAGTCTTGCATAACATTCTAAAATGTTTTGAACAATGCAGTTTAGGCCACGGTGCTATATTAATGAGTGAATAATGTTCCTGAAAACTCGGTTTAATATGTAATGAGCCTGAGTGCTGGGCCGATGTGCAAAAAGAGAAAATGGTTAAAAAAAATAATACTATTTTATTTCTTTTATAGTGCTACTAATTCCAGTGCAGGGTGTCAGTGCACTTAATATAACATACATATTACCTATCTATCTGACATAAATATCTATCATCTGCACGTTACATGATATGCTATTTAAGGGTTATTTTACAGCCTTCTTAACAGAGCAGAGGAGGGGCATGAACGGGCTCCATGAGTAGAGAGATCTGCATCCCTCTTTACTATAAACACTCTCAATTTGAAGTCAGCTGAAAGCAAATTAAACACAAAGCTCTCTGGAAGACACAGGTTGACATTTGACCTCAGTCTTTGAATGCACAGCAAATGTGACAAGATAAGAACAATATTTCAATGCTTGTTTACGGAAAGCAAGTTTGTGGAAGAATACTGTAAACATGGTTTAGGCAATGGCAGGGACTATCTGAACCTGGAGAGTTGAAAGCAAATAAAGCGAGCAAATAGAAAGCCAGAAAATGTGATTTATAAACCACAAAGTCAAAGGTAATCAGTCGGTGAAATGCCATCCTAGGTCAGCTTTCTGAAAGATGAGCTAGGGATAACAGTCATGCCAATGAAAACAAAGTCAATGAACTCAATTACTGCACGTTTTTTAAAACACATGCTATAAATGTACTTAATTGTAAACAACTTTAGAAAGCTAACAGTGACAAAGCAGCATCGTTTAATGATTTTAACCCCTTCCATGCTGATGACGGCCCCCGGCCATCATGGCACACAGTGCTCGTGTGCTGATGACGGCTGGGGGCCGTCAAGACCACGCCAGCGATCGGAATGTGCCGCACGGGAGCGGAATTCCGGCCGCGGGCAAGGGGTTAATGAAAATATGGACATTATTTCGAATCTTCAGTGCCATCTACTGGGATTTGAAGTAAATGCAATGTTATTCTTTAATATATGTTTTTGAATGGAATATAGTTTGTCTTTAAAAAATATATTATTTGTGATGTCAATTATTTTATCTTTGTAAAATTATGGCTTACGGTAAAGTGGCTTCAAGTTCAAACGATGGTACCTTTTTTACCTCTACATACAGATAGCATAAGCATTACCTATTTCTAGTAATACATTGTGAAACTAATAAATACAATTCTAAAATATAACTCTAAATGGATTAAAAAGGTATTACTTTCCTGTGTTTGCTCCTATATCTTTTATATACTGTTTCTAAATTTTTGAAAATAATTTCAATCAAATAATCAAACATGATTTCTAAAGTGCTGCTGATCCCCACAAGGGTATCTAGGCACCGAGGGTCATTCTGTTTAGGAGGAATCAGTTTAACAACCAGGTATTGAGTCCCTTTCTGAATTACTGAAGAAAAAATGAGGTCCAGAGGGTGACGGGGAGGAATAGGCCATTTCTGGACTTTGTGGTGAGGTAGTAGAAAGAGTGTCCTCCTCTGTTGCTTTTGGTAGATGTGGGGAGTGTGGGCAAGGGAGAGGGTGGCAGAGGGCAGGTGTCTAGGGGGGTTACTGGAAGCTTAGGCTGTGGTTGATGTATGTTGGACCTTCATTATGCAGGGATTTGTAGGCGTGGGTCAGCATCTTGAATTGAAAGCTCTTGTGGACGGGGAGCCAGTGGAGTTTCTTGAGGTGGGGGGTGAGGTGGGTCCATCTGGGGAGTTCAGGGATGAGTCTGGCTGCTAAGTTATGTATTGTCTGCAGTCTCTTCAGGACGTGAGTGATGATTCCTCCATAGAGTGTGTTGCCATAATCCAAGTGGCTAGTGATGAGTGCTTGCACGACGGTGCATCTAGTGTTGATGGGGAGCAATTTGAAGATCATTCGGAGCAGGCGAAGGAGACTGAATTGATCAGGTTTTTCATGGTGCGTTTGCTGTCCAGGAGGATGCAGAGGTTCTGAGTGTGGCCGGTAGGAGTGGGTGTGGGTCCTAATACAGCTGGCCACCAGTAGATTGGTACTTCAGTTTTATCAGTGTTGAGTTTGAAGCAGTTGTTTTGCAATTCAACAGCAACTCTGGTCATGCACATGCAGAAATTGGCTCTGGTGGTGGATGGGTCTTCTGAACGAGCGAGGATGAGCTGGGTTTCATCTGCATTGGATTTGATGTTCTGTCCATGGTTTTTGACGATGTTGGCCAGTGGGGTCATGTAATTGTTGAACAGAACCGGGCTGAGGAATGAACCTTGAGGGACGCTGTAGGTGATGTTCTTGGGTTCTGAGGTGAAAGGTGGTAGGTGGATTCTCTGAGTTCTTCCAGTGAGGAAGGATGAGATACATTTGAGGGCATCTTCTTTGATTCCGATCTGATGAAGCTTCTTGATCAGGGTGTGGTGAGCAACTGTGTCAAAGGCCACTGAGAGGTTGAGGAGGATCAGGGTGGCCAATTCTCCCTGGTCTAGGAGGGCTCTGATGTCATCTGTGGCTGCATTTAAGTCTAGGTGGTGAACTCCGCTCCCCTTACGCAGTTTGCGCAGTTTTCTGTACTCCGCATTACGAGGAGCTTGCAGAGTTCCGAAAAACTCCGCTTTGCATTATGAAGTAGAGATTTTTTCCTGCCTCGCGTTCGTCAACATCAAGTTGGCGAGCACCAAAAATCCACCTCCCGGTGAATATTTTCCTCGTTTGCTAACGTCAACATCAAGTTGGCGAGCACGAGCATGGGAAATCAACCTCCTGGTGAGATTTCTCAATCCGGACGGTCAGATTTCTCATTGCAAGTGGTTGTGTATACTCATGACAGCTCGCATTGAGAAACCATCCATTTGCGTTGAGAAAGCTGCCACTTGAGTAAAAATCTACTCGAGCGGCAGAAAGGAAGCTGCTCCCACTTTTACTGCGCATGGTGTTGATCGCGATGATTGCACAGTATGGACAAGCACCTGGCACTGAAAATCACCACAAACGACATTTATCTAACGCACTCTGCTGTTCCCTGAGCTCCACGTAGCGCAGCAGAGTTTTTTGCACTTCACACGCGGAACTCCGTGAACTACACCCAGGCTTAGCTGCGATCAGGTGGTTTTGGTGCTGTAGTTCATGCTGAATCCAGATTGGAATGGGTTCAGAAGATCATTATTCTCCAGGTTTTCCATTAGTTGATGCTTGATGGCTTTCTTTTTAAAGACCTTGGTGAAAAAGGGGAGCAGAGAGATGGGCTGGTAGTACTTGAGCTCGTTGGGGTGGGCAGACGGTTTCTGAAGGAGGGGTTTGACTTCAGTGTGTTTCCATTCTTCAGGGAAGATGGCTGAGGTGATGTATGTGTTGAAAATGGCGGTGAGTTTGCTTCTGATTGTCCTGTTTCCAGGGTTGAACATGTGGTGGGGACAGGGGTCCATGGGTGCTCCTGAGTGGACCGAGTGCATGATGACAGTGGTGCTCTGTGTGGTGAGCTGGTTCTAAGTGGTGATTCGGTGGTCAGTGTTTGCATCTGTGGGAGAAAGGAGGCTGAGTATGTCTGAGGCTGGGGGTGAGGAAATGTAGTGTTTGTAGATGGTGGAGATCTTATCATTGAAGAAGTCTGCCAGGGTGTCATAGAATTCTTGGAAAGGAGTGATGATGTATTTGGTTGCTGAGTGGTTGGAGAACTCCTTGACGATGCTAAAGTGTTCTTTGCTGTATTTGGAGCTGGCTTCTATGTGGTCAGCTAGGGCATTCTTTTTGTCTCTTTCAGGAGTTGATGGTAGAGGTTGAGCAATATCTTAACCGTGGTGCAGTCTGTGGGCTACTTGCTGGTACGCCATTTCCTTTCAAGTTGCTTTCATTTGTGTTTTTTGGCTCTCAGTTCCATGGTGTACCAGCTGGCATTTTTGGTGATTCTTTTGAGTTTGGTGCATTTGATGGGGGCATCTCTGTTGGTCTAGTCGGTGTTCCAGGTGGTAAAGTTCTTGACAGCCTGTTCAAGGTTGGTTATGGTGTTAGGGTGGAAGTTGTTGAGGGTGTCGGTCCATTGGCTTTTGAGTACTTTATTCCAGCTCCGATGTGAGGTGCTAGGCAGCTTGGTGGTAGTGCTGGAGGCTGCTGAAATGATAAAGTGGACAATGGAAGGGTCCGTCCAGGTGAGGTTGGTGACATGGCTGTACTTGACTCTGTCGTTGGCTGTGAAAATAGGGTTGAGTGTGTTTCCTGTGCTGTGTGCGGGGCTGGTGACAAGTTGGGTAAGGCTGATGTTGTTCATGCCTTTGAGGAGATTGTCTGTGTTAGCATCATTCAGGTCATTGAAGTGAAAGTTGAGGTCTCAGAGGAAGATGTAGTGTTCCGTGCCGATGGCTTGCGGTGCAATGAATTTGGAGATGGCATCACTAAAGCTTAATTTAGTCACTTAATTTAATATTGAATTATTATTAATCTTATTTTCAAAGGAAATAAAAATAATAATATTCCTACCCTTCACCCCTTTAACTTTTTTTGTCCTCATTGTGCAATAAGAATTGGAGTAGGAGGTATCAGAGGGTCCCTGTTTCTATCTGTTCCTTCTTGGATCAATCCTCTATACTCACGTGGGGATGCGTTGATCCACAACTACTGGCGGGACCCTCTTTTGATCCTGTTTTATTCGGTTTGGGGATATCACCCTCTATGACCAACAATACACAACCCTTTCTTGCTATATTATTGCTGTATTGCATAATAATTGGACAACCAGAGGTACCTTTGTTAATTCAAACCATTGAGAATTTTTTTGCTCCCAAATGTCCCAGAAATGTGTTCTTTTATCTTGCTTCCCAGTCCCATCTAATGTATTTATCTTTTGTATCGAGGTTAGCCATTCCCACTGAGTTGGTGAATTATGGAGTGTCCATTTAATACATATTTCTCGTCTGGCCAACTGAATTAAAACGAAGAGGAGGTTTTTCTGCTTTTTACTTAATCTAAAGGAGCCTTCATTACACAGTTTAACCCTAAATATGACCAAGTCTATGCTTTCCTTTTTTTCTCGGCCCATTACACCAATGAGGGTCTCACCCACTTCATTCCAGAATTTCTTGAGCTGGGGCACTGCCAAAACATGTATATGTCATCGGCCTTCTCTTCACCTCACTTAGGACAGCTTTTTGTCTTCTGCTTATTCAGTTTGGAGAGTTTCTTCAGTGTCCAATACGCTCTATGTATATGGTGAACAGATGATTTTTTTTGAGATAGGTGGAATTGATAGTATACCAACACATAGACATAGATACTTGCAGTAGTTCTTGAGCATCCATCGACAGCATCTTCTTCCCCCAGATCTCCGTAGGTAGAGTGTGAACTTCTTCCCCGGCTGCTGTTAATCACCAGTACCAAACTGAAACTTCTTTTCTTAACACTCCATTTCCTTGAACTTTCCATTCCAGTTCTCCGTTACCTATTTCGTTCCCCTCAGGGGACTTTGTCCAGTTTGCTAACTGATAATATTGCAACATTGCTAGTGAGCCTTTGGTCATGGTTAAAAGTTGATTCCATCCAATAAATCCATTTGGTAATACCTTCTTCTTCCAGTGGGATAGCAAGCGTGTCTTTCTGACACTCCGGAGTTCCTGGGGAGGCCCATATGGGAGCAAAGTCATTTTAATATGGAATTTTCAGTGTTCGTCTAATTTGATACCATTAGCTAGCAACTGACAATAACACTTTTAATGTAATTTTTGGTGTCCAAATTTGTATACAAAAAGGCTGCCTTCTGCATGTAGAAAAACCAAAGGGGGTGATGGACGGAGCGTTGACAATACAAACACTCACCCCCAGTCCACTGATCTGGGTTTAATCCATCACTGTTCTTTAGCTCACTCCGACACCCCAGTTCAGACATGGCCATATGCAAATCAGTCTGACCCTGTGCCTCATGGGAACAGTCCAGCCCGAACTGCCAAGCCATGTCTTCCCTGGACCAGAATCAAGCTTCCCAAGACCGGTTTATGGCATTCCAGCCGTCGTCAGCTGGGCTTGCTTGAATCCAGTGGCAAAGTGAGCAAGGGACTCACGTCTGAGCATACCCTGCCAACTTAGGGCGAACAAAGAAAAACCAAAGGGGGTGATTGACGGAGCGTTGACGATACAAACACTCACCCCCAGTCCACTGATCTGGGTTTAATCCATCGCCGTTCTTTAGCTCACTCAGCCACCCCAGTTCAGACATGGCCATATGCAAATCAGTCTGACCCTGTGCCTCATGGGAACAGTCCAGCCCGAACTGCCAAGCCATGTCTTCCCTGGACCGGAATCAAGCTTTCCAGGACCGGTTTCTGGCATTCCAGCCGTCTTCAGCCGGGCTTGCTTGAATCCAGTGGCAAAGTGAGCAAGGAACTCACGTCTGAGCATACCTAGCCAACTTAGGGCGAACAAAGAAAAACCAAAGGGGGTAATGGACGGAGCATTGACAATACAAACACTCACCCCCAGTCCACTGATCTGGGTTTAATCCATCACCGTTCTTTAGCTCACTCCGCCACCCCAGTTCAGACATGGCCATTTGCAAATCAGTCTGACCCTGTGCCTCATGGGAACAGTCCAGCCCGAACTGCCAAGCCATGTCTTCCCTGGACCGGAATCAAGCTTCCCAGGACAGGTTTCTGGCATTCCAGCCGTCTTCAGCTGGGCTTGCTTGAATCCAGTGGCAAAGTGAGCAAGGGACTCACGTCTGAGCATACCCTGCCAACTTAGGGTGAACAAAGAAAAACCAAAGGGGGTGATGGACGGAGCGTTGACAATACAAACACTCACCCCCAGTCCACTGATCTGGGTTTAATCCATCACCGTTCTTTAGCTCACTCCGCCACCCCAGTTCAGACATGGCCATTTGCAAATCAGTCTGACCCTGTGCCTCATGGGAACAGTCCAGCCCGAACTGCCAAGCCATGTCTTTCCTGGACCGGAATCAAGCTTCCCAGGACCGGTTTCTGGCATTCCAGCCGTCTTCAGCCGGGCTTGCTTGAATCCAGTGGCAAAGTGAGCAAGGGACTCACGTCTGAGCATACCCTGCCAACTTAGGGCGAACAAAGAAAAACCAAAGGGGATGATGGACGAAGCGTTGACGGTAACAAACACTCACCGCCAGTCCACTGATCTGGGTTTAATCCATCACCGTTCTTTAGCTCACTCCACCACCCGCGTTCAGACATGGCCATATGCAAATCAGTCTGACCCTGTCCCTCATGGGCTTCCTCAGTAGCTCGTTTACGTTCCAGGGAAGGCATGGCTTGGCAGTTCGGGCTGGACTGTTCCCATGAGGCACAGGGTCAGACTGATTTGCATATGGCCATGTCTGAACTGGGGTGGCAGAGTGGGCTAAAGAACGGTGATGGATTAAACCCAGATCAGTTGACTGGGGGTGAGTGCTTGTATTGTCAACGCTCCGTCCATCATTTCCTTTGGTTTTTCTTTGTTCGCCATAAGTTGGCAGGGTATGCTCAGACGTGAGTCCCTTGCTCACTTTGCCACTGGATTCAAGCACCACGCAAGCTGAAGACGGCTGGAATGCCCAAAACCGGTCCTTGGTAGCTTGTTTCCAGTCCAGGGAAGGCATGGCTTGGCAGTTCGGGCTGGACTGTTCCCATGAGGCACAGGGTCAGACTGATTTGCATATGGCCATGTCTGAACTGGGGTGGCAGAGTGGGCTAAAGAACGGTGAAGGATTATACCCATATCAGTTGGCTGGGGGTGAGTGCTTGTATTGTCAATGCTCTGTCCATCATTTCCTTCGGTTTTTCTCTGCCTTCTGCATGTGTCATTGCTTGTAAGTATATGGGATAGGTTTGGTGTTCTTTAGGCAATACTCTCATGTTATTAAGTTGGAAGGCTCTATATTACTCAAATAGGTCTGGACTCGCTATCCCCCCCTGCTCTTTTTTCCTCTGAAGCTTCTTCCCGGCTATTTTAATTCCTTTTGAGCCCCATATAAAACTACCCAGCTCCCTTTGTAACTTAAATGTAAATGTAAATGTAAAGTATTTGTAGAGCGCACTGCTACCAAGCGGTTTGTGGCGCTATTACTCATACCGCTGTGGAACCCTTCCTGGCTTTCCCTGTGAAGTGTCCACTCCTGGGCACCCCCAGGGTGAAGTCAGGCATCCTAGCGTGTTGGGGCCGTTGTGGAGATTAAGCAACCTATTGCCCAGAGTTGCAGCGTGGGACCCATGATTGGAAAAGGCACTGAGGCGAGAATATCAGGTCAGAGGAACTTGTGAGCCCGAGACCCGCCGAGGTGGGAATCAAACCCTGGTCCCGGGCCAGAGCTCTGGATCAAGGTCTGCCATTCTAACCATTGAGCCACACTTCTCCACAATTATTTTTTAAACTCTAGAGGAATAGTGTTAAAAATATACATGAACTTCGGAAGGACTGCCATTTTTAATATATTAGAGCGCCCCATAAAGGACAAAAGGATACCCCCCCATACTTTAAGCGTTCTCCTTACATCTGAAAATATTTTTGCAAAGTTTATTTGGGCTGTTTTATCAATATCATTCACAGTTTCCACACCTACATTTCATATCCATTTTTAACCAGAGGGTTATATCTTTTATGGTTAGTAAAAATTATCAGGTCGTCAGCGTATAACAACACTTCCTTTTCCCAACCTTGATGTTTGAAGGGAGTTATGCCTTGAATAGCCTTTTAGGAGCTAACTAGCTATTCACTATATAGATTAAACAGCCGGGGGGACAGGGGGCATCCCTGTCTAGTACCTCTATTAATACGTATTGTCTCTGTTAGATTACCATTTACTAAGGCCGCGACTGTCTGGTTTTTATACAAGGTTTTAACAGACCCTTGAAATACTCTCCCCAGATTATACTTTTCCATTACAGCATGTAAAAACGGCCAACTAACCCTGTTGAAGGCCTTAGGTGCGTCAAAGGTGATTATTGAGAGGGGGACCTCCTCTTGAGTTGCTACATCAATTGCACTGATCAATTCATGTGTCAGCTCCTGGATCTGCCTCCCCTTGATAAAGCCTTTTTGGTCTTGGTGTATCAGTTGATCAGATACTTGTACCAACCTTGTTACCAAAATTTGAGTATAGATTTTATAATCGCTATTTAAAAGCAATATGGGTCTGTAGGATTCACATCATTTTGGGTCTGCACTGATCAATTCATGTGTCAGCTCCTGGATCTGCCTTCCCTTGATAAAGCCTTTTTGGTTGTGGTGTATCTGTTGATCAGATACTTGTGCCAACCTTGTTGCCAAAATTTGAGAATAGATTTTTAAATCGCTATTTAAAAGCAATATGGGTCTGTAGGACTCACATCATTTTGCGTCTTTCCCTGGCTTTAATAGTATGCTAGTAGTGGCTTCCTTCCAAGAGATCGGTAGTTCTTGGCCTTCCCGAAAGATGACATTCAATAACTTTATCAGTGGGGGAACCAGAGTTTCTTTTAGTATACTTTATATCACGTTGGGTATTGCATCAGGGCCCGCTGCTTTACCTTTTTTTAATTTGTCTAATATACTTTACACCTCCTCTGCTAAAATTTCAGCGCTCATGACTTCACTTTGTTCTTGCGTCAGGGTTGGAAGTGTTATGTTCTTTAAATAGCTATTTTTTTATCCATAGATGGTCTTATATCTTCTGAATCTGCCTGGATTATTGGAATCTTATTTCAGGTTTGTTCTGTCTTGATTTTCCAAGCAAGCATTTCGCTAAAGCCCTCCCCATACTCATTGTGGGATAATCTGCGTATTTCCTATTTGTTCCTAACTATGCCATCTAAAACTTTGGATAGGGCCTCCTTCTTCTCTTCTCCCTTCTCTATTTCACCAGATTCTTGCTGGAAAGCACCCCCTACTAGTGCATCACCCAGGCTATGTATTTCACTCTCTAGTTGGTTGATTCTGCTCCTTATGTACTTATGCTTAAAAGCCTCTAAACTTAATAATTTCCGTCTGATAACAGCTTTGTAAGTGTCCTATTCCACCTGGGAAAAGGTCTCATTTCTGTTTAGCAAGAAGAATTCTTCTGATATGGTTTTCAGCTTCTCCCTATTTTGGGGATCTGCTAATATAGTGAAATCCAATGGCGACCTTGAATTAGAGGGAGCTTTGTTAGTCGATATCTCTATTTGAACTGCAGAGTGATCGGACAGCTGAGCTGGCAAAAGTATCGCCTTCCTAATTTTGTTAACCAGGCCTTTATCTACGAGAAAGAAATTTATCCTGGAGGCATGCCCATGTTTTTTGTTTTGAAAAGTGAATTTGTTTTTATTATTTCCTTTTAATTTCCAGGCATCTATAAACCCAAATCCTTGAAATAATGCTTTAACCACTCCCTCATTCTTGGAAGATTTAATGTTTTTCTTATGGGTAGTCCAACCTCTTTTGGGCTTATGATTAAATTAAAATCACCGCCCAATATTACAGGAGCTGAAAATTCAAGTAAATGTGTATAAAGGATTTGTACGGGGGGGCAGGATCCTCAACATTTGGGCCAAAATAACCTGCCAAAATATATACTTTATTATGTAATCTAACTTTTGCTATGACCCATCTCCCTTTTATATCTGGTTTTACTGTCTCTATCCTGGCTTTCACAGATTTTTTAAATATGGTTGGCCACCCCCCTAATGCAACACTCCTGTTCAGTGCAAACATAAGTGTCTACCCATTTTTGCTTCTTAATTATGACTGCCCAATAGGTGAGTTTCCTGCAATATTATGATCCCACTATTCACAGTTTTTAAATATTCCATATTTTTTTGCCTTACATTTTGGACTCTGAGGCCATTCACGTTCCATGAAAGTATGTTAACTAATATTATCCTTTCTTGGGTCAAGTCGGGGATCCTTCTGCCACTCACCAGGCATAGACCTCCTCAAGTGTACACAACTCAGACTATATTTTTTTCTTATCTCACCTTATGCTCCGTCACCCCATGTATATTCTTTTGTAACTGTTTTTGTGCATTATTTCTGTTTCAGTCCCTCTCCACCCACCCTGAGAGAAACCTCCTTTCTCCTTCTCTGGCCGACACATTCTGCCCTTTTGAACTCTCTGCTCTCCAGGCTTTAAGGGTTATTCATGTTCATTTTAATGTTGTTTTTTTATCTGTTCTCTAAGTGGCGCCACTTCTTCAGGGTCTTTTATGTTGCACATCTCATTTCTCCACATAGGTTTTAGGGCAGCCGGGAACCGCATTTGTACAGTTGCACCCAGGGATCTTAGTTCTTGCTTCTGCTGTCCCAACTCCCATTGTCTATCCTGGGTTGCTTTAGAGATATACGAGCAGATTCTAACTCTCAAGTCATTTTTAGTGTAAGAAACAGCTTTTAGAGCCTCACTTAAGATTTTCTCTTTCAGTAGATCGGTCTTGAAATGGAGCAAAATTCTCCCGGGATTTTTCCTCAGTTTTCTCTTTCCAAAGGGGTCTTGATGGACCCACTGTATATCCTCAGCTAGGTCCACTGATTTTACCCAGGGGAGATACTCTTCCTGGAAGTTTATCATGAATCTCTGAATGTCCTCCCCTTCCAATCCCTCCAGGATATTAAAGATTCTCAGGTTATTCATCCTCACCTGATTTTCTAAGAATTCGATTTTATCTCTGAGGTCCTTCTCATTTATTTCCAGAGTTTTAATTTCTGACTGATTCAACTTGACTTCTTTTTCCAAAGCCGTTAGAGATGTTTCAATTGTTGTTACCCGTTCCATTAAGATATTCATTTTGCTCTCTAGAACACCACAAGTCTCCTGTATTCTTGTTTTGTTTCCAGACATTGTGAAATTTGCCCTCATTTCAAAGATCAGTGACCCAATCACATTTTCCATACTTGGGGGGTTTAAGACTCCTTTATCACTTCCAGGTTGTTTATCACCTGCTATTATAGTTTGCGGTGTTTGTGTCTGAAATGGATATTCTGAACTTATTCCCTCTCCTCACCCCTCTGCACCCAGAATTTGTTATCTGTTGGTATTCATCTTTCCTACCCTCATCAGATTGTCTTCCCAGGTTTTTAGGAAAATTGGGGTTCTGAAGTACCGAAAATTATTTACCATAACCCAATTAGAGTCATACTTACAACTAGTCCCATACCCATTACCAATAATCAGTCGGTTGGCAGTGTAGAAGGTCCAATCATTTATTATAACAAACAAACTCTGCCAGAGGAGCTCCTTGCGACCTAACCCCACGAGGTCCGCCAAGAAGACTGCTGGCACATTGTCAGAACATCACATATATACTGTTACATTTCGAAACCATTACCCAAGATGGAAAAATACAAGTTGGTACAGGTTGATGCAGAGGGAAAGACCATATATGGGAGACAAAGCGCTCTTGATTTAGCTCATCTTATTTAGCAAGGTTGCGTGGGTGACTCCTTTCTTCTAACTCAGGGAGAGTCTGTACCGCACCCCCAGGAATGTGCTTATCCGGCCTCCTCCTTCTACCTATAACCTTGACAGGCCTAACAAGCAGAGACAGCAGTTTGCAACAGTTGGTCTATATCTCAAGGGAACGGCTTCGGTGAAATGCAAGGATAGGGCTTGCTAATGCAGAGATCGAGAGAGGCCACAAAATGGCGTCTGTCGTGTCAAGCAAGTGTAAAAGCGTGTAACGTGGTGTATGTTAATTCCTAAATTACTGCTTTTCGTGTGTATATTAGTATTTTCGTGCTTTTAATCATTATTCTAGATGCATCACGCTAATAAACAAACAACGGTTATATGGTTCAGGGGACCGAAAGTCAATTCTGGTTCCTCAAACCCTCCTTTTAGCGTGATGTAGCTAATAAAGAGGAAATCCTAGTCCTGGAAAACCTCCTCATCAATGGCCATTAGTTCATGAATCTCCTGCTGGAGCATCTGAGTTTTGGTGTGGACCGAAGCAGGGACGCACATGGCCGTCACCCTGGTAGCACAATAGGAGCAACTAGCCGGGCCACATTGTACAAGGATGCAACAGGTGAAAATGACACCGGCTGTCCCCGCCAGTATCATTAATAATTTCCAACCCCATGTTGTCAGAAGCCCCCAGAACCACCCAGACAATGACCAGGACCCATTTTCGGTATGCATTTCAGCTGCTATGCGATGTAGCTTTTGGATAGCCAAATGGACAGTGGGGGCGGAGTCTGGAATATACACGCAGCAGGAGCTGCCAATCACCCGGCATGCTCCTCCTCGATCAGCCAAGATAACGTCCAAAACCATCCGGTTTTGGAGCAAAACGAGCCTCGTCGCCTGAAGCTCTACGGTAATGTTGGTCATGATATCAGTAGTGATATTAATGACATTCTCTACTATTCTGGACAACCGTCTTATTTCTCTGCTATTGAATATAGGTCCCAGAATGGTACCAATCCCTTGCTAAAGTCAGTGAACTGCTGTAAGGAGGTGTCAGTTTGATCAATTTCCGTTGCTATGAGCTGTCTACGTTGCCTATTGGGTATCGCTCTTGCTGAGGGGAGCTGGTGAGTTCTATGATAGTCTGATGGTGCTATGTATACAGGCGGGTACAAGAAGGACAGACAGCACTGTCCAGCCCAATCTCGGGGTAACCAAGTGTAAGCATTTTCCCCGCATACGAAATACACATTGGGTGGAGTTAATTACGGTGGGCTACTAAATATCTTCATGCGATAAGTGTAGTTACAGACACTGTCCCCAACCTGTACATGCCCCATTCCCTGCACGCAGAAATCAGAAGAGGTATTCAGAAAGGGAATGGGTGCAGTGGGTTCACTGGTAACATTTCTGACCACAAAATGCTCAAAATACTGCGAATCATTAAAATTAGCAAAATCATAGAGTTCATCTTTTAGCCAGGTACTATTTTCAACCTCCATATACATATTCATAAAGGCTTCTGGATCCAACGATCCCTGTCCCTTTTTCCTTCTGGGTCAAATCCCTGATGTTTTTCAATGTATGCTAGAATCATGTTATAGTCTTTCTCAGTGTATTGTTTGGGATTTAAAGTTTAAACCATGCTTCACAACTCCCTAAATAGGACAACGGTAAAGAGAGGAACAGGTCATGTTTATGCATAACAGATGGCAGGAGCCCACAAACCTAGCAGTCAGTGATGTTGGTGGCACTGTGTGTCTGATGGAGCATTTCTACAAATACATTTTTCGCATAAGTCTGGCGATGCCGTTCTTTCTGGGGTGTTAAGGTAAACATAAAGTGTTCAGGTGGGGGTACAGTAGAAGGTAGGAAGGTTTGCAAGGGGTATTCATGTTCTAGATATATGAATAAGCCCATGAAAATAGCGAATATGTCAGTTATAACCAACACAAAGGCTACCTTGACCCTCGTGGTCCAAGTGAAAAACATTGGTTCATAGAATGGCAAGTATCAAGGGTGCAATGGGAAGTTCTTCTTCCAGTACAATACGACCAAAAGGGTACATTCCTAGCTAAAAGTCCAAAACTAAACTCGGGCCCAGCAGTCCGTCCTGCCAGAGGGTTCTTCTCCCTGTGTCCGTCAGAGTCCCACAGGCAGACTCCTATCGTTCATCTCAAGAAAAACAAAGCGTTGTGGTCAAAGTGATCCTGGTGTACAACCTGGCCTTTCACAGAAGTTTAGTCTTTCTTTCTGAACAGAGCACAATAATCAAAGTTCCAGCTCTCAACAAGCTCAGTCCAGTGTCTTGCTCAGTACCTTAGACCTGCAATCTAGCAAACCCTGTCTATTCAGTCGAGTCTTTCCTTATCTCCTGACAGTGGGGTCTGAGGCACCGTGATGCTTTCTTGGCCGCAGGTTGTATCGCACATGGCCCGGTGCTTCTTGATCAGAAAACAGCACAGTAGGTATTTCTCTTTCATTAGAGCTTTTGCTTGCCGGGGTATTCAAAACAGGATTCAGAGCAATTGCAAATTCAGCAGAGACCGGTTCACTCGATCTCGTCACTCTCTCCTCTTGCCTTTGTTCTGTCTCACAGGCATCGGAAAAGGGTACAAATGCATTTGCTTTCTCGGTCTCCTGGGTCAGAATTCCCCCTGAGCGTCGCTGATCATATGGAAGCGGAAGCGGCAGCCTTTCCAGATGGGAGACATGAATCCAATGCTTTCTCCCATCCACTTTGACGGCCCTCCGGGTGGTGATCAAGATCTGGCTCGGACCACCTCGGAGCCAGGCTGGAGTCTTGTGTTCAAACTTTTTGACCAGCACCCACTGGCCAGGTTGTAGTCGATGTCCGGGGCCCTCTGGCAGCAGCTGCAGCACAGATGCTACCTGCTGATGAATAGAACGGAGATCTTTAGTCAGGGCATACAGATAATCAATCAACATAGGATATTCTATATCAGAAAAGGATTGTGGTCTGGGTACCCCCCATATGTTAGCAGGTCACCCGAATGTTATCTCGTAAGGAGAAAGACCAGAGCAAGAATGAGGGGTAACTTGTAATGACATGAGGGCCAAGGGCAAGGTGTCAGGCCATTTCAACCCCGTGCTTTCCTGAATCTTAGCCATTTTGAGTTTCAGAATTCCATTATATTTCTCCACGAGCCCTGCTGACTGGGGATGTCGTGCTGCGTGGAATTTTTGCTTTATCTGTAAGCCATCACCAATATGCTTAACAAGGGCCTCATGGAAATGCCCCCCATTGTCTGACCAGATAAAACGGGGCAAACTATAGCGTGGTATGAATTCTTTGAAAAGAGCCTTTGCTGTAGCCAGGGCAGGGTTCTCTTTTGTTGGATAGGCCTCGACCCATTTGCTAAAAGCACAGACCACCACTAATACATATTTCAAATTGTTGACGCGTTCCATGTGGATATAATCCATCTGGAGCACTTCAAAGGGTAATGGTGGAGGTGCAAAGTTCCCACTCAAAACATTTTCTGCCTTCCCTCGATTGTGTTGTAAACAGACCATGCAGTACTGCACCAAACGGACTGCTGTCCTTTGTATGTTAGGGTTATTCCATACTGGTTCTAGCAGGCCACAAATTCCTTTAGCTCCTACATGGGCAGGACCGTGGGCCATAGTTACAACGGCTTGCTCCAATGCATTAGGAAGCAACCATCTCTGTTTTTCTGTCAGATCGACCCAACAATTATTCTCGTCCAATCTTCCCACTTCCTTTTCCCATCTCTCTAATTCAGCAGGGGTGGCCTCCTTCTGTAATTCTCTCACACTTTCCATAGTATTATCAAACAATTCAGATTCCTACACCCATCTTGCAGAGGACATTACAAACATAGCCGACATTGGGGATTGAGCTGTCTGTTTGGCCACCTGGTCTGCAAAAGCGTTCCCTTCACCTACTTCATACACCACTGCCTTATGTGCGCTGCATTTTACTATGGCTAATTTCTTGGGAAGAGTTAGGGCATCCAACAATCGTAATACCAGGGGCCATTCTGTATTTTCTGACCATGAGAAGTAAGGAAGCCCCGTTCCCTCCACAGCCCCCAAAACTATGGGCCACGCCGAAGGCGTATTGGCTGTCTGTATAGATGTTAACTTTGAGTCCTTCACTCAATTCACAGGCTTGTAATAATGCCACCAATTCAGCAGCTTGGGCTGACCGGTGGGGCACTCGAGACGTTTCAACTACTGTCTTCAAAGTCGTAATTGCATATGCAGCTGTTGTTGTTCCATCTGCTAATTTAAAACAGGACCCATCCACATATAACTCCCCCTGAGGGTCAGATAGAGGAATGTCGGTAAGGTCAACCCTTCCCTTCGTTTCTTCTTCAGTTCGAAATATGCAATCATGTATATCATTGGTAGTCTCACTCGAAGGGAGTGGTAACAGTGTGGCTGGATTTAGCGTAGCGCATCGTGTAATCGTGATGTACGGAGCAAATAGTGTCAATTCATACCCAATGAGGCGTGCACTCGTAATGTGATGTGTCTTAGTTTTGTTTAATAATGTGTCCACAGCATGCGGTACCATCACTGTTAGGTTGGAATTTAGAACGAGTCCTTCCGATTGTCGGATGGCCACCGCGACAGCTGCAGTGGCCCTCAGGCAGCTAGGAAGTGCTCTTGCGACATTATCCAGTGTGGCAGACAAATAAGCGCAAGGTCTTTGCTTACCACCAAAGTCCTGCGTTAACACTGAAAGCGAGCAACCGTCGACCTCATGCACATATAGTACAAAGAGTTTACAGTAGTCAGGAGTACCCAAGACAGGAGAAGAACAGAGAGCAATTTTTAAAGAGTCAAAGGAATGCTGACATTCATCCGTCCAGGGGAGGGGTTCATGCACGTCTTTAGTGGTTAGATGCAACAAAGGTTTAACAAGAAGAGAAAATTAGGTACTGGGGTGAATGTATGACATTGTTCTGCATTCTGTCCATCAACTGTGGTTTTTGCATTTGGCACTCCGAGTGGGATGGGTATGCTCAGACGTGAATCCCATGCTCTCCACACCACTGGATTCAAGCAAGCCGGGCTGAAGGCGGCTGGAATGCCAGAAACCGGTCCTCGGAAGCTTGTTTCTGGTCCAGGGAAGGCATGGCTTGGCAGTTCGGGCTGGACTGTTCCCATGAGGCACAGGGTCAGACTGATTTGCTTATGGCCATATCTGAACTGGGGTGGTGTGGAGTACAAAAAAACGATGGATTTGGGCCCAGATCTCTGTACTGGGGTGAATGTATGACATTGTTCTGCATTCTGTCCATCAACTGTGGTTTTTGCATTTGAAAAAAATTAGGTATCCATTGGCGACAGTAAGAGGTGATGCCAAGAAAGGCACGAACTTCGCGCAAGGGACAGACATGTTAGAGATGGTAGTAATGCGTTCAGGAGTCAATCGCCTACCCTCCTTCGACAGTAGATGACCTAGGTAGGTTACCTCCTGTCGACAGTATTAGAACTTAGACAAGGATACCTTATTCCCCTTCGCTGCCAAATGGTGCAATAATTTAATAGTGGCGGCCTTGCATCCTTCCTCTGTATCAGAGGTGATCAACAGGTCGTCCACATATTGCAAAAGCACATTGCCCTCAGGTAAGACTAGATCGTCCAACAGAGCCTTAAGGGCCTGACTATAGATGCTCGGACTCCCAGTATAGCCTTGAGGTGCACGACAGAATCTGAAGCTTCGGCCAGATAACGAGAATCCGAAGATCTGTCTGCTATCGGGATGGATAGGAATACTGAAGAAAGCATTCTTCAGATCGATGACCGAAAAATACTGGGCAGTGGGCGGGATCATGGTAAGGATAGTGGTGAAGTCTGTTACCACAGGATACTGTGGTACAACAATCTTATTAACAGCTCCCAGGTCAATCACAAAATGATAGGCGTCACCGTGTCCCTGTGTGGTAGGATCAGAACATTTCTTTAAAATCGGGAGAATCGGGCTATTACAAATATTAGCAGCTGTTTCTTCCACCACTCCTTTGTCAATGAGGTCTTGAATGATTGAAAGCAGAGCCCGTTCACCAGCTGGTGAGATCTTATACTGCGGTATGCGTGGCAATTTTGCGCCAGTTTTCAAAGTAATATGGACTGGGGGAATGTCTTACTTACCCACGTCTGTATCTCCAGTTGCCCACAGGGCAACGGGAATGCCGTTAAACTCAGGTGGGAGAGGTTCATTTTTAGCAAAACATTGTTTCATGCAATCAGGGTGGGGTTGTATCGTCAAATAAACCCCATCAGGGGAGCAGTATATTTTTGCATTCAACTTTTTCAGCATATCTAAGCCCAACAGATTCTCCCCACAATGCGAAGTTAGCAGGAAAGGTGATTCAACAATAGCAGGACCGATCGTGAAGGGGAGTGGTTTAGAGATGAGACTGACTACTGGGACTCCTGAAAATCCCACGGATACATTATTTCGCCCGGACAGAGTCGCCCCTGGAACCAATGATCGAGCAACTGAACTATTCATTGCCCCTGTGTCAATTAGGAAATTCTCAGAAGTCCCCATCAATTCCCCCTTCACATAGGGTCCTTGTTGATTGACTGGGATCGACACTTGGCCCTTACTCTGTCCCTAGCTGTCCTATGGGTGGACATACCCATCCTCGTCCTCGAATGCGTAATCATCATGATAATACTGTCTGCCTTGGTGACCATCGAAATGATTCTGTTCAGACTTGCCTGATGCTTCCTCTCTGCGCATATCACTCTGATCTGGGCCACCTCGTCCCCGTCCTCGCCCTCGGACGGCGCCGTTCTGGGCAAGTAATAATGGACACTGCGCTTTACAGTGTCCCTCCTGTTTACAATATGAGCATTGGTTTATTCCTACAGTTGGGGCCCCGCCTGCACCTCTGCCTGTTCCCGCCCCCCTGGACACGGGCCCTCTGGCTCCTCTCCCCCCTCCTTGTCCTCGGACAACTTGCTGAAGCAGTACCCGTGTTTTAAGATCCTTGGCCTTTTTCTCTACTTTATCCTTGCTTTCGTTTTCCCTATGCTCTTAATATTGGGCCCTGCTCAGAATTACGGAGAGAGTGGAGGTAGTCCAGGTGCTTTCTGCAGCCTCCAACCGTGCAGAAATTTCCGGTGCTAAGTTGGTAACAAACCTAGTCACAAACAACCTAATTCCACCTTCCGCGGCCAAATCCTGCCCATTAAAGTCAATAAAGACCCTTCAAACCTGGTAAAGAAGTCAGACACACTTTCATCCTTTTTCTGCCTGCAGGCTGTCAGTTTGTCCCAGTCAACTTTTCGCAGAGGAATCAGGGTATGCATGAACGCTATTATTTTTGCCGGCAATGAGGTAATTTAATTTCTAGGCTTATCTCCAGGTTTACGATCTCGGTCCCAACCTCTCAATTCATCCCAGGTTTCCCCTAGTTCAGCATGATCGGCGTCATGCACCTGCCGCCATATATCAACGGGAACTAGTAATCCAAAGAATAGCTCGACATCTGCCAGGGTCATCACGGCCGAGGCCGCAGCCTCGGTCAGTTCTTTGTAATAGGCGGTAGGGTTCTTGCGAGGATCGGGAAGTTGCGATTTCAAAGCAAGAACCTCACTTTGTTTCCACGGAGTGTACACCCATTGTTCTTGGAACCGAGCATCTACTCGAGCCCGTATTACCTGGTCAGCACCATCACGTGCTTCAGGGATTTTGGGATGAAAAATGGGGTGCACTTCTCGCATAGCATGCTGGGAAGTCCAATTGGGGCTTTTTATGAACATTCTGCCTCGATATTTCACTAAGGTGTCGACATTCTTGAATATCTCTCGGAGATCCATATTGAACTTATGAGTCCAGTCTCGGATGGTATATAATATTTGAGGGGCCCTCCCATCCCGGAAACATAATTCCCAAGCCTCGATGAGGTAGCACGACATTTGATATAGGGCATGTTGCTGCATCACCGGCTCTAAATCTTTAATAGTACTCCATATATCCGCTACTGTATATATATCGTTCCGCATCCATCGGACGGCCTGGTCTGCTACTGCTTCTTTTTCACCGTACCCTACAGTTGCTCTGGTGAATAGTCGCTTACCACCCAGGCCTCCAGATTCCCCTTTCGGTGTTTGCCCCGTATCTCCGGGCGTTGTACTGGCTGACTGGGTGGTCTATATGGGGTTTGGAGCTGCTAATGTCACCTGGGGTGATCCCGGGGGTTGTCCGGGATCAGGGATGAGGGTAGCCAGGTCTCTCACTGAGGTAGGTGGGGCGCTGGTAGTCCCCAGAGAGGTGAGAGGCCCTTGTTCCTCCGGTCCGGAGGCTTGAGGCGCAGCCATCATCTGAAGAGGCATTGCGGGGTATATGCGTTGTGGTGCGTACGGTGGGGGAGGTCTTTCATCTAACAAATCCTCTATTTCATCTTCTGCATCGTTCCATGTTACATAACTCTAATCTACTTGCAACCTGAACTGTCTATCTGCATACTCAATATTCTTATCGGTCTTATTCTTATCATGAGCAATAGCTTTCTGAGTTACAGTCTGCCCTTGCTGTATTTTCAGGAGTTTTTCAGACCAGATTCGTCTTCGCTTTGCCTCTTTCTGCCATTTATTAAGGGTATCAAACATGGCCTGCCTACTGCGTTTAGCAAATAGGCGTTCTTGCAGGTACTGGATCTTTTTCTCATCAAAAGATCCTGATTTTGGCCATTGCAGATCCACATCGTCCTTGGTGTACTGGTGCCATAAGGTATTAAAGAGGAGGAGTCCTATCCCGTGCTTACAATACATATCATGGCTGGGAGTCCCCTCTGGAGGGGCCGGCTAGCTTTCATCCAACCTCGTGCTCCCTCGGTGAACGCAGCGAAAGCATGGTTTACTAAAGCACGGCATTGCCCGTTTCTACCTAAATCAAGCTGAAAAGGAATCAGGAATCGTTAAACATTACACTCTCATACACATGGCCATGTCTTTCATTCGAATTCACTCTTGCACAAATCAAATGACCGCAGCGCGAAAACAAACCTTTCAATTTACATCGGCATAAAAGACAAAAACCGAAACACAGGTATTTGCAAACTAAAGGTGGAGCCTGTCGACTTCCACCTATGGAGAACCTTTTCCAAAACCTTCAAAACTCAAAATGCCTCTTGTACAACAGTCTTGTCCTTAGACTGCCTAGAGATAGCCACACAGGTTTCTAAACCACAGACCGATCTACAGGCCATCCGACAGCATTCATGGTTCACCTCCTGAACTATTCTGGCTAAGCCCGCCTTTTCAAGTGCCGCTCCAGATCTGTCCAAGTGCTACCCAATCTCAACCGTCGGCGTTCCCGAGAGCAGTCCGGCCTGGTCAAAACCACGCTTCACACCAAGGCGTCTGGTCTCAATCTCTAGTTACTTTCACCAACAAAAACAGGGGCGTCCGGACGTGCAGGTTCAATGCTGCCACGTCAGACCCCCTTTTCCAAAGTTCTCCGTGACCTAGGGTCACCAAATGCTAAGTCTCAAATTCAAAACTTCAGAAAGATATCCAACACAGACAAAACAAGACACTCACCTGGTGCACACAGGTCTGATTGTACATTCTTCACTGCCAACTCCCGTTAATGCCAACGTGGCTGGTTCTCAGGTTACACCCGAAGGACTCCGGCGTGGGGTCACTAGCAGCTAGGGTTTTCACGATCGGGAGAGCGGAGCAGACCCCAAATTCTTTGGTCTATCCTTCAACCCTCCGATCAAAATCGCCCCTTTCAATGTCCCGTCTCTACTCTGATTACAGAGGGACGACCCCAACGCGAAGTCCCGGCAGAGTCGCCAACTGAAGTACCGAAAATTATTTACCATAACCCAATTAGAGTCATTGTTACAACTAGTCCCATACCCATTACCAATAATCAGTTGGTTGGCAGTGTAGAAGGTCCAATCATTTATTATAACAAACAAACTCTGCCAGAGGAGCTCCTTGCGACCTAACCCCACGAGGTCCGCCAAGAAGACTGCTGGCACATTGTCAGAACATCACATATATACTGTTACATTTCGAAACCGTTGCCCAAGATGGAAAAATACAAGTTGGTAAAGGTTGGTGCAGAGGGAAAGACCATATATGGGAGACAAAGCGCTCTCGGTTTAGCTCATCCTTTTTAGCAAGGTCGCGCGGGTGACTCCCTTCTGCTAACTCAGGGAGAGTCTGTACCGCATCCCCAGGAATGTGCTTATCCGGCCTCCTCCTTCTACCTATAACCTTGAGAGGCCTAACAAGCAGAGACAGCAGTTTGCAACAGTTTGTCTATATCTCAAAGGAACGGCTTCGGTGAAATGCAAGGATAGGGCTTGCTAATGCAGAGATCGAGCGAGGCCACAAAATGGCGTCGGTCGTGTTAAGCAAGTGTAAAAGCGTGTAACGTAGTGTATGTTGGTTCCTAAATTACTGCTTTTCGTGTGTATATTAGTATTTGCGTGCTTTTAATAATTATTCTAGATGCATCACGCTAATAAACAAACAACGGTTATATGGTTCAGGGGACCGAAAGTCAATTCAGGTTCCTCAGTTCCTTGTTGCTCGACAGTCAATGCTTTGGAGGAATCTTGCCTAACTTGTACTATAAAAAAGGATCTTAGGGATGGGGTGACTTTTATTCTAGTACCTATTGTTTTAGTTAGTGATGCTAGAGGAGGCAGAGCTGGGGTTTGTTTTGCACTTGCTGATATCCCTTTCATTTTTGAGACTTTGAGTATTAAAGCTGCACTTCACTTTGTTAGGTCTGGTGTGGTACTAACAGTTAACTTTCTGTTTCTGAGGCAATAGCTTATCCCCCTACCGCTTGTTCAGTATTGCTCCTGATACTTTGTCTTTACCGAAGGGAACGTTTTTGCTCTTGTCCTGCTCGTGCCTATGGGTTGGGCTTCTGAGTCCTGCACTCCACTTTGCCACGCACTCTGGGGATTCCCCACACTCATACGCTCCCTCGATCTCCTCAACTTACTTCTTGGTGATTCGAACGCATTGTACAGCTCTTGAAACTCCAATGCTCCTAGTGAGTCTGCCACTGTGCTGCTCGCAGTCAACACTCTACCCCGAATGGAGATTCTATACTGCAAAAACCACAGTTGATGCACAGAATGCAGAACAATGTCATAAATTCACCCCAGTACACAGATCTGGGCCCAAATCCATCGTTTTTTTGCACTCCACACCACCCCAGTTCAGACATGGCCATATGCAAATCAGTCTGACCCTGTGCCTCATGGGAACAGTCCAGCCCGAACTGCCAAGCCATGCCTTCCCTGAACCGGAAACAAGCTTCCGAGGAACGGTTTCTGGAATGTTCTGCATTCTGTCCATCAACTGTTGTTTTTGCATTTGTAACCCCGAGTGGGATGGGTATGCTCAGACTTGAGTCCCATGCTCTCCACAACACTGGAGTCAAGCTATCCTGGCTGAAGATGGCTGATAGCCAGAAACCGGTCCTAGGATGCTTGATTCCGGTCCAGGAAAGACATGGCTTGGCAGTTCGGGCTGGACTGTTCCCATGAGGCACAGAGTCAAGGCTGATTTGCATATGGCCATGTCTGAACTGGGGTGGTGTGGAGTGCAAAAAAACGATGGATTTAGGCCCAGATCTCTGTACTGGGGTGAATGTATGACATTGTTCTGCATTCTGTCCATCAACTGTTGTTTTTACATTTGTAACCCCGTGTGGGATGGGTATGCTCAGACGTGAGTCCCATGCTCTCCACACCACTGGAGTCAAGCTATCCTGGCTGAAGACGGCTGATAGCCAGAAACCGGTCCTAGGATGCTTGATTCCGGTCCAGGAAAGACATGGCTTGGCAGTTTGGGCTGGACTGTTCCCATGAGGCACAGAGTCAAGGCTGATTTGCATATGGCCATGTCTGAATTGGGGTGGTGTGGAGTGCAAAAAAACAATGGATTTAGGCCCAGATCTCTGTACTGGGGTGAATGTATGACATTGTTCTGCATTCTGTCCATCAACTGTTGTTTTTGCGATTCTATACTGCAACCTTCCGATTGCAGTGGCGAGCTGAAGCTGCCTCCACCCACAATCCGGACGGCCTGCTGCACTCACCGCAATCTCAGCGTCCTGAGGCTGTCACTGCCCACACTCGAGCACAACCACTGCGCTCACCGCAGTCTCAGCGTCTCGCTCCCCCTTTGTTCAACTTCTGCATAGTTTCCATAGGAATCCACATTACCTGGTATAGCCATTCTATTTATTTATTATTATCTTTCCGCATCGGCTTTTTTTTGGGGGGGGGGGGGTATTTAGTTGATAAAAACGTACTACGAACCGCCTGGAGAGGTCTGAGCTCCCTACCGTGCTATACTGCCAGCCACCATTTTCACCCCTTTAACTTTTACAACCCACTCAAATAATATCTAATTTTATATTAATAATAATGTTATAATATTAATATATTTATTATCTTTTACAATTTGAAATCTTTATCTTCAAAATGCATCAAAATGAGTTTAGTTCTAAATATGTGCCCATGTATCTTTTGTAGCATGTTTCCAAATGTGTTACATTATTTTTTAAATGTTAACAATTTTAATGAATTAATTCTCAAATCAAAACAATTTTTACATTTTTAAAATGTGTTGTTCACTATTAATTAAAAGTCTAAAATAGATTCTATCAATGTTTGAAAATATTAAAATGTACAATATATCATATTTAATACCTCTCCTAATGTATAATATATATTACTTACTATTGATAAAAATTCAGAAATACAATTTATTGTTATATAAAATATTTTTTTTAAATGACATTACTTCCTGCCCTTGCCCCTATCATTCTTATATGACACTCTATTTTATTTTAAATATTGATAAGATCATATATAAGATTCTAGACGAGAACTTAGTTATTATATGTATTTATAAAAATTCTGATAACATTTTTTTTATTGTTTACAAATATTATAATAGACAATATAAAATTCACTAAAATGTTTTAAATGTTAATATTCAATATTTATTATTATTAAATATGTGAAAATAGGATTCTTGTGTATTTTTTATTAATTGAAACTAATTAAAATTATGTTAGTTTTCCGCCCTTTCCCATTGAATTTCATTTACATATTTGATGAATTCAGGTTTCATATTTTTAGATAGAATTTATCTTTTTCAATTCTAAAAACTCAAATAAAATTAAATTGCTTCCCACCCTAAATTCGAATAATCTAATTATTTTATTGCTTAAAAATAATAAAATGGACAATATCTAATTCCATTAAAAAAAATCTAAATGTTTAATCGCTTTCACTTACAATTATTAAAATTCAAAATAGCAATCAATGATTATTTAGAAATATTAAAACAAAATTAAATTAGTAAAGGTAACACACCCTCAAAAATATTTCTCAGTCAGTTTATAGTCATGAGCAGTGCCTGTGGACACAGTTTTGGTTGTAATGCTCAATTTGAATATTTTCGGTCTCACCTACAGAGAACTTCAGCTGTGTGCAGAGAGCGCATATAATCACAAATAACACAACAAATATACACAGATAGAGGGGCTATCGAACAGCCACTGCTACTATCCTTCAACTGCTTTTGCAATTGGCTAACATAGCTGTCCATCAGCAGTGATTACGAGTCAATAGCAGTTTGCAGATGGCAACATTTGAAACAAGCATTTGCAATGCAATCGGTCCCGCCTTAGGGACCTTATATGTATTTAGCTATGCAGCACATTTGCCTGGGTGCTGAAACATCTTTAACATGGAAGGAAAGTAAGCACCAAACTGTGTGACATGCCAGGTATGGGACCACATGGAGAGAAATATTGTCTTTCAGCAGGAAATGGTATAGTTCAAAGCTTTGTTTTTAAAATAAAAGCAGGGCCTTCGGTGGTCATATCACCGAAAATACAAGATTTGAAAACTGGAACCTAGTGAATGGTAAAGTGATTCCAGTATTTTACAAACCTCTGCAGGTCGTTTTCTGTCAAGAAAGTTAAATAGAGGCAGTTGCCAGAAAAATAAAATAAAAAGTCCCTAAGCAGAAAGCAATTCATTTAAGCTCCTGTGCCAGGCCTATAGAGCTCTCTCGGCTAGTCCCTCGGATCCCTTGGTTTCCCTACTAACCCGCCATGTCCCTAGTAGGGCTCTCCGATCCTCTGAGATGAATCTGCTTGTAGGTTCCCGCGCGAGGAAGGTCAGATGGGGTAGTAGAGCATTTTCCATTGTTGCCCCTCGGTTATGGATGCCCTCCCCTTGGAGATTAAGGCCCAACGGTCTCTGGCCCTCTTTAAAAAAGCGCTCAAAACTTGGTGCTTTATCAAGGCCTACCAGTAAGGATCCATATTTGTTCCATATAGCATTTTTTTTTTTTTTTTTTTGGTTAGGCGCCTTGACGCCCATTGGGCTTAGTAGCGCGCTACAAATCGGATTTCATTTCATTTCATTACATTTCATTTCATTTCATGGTATTTTACTGACCTCTGCTGGTCGTTTTCAATCAAGACAGTTAAATAGAGGCAGTTGAACAGAAAAAAGTCCATATGCAGAAGTAGACAAGTCCTAGGGCTGAGCTCCAGAGCCCACAAAGTACATACACATATAAGTATATACTAAAATATATACTAAAGTATATGCAAGAGGTCTTGAATGCTCGATCTAAAAAATAAGTGTCTCAAGCTTTGGCTTCAATTTGAACCCCTATGATAGCAATAGACCCCTGTTCCAGGTTTCCCTGAGCTACAGCTCCTAACTTGACAAGATCAGATGTGAAAGTCAAATATGTTGCATAAGTATTGTGCATTGAATTATTAAATGACTCTTTAATGCCTGCTAAAATAAAATATTAATTAGGAATATCACACTTAGCATTACCAAATAGAAGTAAGGTTTGTAAAGGTTTGGAAAGCAGATAGGATGTCAGTAATTTCTCAATCCAAAGCCATCTGACGGAACCCTACATCATCTGCGCCCAAAATGTTTGCCATGTGGCAAACCAGGAGTCAGAAGAGAAAGATTTAGGAGGGAGAAAGTAAAATTTTAATATTTGGTGAAAGAGAACTGGAGATTTTCCCTAATGAAAGGAAGGACATTACACGTCACAGTGAATCATTACCAATCGCAGAATCAAGAACGGTCGCTCCCCCCACCTCCTCTCTGCTGGTATAGTGCTCATTGAGATTGTGTTCCACGTTACTGCTTTTCATTTATGTGTATTTGTGTAGCGCTTCGAAGCGCTCGCCACTGCTGGGCATTACATAGCATTTTTGTAGACGTTTTGTTTGTGTGAGTTAATCTGCCTGTCTGCCGCCTAGCGAGTAGCGCTTTTCCACTGCTGCCTTAGAATCTTTGTAACGTAGCGCTTTATTGGCATTATAGCCCCTCGACCCTCGCAGCATTTGTTTGTTGCCATTTTGTTTAGCTTCTTGTTGGCCCCTCCCAGACCCTCCCTCCACCTCGCTCCCGCCTCCCAGCTGACCCTCCCACCCACAGAGACTAGGAGCTGCCCTCGCCCTCGTGCAAGCTGTGACCGTCCTGCCTTCATCAAGAACGGTCGCTCCCCCCACCTCCTCTCTGCTGGTATAGTGCTCATTGAGATTGTGTTCCACGTTACTGCTTTTCATTTATGTGTATTTGTGTAGCGCTTCGAAGCGCTCGCCACTGCTGGGCATTACATAGCATTTTTGTAGACGTTTTGTTTGTGTGAGTTAATCTGCCTGCCTGCCGCCTAGTGCGTAGCGCTTTTCCACTGCTGCCTTAGAATCTTTGTAACGTAGCGCTTTATTGGCATTATAGCCCCTCGACCCTCGCTGCATTTGTTTGTTGCCATTTTGATTAGCTTCTTGTTGGCCCATCCCAGACCCTCCCTCCACCTCGCTCCCGCCTCCCAGCTGACCCTCCCACGCTCCGCCCCCTCCACTATCCATTTAAGACAGATGTCCCAACGCGCAGTGTCCACGCGCAGCGGTCGCGCCGAAGGTGCGCCAAAGGTAAGCCCGTCTACGCCCGTCCGCGCCTGGACCGCGCCCAGCGCCAGACCCCCTGGCCCCCGTCCCACCCACCTCACCCGCATTACTTACGCCGCCTCCACCGTCCTAGCCCTTAACCCCGGCCGACTCTCCGACTGCGCTCAAGCCGCCCCCGGACACACCCATGGACCCTTCACGTGCAACTCCTGCAAGTTTGACGGCACCAAGACCAACTCCACATCCACTAACACCAAACAAAGACCTGACACCAACCACCTAAAATGCATCCTGCTCAACACCCGCTCGGTCCACAAACACGCCATCGACCTCTGGAATCTACTAGACACCATCTCTCCGGACGTCGCCTTCCTAACTGAAACATGGATGAACGCCTCCTCAGCCCCAGACATCACCATTGCCATCCCGGAAGGCTACAAGATCATCGGTAAAGACCGCAACAAGCAAACAGGAGGAGGCATCGCTATTGTTCACAAGAATTCCATCCGAATCTCAACCAGCTCAGACGTCAACCTCGCTAGCGCCGAGCACCTCCACTTCCAGACCTACACCGACCCCAAGACCACAGTCAGAGGCACCCTCCTCTACAGGCCACCAGGACCCCGAGCACAATTCAGTGAAGACATCACTGACTTTATCACCAAACCCGCCCTCCCCTCCAAGGACTACATTCTACTGGGAGACCTCAATTATCATCTGGAAAAAAGTAACGACAGCAACACCACCGCCCTTCTGGAAAATCTCGCCAACCTCAGACTCAAACAACTTGTTAATACCCCCACTCTCCTCGCAGGTCACACACTCAACCCTATCTTCACCTCCAGCAAACATATCTCCTTCAGTCACACCACAGCTCTCCATTGGACGGACCACAGCTGCGTTCACTTTATCTACAAAAAGACCACAACCCACAACCATCCTCAACCTACTCTGCGAAGAAACTGGAACAAAATCACCACCGACCAGATCTCCTCATCGCTTCTTCAAAACCCCCCTGCCCACTCATCGAACGCCAACCAAGCAGCCATTAACCTCACTCAATGGCTAACCAACAGCGCCGACAACCTAGCACCCCTGAAAAAACGTCAAATCAAAGAAGGCAACAAAAACGCCCCCTGGTTCAACGATGATCTTAAGAAATCCAAGAAACTCTGTCGCTCCCTTGAGAAGGCCTGGAAAAAAGACCCAAACACCAGCACCAGAGACGCCTTCAAAAACGCCACCCGCATACACCACCAACTGATCCGGACAGCCAAGAAAACCGCATTCAAAGACCGACTTGACAACAACGCCCACAACAGCAAGGAATTATTCAACATCGTCAAAGAATTCACCAACCCCACTGCCAACTCCAACGACATCACTCCCTCTCAAGACCACTGCGACTCCCTAGCTTCGTTCTTCCACGACAAAATCGCAGACATCCACAACAGCTTCGACAACCAACCCGGAGACCAACCCACCCAACCTTCTGCCACACCTTCACCCCCCTTGAACATCCTTAATGACTGGAACCCAATCTCCACGGATGATACCATCCGCCTGATAAACTCCATCCACTCAGGATCCCCCTCAGACCCATGCCCTCACCACATCTTCAACAAAGCAGATTCCATCATCGCACCCCACCTCCGTGATGTCATCAACTGCTCCCTCACCTCCGCCACCTTCCCAGATAGCTGGAAAAGCGCCCTTCTGAAAAAACCCACAGCTGACCCCACCGAACTCAAAAACTACTGCCCCATATCACTCCTTCCAATCCCGGCCAAAGTCATCGAGAAAGCTGTCAACAACCAGCTCGCCGCCTTCCTCGAAACCAACAAATCCCTCGACTCCTCACAGTCCGGCTACCGAGCCAAACACAGCACGGAGACCACACTCATCGCAGCAACAGACGACATTCGAACTCTACTGGACAATGGTGACACCGTCGCCCTCATCCTCCTCGACCTCTCCGCAGCCTTCGACACAGTCTGTCATAGCACCCTGTTACAACGCCTCAGTAACATCGGAATTCAAGGAAAAGCACTGGAGTGGATCACCTCGTTCCTTGCCGGAAGAACTCAGAGAGTCCGCCTCCCACTATTCAAATCAGAAGCCACTGAAGTCATCTGCGGCGTGCCACAAGGATCTTCACTCAGCCCCACCCTCTTCAACGTATACATGAGCCCCCTCGCGGCCATCACACGTCAACACAACCTCAACATCATCTCCTACGCTGATGACACTCAACTGATCCTCTCACTCACCAAAGACCCTAACACCGCCAAAACCAACCTACATAAAGGAATGAGAGAAGTAGCCGAATGGATGAAGCACAGCCGTCTGAAACTGAATTCCGACAAAACAGAAGTCCTTATCTTAGGTACCTCCCCCTCCGCCTGGGATGACTCGTGGTGGCCAGAATCCCTTGGAAATGCACCCATCCCAACAGACCACGCACGAAACCTGGGCATCATTCTGGACTCCTCACTCTTGTTGACCAGACAAATCAACGCAGTTTCATCATCTTGCTTCAACATTCTTCGCATGCTCAAAAAAACATTTCGCTGGATCCCCACTGAAACCAGAAAAACGGTCACCCACGCACTGGTTACAAGCCGCCTGGACTACGAAAACACCCTATACGCCGGTACCACCGCAAAACTTCAGAAAAAACTCCAACACATCCAGAACGCATCAGCCAGACTCATTCTAGACATTCCACGTAAAGATCACATTTCTGGTCACCTGAAAAACCTCCACTGGCTCCCCATCAATAAGAGGATAACATTCCGCCTTCTAACCCACGCACACAAAGCACTTTTCGAACTTGGACCCGAATGCCTCAACACACGACTTTCCTTCTACACCCCCTCCCGCCAGCTACGCTCCTCCCACCAAGCCCTTGCTGCTGTACCTCGCATCAACAAAACCACCATGGGAGGAAGATCCTTCTCCTACCTGGCGGCTAAAACCTGGAACTCACTTCCCACTCACCTTCGCCTCACTCAGAACCACCTAGCATTCAGAAAGCAACTTAAAACCTGGATATTCGACAAGTAACTCCCCACCCTCCTCCAAGCGCCCTGAGACCCTCTGGGTATGTAGCGCGCTATATTAATCACTGAATTGAATTGAATTGAATTGAATCCCATTTTGGCTTTTGGCTAGGTTTGAGCTATAGAAATACCCCTTGCTTGTGTATGTGAAAATTGGTAAGTGAGTCTTTTTTATTTAATAACGTTTTTATCGGTCACAAACTGAAAATCGATCGCACTGTTTGCGGCTGCTAAATTATTTTGTATAGCAGTCCCAATGTTTGTTGTTTTTCCCTTTATTTCTGCTGGCCTAGCTATTGATGTTTTTTTGTGGTGCGTACTGGGTCATTATTCACAAAAATAATAGTTTTGAGGCAATGTGATGCGTGATTATAACAACAATAATCCCCGTCTCTATCTGGGAACATTTCTATATTATGCACATGATTATCGCCTGCTTCAACTCGGTAGCAAATTGAAAGTGCAAAATGCCCATTCTGCGACTGGTGGCAAATTGCGAATTCTTTGTACATACCTATAGTGATTCCTTATTTGCAAATCGCTGATAAGGAATCACTATTTTGAGTCAATACAGTAACGATTCACATTTTACAAGGGTCACAAAAAATGAGTAAGATCGGACTTTTTTACGTTGTAGAATCCATTTTTGATGTTGTTAACCAGTTTGCCTCTGGTTTAACCCCTTCGATGCTGATGACGAGCTCAGCTCGTCATCAGCCACGGTGGTCGTGTGCTGATGACGAGCTAAGCTTGTCATGTAACGCGGCTTTTGGAAAAAACCTGCGGTTAAAATCACTTAAAGTTTATATATCATGCCCATAATGGTCTATCTGCAAACATTTTCTTTTTTTTACGATTTATGGACTTGGTTGCCCTCTCAGATTCTAGCTCACCCCTATGAACTATATACCTGATTTATTTATATTTACTTTATCCTTTTTAATGTATATGTCAAGTGACAATTGAAGCCTCTAGATAGTTTTCTTTTTTCATACTCTGTACACTAACTCGATTACCTCATCCGATACAAACTCATTTGTTGAATTGCTTGATCAATTCTTCCTCTCAGTGAATTAATTGTTCAGCGTGGATACTCACTTCACATAATTATGATTTGTATTAACAAACTGCCCAATTAATAGGGAATACAAGCAAAATGAACTTTTGGGGCCTCATTTATGGGAGTTTGGCATAGGACAGGGCAGCGAGGCACCTTGCTGCGCTGCCTCATGTCAAAGTGAAAGTGCAGGAATGCCTGGTATTTAAGCAATAGAGCACATTCCTGTCCTTTCTCCCTGAAGAATGCAGCACACATAGAAAGGGGAAAAAACGTGGAAAAATAAACATATTTCTCCTCGGTACGCCTCACCTTGGGAGGGAAAAGGAGATTACGCTACCCCAGGTTTACATGACTTTGTAAATCTGGTGCAGCATCTCAAAATCCATGTGTACATGGGTATAGCATGGGAAAACCCACCGCAACGCCAATTGAACGCTTCCCGTGTGCAGAGTAAGCGGACACGGAAATTTGTGCTGCATCTCCTAACTCATGATTTATGAGGCCACTCAAAGCCATGCAGGGTGGCTTTGTGTGGCTTAATAAATCGAAATGAGAGCCCTTCATCAAGCATGTATCACTTTATGTGGTGGAAAAGTGGCGCAGGGCTCTCATAAATAAGCCCCTTAGTCCTAATTTGAACTTTTGATACAACATAACACCATACTTTGAATTCTAACAAGTAAAAAGGATATGGAAAATTACATCTAATAACAGGGTCCATAGTAATATACAGTACTCTTTACAAGCATTCATATGGCTATACTACATGATTTTTTCATTACACTCAGATTCATAGTATAGTGTAATATAGTGCAAAAATCCAATTAGAATAACAGGGGTTTCGTTCTGTGTTAAAATGTCACTATTACTATTCTACTCTAGACTGTGTCCATTAATCCTTATATCAGTTGCAGCCCGTGCAGGTAAGCGTGGTGGGGCGGTGTGGTAGGGCAGGGGTGGGGGGGGCTCGGGGTTGTTAGTGACAAACAACGGAAAAGGGAAAATAAATAAAACTACTGTCGCCGCATGGCCGACTTGCCAACCGCTACATTTACCTGTACAGGCTGCGACTGGCTTATATTACCTTTCTGACAAACATAATTTTACCACACACAGAGCAATAGCATAGTAGACTAAGTACTGCCACACATTATTGGTAGATTAGAGGTTTGGTTCCCTGTTCATATCTCGGAGCTAGTATCTGAAATGAGTTATTGATTGCCATAAAATATTGTCAATCAATCACACTCCACATTGCTATTTCTTTGACTTCTCATGTTCTTAGTTGCGTACTGTGGGGGGTATATATGAGAGCCCTATGTAACTTTTGCACCAGGTAAAGTGGTACATGCGTGAGCCAGGGTATCTCATTTCAATGTATGAATCCACGCACAGCTATCCTGCATGAATTTGAGTGGCCTCATAAATCATGAGTATGGCGACGCAGCTCAAATCGCTGCATTGCCTTACTCTGCGCCTGGGGGGTGTTTCATGGTATTGCAATGGGTTTGTCCACACAACAGCCGTTGAATTTGGTGCTTTCCAGATTTACAGACTCATGTTAACCAGAGAAAGCGCTAAATCGGTACGCCTCAAAAGGTGAGGTGTAACAAGGAGAAATATGTTTATTTCTCCTAATGTTTTCCTCTTTACACATGCAAAGAGGAAAATACCTGTTAGGATTCTTTTTGTACAGGAAGGTGCCCCTTCCTGCACAAAAAATAGCCTGCATGCAATAGACGCATCCTTGCACCCTTGTGCAAGGGTGCCTACGCTGGGGTCAGGCTGCCGAAACCGCATGAGTGCGGGAAGAAAGGACAGGAATGCACTGTATTGCTTAAAAACTGTGCATTCCAGCCCTTTCACTTTGGCATAGGGCAGTGCAGCAAGGTGTCTTGTGGCGCTGCCCTGTGCCAAAATCCTATAAATAAGCCCCCTGTACTCTTTTAGGTAAAGGCCATTGTTTGTTGAATCAGCTCCTTTTACTTTAAGAGAATTTAACCATTTTGTCAAATGCAGTCACCCATGATGGTTTCTACTACAACATCAGAAGCTGTAGGACGTGTTTTTATATATAAATAGAAGTCATGAACTCTGGGGCTTACGCGACTGTGTCGCAGTGCTCTTTTCCTTGCTTTCCGTATGTACACAGTATTTTGAACTTTATGACATTCAAGTAAGCAGCCTTGTAACCTTAAATTAGATAGATTTGAGAGAATTCAGCGCTATTTTCTCCCCAAATAATCTTTTTTAGACAAGTTGTATCATTGGCTATGAAATTAATAAATGAAGCATAATTATCTGTATTCCTGTATTTCTCAACAATTACAATTAATAGAATATTGGTTCCTTTTTTTGGGTGAGGCTGAAAAGAGCATAGGAAATATACAGTAGTGGAAACTGGATAATTCAGAAATATCATGGTTTGGCTTTATTTGCTATTCCAAAGAATCAAAGAGAAGATATTTTTCTGTTACCCGAACTGAGTGACAAGTAGTTGTAAACTTAAATAAGCAGTTGGGAAATGTACCCACTATAAGGAAGGAGAAATCTGAAATATGTCAGGCATGATAAACTTTATATACCTTTTGGTCGTATTCTCTAATGTAGGAGGGCTTTGCAGTCTAATGGCCTAATTTAGATGTTGGAGGGTGGAATACTCCATCACAAACATGGCAGATGTCTCACTCACCGTACTACAAGTGCATTATAGTTGACAGTAATTGTAATACTGCAGAGGGGATATCTGGCACGTTTTGATGCAGTATTTTACCTATCACAATGCTAAATAAGGCTCATAATATTTATTGTGTACATGTTTTTTTAAATATTATTTTGCACAGCCCTAAAGTACCTCATACGACCACGTTCGGCCAACAACCAGCTGCAGCAGGCAGCAGGAGCGGAGCGGAGCAGAGCAGGAAGAGCTGCGCACCGCAGCAGAAAATTGCGGCCGTAATCGCGGCTGAAAATCGCCGAAAAACACCAGCTTGGGAGCCTGGGAATCAAGGCTGCGTGGAAGGAGGAGTGTCGTGGAGCCCGGGTGAGTGCGTGTGGACATCGCGTGTGGTGGCAACAGTAGCAGGCAGAATATGACGCCCATAGACATTACAGTAAAACGCAATTAGCCTACACATTGCCGGCCGCTCACCACTATCACTGCCATAACCTCCCCCATCTCCTTCCTCCCCCCTCGGCTCCCCCCCACCGACTCAACCCCCTAGCTCGCTCCACCTCACTCCACCTCACCTGCTCTACCTCATGCAATTTTTTTTTTTATACAAAATTTGCTGCTAATCTCTAGAAGAAGTCCAGCCAGCCCCCAGCAATGCCTGCTAAAACTGTCAGCTAAAACACCATCGCACCACTGGTCTTGGAGAGGGAAAAAACTGGGAAAACCGTGTGCTGTGTGCACTTGGCTCTTGGACTTTGGGGAAAAATCCCCTGCTGGAAAAGGAACTGGAAAATTGGAAAAATTGGGAAAAGACCAGTGTGTCTGTTGGAGGCAAGCGCGGCTGCCCTTTAGTAGGTGGCTGCAGCAAGGGGCCCACAGAGCATACTGCCAGACATGTTAAGATCCTTTAAAGCCATTCCTCCTCCAGCATTGCTGCAACTGCTTTGTACCAACGAGGGAGCGCTTGCTCAGCCCGGCAAGTGAGCAGAGACACAGCAGGAGGAGTTATTCCAGTGCTCCACCTAGACATGGGACCCAAAAGAAAAGGACGAGCGCACATGACTCCAGAGGAATCTCTCAATGCTAACCTCCCAAAAATTGGGTCCACGAGGACCACAAGGAGTAAATCACTTACAGATGACCGAAAGGACTCATCGCAAGACGCTGCACAAAAGGTCTCGATAAGGCACTTTCTGAGGAAAAAGGATACCTCCAAACTTGCGGAGAGGGACTATTCCTGAGCAATGAACCTAGTGGACAGAAGGAAAGGGAGGGTGCAGCCCGAGGCCTTCCTGACCTAACACAGCCCAAAGGTCCAACTATGTGCCCAACTCCTCCTCAAACCTCAGCCATGAAGGGAGATGTTACACCCACCATGCCACACGAATCAGTTCCAATCAAGGACGTACTAACTTTAACGACGAAATCGCAAATTCATCAGGGCCACAGAATATGATCCAGATTCCCAGGGTATGGAACCAGAACCAAACCGCACAAGTATCTGGCCACACTCAGTATCAAGGAACCAGACTCCCCAGTGGGAGGGGATCTAACAGCCTCATTTCCCCACAATCTGGGCCAGAAGATTGAAAGAACCCTCGAATTAACCCCAAATCAGCTGATGGTTTTGACACCCCCAGGGGTAAAATATAAAAATTGGCAACAAACCCTGCAACGTAAGTATGGACGCGGACTGGTAGAAAACTCCCCTATCAGGGATGAGCTATACTACTAACATCCCTTCTATGGCAGTCATTCAAAATGGAAGTTCAAATAGATCTCCTTCAAGCCATTGCAGCCCGGCTAGTCAACATAAGTTCCAGAGTGGATGAATTAGACAACAAGCTCCACCAGTACATGACTTCTAGTCTGGGTGACTGTGCCTGCTGCTGCTCAACCCTTATGGAGAAATGGGCCTACCTCCCTGAGATCCTAACGAATATAGTAGAAACAGTCAAAGGATGACGGGAGACATTTAGTACATCCACCACAAATGACATGGTGCTAACAAACCACAACCACCTGGTGGCAAGGCAACAAGTAGGATGGCAAACGGGCCCGGATTCAAAGACTCCAGACGATCAGGGCAGCTCCAAAAGGGCCAAAGCAACATCCAGCATAATCAAGGGGCACAGCGGAGGGGACGAGGCTCCGGCACTAGACTTCGAAGGAACACATCCCCAGTACAGTGGAAGCACAAGATAGCACTCTATCGAGGCGAGCAAAAAAAAGCTAGGAAACAATGGGAAAAAACGAAGATAAGAGGGAGACAACAGCAGTTGATGAAGAGTGCAACCCCGCCACCGCATGGAAATACCAACCCACTCCACCTCAGCCCACACAAATTTTATTACCAACAACTGGAGTAAAAAGGAGGCCCAGGCTTGTCATCTTCTGATCGAAGAGCAAATACAACCGACCTCCCCGACCTCCCGCACTTGAATGGCTCAAAACCCTTATCAAGCCTGACCACCCCAGCTGCCACGATCCAGCAGTCAGACTAAGCTCGGCAGCACGCGAGGCAAGCCCCCAAGCAGAGAAGCCCATAATAGCGCTAGAACATATGGATCCGTCCCCACTTCAACTAGAATCTGGACAAGAGTCTGACACCAGGGTCAACCAAGGTCATAAAAAGTGGTCCTAAGCAAGACAGCCTAGGATCAAATTAGGAAAGCAAAGCACAGGGTCAAGGCCGGCAGAGCCCCTACCTCACATGGGAAGAATGGCCCCAATCCATGACCCACCAACAGTGGTCCATGAGGTACTCCTCATCCCAAGGTATCACAGCACTGGACAGCATGACATCTTGAACAGGAGTAATATACTCCGCCTCTTTAAACACCTGGCCACCCTAGAACAAATTCAAAACAGGCGACATAGAATGGGTGAAATCCCTGAGTACGAAGGGGGACACACATGGTGACTCATCAGTCGTGGGATTAAACCACATAAAAATACAACAAGCCTCTGTGAACAACTCCTCCACACAACTTGCGGAGTGGGGCATCGACGTTCAGATGGTGCCACATCCAAATTACCTTTACGTCCTGGGACCAGACAACAGGGAAAAGGCCCCTTGGTCGATCCTGCAGGGGACAAATAGTTTGGGTTGCTCGGGCATTACTCGCACCGCCCTAAGGGTCCCTATGGACATCAGGATTTTGTGCCAAAACAATTATCGGGTCATTAGCGCAGGTCCCTTTTCTCCTATCCCATCAGGAATTCCAAATGAGGGACACCACCATCCCTAACGGCAGAGAATTCCAGCTAGCCAGGGGAGCAACAAAGTGAAGAGCAGCTCACAAACAGCAACTAACCATAATTTCCTGGAACATAGCAGGGATAAGAAAAATCAGCTGCAATTAAATTTTGAAGCAGTTTCTGGAAACAGGCCTGGGCCTTGTCCACCACTCCACTGGTCGGGTACTAGGAACACTTCATTCCAGCCATAAAAAAGAATTTATTTGGCCGACCAGCCGGCGGTCTATCAGTTTTTATAAAGCACGAAAGCACCGTGGAAGCTATGGTACTTGACTTACACACACCTGGACTGCAAGCCCTACACATCAGAGCCCTGTACCTTAATTCATATAAAATGCCTCTCTTAATAATCAACTGTTACATTAACCCAGCACAGCCTACCATGAAAGAGAAGCTGGAGGGACTGCTGGGGAAACTTGAAGACCTCCTGTGCAAATACAAAACACACCAGGTTATTCAGGCGGGGGGTTTCAACCTGAGAGATCTGGACACAAACAAACCCCCTACTCTGAGATCGGGTAGGGCAGCCCCCCTGTCCAATTTCATTAGCATTCATAAACTGACCTCAACTCACGCACTGAAAAAGGCCCACCCTGAACACATGGGATCCTCTACCCACCTTCAGAGACATCTCAAGAGTTGACTACATCATGGTCAGCGAGGCACTGGCGGCCAGACTAAATGACTTTGAAGTAGAAGATAGGCCGGCCAGTGACCACAGGCCATTGAGAGTGGTCTTCCAGATGACAGTTCCGCCTGCTCTCTATCACCAAACCATTGGAGCATCAAAAGGGGAGGAAAAATACAAAGCTCTCAGGAGGATCAAATGGTTGGACAACGCAGGCAACAAGTTACAAACTTGGCTTGAAGAAAAAAAGGTAGGCTATTTGTCTTCGGCACTCTCACCCAAAAAGGCCTGGGAAGACATTGTGGAAGACCTACAAGCTAAGCTTGGGAAACCCCAGTCATATCCCCCCAGACCGAATGGGCAACCAAGAAGGGGCAGGACAGGGCTAAACAAAAACATACAGGACAGCAAACGGCTCCTGCGCAAGTCCCTCGCAAACAAGAGTAGAGGGGGTGGATTACCGGAGGGACCATTGGTTGCCCCATTGAGGGCAGAACTAAGGAAGAAAATATGGGAACAAAAAATGCCACCAGGGAAAGGGAATGGCTCAAAGTTTTCTCCCTGCTAAAACTGAAGAATCCAGCGCAGCTTTGGAGATACATAACCCAACTGCGCAGCAGAAGAATCTCAAGAGAGAACAGAGTAGCAGAAAAGGACTGGCTGATCTATGTTAAATAGCTTTACAAACTATCCCCGCATACAAAGACAGCTCAGATGGCTCCGACTGGCAATTAGACATTTCAAAAAGGCCCTGACTTTTGGGCTTCAATATTAACTCCTCTATACAACTACACTTTCCAGACAGCAACAACGCCTGATGCCTGGAGGGGCTCCACCTTGGTCCCTATCTTTAAAAAAGGAGACCGCCTAAATTATAGGCTCATTGCCCTACTCGACCTTGAGGCCAGGGTCTACGCCCGCCTGCTACTAAAGGACCTGGAGGAGTGGGTGGAGGAGAATAGTATTATGCCTCCTTACCAAACTGGCTTCAGGTCACAGGCATCAACAATGGATAATGTATTGGCACGGACCCATCTATCTGCCCAGGCTACCCGAAAGAACCACCCCTGACTCTTCTGTTTCTTTGTGGATTACAGCACAGCATTCAACAAAGTTGTTCGCAGAAGATTATGGTAGAAGTTAGAAAACTGGAGAATTCCTCCAAACCTACTAAAGGCAATAAGATCGCTGTATGAGGACAACTAGGTAAGAGTCAAAACCAGCACTAGCACAGTGTGCTCGAAAATAATTACAGAGAACGGGCTGAAGCAAGAGTGTGTGCTTGCACTCATTTTGTTAGACCTATACACAGCAGATCTGGGGGATGCCCTAAAAGGAGCCTGCCTAGTAGCACCAAGACTAGGTAACTTGAGGTTACCGGTGCTTCAATACGCCGACGATACAGCCATAATGGACCACACAAAGGTTGGCCTACAAAGAGCCCTATCCGCACTAAATCATTTCAACAGAATCAATTACCTGACAGTAAACCAAGGAAAGACCAAGGTCGTCATCTTCGGGACTTACCTCAAGAGAAAGAAAGCACAGTGGCAAATGGGCAACTTGCAATTCTTTTTTTTTTTTTTCTTTTTTTTTATTGTCCTCATTACGCAACAGTTAAAAGTAAGGAGTTTTCAGGGACCCTTCTCAACTTCGTGGCATCTCTGAGAAAGGAGACCCCTTACGTCCATATACTTATAAGGAGGAGGATTGTTGTTTCGTAGTGGGTTGAGCTAGCCATATTTGCTACTCTTGCAAGCCTTCCTCGACATTGTTGCGATAGCGTAATCATCGGACATTACAGAGGAATGTAGTGGGAAATCCAGGAATGTTACCACCATGTTACATGCGCATTATATGTATACAGCTCCATTTAATTCACCTCTTATGATATTCTTCCCACAAATCCCAGAATTTATATTTTTTAGAGGCATATTTCTTATTTTTATCTAGGTTAAACACTTTCAAAACTGAAACCAACCATTCGTTATGAGTGGGGGGACAGGATTTATCCATTTTACACAAATCTCCCTCCTTGCCAAAAGAATCAGTATGAAAATTAAGTTCTCTTGAGCTTTAGTAAAAGGTCTTCCTACATTTATACTTGAGACCCCAAAGATAACTAGGTCCATACTTACAGAAAGTTGTCTTCCATATACCCCTTCTAAGGTAATACCCACTTCTTTCCAGAAGGCGTCCAGGCTGGGACAACGCCAGAACATATGTAAGTCATCAGCCATCTGTAAACCACATTTTGGGCAGCTCTTCACTGTGGCCCCGTTCAGTTTGGATAATCTTTTCGGTGTCCAGTAGGCTCTGTGTACAGTGAGCAAATGATTTCTTTTGAAAGCAGCAGACGTTTAAATTGACCAGCATATGCTCATAGATACTTGCCATGCATTGCTTGTATCCAGCGTCGGCAGGTCTTTTCCCCAGATACTTTCTGGAATTCGGAAGTCGTCCTCCCCAGCCGAGATTAGAGCCCAGTACCAGAAGGATATTTCTTTCAGAAATGGTTTAGATGTCTGCATCTTTATCTCCAGGGCGGTGTTACCTTTCCTAGTTTCTTTAAGGGACTTACTCCAACTCAGTAGTTGGTAATATTTAAATTTCGAAAGAGTGGAGTTCGTACATTGTGATAATATTTCGCAATCAAGAAGTTTATTTTGAAACAGGAGCTGTCCCCATTCCGTTATTCCTGCTGATCTTAACGGTATCGCTAAACTGTCTTTAAGGCAGTCTGGTGTGATCTGAGAATCCCAGATCGGGGCCTTATCGCTATAAAAGGGGATATCCACTGTAGATCTAATACAGTACCATAGTCTAGCGGCTGATTTCAGGACCTTCAATTTAATTTTTTTAAAGAACTTCGGATGACCGAATTTGTAGAGAAAGTGGCTGGTGTTATTTGTTAAATTTCGTAGGAATAGTGGGTAGTTTTCATAAGGACCCAACAACACTCTACTACTTTTAAATTGGAAGGCCCTGCAGTATTCTAGTAGGTCTGGACTAGCTATACCTCCTTGCTCTTTAGTTCTCCTTAATTTACGCCATGCGATTCTTGGTTTTTTAGAAGACCATATGAAACTGGATAGGTCTCCCTGCATCTTTTTTATCTTTTCTCTATTGAACTCGAGCGGGATAGCGTTAAAGAAAAAGGTGAATTTTGGTAAGATTGCCATTTTTATGATGTTCGATTTACCCAGGAATGTTAAGGGCAGAGCTCTCCAAACTTTCAATAGCTTTTTTACCTCAATCTCTACCCTATGAAAATTTATTTGGGTTATTCTATCAATCTCCTTTACCAGATCGATACCCAGGTATCTTATTTTTTCTTTACAGAAGGGGGATACAAAATTTTCATTCCAGCTTATAGTTTCAGTTTTTGTTTGATTTATCTGATAACCCGATATCCTCCTAAAGTTTGTTAAGGTCTCTTCTGTTGTTTTAAGAGCCTCTTCTAGGTCTGAAGTAAAGATCATGAGAGCGTCTGCATATAGAGCAACTTTCTTGTGCCACCCTTGATAGCAAAATGGGGAGATTGAAGGGAGATTCCTAAGACATTCTGCAATCGGCTCAATATAGAAATTAAAAAGCAGGGGGGATAGGGGACATCCCTGGCGTGTACCTCTACCTATTTGGATATTCTTAGTTAGGAAACCATTAATTAGTATTTTGGCTCTGGGCGAGTTGTAAATATTTTCTACAACTTTTATGATGCTTGAATTTCTTTAATACCTCACTTAAGTAGGACCAGTTTACCCTGTCAAACGCTTTGGCAGCGTCAATCGTAATTATTGATAGTGGGATTTTCTCTACAATAGCGATATCAATTGCCCCGATCAACTCATGTGTGAGATCCTGAAGGTGCCTTCCTGCCATGAAGCCCTTCTGATTAGAGTTTATTAGTGACCCCGCTATTTTCCCTAATCTTTTTGCCAGGATTTGAGTAAAGATCTTATAGTCGCAATTTAGGATGGATATTGGGCGATAGGATTCACATTTTTGGGGGTTTTTACCTGGTTTCAAGATAATAGAAATGGTTGCATCGTTCCATGACTCCGGGATTTTAACATTGTTTATAAAAATCTTATTAAATAGCGTTGTTAATTGGGGAGCCAGAGTGTCTTTTAGCTTTATATAGAATTCATTTGGGAGGGCATCAGGACCTGCAGCTTTTCCTCTCTTTAGTTTTTTTATCGCTTGGACTACCTCCTCTGTTTTTATTTCGCTATTTAAAGTTTCTTTTTCCTCTGGGGTTAAGACTGAAATGTTTTGTGCTTGTAGAAAATTGGTTATTTCCTCAATTTTTGGATTACAGTCCTCAGTGTAGAGGTTGGTAAAAAAGACCGAAAATTCTTCTTTTATTACTTTCTCTTCAGACCCAATTTGAGAGCTATCTGTTGGATCTATACTATTTATTTTATTTCTAGCTTGGTCTGTTTTAAGCTTCCACGCAAGCATCTTCCAGCAGCCCTCTCCATATTCATAATGGGCAAGTTTACTGCTTTCCCATCTTTCCCTGATTTTACCTTCTAGTAATGTCGATAAATTTTCCTTCAATTTAAGCCTTTCCTTAATTAAGTCTTGACATCTCGGGGGTGATGTGTCTATCAAGATCTGTCGGTCCAGTGTTTTTATATTCTCTTCTATTTTCTGGATCTCTTTTTTGCGTCTCTTGATTTATGTATGGCTAGGCCACATATCTTGCCCCTTGTTACTGCCTTATATGCATCCCAGACCACTTGGGGTGAGGTCCTCCCATTATTGTCCTGGAAATATAGTTCTGTCTCCTGTGTAAGTTGGCCAATTATTATGGGGTCTAGGAGGACGGAACGATCCAGAGTCCATCTCGGTATTGTTATATCGTCATTTATTTTTAGCGTCATTTGAACAGCCGAGTGGTCTGAGAGGTGAGCGGGAAGGTGAATCAGTTTATGAGTTTTTTCTACTAGCCCCTGATCTATTAAAAAATAATCAATTCTTGATTGTGTACCAAGCCTTTTATTATTAAAGGTAAACCTGTCCTGTTTGATGCCCTTCTCATTCCATACATCAGTTAGGTTTATATCTCTTTTATATATTCCCAACCATTCCCTCATTTTTGGCAGGCTGTCCTGTTTTCCTTTTGGATACCGATCTGTTTTTGGATTTAAAATTATATTAAAGTCTCCTCCTAGAATCACAGGAAAATTTACCGAAATCAATTGGGAGTATAGTGATTGTAATGGGGTAGGATCATCTATGTTAGGGCCATAATACCCGGCTAAAATAAAGGTATTATTGATTATGCTAATCTTAGCTAGCGCCCATCTCCCCTTAGGGTCTGTCTCGGATGATAAAATTCTTGCCTTCAAAGATTTTTTTATGATAATAACAACCCCTTTTGTAACGCACTGTTGGTCAGTACAAACATAATCCTCGACCCAGTGAAGAGTTTTAATGATCTCTTCCCATTCTTTTTTAAGTAGGTGTGTCTCTTGTAAAATTAAGATTTCGTTATCAGTAGATTTTAGGTATTCAAAGATTTTCCTTCTTCTGCTCTTAGTTCTTAACCCATTAACATTCCAAGTAGTTATTTTTATATTCTTTAGGTTCTTTCCCATCTCCCTCTGTAAAGTGCGTGGAATCCATTATTAATCATTTGGTTCCTGATTATCTCCTTTGCTTTAAGATGAGGACTTTTTTTTTCCCTACTTTGCTCCCAACCCCCTTGTGCTCCCCCCCTCCTCCCCTCTTAAATGTGCTGAAAACCAATTGTGGTTGTGGTTGTATAAGATAAACAAAAGAAAAAGAAAGAAGGAGGGATGGGGAGACACAGTCCCTCCCTGGGAAAGCCTCCCTTTCCTTTGGGCCTTAATTATAGCCCTCTTTGAGCCCCGTGCCTGCATTCAAAAAAGGTAATTAAGGATGCTAATGCTGTAAGTATGTCTTAATATTAATTTTCACTGCTTCATTTTAGGTATATACCGTCCAGAACAAGTATATTCAGACTAGGAATGGGAATGGGATTGAATTTGAATTTGATCCCGCATCTGTACTAAAAGATTATCAACTTCTAGAGGATCTTTGATGTTATACATCTTATTCCTCCACATAATCCTGAGTGAGGCCGGGAACTTCATTTGGACTGTAGCCCCGAGTGATTTTAGTTCGGGCATTTTTTGACCCAACTCCCATTGCCTGTCTTGTGTCACTTTCGCAATGTCAGATCGGATCCTAAAAGACCAGTCATCCCTGTTGTATGCTCCACATTTTAGAGCTTCACTCAGGATCCTCTCTTTGATATTGTAAGATCTAAAATTCACCAGCATCTTCCTTGGATTCTTTCTCTCTTTAGGTTTCCCAAAAGGATCACGGTGTACCCGCTGAATGTCGTTTTCCAGGTCTAAGGTTTTACTCCATGGAAAATACTCTTCTATTAGCGATATTATAAATTTCTTTATATCTGACCCTTCTCGTCCTTCCAGCACATTAAGAATTCTCAGATTAGACCTTCTAGACTGATTTTCCAAGGCTTTTCCTCCATACTTTTGTCCTTTGCTTTTAAGTCTCTAATATTTCGTTCTGATGCTTCCACCCTCTTAGTCAGGCCCACAGCTACAGCTTCCACTGTGGAGACTCTCTCATTTAACGCCAATAACTTTGAGTCCAAAGATTCGAATCTATCGTGGAGTTTGATTTGGTTTTCCTCTGATATCTTAAATATGGATGTCATCTCTGCAAACATTTTTTCCATTAGGACCTCCATACTGCTACTAGCCTCACAATGAGGTTTGTCAGATTTAGAGTTAATATTAGTTTTAGCCGTGGTGTTAGCGTCAAGGAATGCGGTATTTATAGCATTCTCCAAAGCTGAAGCAGGAGGCATAGCTGGACAACTAGGGGTAGATACAATTCCAGAAGAGTCTTGAGGTGTGTTTATTGTTTGACTCGGGCACTGGCTGGAAGGAGACCTCGAAATCAGGTCCTGAGTTAGGTCCGACGTCTGTGGTACCTCATGTTCCTGGTTCTCTAACTCCCTCATTGAGACCTCTGCCAAAAAGTTACTCGGGTCGCTTAGGTCCCCCGGTAGTGGCTGAGATAACACTGGTGAGGCAGAATTTTCCATTACAGATTTACAATGGACTTTGTCCTGCACTTTAAAATAGGACCTCAAAGAGGGTGTGATTTTTATTACAGATTTTCTTCTCCTTTCAGCTACTTCCAACCTCCCTTCTGACGCTCCTTTCTTATTTAATGGTATCCCTTTATCTATTTTCGGGGCTTTACGCGAAACTCTCTTTGTGATTCGCGGAATTACAGGTTGTTTAAGAACCGGAGGAGCTGATTTTTTGAGAAATTGCCTGTTCCTTAAACAGTAAGTGGACTTTTCCTGCTGTTCCGGTTCAGGTTCAGGTTCAGGTTCGGGTTCAGCAGCCAGATCCGGATTATCTACTTTATCTACTATGGTATCAATTTTACCTATAGCACTGAAACTAGCTAAAACCCAGGTCTGCTTTGATAGTTCAGGGATTACTGGAGGTGAGGAAACGCAAACTGAGCTTTCTTTCTCCCCCTCCACTTTTGCTCCACCCAACCTCCTTATAGTGGTGTGTTGTAGTTGTAACTGTAAGTAGTGTAGCAGTATTTTGCCCTCACAAGCTCCCACAAGATAATTCACCAAGAACAGGTTGTCAGGGCCATTTAGATTATACAAGATTCCCAAAATTGGCGTGTCAGCTACATGCAATGTGGTTTTAAACTGAGGCCGGTATATCTCAAACACTGACTCTGGGAAAGGGAATTTGCTTTTTTCTCCAGTTACTTTGCTGAGCCTCAAAACTAGTGGACCCCCCCAAGGAGCCACGCCCGACTTCTAAACACTTCTACCCCCCCTGCCTTACCTCTTACACAGAATGAAAACCGTCTCACTGCTTTCCTGCAGTTTCGCCGAGCTTGCAGCGCTGCCTCCCACTTTCCGGCGTCTGCGCTTGTGTGGAGCGCCGAATCAGCGATGAGATGGCTCAGTTTACAGGGACTCGCTGCAACAACAGCGGGGGCTGGGGCAGGATCTTGGGCGCTGACTGGGGTCAGCATGGAGAGCTCGAGGACCTTATCCAGCAAAGCTAATAACGCTGCAGGTAGGAGACAGTCTTTTAAAGCACTGCGGCGCTCCGTATAGAAAAAGCCGAGAGTTCTTTACTCTGAGGTAAAAATAAGGGCAGAGACTTTCCGCTAAGCTAAGAGCAAATCCGCAGTTAAATCCTACATTTAGTAAGCCATGACTATGCCGCAAATACCCCTAGACACCATATTTCACGAGCATCCTCACCGCACAGTAACGCGCATGGAGCTCAGGCACGGAGCTCCCGACCGGTCTCAACAGCCGGCCGCCATCTTTCCCCCCCAAGTCCGGGCAACTTGCATTTCAATACAGTTGAGTCATACAACTACATGGGGGTCTGGCTGACGGAACGGGCAAACGCGAAGGCCTACTTGAAACTCCAGAGCACTAAGGCCAATATGGTGATACATCTACTCAAGCAATTAAACCACCACCTGATCAGCCCAACTGCTGGCCCAATACTGAAAGTTCTAAAAGCAAAACTTCTACCAGCAATCAGTTATGGCCACCTTACTTTCCCCGGGTCACAGCACGCTAGCTTAAATTCAATACAATCTAAAGCTTATAAAACAGTGCTCCAAATTCCGAGGTCAGCAAGGAACACAAGGCTAAGGCTGGAATTAGGCTTGGCAAGGCCTGATTTGATGTGCCAGGGGGACTTTATGAAACTTTATCTCAGGATTTTAAGCGCCCCAGCAAATTAATTAAAACACCAACTGAGATTTATCTTTGAAGAGCCACGCATCACCCTGCCCAAAGCAATAAAGGCATTGAACACAGTAGAAGAGAGCATATCGAGGCCGGAAATTCCAATAATCACCTGGAAAAGAGCTATAAATAAACAAGTGGGCGAAATTTCATTCGATCTCAAATCCAAATCACTCCGCTCAAGTCCACTCCTAGACCCGCTGAATAGCTCCTACATGGTAGGCAAAGCCCACGTTTACCTAAGTGACGCTCTCACTACATCAACCCAAAGTAAAATACTGTCCATGAGATTAATCACTCTAGGAATTGCAGATTTCAATCCAGCATGGGCCCTAAGGGGAGATGCCACAAATTGCAGACTTTGGCAATATAAGAAGGAATCGTGGCTGCACCTCTTATGCTGCTGAACGAATCTCAAGGACGATCGAAGAAGACTACTACGCCCAATCTGTAACACCTATGGAATAAAATCCTGTAGTGAAGAGTCAGCAATGTGCTTTTCCAAGTCTAGCACAATGACCATAGCAAGACTGGGGAAATTGATCTACAGCATCAGGCTCACCTTAAAAAGTGCAAAGGAACGAAACAAAACTCTGGAGCAATGTATCACAAACCCAAGGTACGCCGGCGAGGTGGCCTCGTAAGTGCATTGACGCTTCTCCGTACTTCTAGCATCCCCCCCAGGACATAGCCATACAGGAATATGTACCCATGGTCAATGGACATCTGCCACAGTTGCACAATGTCATTCATCCCCATAGAACAATGTGGGCTTTTGGATTGCCATAAAGCCCTACCTCAGCATCCACAAACCCTGGGGAAGGCTGAATGTGGTGGAACTAGGGAGGGGCGGCAAACTTCTTTTATAGGAAAAAAAATGTAAATGGGTTTTTTTTGTACTCACGGTTTTAGCTGTAACATTGTAACATGATGACTGTTTTTACTGTAATGATTTGAATTAATTGTACAGTTAACAATAAATACAAATACAAAATACTGCAAAACCTGGGCTGTCTGTTAGAGAAGATCCATTTTGCTTCCACATTAAAATTGTCATTCTTATTTAAAAAAATACTTTTTGTATAATGCTTATTGTATCAAATGTAATAATAGTAATATTTTTCTTCTTCTAAAGCAAAAGATTTAAATAACTTTTTAACCACTAGAATGTTAATCTGATGTTTCATGGTATTGCTATGGATTGAGGGCCTTATTTACGTTTTTTTTTGCCTACGGCAAACGAAAAGGTCAGGAATATGTTGTATCTATTAGAAAAGGCGCATTCTTGCCCTTTTCCCCTGCACCGGCGCACAATGGGCTGCTGTGCGCCAATGCAGGCAACTTCGCTCCATGGTGCAAGGTTGCTGCGTTGCAGGGAGGATTATTTGTGTGCAGGAAGGGAAACCTTCCTGAACAAAAACATTCACAAGAGGCTTTTCCTCTTTTTATGTGTGCTGTAAAATGCAGCACCCATAGAAATAGGAAAAATTCGGATAAATAAAGAAATGTATCCTCATTGTTCCTCCCTTACCCCTCCCTTGGGGAGACGTACGTTTTTGGCACTGCCGCTCGTGAATCTGGGGCAGTGTCAAAAAACCATGGATGTTGCAGGCAACGCCCCCAGCAACACCCATGGAATGCCCTTTTGCGCAGTTTTCCCATGTGAAAGGCGCACATATTTATAAGGCCATGAAAAGCCATGTAACATGAAAAGTGTCATTCCGGGTCGCAATAGTGCCAGAGGCACTGAATTAATAACTGAAATCAAGCACTTCCCACCGAAAACAGTGAATGGGGGATACCTCCTGTATTACAATTGAAGTGTTGTTGTGGTGCTCGGAGTGGTATCTGTGGAGCGCTGTGTGAAGGAGCATCATCCAGCACATACTTGGCAGCACCAATGCTGGTCCGAGACTACTAAACATGGCGCAAGTCTACGAGTACTGAAAAGCTCTCAATCGGGTAATGCATGCTAGTTGTCAAAGGCAGCTGATGTGCGATTGCACTGTGGTGTGTTGTTTGTACTGAAATAGACAAACATTGATCCTCTTATCAAGAATTGAATGCATACTGACTGGAAATATTTTTGATTGAAAAAAAAGGTGCAGCAAGTTCAGTAACTAGGTTAAATACTAGGCACAATAGCCAATTGTATCCATACGGTGGCGCTGTAAGGTTGTGAAACTGAAATGTTGCTAGGTAGCGTGAAGGCTAAAAGAGATCCAGAGCGTAACTATGGCAGTGCTCTGTGCATCATTGCACCAGCAGGGGCGTTGCTTCAGGTGGAGTTTGGTGTGAGACACCTCACAGATTCATTCTCGGCTTAGCAGTTCGGGTTGTAGGCCTTGAGTCGGGTCTATGTCTGTGTGGGTTTGTGAGCCAAGACTGAAAGACAAAACAGTACCTTTAATGTAAAAGGGAGAGAGACAGACAGAGATACCTTAAATTTGGGGGGTTTATTTTTTAGAATGTGAAAACAGATAACCTGGAATCAATACTGGCTTCCCTGCTTTTCCAAATTGCCTGCTCCTAAGCACATATGTTATTCCACAGTCTCCATTTTCTTGATATCACATATGAGCGGACTTTTAAGTACTTGAGTTCAGGATGTGCTTTGTACAAGTACCTCTTCTATTTAATGCAATAGACTGTAATGTTGTTCCTTCTATAATAAGAATCTATGCCACATTTAGGATTTACATGACCACTGACTTGCCTCTTAGTTCACTAAACGCATTATTGTTAGGAGCGAGCCATTAATGTGTCTAAAAATTGCCACTTTAATAAATGTGTGTCTATGCATGTTAATGAAATACACTTTTTTTTTAATTTTGAAGTAATTCTATCATGTTTTTACATCCATAGAGGTACTGGGCCTCTCTCTTCGCTGTCCTTGCTTTCTATTTATTTTCACTCCTTAGCCAACCTATCTCTTTATCTCATCGTTCTCTCTCTCGTCTTCTCACTATAATTTCCCATTTCTTTCCAGCCCTCTTTTTTTTATCACGTGTTTTATTGCGCATTTGTGTCATCACAACCCGCCGGGCTGCACCCATATATTGCATCACATGTTAGACAACCCTATCCTGGCCTCCTTAACTCCTCTCATGCGTGCTGCAATTTGTAAGCCAGTTCATAGAATGTAAAAATCAAAACTACATATTCCAAAATAAAACACTGTTGTCTAGAGAATCAGGTGACACAGAATGTGAAGTGACTGATGTGCCCAGTTTGCCTGTAAGCCTCTTAACACTTTTAAATGTTTTTACTCTGATTGCAAAGGTGGCTGGTGAAGTTGTGTTAGGATCTGACCTCAATGTGATGTATCTTGTTGGGATGGAAAAGTCCTCTGTATGGCTGAAGACGTGTTCCCCTCAGTGGTGGCTGGTGACTTTTCAAAGTAGTGAGGCATATATGTTAGGGGCGCGTTTGACTTTGACTTAGCAAGTGAGCCTGACTGTCATGAGGGTGGTTGGGGTGAAGTTCTACCCATGAGAAACATTTGACAGAAAAACGGGACAAATGGTGCTTATTAAAGCTAATTTGGTTAAAGTATTTGTTGAAAAAGCAAGAAAAATCGAGAACAACATATAGGATGCACATGGCCACTGACTTGCCTTTTAGCTCGTTAATTGCATTGTTGTAAGAGGGAGCGAGAATATTTCTAGTAAGTTTCTGTTTAATAACTTTCACTTTTAATAAATGCCATTCACTGTAGTGTTAAAAATCATTATGATGTACTGAGGTGAAACGCCTAAGTATGTTAAAAAATGCACATTTTTGAAGAGGTTACATTAAATGCATTGTATGATTTACAGTGTATTGCTTTGTATTCTAATTGGCGATTACGCCACTGATGAGGCATTGAAGCACTTTACGGCTACACAGAAAAAATATGCATGTGTAGCGTATGGAAAAAGAACAATTGATCAACAGAATGCTGAACAATTTAATACATTCATCCCAGTACAGAGATCTGGGCCTAAATCCATCGCTTTTTTGCTCCCCATGCCATTCCAGTTTGAACCCAGGCCATATGCAAATAAGTCTTGAGCCTGCGCCCAATGGAAACAGTACAGCCAGAACTGCCAGGCCAGGTCCTCCCTGGAATGGAAACAAGCATCCTCGGACCGGTTTTAGTGTTCCACCTCTCATCAAGCTTAGAGTGTACCTGATAAACTGTAGATCTCTGCCAAAACATGCAGAAGATATTTGGCTTTTGCTGTCCAACAACAAATGGGATGTAATGTTTTTGACGGAAACCTGGCAGACAGATGAAGCCTTATCGGCGGTAGCTCTGACTATTCCCCCAGATTTCAAGATCTGCTGCGCAAACAGGGATGGAGAGAAAAGAGGAGGTGGTAGCCATTATTTTGAATGACTCTTGGGAGATCTCCACCTCAGTGCTGCACAATATGGGCTTGATAGAAGGTTTGACCTTCTGTATTAGGATCAGCTGCACTGCTTCGTTTGCGGGACTCGTGTTATACCGGCCTCCAGACTGTCCATCACTCGCTATCTGCCAAAAAGAAATTGGAAGAAGCTAACAGCTGAGTCTCTCAGGCCAGTATTGCAGAAGAGTCAACCACTATTAATGAGCGATCCAAATGTTGACACACCTGCACTAAACAGGTGGATCTCCACCGCCCTGATTTGGGCTTTATATAGTGCATGGCTACCCTAAGACTTCCCCGCGCTGATGATGAGAGCTGTGGTAAGAGACGGAGCCTATTAGTGGTTTACAGGAAATAGCCAGGTCTTCAGTATTTTTCTGAATGCCAATTCATTTTGCAGCCCTCTTAGGTCCAAAGGTAGCTCATTCCACAGTTTAGGAATAAGGTGGAAAAGGATCTGCCTCCCCATCTAGATTTTTTTATTCTGGTGATACGGAAAAGGTGTGAATGGGAGGACCTTATTAGCCTGATGGGGGCATGTGCAGAAATCAGATATCTTTGTTTTTCTGGGCCTTTATTATTTACTGCCCTGTGAGCGATGCAAAGGCATTTGAACTTTACTCTAGTAGCGATTGGCAGCCAGTGTAGTTGTTTCAGGGATTCGCTTGCTGAAGTGTTTTTGAAACACAACACTTATCACTGGGTAAAGGTTTCCCTGGGCTTTCTGCTTTTTACCAGGGCACTCGACCCCATAGAGAGTGGCGCGACTAAGGGTGCTTTAAATGTTTTGCTTCTTTGAACATGATCCTGAACTCTAGAATTGAGGGAAATGAGGCACAAGGAGACGGCATGGGTTAATACAATTTGAATATAAATAATCACTCGATATGTCATAGTTTGAATATACATGATTCTTTGATATGTTATAGAACTAAACATATATCTGTAATATATATAGATGACTGGGATGTTTTGTGTTACATTTTCCTATTTTTATTTGTTTTTTGTAGTGAATTGTTAGACTGATATACATCCAAGGACCTCTGGATCTGAACCTTATGACCTTTAAATGGAATATATTACATGCCATACACTTAAGGTATAGGATGCATACAATTCTTGCCAAAATAATGAAAAGTTGTCTTTCTCTCTGGTTTTTCATTGATCTGTTTTAATCATGTTATTGCTTCTATAAATTGTGATGTTTTTACTGACTTATGAAACAGGATTAATTGAACATGACCTTAGCTTCACATCAAAAAACTTTTCCGACTGTGCGTTATGAGTAAGCATGGGCGAATTTTGCGAATCTCGCGTTCGCGAATTTTGCGGATTTGCGAACTCGCAATCCGCAAAATCCGCGAATTCTCGCGAATTTGCGGATTTTTTTTTTGTGTGTTCGCGCGGGTTTCTGCCAGTTCGCGAGGGTTTTGTACAATTTCGCAAACGCGAACTTACCTGTCGGGTCGCAAGTTTTGCGAACTTGTTGTTTCTACGTGTCCAGCCTGTTTGGGACACTCTTCTTCATCACTGCCACTCTCTGTCACCATTGCCACTCTCTGACTATTCATGCCACCCTCTGGCCCACCCATGCCACCCTCTGTTTCATCACAGCACCCTCTGGTTGTCCAGTGTACATTATTGTGGCAAAGCAAAGCACACCTTCCCTGCCTCAAGTGACCTGAATTAATTTGGGGCTGATTAATGTGTCACAGAATATTTTTTTAGCTGGCACCTGCTTCCTTAGTGCTTCCTGATTACTGATCTTTTGCACTTGCTAAGTGCTTTCATTGTTGCAAAATTAGTTACAACACCTGCCCTGCCCCAACTGACAATAATGAATTAGGGGCTGATTAATGTGTCACTGGATTTGAACTTCCAGCCTGGCTCCTGCTTGTCTGCCTTAGCTGTAATTCAGGACCTTTGTGTAACTATTCTGAGGGTCAGAGCAGGGTCACATAATAGTTGCAAGTAGGCAACTGAACTCTGGAGGGGCCCCTCAGGAAGCACCTCAGGAAATGGTTACTAATGATGAGCTTGAACTTTTGAACCTGGTAAGTAGTTTCAGTTTTGCTAAGATCCTATTTCTGCAATTTAGCGCTTATTCGCGGGCGCGAAGTTGAACTGGGAAGCCGCCAACTCACGCGAACAGTGCGAGCAAGCCATAAAATCCGCTGCTCGCGGATTTGCGGATTTTGCGGGAAATTCGCGAATCTCGCGGATTGCGAATTTACCGAAAATCCGCAAAATCCGCGAGCGTAACGGATTTTCCGCCCATGCTTAGTTATGAGGTAAGGTTTTTGATAGATACATATTTTTTAAATACTGTGAATAGGACATAGTTAGATGTATATAAATGTATATATGTTTGTAAAGATGTAAAGGGTTGTTTGTCTTTTTGTAAAATATGTATGTCTAATTTTTTGATGAATGTTAGTTCAGGAGCCCTCTTTTAATAAAAATTAAAATTGTATATATGTGTATTTTTTCAATAGCCCTGAAGAAGTCTCGTTGGAGATGAAACGCGTTGGCTAGGAGGTTATGATTTGTGAAATGTAAAGAAATTCGACCTGTGAAAAATAAAGAAGGTAATCTCATTAAGAAAAATACACCCTGAAATTGGACATTGTTCTTTGTGCGCTATTGTTGCTGTGAATTGATATGTCACGTTAATATTTATTTAAATAGTGCTGAAACTAATTGCCATGTAGATCGAGCAGTATGATGGCGGCGGACCTTCCGTTGTCTAGTATGTCAGTAACTACCAGGAGCACTGCTTCTGTGCTATGAAGAGCGCAGAAACACATCTGCTTGGGGTGGAGCAGCTTGTTCTCCTCCAGATAGTTGACTAAAGTCTGATTGACATGCCTTTCCAGGGGTTTGCCAAGGAGAGGGAGAAGCAATATGGGTCGTAGGTTGCCAAGTATGTCAGGATCCAGATTGGATTTTTTTAGAAATGGTCCTATTATGGCATGCTTCCAGGCTAGGGGGACCGACCCTGACTTGAGTGACTTATTAGGAATCTTGACTAGAGGAAGCGGAGGTGCAGAGTCTAACAGGGAGCCTGATTTGATGGACTTGAGCAGCTTGAGGGTAGCTTCTTCCTCAAGCCCAGGGAATTGTGTTAGACTAAGGGCAAAAGCTGGTACACAGGCCACATGAGGCTCTTCTTGAGCAGGCTGAGTGGCGTTCTGAACCAGACCATAAATGTCTGTCACTTTCTTGTGAAAGAAAGAAGCTATATGGTTGCATCTTTCTATTGTGGCCTTCAGAGAACCGTTAGTTTCTTAGGGAGTAGTCTCATTTTTGACTACTCTGAAGAGTTCATTTGGGGAGCTGAGTGCCTGGTTGATTTTCTCCTCGTAGAATTTAGCTTGTGCCAATTTTAGTTCTTTATGATAGAATCTGATAGAGGTTTTATAATTGTTTTTTTCTAGATTGAACTCCTTTCTCCAATACCTTTCTAATCTCTTGCAGTGCTTCTTCAATGATAGCAAATGTTTATTGAACCATGGGTCTTTTCTGGTCTGATGTTTTTGTTTGGGCTTTTTTTTCAGTGGGGGACAAATCTCCAGCGACTGGCTGATTCAGTTTTCCCATTGCTTGAAGTCCTCCTCTGGACTGCCGTCCAGGTTGGGCAATGTGTTCTTCAGGGCATTTGACCAAAAATCAGAATTGATCTTTGGCCAACTCCTAGTTATAATAGACTCTGCCTTGTCCCTAGTCTGTTTGGCAGGTTTGGATAACCCAAACCGAATAAGACAGTGGTCAGACCAGGGAACTGGGATGACATCTGATATCGTAACCTAAGGGTCAGTTGTGAATATAAGGTCCAATGTTTGACCAATTTCATGGGTGGGTGTAGAGACCAGTTGGGTAAACTGAAGAGCCTCCAGATCATCCTGTAACCGTTTGATACAGGGGGCGTCCAGTACTTCAAAGTGAAAATTAAAGTCGCCTAACAAGGTTATGAAGTTTTTTACTAAGGACAGGCTAGCTAAGGTATCAGGCAATGCCTCTAGGTAGGTGGACCAGAGGTCCAGCTGTCAATAGACAAGGATATCGAAGTAAGTACAGGAGGACGAGAGAGTGATGTGCAACTGCACACTTTCACATTCTAGAAGAGAGAGCGGGGTTGTGGTGCAATTGAAGGCAGTTTTTAAAATAATGGCAATCCACCCCCCAATTTATTTTCTCGGTCTAATCTGTGAATATGGTATCCTGGAGGGAGTGCCAGATTAATGTCCGGCCCAGAACTACCCTTGATCCATGTTTCAGTGACAAATAGTACATTGAGGTAATCCTCTTCTAACAGATTCCTGATGTCTAAGGCATGTCTAGGGATTGCCCTTGAGACCATCGCCCCTGCCAAGTCACAAAAACCTTGAGAAAAACTCCCTTGGCCCTGTGGTTCTCAGAGACTCCCAGATTTTGAGAAAGTAGATGTAAAAAAATGCAACGCTTGTGGCGATCAGATTAAGGCGCAACGGCCAAATTGGCATATAAGAAAGCCCTGAAAAAGCTCCACAAATTGATGAGGATGGCAAGGAGGGCATATTTGGTGAAGCACATTATTAACGCGGAAAACTCAAGCAAGGAAATATTTAGGCTTGTCAGCTTCTTCACCACACCAATGGAGCCGTAAAATGTAATACAGCCGCCCCCCTCTCTGTGCGCAAAGTCATCAGACTTTTTCGACAATAAAATTCTGAAAGTCTACAACACCTTCACAACAGCGGTAAAGACAGAAAAAACAGAAGAGAGAGGTAGACGTGATTCTGAATATTCCTTCTCGTAATTCCTTCCTATCTCCCAATGGTAATCTCTGGTAGAGATCCTGAGATGTAAGTCAGGATCCCCCCGAGGACCGTGCCCTCTCAAGCTGTAGAAGGAGCTGGCTCACTCGGCAATCCATGCTCTGAATCATATATGGAACACATCACTTGCTTCAGGCATCTTCCCTGATACATGGAAACATGCCGTGTTACTCCCCCTCAGGAAAAAAAAACAATGTGGATCCAGGGAAGCTAAACAACTATCGCCCAATCTCACTATTACCAGCACAAGCAAAAATGCTGGAAAAATGGTAAAGCAACAGTTGGCTAATTTTATTGAGAGTCATGACATTTTGTATGATATGTAGTCCGGCTTTCGGACTAGCTTTAGTACCGATAACTGCACTGCTGGAGGTGGCAGAGTCAGTAAAAAATGACTGTGGATGCTGGATCATCAGCTATGCTGGTGCTATTGGACTTATCCGCAGTGTTCGACACAGTGGACCACCTAATCCTGGTACAGAGACATCAAGCAATAGGAATTGGAGGTGTGGTACTCACCTGGCTGAAGTCATTTCTTAAAAATCAGACGTAGAAGGTCGCCCTCCAACCCTTCTAGTCGGAACCCAAACAACTACGGTGGGGTGTACCACAGGGGTCGGCCTTGAGCCTGCTTATTTTTAACATATATCTGGCCCCTCGGTTCTCGCTCATAGCAAACTGGGGTGTGAAGGCAATATCATAAGCCGACGATACCCAGCTGGTGTTTTCCTTTAAGGACCAGTCTTTGGACTCCTTCACTAGGTTTAAGGACTGCCTGTGAGACATCTCCCAGTGGATGAACAATATATATATTTTTTTTAAGTTCAAGTTTATTGAAACCAAAACATAGCATAGAATACAGAATGTAATACACTCAATCAATGAAAGGTATGAGATACAAAAATAAAATTGAGAAGACATAATAAAACGGAATCAATAAACACCTATATCTAAGTCATGGAAAAGGAAAAACTAAAGGGGAAAAGGAAACAAACCAAAAAGGGAAGTGAAGTATGAACATTTCATAAAATATAACATTGTATGCAGATATTAAAACTTAAATAAAATGTATACAATTGACAGCGAGTAATAAATAAGCATAAAACTTTATAAATCGAAGGAAAAAGATAAATAAGCAAAATCATGGCGGCTTATGAACATCATCAGATGGATTGTGGTGGGTAACAATAGTATTTTGAGGAGAGGGAGAGGTTTTGGAGAGGTAGGTAGTAAGAGGAATCCATAATAGGTCTCGTTTAACAGCTAAGGAAACGGGGGTAACATAATTGGAATCAAGCCTATGATGAAAACAAATAGCTTTCCACCAAGCTGAATAACTGACTTTGGTAGAATCTTTCCAATTGGAGGTAATCAGATGAAAGGCTATGGCCAAAAATAAGTCAAGCAACTTATAGTGAGAAGGGGAGAGTGGTAAATCAGGAGACAAAGAACCCAAAAGGACGTTGGAAAGGGAGAAAGGGAGTGTGAGACCAAACATTTTGTGCAAGCGGGACCAAATCAATTGCCAAAAGGAAGCAATGTTGGGGCAGTGGAACAACATATGAAGTTAATCAGCAGATTGGCAAGGACAGGACCAACACTTAGGTGAAATGTCCTGGGAGAAAGTGGCCAATTTCTGTGGAGTTAATAGTAAACGGTGATATAAAAAGTAAAGAGTTTGGGTAGTATTAGCAGCTCTAGACGTTTTGTGTATTTTTAACCACAGCTTATCCCATAGAGAGACAGGCCAGGATATTGACAAATCCCGTTCCCAGGCCAATTCAGTCTTCGATTTGAGTCGGTCAGGTGAAGTTATAAGACATTTGTAAATGTGAGAAGCGGACGGAGAGGAATTTAAAAACAGGCTGATGATAGAGTAAGAGGAGGGTGTCTCAGAGGAAGAAGGAAGAGATTGAAGGTATTGAAGAAGAGCAGGAAGTAAAAGATCATATTTTTTCTAAAGGCAGTAGGGAGAAGAAATTGAGCTTGAAGATCAGTAAAAGAAAGAGGAACGTTATGAAATAAGAGTTGGGAAATCCAAGATAGACCTTTGGATTTCCAAGATTTCCAATAAAAAGAACGGTTCTTAATGCGAAGTAACTTATTATGCCAAATAGGTTGGTGGGACAAAGAAGTAAGGGAAGGGTAAGAAGAAGATAAAAGGGGAGATAAGAGGTGACAGGTATGAGCAATGACAGGGGATTTCAAGAGAGAAACGTTGGCCGAAAAGGCAAGGGTCTCCAAAAAATCAAACGGAGAAAGGAGGGATTTCTCCAGAGATAGCCAAACTGGAGGATAAGTGGGAGACTCTGTGGAAAGCCAACGAGAAGCTTGTTTGAGGATAAAAGAATAATGGTATGATTTAAAGTCTGGAAATTTAAGACCACCAGACTGTTTATCTTTTTTAAGAGAAGACAAGGCTATCCGTGGAGGCTTATTTCTCCAAAGAAATTTCACCAAGAGAGAGTCTATTCGTTTAAAATAATAACAGGGTATGCGAACAGGAATCATGGATAGTGAGTAGAGGACAATAGGAGCTAACATCATTTTGATGGAGTCCAAGCGACCCCACCATGAAAGGAAGAGGGGATGCCATCTAGTAATAGAGTCAGTTAATTTCTTTGTAATATATTCAAAATTAGCCTTCAAAGTGTCTGGTATAGAAGGGGAAAACCACAATCCAAAATATTTTACCTTAGTCGACTGCCAAGAGAAACCCGTATGATCAAAGTAATGACGCTGACATAAGACATTAAGAGGTAGAACTTCACATTTGTCACGATTGAGACGATATCCCGAAACCTCTGAGAAGGCGTCAACTTGGAGTAAAAAGGCAGGAAGAGTGGACTCAGGATTAGAGCAATAGAAAAGGATGTCATCTGCATAAACAGATAATTTAACTTGATTAGGGCCGGGATTAAAACCAGTGATTTGGGCATCCAGTCGTAGTTTAGTGAGAAAAGGTTCCAATGCTACAATAAACAATAAGGGGGACAAGGGACAACCTTGCCGGACACCCCTGGAAAGGGAGAAATAATCGGAAATTTTCCCATTAGCAAAGATAGAAGTTCTAGGACCGGAATACAAAAGAGAGATGAGGGAGATTAATTTAGGGGGAAAGCCAATCCAAGTGAGGGCATGAAACATAAAGTCCCAACTGATCCTGTCAAATGCCTTTTCGGCATCTAATGTGATGGCCGCAAGTGGGTAGGACAGGGAAGAAGCCTTACTAAGAACATTAAAGAAAATTCTGGAATTGTCAGAGGACAAACGTCCCTTCACAAAACCTGATTGTTCCGGACCTATAAGTTCGGGTAAAATGGGATCAATACGCAGGGCAAGTAATTTGGCAAATATCTTATAATCCGTGTTAACAAAGGAAATGGGGCGGTAATTCTTACAAAAGGAAGGGTCTTTGTTATCTTTGGGGATGAGGCAAATCATAGCGTCTTGAAAAGTACCTTGAGAAGAACCATTTGCAATGAAAGAATTAAATAAAGCGAGCAAGCGAGGAAGAAGAAGTTTCGAAAAATTATCATAAAATTCAATAGAAAAGCCATCAGGACTGGGGGCTTACCGCGTTTTAAAACTGAGACTGCGTGGGATAGTTCTTTAAGAGTTATATCCACTTCAAGTGAAGGAAAATCAAAATGGGAAGAAGGAGGAGACGTAATGGATTGAAAGTAGGAGGATAAATCAGAGGGAAGCAGAGAGGATTCGGGAGTGTAGAGACCTTTGTAGAAAGTAACAAATTCCTGCAAAATGTCATCATCTTTAAAATGAGAAGTACCACAAGAATCAATTATAGAGGAAATCCGAGTTCTATCTCGGCGTGTTTTCAAGTTATTAGCTAAGAGTTTGCCCATTTTATTTTGGCCTCCATAATAACGCACTACTTTTTAAAAGATAAGAAACAGCAGCGTCAGTAGATAATATGTTGAAAGCGACTTTAGCAGTGATGAGATCTTTTAAAGAGGAGTCTAAGAAGGAATGAAAATAGTCACGTTCTAACTGTTTAATTTGGGCCAAAAGTTGGGAAGATTGTTTCTCAAATCTCTTCTTTTTCTGGGAGACGTAATTAATGATAAAACCTCTAGCGGTTGCTTTAAAAGAGTCCCATATCATGGTCGGAGAAGAATCCGGGGTGGAGTTTACGGCAAAAAAGTCAGCAACAAAAGAGCTGAATTGGCCAGAGAATTTAGGGTCTGCAAGGAGGGAATTATTAAAACGCCATCTGCCAGAAGGGGGGGGAAAAGGGATTAGATCAAAATCAACAAAAACTGGGGCATGGTCAGAGATAAGGATAGAGCCTATTTCTGAAGCAAGAGTGCATTGGGCTAAAGATTTACTAAGAAAAAGATAATCAATGCGGGATTGTGTCTTGTGGGGAGGGGAGAAGTAGCTAAATTCTTGGAGGTCGGGGTGACAAAGTCTCCATATATCATCTAAAGGTTTACGATGGGTGGCAGAGGTAAATTGAGTATGCATTTTAGAATGAACAAACTTAACAGGGGATCTCCTATCAAGAATGGGATCATGGATTTGATTACAATCTCCACCAAAAATGATATAATCATCATCAAGGGAAACTAACTAATCAGAGATAAAGGGCCAAAAAGCATTATCCACTGTTACCGGGGCATAAACATTAAAAATAACAAAAGGTACATTGTCAATTAGTAACTTACTAAGCACCCAACGACCATCAGAGTCTGATTCTTGATGAATAACAGAAACAGTAAACTTTTTGTGAACTAGGATAACCACCCCATTCTTTTTCCCTAGAGCTGGGGAGAAGAAAACATTACCAACCCATAGTCTCGTCAGTTTAGAAGCTTCAACATCAGAAAGATGAGTCTCTTGCAACATAGCAATATCTGTTTTTTGTCTAGACAAGTGGGATAACACTTGCTGTCTTTTAATAGGATTATTTAATCCTTTAACATTCCACGAGGTAACTCTGAATGGAACAAGATAAAGGTAGTATGATAATACATAAAGCATACAATACAACATGACATCAATGAAACTAAACTGTATACAGAGTAAAAGATAATGAAGCAATAAAGCGAAGAGAAACAGGCATATAGAAGAAAAACAGGAACAAGATGAAAAACCAGAAGTAAAAAGAAGGGTAGAGTGAAGAAAAAGAGAGCTATTAAAAAATAGTTAATATAGATAGAAGGATATGGTAGAAAAATGCAAAGACTGAATGAGAAAAGATGAAAGGAAAGGAGAGAAAAGGAGAGAAAGCAATGAAAAGGAAGTGACACCGTCAAGCAGAAAACTAATAAGGAGGATAACAGGAAAAGGGAAGTGGGAGCATAGGCATATGTAAACATGACAAGAAGAAAATTGTACTTACAAGGGAGGGGAGGAGGGGATCACAACCAAGGAAGAGATCAGACGTGAGGGAAGGGGGGGTAGTGCCAACTGGAGGAGACAAAACGTCCGGGGCCAACGAGCCACCCAGCCGGGGAAACAACACGGAACACGGTATATGATCTGCAAAATACAAGAGGAAAAAGAAAAAACATTAGGAAGACAAAGCAGCAAAACAAAGCATGTATAAAGGTAGGTTACGGATACAGATTAGAACTAGAACCAAACAACATAACCAACGTGAAAACCTAGCGCAATATGCACCAGAAAACAGTTAGCATCTGATAAACTCATGAATAAAAGGTAAGGTCCAAAAAACAGATAAACCACAACAGGTTAAGAAAGATAAGTCACGGAGGAAAGGAAGAAGAAGATCCAGAAGCATCCATGTCAGTAGAGCCACAAGAGTTCAAAAAGCTTTGGAGCCGCACAGGATCCTCGTAGGTGGTTGTTTTATTATTATAAGTGACCTTAAAGAGACAAGGGTGGAAGAGCCCATATCTGGCACCAAGAGATCTAAGGGCAGGTCTCATGTCCAAGAAGGCTTTACGACGATTGACCGTTGTTTTGGCGTAGTCCTGCGCAAAAAACAAGGTGGACCCAGACCAAGTAAGCTGTGGAATAGCTCTGGCCGCTGAGAGGACCTTCAAGAGATCTGTGTATTCTAAAAAATACATAATCACAACTCTGGGTCTCGTTGAAGCAGTAGCAGGTGAAGAAAGACGACCAAGTCCATGAGCCCGCTGTATGTTGAGTACAGTACCGTCTCGAAGATGAAGAAGCTTGGGAAGGAGGGATTTGAAGAAAGCAACAGGGTCACTCCCCTCGCAACCCTCCGCAAGGCCATAGATACGCAGGTTATTACGACGATTCCGGTTTTCAAGGTCCTCAACCTGTCGTTGAAGAGAGGAGATTTGAGATTGCATATGAGAGACCTTGGTAGCTGATTCCTGAAGAGAGGAAACACTGCATTCCACGGATGTGACTCTTGCATCTATTTGTGTCCAATTATCGGTCAAAACTTGTAGCTTAGCATTGGTTTCCTCCATGAAGGGGCGAAGTGCTCGTATTTCTGTTAGCAATAGTTCCATGGAGACATTGGATGCCGAAGCCGACGGTGAAGGCGGGTCTTTTTTCAACCGTTTGACAGTATTTTTTCCAGTGGGCTGTGTAGAAGGTTCCGTGGTTGACCGTGGTATAGAGACAGGAGGTGTTTGAGAGGCTTCCAGTCGGGCTAGTTCAGAGAAAAGTTTAGAATTCTTGATGAAGGAACGCTTTCCCACTTTGTCAGCGCAACTCGGTGTGAGCCTGCCCATATGACAGGAGCCTTTGTCAGGAAAGCACCTGTGGAGCAACAGGTAAAAGACCGTTGTAATTTCCCAGAAAAAATACAGTCTACATATGAGAGCGGGAGAGCATTACCAAAGTTTGCTTTAATAGAACAAGCCAGTAGGAATCAATGAAACATATCCATGAAGAATCGATCACACGTGATGGAACAAGAGCTGAAAAAGTGCAGCCGCATGACCACCCTCAAAAACAGCAGGGAGGAAGAGGCGACAATTCAATAATGTCTCAACAAAGAGTGGGCGAGCCTTGTGTGTATAGGAGCCACATCTACTGAAAACAGTGCTCAACAATACACTATATCGCCCCCTCAGCTTTCAGTTCACGCATATGGCTACAGGTAGTACAATGATTGCATAGAGAGTCAATAAAAGAGGAGCGGAGTTCAGCTGGGGCGTTGTAGCGTAGTGGCAAAGAGGCAATTAGTCATCTTGCTGCGGTGGGGAGATGGAAGGAAGAGCACAAAATGGCAAAAAAGTGTATTAAGCATGTACACTCATCTCAAAAATGAAAGAATGAGCCCACCGTGAGATTTGCATGAAGAGTTGAGGCTGTAGGACGCTGTAGGGGTTGTTTGCACATCGTCCGTGTGAAAAGTGAGAGGAATTCCACAACGCAAGATGGCGGCCGTGGCTGTCAGGAAGCCGCGGCTTCAGACGTCTCAGCTTCGGAAATGAAGGTGCCGCCAGAAGAGGCCTCGTAAGAGGACTCAGTACATCCTCGAGGCTATCGGACACAATATGCCTGTAGTTGCGGGGTTCAAGAGGCGCATGAACCGCTTTTTCCCCTCAGCCGTTGCGGAGCGCTCACGCCGGCGCTGCCATCCTCGATGGGCGCTAAGCCACGCCCCCCGGATGAACAATATTAAACTTAAAACTTAATGCAGAGAAGACAGAAGTGTTGTTCTTCGGCAAGGCTCTTCTGTTGGCAGCTGGTATTTGGTAGCCGGCAGAAATGGGCCTGCCACCTACTCCAGCAACCACAGCAAAAAACTTGAGCATGAAATGGGAATTAGATCTCTCTTTCACAGCTCAAATTCTGCAGGTGACAGCCTCATGCTTCAGCAAATTAAGAAGCCTGAGAAAATGTTTACATCTACTGCTGGAGGACTGTCGCAGAGTCATTGTCCATGCCACAGTGACACCTAGGCTGGACTAGGCTACCTGCCTGTACCTGGGACTGCCCGCCCATCTGGTCAGGAGACAGCAGATGGTACAGAATGTGGCTGCGAGACTTATTAGATGAGTGCCGTTGTGACATCACATCTCTCCGCATATAAGACAGCTCCACTAGCTGCCAGTAGCGAGAAGGATTGAGTTTAAGGCCTTAACTTTGGCCTTTCGGGAGATACATGGCAAATTTCCTAGTTACCTTAAACATCAGCTATGCTGCTACCAACAAAACAGCTCACTAAGGTCCAACTCTCAGAACCTGCTTTGCACACCTCATTTCACTAAAGCTTGCTTAGGGGGCAGATCCTTCACAGTGGTAGCAACTAAGCTTTGGAATTCCCTGCTAAATGATATCCGCAAAATCCAATCTGAGCTGATGTTCAGAAAGTCCCTAAAGACCTGGCTCTTTAGTCTAGATTAGATCTCTTTGGCCTTTTCATTTCTCATGCTGCCTACTGCTATAGCGCCGGACACCTCTGTTTGAGGTAGCTGTCGTGCTCTGTAAATTTCGGAATTATTATTATTATTATTTTTATCAGCCAGGCTAACATTCTGTCCATCATTTGTTTGCGTATGACTTTTTGCCCTAAGTGGGATGGGCATTCCCAGACGTGGGTCCCTTGCTAACTGTGTCACTGGATTCAAGCTATCCTGGCTGATGAGGGGATTTACCCAGAAACCGGTCCCAGGATGCTTGTTTAGGTCCAGGGAAGACCTGGCTTGGCAGTTTGGGCTGGACTGCACCCATGAGGGACAGGGTCAAGACTGATTTGCATATAGCTTGGTCTGAACTGGAGGGGCGAAGTGAGCTAAAGAACGATGATGGATTCAACCTAGATCTGTGACTGGGGGTGAGTGTCTGAAAATTTTCAGCACTCCGTCCATCATCCCCTTGTATTAGCATATGGGTAGACAGGTTTCATGGGGCATATTTGTTTTAGAGCTATGATGCGTATATTATTCAAACACATACTTCCCTAAATACAAAAAATTTGAGTACGATTGCAAAGTCCTTGATTATTTACATAAACACAGTATGTGAAATATTCACTTTTCCCCAGAAATTACCCCTTCAGGGTCTCTGCAAACAATCTTGAAAATCGTTAGAACAAGTAAAACCCAAGGAGTAAAAGAATAGGTGAAGCATTAGAAACAGAGTTAATGCAGTGCTCTGGGCCAACCCTCTTACCAAGTATCCTCTGATTAATCTTTCCCGCCTGAGAGGTGATGGGAACATTATATAAATCAATTTCAATTAACACTGTAACCCATTTGGCTACACATTAAGGACCAGGAATCAGTGACTATAGTTAAGAGGGTTAATTACAAGTTAGCAGTCAAGCTAAGGTACACAATTCTTAGCACCATTCTATAAAGATACAGAATACCAACTGGGAAACCCAACAACCTTAATTAGTTTAGACGCACCAGTATTCGACAAACAAGAAGATCAGTCACAGCAATACAAAAAATCAATAACAACATTAGGTGCTCAGAGAAGAGTTTATGGTTCTCTCTTTTATACACGAGTAAATTCTAGACTCGTCTAAGTTAAAGTTCAAACTAAGAGGATGGTTCAATAGTCAAAGGAATCTCAAAATTCAGGGAAATGCACTAACATAGGAAAAATGGGAAAGTTTGGAAAGTAAAGGAAAGGTGTCAGCATCTCAGAAGATTGATCAAGAGTCTTCTTGGGCCAGGGGAATTTGAGTGCTAACCTAAAACACACTCTGGAAGAGTCAAAGAGAATCAGCATAGAGGTCTAAACTTCTCAGAGTCCAAAGAAAAATGGTGGTTTGCTCAGACAGTGTATACTCAAGTAACTTTCAACAGAATCTCTCAGGTAACACCCTTCTGTTCACATCATCAGGGATTCTGTTGTCCTTTTCCATTCTCACATCGTAAGCTACAACGTTCACAAAATATCCCGCACTGAACATGGGAACGACTTCGTCCTTAGTCACCTAAGCCAGGTTGCAACATTGCTGACTAGGACTCTTCAGTTTACACTCTGGCTCTCCATGTTCCTAGTCAAGGTCTTCTTCTAAGGCTCTCTCTCTGTCGCTAGCACAGTGTTGTATCTATTCTCAAACTAACAATACATTATGTAAATTCACTTGCGAGGAAAAAATCATGCAAGCAGAAATGGAAAAACAGTATTTTCTGCAGAATGGAAAAAAGGCCTAGTCAGTACAACTTTAAAGTATTATATTAATGGTGCACATTCAATATGCATCTGCACTTCCAAACACAAATGAATATAAAACAGTCAGTATATTTGGTTCATGTTACGTGTGGCCTAAACTCTTTAATACGCATGTGTATGTATGGCTAAGAACTACATTTTAAATGAAATGAATGTTAGAGGAGTAGGTAGCAACAGTCTCAAAAGGCTTTTCCTGTGAAAACTGTAACTTAAATAGCATGCGAGCTGTACCCCCTGCACCCATTGAGCTAGTGCCACCTATAACATTTAGAAGTTACATCCACACAGTCACTGCAACACAAACCGCTGTGGCACAGTTCGCTTTACAAACTGAGATACTGCAGCCTATGCACTTTATATGTCACATTCTGGTGGGCACAATAGTCCAAACAGTTGTGAGGGTTTTTGTACGCTGATACTGCTAGCTGAACAGTACAGGCGTGGCCACTGTTAGACATAGTGGTGTAATGACTAGAGCTGTCAACATGACACTAACATGAACAGCTGCGAGGGCTTTGTACCCCCCAGTACACAAACAGCTATGAAGGTTCTGTACTCCCCAGTACTGCCCGTATGGTAAAATGTTCCCACTACACAGAGAGCACTGCCAGTGGTTAGTATACAGACACACACCAACTTAGTTTACGGCTCTTAAATGTTTATAAAGCCTTGGGGTTGCAGGAACAGCACATTGCATTCTTTTTGCGCCTAAAGGTGAAAAAGGCTGAAAAACTGGTAGTTGTACGTGCAAGAAGTCAGACTAATATTGCGTTCTTCATTTTTTAAATTCATACGTATACTGCTGGACGACTGTAACAGGCTACTAACATCAAACCATTAAGGGCAAAGTTAACACTAATAGTCCCCAACTAAGAACAGAAAGGCAAATAAACGTAGTAAAGCTAAAGCACTATAACAATATAAAAAAGCACACACCCTAAATAAAGCGCTGCGTGTTGGTAAACTGAATGCGCTAAGCAGTTGCGAAAAGTTACCAATGAAAAAGAAGAATGTAAATGTGTTAATGGAAGCGCTCTGAAAAATGTAAAAAGATACACACAACATAATTGAGTGCCATGGGGTGCATGTTGCGGTTCCTTTCCCATAATTATATTTTTAGCCTGCACATATGGTAAGCGTAAGAATATCTCTTTAAACTAAAGTAAGAGTGTTCTGAAGATGGCAGCAGATGTATAACAGACAGGGAATGCAAAACAACCAGGAAATAAAACTTAGGGGTATATTCACAAGAAAGTGTGATAACTATCGCAAGAGTAGCGTAACGCAAATTTCAACATCGCAGCCTATTGCGGGAAAATAACCCTGTGTCAATGTGGAACTCACAACGCGGAGGTAGCATGCGATACTCTGCCGAAACCGCTGACAATGTCCGCGATACAACCACCTCGGTGGAGACAAAAACACAAACCATACCAAAAAACCTGCGATGGGCCAAAGTGCGATGAGGAAATCAGCAATAAGCAGTGCCAGGCCTGCAACACACACCTGGAAGGCAGGGAAAATCACCATAAAAGTAGAATAAACACCCAAACACAAACTGACCAACACCCAAGCGCCATGGAGGCAGCCGGAGCAGGCGCAGTGGACGAGCGCAACCCCACAAGCACCCTGGACGACCAGCCTGGGACCTCTGGGACAAGGAAGGATAAGGACAAGAAGAGGAAGATGAAGTTTAGTCCGCAGGCGAACAAGATCATAGTCACAGAGGTGATGGACCGCCCATCAACAACTGTTCGTCACCTCCAACGTGTCATTGGGCACCAAAAATGGAATATGCCTGGACATCGTGGACAAGGAGAATACCATCGGAGAGCACAAGAGGACAATGGACGCGGTCAAGATGCAATGGAATGACGTCAAGTGGAGGACCAAGGAGAAACTCTCCACCAACCAGAAGGCAGCAACGCAGACTGGAGGTGGGGGCCCAGCGCCACACCTCAAGCTGGATGACATGGAGGAGCTGGTGTCGACAGTCATCAGTGTGGAGACTGTGGCCGGAGTCGGGGGATCGGACACTGCTTAACAGGACACAACACAACCGCAACAGGGTGAGTGACCACCAGGTACTGGGGGGACGGTGGAGATGGGCACAATGGCACACATGCACAATCAAGCAGAGCACAGTGCACACCTACAATGACTTTGAGTCCTCGCCTAGATCTGCAGACTGTCACAATGTACAAAACAATGCTGTCTGAATGTCAACATGTACCATGCGGCTACATACATACGGACACATTGTAATACACCATCTCCCCTTCACACCGCAGGGGCACCGTCAACACCTCCTGAAGAGCAGTCCCAGCCACTCTTTACTGATGATGAGGAGTACAACACCAGCATCAACACCCAAACCATCCAAGACATCATTGACCTCATCCGCCACTCACCTCCAGTGTCAGGGTAGCCCAGCTGCATTGTGGAGACCCCACACACTACCCAAAGTGCCAAGAAGGAGGCACCCACAGCCCCGGCACTCCCCCAAGACCTGCAGGAACAACACATGGCCTTCCAATGCTGTGTGCTGGAGTGCCAGAGGGAGACCTCAGAGAAGGTGCGATTGGGCTTCGGCATAATGGCAACCAAACTTGACGCCATCCTTGGGTGTGTAGGCCCACTCCATTGTCTTCAACGAGACCTGACTGACATCGCTGGAGTCATGACACAGAGAGAAGAACACCTGTTCGCTCAGAGAGGCTCCATCGATACCAGCCGTGAGCTGGCACACATGCGGAGGCTCATAGAGGGCATGGTGCGGATGGAGGCGGAAAGGATGGCAGCCACCGCTGCACATCAGCGGAATGTAGCTGGGATCTACCATGCCCTGCAGATCCTCATCATGGCATTGCTGCCACAAGGCATGGCGATGATAAATGCTGCTGCCCCCACACCATCCACATCTCCGCCCCCTGGTGTGTCTCTGCCTCCCAGTGCCGCAGGTCTAACCACCCCGGCACCTGATGTGTCAGTGGGACACAGTGTGGCTGACAATCCACCTCCGGCCCCTGATGTGTCAGTAGCCCACAGTGCCGCAGCCTGTACAGTAACACCCACAGGTGGGGCAGAGCACACATCCGGGGGCAAAGACGTGGATGTGCCTGTGATCAGAAGGACACAGTAGCATTTATTTCCGCCACCTGGTCTGTTTCTGCTTGGTCCCACACATGGCCTCATGACCTTCCACTGACCCCCGATTCACTCAGATGCACTCACCTTGGACACCAACATGGACTGCCACATCCTGTTTGATGACCAATGACACGGCGACCTGACTGCGGACTGTACCCTTCCTCTTCTGCAGTATTTGTCATCCACGGAAGGACTCTGGCTGGCCCTCCACGGGACCATATTGTGTAGTGTGCTTGGCATTGCCCTGTACCACTCCAGCTGCGGAACTGCACTGAATGTGCAATAAACATCCAGTGATGCACTGCTCTGTCATGTCTTTCATCATTCCTGTATGTATTTGTGCGACTGGATGTAGGGACAGGGATTTCTCTTGCATCAGTGATGCTCATCCTGTGGGATGCCAGTCAGAGGGTGCTACATAGCATTTTGTGTAACGGGTCCAGTGGACATCACAACAGGGAAACACGCATCAGCCACTTCCTTGTCCGGACGTGAAAGGCAGCATGCCCAGAGCCCACGAGTCATTGTTACAAGCCCTGCGCTGGTCCGGCATACGGCAGGCCAGACCACTCCGCTAATGCTCCGAGGGGGGGCTCATTGCTACCCGTCGCAGGCGTACTCGCTGGTGGTTTGAAGGTCACTGGTTTAGTTGTCAGCATGTCACAGACTCTCCCCGAGGGCAGGTTTGCACGCACACCACATAGGCCATGTGACCCCTCAAATATAAGAGATGCTATGACATCACATACCCCTCTGCCGGTGGTAACTGGATGACGGACCTGATGCCTTGAGCCCGGCATGAGCTTACCACCACGTGGCGCTAACTGGGGTTGAAAAGGGTTTGTGGCAAACTGTGCATTTTGGCCGGCACAGGCCCCCCGCCACGGGACGCTGACTGGGGTTGAACAGGGTTTGTGGAGCATGGTGCATTTTAGCCGGCACAGGCACCCCGCCACGGGACAGTGACTTTGGGTGCACTGAGTCATTGGCACCTTAAGCTGCTGAGCGGGTGTGCAGCCTGCGATGATGCCCCTACCCAGAGGTCCAGACTGCTCAGGATTTGTGTGCCTTGCTGGACAGCAGTGTAGGCCGAGCCAGCGGGCAGTGCAGGCCTACCGCCACGTGGCCTCGCTTCCGGGATCACAGAGTTAGTGGCACCCATTGGGCTGAGTGGCTGTGCAGGCTGCGATGATGTCGGGTGCCCTGGTATGTCCTATGCCATGGAGTAATCAAGACCCAGCACCAGACGTGAGACCTGGTGGCCTGCGCAGCATGGCTGCATGGTGTGGAGGGTGCCATGTCCGCGGGCCCTGGGCTTGTGGATTGCAGCAGCATGTGGTGGGCCCTCTTGTCTACACGCCGGTGGCGGAAGGTGAATAGTGAGGCTCGGGTGTGCATGGGCGGGCATACTCCGATGGGCGGCGGGGGGTCTGCGGTGCCTCTTCCTGGGTGTGCATGGGCGGGCAGGCGATGTTGTCTTTTGCAAGTGTGTGTACTGTGCCAGTCATGTATTTGGAATCTGTTTCAGATGACGGCTATGACTCTGATGTGTGACCTGCAGTACATACCGGCAAGTGGTTGGAGACACACCGGTGGCAGCAGGTGAGCAGTGTGGCCTGGGTGAGCAGTGTGGCCTGGGTGCGCAAGGGCGACACTCTCTCTCCCCCTCTCCTCTTCTCTCTCTCTCTCTCCCCCTCTCCTCTTATTTCTGTCTCTCTCTCCCTCTCTTCTTCTCTTTCTCTCTCTCGCCCTCTCGTCTTCTTTTCTCTCTCTCCCTCTCTTCTTCTCTTTCTCTCTCTCTCTCTCTCTCTCTCTCCCTCTCTCTCTCTCTCCCCCTCTTGTTCTCTCTCTCTCTCTCTCCCTCTCTTGTTCTCTCTCTCTTCCCCTCTGTTCTTCTCTCTCTCTCCTTCGCTCTCTCTCTGTCCTTTGAGGTGCGCAGCACACACCTTCTCATCATGTTTTTTGTCTTGCAGGCTGTGACCTACGGATTGTCCCAAGGGGAGCCGCCATGTGTCTTCATTTCATTTCAGTGTTCATTTCAATAAAGTTTCATTGGTTGCTTCGAAAGGGAATGTGTGATGCTCATTTCTGTGACTAAACATGCATGTCACCAGTTGTGATTGTGCGACATAAGGCGGATTATTTCATAGATGTTTAGGTGTAGCTGATGTGGCATGACTTTGGTCGGGGGTGCCAGGGAGGGGTGGTCCTGGGTGTGGTGTTGGTGGGTGTTGGGGCCCTCTTGGGTGTCCGTGCTGCATGTTCAGTTGCTCCATGGCATCTGTTTGTCTTCAGGTGTGGCTCTGGGCTGTGCTCCCTTTTGTGGTGCAGGCTCTGGTCTGACTTTACACCAGGTCAGAACAGGTGTTAGTTTCCTGCTGCTAACCTGCCTTGTCGCGTGTTTTGTGTTCTTATCGCCGATCTAGCTGGTCATTGAGAATATTGAGGTGTCGTGTGGTCTCGGGTTTTTGCAGGGGAACGCCTACTCTGCATCTCATTAGCGATAGTTGGAGGGGTCCTCTGTGGCAATGTTTTTTGCGGCTGCTATTGCTGGTAAACTGGTGCTGTGGGCTGTTAACACCAGCTTGTGAATGGGGAGGTAAATTTATCACAACTTTGGCTGCGTTAAAGTGCGGTCAATTCGCCGATAGCTCCTTGTGAATATGCCCCTATGATGTTGCCAAGGCGTCTTTCAGGCTGTTTTTTTCTGTTGTTTGCAATTTAATGAAAGCTTTCACAGAGACGGAAAAAGTTGCTGCATGTGGTCTACCAACCACAACATGCTGCTCTTAGCAGCTAATTCAGGGTGCACAATAGATGGTGGTATAGATAAGACTATGAAAAAAACCAATTTAAATAATCACAATTAGGATGTTGGTGAAGGGACACTTACACAACCTTTTTTTTAAAATGCTGATTAGTTTTCTTGAAACGCTAATTAGTTTCACAGAGTCTATTCACCTCCGTTTTTTGGATAACTCACTCCAATCACATGATAAATTAGAGCTTTAACATTGGATTGTTTAATGATAGGAATTAGGTAGTATGTGTGATGCATATGGCCTCTGATGGATTCCTAATTGTGATTATTTAAATTGTAGAGCATGTCCCTGACGAAGGCTATGACCTAGCAGAAATGCATTGGATAAACCATCAATGTATTTTGAAGTCTGGATTGTTTATTATGAAGAATCAACTTTAAGAAAACATATGAAAATAAAGATGTTTTGAAATATCTAGAACTCGCTTTCAGAAACCTTTTGTGAAAAACTACAACCCTCACCATGGGGCTCAGGCTGTGACCAGGGGACGTTACTCAATCAAGGGTCACGCATTTCTGTTGATTACTTGTACCCTGAAGGAGGGTACACCCTGGAGCACGCAACAGCTTTTTGTAAAAAAAGAAAGAATTACAGAGTGCAGGAGTGAAATAATTATCTTATAATATAGATGGGAGCATAGGCACACAATATGGCACTAGCAATTTCCCTAAAACACAAGGATGTGGCAAAATGACTAGAGCTGTGGAGCAAAAAGCTAGAGAACCATGTTAGAGTCACTGCGTTGGCTCACCAACCTGTGATTGTGGGTAAATTAGTTAATATCCCGCGCCTTCCAATAGGCAATGTGTTCATGTGGCTTTTAGACACACAGAGATATTCCACTGTATGCAGCCTCAAAAGGCTTTTCCTGTAAAAACTGTAACTTAAATAGCACGGGAGCTGTACCTCTTTGTAACCCAGCAGTGAACGTGCGGTCAGGTACTGAAACAGACCGAAATTAAGAGCGAATAGTGCAGTAGCAGCAGCAGTGTCACAATGGCCTAGGAATGGTTACATGTTGAGGCAAACGTCGGGTTTGGAGGTATTTTCCTTGCTTGCACAGGGGTTAATAACATTAAAGTTTGCCAGTGTTACAGGCAGTGCACTTTACGGACGCCTGGAGCCATCCATTGTTTACAGGTATCACACAATGCATCCACCCCACACTGTGTTTGCGGAGCGGGGGGGCACATCCCAAAGATGAATTGCTCTGTTCCATTATTACATCAGTGGATAACAGTGGGCATGTGGAGATGCGTTTGTGGCAAGTGAATAGGTCTGGCCATTTTGTTCACAGACTTGGTAATATTAACTCCGTGGACGTCAAGAACAATGGGATATCTCAAGTGCCAGCACAGGAGGAAAATAACACTAGCATCGATGTGGTTAAAACTCATACATATAACACCACACAAACTTAAAATAAAATGCTTCCATGGCTACACAAAGTCAAAATAAAACGCTGCAATGTGGGCAAGCAAAAGCAGCGAGTATGAGCCAGAAACTCAAAATGAAACGCTGCGATGTGGGCAAGAAGTTCGGGAAAGGCGCTCTTAAGAAATGAACTTTTGCGATGTGTTCAAAGAAAGCCAGATAAATATACAACCAAGCAGATTGCAGCCAGCGAAGGCACGACAATTTAATAAAAGCTGGCACGGACAAAAATATGAAACAACATGCTGCTTTTGTATCTAACATTTAAAGCTTACCTCCCACACTAAAAAGAATGTAGGAAATGAAGAGCTGCATGGCAAACATATTCAAAATAGTCTCGCAAGCAAGCAGCGCATGCGCTGCTTCGGTAGGCAAGACCTCAAAAGCACAAATCACTGTTGGAGTCTCTGTGCCGGCAGGCTTTATATGTAGTGATTCTGGGCAAATCGCTTAACCCGGGCCTAAAAATATCTTCCCTTGTGTAATGTAGCCAGGGTGGTCATGTAATATGTGCCAACACCTTTGAGAAAGGGCTGAGGCTCAGCTTCAGCTGAATAACATTTTGAAAAGTGAAAGCACATGACACGAGAGGGTGAGGTGAACATCCAGCTGCATCCCCTCCTACAACCTACCCCCTCTCTTGATGACTATTACATTGTTACCACCAATTACCCTGTTCGCCCTATCAGCCGGCCTGCCCCCTGCCATTGAAATGAATGGAGTTCTGTTAACTGCTTCCAGGGCCATTGTGTAAGCACCCGAATAGCAACCTTGTCCATGGCATTGTAATTGGGCACACCCTTTGCCATGAAGTTGCTGCTGTAGCCTGTGCCTGAAGGTCAAAGAAGACTTGCAAAATTCATCAAAGTAGAAACAAGAGCAGCCAGTGGTATTTTTTTTTACCTGCTTGGCATTATTTTGTTGTTTACTTCTTACCTTTCCCCTCATGGTGAAAGGGTGTTGCCCCTTTTGCCCATTAAAACCAGCCATACTTTGGTACCCCTGCCCTGGGTGACCAAGTGTGCTGTTTTCTGGATCCCTAATGCTGAATTTTTGTCATAGGTAAAGACAGATCACCCTGACCTAGGCCTGTCTAATGGATTGTGGTCTTGTTGGAATTGGAGGGATGCACAATTGTTTTACAAAGCGTAAATAACTTTACAGAAAATAACGTAACCATGAAGTGGTTGATTTAGGTACTTTGTGAATAAAACATCGTAACCTCATTTGTTTGTTTTTCTCTGATTCTTTTTCTTTTTCATTCTATGTCCCTTACTATATATGAATCACTGTATTAGTCCGGGACCCCTTTGTCCGTATCAACTATTACCCAGGTCCCAGTGACTATTTTGGGTCGAACCCTGTTTTTTACAGCATACTTCGTGCAAGCGCTGCTTGCGAGGTTCTTTTCCTTTCACGCACTCACTATAAATATCCGGCTATCTTTTAGCTAATACAGAATGGTAGACAAGGACATTCTCACTTACACTGAGGACTTCATACAACAACTCTTACATGATCCTGCCAACAATTTTCTATCATCAAATGTACCGCCCATTGACTTTTCTTTAAATGATAAGATCAGTAAACTTGAACGCTTAGAGAAGAAGCTCATTAGAACTAAACTACATGGACATTTTTTAGCACAGTGTTTACAGTCAAACATTATCCCATCTGGATTACAAGTTAAGGTGGAACCAGCGATCTTCGTGGACATCCCAAAATTTAGGGAAGGATTTAGCTGTGTTGCTAATAACTGTTCCAGACACTGGATGGTGTTAGGAATAGAGACGGCGGCAGAACAAGTGCAAGCCCTTACTAAGCAGATATCCGATTTGAAGGCTGAAATTGCGGGTGATATCACACTCACTAACTCCAAAGAAGCCCTAACGAAATTGGTTTCGACACTCCAAGACTTCGAAACCGTGACTATCAAGAGAAAACTGGAGAAACTTGCCCGCGACGTGCGATTATACGACAAAAAGAAAACGCACCCCTACCTACAGGAGGACTATTTCCGACAAGACGCCCAAGGACGTTTCACCAAGCGGGGACAAGGTGGTTTCAGAGGTAGACGTAATTTCTCAACTTTTTCTGATTCATCCTACAGTTCCGGAGAGGATTCTGAACAAGCCGGACCCAGTGGAAGCTACGGGTACCAAGACTCATACGGCCCAGCATACCCTCCATCTTTTTTAGGACGGGGAGGATGGAGACCACCACGAGGGCGAGGGAACAACTGGAACAAAGGTACGGGCAGGGGCCAACAGAACGTGGAAGCGACCTGGGACAACGGGAGAGGGAGAGGTACCAAACAAGTCCACTTCCCCCAGGAAGAACATGGAGAGAGATCCACCTGCCGGAAGAATTACAGGTGGTAAGACCGGCCAACAATCCTGTAATCAACATCTCATCACACTGCCTCAATGATGAAGAAATCAGAGTACTTAGCCGTGGCTTATCTTTTGTACCAACTTCCTTACCCAATGTCTTCACTACCATTGCTGAACTGCACAATTTTTTTAGAAAAATCCGAATAAAATATTTCTTTAAAGACAAGCCTCCAACCAAAGTGGGGACACCAACTGGCCTATGAACACCATCCACTTTTGTGCCTCCAACTTATGCCATGACTAATAGAATTCTGGAATATGAAAGTCTGGTCCTTTAAGATGTTAAAAAGATGTTACAGGAGAAGAAATACACGAAGTACAACATCAGCAAAGCTGAACGCTTGGCTCTGACATCTCTTAAAGACAATATTGAGATCATAGTAAAGCTGGCGGACAAAGGCGGTGCCAATGTTATACAAGATGTTGGGAACTACAAGGAAGAGATCATGAGACAACTGGATGATAGGATCAGCTATAAGAAACTACCTGGTGACCCTTCCAAAGACCTAGCAGCTGAAATACAAAGAGTAACCAAGGATGATGTGGATCAAGGTTTTCTGTCGGACCAAGAGTATCAGTATCTAAACAAAACAAATCCATGCATACCGACTATCTACACCCTGCCTAAAGTCCACAGGAACCTACAGAACCCTCCAGGGCGGCCTATAGTGTCAGGTTGCGGCTCAATATTGGAACCACTATGCCGGTACATAAATTTCTTTCTGAAGCCACTGGCGGAACAAACTGGGACGTATCTGCGTGACACCACCCACACTATTAATATAGTAGACTCTAGCAGGGTTTCCGTTCTCCCACAGAACTGTGCACAGAGATCTAGAACCTGGGTGAGTTAGGGTGACCCAAAACTCACCTTAGTTTCAGAAATCCCCTTACCAAGCTAGCTACAGTGCCTCATCGGTAGTAATAACTTCCCAATGACTTAGACAATCCAGAACATGAACTTAGGGTACCTCAGGTATCGTGGAACACATGAACACTCTTTCGTTATGTAATCATTGCAAACCGAAACAGGGAGGCAAAGAACACACGTGCAAGTTTGAAATGTTTATTTTTCAATGCAAAGTTCTCAAACGCAGTATCTTATATAATATCAACATACATATTATAAAAATCAGAGTTAGCAGCATAGTCACTAGTCCATAGTAAGCGAACGGTGATAGCATATTATAATGCAAAATCTATAGAAATCTGTATCACCTATATTTCGCGCACCCTAATTAGCATATTATATTATATCTAAGAAGGTCTCGTTTGGGTTTTTAGCAGGGCGGGCCCATACCTCTAATGGTCAGTAGGAGCAGATCACATCAACAGCTACCAGCTCTCTGCATGCGAAGCATCAAGTGTGTTGATTCATTCCCTGTAACTCTATCTTAAACCCGAGTAGAGCCCAATGTTGGCAGCAACATTATTTGTGTTATGTCTAATGTGGTGCGAGGATCAGGCCTTCAGCAACCTTGTGTTAGGTTATTCTTAGAGGGTGCAGTTCTCAGTGTGCAGACATTTGTACCAAGTGTACCAAGCACGACTGATATCAGAGCAATAACATATTATTCTCAAATAAATCACATCTTTTGTCTAGGTTGAAAGCTACAATAACAATTAGGTGTCGTGTGCAAATTGAAGCGGAAGGAAAATATGGTGTTTAAACATTTAATAAACTCATGCTAACTTAACACAATATATAGAAACGCAGTAACCATATGACACCCTCCCAATGATCCGAGGACGGTCAAAAAGGAAAAATTAAGCCAATACTATAAGAAAGGCAAAACATGAAAGCAGAGTTCAATAATATTGAGCCAAGCTAAATGTATGTAAATGTATATAAAAATCAATAATACAAAATATGTATGAATGCCTATAGTGGCCACACAAAAAAAAATATATATATAAAAAAACTTGAACTTGAGGCCATTTATAAAATCATAGGCCCAGAACATATCAAAGTCCAATGTTCGTAATAGAAAAGGCACCATTCAGAATTACTAAAAAGTCACGTGCCATTATAGTGAAAGTCTCCAAAGCCATTCATGGGTGGATAGAATATGCAAAATAGGTAGCCACAGCTTCCAACATGAAATCACTGTCATCTTCCGAAAACAGTTCCGCCATCCAATTAAGCAATGGGAAAGAACATACGTGCTCCTCCAGCACCGAATCCTCTAGCAACATCAGAGGACAACTCAGTGGGTTCTCGAGAATGCTATGTGCCAGAAAGTCATGCGCCGCTGCGAATATGTCCCACTGACCCATTAGTCCATGCATCGCTGCCAAGGCCATAACCCTTTCGCCAGAACAAACCAACTCGTGAGCAACTACAGGGCTCATCAGCTGATCAAAATCGACGTCAGGAGAAGTCGGTAAGCAGAGACACAAATCAATGGCCCAGTCGAAATCACAGCTCAGGCAATGAAACACAGGCTGGACACATGTGAAATAGGAAAATCGAAACGATAATCCAAAAGCCGTGCTTAAAGTCGGAAGCGGCAAGGAGCCATAGTAATCAAGCATCCGGTTGCGAAACAGCATCAATAGGGGCTGAGCGTTTTCTTGCGCAGGATGGGCATCCATGTTTTATAAAGCAAAATATCACCAGCACGCCTGCAGCCAAAGCCAGCAAAACAGGGAATCCGCCAAACAAGCTTGCGAATATAGAATGAAAAAACGCAGGGATAATACCAAATACTTTTTCAAACGTAGTCACGAGACCACTGCTAACCAATTTAAAAAAATGTGCTAGGCCAGTCGTGGAGGAGGCATTAAAGATTTGATGAACCAGCTCGCAGAAATGAAACAGCAAATCAGTATTTAAAAGCGCCTGCACCTCTGTGCGTGTGTTAGCTATGTGAAGGACATAAGTTTCACGCGCCGAGCTCAGGGCCACTTCTTTTTGAGACAATAGGGCTCTTATTCGGCTCAAACCATTGAACTCCGCTCTCAAGGTTGGGATTCTTGGCCAAATGGAAACATCTGAATTCCCATGCGTGGGTGGATATAACACGTTCTTGCAACACACCACACGTTCTGATACAGTAACCACATATGCGATACCGACCATTAACCCACAACACATTTCGTTGTTCAAAAGCAAATAACTACCGTTAGACAATAAAGTGAATGTGGGAACTATTGCAGGAACCGGTGTGCCTTTTAAAACACAGGCTAAATTTGGTCTGTCCTGATTACAAGAACCATGTAATTGGATGTGCCTGCATATCAGTGAACGGTCAGGCGACTGTGTACATTCTTCACCATTCAGATTCACTTCCTTTCCTTCTTTCAGACATCTGTATGTATATGGTAAAGACCATGTCTCATGTAGGAAAGCACTTCCCAGTGGTTCATATCGCCCTATAGCAATATATCTCATACAATTTGTAAATTTATACAGAGCAAATGGTAACGTAATAATACCATGGATGAGCCATGTAGCAGCAGCCGCCTCAGCCACAGAGAAGGGCAAAGATTCTAACTTCTCAATGTGTAACATAGAAAATGATGCATCTCGCATGGAAAGCATGCGCCGCTTGTCAGTCAAATTAAATGGGGCAAATAGTGATGAGACGTTCATATAACTCCAAGGCACTCGACCAGCCTTCAGAGTCTGTAGTGTCCAGGCAAACTGCATAACAGAACGCAATTGATTTTGACCATGATATAATACGGACACTTCATCATGCACAATGTCAACAACAGAAGAAACAATATTGTTTAATGTGTAAATTCGGGAAGAAAGCGTGTTAATACTGTTATCGACCACTGCAAGTACTTTTTCCAAATTTGCTTGGTCAATTGCCCTTAGGCGCTTAGCAGCCTCATTTTGAGACACTTTCCAAATTTCATTGTAAACAGCATACATCCACCGTTTAGATCTACCCTTAACTGGGCCTTTTATAAAATCATTCAAATCCACATTTTCAGTTAACTGAGACAGATGTAGTTTAACTGCAGCTAACGTGGAATGTTGTAACCAATTCTGACACAGTTTCCCTACAGAGTAAGTGGTGACAGTATAATCAGTTTCAAAACGGGGATCTGGTCGCACTTGTGTGAACCCTTCATCCAACCCCAGAAATCGACGTTAGCAAGAATCAGAACTCTTTTGCCACAACAGCCAACCTTTTGGATCCAAACTGGATACATTAAGGGACGAATTGTGTATTAGAGACTGTATCTCATGAATAGACAAATCAGAAAAATTACCCCATCCTGAATATTCTTCTAATTCGGGGATTATTGGTGTATTTAATTTTTTAGAAGTAGCCAATCCAAAGCATGTTGTCTGGGAAATAGTAGAATTTAGAAACAACATGTGATTTGGGATGAGGCATGCACGGTGCAAAGCCTCAGTGCCTTGTACCTGCCAATCTTTGGTACCCCAAACCGATTTAAGGTCAATAATTCCCTTCCAGATCTCGTAGCCATCTAAAGCCAATTTGTCTAGAAAGGACTTCGAATACAGCAACTTTGTATCGGTAAGTCTAACTTTGGACATGGATTTTTCTGTCATTCTGAAATAAAAGGACTCAGGATTTGATTGATTGAAATCTGTAAAATAACTGTATTTTCTCAGAAATGTATCGGCGCTTCCAATTAAAGGAGCTGGGCAGTGCTCCCACTGCGTGTAATTCACAGCAACCCTCCTGGAATTCGTCTTATGGAGAAAATGATTACCATAATGTTGGAAGCAAAATAAATCACCATAATTAATAGAATCTAAATATAAGTCTTCAGCATCAAAAGCCGCATAGTATTTCAAGTCAGAAAATAATGCTTCTACGGCCTGGATATCCCAATCATCAGAACGTATATTTTGTTTAATCACATCTCCCATGTTTACTCTAAGCACATTCGGAACATTAATCACTTCAGTGGGCCCATGTATTTGAAATCTAACCGCATCCCACACAATCCCATCAAGGACAGGCCAAGCAGTAATGTTAACTGTATTCAAGTTTCGTTTCAGTCTGTGTGCTGAATGTGAAGAGGAAAGAGGGGCTAATGTTCCATTAAGGTACCGAATTCCTGTTCTTTCTTTAACGTAGTGGCCATCAATCAGGCGGAAAAAATAAAACACAAAACCAATTGACATAAAAAGGTAAAATGAAAATAGGATCAACCAAATGTATGTCCAAGGGGGAATTAAAAAATGTTTTTTAAACAACGTGGCATATTTCGCAATAGTCAAGGGTTTCTTTGAAAGTTCCGAAACAGAGTCAAAAGAGAATCTGGACTGGTCGGCCAAACGAGTCTGCAAATCAGGCATCGATAAATTCGCAGGATAGGTGTAGTTCAGCTCATCAATGTTAGTAACAGGAATAGTATTTAATAAAGGACTGGATATGGCAGGCATCTCGAGGGACACCTCCTGTTCTGCACCAGATGTAATAGCCAGCACAGAGTGCCTCACCATGGAAGGACAGGATACAGCCAGTGTCATGCTTTGAAGAATCGGCCACCCTGTGTGTCTTGACATTGTCAATAGAAATAAATCTGTTTTCTTTATGACCTGGAAGTGGTGGCAAAATGAATGTTCTTGTGCCCTTCACTCCAAGAATTCGGAACGGTGCACGATATGAGGGACCAAACTCTTTCTTGTTATCGATCTTCTCTCGAACCAATTCTCCAACTTGGGGTAGCCAGCCAACTACCGGGATCTGCAACGCATCATCCGATGTGGAGGGCAAATGTTCCTTTGCTAGACTGTCTCTGGTCTTTTATAGATCCTGTAAAACATTGCAATGTTCATCTACGTCAAAGGCCGAGGCCTGGGCCTTGCAGTCTAAACCATCCAGGTCAGGGACGTACATCTTGATACCAAAGAGCATTTCCTATGGGGTCCGCCCACACAGAGACCTTCTAGGGAGATTATTAAGCGCACGCTGCACGCCATTGAGGTGGGCTAACCAGTTTCTGCCAGTGCCTATAACTCGGGCTGTCAAAGATTGCTTTAAGTCACGGTTCATTCGTTCCACTACACTGTTACCCTCGGGTCTGTACGGACTTGAAAACTTGACTTGGACCCCCAACGAAACCATAGCATCCTTATACGCCTTAGAGGCGAAAGCCGGACCCTGATCCGAATGGAAGGTACCACAGGCAAAAATCCCTATAAAGACTCGCAAATCCTTGATGACAGTCCGTGAATCAGCGCTCCGATGTGGCCATACCCACACAAAGCGTGTGCATGAATCAACTGCTACCAAGATGTACTTGTATGCAGTATCAGAAGAAAATGGACCGCAGTGATCCAAATAAACGCATCCAAGCGGTTTATTAGAGATGTACAACTGTGTCTGAGGCAGGCGCGCCGCAGTTGAAGGTTTAATCTGCTGGCAAATGTCACATTGAAGGACATAATTGCGCGTCTGTTTGTACAGTCCCCGCCACCAGTATCTTTGTTGTAGCTGAGTTACAGTGGCTGAGACGCCCGCATGCGCAGACGCCACACCTTCATGAGCCGCTGTAATCAAAGCAGCCCTGCGATCCGAGTTGGGAACTAACCGTTCGCCAACATCAGGAATTTTCACATAAGGAACCTTATCGGGACTTAAGTGGTATGTGTACTTAGAAGGGAACCCCGCAGGATATTTACCTCCCTTCTCGGTCGCAGCAACAGCTGCCAAGATGTCATCATCTATTTTGCTTTTGGATCTCGTGACTGCTGCAACTAAGTATTTTGATACCGCTGACTTCGCTGCTTCATCAGCAAGTGAATTACCAACAGCGTGGACCCCCACGCGCTGATGGCCGAGAGTATGAATCACAAACACGAGTGGCAACTTCTCTTTAAGTTCCGCCACTCGGACCCAGATCATTTTATGTTTTATTGTGCTACCTTTGGAATCACGAAATTCATTCTGAATCCAAAAGAACAAGTTTTCATTGTAAGACTGGACATAGTAGTAAGAGTCACTTACGATCAAAGTCGTCACACTAGGATCTGCGTACTCCAATGCAAGCATCAGAGCACGAAGCTCAGCTAATTGTGCGGTGCAGTCCCCAAGCGTCTGCGTGTGCACGACACTGGACTTGAACTCATCGTTCACCATGGCACCGACCACAATGGCGCATGCGGAAACGTAGGCATGTTTAGAGCCATGCGCAACCTGCGCCGAACCATCAGTGTAAATGATGCAATGGAAATCCTCCAACGGCCGCATTGCTAAAGGAGCAGGATGAACAAATTCATACTGTAAAAACTCCTGCGACCGTAAAGTGGCGTCAAAAATAAACGTGACATCCTGGGATGTCAAGGATGTAGCCCACTGAATCCACCGAGGGGGCAAAGCTTTGGATTTAGGTACACTGGCCTTCGTAACTGCCTCCAAGGCAGGACACGGGGTAACAACCAACATGCGTTTTCCTTGTGACAGGGCATGTTCCTTAAGAATTGCCATCTGCACAGCCGTTAAAACTTTCTCCACAGTGGAAAAACGCAATTCAGCAGAAGTGTACAAGTGTGACTTGTAAGCAATAGGTACTGTATCTCCTTCATTAAAATTCAGGTACGTGAAACCCACCGCCCCAGGCATTATTCTTATCACCAGGTTGTTCTGGTTATCACGAGTCTGTAAGTATTCAGAAGCGAGCAAATCAGCCTGCAAAGACTGCAGAATGGCTGAATGCTCAGGCAGCCAGCATGATTTGGAAAAAGATGGTTGTATCAAAGCATACAATGGCTTGATACGCTGGGCATATTCCGGAATGTAAGTTCTCCCGAAATTCAAAAAGCCCAGCAAAGATTGTAATTTTTTCAGTGTTGTCGGAGAGCGCAATTGTGCGCATTTCTCCAGGAAGTGAGGCGCTAACCCCTTTCCCTCGTTGTTAAGCTCGTAGCCGAGAAACAACACTGTGTACTCTGCAATGTGCGACTTTGCAAAGTTAAACTTGTAACCTATGTCTTCAAAGTTACAAATTATGCTATTTACTCGACACAGATGCTCCCAAAGATCGTCGTCTGTGAGATAAATGTCATCCACATACGAACAAGCAACTGGGTCGATGCCCTCCAGAAGAGAGACAATGCGGGCGGAGAATACCCCAGGACTATTCTTATAGCCCATTGGGAGACGCCGAAACATTTTTTGCACACCGCCGCATGTAAAACTGGTCCTTTGGGAACTTAGACCATTTAACCTATGTGCATAAAAACCATTGGAAATGTCAAGCGTGGTTTTGAACCGTTTACTTTGAAGACTATTCACTAAAGCAGAGCCATGAGTATTCTGTACTGCGCAGTTATGGCAATGCGAGTTTAAATGCCTATAATCCAAAACCAAACGATATGAGCCGTCCGGCTTGTTTACAGTAAAAAGGGGGTTATTCATCGGTGACACACACGTTTCAATTACACCTTGATATTCCAATTGTTCAAGGACAGCTGCGACTGAAGCTTTGGCTTCACGCCGTATGGGATATTGAGGTTGAATCTCATGGCTTGGAGACAATTTATCCCAGCCACATTGATTGCGGTACACAGCCGGCGCAAGCGCCAGAGCCCACTCTTCTGCAAAATGCAGCGCTTCCACTCTCGATACAGTGTGCGCGAAACTGGGGAGGATCACCTCCTCCCCTCGCGGAGCTGCAAGAACAAAAGGTGGGGGCCAGTCAGCCTCCGAAAGCAAAATGTCATACGTAGACGAAAGATTTTCCCAAAATACCTCTTTTACAGTTCGCTGCATGTCACCTTCAATTAACAGGACAATTTCAAAAAGACGTTCAGGGGGAGCAACATGCGTATCAGCAGTTTCAATCACAACATAAGTGTCAGTCGCTGTCACCTTCAACAGTGGACGGAGGGCCTCTCTCACTATGGTAATCTCTGCCGCGCTGTCCAGCAAGGTCAGAGCCCACGTCAGATTCCGAAGCCGCGTTCTCACTATCTGGGACATATCGATGCGCTGTCAGGGCGGCGACTTTCTTCGTGGCAAACTGTGGTCTCTTGGGCGTAGCGCCTTCCTGCTGCTCTCCACCGATACGCGGGCGGGGCTGACCACGTCCTTGCTGGCCACCCCGGCCCCTGCCGCCCCCTCCACCACCGGTTGCGGAGCCGATGAGTCCTGAAAGGAACAAGGAGAGCGTTGGTCAGAAGCCTGAAACCTCTCAGGCGATTTAATCATCGCGCGGTCGCGCAAATCATAAACCCGATCCGACTGCGCAGGCAACGGAGACGCAGGAACAGAAACCTGTGTTTGTTGTTGTTGTTGCTTACCCTGATTCTGCTTTTTAGGCCAATTCTGTTTCTTGAACTTCGGTTGAACACCAGTTTCCGAAGACTGACCCTGGGGCTGCTTTTTCTCTTTATCAGGAAAAGCTTTAAGCCCCTTTGCATTGCGGCCAACCGTTTTATAAGCAGCCACAATAATCCTTGCCAACTGACGGGGTCTCTCGGCCTCGGGGATCAACGCTAAAGCGTTAGCAACCTGAAAGTTCACTGCATCTCCCTTGACATTTGCAAGGATCAGATCGCAAACTACATCAAAGGTGCCACACAGGCGCAACCCAATTCAACCGCCGACTCCGGTCCGTGTTCGTCCTGAACACGTTTAAGGACCGCACCCAGATTGATCACAGACGGGGTGCCATAGCACCTCGAATAGACCGCTGCAAAAGTCTTACCCCAGGTCTCACAGTCAACAAGTTCAGGTGCCAAATCTTTCGGTAAACTTAGTGTAAGAATCCGGTGCTTATCACCTGGATTCGTATTAGGAAACACAGCTTCTAGCTGGCCGAATTTCTCTGCAAGCCAGAACGGAAAATCATCCTTGTCCTGTGGCTTTTTGCCCATCACGGAATTCACCATGACAGGATTGATCTTCAAACCAGCCTGTTCTGCACGAAGCTGTGCACCCCTAGGGGCTACGTCTTGAACATTACGGCTAGTGTAATGAACAAGCGCTCTAATCACTGCCACTGCGACTTCATGAAGTTGCCGCAGATCAGCTATGCCACAAGTGGCTCGATTAGGGTGAGGAGTGAATCCAGCCAAAGCGGGCCAAGGTGTGCCCGGAATGGACAAAGGACCCAACCTCGGAGCGGTTAAAGCATGTGGTAGGGCGCTGCCAAACCAAACTCCATGCTGCCAAGCATCAATAGGAACCTCCAGTGCTCTGTTCGGAGCATACGCAGCTGGTACAGCCATAGCAGTGTAGGAGTGGAAAACACCAGAATTAGCGTTCACCGCCGGAAATGTCACCCACGAATAAAACAGTTCGTACGGGTAAGCACGTTCCGCACTCACCACCAGAACAACAGCCAAGCCTTCCACAGGTACATTATGAGCCCGCAAATGGTCACGCACCGCAATGCGACTATGCTGCGGGATGTCCACGGCTTGTGCCATGTCAGCACAGGAAAGTGAAAAAACAAAGATTACTTTGTAGCACAACTGGGTAGTAATTCAAGGAAACCGTTTTTAGATAGATTCAAGCTTGAAAATGACCTATTTCAAAAATAGGTAGGTTTTTCCGACACAGCCGTTTTCCGGAAACGGGAATGAAGGGGTTAAGGTTTGAATGATATACTACTCGAGTGTCATGATATAAGGCCAACAACGTATGGGCGCCATGTAGCAGGGTTTCCGTTCTCCCACAGAACTGTGCACAGAGATCTAGAACCTGGGTGAGTTAGGGTGACCCAAAACTCACCTTAGTTTCAGAAATCCCCTTACCAAGCTAGCTACAGTGTCTCATCGGTAGTAATAACTTCCCAATGACTTAGACAATCCAGAACATGAACTTAGGGTACCTCAGGTATCGTGGAACACATGAACACTCTTTCGTTATGTAATCATTGCAAACCGAAACAGGGAGGCAAAGAACACACGTGCAAGTTTGAAATGTTTATTTTTCAAGGCAAGGTTCTCAAACGCAGTATCTTATATAAGATCAACATACATATTATAAAAATCAGAGTTAGCAGCATAGTCACTAGTCCATAGTAAGCGAACGGTGATAGCATATTATAATGCAAAATCTATAGAAATCTGTATCACCTATATTTCGCGCACCCTAATTAGCATATTATATTATATCTAAGAAGGTCTCGTTTGGGTTTTTAGCAGGGCGGGCCCATACCTCTAATGGTCAGTAGGAGCAGATCACATCAACAGCTACCAGCTCTCTGCATGCGAAGCATCAAGTGTGTTGATTCATTCCCTGTAACTCTATCTTAAACCCGAGTAGAGCCCAATGTTGGCAGCAACATTATTTGTGTTATGTCTAATGTGGTGCGAGGATCAGGCCTTCAGCAACCTTGTGTTAGGTTATTCTTAGAGGGTGCAGTTCTCAGTGTGCAGACATTTGTACCAAGTGTACCAAGCACGACTGATATCAGAGCAATAACATATTATTCTCAAATAAATCACATTTTTCGTCTAGGTTGAAAGCTACAATAACAATTAGGTGTTGTGTGCAAATTGAAGCCGAAGGAAAATATGGTGTTTAAACATTTAATAAACTCATGCTAACTTAACACAATATATAGAAACGCAGTAACCATATGACAAGACAATCTTCCATTTGATTCCAATGAAGAACTCTTGGCCACTTGTGACATTGTGTCACTCTACACGAGTATCCCTCAGGAAGAAGCACTGGTGGTGGCCACTTTGGCATTGGACAAATGAGAGGCTCCTGTACGTGTTCCCACCTCATTCATCATCTTACTATTGAAAATTGCGATGATGCGAAATTTCTTCCTTTTCCAGAACTGCTTTTACCTGCAAACAAAAGGAGTTGCAATGGGAGCTGCTTTTGCTCCCGATTTAGCAATAATTTTCATGTCCACCTTTGAAACTACTTTTATTTTCAGTGATTTGAATCCTTTCAGATCGAACATACGACTATGGATGCTTTACATAGACGATATCCTTCTGGTCTGGACTGGTACGGATATCAGTATCAACAACTTCTTCAACTGGCTCAATACAAAATCCCAGGACATCCAATTCACAATACAATTTGACAATAACAAAATTGATTTCCTGGATCTTTCAATTATCGCTGAGGATGGGGCCTTGCACACCAACCTCTTCAGAAAACCTGCCGAACGCAATTCGCTACTTCAATATTCCAGCCATCACCCTAGGAGCCTCCGGGACAATCTACCCTTTGGACAATTTTTGAGAATTAGACGAAATTGCAGCAAGTAAGATGATTACATGGCACAGTCAGAAAACCTGATGGACCGCCTCATCGAACGTGGATACCCTAAGAGACTTACCAAAACGGCTCGTAAGAGAGCATGGTTCTGTCCCCGAGAGACACTACTACAACCTAACGAGCGCACCAACACCCCAGACCAAAGATTCATATGCGTAACCACTTTCTCCACGAAGAGCAACATGATCAAGAGAGTTGTGAACAAACACTGGCCAATGATATCGGAAGATGTGGGATGTCAAAGTCCTCCTTTGCATTCATTCAAAAAAGCCAAAAATATACGTGATTATGTGGTATGCTCACTTCTGGAAAATGCACCAACCCCTACCATTACCTCACTCTGGAACCTGCCTCCCATCCTGGGTCATTTCAAGTGTGGGAGCTGTAAGGCGTGTCCATCCACCATTCAAACCAAAGAGTTCATCTTCAAACACTACCGAGTCAAATTGAAATCACACACCAATTGTAACACGGATAATGTTATCTATTGCATAATCTGCCCTTGTGACCTAATCTATGTTGGTCAGACACAACAACGCATCAAAATGCGCTTCCTACAACATTGTAGCCGAGTGAGATGCAAAGTAACAGGTGCACCGTTAGTTGAACATTGCATGAAAGAGAACCATCTCCCAGAAACCCTGAAATGGGTCGTACTTGAACAAGTAAGACTTGGTCCCAGGGGAGGCAACATTGGCCCTGTCTTAAACGTCAGAGAACTTAAATGGATGCAATTCTTTGATTCAGTGCAAACAGGATTGAATGAGTCTGAGAGTAGTTTTGCACAATTAGCTACCCTCTAAACAATTCCATCTTGACTTTCCTCTTTCATTTTTCTGGAACCTATCACGTGCTTTTACACGTAACTTCAATGATCCTGTGTGATAATGCATTTATACCACCTTGCATGGCAGGTACATGCACCTACAAGATGATGTCCACGCATGTACGCATAGTGGAGTGTATTGGTTTTACCGACATGTGGGTTAGGTACACCAAGACGATTTTCAGAAATGTTTGCCGACTAGTTGTACATTCCCCCTTGATAAATCCTATGCAAATAGATTACGTTATCACGCTAGCCATGACCACGCAGCGTCCTTGGTTTCCTGGCAGCGTCGAGGTTAGTCCCTTCTCACTTTCAGTAACCCGCTATATAACCGTAGCCGCGCCCCTGACTCTCACTTCCTGGTTACGAGAGCCACGTCCATTGACTGCCTCGAGACCTCGCTGATGCGACATTGTATTTAACAAGGTAAGCCCACTGGAATACTTTGTAGGAAGAAGTAGTATGGCATGTTCCCTAACCCTTATGACCAGATACTCATGAGGCCCTCTTTTTTCACTTGTTTCCATAGATACGATATGTTAAACACCGATTAAGACGCCCAAACGGGAATCAAAGGTAAATCTTGAATGCGTAACCTGACACGCGTTATACCCACTGTGTACCATATAGTTTACTCGACTTAGGTGTAGTGTAGTTCCTAGTTTCCCACTAGGCCCTGCGCATTGGAATAACATAAACAGTAGTATCGACGTGGAACTGCGGATATTTCAGGCCTCCACTGACTATGCTAAACTTAATTGGGTTGTGTTACCAACTAGCTCAGAGGTCACTGGAAACTTTCTTCTCTGCATAGGAAGTGATCAGCTTCCTTGGCACAGACAAGAAGGGATTCAGTTTTCCAACAACCGTGCAACATGACAACTTTGCTCCTCAGATCAAGAGTCGATCTCTAGGGTCGTGTGAAACAATAGACATAGATTTCACTCAGTCAGTCTAGTGCAGTTTACTTTCACAGTATGTAGAGAATAGAGAGACGGGCGTTTGTCAATAAAGGGTTAACATTTATTGAACAGTCTTTCTTCTCATACAAGAGAAATGTATTGCCACAATTGCAATAATTGTTATTATAAAAAGTACGTACAGTAAGATAAGTATTGCGAAATAGAACTGTAAAAGCATTGATATGGTTTCTTAGCCATACAATGGTTTAAAAGTAATAAAACATATATACAGTCATATATACATTAGGCTAACATACTCAACTGGTGCTTCTAACTAAGCCTACCCCAGTGTGCCTGACCTAAGCCTAACACGTGAGAAGGGGAGTAAGTAAGTAGCTTAAGTTAAGTTGGTTTTGCCAAGGTTTGTTTCAAGAATTCTCGTCTAAGGGTTTAGTCAACACCATACCTCTGAATAGAATGATGGAGGATTGGTATCTCCTTCAGGGGTCTTTCTCGATATCCCAGTCACCTGCGAGGGTAAACCGGAAGCGCCGGGACTGGATTTCTCTGCACGAGAAATGCAGCGGCTTCTCTCAGCGCGTCGAGGAAGGAGGGGTGACAGCGTCCGCGGGCAGCTGGGCTGGATGTCTTCGCAGAGGACGGCTGCTCGGCTCCTCAAGCGTACTGCACCATAGTTCGCGCTGTAGCGGCGATAATGGTAATCAGCAGCTTCACCACCACAGGATAGCAGGCTGCAGCGACAGAGTGCTAGTTTTTACCAACACAGGGTCATGCAGGCAGCTGGCATCAGCAACAGGGAACGAACTCACAGCTCGTATCTCTCTCTCATTGCTTAAGGCAACGTTGGTAATATTTATACCTGACAGGTGCCGGGTTTGACGCAAGTTTGCTGGACATAAGACGTCAATTAAAGATGTCACTAGGAAGTGACAGTTATCAGTTGCTCATTAGAGTTCCATTACTAATCAAAACATAGCAAGCGGGGATTTCCAGGTTTGCTAAGTTTTTATCTTGTTGAAGAACTCGGAGTGTTATCTAGGAATATCAGATAGTGACTGCTGCACTGTCATTGCACTAATTGGTCGCAAAGGAAGTAGCAGAGAGTCATGCTGGAATGTGGCTCTGTTCGTGTGAGGCCAGAGATGACTTTTCAGAAAATCGCACTTGAACGGTTATGCCAATATAGGGAATAAATGGATTTATAGCCGAATAGGGGCATAAGGTCACAGTATCGATCAGGAACCTAGATAAGCACGCAACACCCACTCCACGTTTTCATGTCCATCAAAATTACTAAAACTAAGCAATTAGATGTATGTGTAACATTGCCCACCCCAAAATACATAAATGCATTCGAAATAGGCGTACTTGTAATACATGGAATTTAGGTACTGTACGTTTTTTAAAGCATAGTAATCATTCAAAAAGGTTATTGCATATGAAATCAATGAACGATTATGCAAAAGGAATTACACATGAAGTATCTCTGACAGAAGAAATGCGAGATAAATCATCACATAAAAATGCATTGTAATAACATGTGTGCTAGAGGCTGGTGTTATGTTGTTATGTCTCTAGATGTGTTTAGAAATAGAAGTGTGAAGCTTCTGTTCTCTAAGAATAGTTTTTACGTTAAGCAAAGAATTTGTTCGTGCCAAAAAGGGTCAATATTTTTTTTTTTTTTAAATTGTCCAATTCAAAGAAAATAGATATCCAAAGCTCCTGGCAGTTTTTGTTGATCAAAACTGAAGGCCGAATTCAGAGTTCATGGGAACGCTGTGTGTCGGAAAGCTTCTCAAAAGTTATTGTTTCTCTATGGGTGAGAACATCGTATCAGACAGGCTCGCAAAGAATTGGTCTACAAAATCAGGTGATAGTTCAACCAAATTAGATAGCGCTGTAACTTGGCAGGTGTGAGAATGATTGCTGTCATCGAAGGCAGGACCAGCAATGCTCACAGAACGTTGTACCTGGATGATGTTGCTTTTGTCACTCGCTCCACTGTTACCACATGGCTGTAGTACAGGAGTCTCCACGAATGCCGTCATCAGTATTGGTAGCCGCTGGGGACAACACAATGCGTGAGCCGTTATTGGACTGAGCAAAGTATCGACGTCCATTGGTACTGCTGATGGAAGTGAAAGACAGATGTCCAACACGCATTCATCGCCGCAAAGCATACACCGTAGCACAGGTAAAATGCAATTTTGCCATATCGGTCTGAATGAAAGGAACCAGGTCATGTTTAGATCTCTCAGCCTGGCCAATCCGAGGACGTTAGTTATCCTGTCCCTGTAGCGCATTGCTAGGATTGTCTCTTCCATTCCCATGGGAGCTATGTCTGAGCCGAGGCTTGCCATAACGTAGCAGGATGGTCAAAAATAGAATCCCTGCGATGAGTCCCAAAAATAGTGGAATGCCGCCAAAAATGGAGTGCACAAAATTAGGAAAGATTCCCAAAATTGCCTGGAAGGGTGTTAGCAGTCCTGTAAATACTGACTTAAATATGCCTGGGATGCTTGTTGCACTAGACATGTTAAGGAGTTGGCTGAACATTTCTACGAAATGCACGGGGCAATTTGTTGATAAAAGGTCATGGACTTCAGTAGCCGTCCTTGCGACTAGAAGATCATACGTCTCCTTAGATGACGTTATAGGCACTGTTGTCTGTAAAAGCACAGATTTCATTTTGCTTAATGTATCAATTCGTATAGAATAGAGATTCAGACGAGGCCAGAGGGGAGTCACTATGTCTGGAGGCCCGCTCGGGAACAATGCTTGCATGCAACATTTGACCATGGACGTAACTTGTACTAGATAACTTTTCCCGGGCGCGAGGCCACAACACCTGTGATCCGTTCTAAGAATGTAACTCCCGTTTGCGAGTTGCATAAAGAAGGGCTCTATCTGAGTTGCAGGTGTGACTAGCTGGTGGCATGAGAGGTTGTTTGAATTTCCATCACATGCTCCGTGTAAATTAATACCCTGACACAAAAGTATACCGCTTAGTGAATGTTTACAGTTGTTACCACTAAGAAATACATTTTTGTCGCTGTCACTATAGCAAGAATGAGTGTATGGTAATTTCCATATAGATTTAACATATCCCTTACCCAATTGTTCATACTGGCCAGCAGGTATGTACTCAAGGCATTTATGAAATCGGAAAGTTGTTATCGGAATTGTGATAATTCCGTGTATTATCCATTCAATGACAGAACTCTCTGACATTGTCAATGGTAATCTCTCGAGTTTTTCGATGCTCAGGATTGTATAGTCTGCTCCTTTCTATGCCAAACTGATCTGTTTATCAGTAAGGTTAAAACTGGAAAATAATGACGTTGTGTTGATTAAACGCCAAGGCACATAGCCTGAACGAAGATTTTGCAGCGTCCAGCCTAATTCTATAATAGAGCGCAATTGAGATTGGCCATGTTGTAACATTAGCAAATCTCTGTCTATCACATCAAAGGCAGAGGATACAATATTGTCCAAAGAATATATTCTGGAAGACAGAGTCATTAACCCATTGTCTACCACAGAAAGTGATTTCTCCAAATTAATACGATCAATTTCTCGTATTTTTTCAGCAGTTTCAATTTGCTTTACTTTCCAAGCCTCGTTGTAAGCAGCATAGATACTGGTCGCTATGAAACGCTTTTGACGCTGTTTGCGTGGTCCAAGAATGAAGTCGCGCAAATCAGCACCATCTTTTAGTAAAGACAAGTGTTGCTTAATTTCAGCCAGTGTGGATGATGTTAGCCATTCAAGGCAGAGCTTCCCTACACTGTATGTTGTTATAATCCCTGGATGTTGTCTCTGGGAGTATCTAGGGTCTAATCTGGTCATTTTTAACCCCTGTGTTTTATTCAGGAACCTATCTTGACAGCTATTTGTGTCTGTAGGCCAGATTAACCACTTTTTCCAATCAGGATGTGTTCTGTTGAAGTGTAAAATTTGTGACATGTCTAACTCAATATCTGTTGTTGCATTTTCAGGTATTGGCTTTGGAATAGACGGTGTTTTAAGGTCTTTGATCTTAGCTAGGCCAAGACAGGATGTTTGGTGTATTGTGTCATTTAAAAATAACATTTGTTCTGGTATCATGCAGGTTCTAAATAGTGCTTCTATGCCTTGTACCTGCCAATCTTTTGTACCCCAAATTGATTTCGTTTCAATATTATTTTTCCAATAATCAAAACCAAATGTCATCATTTTGTCATAAAATGCTTCTGAATATATCAATTTAGAATTTGTCAGCATTGTTTTCATACCTGTTTTATCTAACAGTTTGTAATAAAACGTTTCTGCATCACTGGTGTTAAACCCTGAGAAGTATTTGAATTTCTCAAAAAATGCTTTAGAACTGCTTTTAGGTGGTGTAGCACAATGTTCCCATTGATTATACATAAAAACATTTCTAGGCTGCGCAGATTTATGCAAGTAATGATCCCCATAATGGGTGTAACAGAATAACTGCTCATAACTAGATGAACCTTGTAAATAATCATGATCTGTGAATCTAGGTGACATTACTAAATCAGACATCATGTCATTAATACTGTTAAAGTCCCAATCATCAGAGAATGTATTTGGTGTCATAAAGTCACTTAAGGAAACCTTTAGTTGATGAGGATACTTCAGGATTTCGACCGGACCATAGATCTCATAGTCTGTTTTCTCCCATACTACCCCACCAGGTATTGGAATTGCTGTGACATTTACTGTTGACAGTTCTCTTTTCTTCACGTGGGATGATCTGTGTGGTTTCAGGACTAGGTTGATGTTCTGACTTGCTGTGTCCATTCAATTGTAATGAACTTCCCTAAAATAAAAACTAAAATTAGGCATAGTAGGAGTATGAAAACCCCTGAGATAATCCAATGCTCAATCAACGGTGAATCCAGATATAGTTCTTTGATTTGTTGAAGGAGTCCTGTTGTATTTTCTTTAGAAATCTTTTTTGTTTCTGGCATCACTTCGGGGTCGTTTAAATCTTCAGAGAAGTTGTCGAAGTTGATGAAATAACCAGAGGCAGTTCTGTCAATTGATGGGATTGTTTTTTCAATCTGTCTCTCGGTAGCACTTTCTGATGCCACATTAGTGTAGACTGGTGTTGTTTCTTGACGAACTGTTTCAATCTGTGTTCCAAGAGGCACGAGTTCCATTGCATTATTGCATAGTCCTTCATTGTGCACTGCAGGCTGATCGAATGTGATGAGTCTTTCAGTTTGAACCTCTTGGATTGTTGCAAGTTTGGGTATTCTGTTGTTTCTTGGGAGTCCACTGGGCCTACTGTTGATTATAGGCCACATGCTTGTGGTTTTACCAGATCGATGGACACGAATCTGTTCTCCTTTTTACCAGCAAGGGGCGGTAGCACAACTGATCTTGTTCCGGTGACTGCCAAGACAGGTACTGCTTTTCTGTAAGAAGGCCCAAATTCCTTCTTCACCGCGATCTTTTCTCTGACTAGATCCCCAATCTTTGGAATCCAGACAGGCCTTGCTGGGGCTGTTGCGGGTGGTGCCTCGTCAGTGGTACTTGGCTGTTGCTTTAACTTTATGTTGCTTAATGATTTTCTTGTTTCATTCAGTTCCTGTAAAACAGCCAAACGGTCTTTTACATCAAACTGCGTTGTTTCTTCTTGTACCACTGACATCTGACTATCGAGGTCCTGAACGTTCATTCTAATTCCGAACAATAGTTCGTATGGGCTGAAACCTTTTAGAGAATTTCTTGGCATGTTGTTAAGACTAGTCTGGACACTTATTAAATGTTTGACCCACCCAGCGCCTGAACCTAATACCTTCACTGTTATAGATTGCTTTATGTCACGGTTTTTTCTTTCTACCACACTATTCCCTTCGGGGTGCGACGGACAAGAATACCGCAACCCAATTCCCATGCTGGCCATGGCCTCCTTATAGGCTCGAGAGCTGAAAGCAGGACCCTGGTCAGAATGGAACGTGGTAATTGCGTATGTGCCGATAAAGACTCGCAAATCTTTTATAACCGTTCTAGCGTCAGCCGAGCGCTGGGGCCACATCCATATGAACCTCGTACAGGAATCCACTGCTACCATGATATATCTATAGTTGCCGTCCCTTTGTAGGGGACCACAGTGGTCCAGGTAAACGCATGCAAATGGTTTATCCGAGATGAGAAGGGGTGTCTGCGCTGGTCGTTTCACTGTTGATACTTTTATCCTTTGGCATATGTCGCATTCTAATACATACTTTTTAGTTTGTATTCTCAAGCGAGGCCACCAATATCTCTGTTTTAATAGTGATATTGTTGCAGAAACGCCAGCGTGTGCAGAGGCAAGCCCTTCGTGTGCCGCTTTAATTAATCCTAGTCTGTGTTCCTTGTTTGGAATCACTCTATCCCCCACTCCAGGGATTCGAGCAAAAGGAACATTATTTGTATCCGTTAAGTACAAGTACTTTTCAGGAAAGCCTTTCGGGAGTGTTTTCTTATCATTTTTTACTGACGCACTGACAGCTTGTAGAATATCGCTGTCTATTTTTGTTTGTGACCGAGTTATCGCAGCTACGGAAGCCGTTTGCACAGCTGCCTTCGCGGCTTCATCAGCCAATGAATTCCCTGCAACGTGAACGCCATCACGTTGATGACTCAGTGTATGTATCACGTGAGTCTTTTGTAGTTCTTTCTGTAAAAGAACTACCTGCTCCCAAAGCATTTTATGCTTTATTGTGCCACCTTTTGCATCTTTGAAACCATTTTCCACCCAATTCTGCAAGTATTCATTATAAGATTGTACGCAATAAAAAGAATCGCACACTATTAGTGTGGGGAATTCGCGATCGGTATTTTCTAGCGCCATCTTAAATGCTACTAATTCAGCTCGTTGAGCCGAGCAATCTCCTAGAGATTGTGTTTTGGTGACCAATGGTCTAAATTTTCCTTTGTGCCAGCGACCTTTAACAATCGCGCACGCAGCACTGTAAGCTTGCTTACCCCCAACTGCGGGTTGTGCTGATCCGTCAGTATATATAATACTTCCGTATTCTTCGAGAGGCAGGATTTCAATTGGCAGAGGACATTCATATTCATATTGTAAAAATTCCTGTGTTTTTAAGTTAGGATCAAATTCGTAAACTACGTCTGTTGCGGCAAGAGAATTAACCCACTGAATCCATCTCGGATGCAAAGCTTTAGCATTAGGAATGCTTGCTTTAGTTACCGCTTCTAAAGCCGGTATTGGTGTTACGATTATTATTCGTTTACCTTGTGCTAGGGGCCTTTCTTTCGCTACAGCAGTCTGAACCGCAGTTAGAATTTTCTCCGTTGAACTGAATTTTATTTCAGCTTTTGTGTACAAATGTGATTTGTAAGCTATTGGTACCTTTTCTCCCTCATTAGAGGTTAGGTATGTGAATCCGCATCTTCCTGGGATGACTCGGATTACAAGATCACGTGTGTTGTCACGTGTATCTAATTTTGTTTTTGCTAACATGTCTGTTTGCAGTGATCTTAAAATTTCTGTGTGTTTTTGAGTCCAATTGATTTGTTTAAAATCAGGTTTAATTAGTTCGTAGAGAGGTTTAACCTTCTCCGCGTAATTTAGGATGTAAGTTCTTCCGAAATTCAGAAAACCTAGTATTGATTGTAAATTCTTCAGCGTTTTTGGAGCTTGGAGTACAGCGCACTTCTCTAAGAAGTTGTCCGCTAGGCTTTTCCCTTCACTTGATAATTCGTACCCTAAGAACAGTACTGTCAGATGGGCAATTCGGGACTTTTTAAAGTTGAATTTGTAACCCTCTGCTGCGAACCCAAGTATAATGGTGTTCACTCTTTTCAAGTGAGTATCCAAGTCGTCGTCTGTGAGATAAATATCATCTACGTAAGATAATGCTTCATCATCATAGATTTGTAGTAACTCTGTTACCCTAGCTGAGAATAGTCCTGGGCTGTTCTTGAACCCCTGTGGGAGTCGACAGAATTTTTTCTGTGACCCAAATGCGGAGAAAGCGGTCAAATATCTGCTTTCTGGTGCAATGTTTTGACAAAAGAAACCATTAGAAATGTCTAATGTCGTTTTATATTTTTTCCTAACTATGTTATTCATTAGGGCTGCACTATGCGAGTTTTGTACTGCAAAAGTTTTGCAACATGTATTAAGATGTCTGTAGTCCAAAACTAGACGATATGAATTGTGTGGCTTGGAGACAGGAAACAAAGGATTGTTCATTTGAGAGGTGCATGTTTCAATCACCCCCTGGTACTCAAGTTGATCTAAGATCTCCCTGACCTGTTTTTTAGCTTCTTGCTTTATGGGATACTGCCGTTGGGCAGTTGGTTCACTTTTTAGTTGGATTTTGTGAGGTGGTGAATCCTCATCCCATCCTACATGATTTTTATACAATGCAGGTGCCTGGGCTACTGCCCATTTCCTTGCATATGTGTATTTTTTGTGAATCGGTATGTGATTCGAGAAGGCAGGCATAATCACTTCTTCGCCACGAGGGCACTCCCTGACAAACTCCGGGGGCCAATCTTTTTCAGCTAACAGAATATCATAGCCTTTTGAGAGCTTATCCCAAAATAGACCCTTAATTTTCCTAGTCTTATCACCCTCTATACGCAATGTTATTTCGTATATTTTATGGGGCTCGCTAAGTCTGGCGTCGGCAGTTTCAACCTGAATGAATTCATTCGTGTCCACTGTCTCCAGATGACTCATCAAGATCTTGCGCGCTATACTGATTTCTGCTGCACTGTCCAACATTGTCAATGCCCACTCCCCGTTTTTCAACTGTGTCCTCAGTATTCTCGGCATGGTTGATTACTCTAATACTGGCTACCTTCTTTTTCTGAAATTGAGATTTCTTATTTTGAGCAGGTTCCTTGTCTTTGGACTTGGTGTGCTCTCCTGGGTCTGACCGTCCTCTTCTTTCCGAATTCTGTGGAAAAGATCGAGAGGGACGTGTATCAATACTTTGATATCTATCAGGTTTTTTTAGATTATCCCTATTTCTAAGGTTATATCTTTTCTCAGAGGGCTCCCGTTGGGGAGACTGGCGTTCTCGAGTCGGAGTTCTTTCCCTCCGTCGAGGAGACCTTTCTCTGGACTGGAAAACTTTTTCCTTGGGAGTGGATTGTTTATTTCCATCCCAGCTCTTTTTAGGAGTGTTTGAATTATTTTTAATAAATAATTTTTCTGGATTTTCGAGCAGTTGGGGCTTAACTGGTTTCCCACCCAAGCTGTCTCTACCTAATTCTTCATAGCATTTTTCTATGATTTTTGCAAGTTCAACAGGATCTTTTATATCTGTTTCCCTCAACTTCTGGCGAATCGCCACAGATGCTGCTTCTCCCTTTATGTTGGCTAATAATATAGCCGTGACCTGCTTGAAATCTTTCAGTAATTTCATACCTAGATTTAAAGCGGGTTCTGGACCGAATTCATTTTGAATCTGTTTTAGCACTTCTGGTATTACCGCCATAGACGGAACACCGTGTGTTTTTGTGTAAATGGAAGCAAAGACTGTACCCCAAGTGTCACAGTCCTCCACGTGTGGTGCGATTCCCATAGGAAGGCAGATGGTCAAGATTCTGTGTTTCTCAATAGGGGTAGTATCAGGAAATACTGCCTCTATTTGAGTGATTTTCTGGGCTAACCAGAAAGGAATTTGTTCCCATTTTGCGGGTATTTTACCAAGACATGACTGTATGTTCTGTGGTGTAATTTTATTTGTGTTCCCCTGATGAGGGGTCAGCTGTGGTGTATTAACAGCTGGCTGGACTGTTGCAGTCCGCATTACATATTGGACTAATTGCCTATGTATTTTTATTAATGTGTTTAGCTGTACTAACAGCTCTTCTCTAGACATTCTTACAATGTCAGGATGTGGTGTGTAGCTGGCTAGAACCGGCCACGTGGCTCCTGGTCTACCTAGTGGACCGAGCCTAGTTATTTGATCAGTGTGTTTTAGGGCGCCATTAAACCAGAGCAGGTGCTCTTGAAATTTAAGTGGGATTTCAATCTCCTCGAAAGGAGCGTACTCTCCCGGAGGTTCCTCTATTTTGTAATAGTGAAACTCTTGTGTTATAGCGTTTACCGCTGGAAAGTTTATCCATGAATAGAATACCTCTGTCTGCCGATACTCGTGAGCCTCTATCACGAAAATTACTGTACCACCTTGAGGTGTCAGTCCGTTTTCTATAAGTTTTAAAGTTATAGATCTTCTTAACTGGACCGGGATGATAATAGCACCCGGGTCTGTGTATTCGGGACCTTGCTGAGTCGCATCTGCTGCGCCCCCAGTGGTTCCGTTATTTTCTACTGACATTGTATAAATGCAGGTTTTGCAGAGTAGGTCTCCAAGGAGACAAAGATTAGGTGCACAATATTTTGGAACACTGTATCCTTCAACGTTGAATAAACCAGAGCTTTACATAGGAATCTCTTCCTACTAAGGTCGGGCGGATTTTAACCTTTCACCCACTCCAGACGTCTATTGGAGTATTTACGGGAGAAAGGGGTGTGAAATATGCACGACTGAGTTACTCTATAAGTCTTGCGTTAGTTTATCGCCTTACCAAACGTTTGGGCGCCATGTAGTGTAGTTCCTAGTTTCCCACTAGGCCCTGCGCATTGGAATAACATAAACAGTAGTATCGACGTGGAACTGCGGATATTCCAGGCCTCCACTGACTATGCTAAACTTAATTGGGTTGTGTTACCAACTAGCTCAGAGGTCACTGGAAACTTTCTTCTCTGCATAGGAAGTGATCAGCTTCCTTGGCACAGACAAGAAGGGATTCAGTTTTCCAACAACCGTGCAACATGACAACTTTGCTCCTCAGATCAAGAGTCGATCTCTAGGGTCGTGTGAAACAATAGACATAGATTTCACTCAGTCAGTCTAGTGCAGTTTACTTTCACAGTATGTAGAGAATAGAGAGACGGGCGTTTGTCAATAAAGGGTTAACATTTATTGAACAGTCTTTCTTCTCATACAAGAGAAATGTATTGCCACAATTGCAATAATTGTTATTATAAAAAGTACGTACAGTAAGATAAGTATTGCGAAATAGAACTGTAAAAGCATTGATATGGTTTCTTAGCCATACAATGGTTTAAAAGTAATAAAACATATATACAGTCATATATACATTAGGCTAACATACTCAACTGGTGCTTCTAACTAAGCCTACCCCAGTGTGCCTGACCTAAGCCTAACACGTGAGAAGCGGAGTAAGTAAGTAGCTTAAGTTAAGTTGGTTTTGCCAAGGTTTGTTTCAAGAATTCTCGTCTAAGGGTTTAGTCAACACCATACCTCTGAATAGAATGATGGAGGATTGGTATCTCCTTCAGGGGTCTTTCTCGATATCCCAGTCACCTGCGAGGGTAAACCGGAAGCGCCGGGACTGCATTTCTCTGCACGAGAAATGCAGCGGCTTCTCTCAGCGCGTCGAGGAAGGAGGGGTGACAGCGTCCGCGGGCAGCTGGGCTGGATGTCTTCGCAGAGGACGGCTGCTCGGCTCCTCAAGCGTACTGCACCATAGTTCGCGCTGTAGCGGCGATAATGGTAATCAGCAGCTTCACCACCACAGGATAGCAGGCTGCAGCGACAGAGTGCTAGTTTTTACCAACACAGGGTCATGCAGGCAGCTGGCATCAGCAACAGGGAACGAACTCACAGCTCGTATCTCTCTCTCATTGCTTAAGGCAACGTTGGTAATATTTATACCTGACAGGTGCCGGGTTTGACGCAAGTTTGCTGGACATAAGACGTCAATTAAAGATGTCACTAGGAAGTGACAGTTATCAGTTGCTCATTAGAGTTCCATTACTAATCAAAACATAGCAAGCGGGGATTTCCAGGTTTGCTAAGTTTTTATCTTGTTGAAGAACTCGGAGTGTTATCTAGGAATATCAGATAGTGACTGCTGCACTGTCATTGCACTAATTGGTCGCAAAGGAAGTAGCAGAGAGTCATGCTGGAATGTGGCTCTGTTCGTGTGAGGCCAGAGATGACTTTTCAGAAAATCGCACTTGAACGGTTATGCCAATATAGGGAATAAATGGATTTATAGCCGAATAGGGGCATAAGGTCACAGTATCGATCAGGAACCTAGATAAGCACGCAACATAGGTTTTTCTAAACCACGGTCTTTTTCGCATTCAGAAATTCCATAAGGTGTTACTGACCCGACCTGATGGCAACTCTGTCGGTCCTCCGCTCCCAAGGTAATTTTCAGCGATCTTGTAGTCCTTTTAACAGTGTTTGTGCAAATGCCATGACCAAGCGTTCACAACGCTTAGGTATTTGGGTAATCTGTACCCCTCTGAGTTCCTCTTCATTTTTACCCTAGGAGGCCTGCCCACTGCTCCCCAGTCCTGATGAAGACCCGTCTGTAAGGGCCAACTACCCTACATCTTGCTAGGGTCGAAACGTAGACAGCTCTCTATAAACTTACTCCCAAGGTTAATCGGGATTCGAACAGCCTGAAAGAGGAGATATTGTTTTTCAAAAAAGTGTGATTTAACTCCGTTCTTGGCTCCGACTTTGGGAGACCATTTCAGAATGTATCGAAACTATTAATCAATGATGTACAATTGACGATTGTTTATACATTTCACTTCTGTTCACTCAATTCCCTCACAGCACTTTCCCTTCCCCCCTACACCATGAAGTGGTTGATTTAGGTACTTTGTGAATAAAACATTGTAACCTCATTTGTTTGTTCTTCTCTGATTCTTTTTCTTTTTCATTCTATGTCCCTTACTATATATGAATCACTGTATTATTCCGGGACCCCTTTGTCCGTGTCACCAGGAGTTGAGCAGCATGAGTGCGGTGGTGACAGCATAACATGTAGCGATCAGTAGTAGTAAATTAGATCATTTTACCTTGTGTCACTGGAGTAAGGCCTACAGGCTCACTCACCTTTTTAAACGTTCTGCTGCTATGTGCTTAACTCACCCTCAGCCTACATCAGGTAGATGTGAGTGTTGTGCAGCACAGGAGTAGTGACTCTGCACTGGATGTATGTGCCTGTGAAGGATACAGTGCCGGGATATAGCAAAACTGTGTTGGACATGTAGGATTTCTGCATGTGCTGAGTGTATGTATGCCCTCGAGGAACATATGACATAAAAGATGTAGTGCTATGCAGTGTGTGCACAATGAAAGCATCTGTTTGGTGTATTTGTGCTTACATGAAGTTCAATACAACAGGTAGCGTAGTGGACTAATGCGTCCACTGTAGGGTCTGTGTTCCACCTCATGGTCACAGATTCAAATCTTGATGGTCCACTCAGTCTTTGACCCTCCTTAGGTCGATAAAATGAGTTCCATTGGGTTGGGTGACAATAAACATCTGTTTTTCAGCAACAAGATATCCTTCTAAGTGAACATGCACTTTACAAATACACATGTAATACAGAAAGGGTGAAGTGTTGTGCAGCATGCACATGGGGAGTGTATGTGCTGGCAAAGTGTGTTTTTGTAAGTAACACATCCTGGTACAGAAGGAAAAAGCTTCAGTGCAGAACAGTGCAAACAGACTGAATGTGTGTACTGAATCTATGGGTACTGGTCCAATGCATGGAGGTAACAATGCTGGACAGTTAGTGTGCAGTGAGGTACACCAAGCGAGTGTGCCTGTAATGTTTCATTACATGGAGGACCCTCGGTTTAAATTTTGGGAAGCCCAGACCTGCCTGCTGAAGACATGAGAATCGGAATACCCCCAGACAGATATGTAGATTGTTGCATTCCAGTGACCTGGGTGGGACACACACTGGAGGAAAGGAGGAAGAGAATCCTTACACCTCAAAAGGCTGCTTGTTGATTCAGAGACAAATCACAAGTAGGGGCTCTGGACACATCTTAGGAAAGGGGATTTGGCTGATAAGGGATCATAAAGAGTAGGGCTGTGAACCTGGGATTAACCTTTTGACGCAAATATCACTGTGACTGACATCCATGTGTGAACTCTCATCACTCCCATGAATTGTGTTATTGACCAATCAGCGTTAGAGTCTTGCCTGCTATAACGTCCTTTCAGGAGGAAACAAGAAAAAGAGAAATGTAGACTTTAAAAGAAACAGAGTCCCAACATAAAATGTCAAAGGCTCCGAGTATTTCGTCTTTGTGAGCTGGGAGCTGCTCCTAAAAATGAGAAGACTTTGGTAGACCTGCTTAGGAGAAAGAGCCTGCGCCTCTGGGAGCTGCTGCATGGGCTGCAGTCTGCGAGCAGAGCAGGACTCACAGGTGATGGCGCAGACGGCACCCGCTGTACCGCGGAACTTGTAGGTGCTGAGAGAGCTGATAAAAGGGAAACGGGGTCAGTTGGGTCACATGGAACTTGCAGCTAACAGTGCTGTGGCACCAGAGACACTTTTTACTAAATCCTGAAGAATCAAAGGGGAACTCTTGAGTGCAGCCTAATAGTGGGCATTCTCTGGATGTGGCCACCAGTGAATGGAGAATAACCCCAAACACATTACACAAAGGAGGGTAAGACAGGGAGTGCCCTGATAATTACTAGAGGCCCGAACTCAAGGGGAGTGTGTTGTTATTTCTGAATGTTTCATTCCTTTGCATGCGTAGAGTTAGGAATAAAATACTTCTTTACCTTATAAAAGCAAGCATTTGACTGGACATTGATTTATTGTTGGTACTGTTTGCACTTTGAGTTATGCATCGTGCATCTCCGCTTACCCACCTAGGGAACCTAAACAGCTCAACTGCATTTACCATTGAGCGTGAAGTGCAGAAGAGGTACTAGTTAAGTGGGATCGATTGTAGGTCAGGCCCCAGGTGTAAACTATATAATTAACACATTCCTAGTTACTAAATAAAATGCAAACCTAACAATTTAATTTAAATCTCTGAACCTTGTCAGGGTACACTTTCTGTATGGGTACAAACATTTATCAATCACACACTACCATAAGTATTTTCACATCACTTAGAGTGGTAGCTACCCATTACTGACAGCAGTCACACCCCTCACAAACTAGCATATACACACTTTTGACTGCACTCACAACCCTGGCAGACTAGTAGTTTCGCACTACTTGGAGTCAGTAGCGGCCTGTCCACTGTCAAAGTGGCAGGGAGGGCCAGAGGAGGGAGGTGGGGTGGTGGGGAGGGTTCGGGTGACAAAAAAAAAACGTACCTGAGTAACGCCGCCGCCTCCTGCCACATCGTACTCTTCCGCTCTTTCTCTGGGCACAGGCTCCCAAACTGCATTGTGGCCAAACCTGATGCTGCATGAAAGCAGCGTCGGAATTGGCCCGAGCTTTGGCAACTTGCACTCCCAGACAGAACCTGTGCCTGCTCTATCTAGCCCCAGTAATGCAGCTGAGACTGGAGAGAGCTTTACTGTACCTGATGGTTTGGTGGGCCTGAGATGGCCGGCCAAACCCTCATGCACAGTGAAGGGAGTGCCCATCACTACCCCACCAGCAGTGTCATCCCCTGGACCCACCTCCAAGACTCATAGGAGACCTGGAGGCGGGTCCAGGGGATTAAATAAAACAATAATAAAACTGGTTTAAAACCTGTTTTATTATCATTTTATTTGCTGGTGTTGGCAGGGTGGGAGGCGCTCCTCTGCTCTAATGCAGCGGCCAACGCTGCTGGGAGTACTCTGATACAGTGCCAATATTGATAAAGCGCAGTACAAATTATACCTAAAATAAAAACAGTACAATGTAAACCTAACAGGCTTCACACTTCTACTGACACACAGGCCAAATCCCTTAGATTTTCCCTCGACTTGACCCTCTCACTCAAAGAACACATTGCCAAAACAGCTTGGTTCCAAATCTGTCTCCAGAAAAAAGTTAAACCTTTACTCCCAGGAGATTACAGACCGACAGTTGAAGCCCAAGTCCTCCCCCACTTAGATTGAGGCAGGGCCCACCTTAAAGGCACTCCTGAGACCACCCTCGCTCTCCTGAAAGGTACCCTTCACACTACTGTACAGCTATTCAATAGGCTAAAAATATCTGCCCACATCACGCTCTCACTAAAGGATCTACACGGCTCACGTTGCAAAAGTCAGATTATCCTCAAGATCAGTGGCATCACTTACAAGGTCCAATACACCAAGACCGCAGTTTAGCTAGCTAGCAAACTAACAGTTTCTGAAGATCAATGCCAGGTAAGTAGGCCTGCCATTTCCAGATTAGAGATTAAACACTGCAGGAAGGAGAAAACAAGAAAACAAACCTTCTTAGTCCACACTCACAGGATCTGGAACAACATCCTTTCTGACATCAGAACAGCACCATCCCCTCTTGAATTTAGAAAGAAACCGAAAACTCACCACAGTGTCTTGCTTTCAGCTCCTAATTGAGTCTTTAGAGCTGTGACGTAGGTCACAGAGCGCAATGCCATGAAAGCTTGTTTTATCATGTTGAGATTCAAGTTACACGCAAAAGAATAAAGATGTGTAATACTGAGTTCTCTATGTGGCATGGTCATTAGTGGGTAAACAGGCTGGTAAGACGCTACACTCACCTGTTTGATGAACACTACTTTAGATAAGTTGACTTCTCACCGCTTACATTAGCTCTGCCCCTCCCTCTGTCCCATCCTCCCTCTGTATCCCCACTGGAGCAAGGCCCTTGTACAATGCTCCATTTACGCTTTACAAATACCAAAACATACACATACATGCGTAGAAATTGATGTCTTGATTTCACAAAGCAGCCTAACATTCATATAAAAACCCACAGAAAACCACCACTGGGCTGATCCTTGCAGTGGCAAAATGCTGGTAAATGTACACACACATGCACACTCTCTTAAAAGAGTGAGACACATTGCCTTTGCCAATCCTTGCTTGGGTTCTATATTGTAACTATCACACTGCTTCAGATGAAGATTTCTGGGAGACTTTTAGTTTTTTAGCTTCAAAATTGCCAAAAAAGAGGAGAGCGCGTACTAAGAGGCAATAACCAGCCCTCTTAAAGCATTGCTTGGAGAATGATGATAGTATAAAATACTTATTAAACACAAAAAAACAAAGACTCCTATGCCGACAAGAAGAGACATCTAGCCTAGAACAGAAAAAGTCATGAACGAAAACTCAGGGGTTGATTTACAAGCCCTTGAGGCACATTCGCGATACCATAGCATCACCTTTGTGAGGTGCAGTGTGCAGACCCATATGTACGAGGCCATGCAAAAGCCATTTTGCATGGCTTTTCATGGCCTCTTAGATATGGTGTAAAGCAACGCAGCGCAAGTTGCTTTGTTGCCTTACACTGAGTTAGGGAGGTGTTCCATGGGAGGTGCGTGGTTGTTCCCATGCAACACCCATGGATTTTGATGCTACCTCCAATGTACAAAATCAGGTAAACCTGGGGCAGCGCCAAACCCTTACACCTCCCCAGAGCAGACGTAACAGGAGAAATGTTTTCATTTCTCCACGTTTTTTCCTCTTTCCATGTGTGCTGCATTCTGCAGCACATAGAAAAAGAAAAAAGCCTCCATGGATTGTTTTTGTGCAGGAAGGTGTGCCTTCCTGTACAAAAACAATCATGTCAACAACGCATACACCCCTGCACCATGTGGGCAAGGGTGCCTGAGTTGGTGCTCAGCTGCAAATTGTGCGCCAGCGTGCTTTGAAAGGACAAGAATGCAAGCTATCTTGTAAATACAATACATTCCTGCCCTTTCAAATTGGTGTAGGGCTGCGCAGCAAAAAGACTTGCAGCGCTGCCGTACCTCAATTCTATGTACATTAGGTCCTCTGTGACTTTTTCTTAATTAGAGGAAAGGGAAGGAATAGAGTCACGCGGGTGTGGGTCACTGTCCGAGTTACCTGTAGTCACCTGAATCTACGTGGGATGAGGCAATGCCTGACACAGATGACTCAGCAAACACTGGTGACCTTTTGTAAACGTGAAATGTTTGTTCATACTTTAGATTGTAAAAGGGGTGACGGAAGCCTCACCTTCACTGCGATTGTATTTCTCATTTCTATTTCCATCTCAAGGATTTTGGGGTCACTGGGCAACAAATGTTTTCTGGGCCCCTATTTGGAACCGCTTTTACCTATTTTCTGTCTATTCAAGCCTTATAATATTAAATTATATCTTGCAATTCGAGACACGGAAATGCCCAGAAGTCATCCAGACTAACATTTTACTTCCCAAGGGGCGGCCCTTGGAAAGTGGGGACCTGAGCAAAAGCACACTTTGCCTATTCCTTAAAACGTCTCTGCTTGTTTCGGGTTTTCTTCAAAAAAGCAGCCATTTTTCGAATTTTAAGGTTTTGCTTTTCTGTGCGTTATTTCACAGCTGTATCCACTTTAAGTCATCGCGTTGGAAAGTAGTACAGTTGGTGCTAATAAAGGTGCCTGTGTATAGCAGCACTCAGCAGAGTCTCCTCTGCACATAAATCAGCTTGTGCAGCTCAGAACAAAACTTTTTTGATTTATTGTAAAGCACTATATAGGCATTGGGCCCCCGTTAGTGAAGAGATTCCTACATGTAAACTAATTAAAACATATGATTTAGGCTTCAATTTGTGCATAGTCCACAACTTTTTTTTAATATTTATGTACATTCCTTTGTGACTCATGAATAAGCCTTTAAATATGAATATATATGCTTAGCAGTCTCATAAAATGTCCACATACCCTTTTCCCTAAACCTACTTGTTTATAATGTGCATCAAAATGCTACGGAAAATCATGGAATTTGTTTCCATGGAGAAAATAGTATTTAACAGGTGAGACTTCTTCTTACTAGGGGAGTGTGATATTTGTGTAATTCCCCTTTGCGTAATTCTGTGGAAATTACGAAAAATTACTACATGACAACCAAAACCCTCATAAACAAATTCTCATCTTTAGTACTCCTTGTAACCTATTTAAATTGGAGAATAGTGATATTTGGATGATGGATGGGACGTTCAAAAGCACGCTCCATCCTTTCACACAAATATATACTATTCATGCCAACATTTCTAATACAGTAGTCCCCTTAGTATACAGTTTGCTACCTGATAAGCAATCCTCAACATACACTGAACTTTTAACAGTGTTAAAATCTAAAACATCCAACAAAAGTCCTAGGAAAATTATTATTGTTTTTGAATTCGCAATGATTAATGTTATTTCCAAAACATACATGGGTACCCAAATTCAAGGATGTTTTTTCCACTTTTCCCAGACATTTTGGCGTACGAAACAAAAAAAATCCTTAGTTGTGGATTATGTATCGGATAGCAAACTGCAATTCGAACTAAAAAAACTAACAGCACTTTGCTTTGTTCCTCCAGAGAGTGTAGATGAGTACTACACTTCAATTACTGAATCTGACTTTTATATATCAAACGAAGAAAAATTGTCTCACTTACGAAATTATCAAATTATAAAGCTGGCATTTAGCTCTTTATTGTAGCATGAAATGCATCAGATGAAGGGACGTTTATGCATGGTATGCTGCATAAATAGCTCAATAACACAACTGTTGGAAGCAACTAGTGTCCACTCCATTTGCATTGTTTCCATGCTACCCCGATAGAATCTTCACCTGAATGGCCTTGAAATTATGCAACAGTGGCATAATAGCGTAGTTCCGGGAATTTTGTGTAATGAGTGTAACGCAAAATGTCAGAAATTACATATAATTTCACTAGCTGAGCGAAAACTTTGCTCTGGCCTTCTTCTTAAACACAAAATAACAATAGTCTATTGCATTGGTCAGTAGGCGGTGCCTGGACTTTTTTTTTGCAGTTTTATATAGCGCAAACTCGACCCTTTGGTATTGGAGCCTTTACATGATCACCAGTTATGTTACACAAGGATGCATTCATTTTTTGTTTGGTAAGGACAGGAAGATTAAGTGATTTGTCCAGAATCACAGGATGTTGAGCCGAGGCCGATAGTCAAACCTGGTTTCCCAGTTCCAATGTCAACTGCTCTGGCCATTATGCCACACCCTCTCCATTTTCTCCACTGCTCTGGGGTGGAATCTGCAGAGCCTTTATCATGGCTGCCTTTGGCCCAGTGTGTTCATGTGAGCTGCTTCGCTCTCTATCCTGGTTGGATTCCATGGATCATGCAGCTTGGCTGGCCTAATGAATACATTCCTGCAGTTTGCTCCTCTGCCATTCAAATCCAACGAGGAACTAAAACATTGCCTCCCTGGGATGGTATGCAAGTCCACTTGCACAGCTAACGCTCTGTTACTCCACGACAAGCATATGCACACATTCACAACTGCAGGAACATGAGGAGTGTACTGCCAGTTCCGGACTGGCCATAGTGGGCACCGGGCAATCGCCCTGGTGCGCCACACAGGTGGGGGCCGGTTTTGGGCCCCTGGGGGCCGTTTTTGTAACAGGGCCGTTTTTGCAGCATCGGCCCTGTACCAAAATCAGCTGAAAACCAGCCCTGTCAAAGAGCTCAGCGGCACCTCCAACCCCCCCCCCCCCCGAGTGGGGAGGGGGGGCCGGCGGAGCACTTTGCCAGGGCCGGTTGTGGTTCCCAGTTCGCCCTGGTGTACTGCAGTGTTCATCACGCACCACCGAAACACTTCTCACACTCTACACTCACACCCTTTTAACCAGCACAATTAAGGTAAAGTGCAAGCGTTCTATCACATTTGCCTTTACTATCCATTGCAAGTTTAGGCAGGGTTTTAAGTGGGATGAAAACACTGAGGGGGGTCTCTCCAAGGGGCATGTCCGATGTAATTAAGGGTGTGACTTAAAAACACCTAAGCTAAAAATCTGTGTTTACATAGTGTGCCGCCCCAGTGGTACTTTGCTGTTTCTGACATTGCATCCAGATATATAATAGAACAAGTAGAGTTACACCTAGAACAAGCCAGGACTATTGGCTTTGCCAGTTAGTTGCATAAGACAAAAAAAGCAGCAACTATGGCTTCGTTGTATAGTATTGAGAATGCTTCAGTTCTGAAGTGATGAGACTGTGAAAGAAATAAAACGAGTCACTTTGAAATTACCTCAAAGGCAGTGCAGGGTGTGACTGCTGCAGTGTTCAGATTTTTCTTTCACCCTGCGGGTGAGGGCAAATATGGGGAGCCCAACAGGGACCCGTCTCAGCACCTGCTTTTTACAGCTGCCGGTGCTGAGCACGGGCAGGATCCGGCCCACTTAAAGGTGCAATGCCCTAAATCAGGATATGGGTGCCACTCTGGTCTGGTCAATCACGCGTGACACCAAAACGTTTTCCACATAGGCCACTTCTGCACAATTCCAACCAAGTCCATCCACATGGTCCAGCATGTTACCTGAATACCAGTGACCTTTGGTGCATGGTCAGCCATAGAAAGCTCTATATAAATGCAAATTCAATTAAATACAATACACGCTTCATGTGTGTATCCTGCCAGAGTCATTTGTTTGTATGAGTTAAGTACCGAAACCTGTGGTCATCTGGAAAAAATATTTGTGATTTGGTCATTCTGTAGGAAGGATTGTCTTAGCTTATTAACAAAGATAGATATCTCCATTTTCTCTGTTTCCAGATGTAATTATTTTTCCCTCGTTTGAAAGCTCTGTTAAATAAAACTCCTAGAGTATAATAATTCCATAATGTCAAAGGAAATAACTGGGCAGATCTACAAGAAAGTGCCGCAGCGCGGCATCACAAGCCCTTTGGCTGTGCCGCGCTGCTGCACTTTCAAAGCACAGGAATGCCACATATTTATTTAGTCAAGTCAAGTCAAAGCTATATTCGACTGAATCTTTTTACAATCATAAAAGCGTACAGTATTCATAAAAACATAAAAAACAATTACAGTTCTCTCCTCTATACATATACCTAAATGCTCAGTCAATTATAATTCATCATAAATGTTAAAATACTTTTTTTTTTAAATCATCACATAAAATTCATCACAATTTAAAAATCTTTACATATCATACTTTTTCTAAAGTGCAGTGCTTTCTTCAGGAACCTTGTTATGTGCCAAGCGACATGTTCATTCTCCAGAAACTGGAGTCTAACCATAACCGGACGACATTGTCTTAGCCCCTGCTGCTTTAAAGGTGATAATACCCACACTTTCCTTAACACTAAATAGTATTTACAAAACAGAACTAAGTGTATTTTAGACTGTTCAGCCTGCATGTCGCATGGACACAGTTGCAGTGTCCTTGACCAGTCATTCTTTTTTGGAAAGGTTACTAATCTATGAACGATATCCAGCCTGAACCATGTTAAGAGCCGCCTTTCAAAGTTGCCTGGTACCAATATTAGATACGATTGCATATCAAAGGAAGTTAAAATTAGCTGGTGTTGTTTTACAGTAAATTTTTCAGCACTCTCCCGACATCCTTATCAAACCCAAATGCTGTAGACCCTCCTTTCGCAATTTCTTTCTAGAGATTTCATACATACTATGGGGGTTGGTAAAATATTCTGTGTGCCCTAGGTCACTTA